>NW_024543086.1:2131666-3473333 GCF_018167655.1 Microtus oregoni
TGACAAAAGCAACATACAGGAGGGGCTGACATCAGATCACACTTCCAAGGTACTAGAACACATGGCAAGGGTGTCAGTGTCAGCAGGTGGTCACACTGTGTCTTCGGGCAAGAAGCAGGGAGTGATGGTTGCTAGTGCTCAACCTGTATCACCACTTTTGGCTGTTTGCTTTATTTGTCCAGTCCAGGAGCCTCACCCATGGAATGATAATACAGTAAGATGGCTCTTCCCACATCAAATGACTCGATCGTGATAATACCTCACAGACTTATCTAAAGGGACTAACCTAATCTAGATAATCTCTCAACAGAGTGCTTGGAGGCTTATATTCTAGAAGATTCTAGATCCTCTCAAATTGACGATCAATATTAAGAATCTGGGAAATCATAGTCTCACGGGGAATAGATGCCTTAATCTTTAGTTTTTCTAACTTTCAGATTGGTTAAACAGTGAATGTCAAGGATCATGTTAAATAATAGGCTTATACTTTATTATTTAACCCTGAATATAACCCAGTAAAGTACACATTATTATGACAGTTGAAAGAAATATTTCTCTACAAAATTGAGAAATGCATGGAGGGAGATCCTATAGCTGAGAGTTAAGATCACAGATAACTTCTTCCATGCTAGGAGATTCCCTACTTTTTTCTGTCAAGATGGAGACATGCACATCTGTTCACTGATGGCAGAAGGGTGGAGACAGATGCACATCTGTATGTTGGTGGCAGAAGGATGGAGACAGATGTACATCTGTGTGCTGATACAGAAGGATGGGTACAGATGCACATCTGTGCACTAATGGCAGAAGGATGAAGACAGTTGCACATCTGTATGTTGGTGGCAGAAGGATGAAGACAGATGCACATCTGTATGCTGATGGCAGAAGAATGGAGACAGATGCACATCTGTGTACTGATAAAAGAAGAAGACAGATGCACATCTGTGTGCTGATGGCAGAAGGCACTGGTGTGTTCTGTCAGAAAGCTTGTAAAAATATTCATAGCTTCTGACCCAGCAAACTGATTTTCAAAATTCACCCTTCCAATAATATTTAGATAAAAAAGGTGGTTCTCAAAGACTTCTGCACAACAGTAGAACTTAGAAATGAAAAAAGTCTCACAATGCTACCTTATCATTGAAGGAGACATTAACTAGACAATGGTGTTTCAAGTTCACAAACTATCAAAAAGACATTCCAGAGATCTGTAGGATTTCTATCTTAATATGGCAAAACTTAATGACAAATGTGTAAAAGTGATGTATATGCAAGAGTCAACATTTCTATAGAAACTGAAAGATAAGCAAACTGATATATTTGAGTGGCGATGCTGTGGGCATTTTTGTCATTCTTATATTTATAGTATTTGTGAAGTAAAACTTTCCCAAAATAAGGATAAAATCTGCTCTTTCTATAGCACCGAGTCAACATGTTTTATAGCACAAATAATCTATAAGAAACAAATTTGTAGACCAAAAATTACTTATTTCATTTTGATAAAGAAATATAGTTTACAATTTGCCTTTTATCTCAAAAGTTGGAGTAATAGGTACATAAATCCCATCATATCCAATCATTGTAAGATAAGTTAAAATGATTTGGGAGCCATAGAACATGTCACATGTATAAAATAAGAGATGTTAAGTTGAGGTTGCTTTTACTTTAAAGTAGGGTAGTTAATTCTTGATTGTCAGTGCCACTACAAAACACCACAAACTATGTTGTTTAAAAATACCAGAGATTAAAAATACCAGAATGCCAGTATGGTTCTAGTGAGGGAATTTTTTCAGGTTTCACGTTACCAAATTCTTATGTCCTCACACACAAAAAAGGGGAGGACAAGAGATCCCCCTGGGGTTTTTTTTTAATAAAAATAAAAAGATGCATCTAGTTGACGAGGTCCTGCCTTGGCTTCCCATCACCTCTCAGAGGCTCTCTCTGCCTTCTAATTCTACTACATTAGGGGCAACAATATCAACCTGTGGATTTTGGAGAATACCAGCATGGAGTACACTGTAAATGGCAAATATATGTATTTTTAAGATAATTAAAAATCATTTTAAAGCATTAAAGCAATAGAAGCATGACTGTTCTTGTTTTCTTCCGTTCTCTTGAGAATAACCATTAATTCTGTACAATGGATAAACAAAGATGATTTCTAAGTCGAGCTTTAAATTATTTAATTTCAACTTCAGTTTATTTATTCAAATCTGCCAATGGGCCAAGTTTGAATAGATTTCTGAGTGTAGAGAATAATGCAAATTGAAGGTTGCCTTCTCCTCCATCCCACGGAAGAATGAGAAATTTGAAATTGTTCTAGTTGCTATGGTGGCTGCAAAGATCTGCCATGGAGCCGATATCTAGGAACAAGTCATACATAGGTGTTCTGTTTGTGCTCAAGGTTTAAGTCAATTGGATCTCATAAAAGATTTGTAGCCAGGTAAGGAATGGCCCCAGTCTTTCCCTCTTTTAAAAAACTCAAGAAGGAACCAAGGGAACTTTTGGTCACAACTTGAAATGGATATCTGTCAATTCATTGTGACAAAACCTTATAGAGCTTCTGATCACAGATTAATTAATCCACTTTCATTAGAGTTACATATTTCCTCTAGCCTCAATGTTTCAGGTAGGTTGGTTTGGCTAAACTGGATTTGAAATACATATATATTGCACTTGTATGTGTGTGTTTGATATACCTGAACATGACTCTATGTGTCTGAATGTGTGGTGATTTGCTGTGTGGAGTTGCATGTACAAACAATTATGCATATGGAGGTCAGAGGTGAGCATCAGGTGTCTTCCTCATTTGCTTGCCACCTTATTTACTGACACAGGCTTTCTCACTGAGCCTGAAACCTATGGATTTGGGTAGTCTACCTCATCAGCTTCCTCAAGGGCTAACCTGTCTCCACCTCCTGAGTGCTAAAATTACATAGAAGCTACCATAGCTGGGTACATTTTCAACCCATCCTTCCATGATGTTCAGACATCAAAACTCATTTCTCTCACTTCCAAGATGCTGTAGTTCATTATTCCTCATACAACATCTGATTAAACACCCACCTCTCTATTAAATGTGTGTGTGTGTGTGTGTGTGTGTGTGTGTGTGTGTGTGTGTGCATTCCACCTTAACAAGGACTACACCAATGGACATGGTAACATGGAAAGGGCTTTACCCCTAAACAAAGAACTACAGAAAACTTGGCAATCCTGAGAGTGAATAAATGATCTTCCTTGGGGAAGAACACCCCAATTGGTTATCCAGTCACAAATGGTCAACCCGAGATATACATAAAAGTAGCATACAGACTGAGTAAATGGTATATATGTATTTAGAAATACTCTCTTTGTGTGATCTTTTGACTCTCTTTGTCTCTGTGTATATGTGTGTCTGTCTCTCTGTTGCTCTCTCTCTCTCATACACACACACTCACACACAAACACATAACAATAGTTGCAGAAAATAAGCAATGAATCTGAGAGTGAGCAAAGTGGTTGCATAGGAGGAATTGCAGGAAAGAAAGGGGTAATGATGTGATTATACTATAATTTCAAAAATATTATAATAAAACAAACAAGCAGGAAAAAATTAAATACAAGTTTCTGACACATACAAGAAAGTCCTGTACAATGGGCAATCCAACAAGCAAACAATGATGAACCCCTCTTCCAGTTTTATGAACTGCTACTTCAGTGGTCCAACTCTATTATTTAAAACTAAATAACTGATAAAGACTGTGCATCCCTAATCCAAAAACCTTAACTCTAAAATCTGAGACTTTTTGAGCACAAATCCTTCTGTGAGTAGAACAGCCTAACTATGAATATTTGTTTATGCAGAGAATTATTAAAATTATTCTATTAAATTACCATAATAACAAGTAAACAAATTCTAAATTTTTAATTCCAAAATATTTCAGGTCCTAAGAATTCTGAAGTAGATATATTCATCCTACACACTGTAATATGGTACCACTAGCTCACTTTCTTTAATCTTTTTGCCTTCCCCCAAATAGGTATTCTCCAGGCAAATCATGGCTCTCAGGGCAAAGGCTGGTGTCCATAGAGGATACAGACATAGAAAGGCCTTTCTAATTTTAGGAAGACCTGTGTCTGTACTACAGTACTCTCCATATCAGTCATGCCTTTTTCCCCATTACTACTGCAAAATATCTGAGGCTGAATATTTATGCAACCTACAATTTCTAGACTAAAAGTCCAAGGTTGTAAGACCTCACTTGTTTGGCCAGGGAAGGGCTCTCAGTGGTACCCTATAGGGACATTTTGACAGAATGCCTGTGGGAGATGGGATCTCATGGTGAGACAGTAGGAAACTGTCTTCCTCTGTCCTAAAACCCTAATCAGAGGATTATGTTAATTCCCTCTAGATGGGTACAGATCAGAGGCCCCATTGACTTAACTACTTTATGGTACAGTGTACCTCCCAAAGGTCTCTCTTATACACCCAGGTGGGAAATTCCATAGCACCAGTCTTTGCTACATGCCAGCAGTCATTCTCAGCAGCGAATGCAATTGCCTGTAGGGTATATCATACATGATACATAAGAAACACAAATTAGTTCTTGCTTATATTTAGATTTTATCTCCCAGATATCTCACGATGTTTATAAAAAATACTCCAAATTATTTTCTTCTTTTTTTTATTATTTATTTTTACTAGCAAAATTGTTTTTTAAAAATAATTAAAAATTAACTAAATCTAAACTACTTGTAGTCCTAAGAATTTGGGGAGAGTACAGTTCAGCCCATACTGACATAGATCTTCACATATCAGTGGTTTGGACAGCACAATAAAATTATGCCCAACCCATGGGCCCTGGAGACAGGACACAGCCTCATAGAGAATGACTGCCACCCCTGACCTCAGCCATAGGAGTCCCTAACACTCTCACCACCCTACCTTGGCCTTTTATTCCTGCACTAAAAGGCTCAAATCTCCAATTTAATTTTTGCCCGTGCACTCCAAATAGAACTGTTCATTTTAAAGTGGTGGCGCACGCCTTTAATCCCAGCACTCGGGAGGCAGAGGTAGGCGGATCTCTGTGAGTTCGAGACCAGCCTGGTCTACAGAGCTAGTTCCAGGAGAGGCTCCAAATCCACAGAGAAACCCTGTCTCGAAAAAACAAAAACAAAAACAAAAAAAAAAAATCCACCACCATCAAAAATTCCCTCTTGGTCCGTCTTGGATCTGAATGCAGTGTGTGCAGATGCTTTGTTAGTGGCCTAGCAAGCTCCATTTCCTTGCAGGAAGTCACCAGCCCCGCTCCCCACCCCACCCCCACGATATGCCCATAACTCAGAAGAGCACGAGTCGTATCCACTAATAACTGCTGGATGAAATGAAGGCGGTCGGAGTTGCTGGCTTTTTATATTCCATTTGGATTATTTTACAGCACCCCAGACAGATCTCTGACATGGTTTATAATTTGCATGGTTGATTTCCTTTCTGCTGACAGATCTATCATGATTCTGACAGAATCTAACATGATTCTGTTATAAAAACATTTTATTAGACAAACAGAAGAGGCCCACTCGCCAATGCCCTTGGTAACCATGGTAAGTTCTTTACGCCAGCCTTTGGTCAAACCTCTGATCTTTCTTAATGACCTCTTATCTTAGGGCCCCTATGATAATCTTCCCTGTTCTTGACCATCCATTTTTTTGTTGTATATAATAAATACTCTGAACACAAGGGAAGTGATTATCTCACTTATACTTTTGATTGCTTCTCTCAAACTGAATTCTCATATTTCCAAATAACCTTTCAAATTATCTTATTTAATTGCTCATTGAGCACGTAATCTAAGTACGATCTCGACATTGTATTGAGAGCTTGAAAATTGAGCCAGAAAGAGACTCAGAATGATCCAAGCAGAGATGTGTGGAAAGGGTAAAGACAGATCTGGGATCTGCTCAGTGTGTCTTCCTTGGCTGAGCGCCAGCCACGTGGTAGGGGCGCCAACGACTGATGCTCCTTTAAAAGCAGGTCACATGGTACAGAGGGAAAATAAAAAACAACTCATTTTCCAGTATGTTCACCAGTTAGTTTGTGACTATGCCCAGGACCCTGAAGCCTTTTCCCTGTAAAAGAAATGTATAAGACAAATGGTCTTTACTGGCTCTCTAGGCCTGTGTCTGCTTTTTAAGAGTGCGTATAATGGGGATCGACGGTGCCGTGGCCAAGGAGGCTAAAATGGTGTAGTTAAGGGGAAGGGGTTTGGTTTTTGTTTGTTTGCTTTGTTTTTGTTTTTTGTGTTTTATTTGTTTGTGTTGCGGTTCTGGTGGTGGTGGCGTTTTGTTGTTGTTGTTTTTGTTGTGTTTTGTTTGTGCTTGTTGTTCTAGACACAAGGGAAAGAACAGCCAAAAACATCTGGAAGATTTGAACTTGGCCAGCAGACTGAACATAGCCATGAGAGATGCAGGAGTAGAGAGAGAGATGGGGAGAATATAGGAGAACAGGGCAGAAGGAGAAGAGAGAGAGAGAGAGAGAGAGAGAGAGAGAGAGAGAGAGAGAGAATAGCTGAACTATCAGGGTTATAAAGAAAATGCATAGCTGAGCAGGGGAAGCCCATGAACTGGGAGAGTTCAGGGTAGGGGAGGAGGTGAACAGAGACAGGATGCTAGCATGGACTTTGAAAACAGCAACTAGGAATATTGCAGAAGCCTGGAGGCCAACCTGAGCTCTGGTACACTAACAGGCACGACAGACGGTCATTTGTCCCTCTGCCATTTGGAATTAGTGGAAAATGGAGTTTTCTTTAGACCTGAAACTCCTAACCTCTGGTCCATCTCTCAAGCACCACATCCTCTGGTCCTGCAGAGTGCCCTGGGAAATAGTTGTCATTAGAGTCACCAGTGCTGGCCTCATGCTCCACACACACACACACACACACACACACACACACACACACACACACGGGGGGGCAGATGCAATGATGCTTCTACATAACTACTTATATAAAATGTTCAAAGGACAGAAATTTGTAGGTATGATGATTAGTGTCTAGATGGGACTAGTTGTGATGGGAGGGATCATTACCTACCAGCAGACAGGAGAGAGGCATATTTTCTAACACTATATTGTACTAGTCATTTTATAACTATGTAAATTAACTTAAAAATTTACTGACTTCTATACTTACAATGGGAAAATTTTATGGAGCATAAAATTATACATCAATAAAGCTGTAACTGAACAACACACGAAGGATCAGAGATGAGGAGGTAGAGAGACAAACTAAAAATATATTGCTAAAGCTGGATGGTAAGCACAAGGGTTTATCATTCCTTTTACTTTCTTATATTTGAAATTTCTTATAGTAAAAAGTTAAATAAAAAATGTTCGTGTGCCAAATCATGGTCAGACCAGTCCACTCTGTTTAACTAGTTACTTTTTAACTAGTATGTGAAGATCATTGGTGATGCTCTGGTATATTTGGAAATTATAATAAAAAAACCAATAGGCATGACCTCCAAGGAGTTCATATGAGAGTGGGAAGCAGCAATGCCATGTGCAAATAAACAAGACTGTTTGAGTTAACACAAAAGTGCTGCCACTGAATTATACTCTCCCCCAAGAAGGTACATCTGAGCTGAGATTTGATGAGGAGAAAGCAGGCACATGGAGTTTTAGAAGAGTGTTCTGACCGAGCTATGTTCTTGGAAAATCTAAGTTATTCAGCGCATTAATCAGGAAGACTGAACTTTCCCTTGCTTGCTCGTTTTCATTCTCTTCTTTGAATTAGACATCTGGAACACAATGACTTTCTTTTCACCTGCTGGGACACTGTGGCTGTTAATCCGTCCTCGGTGGAAGAGGACGACCTTTTGGTTGCTAAGGAGAGCTTCTATAATTGGCCATTCCAAACTTGTTGAAAGATGGAAGGGATACAGGGAGAGCCCAGGAGGCCAGTCAGAAGGAACAGGATGGAGATCATTTGAGATTAAACCAGAGACAGGTGTCAGAAGTCACTAGTACTAGACATTTAACACTATACTATGTCAGAGACCAAAATGCCAAAAGATAGGGCACACTGTGGGTGTGGAAGGAGACTAGACTTCACAGATCAAAATCTGCCCCTTCGGGAGAAGTCCAGCGAGATATTTCAAAGTTCACTCAGGACAATGCAACAAGACAACCCTCTTGACAACCCCCTAATCTAAACATACATCAGAATTAAACATAAAATGGGAAAATATAGAAATATATAAGATCATCTTTAGAATGTGATATTCTTACTGTAAAGCAGAAACTCATAGAAATGGATCGTAAGCAATGCTAACCATCCTTTGGGACCTCTGAACCCAAAGATGCAGTTAAGCAGAAGTTGCTGGAGGTTAAAAGAGTAGTGTGCTCCATGCTGAGCAGAGAGCAATTGGGAGGAAGAGAGTAAGACAAGCTCCCCATCCATAGGGGGTAAAGATCAACCTCTCTCCTGGAAGGAGGAGGGGCTGTCCTGCTATCCCTTTGGGGAGAAGGTTTAGCTCAAAATGCAAGACCTATTTCTACTCTTACGTGCTTTTCAGAGACTCTAAAGCAGAAACTGATCTCGAAAACTATGAGAGACAGAAAATTAGAAAAATAGACATCCAAAACTGATGGGGAAGGCCTTGAACATGAAGAAAAGTAGTACCAAGTAAACAATAGTTCTATAACTTAGAAATGCAATACAAATAAATTAATATTATAGAAGAATAATGAGGAAAAGTTCAAAGTTAATAGTTGTAACATCATTATCTTATAGTTACTTTTCATTGGCATGACAAAATACCCTGACCAATTCAACTTATAAAAGAAAGCACTTAATTTGGGGCCTTATGGTTCTAGAGTGTTAGCATGCATGACCATTTTGGCAGAGAGCATGGCAGCAGGCAGGCAGGCATGGTGCTGGAGCAGTAGCTGAGACCTTACATCTAGATCTAAAGCAGAGAAAGAACTCATCAGGAATAGCATGAGCTTTTGAAACCTCAAAGTCCCGTCCCCCAGGGACACCTCCTCCTCCAAGACTATACCTCCTAATCCTTCCCAAACTGCTAAACCAAATGGGGATCAAATATTCAAACATATGAGCTTGTGGAAGCAATTCTCATTCAAACTGCCAAAATCAACAAAGGAAAAAAAAAATAAAAAGGAGAACACAATGCCAACTAACCTGGCATACTTAGGGGCGAGCAACAAGAGACCCTGCCTAAAAGCAACGTGGAAAGTAAAGACCAACACTGGGGGTTTGTTAGCCTTTCATCCCCACACATGTGGTGTGGCAAATCCATGCCCACACAAGCATATATACTACACACATCAAATGCATACATACACACACACACACACACACACACACACACACACACACACACATACACACACACACACAAATAGAAAACATTAAATAAGTTCCTTCCCCTCTCTATACACATGCGTACATGTGTATCTTTATTGTGTTTGTATAATATACAATATGTGTGAAAGTTTTAGGAAAGCTTTAGCAACCCTAGCTCTAGTTCAATACCTGGTGTTAAAGGGCACAGCCATGCTTCAGCCCCAGTTCTGATGCACTATTTGAAGTAGAGAACCCACCTGTACTTTGGATCCATCTCCAGTTTGACCCTGAAGTCAGAGAGTATGCCCATACTCCAGCACTTGCTCCATTTGCCATCTATGGTAAAAGAGCTCATCCATTTAGCCCCAACCTGGTTTGTTATTGAAGTTTGAGAATATACCTGTACTTTATCCCTAACTGTGGTTTGCTGTTTGCAGTAGTGACTTTACCCACACATAGAGCCATGGCTAATGGAAAAATACTCAAAAGTTATCCCACTAAAATCAGGAGAAAGACAAGGGTGTCCACTCTCCCCCTCCTATTCAATATAGTTCTTGAAGTCTTAGCTAGAACAATAAGACAAAAAGGAAAAGAAAAGAAAAATGAAATGAAAAGGATAGAAATATAAAAGGAAGAAGTCAAAGTACCCTTTTTACAGATAATGCAATTTGATACATGAGCCACCCCAAAGACTCCACGAAGATACATTGGAAGTTTATATAACACTTTGACCAAAGGCTACAAATTTAACATATATGACTCAGTAGCCTTCCTATAAACTGATGACAAACAAATTAAAAATAAAATTAGGGAAGCAAACCCATTCACAATAATATCAATTAAAAAAAAAAGAAACTGCCCAAAATATTTTGGAATAACTCAAAACACTGGAAAAATTGAAAACAAAACTTAGAATTTGGAAGATCCCCCCATGCACATGGATTGATAGGATTAATACAGTGAAAATGGCCATACTTCCATAACCAACCTATAATTTTGATACAGTTTTAATTAAAATGCCAACTCAATTCTTTACAAAAATAAGGAAAACAAACTTCAAATGTACTTGGAAGCAGAAAATACATCAGATAACCTAAGCAATTCTGATTAATATAAACACCACTGAAGGCTTCATAACCTGATTTCAAGTTATATTATAGAGCCCTAAGAGAGAATGATACTGGTACAGAAACAGACACATAATCAACAGGATAGAATTGAGGATCCATATAAAAGTCCATGCAACTATAGCCGAAAATAATGATTGGAGGAAAAATATTCTCTTCAATATATAATTTTAATATATATATGTACATATATATATATATATATTCTATATATAGTTGTTCTTTCACTTTACACAAAAATCAACTCTAAATGGATTCGAGACTTCAATGTTAGAAAACTCTGAAATAGCTAGAGGATAAGGCAGCGAGTACAATTAAAATTTAAACACAGGTGAAGAATTTCTGAATAAGACTCTAATCACATGGGAAATAGAACCAGCAATAGGTAAGGGAGGCCTCATGAAACATAGAAGGTTCTACTGAGTGAAGAAGAATCCTACTAAATGGGAAGAACTCTCCACCAGCTAAATATCTGACAGAGGATCCATGTCCAGACATTAACATTTAACACACTAACATAAAGTAAGCAATTAAAAATGACCCATGGAACTGAACCCAGGATTCTCAAAATAGATAATAAACACTTTTTTAAATGTCTGATGCCTATAAACTATCAGAAAACTGCAAATTAGAATTTCTTTCAGATTTTATCGTATTCCATTTGGAATAGCTATTATCAAGAAAAAATAATAATGGCATATGCTGGTAAGACTAAGGGGAAAGAAGAACCCTTATCCACTATTGGGGGGAGTGAAAACTGGGAAGCCATTTTGGAAATCAGTGTTGGGTGTTCTCAGAAAGATTAACAGAGTTGTTGTCTGACCCAGCTACAGCATGCCTGGACAAACCCAGAGGATTCCATCCCCTAGGACAGAGAGACCTACTGTGCTTCCACATTCAGGACAGCTCAATTCACAACCATGAGAAAATGAGCTAGACCACATATGTATCAACTGAAGGGTAGATAATGAAAATGTGGTATATAAAAAATGGAATGTTATTCCACAACCAAAAACAATTAGATTATGAAATTTTCAGGAAAAAAAGGAGACATGAAAAATTTTACAGAGTTAGGGAACCCAAGCCCAGGAAGACAAATGCCACATGTTGTCTTTCATATGGATGTCAGCTTCAAATTGTTAGTGTATAAAGTAATAATAAATGCCAGAAAGATATAAATGGCCACTAGAAGGATAAAAGAGAGAAATAGGGGAAAAGACAGGAAAACCCATAAGACATGAAGGTAGAGGGGCAAGTCCTGGAGCTGCAAAGTTTTAAAAAGTAAGGGTTGCGAATAGGGAGGAAAAGATAGGAAGAGTAACCCAAAATAAGCATACATGAAAAAGCCATATGAAAACCTATTTCATAAACATATCAAAATGTAATCTAAAAACTAGAGGAAGAGTTTCAACAGTAGTACCCTCCCAGAAGCCAGGGGTGAGTAATTGAAAACCCTAGCACCCAGTGCAGGATACTTCAATATGAGTTATCAGTTTTGAAAGCCTGAAATTCCTCCAAACAATACAGACTACTGACAAAGTTCTTGACTATCAGAATTTGACTGTAACCCTAGTGCTAAAGACACCACACACTTTGGTTACAAAAACAATAAAGATAGAGGTGAGCTGTAACCATCTGACCAAATACCTAGGTTTCACTGTACCAAAAGTCACAATGCAGGATGCTATAGTAGAAAAGTTATCAATGACCTCACTCAGTAGTGCTGTGGGGCAATGCTTCTATGCACTGTAAAGTTTTGTCACTCATATTTGTTTAATAAACACTAATTGGCAGGAAGTATAGGCTGTGTGACCAGACTAAGAGAATTCTGAGAAAAGGAGAGGCAGAACTGCAGTCACAGCCAGACACAGAGGAAACAAGAAGAGAATGCCTCCCTGAGAACAGGTACCAAGCCACGTGGCTAAACATAGATAAGAATTCTGGGTTAATATAAGTTGTAAGAGCTAGTTAGTAGTGAGCCTGAGCTAATAGGTCAAACAGTTTACAATTAATATAAGCCTCTGTATGTTTCTTTGGGACCTAGTGGCTGCGGGACAGCATAGGACAGAAACTTCTATTTGCACAGTAATAAATTAAGAATTTATTATGAACCTACCAGGATGAATGTACTATATAGTGCAATAGTGGTGTGACTGTTTAATGAGTAACCAATTACTTTCTGATTTTATCTGGGCCTACTCTAAAGAGGGGGACACATTTCTGGTTCAAGAACCCACAGCTTGGGAGGTCAATGGCCCTAGTGGGAAACCTACTAATGTCATTTGGCTAAATGGTCTTCTTAATAAACTGCCTTTTAAATACTCATAGGTCAGTACTGTATCCAGCCTTCACCAACAAAACTCCTTTCTGTATGTGGTTAATGCAGAAACTTACAACAGGCCAAAGTTCTGGGACAGCTCAATCAACCCCATCCCTCCAAGGCTAGGTAAACACTGGAAGAAGTCATTGTTGCTGCGGTTATCTGAACAAAATCTGCACAAGACTGAATCTATCAAATGTTCATCGTGGATACACAGACATGGGAAGGGCCCAGAAGGCTCTGCCCCACCCTGAAGCACTATTAGTACTCAGTGGTTGTAGGAGGAGAGGACACTATGTGTCTTTAGTAGTGTGGCACTGATAAGTTGCCTATGCTCCAGTAACAACCTCCTACGTGTGCTCTGACAAGCAATTCTAATCAAATTGTGGCTCGCATACAGAGAAGAGAACTTGCTAAGAAGAAAGGTTCCAGGTGGAATAGGAACAGGATGAGAAGGGAGCAGGTGGTAAACATGACTAAAATTCATCATGTATAAGTATTGATTTGTCAGACAGAAAAGGGATTTAAAGCATTTGTGAATAAAATATGTCACTAAAATAAAACAGGAATTAAAGCTAAGTTTTTGAAATATACACAAAGAGAAAAATGAAATCAATGAATCAAAGAATATTCAAGAATTCCACAACAGGGCACACATGTAAAAGCAAATTTTTAAGTTATGGAGAGGAAGTTAAGATTCATAGATACTAGTATATGTCTTATTGAATGGGTCATCAAAACAGAAAAAGATATATTGGTGACATAATATTCAAAGAGATACACACTGCGCTGCTTAGTTTTATGTTAACTTGACACAAACTAGACTAATTGAGAGGAGGGAGCCCCAACTGAGAAAAATGCCTCCATAAGATCAGGCTACAGGAAAGCCTGTAGAGCATTTTTTTAAAATTAGTGATTGATATGGGATGGCCCATCCCTTTGCAAGTAATGCCATCTCTAGGCTGGTGGTCCTAGGCTCTGGAAGAAGGCAGGCTGCCGGGCAGTGGTGGCACACACCTTCAATCCCAAAACTTGGGAGACAGAGTCAGATGGATATCTGAGTTCGAGGCCAGCCTGGTCTACACAGCGAGTTCAAGAGTAGGTTCCAAATCTACACAGAGAAACCCTGTCTCAGGGGGAAAAAAAGAAAGAAAAGTAGAGAAGAGGAGAGGAGAGGAGAGGAGAGGAGAGGAGAAGGGAAGGGAAGGGGAGGAAGGGAAGGGAAAGGAAGAGAAGGGAAGGGAAGAGAAGGGAAGAGAAGGG
The DNA here is from genome assembly GCF_018167655.1 of Microtus oregoni. NCBI lineage: Eukaryota > Metazoa > Chordata > Mammalia > Rodentia > Cricetidae > Microtus > Microtus oregoni. The sequence continues at coordinate 2,145,715 of NW_024543086.1, forward strand.
AAGAGAAGGGGGAAGGAGAGGGGAGGGGAGGGTAAAAAAAAAAACAGGCTGAGCAAGACAGGGAAGCAAGCCAATAAACAGAGCACTCCTGCTTGGCCTCTGCATCAGCTCCTGCTCCAGGTTCCTGCCCTGTGTGAATTGCTCCTCTACCTGTTTACCATGATGAACTGTAAAATTGAACCATGAGGAAAATAAACCCTTTCCTCCCCAAGTTGCTTTTGGCCATGGGGTTCATCATACCAAAATTATCCCTACCCTGAGGTATACACTAAAGTGTTTCTAAAGTATTTGAACACACACACAAACAAAAGGTAAATGAAAATCCACTTATTCATGTAAAATTTGAAAATAAAACAGAAGACATCATGAATCGAGAGAAAATGTTAAAGATTTTGAGCATGATTTTGGAAGAAGTTGTTATCAAGAAGACAAGGTAAAGCTTGGCATCTTGTGCCCTTTACGGTGCCAGTGGGAACCAAATTATGATTATGGAATTAATTCCACCTTTAAGCTATCATTAGCGACTAGGCAGGAAAGAGATAACACAAATGCCTCTGTATACAAGGCCTGGGAGGATGAGGCATTCTCTAGATCTCTGAATGAACTATCCAATAAAGAATTCATTAAATTATAGTGACACCATGAGGGGGAAATGAGCCAAGAAATTAGAAAAGTGGGTAAAGAACACATCAGGTGAGTAAGATAAAAGTGAAGAATGTGTTCTTGTAGGTTTGAAGTCCATGACAGCAAACATCCCACTACAAAAGGCTGAAGGAGGTAGATGGACATTTCTCGAAACAATACACTTAGTTGGTTAATCAGCACTAGAGACAATATCTGCCATCAAGGAAATGCAAACCAGACACAAAAAGAGGAAGATCTTTATGTCCTGGATGGTGACTACAATCAAAATGATGAAACCAGGCAAGGAAGAGCTGCTTGTAACCCCAGCATTGGGGAGGCAATATGTCCCAAGCATGTTCAAATGTACTATGAACTATCTTAAATAAAAATGGACTACAATCAGATTAAAAATTAAGACTGAATTAGATACTTGTAATTTCAGCTCTCAGGAGACAGGAAAATACTGAGTTCAAGATCAGTCTGGACTATATAATGAGACCTGATATCAATACTGAATAGTAATTAAAATTACTACTTAATTTTTTTCTAAAACAAAAGCATGCTTTTCATAAAAGGTAAAGTTTAAATGTGAGGATAAGAAAATTACAAAGTGAAAAGACAAAAAGTTATTCCATCTATAAAGTTTCCAAAATAGAAATAATATCACACTCAAGACAGGCAAAGCCCATCTAAGACAGAAAACACAATTTTCTTAACACTATATTTCTGTTGCTAAATGTATCAACACAGATATATAGGGGAGTAGCATATATTTCCCCTAATGATTTATGTTCAAGATCTATAAAGCTGAAGGTAATTGTTAGAACTGCAGAAATATCAACCCCTAGGAGGGGAAATGACAAAATATCCTCAGAAATGGAAATAAACAAACTTTTTAAAATCAACAAGGACACAGAAATTTGAACATCACCATTAATAAACTTAATGTACTTACTATAAATAAAATATTTCATCCAACAATCACAGAATATACTTTCTTTTCTAATTTATATGGGACATTTACAAAGGCTACCTTTGGGAGGACATAAAGCCAAAATCAAAAATTAAATTTTATACACATTCATAATAACTATAATGCAAAGACCCCTTATACTTTCTACAAATTGAGCAAAATATATATGTTTAATCTAGAAGAGATTAGTACATCAACAGGAAGAGAAGTTTGGACGGGATTAAGGATGTCAGCTCTACTTGATCCCCAGTCTTGACACAGCCTGTTTAATTGCCATCTGTCTGCCCTTCTGTTGCTTCATCTGGACCACCTGCCCACTCAGTCATCTAGATCTTCTCCCGCCCTTCAGTTCCCTTGCTCCTGCAGCTCATCTCTGACCCTGCAGCCTAATTATGAAAAGCAGCCAACCAGTGACGCTTTTCCAGCAAGACTTTCAGTTCAGTTTGGTTGCCGTTATATCAGTACAGACCCTACTTACATTTTCATCTGATTTTCTGCTTCTCAGGACTCCTGAATCCTCTTGAACACAAGCATGGACATCTGAGTGCACGTAGGAGCACTTTCTACTCTTCCAGAAGACCCAGGTTTAGTTCAAAGCTCCTACAAGGAAGCTGATAATTTCAGTTCCAGGAGACCTAATAACACTCTCTTCTGTCTTCCACAGACACCAGTCTCACATATGTTGCACAGGCAGAACACCCAAATGCACCTTTTTAGGGGTATATAAGTACAAGAAGAAGAAGAAGAATTGAAGGTAGGAAGGAAGTAAAGAATAATAAATAAAAAAGTAAAGAAAGTAAAATAGAGAGAGAGAGAATAAATATGGAGAGAGGCAGAATGGGAAAATGGAAGACTAAATACAAAATAAAAAAATGGAACATGGGTTTGAAAACCAAAAGGATGAGAGAGAAAAGAAGAGAAAGAAAGGGTCACAGGTTGGTGGAAGGTAAACAACAAAAGGAAGGAAGAAAAGAATGAAGGAAGGAAAGAGGGAAGGAAGGAGGGAGGAAGAAAGCAGAGAAAGAAGGAAGAGAAGCAGGTAATCTGAGGAACGAGAAAGGGGAAGTGTAGGAAGAGTAAATTGGCTGCATCGCCATCTTCCAGGCGTGCTTGCTGTTTATGACGTAGAATGGGGGTTCTTTCCTGCCACTCCAAGGATACCATGTTTCACTCCCCAGACACTTTTCCAGCCTTATTTCTCATGATTCCCGCACAGGTCAACAAGATCTGCAGGACATATGCTTCCCTTCCCTCCTTTACATCGTGTCCTCCGTGTTGAATGTTTTTCCCTACAGCCTTTTCCTCTTGACATGTCAGCCATTTCACTTCAAGTCCAAACCCAGAGTCTCTAAAGAGCTTTTTGAGATGTCCTGGGTGGAATTAATGTCTTCCCTCAAGACCACCTGCTGACGTCTATACGGTGCCCATTTGCACTTTATAGTTTCCATCACTGAGGATTTTGAAAGCAGGTGCTTGACAGTCAGTTTGGGCCTCCTTCTACAGAAGCTCTAAGTGTTCGATCCATACAAATTGACCAATACATATGGGTTACATTCATTAGCATTTGCATTTGGAGCTGACAAGACACTGGCATAGATATCAAAGAGCCAAAGCAGGATCACCCAAATCTAAGCCAAAGCTGAGTTCTGCTTCTTGCTAGGACAGAAAGATGATGAACTAGACTGAGTTTCTCACATCCTTAACACTGAGGACTAGCAGAATGGACACGCTATTAGCATGGAAATGTCCTTTCAAACCAGTCTTTTAATGTGGGGACTTTGACAGGATTGGGCAAGAATCAATACAGTACTTTAGGATTGGTGGACATAGCATGGTGAGAATTTTGAAGAGATAGATTCAGTCTTAACAGAAGAATGTGCTTTACAAACAATGCTGCTATGAACAGAGTTGAGCATATACTTTTGTTGTATGATAGAATGATTTTCTGTTGGAGAGTTGATGAGTCTTAAAATGAAAAGTAATATCATTTGTGCTCTGGAAGGCATTTCCAAGAAAAATAAATGTATAAAGACAAGAGAATACTAAAGCCACCTTAATGGAAAACTAAGAAGTGGGTTGGTATGATTTTCTTTGAACATCATTAAGAATTATCAAGCTATTTCTTCTGGTTACTACCAGGTCAATCATGGTAGTAAACAGGTCTTTGTTGCTAAAAATTTGAGGAAATTCTCTGGAACATACTATAAAAATATAAGTATTTTTTCATAGAACCAAAATGTTCATATAAATTCCTGGATTGACAGGTAGAATAATCAGCTAACGATAATACTTTGGTTGGGATACAGGATTAAAATAGTATCTTCGGGTTTCCTAACAAGTGATTGGTGCACACGTAGGAACAAGTTGCCAAATGATAACAGAACTCTTCCCTGGACTTCCAAAAACTGATGTTATAAAAAAGAAAGTCGCTTATCTCTTGGGCTATAATTTTGAGTTCCTTTAAGCCTGAAAGCATGGCAATGGTGCAACATCCCCTTCCCTGCTCTTTACCTGATTCATGGAAAAATTCAGTTGAAGAAAACACTGGGAGGAACTCAAACAGAGAAATCATATGCCAGCATCAGTAAGAAACTCACAACTGCCTCACACACAGAGAATAAGAGACTACGCATGCTCAGCTGTAAGTGGAGCATCCATACCACACCTCTTGCTCCCAAGCCTCAGGAAAAATCAAGGGTAAAGGATCCGAACAATTATAAGAGTCAGAGGCAGTGGATAGTGACAGGGAAACAGCCACAACAGGACTGTGGCACCTGTTACCTCAAGGTGGTTGCAACAGGATGCATAAGTTCTCCACTAGATCAAGCCAGACAAAATCCCAGTATAGAGAAAGGAGGCACTCACAAAGGCCCACCTCTAGCTAAGACACTGCTGACAATTGATGGCTTCTGGAGGGAGAGAATCAGTTTCTGCAAGGATATGACCCCTGAAAGGTTAGCCGTGAGTAGATGGCCCTACACCATACACATACCAGCAGTGCCAAGTGGATTCAGTGGGGGGAACCAAACAAAACAGAAAATGAATTTGGGAGAGAATTTTGGTGGGTGGTATGGGAGAGGAGTTGGAGTGGAGTGACTGTGGGTTGTCTTGATATTTTAAATTAATAGGCTAGTTAATTAATTTACATTTGTCACATGAGACACATGCAATTTTATGTAGAGTCATGAAAACATAAAATGTAAGAAGTTTTCTTCAAATACATACATTATGAAAATCCTTATTAAGCCATTAGTTTTTTTCTATTTGGTTGGTTTTTATTTATATGCTTGGACTATTGATTTTCTTATATGTAAATTAAATACCCACCCATTAAAAAAGAAATAAAGATAGGAAGGAAGGGAGGGAGGGAGGGAGGGAAGGAGGGAGGGGGAGAGAGAGAGAATCCCCACAAAAGAGGACCTTCTTGAGCTGGTAAGTAAAGTCAGTAAAGCGCTATCAAAACAAGCCTGAAGACCTGAGTTTGATTCGCTGGAAGCCATTGTGCCAGTGACCCCAGCACTGGGGCAGCAATGATAGGATTCATAGGGCTTGCTACCCAGCCAGTTAAGCTGAATCAATTAGTTCCAGATTCAATGACAGTCCCTGTATTAAAACTAAAGGTGGAGAACAAATGAGGAAAACACTCAATGCTGAGCTCCACATGGATGTGCACACGTACTGTACAGATGTACATATATATATATATACACATATACACATGCACATACACAACCTGCACTAATTATAAGTTATAAACTCATAGAATAACTTATACATCCATAGCATAACTCCAGTGCTTAGGTTTCAGGACTCTGGAGGTCTCAGATAAGGGAAGCAGGAAGCACCATTGTCATACAGATCAGGCCACCCTGTGCATTGGATGACTCTGCCAACCCTCTGTTAAAATGATTCTGTTCCTTTTGCTTTGCTGAGCATGCACCAGCTGATGAGTTCTGCCTTTGTGAGAAAGTAAAATGAAGATTGAGACAGGGTGCCTGCACTGCCTCTGGAGTTTACTCACTGGGGCTTATCAGTCTTGATGCAAAATTCTACCACTTGAAATCACACTAGCATGCAATAGCCCTCTGTTACTTCACACAGAGATTTCCCACGTATAAATAACATTTCTTCATGGCATTCCCTTTCCGTGTGACCAATAATGCAGAAAATGCCTGGGCTAACACTCTGGGCAGGGCAGAGGTAGCAAGACACTACTATGCATATGCAGACACATGCATCTAACGAATCCTTAAAAATGGATAAATATATTCTCTAACACCTCAGAAATTAAAGTCACAGTGACCTTGTTAGTTTAATAATTCTGTCCCTTTCCACAACCAAAGGCAACTGAGAAAAGAAAGCAGACTCTCGTTTGTATTAAAATTGTTTTCTTACAATATATTTTGAGCATGTTTTTCCTCTCCCCCAACACCTCCCAGATTCTACCCACCCAACTTCAAGTTCTCTCTGGCTGTCTCAAACCAAACCCAGAACAAGACCATCATATTTTTTTCATCTTACTACCCATCTTCTAAGCGGGTTGTCTTCCTCCCCACCCCAAGACTCCATTTTTCTGCTTGAGGTAGTAAATTCAGGGAATTTTCAAAGGGAAAAAATCAACTTGAATACAAATATCAAGCACATGGAAATTTCTCCTGGTCCCCGACCCCCATCAGAAATGTCCTTTGTTGTCTGCCAGTGTGTGTCAGCTGGCTGACATCTCTGGTTGAGGAGCAATCATCCAGGCAACATCCTTACAATGCAATGACAATCAGTTACCAAAAATGTGCAGGCACTGATAACAGGATTCAGAAGGGTCAGAGATGAGAGGAAGAAAATGGGCACTTCAAACAAGCGCACAGAGGCTGCTGCCGACCTTGGCTTGAGATTGCATCCGAAACGATTATTAATTTTCTACTATAAAACAGAAGGAAGCCAAGTGAAATCCAGATAAAGAACCACTCCAGGACAGGGAGGGGAGAGAGCATTTCTGTTCCAATGGAATTCTCGAAGTTAAATTCAATTCTGCAAGAAACATCTTTCTTCTCCCTTTGTTCAGTCAAGAAGAACGGGATAGCAAAAGGGAGGCATGATTTAACTCCACCCGTATACCTTCTTCGAGGTAAATGTGTGCTCTCTATGGTTTTTAATGGATTTGGAAATCTAAGAAAAGACCGGTGTGTGTGTGTGTGTGTGTGTGTGTGTGTGTGTGTGTGTGTGTACACCAAGGGTTTCAGCAAGCATGTCACAACATTAACAATTTATCCCAGCTAGGCGTCTTGTCAGGAGACTCTTTGCACACAAACTACAACGGCAGCCACAGCTTGGAACTTTCTGTGTATTCCTACCACCACCCAGCTGTTTACATTTAAAAATGACCTCCTCAAACTAGGCAGGATCCTGGCCATGGCAATGAACAATCACAGGTTAGAATAAGTTCGCTTATTCCTGGTCAAGCAATTAATATGAGAATCGGGGAAAGGGAGGTGATAAGCAGCCCATTTCACCCAACCAGGAGCTCACAATGTGTGTGTGTCCTACTTACAAGTAAAATGTTAAAAGATAAGCTAGACCTGCAAAGGGTCATTATCATTTCGCGTGAACTGGAAATAGTTCAGCCATTTGATTTGGAGCAAAAGGCTGACAAGGCTTTTATGAATGGAAAGAAGATATCTGAAAGGTCCCCACCTAGATGAGGAAAGACTTCCTTCCCTGCAGTCAATGTGTTCTATTAAAAACAAACAAGGGCCAGCACGACGGCAGCAGTGCAAGCGGAGCAGTCATTTCACTGGGCTGGGAAATCAAAATGAATGTGCTCCGATCGAGCTACCAAAGAAGCTGGGATTTAAGTGTATATGAGAATATTTGTGTCAGCTCCAAAATATGCATATAAGTAACATTATATAGACTGAATAGGTAATATTTAGGTGTATATGTTATATATGCATATAAGTAGGTAATAACAGGTAACAAAAAAAAGAAGCCATGAATTTAAAAGAAAACAAAAAGGGATATGTAAGGGATTTTGAGGAAGGAAAAAAAATAAGAAACTGATTTGATTATATTATAGTCTCAAAAACAAAAGAAATAACAAAGATAAAATAAACCTTGGATAGATGGCAAGTATTAAAATGTAAACATCGCCAGGTGGTGGTGGCACACACTTTTAATCCTAGCACCCGGAGGCAGGAGGACCTCTGTGAGTTTGAGGTCAGCCTGGTCTACAAGAGCTAATTCCAGGACAGACTCCAAAGCTACAGAGAAACCCTGTCTCAAAAAAACCAAAAAAAAGTAAACATCATATTATACTTTTTCCCTTTTATTGTAAATTGTTTTTCCCTCATGTACTATAATGTGTTTATTGTCCCCCTCCCTCTACTTGTCCCAGTTCCAAGCCACCTCCCCTCTCATCCAGATCCATACTCTTTCCATCTCTTATTAGCAAACAACAGTTTTTTAAGGGGTAAATTTAAAAAAAAATAAAACAAAATAAAATGAGATATAAGATAAACTAACACATTGGAATAAAAAAAATATATTAATAATAAAAGATCCCAAGAAATGGCACAAGAAACAAATGTAAAGAGAGAGAGAGAGAGATCCACTTGTTCAAAGGTTCAGGAATCTCATGAAAATACTAAACTGGGATATATATATATATATATATATATATATATATATATATATCCAAAACTCCAATGTGTGTGTGTGTGTGTGTGTGTGTGTGTGTGTGTGTGTGTATCCAAAACTCCAAAAATGCCATTGAGTTTGTTTTCTGTTGACCATCTACTGCTGGTCATGCAGCTTACCCTTAATAGTAAGAGTCCCTGCTGAGACTCCCTTGGAAAAGATCAAATTTTCATTTGCAAGTGGTTATCAGTTAGAAATAGCTTCTGGGATAGGGATGAGGGCCTATGTCCACTTCTCCTTTCTGCTGCTCTAGGACTTCATCTGGTGTAGATGCATGCTGCCTCAGTCTCTGGGTTCATATGTGCACTGATCCCGTTGAGTTAGTTTCTTGGTGTCCTCCATGCCCTCTGGTTCTTATACTCTTTCCACCTCCTCTTCCTTTAGATTCCCTGAGCCCTGGAGGGAGTAGTTTGATGGCAACATCTTTACAGTTAAATATTCTGACGTCTCTCACTCATTACATATTGTCTGGGTGTGAGTGTCTACATTTGTTGCCAACTACTGCAGAAGAAAGTTTCTCTGATAATGGCTAAAAAAGGCATTGATATATGAGTATAGAAGAATGCCATTAAGAATCATTTTATTAATACATTCTATTCATAGAACAGTAGTATTTGCTTTACCCTAGGTCCATGGCCTATCTAGTATTAGGTTCTCGGACACCAAAGCATTGTCAGGTATGGGTTCTATCTCATGGAGTGGGCCTTATGTCAAATCAGATATTGGTTGGTTACTCCCACAACCTTGTGTTGGGGGAGGCATGCTCTTTGTTTCCCAGCCACTTAGACCCATTTCCCAACTGCCCTAATTTGAAATAACCACAAAGAAATCATATTATTTAAATCACTCCTTGGCCAATCATTTAAGCATATTGCTAGCTAGCTCTTATATCTTTGGTTAACCCATTTCTATTGATCTGTGTATCGCCACATGGCTGTGGCTTACCAGCAAGGTTCCAACTGGTGGTTCGTGTCTTTCTCCTCTGGTGGCTCCATGACTTCTCCTGACTCCACCTTCTTTCTCCCAGCATTCAGTTTAGTTTTCCCACCTAGCTCTATTCTGCCCTATCACAGACCAAAGCAGTTTCTTTATTCATTAACCAATAAAAGCAACACAAATACAGAAGGACCTCCCACATCAACTTTGTGCCACTATAGCACTTGCATATCTTGCAGGCAGGACACCATTGTAGATCAAAGGGTTTGCAACTGAGTGGGTGTTTATGCTTCCTCTTTGGTAGCATGCGGAATACATTTCTATATCAAAGATGCTAGGATATAGGGTGAAGGCTCTATGTAGCCACCAGCTCAAATTCCCCACTTTCAGTGAGTTGTGAAGGTGTTGTCTTCTATTACAGTACCTTGACCTCAGTTTGTAGAGAGCAACCTATAGGCTTGGCCATAGCCTAGGTTTCTTAGGGGTTCCAATGGGACCCCTTTGGTCAACAACCCGATTAGATGTAATCCATTCCCAATACTGGAAGTTTTGTTTGATGACAAGAGATGTCCATTTGGGGTTTTGTCCTACCCATTATATAAGGATTTCATTTAGACCACCTTCTTACATGTATATATTTCAGTAAACTTATACTTAGTATTAGGTTTACATACTACCCTTCAAATGGCCCTTGATTTTAAGTATCTCTCCCCATATTTGCCCCATCTCCCTGATCCTTCCTTTCCAATCCCCCACATCCAGTCATAACTCTATTCTACTTTTTTATTCATAAAAAGATCTATCTGAACCCACTGGTCCCTTACTATATACCTCTTACTATATATACTCTGCGGTTCTACAAATTATAGCATTCGTGCCATGTGATAAATATGGATTTATTTGCATTTTTCTAAATGCAGCCTCATTTGTTGGAGATATTTATCAGCTGTGGGAGTTTCCTAGTGATTTTTAGGGTCACTTGTATAGTGTCATATCATCTGCAAATGAAGATATTTTGACGTCTTCCTTTTGGCTTTGTACCCCTTTATTCCCCTCCAGTTGTCTTATTCCTCTAGCTAAGACTTCAGGTACTATTTTGAATAGGTATACAGAGAGAGTGAACAATGTTCCCCTGTTCCTGATTTTAATAGAATTACTTTTATTGGTTGTTTTATATGCTTTACTCTTTTTGGGGGGATGGCGCCACCAGCTCACAAATTAATATATACACAAAGGCTTTTTATTACTTGTGAATACCCAGCCTTAGCTTAGCTTATTTCTAGCCAGCTTTTCTTAACTTAAATTATCCCAGCTAACTTTTGTCTCCGAGCTTTTACCTTTTTCTTCTCACCTTCACTCTTACTCCATGACTGGCATTATGGCTAGGTGACTGGCCCCTAGCATCCTCTTCCTTCCTCTCTTGTTCCTTCTTTTTCTCCTTTGACTTATTCTCTATGTCTGACAGCCCCACCTATCCTTTCTTCCTTACTATTGGCTGTTCAGCTCTTTATTAGACCAATCAGGTGTTTTAGAGAGGCAAAGTACCACAGATCACAGAGTTAAAACAAATGCAACATAAAAAAGCAACACATCTTTGCATCATTAAACAAATGTTTCACTGCATAAACAAATGTAACACATCCTAAAATATTCTACAACAAATTACTTTGAGTTTCTCTCCATTTTAGTTGATACTGGCTATGGAGTTGTTGTAAACTGCCTTTATTATATTGAGCTATGTCCATTGTAGTCGTAATCTCTCCAGGACTTTTAATATCAAGAAATGTTGGATTTTGCCAAATGCCTTCTCTGCATCTAATGAGATGATCATGTGATTTTTGTCTTTCAATTTGTTTATATGGTAGATTACATTTAATGATTTACAAATGTTCAACCATCCTTGCATCTCTGAGATGAAGTCTACTTGATTATGGTGGATGATCTTTTTGATGTGTTCTTGGATTCTGTTTCAAAGTAAAGTGCTTTATTTAGAATTTTTGTGTCTATGGTCATAAGGGAAATTGGTCTGTAATTTTCTTTCTTTGTAGAGTCTTTATGTGGTTTGGGATCGGGATAAGTGAGGCCTCATAAAATGAATTGGGCAATGTTCCTTCTGTTTCTATCTTGTAGAATAATTTGAGGACTGTTGGCTTTAACTCTTCTTTGAAAATCTGTAGAATTCTGCACCAAAACCATATGGTGCTGGGCTTTTTGGGGTTATTAGAATTTTAATTACTGCTTCTATTTCACTGGGGGTTATAGGTCTGTTTAAATTGCTTATCTGATCTTGACTTAACTTTGGCAAGTGGTATGTATTAGAAAATTATCCTTTACGTTTAGATTTTCCAAGTTGGTAGAGTACAGGTTTTTAAAGTGTAACCTTATGGTTGATTCTCTGGGTTTTGAGTGTCTATTGTTATGTTCCTTTCCCCTTTTATCCATAATTTTTTTAATTTTGATTTTCTCTATCTACCTGTTAGTTAATTTAGATAAGAGTTTGTCAATATTGTTGATTTTCTCAAAGAACCAACTCTTTGCTTTTTTGATTATTTGTATTAGTTTTTTGTCTTTGTTGTTGCTTCTGTTTTATTGATTTTAGCCTCAATTTGATTGTTTCTTGACGTCTACTCCATTTGGTTGTAGTTTCTTTTCTTTGTTCTAGAGCTTTCAGGTGTGCTCTTAAGTTACTAGTGTGAGACCTCTGCTTTTTATTTTTTTATTTTTATGTAAGTGCTATGAACTTGCATCATAGAGCAGCCCCTTCATTGTGTTCTGAAGTTCGAGTAAGCTCTCAATTCATTTTCATTCAACTCTAGAAAGTCATTAATTTCTTTCTTAATTTCTGTTTTGACCCATTTTTCATTCAGTAATGAGTTGTTCAGTTTCAAGGCGTTTGTAAGCTTTTTGTTGACAAAAAAACAAAAGTGAATTTTTCTAAGTCTGGAGTGGTACCACATACCTGTAATCCCAGAACTCAGGACATAGTTCAAGGCCATAGATAAGCATACCGAAACATACACATGCACATATGCACCTCCCATCTATTCCCCCTACACACACACACACACACACACACACACAGAGAGAGAGAGAGAGAGAGAGAGAGAGAGAGAGAGAGAAGCAAGAAGAGCTCCAGCATTTATCTCTCTACTTCTCTATTGTGGCTGTACCATGACCAGCTACCTCATGCTCCTGCTGTTCTGTCTACCCCATCCTGATGGGCTATAACCTGAAATCAAGACTCACAATAAACCCTTCTGTAAGTTGCTTTGGTCAGGTATTCTGACACAAAAATGAGACAAGCAACGGATACAAATGAAGAGGTAGGAAATGGAAAATATTTAGAAAAATAACAAAAACTATGGCTGACTCCCCCGTAAATGGAAATTTCTGCCTCACCTGGTCCCACAGTCGTTCAGTTCCAAATAAACACACAGAGGCTAATGTTAATTATAAACTGTTTGTCCTATTGGTCAGGCTTGTTACTAACTACCTCTTACAATAAATTATCCCATAATTCTTAAATATGTTTAGTCAAGTGGCTTAGCACCTTTTCTCAGTAAGGCATTCTCATCTTGCTTCCTCTGATTCTGAATGATGACTGCATCTCTACCTTTCTTTTTCCCAGAATTCTCCTAGACTGGTGGCCCCACATATACTTCCTACCTGGCTACTGGCCAATCAGCATTATTTAAACCAATATGAATGACAAATCTTTACAGTTTACAAGAGCCTCACAGCACACCTCACAGAAAAATAATGAAAGATGAAAGACAGTAGCATTGATATCTTTAATGTGCTAAGAGAGAACTCTAGAATTCTGAAAATGGAGAACATATAAAAATGCATCCAAAAATCATGTAACCAGCCTCTCAAGTTCAAGAGAGCAGTCCAAGATGCAAAAAGAAGTGAAGATTTCCAAGACCAAATACATTAAAAAATGTAAGTATCCCAAAATGTAGTAATATTGAGATCTGAATAGATAAATCAATGAATAAAGCACTTGCTGTGTAAGCATCAGGACCAGAGTTCAAATCCCCTGAACCTACACAAAGCCAGGCACAATAGTACCTATTTCTGTAATTCCAGTGTTCCTAGAATGAGATGGAAGGTTGAGGCAGGAGGATCCTGGAACCTTGCTCGTCTGGTGACTGCAGTGCAGAACAACAAAACCCCTTGCATCAAACAAGGTGGAAGATGAAGACCAATCCCTAAGGTTATCCCCTGACAGCCACACATAAACCATGTGCATGCACATACACAGAGATTTTTTTCTCTATGTTTGGGTATTCAAAACCACAATGAAGGAAACACATCTAGCAGTTCATAATAAATATAGAAATACCAATTATCACTTGAGAGAGATCAAAATACCACCTCAAACATATTTCCACTTTTATTCTGAATGGGTTATTCAGAAAAATGATACGCCACTGCAGATGGAGGCACACTTCATAGAGCTGCCCTATTGTAAGAAGTCTGCATCTGTCTATATCAAAGCAGTAAAGGTGGGCATGGAACCTTTTCTGTGACAATGTCACACTTCAGAGGAAAATGACTGATGGTCTGACCCCTGGGCCAGACAGAAGCCACCACAGGCTACATCTGCATCACAGGACAGCTTTGACTTGCTCTAGACCCTTTCATTACACTTCCCTGACCTCTAACATCCCTCCTCCAAAAGACCCAAGATCACATCCTGAGGTCAAGCTCCACACAATTTTCTAACACCTTGCCAGCTTAGAGTTTTATATATCCCTGTTAACATGATGTAATGAAATCTATGTGGACTTGTGTGTGTTGTTTTAGATGTTGCCTTTTTATCCCCCAGTGCTGGTAATTGAAGTCGAGGCCTTGCAGGAGCCAGACGAGTGACCTACCACTGAGCTACATCCCTGGCCCTTGCCACTTTATTTCATATACTAAAATTATTGAACCTTCAGAGAGAGGCGAGTATATTTGAAGCTTCTCTATAGACATCAGTAGGGCAATGGGGTGGAGAGAGATTAAACGGGATCCTATTTCTAGAAATCTTTTTTTAAAGTTAATTAAGATGTAAAATACTAATTAGATGAACTGGATAAAGTGGGGAAAGTTCAAAGAGCAGGTTGTAGGCAGTAGATTAGTTCTCAGCTGCTAATGTCCCCCATGGGACCCTGCACCAGAGCACTTTTAGTTGTCACTAAGATTGGGGTATAATTCCTACTGTTGTTTACTGGCAAAGGCCCTTCTAGACAAAGCTTTATAAGTTAATAGAAGCATTCTTAAGACTACCTGTAATAAACTAAATAGTGACTCCTCAGGGATGTCCCCCTCCTTGCCACAACTCACAAAGATGTCACAACTATGCCTAAAACTATTTTGCAAGACGATAAAAGGATCTTGAGAAGGGAAAATCATCTTGGATTATTATCGTGGTGAGTGTCTTAGTTAGGGTTTATACTGCTGTATGACCAAAGGCAACATGGGAACTAAATGATTTGTTTTGCTTTGTTTTTGTTTTACTTACACATCCTGAATCACAGTTCACTGAGGCAATCCAATGCAAGAACTCAAACTAGGAAAGAACCCAGAGGCAGGAACTAATGCAGAGTCTGGGGAGGATGCTATTTCATCATGATTTGCCTCCCTGCTTTCTCATAGAGCCCAGGACCACCAGCTCAGGGATGGCATTACCCACAATGTGATGGCCTCTTAAACATCAGTCACTAACTTTTTTTATTTAAAAGTGTTTTTTTTTCTTCATTTTACATACCAACCACACTTTTCCCTCCTTCCCCTCCTCCTTCTCCCCTGCTCCACTTTCCTGACTCTAGACAGACAGCTGGGGAACCTGAATAGGACTAAACTAGTCCCTCTGAATCACTAATCTTTTCAAAATGCCCCACAGGCATGCTTACAGCCTATCTCACGGAAGCATGTTCTCGATTGTGGCTCAGATTACTTTGCTTTCTGTCAAGCTGGCAGAGCTTGTCGAGTGTAATTACAGCCCACCACAACCTCAGAAAAGGGAGGTGAGAGGGTCAGAGTCAAATAGAAGGCAATACAATGAAAGACAGGGCAGGCAGAAAGGGCAAGAGAAGAGAAAGGAAAAGGATTAATGACTACAATTTGAAGATGCCATTGCTAGTTTTGAAGGTAGACGATGGAGCTCCACACCAAAGGAGAAGGCAGCTTGTGGAAGCCAGAAAAAGGGAATAAAACATTCCTCCTTGGAGTTCCGTTGAGTTCAGTCCATCAAAAACCATTGTGGACAGTTGACGTCCAGAACTCCAAGGTAACTGCGGTAGTTTGAATGCAATCGGTCCCCATAAGCTCATAGGTACTGGCACTATTAGGTGGAGTAGATATGGTCACAGTAGGAATGGATTTTGAGATCTCATATGTTCTCAAGTCATGCCCAGTGTTTCAGTCCACTTCCTGTTGCCTCTGGGATTAAAATGTAGTTCTTCTCCAGCACCATATCTACCTGCATGCGACCGTGTCCCACCATGATGATAATGGACTAAACCTCTGAAAATGTAAGCCACCCAATTAAACATTTTCCTTTATAAGAGTCACTGTGGTCATGGTGTCTCTTCACAGAAATAGAAACCCAAATACAGAAACAAAACGAAAGTGTGTAACTACCAGGTTTGTAATCAATTGCAAAAGCCACGTTGTACTAACATGCCCACCAAATGCCTCTACTCCATTTGTAAAATGGGCACCATTGCGATGATAAAGACAGTAACACATGACCAGAACCATTCATGTTGCACAGTTATTTGGCATTGCCCAATCGATTATGATGTCTAAAACTGAAACAAAAAAGCAACCAAAACAAAATATCCTTAGATTGAGGCAATTTAAAAAAAAAAACAAAAACTACAGAAGCATTTACTAATCAGAACTCAGCCAAGCCCTTGCTGGTCCTTCCTTCATCAGTACTAACCATGACTCCTGATTGACAAGTGAAACAGTTTCCCTGTAGTTGAATGCCATACACAGAGCTGCCATTTTGAAAAATACAGAGCATATTTTCAGAACAACTTGAAGTTCTGTTTTCTGGGGCTGCATCCAACCTAAATGTGATGTTCTCAGTTCTCAAATCTCTCCCCATCAACCCTGGTTGTCATATTAAAGCTTTACCTAAATTTTCATAAGCATTACTGACAACTAGAAAAATACGGCAATGGGCAGAATTCTCATGCAATTAGAGTTCTCTGAATAACCTCAAGCTTTTATTCAAGATATTGATATATAAATAAACCAGGTGTTGTGACTCTTACCAAGCTCAGAGAAGACAAATGGAAGGCTCGGACAGGAGGGCCAGGAGTTTGAGGCAGTCCTTACCTGGTACCTAGTCTGGGTTGAATATATCTATAGACAGTTCCAGGAAGCCATTTGCTCAACTTACTTTTGACCAATATCATGAAATGAAATATGCTGTCCAAACCACCCCTGGCCTGTCTTTACTAAGAATACATAAGGTAATGGCTACATCCAGAAGGATTGGCTCTTATATGGGAATAGTCCATGCACAGCACCTGGCATAGGCTGAACACTCAGTAACATTTCCCTCTCTACTATCTAGTAAGTGTCCAGGGAGAAGTAGAGAGGATGAAATCACTCAGTAACCCAGTGGCTGGGGCTCTGTGTCCTCAGAGTTGTATCTTCCACCATTTAACTGTTTAACTAGGAACTGTCTGTTGGTAGCCATAGGCTGGGTTTTCTAGGCTGCTGAGATGAGAGTCCAGAGGGAAGCAGCCCCAGTGCTTACCCTTCCCACCATGAACAAAGAGCGTAGCCTGTGCAGGGACACTTGCAGAAAGCTTAGCAGAAAGTAAAACTGCAGTTTCGAGAGTGTATTAGTCAGGAAAAGAGGGAAACAATAGAGTTTGTGTGAGTTAAGCCTCAGTGGGGTGGAACCAACCAATGTCCAAATGTTAGAGAAAGGGGAGGAGAGTTCTGAGGACTCCCGTAACCTTGATACATCTCCAAGATTTTACTGTGTGCTCTGTGATTCTCCAGGGGAAGGATATGATAGTATTTTTTTTTTGTTTGTTTGACTCTGGGTAGTTTACTGTTAGAATTTTAAAATTCCTTGAAAGGGCTAGGACTGTAGCTCAAGGTTGGCAAAGTGTTTGCCCAGCACGCAGGGAGCTCTGGGTTTGGGTCCACCACTGCATTGTGGTGTGAACATGTGGCCTCGGCAGCAGTGAGAGGATCCAAGTTCAAGGACATCCTTGGCTAAATAATAAGTCGGAAACCATCCTAGGATATGTGAAATCAATAGTGTTCTGTAAGGAACCTGTCGTCCAAACAGTTTAGGAAGTAACTTACGCACCAATCCCAGAAGTCGGTGTTTGGGTAGAAATTCTATCCCAAGTCCCCTCCCCTGGGAGTTGCCTCAGTCCAGACTCCACCCTGCCAAACAATGACTCCTACCCAGAGATGCTCAAGACCACTCCCACAGGGTATTTAAACTGCCCCCCAGAGAGCAATCAGGTGGTTTTCTAATCTTCCTTCCCCATCTCCTCTCTGAGGGGCTGGAAGGTCACCCAGGAGCACAGTTATCCATTAAACCTGGGCTTTCTCTAATTTTGTTTGATTTGGTCTGATTTGGATTATTGCATCTGTAGAGAGATTTCTCAGAGTGCAGAAACTTTTTCATTCAGAAGTAAAAAATAACAGTTGTAAGAAAAAGTTATAAATATTACCAGACTGGCATTTTATAAGGCTAATTCTAAAAGCAGCGATGGTTTGCTTGATCTATGATAGATGTAATAATAGGATTAAAGAAGATCCCATAATCTCTGCCAAGAACACTTTCATAAGAAACCCTTCCTGTCACGAAGCTTCAGTGCATCTGACTTAAGTCCTTCTTGCTGCAAATTAAATTCCTCTGTCCTTCCTGCACCATCCTTTATAATTAATGCTCTTCTCGCTGAAGATCATAACAGAACACTTTTCCCCTTTACTCGCTCCACAACCCTCACTAAATAACAGTACACCAGAGAGCTGGATGTTTTGCAAATGAAAATACGTGTTCGGTGATAAACAATTCTGCTTCCTACGCATTTGCTTCAGAGGCTAACATTTTCTAGATGGGAAGCTATTTTGTGAGTGTCTATGTCTACCTCTGGAGAACTGTTCTGTCTCCCCATTGGCCACTTTTACGTTGGTTACTCTTCTGATTGCCATGGCACAATCTCTAAAATAAGCAACTTATGGAAGAGTGTATTTTGACTCAGTTTGTGGGAACAATCCAGACTGGGGGAGGCAGAATGGCAGAAGCAGGAATCAAATGATGGTCACATTTCCTCCAATCAGTAAGCAGGGATGGATGAGAGCTTTGCCTAGCTTGCTTTTGTTTTAATTCAGTCAGAGAACCCAATACGCAGGATGGAGTCACCCACATTTAGGATGAAGCTTCCAATCCCAGTTAACCTAACCTGGAAACTCCCTCGAAGACTTGATTAGAGGTTTGTGTCCTAGGTAATTCTAGACCTTGTCGAGTTGATAATGGAGACTAGGTATTGCAATGATGAGCCATGAATATTCCGATCTAACTGAAAGTGATGCCTAGCAGATCAACTTCGTGTGTTCTCTCCCTAGCTCCCTATGAAGCAGGATATTAGGAGAGCTGGATTCAGAAGTCCTCTGTTATAGACTAGGTACCAGGAATAGAGATGACTATTACCTGCATCCTATCTGACTGTCCTTCCTGGTCATCTGATGGAAGTTTCTAGAATGCAGTGCCTTTTAAGCCTGCCTCACCACTACACTTTCTGACTAACCTCTCCCACTTGCTTTTCAGTTTTGAAAGTTGCTTCCTTATGTTTGCTTTGAGATAAGACCTCATGCAGCCCATCTCAAACTCGCTATGTAGCTAAGAACCTTGAACTTCTGATCCACGTGCTAAAATTACAGGTGTGTGCCACCATGCCTACCTTACCTCTCCCACCTGCTAGAGGCCAATGCGTAGGATGTAGAGAGGCTCCAAGGTGCTCCCCAGCATGACTTTCTTCGTAGGGTATTCTTAACAAAGAATTAACCACCCCTGAAATTTCATCAATCCTCTACCTCACTTTTACCTTTCATACATCGAATAAGGTTAAGGTTGGAATATTTAAGCTTTCTAGACTACCACCCTCTCTAACAGCTGTGTATAGCTACATCCTCCCCTTTAAATATAAAATGTGAGCCATGCAAACACACATAATGCTGTGCATTGCACAAGGGACCCATCTTTTACCTTACTGGAGCCAATCAAGTAGCTCTGTCCTGGAGATTTAGACAAAAGAAGCCAAGGCAGTAGAGAAAGTTCAATGCTATAGGACAGTGGTTATAGTTGGCTCTGGTACTATAACCACTTGGTACTGCTATTTTTGGCCCATGATTGAGTTTTAGATTATTTTTGAGTTTGAGCTAGATTATACAAATGAGATAGATCACACGAAATCTACCTATGTTGGGACTCCAGTCCTCTTTCCTGCGTGGAGCCCTTCTAGCCCTTCACAAATCCCCCATGGTCTCCAAGCAGTTGACAAGTATCTCATCATCATATTTTTGCTTTTTTTCCCACTAACAGAATCACTCCTGGGGGAAGAAAAGACACACCAAGTGAGAAATGATGGAATACAGGGAACATCTCTCTGTGGAATAAAGGGGCACCCTTGCTGTTTACTATGTAAATACAATATGCCCCTGACCCATCATCTGTGTGACTCTGTGGGCTCCTGGGTTTGAGGCCTTGACATGTGTTAGCTATTGTCTCCAAAATAAGATATCCCCTCTTGGGAGGCAGGAAAGAGGGTCCCTTGTAGACCTAAGCTAGGACTCTTATGAAACTCAAAAAGCCTAAGAAAGTGGCAAGAGTAAAGAGACTCCAGGTGGCAGATAAGCAGTAAACTATTGGGAGCATGGGGACTCTCAAGGGCTGCCCAAGAGACAGCTCTTATGTATGAGTCATCACCCATGCTAGAGTGAGCTTTTCCGTGGTACAGCATGCCTGAGAGTTGCCCATGCTCCTTTGAGTTCACCATGCAGGAACTGACTTACATGGAATCACTTCTTTGGTCTGCCATCAGGGTCCTGGCAGGAGGGAGTAGATAAAGTGCTCAAAAATGTGTGAAGCCTGGGGTGATGGAACCATCCTGAGCGGGATTAACCATTCTTTCTTGGTGTCCCAGCCCCTCCATATTCACCTGGAAAGGAAGCTGCCTGGACAGAAAGTCCAAAATCCAGAACGCCCCCCCCCCAAAAAAAAGCCACAGTCTCTAAAAAGAATCAGAAGGTCCTTTCCAAGTCCTGCTAGGGTAAAAAAAGACAACACTGACACCCAGTGGTCTATTGGTCAGTTCCCATTTGATGTCCTACCTGCTGAAGAATACAAAGATGCCCAGCCAGTCTCCTCCCAATTGTGAATATCCAGCAAACGAAAGGTCATTATCAGTCAGTGGTCTATAAAACAGAGCTATGGTATCCTGGAGGGCTTTCTCGCATTCTGATAAAATTCTGGTTATATGTCAGTTTGACTTGAATTCATCCGTTACCACAAGGCATTTGTATTCAATAAGGTATTTATCTTTCATTATGGAAACAATTACACCTTTGAAAATAAAATGCAAGAGTTCTTTCTCAGGAGATAAAAATCCCAACACCCTGCATTGTTCTAGTAATTTCTTTGATTTGGCGATTAAACTTCTAAGCTCTGAAAAACAAATGCAAAACATCTGCAATCATGAGGACAGGGACTCTGTTTAAACTGATCTGTGGCTCTCCAGCACATCCCTTAATCCTTACATGTGGAAAAATGAGACTCCTGCCAGAGCGAGGGCAGAGGCAGATGTGGCAGCAGGTACCCACTTTGGACAGTGGCTTTTACTTCTGGTGGGCTAATGGTAACCAGAGACTCAAAACCAGCAAGACCTTAAACGAAACTTTGGGTGACATTTATTCTGATTATTGATTTCAGGAAAATAAAGGAGTGGGGAATATATTTTACTTTTCTTTCACACTTAAGATTTTGATTCTGCCAGAAGTGATGCGGGAAGGTCATTGGTTAATTAATAAAGAAACTGCTTGGCCTGATAGGTCAGAACATAGGTGGGTGGAGTAGACAGAATGCTGGGAAGAAGGGAAGTGAGGCAGATGCCATGCCTCTCCTCTCCAGAGCAGACGTGATGAAGCAAGCCGCCAGGTCAGACATGCTGAATCTTTCCCAGTAAGACTGGTGCTACACAGATTACTAAATATGGGTTAGGCAAAATGGAGAATTAGCCATTAAGAGGCTAGATCTAATGGGCCAAGCAGTGTTTAAAAGAATACAGTTTGTGTGTAATTATTTCAGGGCATAAGCTAGCCAGGCGGCCGGGAGCCGGGTGGCAGGAACGCAGCCCGCAGCCTCCCACTACACAGAAGTGTCTGTGATAGCCTGGTGTTCCAGTCCTAACAGGAATGACTTATTCATAACAGTCCAAATCAACCTTGGAACAATGGAATCGGTGAGAGATATGAGAGGACTTAAGGAGAGCTTAGAAACTCAGATAAAACTTCCAGGGATCGTGCTTTTCTTTAATGTATGTGAGAAATAAAAAATAAATAAATAAACACTGCTATGGTGGCATATCCCAATGGCTCATAAACAGTGATATAAAAACAGAAAAATAAAGAGTAAACCAGCCACAATTAAACAAGGAAAATAAACATAAATCACATCTGAAAGGTGGTGACCAGAAAAAGAGACCTGCTCCCAGTCCATCCTCCAAAGGCTCCCGAGTCTCTGAGCCTATATCTCTTGCTGTTCCCCAATTGGACAAGATAGGGAAGATGGTTTCCTTATATGTCACCACTGACCTCAAAACAGCACCACAAATGGAGCAATTAAAAAGGAAAGTGGGCTGCTTGAGCTTCTACACGGGCCACTGGACACCAGCGTCTCCATAACACCAAGCTCCATGAAGTGCAGCTTTCACACAAACAGGACAGAAAATAAAGTTTAACCAGGAAAAAAAAACACATCCATCCAAGAAGGGTTGCTGGTGCCCAGCCCCAGTTGAGAGAATCACCCATGAATCAGCCCAGTTGGAATTAGAATCACCGTGGAAGCTCACCTCTGGGCACAACCATGAGGTCATTCCCAGAAAGTTTCATTTGGAAAGAGAAGATTCACCATGAATGTTTTTGGCACTGTCCTATGCACTGGGTTCCTAGATTGAATAAAAAGGAAGAAAGCGCTCCCTACCACATTAATCTCTGTATGCTTCCTGCTTCCCAACTGTGACAAGGTGTCGCAAGCTCCCACCCTTATGTCTCCATTATGATGACAATGCCCTCAAACTGGGAGCCAAAATAAACCCTTCTTTTCTTAAGGTATTTTTATCTGGGATTTTTGTTATAGTAACAAGAAAAATACAAAAGCAGCTTAATCTCTCTACTACAGGCTCCAAGCAAGTAGCCTTATACCTGGGGCTAGCAGAAGTGATTCTGTGTGAAATTGGAACTGTGGTTGCCTCACACGTGTGTCAGAATCCAAAGACCTTATATGTAAATGATGGACTCCGTGTAATAGGAATATTTTGGACTAGGTGTGGTTGGACACATCTGCCACCCTGGCACTGGGGATGAGTAAGCAGGATATTGACCTTGAAACCAGTCTGGGCCTTATAGCAAGACCCTGTCTCAAGAAAAAGGCTCTGTCTTGGTTCATTGACTGTAAGAATGTGCCACGTCAATTCAAGCTATAGTAATAGAGGAAGTAAAGACAGCCTTAAGTGTCTTAGTTGGTTTCTATTGATTGAAGAGACAACAAGACTATAGCAACACTTATAAAGGAAAATATTTTGTTGGGGTTTGCTTACATGTTCAGAAATTTAGTCCATTATAGTCATGGCAGAAATCATGGTGGTGTGCAGGCAGACATGGTGCTGGAGGAGGAGCTGAGAGTTCTATGTCTGAGTTAGCAAACAGCAGAAAGAGATAGACAATATTGGACCTGGCTTGAGCATCTGAGACTTCAAAGCCCACTTCCCAGTGACACACTTCCTCCAACAAGGCCACTCCTCCTTAAAATTCCATTTTCTGGTAACCAAGCATTGAAATCTATGAGCTATGGAAACCATTCCTTTTCAAACCACCACAATGAGAGTAAAGAATATGCATCAATTGATAAAGTGCTTATCACAAAAGTATGAGTTTGACACTTCAACATTCAGGTAAAAGCCCAGTGTGGCTGTCTGTACCTGTAATCTCAGCATTGGGGGTATGAGGAGGGGGCCATATGCAGAGATCAGTAGATCCCCAGATCTAACTGGCCAGTCTGGCCAACAGCAATCTTATATTCAGTGAGAAGACCCTATCTTTAAAATAAAAGTAAAAAGTGACCAATGAAGACATCTTAACGTCAATCTCTGACCTTCCACAAGCAAAAGCATGGGCACATGCTCACCCACATGTGTACATACATATAAACACGCACATTCCCCACACAAAATTAATCATTTAATTATTAAAAGTTTGTATATGGGAACACTGTTCTTTCCTTCTGTTCAATTTCCCAAACACCTAAAAATACTCAGAAAAAGTGGGGGTTTTGCTTGTTCTTTGTTTTTTTTTTTTTTTAAAAAAAAATATATCTGTCATCAGTGTCAACCGAAAGAGAAATCTTTAGAAAATACTTACTTACAAATTTTAGATTAAAGGTGACATTATCTTAATTGCATATTCATATTTCTTCTCAATTAGTGCATAGGTTTTCTTTTAAATGACTATGCTTATATATCAAGCAATTTAGGCTACTACTTACAAAATACCTATTCTTTGCAAGGCTCTTTGATAAGCACTTACACACCTTTAAATAAATAAAACCCTCCTTTGAAAAAAAATCACCCCAAGTTAGAAAGGAGGGATGACCAAACCATCATAGACTCTTGCTCTGCATACACAAGTCACCTTGTTCCCTGCTTGTTTCTCAGCAGTTTAACAAGAAAATGAGATTCTCTCTCTCTCCCCTCACATCTTTCTCTCTCTTGCCATAAACACAGTTTTATAGATTCCTGGGCTCTTCTCAACAGAAAGGTGATCATTTCTGCCAACCCACAGACACATTGATATTCATGGGACAAATGTTTTGTAACTATACAGCCATACCCCACTAATGTAAATTTCATACACAGCTTCCCAAAGGTTAAACAATGCTGCCCAGCTCTACTGTGCCTGGAAAGCAAATGACAGCGAGAGGCTCAACCTTGGCTGGGGCTGTCCTCCGCTTTGAGAAAGTTCTCTCACAACAAAGTATCACCCTCTGCTTAAGAGAGAACCCCAATGCCCTCTACAGTCAGGTTCCTTGAGCTGAGAAACTCAACACACACACACACACACACACACACACACACTCATAACACACACACAACTCTCTTGTCTTAGCAACTCATCCATAAGGGTAGGAGAAAAATAAAGATGAAAGTATTTTCAAGTTTGTTTTATGAATTTTGTAAAAAAAAACTTCCCCAAATATTCTTAGAATATCATCACTTCCTCTCACTAACCCTTACATTAGTTCTCTGGCTCCATACTCTCTCATTCAGTCAGGAATACTTATTAAGAGTCTCCCATATGCCCTTAAAGGTGCAAGGGTTAAGGCAATGAGAAATTCATATAACTTCTGTGTATATTAAAGGATTCACAATCTTGGAAAGGAAGACAAAAAAATATATTCAGTTTTGACTGTGTTCAACATATGTAATGTAACGAGAAAAGTGGGTGCATATAGGCTTTAGATGGGAGGCCACATAAAGGCTCTACAAAAAGAATGAGGTGACATCTCCATTGAAACTTCACTGCTAAAAAGGTTCAGACCATCCAGAGATGAATGGAGGCCTCTGGGTGTAAATATGCTAGTGTACCTTAGGGTGAGAAACAAGCCAGAGTGATAAGTGAAGAGTCAGGGTGGGGAAAGGGGGTATAGTGATGTGGGATTTCCCTTTGTATGCTGTGAATATCATTGGTTAATAAAAAAAGTTGCTTGGGCCAATGACAGGGCTAAGTATAGTCAGGTGGGAAGAGATAGAGTGAGAGAGTAGGCAGAGTCTAAGAGAAGCCATGTAGCTACCTCAGGAGACAGATGCTGAATAGAAACTTACCAGTAGGCCTCAATCACATGGTGATACACAAATTAATAGAAATGGGTTAATTTAAGATACAAGATCTAGGCAATAAGAAGTGTGAACTAGTAGGCCAAGCAGTGTTGTAATAATATAGTTTCTGTATGATTATTTCTGGTTGGGGTAACCAGGAAACAAACAAGCAGTTTCTGCCAATAGATTGGCATGCCAACTTGGGGATGACTATAGCCACATAAAACCCGAGAAAGCTTGGAAAGGAATTCTAGACACACACACACAAAAAAAAAAAGAATAGAGTTAAGCATGACTTCTTGGTAGCTGGCATTTTTTTTCAGATAAACTCTGTTTGCTGGTACCAAGCAGGGATGCTGCAGCTTTTTTTAAGAAAGGTCTTCCTGATTCAGCACTAGCAACAAAAAGTTGTGCAGTTAAGAAATAGTGGCTTCTTGGTTCATGCTGCCAGCATGAGCTCTGGATTTTTCAGGAGGCTGAGAACTTGAATGGGGTTTGTGAAGAGAGTGCTACAATTTGCTTAATGGCAACATAAACCTGCTATGTGTCTGGAAATAGGATTGTGAGCATGGCTTGCAGAGCTAGCACTGGCCAGACCTCCACCATGTTCGACTGGGCAGAGCTAAAAGGCAAAGCAGCTATGGTCCATGCCACAACATATAGCATTTTAAGAAGCTGTCCTGGTCAGAAAAGGATTACAGATACACAGTAGGACAGTTCAGACATAAAAGACATCCAAATGAGACACACTGTGTTTTTAAAATGTATGTAGGACACAGAAGAAAGTTTCTGACAAACTGCTAATATAGGCATAAATATCTTTGAAATTTCCTGCTTCACGGAAAAGTCTTTCAGATACTATGGGCCTGTATACTAAAGATAAATGCTTCAATGTTATAGAAGAACTTTTGTTGATTGTCCAGGCAGTGAGATGGTTCTGTCAATTCTAGAGTTATGGAAGTTGCTTACAATGAACTTTCTGTTAACATAGCTAATATTATATCCTTCTGGAGTCTTTGATGGAGTTGAAGACAGAAAGTTATAGTTATAAAATGATAGATTAGACATAAAACTTTAGATTCACGAAGATAAAATAAATGATAGAATATTTTTCTTAATTTGCCAAATGTAAATGGCTAAATATTGTAACTATTATTCTTGCTTGATAACTGTTTTGTTGTATATAATCTAGCTATGTTAAAGTTAAAACCTTCCTTTTTACTTAGATAGAAAGAGGGAGGTGATGTGGGATTCCCCTCTGTATGCTGTGAATACCCTTGGTTAATAAAGAAGCTGCTTGGACCTATGACAGGACAGAATATGGTTAGGTTGGAAGAGATATAGCAAGAGAGTAGGCAGAGTTGAAGAGAATCTATGTAGCCACCACAGGAGACAGACACCGGTGGAACCTCACCAATAGGCCACAACCACATGGTGATACACAGATTAATAGAAATGGGTTAATTTAAGATATAAAAGCTAGGCAATAAGAAGAGTGAGCTAATAGGCCAATTAGTGTTGTATTAATATGGTTTCTGTGTGACTATTTCCAGTCTGGGTGACTGGGAAACAAACAAGTAGTTTCTGCCAACAGTATAGAGGCTGAGTCATGGAGTAACCATAGGCAGGATTCTAGCTTTATGCTGCATAGAACAGGGAGGTTGGAGAGGTTTTCATTTAGAAGAGTAAAATCATCCAGTATTGCTGTCTTATACAAAAAGAAATACAGAGGAAGTAGATTGGAGAAAGAGAGAGGTATGGGGCAATATGGAAAAAAATATATAGGTGGAAAGGGACTGGGCTCCATAGTATGGCAGAACTGTAGAGTACCCAACCTGGCGAGCAAAAGAAATGGCAATATAGTCATCACCCACGTGGAATCCCTGGTATTTATCTTGAAAGGGGCTGATTCAGGCTGAAAGAGGGAGTCCCTTTTTAAATATTTGTTGTTGTTATTGGTGGTGGTGGTAGTTTGTTGTTGTTAAACACTCAGGTGAGTACTTTCCATTGTACACATGTGGAGGCCAAAGGACAACTTCCAGGATTTTGGTTCTCTCCTTCCATCATGTGGGCCAAAGAGATTAAACTCCAGTACTCAACCTTGGCAGAAAACACCCTTACCTGCTGAACCATTTCATTAGTCTCAAAGGTGGGTCTTCAGACCACTAGTCCACACATAGGAACACACTTATCAACTATGTGAAAATGACTTATCTGCTCTGGAGCCCTGTGAGTCAAAGAAGCCACCAGTGTGTCTCAGAGAGAAACCCTGATGAAGAAAATACTGTGGAAGGTATTAGAACAGAACTGCTGATGGATCTAGCTATGAGTAAGTAGATAAGAGAGAATTGATTCCCAACTTTTGGCCATGGGCATCAAGATGAGAAACCCAATTCTCTGTGTTGAAGATGAATACCCTTTTATGGTCCTAAAAAATAAATTGTTTCAAGCATGACTAAATGTCTTATAAGACAATATAGAGTTACTTATATAAGGGGAAGAATAAAAAAATAGAAAAAACTCAACCTTGTTCGTGTGTGTCAATACACACAGGTCAGGCAGAAGATAAGCAGCTAGATGATTCCATTATGGTCCCATCAGTGACTTCTCTGAATTCATGCAAAGAGACTGGACATGAGGCCCATTCATCTAGACACAGAAGCCTAGAGGGTGAAAGCTGGGCAGCATTCACTAAACATGTGTTTTATAGCTCATTTCAATCAAGCATTCCCATATCAATCCAGACAGTAGATCATCTACAAATTTAATTAAGAGTATTTGCGCAGAATCTCAATTTGACCATAAAAATTTAATGCTTAATATAGTTTAAGGTTCAATGGACTTTCTTTTTAAATGGAGACAGATGAAATGGCCACAGATTAATTTTTCCGGTCATTCTCAATATATCAGAGTTATGAAGACAACTGAGAAGACTGGATACTCCATGAAGCAGGCTGAATATTAGATAAAATACAGGCTTAACTGTCTTCTACAAAACTCCCCTTAAGCAATAATTTATTGTCTCTAATTAACTAATTATATGCTCCATAGTAATATCTAGGTAATTGCTTCTCAGAGCCAAGTATTTCTGTCCACATTCTCTTCTAAGACCAGCTCACCTTTGGAAATATGACAACCACCATGTGTGCTTGCTTATAGGGGTGTGGGTGTGATGGGGGTAACAGCCTGCAATGTATTGAACCAGATCTATGAATATTTCTAAAGCCTGTGAATTCATTTATGCAGTTGGGTCTTCAAAATTAAGTTTTACTAAACCACACTGGACCTGTAGTTTAGTCTTAACTACTGTGCTTGCCAATTTGGCAACCATGGAGAAAGCAGTAACCATTGGTTTCTTCATCTACAAAAGTGGGAGAGTAATGTCTCACCAAGATCTTCATTGGAAGGTAAACAAATAAGTGGAAACAGGGCATGTAAAAAAATCAGTGACTGTTTCTCTTGACAGGATGAATGAACTCAAGAACATGACCCACTATTTATCTGAAATATTTTACTACATGTTAGTTTAAATTGTCAGCTTGACAGGTCCTAGAATCCTAAGAGGGGAGCTTCCAGGCAAACCTGTGAGAAATTATCTATATGAAGACAGCTCTGACTATGCCTATGACAGATTATCATGATTAGGAGAGATAGAAAACCCCACCCTAGATGTAGGTGACACCTTTGCCCAAGCTTGCGTCCTGCTCTACAAAAAAAGAGAGTTGAGCAGTGTTGTATCTCTGATTCCTGACTGCAATGAGACCCAAGTTTTGCCCCTGTAATTCCCTACCAAAATGGACTGTACCCACACACTGTGAGTCAAAATGAATCCTTCATGTTAATTGTACCTGCATTCTATAACAGGAAAATTAATGAATATATCCCCAAGTAATGGAATAGCAGAAATTAAATGTTTCTGAGCTGATACTGACACAGCCTGAAGCCTGTGTTCCTTCCCACTGACATTAACAATTGATCAATAGATATTGTATTCTTTCACACTGACACATAACAGTCCATCAGTAGACATTCTATTCCATCTGTCTCCATTTTTCTCACTAGAGGGGACCAGAGAGTTAGCTTATGCTTATCCTAAATATGAAGAAACCAAGACCCAGAGAGGTGGAATGACATACTTGCATAAATCTCCCCACCTTGGTTTCTCCTGCCAACCTAATGGTCTTAGAATACATGGCAATTTTGAATTATTTGTATAGTGGAGCCTATATACAGAGCCCAGGAAAAGCAGAATGGGCACTCCATTTGTTCAGGACAGGTTGGCTTCTAAATGTAGAATATTCTAGCTCTGCATCAGATTAGCATGCAGCTAACAACTTTGGTTTACTTTATAGTATCATTTGGTACATCAGATAAAGGTTTATTTTTGGCTGAAACACAGTATAAATGTTAATGTTATTGGGCAAGGCAGACCTCTGCAATGCACCAGGTCCCCTTAGCTTCTTTCTATTATATACCAACCCACTTCACTCAGAAAACTTCTCTATAGCTGACTGGAGATTACTCCCACATGGCATCTTTCATGTCTTGGAGAATTCTATGATTTACTTGCTTGGGTTCTTATCTTCATAATTAAAATGTCAGAGTGGTGGTTACAAAATATAACAGGAGGTTAGACAAGCTGATGTATTTCATTTTCTCACAGCAATCAGTTCTGAATATGTGCAGTCTGTGCATGCCGCAATTTTTCTGTGGTATCTGGAAGCAATATTTCCCCTCTTGTCATTATCAACCTATGTCAGTTCTGTCCTGATGGGTCTGTACATTTCTGAGAAGAGGAGTGTGGATTGAGGAAGGAAATAGACATTAGAGAGAAGCTACAGTTGAGAGAACTTACAGTGAATACTGTAAAAAAACAAAAGCCCAGAGTTCATTACTCACAGTCCTTATATACCCCAATCAAAAGGGAAGGGTACAAGACTTCCAAGATACAAAGAACAAGCAAGCATCATTATCTCCTTCCATCTCAAAACACCTGGTAAACACACCCTAAGTCAAACATTCTGTTGTCTGGATTTTGAAGAGTAAAGCATTCAATAGCCACACTTTTGCTCAAAAATCTTGTTATTTGTCCTTGAGGAGCAGGAATAGGCTTGAACTCTCTGACCTTTAGTCAAGATGGAACAGATCCAAAACTGTGGGCCTTCACAATTCCCTCTTTTTAATTACTTTAATGATGCTTACACTCCTGCCACAGAACAGATGATTATGCCTATTTTAGGTTGTCTTTTTCAACCTTCAAGACTTACCCATGGACTGGAGAGATGGCTCAGTGGTTAAGAGCATTGCCTGCTCTTCCAAAGGTCCTGAATTCAATTCCCAGCAACCACATGGTGGCTCACAACCATCTGTAATGAGGTCTGGTGCCCTCTTCTGGCCTGCAGACATACACACAGATAGAATATTGTATGCATAATAAATAAATAAATATTTAAAAAAAAGACTTACCCATCATTGGTCCACAAATTCCACCATGTATGTCCTGTCTTTGGTTTACTGGAGGCAAAAAAAAAAAAAACTTACCCATCTTTGACTACTAACATCTGTTTATAAAGGCTTAAGGGAGAGTGCATAGCTTGACCCCATGCACCTCTAAGCCAACTTTACACTGAGAGTTCACAAGTAACTTGATAATCATAAGCAAGCAAACAATGCCTACAATACACATGCTCCTATTGCTGCAATAACTTCTCATAAGAGAGTAAAGAATGACCAAACTGGAATGGCCTTTTTTAAATTGATCCAGGATGTCTTCAGCAGTTTTAGCTGCAGCAAAATCCAAATTTGCCTTATTAAACACATCAAATCTAAGGACTCACTAGTATAATGCCAAATTTCCCTCAGATAAGCTATAACCTTTTCCCAACCAGTAACATTTTCATAGTGAACAGAAGAGTTACAAATATCACAGGTCAATACCATAATTCTAGGATGAATATTAACAATGACAACACAATTGATTAAATTACAATTCTCATAACTTTGTTCTAATCAAAGGAAATATTTTTCTGGTGGCGTGGTCTGTTGGTGGACACTGTTTGTTCATTCCCAGCTGTCCAAACTCAAAATAATCACTCATAAATGATATTATTTGCAATACTATTCAGCCAATAGATTAAGCATATTGCTAGATAGCTCTTATATCCTGAACTAACCCATCTCTATTAATCTGTGCATCACCATGAGGAAAAAAAGTTAGTAAGATTTCAAATGATCCATGATTCAATTCAGTTAGCTTCAGCCTAGCAATGGAAAGATGGTTCAACATGTGCAAACCAAATCAAGACAATTTCCAGTCAAAAAGCTTGGCACTGAGTCCAAACATTTGACCACTTTAAGATCTATGTAGAAGATAAAATGTCTAAGAAAAATTAAGGGTTTTTTTTTTATAGTTTTCACCAGAACTGGGGCTTTTTAAATCCATCTGCTTGCCTATAGAAGTAATATAACCTATAGAAAAGAGAAACTGAAACTCTTTGAAATACATATAGAGAGATGTTGCTGTGAGTCCTATCTACCAGAATTGAGCAGGCTGGTCTCTGTTTTTGTGTCTTCATCTTACCTTAAGTTAGTACTGTGGGCTAAGATATGACCCTCAATGCATATGTTGAAACTGGAAATTTCAATTTTATGGCTTTGGAGAGAAAACCCAGCTTAAGTAAGGCCATACAGGTGGAGCCCTTGTTATGAGATTATTGCCCATACAAGACGAGATATCATAAGGCCATCCCTCTCCCTCCAAGTGAAGGCAGCAGGAAATGACCACACCTAAGAGACAGCAGTTCCTACAACCTGACCAGGTTGGAATATTTACCTTAAACTTTTAGTCTCTAGAACTGTAAGGAAATAACCTCCTATTGTTCAGACTTGGTCTGTAGTATACCTTCTCTAATATACCTCCGCCGAGTCGTTCCTGGCCAGGAGAACACCTCTGTTAGGAAAAGAAATGAGGTCTAAAGAAGCTTTTTAAAGAATCAGTAAGCATCACTGCCTCTTTTGACCTGCTCATAAGAGAGACCTAAGTGATCCTCATTCCATCTGGAACTTCTGCTCCATGTTTATGGCTTACTAGGCATAGCCCCCCCCCCAAAAAAAAATTCTTTCAGTTGTCTTTCATTTCCTCATTTGGGAAAGGAAGATAGCACTTATCTGATGGCCATCAACTCAAAAGCTGAAGAAGGCTCAGCAGTGAAGATCATGCCCTGCTCAGCCTTGGCAGGAGACCACGTGGGTGGTTCCAGCACCCACGTGCTGCAGCTCACAACTGCTTGTAAGTTTAGCTCTAGGTTGCCCTCTTGGGGACTCCTTAGGTACCGGCAGCTGGTACATAGGCATGCCCATTTCCTCCCACAGATATATATGCTCGCGTCTAAATCATAAAATAAATCTTTGCAAAATTAAACAGGGTGAAAGTCACATCCCTCCTTCCGACACTGTGACTTGCCATCACCATCTACAAAATTCAAGATGAAAAACCACATAACTAACTTTGTTATCTTGTTTTGGGCTGTATTTACAGACATCCAGGACCATAGATTGGGCATGTCTGGTATATTATAAATGATAAAAGCACAAAATTATACCTCTAACTTCAAATTTAGGACAGTTACAGAAATATACC
Organism: Microtus oregoni; assembly: GCF_018167655.1. Classification (NCBI taxonomy): domain Eukaryota; kingdom Metazoa; phylum Chordata; class Mammalia; order Rodentia; family Cricetidae; genus Microtus; species Microtus oregoni. Next base: position 2,178,698 of record NW_024543086.1, read on the forward strand.
TTTTTCTGATTTACCTACTCAGAGGAGAAGCCCAATTTCCCCGGGTTAACCTGATTATATCCAAATTCCTGCTGCCCTGCTTGATTCACATGAATTTGAGGAAATATGTTTTTTGTCTGGAAAGTGAAGATAACAGTGGTGTGGGCCTTGCTGGGTTGTGGTAAGAACTAAGAGAAAGAGATAGTATATGGAAGTGAACATTTATCAATCATAAGGCGTCCGGGATCACCTGTTTTAAGGAATAAAGTTTTATTGGAACACAACAATCTCATTTGCTCAGATTTTGTCTGTGGCTTCTTTCCCATTTTAATTACAGAATAGCAGAGTTTCAGCAGATATCACCTTGCGTGCTAATCCTAAAATACTGATCATCTGGCGCTTGGTAGAAAAAAAAAATACTTTGTAGACCTCTGGCCTATGTACAGAGTTTAAAATAGATCGAAACAACTTAAACTCTCAATGAGCAATGGTGCATTTGTCCTTGGGGAAAAAAAAGTTTGTTTCCGGAGCTGTAGGACAAGGCTGGATGGGGGAGGGTAGGCAGAAACAGTCACTTGCCTTGTGAAGTTTAGCTGTAAAATTCCGAAGCACACAGTTCTTCACAGAAGCCAGCCTTCCCTCTGGGCTGTGGTATAATTGTGTGCAGTGGGCACAGAATGGGGTTGCAGACTTATTGGATTTCCCTGTCTCTACTAATGCTGGTTAGTAGACCTCATACCAAGCATGAAATACGTTCCCCAGGCTGAAAGCGCTGTAAGAAGCCTTAACCCCAACCAAGGTTCTTGCAGCAAAATGGGGAAACAAGTGTAAGAAGGAAACAAGGAAGTTCTCACACTATACAGCCCTGCAAAAACTAAAGGCTGTATTTAGTAAGACAATGGAGAACAGCCGGAAGCAATGATGCCTTGAAGTTTATACATAGTGAGATACATAGAAACAGATTCCTGTCACAATGTGAGTTGTGGCAGGAGATAAAAAGCATTTCATAAAAATGTGTTTATATACCAGACCCTGGCACACTAAAAAAAATAAATAAATCCAACTTTAATATCCCCCTACATATCTCAGTGAAGCTTTCCCCACACTGGAGAAAGCATGTAGAAGCTGGCACTTACACAAAATGCACGTTCTCCTTCTGCACATTTATTTACTCGTGACATTTTTCATGATGCTCATTTTCCAGCTGACAAAAGTTGGACCACTAAGAGGCTGTGATTGGCTGAGAGATGGTCCACATGGTACAGAAGTGATCATCTGGGTTGAGGAGCTAACAGCCCAGGCTTGGATCACACACTTGACACTAGCTCAGAAGACTGTTGAGCCCATGTGGGGTTTTGCATCCTGCTCCCAGAGAAGTGTTGTGAGGACCTAAGGGGGGGGGGGGGGTCTTTAAATGTTTAACGTGGTGCCTGATACCTACATTCTCAGTCAGCATTACCTAGCAAGGAGTGGTCATCAACATCGTTACTCTGTTGTAAAGAGTGGAAGGTACAGAGTCAGAGCCTTGGAAACCTGTTGTAGTCAGTGAGGAATTCAATTACATTGGGGCTGAGGCATCTAAAAATCGATAGGGTTGTTTGATCCAGGGGAAAGTAAAAGGATTAATTTCTACTGTTTTAGCTCTCCAAAAAAAGTAGGTACCTAAGTATTTCATCTTTATCTTACATTAACAAAATTTATATCCCACTTATTAACGTTACTACCCTCCCCCCAAAAAAAAATACATGGAAAGGTTATTTTTCAATAAAATACTGCCATCTTACAAATAACCAGATCAGTAGAAACAAGATGTCCTCCATATAAAGTCTATCATAAAACATATCATGGGGTCTCATGCTTTACATTCTAACAGACCATTAAAGCACAAACCAGTTCACGTTAATCCAATAGTGTGAATTAAGGGTGTATTTTATCCTGTCAGCTCTGACACATTAGTCTGTCTGCCTTGTCCTTAGGTAACAGTCCTGTAAGGGTCCCATGAGGACCTCAAATGTCGAGGCACCTCATCCACAGCACACACTTCAGTATGAGTGTCCTACTGAATTCTCTCTCCAGTTAAATGAGAATACTGATGAGTCTGTATGCTTCCCAGTTCCACCACCACTGATTTCTGAAGGGGTTTGTCTCCCCCAACCCATGAACTGGACAGCCAGTGCCTCCAGGAGAGATCCATGCACAAGACTGAATTCCTAATCATTTTCCTTTTCTATGAAACTGTGGCCTACCCCAACATGTCCTAACTGATTTGGCTTCACACTTTGATTTTGTTTTTGAGACCCACAAGGTAGCTGAAACTCTTCCCAGATTGAGAGCCTTTGTATTCGTGGCAATTTTAAATCAGAACTTGCTGGGGATGGGGAAGAGTCACAGAACAGCAGACCATATCCAATGAACGTTTTCCACGAAATCTAGACTTCTCTGTGCCTGGCTGACTTGGCAATTCCTTTCTAAGAGTCTCTGTATTTTGATGAGCTTCGGTTCAATCTGTTTACCTCAATTATCTCTGTGTGTACACATCCATGCCTGTGCAGGTACATGTATGCAAATGTGTGTGCATGTGTTCACATGTATGTGGAAGTTGAGGACAACCTTGGGTGTAATTTCTTGAGTCCCATGCACCTTCCTAGATTTCTAGGCTGTCTCTCACTGGCCTGGAGAAGCCAGTCAAAAGCCCTGGGGATCTCCCTGTCACTGCCTTCCCAACGTTAGCATTACAAGTGTCTGCCACCATAACCATTTTTTTCTTTTGAATGTTTTATTATTAACTTATCTTAATGGCTGTGTCACTTGCATGTACTTTCAAGTTCACTTGCATGGCTTTTCACTAGGCCTTCATGTTGAGAATATTTGTTTTGGCTTCCACAAAATTATGGCAACTTCAAAAAATTTTTAAATTAGATATTATTTTTGTTTTGAATATTAATTCTTACATGCATATACATATGTGTGACACATGCATACTTTGTTCCCTCGGAGGACAAAAGGAAGTACCAGATTCCCTGGAGCTGGAGTCAAAGATAGCCCTATGCTACTACTATGTGAGTGATGGGAATCGAACCCATATCCTTTGGAAAAGCAGTCAGTGTTTTTAGCCACTAAGCCATCTCTCCAGCCCTTCAGTTGTCCACTAGAGACTTCATAAAAGCCTCAATTTAGATGGGCTAGATCTATTAACATTACTATATTTTTTAAAAAAAGATTAAGAAATATTTCAATATTCTAAACAAAATTGTTATTCATTTTAGTAATACAGAATAGTAATGTTATTTTAAAAATGAATGGATGAAGAAAGTATGGAATATATACATATTAGAGTATTACTCAGCAGTAAAAAACAAGGACTTCTTGAATTTTGCATACAAATGGATGGAAATAGAAAACACTATCCTGAGTGAGGTAAGCCAGACCCAAAAAGAGGAACATGGGATGTACTCACTCATATTTGGTTTCTAGCCATAAATAAAGGACATTGAGCTTATAATTCATGTTCCTAGAGAAGCTAAATAAGAAGGTGAATCCAAAGACAAACACATAGGCATCCTCATGAATATTAACCTTCATCAGGCGATGAAAGGAGACAGAGGCAGAGACCCACATGGGAGCACCGGACAGAAATCTCAAGGTCCAAATCAGGAGCAGAAGGAGACGGAGCACGAGCAAGGAACTCAGGACCACGAGGGGTGCACCCACACACTAAGACAATGGGGATGTTCTACTGGGATCTCACCAAGGCCAGCTGGCCTAGGTCTGAAAAAGCATGGGATAAATCCGGACTAGCTGAACATAGTGGACAATGAGGAATACTGAGAACTCAAGAACAATGGCAGTGGGTTTTTGATCCTACTGCACGTACTGGCTTTGTGGGAGCCTAGGCAGTTTGGATGCTCACCTTACGAGACCTGGATAGAGGTGGGTAGTCCTTGGGCTTCCCACAGGTCAGGGAACCCTGATTGCTCTTCGAGCAGATGAGGGAGGGGGACTTGATCGGGGGAGGGGGAGGGAAATGGGAAGTGGTTGCGGGGACGAGGCAGAAATCCTTAATAAATAAATAAATTTAAATAAAAAAATAAAATAAAAAATGCTTCTTTTCCCTTAGAATAATGGGTGAAAGGATGGCACAGTTTTCCATAGTTTTAAAAATCTTTCTAAGGTTTAGCTAAATAGAAGAGGGTCAGACTCTGCCACCAGCTTCTGCGCTCATTCTGCTGCTGTGTGTTGTCTTGGACACGAAGAAAGAAAACCTCACACATATGCTCTGCTGAAAGCTGAAAGAGGACTATAATCCCATTTCCTGATAATTCTGGGATTGCTCCTTGGACACTACACCTACACCCTAGAGGCTGTGCTTTCTCCAAACACGAATGTGATATGAAATCCAACATCACATCCACTAATACCGTGGCTGTGTTACATTTCAATACAGTAATCTACATTTTGCTATAAATGAGTGTTTTACAAATCAAATAGTTGTGATATAAAACACTATCTGGAAAATAATGGATGACAGTCATATGCATCTTTTAAATGTTAGATTTTTTTTCCACTATAAATTTAAAACACATTTGTCAATGTTCTGGTCAAAATGTACAATTTTTGAGAGACTATCAAACTGTTGGTAGTAAAAACAGATTTCTCCAAACCTTAACAACAAATAACAGATACTGTCTATTTTTACATTTTTAACTTTTTGAAGTACAGGATTGCCTTTTAAAATTTTGAAACAGCGTCTTACTGTGTCACTTAGGCTGCCTCAACTCACATTGCAACCCAGGGTGGACTTGAACTCAGAATCTTCTCGACAGCGTGCTAAAGAGGAAAGATTACAGGTAGATGCCACCAAACCTAGAATTTTTTTCTTATTTTCAATATACTATCTACAAAAAAAATCCCACTAAGTATGAAAAAAGCAATAGCTGCCAGCTACCTTTTCCAGTGAAAATGGTAAGCTATGAAAACACCGGCCCAAACTGCCTATGGCAGCCCCTCAAGTGGTTTGGTGTCCCCCAGAGCACTTTGGGTAGCACCGCCATTTTGTCGCCCAGAATGCTTTGAAGAAAAAGCCCATCAATTAATTATTTTATGCTTTATCAAGACCATTTGAAGTTAGTCTGCTCTGTGTGATAAATCCACATATATGTGTGTGATAAGTGTGATACACACATATCTGCATTTTGGCATATATCACCCTGATGTCTAAAACGTGTGCGCACGGCAAGGAGGAGTCTTGATGGGATTATTTTTTCATCTATTTCAGCGAGGGTTTTCATGTCTTCTAAGGCATCAGCAGTTTTATCTACCACTGTTTTGCACTCTCAGCAAAACGTCAATCATAGTAGAAATAGCTTAATATTACTGTGGTGATAGTAACAAAATCCCTTAGAATGTGGAAAAATAAACAAGACTAAGAAAGAACAAAGTAAAGTATTTATTTATGCCTTAAAATACATATCTATATTTTCCTAGTATTTTCTATTCAAATTCCACTGATTTTGGTTTTTTTATACCTCATGGAAGTAGTATTTCCAAACGCTTACAAATTGCTAACTCTTCAGAGTCTTAATAAGCCTTGATAAAAATATGTAAACAGAAGCAAAAATTCATACCTACTGTTTGCTTTGTTTCTTGGTCATTTCTTAGTAAATGTTTTTGTTGTATGTTGACAGTGTGGTTAATTAACTATTCCTGTATTATCTCTAAATTAATTCCGTCGAGATATAAATTAAATTGCTTACAAATTATCTGTTTACATGTTTTTAAGCAGGAGAAGATAATATTCTCAGCATGACTTGAGGGAGCTATAAATAGAGGAGATTAACTTGGTTTGTAATAATGCCAAAAATAAAATTAAAGGGAAAAGAAACCTTTTATTTTTACATTATAGGCATTATAGCCCAGGTAGAGGAATATCCACATATAAATTATATTGTCCTTATGTCTAAAATATAATTTGATAGAAGAAAAATGACTATAATTTACAAATAAGAAAAGAAGATAAGAGTGATTAAAATAGATATAAATTTGAAAGAAGTATGAAAACTAAAAAAAAAAAAAAAAAACCTGGAAGTTATACTCCTGCCACACTGTTCGTTGGTCCTTTAGTTTCCAGACAGGGGCTTACTATATAGACCGGGCTGACCTTGAGCTCACTACCAGCTTCTATGAGTGCTAGGATTGCAGGCATGCATTACCATGCTTGGCCATCCTATAAAGTTATTAAAGGTGATAGTTGAGCCATGAAATAAGCTGGAAAGAAGCTAGCATAGTTCTTCCTAGAACCTACAAGATACTCTAAGCGACCTTGAGCATAAGAATAGTCCTGGTGACCTTGAAGGAAATGCTGGTTCTCACTGCCACCCACCTGAAATAAAATACTTGTTGCAGGAAAGTTGTAGGAAAGATATAATGAATCTTTCTTTCTTCATTCTGGGGTCTAAGGAGAGAGGATACCACCAGTCACACACCTATACATCTGTGTGGGTGTACCACAGATTAAATGCATGTAAACAATGTCGTACATGGACGGTGTGTCTCTTTTCACCTTTCTTCTGAAGCAGTGTGTCTGATAGTGAAAGCGAACTGGTTCTAGGGCAGTGAGTTGAGCCTGGCAAAATCATTCTACTAGATTCGGTTGTTTTCTTCTGAGAATTTTATGATTTCTTCCAAGTTACTGCTAAACGAACATCCTGCGGAAGCTTCACTCAGTTGAACTGAGGTGACTAAGAAGGGTTTAAGTAAGGCAGAAGAGCAATCAGCCGCTCTCTTCTGAGGTCGAGCAGTCAGCCTCCATCTTAAAGAAGGAAGGCAGAGGTATTGCAAAGGCAGCAGGGATAGCAGCTGATGGAGCAGGTAGCAGGGCTCACATTCAAAATGCAAAGATAAAGGCCTAGTCAGAAGAATTAACTCAGCAATTGAGCAAGAAGGGGATCATGTCATACACAAACCATTATCTTCCTCCAGGATCATAAGACTAAAACAAAGTTGACTTCACATTAACTGTGGGTTAGTGTTTGTGTTTCTCACAAATTGTCTCTTGGATGAAGAGATGACTTGGTGGTTACAAGTACTTCCTCTACTTCCAGGGAATCCAAACTTGGTTCCCCAGCACCCACAATGGGGGACTCGCTTCTAACTACAACTGCGGGGGATCCAACACCCTCTCTGGCTTCCACAGGCATGCCTATACATGTGGAATTCATGATACACACACATAAACACAAGTTAAAATAAACTCAAAACAAATTACCTCCTAGGAATGATTTCAAGGGCTTTTCTGGAGAATTAGACAGTGATGTAACAAATTTAAGTTCTTCATTGTTTAAAATAACAAAACAAAACCAAAAAATCCCTCATCTCTTCCCTTGTGTATTTGCTATTCTGCCTTTTCTTGGAAATGCCTTGGAGACAATGTTTCCTCAATACTTCAGCTTTGCTTTGTCACCACTGACTTTACCAAAGACAAGAATAGTTAGTCCAGGAAGAAAACATCAAGCCTTGTTTGTAACAGTAATAGTACTTTCATTTCTTCAACTTTGAAACTGCATAAGAGCCCTTATCAGCAAATGAAAGCTTCCAATAGCAGAGAAATAAAGAGATTGAAAAAACCATAAAAAACAAGAAAGCAAGCAAGCAAATAAACAAGCGAAAGAGAGAGAGAGAGAGAGAGAGAGAGAGAGAGAGAGAGAGGAAAACTGCATGAAATTAAAGCAAATGTCTACTCTCAGCTGCCATTAATCTCTTGGGCAAATATAAAAATCTAACAAGTTTACTGGCTGTTTCCTGACTGTATGTCATTACTATCTCTCTGTTTCCATAGCCACTGATACCTTCTCAGTGGGGCCACCCAGTAAAATGTTCAAACAGAAACATTATAAAGATGAAGAGGCACAAGTACATTCAAACGCTGAGGTTAAAAAGTTGTAAGTTTACTGACTTACTTAGGAATACACCGCACACATAAACAAGTAGAACGCTGCTGGGTTGTGGTGGTGCACGCCTTTAATCCCAGCACTCAGGAGACAGAGGCAGGCAGATCTCTTTGAGTTCGAGGCCAGCTTGGTCTACTGGACAGCCAGAGTGCTTACGCAGAGAAATCCGGTCTTGAAGAAAAAAAAAAAGAAAGAACGAAAAGAAAAAGAAAAAAGTAGAATGCTAAAAATCATAATGGGTTTTTTTACAATATTTATCTAAACATTGTTCAATAATGAAAACAGGCATCTTGAATTATCCCAGACAGCTCTTTCAGGAGATAAACACCTAGTTTTAAAAAGTACAACTAACGCCTACCAAGCAAGCCTGAGGCTGCCAGTTCAGATCTCCAGAACCCACACAGCCGGAGACAGCAGACCACGTTTGTGACCCTAGAGTTTCTCCTGTGCAATGGGAGGCAGAAACAGGAAAATCTCCCTGAGCTCAAAAACCTGGCACACAAAGTAAGCAGTAAGTAAGAGAAACCTTGTCTCAAGTAATATGGAAATTAAGTACCCATAGCTGAGATTGTCACTGGCCTCTACACATCTGTCATGGTACGTACGGCTGCAGACAGGCATACACACACACACACACACACACACACACACAAGAGGGGACGTTAAGTATAATTAATGCAACAAGCACAAAAGGTTATTCCTATAATTCTATATTAAGCTGTATCTCTAAATCTAGAAGCAATAATCCCACAATAATGGAGAAGCACTCTGAAAAAAAAGTGAGGCCATGAGCTTTAAGCAAATGTAATAAAACTATTAGATGGAAAAAAGAATTTATACTCAATCTATGTAGTTCCCTAAATTATGAATATATGGAATAGGAGTCTGGCTACAGGGAGAATATTATGGAAAAAACAATTGAGATGATTATTTCTCTTATAAGCTCTCTAATTTTGAAATGGAATATAATATGGGTCGTTGGTGTCCTTGTCAGTAGATTTATACAAGGACAAGCCACTAAGGTATTTCAATGGTTCCTAAAGTGTAGGGAAGGGGCATTGCTCAATGATAAGGCACAAGGCCCTAGGTCCAATGAACAGACAGAAAAATTAGACTTATTTCAAGCTCACTTTGCATATCTTCACAGTAGAAATCCATGCAGAATAAAACCTTAATTTACTGGTGTCCACAAAAATTATGGGAACCTCAAAAATCAAAAGCTTTTTTTTTTAGATTTTATTTGTGAATACAATGCTTTCGATGCAGGTCCTGTACTGTAAAAACAACCTTCATCTGACTGAAAAAAAATGGTTGTGGAAATTTTGGTAAAGAGAACAAAGATCCTTTTATTTATATATGAAAAAAATTAGCCACAGTGGCCAAAACAATGGCAAAAGGATAAATGTTTTGTCATAGCAGAAATATCACATCTTAAAAGTAGGAGGATGATGGATGTAGAAATATAGAAGTAAATAACATTGTCTAATGGAAAAAGTCAGAAAAAATGGTTAATATAGGATGCCAGTAGCACGAACATATATATATATGTATATATATATATAATTTTAAATCTGCTTCTGACTATTTTCTTATAAAAATATTTTATTAAGTTTACTTACTGTGTTATTGGTACCCAGCAGAGCCCAGCTCTACTGACCCCCTGCCAAGGTTCAGGTCAGTTGCCCCAGTGTAGTGAAGGACTTTGAAGATTTCTAGTCTAAGAAGTAATTGAATGAGCTCACAGATATGCTGTTCAAACCATGTCCTTTATTTTTCTTGTCCTGTTGTTTTTTTTTTTCCTGCAAAGTTTCCAGCTTATATAGAGTCCCAAAACAAAGGCAATTCTCTGGTAATCGCAAGGTAACAAATCTAATATTTCTCTTGTGGTCATAAGGCAGATGGGAGCTGTCCCAGGAGACTCAGTCAGCAGTTTATAGTTCGAGGGAAGGTGTGTCAAGGAAGACACCCTGGCTGCACCAGGAAGCAGAAAGATTGATTCAATAGATTCTAAATTCTAAAGGGGGTTCGTACAAAATACCACATTTCTAGGTGTGCTTTGATTAACTAGGGTCAGTAATAGATAAATGTAAAGGGAAAAACAGGTAGCTGTAGAGGGTTCATGGCTTTTCTTTAGGGTTAGAGCTGAGGGTCACCTGAGGTAAGACTTTCCCCAAGTCAGCTATGGAAGAATTAGGGCACTCAATCTCAAATGAGCTTGGACACCCCTTTAAAGGTCCCATATGTGATCTATATGAAAGACTCCTTTCCTGACTGCATGTCCTGCCAAATGGAAGAGAGTCGTAGGGAGCTGGCTTCTAAGTTTATCTCAGGTAATACAGTGAAGATTTGACTGTGGGAATCAAAGCTTTTGACTGTATGACTAAATTCTCTTACCAGAAGTCTCATGGAGTGGGAGGAAGTCACCTGATAAGCAAAAGAACAAGGCAAGTACCCACAGTCCTTGGGGGACAAATCGATCCAGTTATGAAGTGTGTCCCAGTATATATTCTATACATCAAGACTACATAGTCAAATGAAAAGTCATCCTCCCACCACCCACAGACATTTGTGCCCATTAGATTGAGATGTAATCATGAGATTACATATACACACAATATGAGATTACACACTATAGTATAGGTGTTGGGGTGATACCAAGCTGCTTCAGCAAAAGGGAGCAACAGCTTCCAGAGTCGATAACCCTGCGGACCTTGTCTGGACAGGACTAACCTCCATCGTATAACCATGCCTCTGGCGGGCTGCCATCTGAACACTAGTTGTCACCTGACACCCGTGTCGGGGCGGGGTGACATAGATGGCACTGTATAATGAGGAAGGAAGAGGACAACTTCAGGGAGTCATTTCTTTCCTGTCACCATGTGGCTCCTGGAGATGAACTCACATTGTCAGGCTTGGCGACAAGTGCCTTCATCTACCGAACCATCGTGCTATTTCCTGATCATTTTATTTTACCTATTGTATTCACTGGTTCCTCTGATTTGCTCAAAGTGGAAACAGAGAACATTACTGCTTCTCTATAATTTCCCTGGGAATTCCTCTAATGTTTCCTTATTAAGTTAGAAAGAAGGTGTAGTTGGGTAACAGGTTCTACTACACTGAACGGGGAAGATGATCATACAAGGCTCAGGATGGGTATGCAAACAGAATCGCAGCCTCTATTCAACAACCAGTAGGGGCATTGATCTCTGCCAACAACTGTGTAAATGAAGTAAACCTATAAGTGACCACGGTCTAGGCAGCAACTCCATCTGAAGCCTGCAAAAGATTCTAAAGAGGTCAGCTCAACCATGCCTAAATCTCCTAAGCCACCGAAAGTTTGAGACACTCAGTGTTGGATTAAGGCACTACATTTTGAGTAATGTTCTATGTAGCAATAAATAAATAACATCATGAATATAACCGTAATTCTTCACTAGATCTGAGGGGGGGAAACAGAAGGTATTGCTGAAATGGTCAGAATTTTTTAATATGCATTAGATAATGTCATATTGATGTGAAATCTCTTAGATGGAAAATATTATCAGAGTTATGTAAGAAAATGTGCTGCAAGAGTCAAACTAGGATGGTAGAATAGATGTGATTCACTTTCAAGTAGTTCAACAAGCAAAAACCAATTTGGCTAGGTACAGATGCTGTTTGTTCTCATGTGGATGTGCTTATCCAGAAGGCTGGGCAGCCAGACGTGAACAATTTACAAATGCCCATGAAAGGAGCATGAATATTTGCTATATTATTCTACAGAGATGGTATAATTGTAGATGCCATTCTATAGATCAAAATTGCCAACTATTCAATAGACTTTAAACTTTTCTGCCCCAATGATTACATTTTAAACTTTACTACAGCTAATACACTGGCAGTAGGAGAAGATGTGCGTCAAAATCCCAGACACCCACCCACCCATTGAGTGCCCCCGCCTCCACAGTGGCCAAGGGAATCGAGGAATAAAGCCCCATGATAAACAAGGTCAGAAACCCACCACAGTAAATTGGTTTTTAAGTCTGATACATCAGTAATGTCATGCTTCTTAATCCATTCCATAATTCAATCAAAATGTGATCAGTTTGTCTTTGTATAGATAATTAGTTCCAACTACCTGAAAGTCTACAGCTTCTAAGAAAAGGTTACTAGGTGATTAATTGGATCTTTTGAGCTGAACAGCCACGTTCCCATTTCTCCAATTTATTGCTTATAGAACCTGAGTAGGAAGGACCTGGGAATTTTGGTAAAATGCAGATTCTGACCCATTAGTCCTAGAATGGGGCTCAGAGCTTACATTACAATGCCACCCAGATGACTCTGAGGTTGATGGTCTTGGATTACATTCTAATCCCAATGTCTCTGTTCCACTTCTCACCAGACTATGGTTTAATGAAGTTAAAACTACTAATCATGGCAGCACTGGTAACTTACCTATGAATTTACTTCTCAAGAGGGCAAATGTGTGCGTGTATGTGCTCATGTGCGTGTGTGTGTGTGTGTGTGTGTGTGTGTGTGTGTTGTCACCATAGTAAATTGGGAAGAACAATTTTTAAAAGAAATCAACAAAATGTTCACCAACAAGAGAATGGACGTATAAGGGATGGTTTATCTATACAACACAATACTCATCTCCTTTTTAAGACTGCCACTCATGCTCATTCCTGTGACCCAGCAATTCCAGTCCTGCTTACCTTATTCCACAAGAGAAATGAAACAGACCCACAGAAAGATGCATGTAAGAATGTTCATAGGAGCTTTATGCCAAAGTTCCTAAAACAGGCTAGGTGACCATGAACAGGAGAAATGGATAAACAAACTAGAGCACAGTCACATAATGTGGGGCTAATTGGTAGTAAGAAAGAACATACTACTGGTGTACACATATACCAACTTGGGTGGCCCACGAGAGCATTCTCCTTAGGGGGGGGGGGAACCTTTCACAAAAGAGTTCATGGTTTGGGAGGTAGTAATAATTGCCTATTTCTGGGTCGAAATTTGAGAAACATAGGTGGATGCGTTTATGAAAAGCCACCAAATCCTGCAATTGTCCTTTGTGGATTGAATTGCTTACCATCTGCACCAACACAAAGGGAAAGAGAGGGCAGGGCATCCGAATGCTGAACTCTAGTAAATGACTACACAGGAGAAGAGGAGCTCACTGCCAACACCTATCGCATACTGTGAAAGGATCAGGGCAATAAGATCAACTGGGATTTGCATTTCCCTGATTGCTAAGGAAGTTGAGCATGACCTTAAGTGTCTTTTGGCCATTTGAACTTCTTCTGTTGAGAATTCTCTGTTCAGTTCAGTGCCCCATTTTTTTAATTGGGTTAATTAGCATTTTAAAGTCTAGTTTCTTGAGTTCTCTATATATTTTGGAGATCAGACCTTTGTCTGTTGCGGGGTTGGTGAAGATCTTCTCCCAGTCAGTAGGTTGCCGTTTTGTCTTAGTGACAGTGTCCTTTGCTTTACAGAAGCTTCTCAGTTTTAGTAGGTCCCATTTTTTCATTGTTGCCCTTAATGTCTGTGCTGCTGGGGTTATACCTAGGAAGCGATATCCTGTGCCTGTCTGTTGTAGGGTACTTCCCACTTGCTCTATCAGGTTCAGTGTGTTCAGACTGATATTGAGGTCTTTAATCCATTTGGACTTGAGTTTTGTGCACGGTGATAGATATGGGTCTATTTTCATTCTTCTATAACAACTTTGAGATATCATCTTACACCTGTCAGAATGGCTAAAATCAAAAACACCAATGACAGCCTTTGCTGGAGAGGCTGTGGAGGAAGGGGTACCCTCATCCATTGATGGTGGGAATGCAATCTTGTGCAACCACTTTGGAAATCAGTGTTTCAGTTTCTCAGGAAATTCGGGATCAACCTACCCCTAGACCCAGCAATACCACTCTTGGGAATATACCCAAGAGATGCCCGATCATATGACAAAAGCATTTGTTCAACTATGTTCATAGCAGTATTATTTGTAATAGCCAGAACCTGGAAACAACCCAGATGTCCTTACACATTAGAGTACTACACTGCAGTAAAAAACAATGACTTCTCGAATTTTGCATGCAAATGGATGGAAATAGAAAACACTATCCTGAGTGAGGTGTCCCAGACCCCAAAAGATGAACATGGGATGTACTCACTCATAATTGGTTTCTAGCCATAAATAAGGGTCACAGAGTCTACAATTGGTGAACCTAAAGAAGCTAAATAAGAAGGTGAACCCAAGGAAAAACATATAGTTATCCTCACGGCTATGGGAAGTAGACAAAATTGCCTGGGAGAAAATTGGGATCTTGGGGGTGGGGTGGGATGGGGATAAGGGGAGATGGGGAGAGAAAAGTGAGAAGGGGAGGATGGGGGGAACTTGGGGAAACAGGATGATTGGGATAAAGGAAGGTCGGATAGGGGAGCCCGGAAGCACAATTCTTAGTTAAGGGAGCCACCTTAGGGTTGGCGAGAGACTTGAACCTAGACTAGAGTGGCTCCCAGGAGCCCAAGGCAATGTCCCCAGTTAGTTCCTTGGGCAGCTGAGGATAGGGAACCTGTAATGACCCTATCCTATAGCAATACTGACGAATATCTTGCATATCATCATAGAACCTTCATCTGGTGATGGATGGAGATAAAGACAGAGACCCACACTGGAGCACTGGACTGAGCTCCCAAGGTCCCAATGAGGAGCAGAAGGAGGGAGAACATGAGCAAGGAAGTCAGGACCACGAGGGGTGCATCCACCCACTGAGACAGTGGGGCTGATCTATTGGGAGCTCACCAAGGCCAGCTGGACTGTGACTGAAAAAGCATGGGATAAAACCGGACTCTCTGAATATGGCGAACAATGAGGGCTGATGAGAAACCAAGGACAATGGCACAAGGTTTTGATCCTACTTCATGTTCTGGCTTTGTGGGAGCCTAGCCAGTTTGGATGTTCACCTTCTTAGACATGGACGGAGTGGGGAGGACCTTGGACTTTCTACAGGGCAAGGAACCCTGACTGCTCTTTGGACTGGAGAGGGAGGGGGAGAGGAGTGGGAGGAGGGGGAGAAGAATGGGAGGAGGGGGAGGGAAATGGGAGGCTGGGAGGAGGCTGAAACTTTTTTTTTCCTTTTCTCAATAAAAAAATGAAAAAAAAGAAGCTAGAGCTAATGGGCCAAGCAGTGTTTTAAAAAAAAAAAGATCAACTGGGAGCCAAATGGAGCCCTAAGCAGTGAGACAGATAACAGGCACACAGCAAAGCCTTTGTGGTAGAATCTGTGTTGTGGACAAAGTTTCTTTAGCTCTTTTGTACCCTTACCTTTTTCTCATATTAAAACTGTTGGATAAAGTACACTATCATTATGTGGAAGATTAAAAAAGGAATTACTAGTCTTCCTACATATCCGAATGCTCACGTGCAAGAAAGTTCTGGGCAGGCAAACAGGGATTTAAGCTCTGTTGACCCCGGAAAAGTTGTTGGTTGGTGGTAGAGACAGGGAGGGTTGACTTTGTGGCAGAAGGCAGGATCTGTGAGAGAGGAGCAGAGGCGTGTTTAGAAAAAGTGACACTGTCAAAAAGAGGTTATACAGGCAGAGAACGCAATGACCTGCAACAGCCAGAAGCAAGGCTGGGTTTAGTAACAATACGTGTGCTTGAACCAGAACACAAGCATGAATGACAAGTTGTGTATGTCTCTGCCCTTTGTAACCCACACAGAAGCACTAGGGACTGCCTTGACCCTGCCCCT
Organism: Microtus oregoni; assembly: GCF_018167655.1. NCBI lineage: Eukaryota > Metazoa > Chordata > Mammalia > Rodentia > Cricetidae > Microtus > Microtus oregoni. The sequence continues at coordinate 2,194,358 of NW_024543086.1, forward strand.
CTCTGCAGTCAACTACATAATGCTGAGGCATATACAACTACTTCTTTTTGCATTGAAAGTGCCACTCACACTTGGGATGTAGCCATGTAGGCAGAGTGCTTTGCCTGATGTGCACTCTGGTCCTGGATCCTCAGCACTATCACTATATCAACCGGAGATAGTTGTATGTGCCTATAAACCCAGCACCAGGGAGATGGATGAAAGAGGATCAAGAATTCAAAGTCACCCTCAGTTACACAAGGAGTGTAAGGTCGGCCTAACCTACATGAGACCCTGCCTTAAACAAACAACAACAACACCAAAAGTAGTATGCTATTGGGGACTGCGGAGATGCTCATTCTACCAAACACAAGTGAAAAGCAATGGAAAGCTGATCTGCGGAGAGAGAACCTGAGACTGTGCAGAGATTAGCGATAGAATCAACAGGGCTGGCAACATCCTTGGGCAGGACACTTATCTAGAATGCAAGTGTTCCCAGCATAAGCATCAATAAGACCCCACAGGGAACAAGACACGGTGATGTCCAGATATACCGTACACTTCTGGTTCTTTCCATATCACATTAATAGGTCCCTCCCCCTGGGTTTTAGGATACAAACCTGACATTGGCCACAGAAGGTCTTACTTTATTCAGTAAGTCTGGTGAATTTCTCCAGTCTGAAGCAGCACAACTCAGGCAATTACCCCAGAAGAACATGCAGAGTGCAAACCCAGAGGTCAGCAGGCATGTCGTTTGAGACCCTGAGAGCTTTGAGAACTTCACACTGAATGGTCTTTAGGCTCTCGGCACTGTCAACTCCCTTCCTTGGAGGAATGCATGGCCCTTGCTCCAGACCTCCCAGCTAGGGGCCAGAGACAGAAGACAGTTTGGAAATAAAGTCTGCATTATATAGTAAGAGAGCCTTCGACCATCACTTACAAACAAATGCAAAAACAGCCTAGAAATACCCATGACAGATGTACTCTGGCTCAATCTAAGGCAATTTCAAAGTATGCCCAGTGAGGCTTGTTCTTTGGTTCTCATTCTTTGGCATCATATCAATGGAGGCACAATAAATGGCCATAAATTCAGACAGAAGACTGGAGTCTGGTGATGTGGATACCCTCATACCTTAAGGAAAGCAGGTCAGCTTCTGAAAGCATTAATTTGGACACTTACACATAAACACCAAGAGCCAACTGTACTTGCTGACATTATAACTCCTGGTAGGGGCCATGGCCCTCCAAGCTTTCTAGTTTAGTACTATGGTGGTTTGGATGAGAACGACCTCCTTAGGCTCATGTATTTGAATGTCTCATTCCCAGTGGGAAAAGATTAGGTACAATCTTGTTGGAGGAAGTGTCACTATAGTTAGCTTTCTCTCTGTATCTTGCTTGTGGAACAGGTAGTAGCTCTCAGCTGCTACCCCAGTGTCATGCTTGCCTGCCTGGCACCACGCTCCCAACTGTGATGACCATGGACTCACCATCTGAAACTGTAAGCCCCCAATTAAATGCTTTCTCCTATAAATTGCCTTCAGAATGGTATCTTAGTGTAGCAATAGAAAAGTAACTAAGACAGGATCCATGGAACGACACTGTCAACAAAACCGTGTCTAAGAGAAAAAGATAATGTCCTATAGAAAGTAGAAGCAGGCCTTGATGTATGCAGGCAGAGAACACCATGAATGATAGAGTTCTGCCCAGATTCTCCAACACTCCAGTGATCTTCATAAATCCCCTCTGTGTCTGTCTATAGGCCTCATCATTTTTCATCACAGCTCCAAAGTAATTTATTATTAGAAAAGACTTAATGGCTCTTTGGAAGAAAAGGTTCCTTTCTTTTCCCGTCTCCCCAACCTTACTTCACCTGACAGGTACCACATTAATTTGTCACACACACACACACACACACACACACACACACACACACACTACTTCCCAGTGTGATGCATAATCACTAGAACCTAGCAACAAATAAAGCATGCTAGGCGGTGGTGCCACAAGCCTCTAATCCCAGCACTCAGGAGGTAGAAGCAGGTGGATCACTGAGTTCGAAGAAAGACTGGTCTACAGAGTGAGTTCCAGGACAGCCAGGATTATAAAGAGAAACCCTGTCTTGAAAAAAAAATCAACAAAAACAAACAAAATAACAAAGCAGAATAATCTAAATCAAATAAAAGGCATTAGGTTTGTTTTCAACATTCAAATTGCAAAGTCAGAACTGATATTAGCCAGTGTATGTAAATGCTGACATATGGACAGATGGATAAAAAAGATCTGTGAGTCCCAAACTGGCCTATAAGAGGCACCCAGCATGGTGTGGGTGGGGGATGAATTTCTTACTTGCATTGCATCTGAAAGCAGTGGGAAATTATAGATTGTCCAACATATAGTAGCAGAACACCTGGCCAGACATTGAGATGGCAACAAAAATGTATAATCACTTTGATACCAAAATAACCTCTAGGGAATGAAACAATAAAAAAATTAAATTGTAAAATATGTATCAATAAGTACATATATTTAAAAGTGGGACCCACTATTCTGTAGGCTTGGGGTCCAGGACAGGATTAAAAAGAGAAAGTCAACTGGGCACATACATTCATTGCTCTCTCCTTCTGACTTCGGACTGCATGTGACCAGCCACTTCAAGTTCTTGTCACTTTGATTTCTCTACCATGACAAACTATACACTGAACTTTTAACCCAAATCAACCTTTCACAGACGCTCACACATGTGTGTGTATGGATGCAAGAGCTTAAGTGAAATATTTAAACTGAGAAAACCTTAAAGGGGAAAAATAGATGACACCAACTACACAAAAAACTTCAAGACCATAAAGTCATAAGAAAATGAGTTTGACAGAAAAATAAACCAAAATACACAAGGCAAGTTTCTTGCTTCCTGAAATATTAGGACAAATAAGATTTGAGGGATAAATTACTTCCCACTTCCCAAAGATACTAAGAAAGAACTGTAAACAGCTTTTAAAACAGGCTCAGGCAGACAGTCAGAAGTAAAGAGATGCAGTTTAAAACCAGATTAAGAACACTAAAAAGTTAGGAAACCGTTGACGAGGGGTAGGAAAGAGGCTTTCCTGTGCAATTACAGATGGAAATATCAGCACAACCTTTCAGAAGGATGATGTGGCTGTATCTTTAATACTTAAATGTCATTTTTCCTTTACAATTATATTTCAAGCAATCTGTTCTCCTAGATGCAGTTGCTTACAGGTGTAAAGAGAAAAGGCTGAGGTTGTAGGATTCTTAAGAGTAAAATCTGGTGATTTGAACATACACCAAAGAGGAATGAGGAAACACAACAGAATCGTAATGCTGTAATATTGGACCGGTATTCAGAAGACTAAGGTTAACTTACATGGGCTGTCACAGACAGACCTCTGTGACATAACACTACCTACTAAAAGCAGTACAAGAGTATTGCAGATATTCTGTGTGCATGCCTCCATCCAAAATTATATACTACCGAAGAACAGCCAGGGTACGTATCTGTCACACCCAGCAAGGCCAAATCCATCCATTTTATTAGCCCGTGTTATATTGCCAATGGAAAATAAAGTGTGGGCTCGATCCCAAATGTGGCAGATACCTAAGATCACATCGTGAGCCTTAACGCTTCTTACTATAAAATGATGTAAAGATGATTTTAAGAAAATAAAGTAGCAAAAGACAACAAATGGCAAGACATCTCAACTTTTTGTTTTTCAAAAGAACGATCTACAATGAAACGATGGGATTTTACAGCAGAAAGCCACGTTGGTCTTTCATTCCTTGAATGGAAAAGACTGCTAAGACAGAAACAATGCTTAGCTGTGTTTTCATCCTGAGATAATCCACACAGGCAGAACGTGACAACATTGAGAATTTTTCTCCTCTGATCCATACAAAACCCACTGCCTGGAATTTTTAGCATCTGGCTAGGGGTGAAACCCACTGTTTTCCTTCTAGGCTTGAATTAAATACTAATAGACTTCGAACTAGAATGAGTCCCCAGCTTGTTTGAAAGCACCGTGTGTTAAAGAAAGCTGGAGCCAGCTGTGAACACTCCGCCTCTCATTGCCAATCCACTTGGAAGGCATCAGAATTCCCAGGTGAGCACTGAAATCTGCAGCAGAAAGACCTGCAAAAACTGCATCCTTCCTATGTGTGAAGCCACTCTGTGATAAAGCCTTGGGAATTTAATTTTCAGTGTTGGGCAGAGCCAGGAGGATCTCTGGGCAACAGTGTTCAGACAGTTCAACCAAAACAGCAATCTCCAGCTTCAATGCAAGACCTTGTCTCAAAAAAAAAAAAAAGTAAGATGGAGACTGATGAACACCTGATACTGACCTCTGACCCTGTACATGCACAGACACATATAGACATGAGCACATATATGAACATCATACCCCCCCACACACATACTTCATGAAGAGTGGACAGAAGGACATCACATGCTTCACAATGTGGCAGCCTCACAAAGTGTCACACAGGTTGGTTTTTTTTTTTTTCAATTACTCTGAAAAGATGTTCTAGTTTTGTTTCTGTTGCTGTGATAAAAAAAAAAAATATCTCGCCGGGTGGTGGTGGCGCATGCCTTTAATCCCAGCACTCGGGAGGCAGAGGCAGGCGGAGCTCTGTGAGTTCGAGACCAGCCTGGTCTACAAGAGCTAGTTCCAGGACAGGCTCCAAAACCACAGAGAAACCCTGTCTCGAAAAACCAAAAAAAAAAAAAATCTCGAAAAAAGCAACTTATGAACTTATGGGGGGAGGAAGGGGTTTATTTCAGCTTACAGTTGCATGTTACAATCCATCATTGTCAGGAAGTCAGGGTAGAAAGTGCACATCACATCACATCACATCCAGTCAGAAACAGGGCCTTGGCTGTTGGCTTGCTTGTGCTCAGCTCAATTTCTCTACTCTTAAAAGAGTTCATGATACCTGACCAGGGCACAGTGCTGCCTATGCTAAACTGGGTTTTGCCATATCAGTCAGTTGTATGAAGACAATCTTCCACAGATATCCCCACAGGCAAACCCCATGTAGACAGCTCCTCATTGAGACTCTTTCCACGTGCCTCCGGGTTGTGTCAAGTAGACGATGAAGATGAGCTATCGCATTGGGCTACTGTTAAGGATCCAGCCAAGAATAAGTTATCAAAGGGTAAGCACAAGGAACCAATTCGGATCCAAACACAGAAACACTCTCTTAAAATGTGTGTATGACCCAGGTGTGGTAAGCATATGCTTTTAGTCCCAGCACTCTGAGGGCAGAGACAGGAGGATCTCTGAGAGTTTAAGCACATGCTTTTAGTACTAGCACTCTGGAGGCAGAGACAGGAGGATCTCTGAGAGTTTAAGACCAGCCTGGTCTACAGAGGTAGACCAAGGAATGCCAGGACTGCATACAAGAGACCTTGTATCAAAAACCAAACAAACAAGTGTCTATGGGGTAAGGGACTCTCTGAGAAAAATAGTATTTTGGATTGGATCCTGGAAAGGGTAGGAGGGGAGTAATGGTGAGGGTGGATAAAGTCTTTAGTTCGGCTAATGGTATGGCATGGAAGTTAATTTCCTAGCTTTGACAAATGTACCGTAGTCATCAATTACATTTGCATTATAAGAAACCGGGTAAGCGATGTGCTGGAACACTTCGTACTACCTTTAGAAATACTCCATAAATCTAAACTTGTTTCAAAATCAAAACAAGAGGAAGTGAAGCTGTGCTTCTTTGAAACTGTTAATGGTGAGAAGACAACATTTAGGGAAATGTTGCTGATCAAAGTTGACTGAGGGGACAGGACAACAAAATCCAATGTGTGACCTTGACCAGATCCCGTGCTGGTGGATAAACTTCAGAAGATACACAGCATAACAACATTGAAAGAGGATTTCTGTAACGACATTAAATGCACTTGCACAGCTGGTAACAATACTGGGGTTGTGGCTGTGGAAACAATTTGTACTGTTCAAACTTCAAAATCACCACTGGAATGTTTAGAATGTTTAGATGGAGGGGTGTGTGTGTGCGTGTGTGTGCGTGCGCCCCCGCGCATGGAGGGAGAGGGGGGGGCTTGGATACAGTAACAAATTAAATAGGAACTGATACTGATTGAGCACTTTCTAAGTACCAACTGCTAAGCCAAGTGTGCCACCTGATTGGCCCTCTCCACCCACCTTCCAGTGAACACCTCCCATTGAATGGCTGATGAGACCAAGCCCAGAGAAAAATTGCCTGTGAAGTAAGTCTCCTCCTGGTGAAGCAGCCAGGGAGACTAAGTATGAATATTCTGGGGGGAGAAAACAGGGGTATAGGTCAGGAGACTAAAAAGGGCCCCTCTGACTGATAAAAAAGAAAAAAAAAGAGGTTATAAGGGAAGGGATGGGGAAGATTAATAGAGGAAACTGGAAGAGGGTAATGATGGGATGAAAAGGTGGGACAGGGAAGGAGACGGAGGGAGATGGGGCAGCATGAGGAGATTCAAACAGAATGAAATATGTATCAAAATCCCATATGGAAAACTATTACTTTGTGATCGAATTTCAAATTTTGAATTAAAAATAATGATGATGGTGGAACTGGGACACCCCCTCTCTTCAAATAAGTATCCTACTATTCTTCCAGTCCTGTGTCTCTGTGCTTTGTTTTGTGCCAAGGGAAAAGCACCATTTGAGACACAGATTCATATAACAAGAAGAGCTACCAAATATGTCCCCAGATTTCCTCCATAGACACCAAAAGAGGCAATGATAAACCACAGACAGACTCCCAACCATCAGGCGGCACTTAGGGTTGAGAGGCAGGTTGCTATGTAGGAAATAATCTGCTAGCTCAGCTCAACAGAATTCCTCAGGAAACCCAACAGGTCCAGCATCCCTATTCAGCCTGCTGATGTAAATTAACTTTCATCAATATAAGATGTCTTGGCCCCCTTGCAGGATGCCTCAAGAACATCAACAATCCAAGGTGACTTAGGGCTACACACTGACATGTGATTAAAAACTTCGAGAAGGAAAAGATGAAATCGGTCAGACAGAACCCAAGAGCCCAGTGCCGTAGAGAATCTCCTGGTTCTTGGTGAAGCAGGGAATGATGGATGGGGCCCTCCAAGGCTACCATGATTGAAACCAGAATGTCAATCAGACAGTGAACCAAGAGTGCAAAGCAAGAAGTTGGATGCTACTGTCAGCTTGCCAGAGGTGCCACAGGGGGTTGGACTGTGTAAAGAGTGAAGAACAACAAAGAAAACTGGGGAGATGGCAGACGAGCTTTCTCAGCAGTTTCAAGGACACCCAGGTGGAAATCTGGGCCATCTGATGTCATAGCAATGATGAGTTTGCAGAAAGTCATTCCCTCACTTTCGGAGGACAGAGACCTCTATTGACACAAGGATGGCTGGCTACAAGAAGACCTTTCTGAGCCCCAGACTTCCCTTTACTCAAAACTTGGGGACAGTGCAGGGGTTAGGAAGTATACCTGTAGCAGACTAGGTACCCCTGAGGCAATTTTCTCACACGCTGAACAACAATAAAGGGGTAGGGATCTCTAACCTGTGAACCCCTCATACCCAGGAAGGGGGACTCTGGGCTGTGAGAAAAGTCACTCTTAGGGTTCTTTCACATAGTCAGGCAATTCCCTGGTCAAGTCTTTAATAACTTCCTGTAAAAAAAAAGACCTGCAAGTCCCCAGAATTCAAGGAACCTGAAAATCCCAGAGGGAAACTAGGTCGAACATTTCTAAATTTACATTCTGGGGACTCTCTGAAAATGCTATAGGGCACGTGGGTATAAATGAGCTATCCCCAATAATCTCAGACCATTGATGGTGCTCTTTGGGTGGGTTTAGAAGGTGTGGTCTTACCGGAGGAAGTATGTCACTATTAGCAGGCTTCTAGTTTGCTTTCTCTACTTCATCCTTGTGGTTCAGATATGAGCTCTCGACATCCTGCTCCAGCCGCCATCCCTGCTTCTTCCATTAATGCCTCCCCCCCACCGCCATGATGAAGTCTTAGCCCCCTGGAACCATAAGCACTGATAAGCTCTTCTATATAAACTCTTAATCACGGTGTTCTATCACAGCAATAGGAAAGTAATATGGTGCCCAATTGGTAAGGTTTCAGGGGACAAAGATAAACATCAAGCAGGCTCCAGGCAAAGGAGCTTTGCTTCCAAGAGTTTCAAGTAACAGCTAACATTTATGCGGACTTTCCCTCTGCCAGACCTGGCCATTGTATTTAGGTGTGTTTTCTCACTTATTTTTCCAGACTGATTGAGGTGATGCTATCAAAATCCCTAGCGTAAAGACAAGAAAGCTGGAGCTCAGAGAAGTCAAACACCCAGCCTAGGGTCATGCAGCTGGCCACCGGTAAATGAGAATCAAACATAGCTTTTTGTCACTGTGTGGCCACCGGTAAATGAGAATCAAACATAGCTTTTTGTCACTGTGTTACATTGGGGTCCTCTTTTTTAAACTTACTGAAAGCTTTACTTCTCTAAAGGTAGAGTTGATTGAACCTGTTCATCCATCTTCTTTACCAGCTACTGGGGCATCTCCAGCCTTCGTGTTCCTGGGCTTTGTGCTTTGAAACCACCTTGTTAAGTCTCTTACAAAGCAGCTCCAGGAGGGCTACCCTGGCCAAGGACCCACAAACCTTCAGTCTCCCAGAGACCACAGCTTATAGTTGGGAGCATCCAAACAGAGTTGGTCGTGCATAGCTTTGTCAAACAGGAGTAGATAGTGAAACTTATCCTGAACTCAGCCTTTGGACCACTTCTTTGAGGCCTTGTCGCCAGACTGGCTTACTGGGTCTTTGTCTTTCTTGACCAACGTCACGGCACCTTTCTTCTTGTGATTGCCTGGGCGGCATGGCGATGCTCAGAGAGCGGTGACAAATACTGCAGTCCCGCTAAGATGTCAGACCAAAAGGCAGGATCCTCCTAAGGTGCCCCCTGATGACAAGACTAAGTAGGTGGCTCAGTTGTAAAGTTTTTTCTGTGCAAGCCTGAGGACATGAACTGGATCCCCAGCGTCCATGTAAAAAGTATTAAAGGCCTGACCTTGCTGGTGTACCCTTGTGATTCCAGAGTTGAAGATGCAGAAGCAAGGAGAACCCTGGGGCATGTTGGCCAGCCAGTCAGCCTAGCCTAATAGGCAAGCCCAGAACCCAGTGAGAGATTCTGCCTCAAAAAACAAGTAGGACAGCTCCTACTCTCTCTAGGATGCATGTGCACCTGCAAAAATTTACCCCCCCCCCACACACACACCCCTACACATACATAATTAACCAAGAGGCTACCAGTGACAAAAGGGTTTTCTCCTAGCACACAGCAGTTTATAGAGTTTATCTAAGGTGCCCAAGCCACAGGCAGAGACTGGCAGTTGAAGGCTTACTGAGAACACTGACAGTGGCTTCTGACTTTTGAGAGCCACATCTGCTGGACAGTTTTCTCTGCCATCTGTTAAAAGGGGGAGAATATTAAATATTGACCTCTTACAGCTCAGGCAGGCTTTGTGAAGCTTAAAGGTCTGATGTCTTAAAAATCACCTCCTACCATTACATTAGGAACACACAGCCACCTCCTACAGATACCAGGCAACCAGGGCTAAGGAAGAACGGGGGGCAATTGGAGAGCTTTATCCTGACTCTGCACTGTGAGGATGGGGAGAAAAAAAGTGGGGCTCAGTCAGGTGAGGAGGCTGGGGGCTGCTCACAGAGATGATGGAGAAATGAGCAAACACGGGATATAAATAAGTGCTCATTTTTATATGGAAGATGAAAACACTTTGTCTCCTGAAGCAGTCAGTGTGTTTGTTTTTCTGAGACTATGAAAGGTGGCCATGGTTTTTGTTCTACCTTGCCTATAAGAAAACTCAGGGAAATTTTATGTCTGATTTGAGCCTATTTCCTCAGATTTGATTTTGGGCAAACTACTTCTTCCTTACAATACCACTGATACCCACCCAAAGTGAGAGCCACTGCACCCAGCTACGATCTGGCTTCACACGGTTCTTGGGAAATGGACAGAAGTTAACTCATTAATTATGATGCAGAGATGATAGGAGAGACAGTGTAACCTTGGAAAACACGGGCTGCAGAAGATGTGATCTTTCTCTGCCAGCATCTTCTCAGATACAGTTCAACTCCAGAAAACAAAGCCTGAGAAGAAAATGAACAGCATCGTTTTTTGTATGAGAGTAGAGGCCTTTGCTACTGTTGTTAGATAAGATCTCATGGTTCAGGCTGGATTCAAACTCACTCTGTAGCTGAGAGCAGAGTCCAGGCAAGCAACACCACACTCCATTGATGCAATGATGGGGAGCAAATCCAAGACTCCTGCATCTGTGTGATAGGCCAGCATTCTACCAGCTAGGCTACACACACCCAGCCCCAACACAGTTTTAATAGCCGGGCGATGGTGGCGCACGCCTTTAATCCCAGCACTCGGGAGGCAGAGGTAGGCGGATCTCTGTGAGTTCGAGACCAGCCTGGTCTACAGAGCTAGTTCCAGGACAGGCTCCAAAGCCACAGAGAAACCCTGTCTCGAAAAACCCCAAAAAAAAAAAAAATATTTTTAATGGATACGTGCTTAAAAACCTTTCTGCTTAAAATGATTATAACACAGGCAGGCAGAATCTGATAGCAAATATCTGGATGGTTGACATTTGAAATAATTCGAAAAGTAAAGCCAAACTGCAGAGACCTTCTAGACGAGAGTGAGCAACCTACCAGGGCTCCTACCAGGGGAACAGTCCCTGTTTTCAGTCTGGAGTCAGGCAAGAAAAGCTACCGAATACTCTTCTTTCCAATCTTTGTATTGAGATTAACTAAGAGTCATGCAGACCTCTAGAACAGATTAGTGATCCAAGCATATATGAGGCCTGCCTTGCTGCAGTTGTCAACTAATGAAAAGACAAAGAAAAGAAAAAAGAGTTAATAATCACACATTATGGTAAATGCCCCCAGAATTTAAAAAAAAAATGGTATTAATAGAGACCCTACTGAAGGGTCCTTGCCTAGTTTAGATGGACTCATTGTAGAGGTTTTCTATAAGGAAGTTCTACTTAGCTCATATCGGAAAGATAAGGAACAAGAAGGGGGGACATTCTAGACTGGGATGTAATGTCCTCAGGCAGGACAGAGTTGTGAAAGTCCCAAGAGAAGTCAGTTGACATGCATCACTGAGGAGAGGAAGGCCATATGAATCCAAGAGGTAGACAGGGGACAGACCATCCTGGGCCTTGCATGGTAATTTGGAGCCGGCAGTTTATCTAAAACAGATAGTGGAGACGGTAAAAGTCTAGAGCGAGGGAGCAACATTCTGAAAGAATTTGAAAAGGGGTCACTCTGGCTCTTGGGTACCAAACAGCCTGGAAGTTAGTTAAGACTGGAAGCAAAGACATGAATGGGGACAGGAGTCACCAAACCTCAGACTGTGAGCTAAGTTCAAAGGCATTGCCTGTGTTCATAACTAGAGTTTTAGCGTGGTGCTGCATGGTAGTTTGTTTACAGACTATATCTGGTCTCACAAATAGCAGTAGGTTTGTCTACAGACTATAGCTGGTCTCACAGTACAGCAGTAAGTTTTGTTTCTGAAAGTACCCAACTTGTCAAGGGCTCAAATCCTGATGGTGGGAAAGCAAAATTTAGCAGAAACCATACTTTCAGTTTCGAGTTTTAATCCTGTTCTGAGCCAGTGACAGACAGTCTGATCCCCTCCCCCACGGGATGCTGAACAAGAGATACTGCCAGGCAGCCCGTCAAAGCCACTCAATCAGAAATGACCCATATTCTGCAATACACGGAGTTGATAAGCCGTGTTTAGTAGGTGATATACATTAATATCATAAAATCCAAAGCACGTTTACCACCTTACCACAAGCTTATTTAGGGGCAAAGCCCTTAAAAATCAGGATCATCTGTGGCTTCCTCAAGGAGTATAATGGCTTAAAAATATAAAAATATATTATCTAGTCCTTTTCAAAAAAAATTTTTTTAAAAAAGTGTACTATCTCCTGTGTTAAAATGTCACATTAGCCAAGGTGATGATGACTAATTAGTATTTATCTAACTAATATTATTGAGAGCTTCCTGTGATCCTAGGAGAAGAACAAAACCCTTACAATGATGGACATCATGTAAGAGCAGGCTCCACCCCCATGACACTTAGTCCCTTAAGAGCCAGTCTCTCACACATGCTTACAAATCTTCTCACAGCGCTCAAAATTCCCCTTAGTTTGAGTCTCTTCCATCCACAATGTGCCCTCATTAAGACCTTTTCAAACAGATGAACATATCATATATATATATATATATATATATATATATATATATATATATACATACACACACACATATAAAAATTTGTGGCTTGGGGTGATCATGGTTATGAAAAATGCCTTCCCACACTGCCCACAAATCTCTTAAGAAACCATTCAAGCTTGCCTTGGGAGAAAATCCTTCTACAAGAAAGGTTCATTAAGATATGGCATAGGCCCCTAAGTAGTAAGATGCTGTGTACATGTGTGTAATGTCTACTGGACAGCACTAATGGGCTACCCATCTGCATTGGCAACATTCTTGCCAAGTGTGCTACTGCAGAGCCTCCAGCAGCTCCCCGGCAGCTAGGGGAGAGAGTGTGAAGAGAAATGAGGTGAAAACTGGGGGGTCTTGATGGCCCTACTCCGAGTCCTGTGACCCATGTACCTCTCACCTCTCCTGGTTAGCTACATCAGTAAACCTTACTGCTTTGGCTATTAAACCGCTGCCATGTATAAGCGAGAGTCCTGAGAAACATAATATCCTTCATCTGAGCAACCACAGCACAGGTTGATAACTCCACACCCCATAGTAGGTAGCCAGTGTGGGAGAATGCAGTGAGTCACTCCCTAAAGAGGAGGGATCATTTAGTGGACTACAAGAAGAAACAGATGTCTGCCAGTTGCCTGGCTTCCTTCTCTAATCTCCTCTAGAACACAGAATTGCAAAGACAGGAGCTCTCTAAGCTTTTTTCCTTCAGCAGGGGAATACCAAGGTCAGGCACTGTAGGCAGCTCTGTCTGGGGACAGCGCCTGAGATATCACACTGTGGAAGTTTCCTGGCTGACCTCTCTCTACCTTTCATTGCCTTCCTCCAATCCCTGGTCCCTACTGGCTCCAAGTCCTTCCCTTCATCCTGGCGCCACCCTGGGAGCACACCATCCCGTGTAAAAGTCAGGGGGTAGAGGAAGGCGGAGCCTTGTGAGTCTGAGGTCAGTCTGATCTACACAGCTCCAAGACAGCCAGTGCGACATAGACAGACCCTGTCTCAAAAACAAACTGACTAACATATATGCCAAATAAACTTCAAAAGCTTATTGAGAATTATTTTTTTCAGGAACTTTCTCTTCCATATGCTAATAGACTTGTTTATAGACTTGTTTGTTTTCTTGTTCGTTTGCCTGGTGTGTTAGAGGTTCATTACAACCAAAAGCCAATATGTTTTTTTTTTCTTCAGTCTACACCAAAGAAATTCCTAATAACTGCTGGCTGGTAGACATGTGAGCCTTGTACCTGTTACTAGTTTACACATAACTAGGGCACTTTATGCCCTGGCTAGCATGACTCAGCTACAAATACATCATGTGATCTCCAGCAGGTCCTCCACCTTCCTATCTGTGAACTGCAGAAATGGGTTTTTCCCAGCAGGCTTTCCCCACTGAGTCCTGTGTTTAAATCATTGTTCAGTTCTTACACACACACACACACACACACACACACACACACACACAGGGTTGTGGGGGAGAGAGCAGGAGTCTGCTATTTACACTGTGTTCCTGAGCCCTGCTATTGGGCAGTCTCTGCGGTCCAGGCGTGGACAAGCCACAGGCAGAGAGATGCTTTGTCTTTGGAGCACAGCTGCATGTCCTTCATGAAGGAACCCAGGTGCTTCTTGAAACGAGAAAATAGGAAAAGAACACATGTAAATGTCTCAGAAGTCAGAACGGCCTGCCAGGAACTCCGGAGCTGATTCAAAGTGCTATTTTCTCCTACCCTACAAAAGCAACCTACTACACTGGAAATAACGGGCATAGCTCGGTTGTCGAGTGGCACAAAGTCCCGAGTTTCATCCCCAGCACCAGAAAAACTGTCCGTGGTGGTTCACATTTCTAAACTCAGTATGTCAGAGGTTAAGGCAGGAGGACCAAAAGGTCACAGTCATCCTTGGCTACATAGCACATTTGAGACCCATCTGGGCTCCCTGAGATCCTGCCATGATTGATTGAATAATTAAAACTATTAGAAGAAATTCATTAGCAATAGTTTCTTGTTTCCTCCCCTTCAGCCCACTTCTTATGAACGCTTTTACTCATTACAACTACAAGACACTCCAAGAACATCCCAATGTTTCCCCGCCCTATTAGCCTACTAAAGAATTCTCAGAACTTGAATCCCCATGCACTGATAGCATTTACTGCCTACTCGGTGTCAGCAGTCTGGCCTACCATCACTGTCGCGGACGTCTCCTACAGTCATATGAAGAGGGCCAATACCGGCTCGGAGTTGAACTTCTTTTAATCATGGCTTCCCTGAGGGTCAGACGTGTGACACCATTTCCCAAGGTCACACAAGTAAATCAGGGCCACAGATGGCTCTGAAGCACCGCAGTTTGCATATTGGTAGCATTCAGATCTAGGGAGCTTTAGATTACCTTGCTTTGTCTCTGAGATCTGTGTGTTACGATTCTCTAAATTAGCCCTGTTATAAAACCAGGACCTAGTTGTAAACATGAATACCAACACTACCTGCCAGCTATCATTTAATTGCACACGTCGTGTTCTTAACTCTGAGCAGCGTACTACAGATTCCTGGAGGTCCTCACTAGAAACAGTTCATCACATTTGTGTTTGTTCCTGGATGAGGAACAGCCTAACTGATTCCAACAGTGCCCTGGATCCATTGCTCTCCGGGAGCAGAGATGAGTCAGTGGGAATATACCCAGAAGACAGAGATCAAGTAGAGGCAACTGCTTAGCCCACAAAATCCTGTCCTCCGTGGCATTAATAGCCCTGATTGGTCAATGTGTGTCTTCTCACTCATTGCTCCTCTCACATGACTCCACTACTTAGCAGGAGATGAGCCTGTCTGTAGCAGTAATAAAATGCCATGGCTAATTCTGCCCTCGTCTTCCCAATTGTAGCTCCCTAGATAGCTAGCACCTACTATTAAGTTCTAGGGGAAAAGATGAACAGGTATGATTTAAAAAAAAAAAAATGCTCCATTTGAGGTTGTGTCTGTGTCGAACTGTCCTGAGACCGCAAGGTAACAAGGAGAGAAAACTGTGCCATGACCCCACCGCACGCTCACACATGCCTGACCCTTCAATTTTTTGCAAAGGTGCAAAAGGACAGAACCTTCAGCACTCTGTGTTCTTGGGCATTTGCAGAGTGATTTGGGAGCCTCTTTTCACACACCTACCTCTGCCAAGATGTGCTTCAGACAAGCCACATGATCAACGAGCAAGTGAGGTGCAGCGTCTCTCTGTGTTCTGGAAGACCAGTGCATTTTAACAGCACGTTCCAATAAGAAACCTTTTCTGGATAAGGATATTAAAGACAGGACGAATGAATTGACTTGAAAGTTTAACACAATGACAACAAAAGTCAAAGCCAAAGTCCTGAACAGGGATACTCCACAGCCAAATATATTTAAAACAATAAATACAACTTCACAGAAAGGCTCACATCAAGAGGGAAAATACTGTGTACCCCCTTAACAGAATCCGTGCAATGGTTTGTTGCTGTTGTTGTTTTGTTTTTTTCATATTTTCAGTAGTGCTAGTAGGAGTTTGTAGGGAGGCACTGAATTTCTCTGTAATATTTATTTAAGGTTTTGTTGTCCAGGGACATATATTTTTTAAATGTTTCTTCATATGACATCAGTCACTTCAAACAAACCAACAGTCTGCCCCCTCTCCAGCCTTTTCCCCTGACAAAACTGGGTCAATGCGCGCTTCCAGTTCCAAGCTCTTTCCGTTCAGAATCCCCTGCAAATGGAAGAAACTTCCTTGCAGTCTTTAAATGTTGGCATGTAAATATGAAAGTGTTCTCCCCAGCTCCTCCTCTCTCTCTTCTTCCTTTCCCTCCTTCTCTTCTTCCTCCCCTCCCTCTCCTGGTGGCTTCACACGCCTGATCCTCCAGGCCCGAGTTCTCTGAATCCCAAAAGCATAAATGTATACCACCAGACTCAGTGCCCCTCCTTCTAGAAAGCTAAGAGCTACCTAAAATGTTTAACTAAGTTCGTTTTTCAATGACTATTTGTTGCAAGCAAGAAAATAGCATAGTGAAATTTACTGTTAACAAGAAGAGTAAAAATAGCAATCAATCTACAAAAGGAAAAGGGGGGAGAAGAGATCCTGAAAATAAAATTACCCAGTATGGCTTAAAGCTAGTCATAACTATTTTAAATTACTCTGCATATAAATATCAGTTGCTCCAATGGGAAAATGTAAAACACACAAAGGGAAAGGTCTAGATGTGATTGAATTATAAATCTGGTTTTATCGTTGGTAGAGTCACGCAGTAGAAAAACATACAGCTCCTTCCCTACCTTTCCAATCTACTCTCCCTTCTGCCTGCAAAGTGAGACTCTCTGCTGGTGGAAAAGAAAATGACAAAACCAAACTGGGCAGCAAATCAAAGAAGTGCACAGACAAAAATCAATGCAACTCATACTCAACTCCATTACTTCCCCTCTGAGGCCGAACAGTATTCATGAATACGCTCTTGGAACATCGATAGTTTGCTTGAACACGCTGTCATCTGGTTGGAGAAGCACGTGGGCTTGGTTTTTTAAGCTATTTTGCATGAAGGATGAAGAGGAGTTGGGCATATGGTTCAGTGAGTAAATCACTTGCCTTAGGACCTGATGTCCTGATTTGAGAACCCACATAAAGACAGATAGAGTAGCACTCATGTCTGCAGTCCCAGAATTCATACAGGGCAGCGGGAGGTAGACAGGAGAATCCTCAGAGGCTCAAATGTGGCCTGGGCTTGCACACCCAGCTGGAAATAACAAGTGAGACTCAGTCTCCAGCAAGATGGGAGGTGAGAACCAACATCCAAGGTCATCCTCCCCCTCTCTCTGTCCCTCTCCCTTCTCCCCACCCGGCCACACACAGAGTGAGGGAGAGATGAAGCATAAAAATAAACGAATAAACAAAACAGGATGAAAACGTGTTGACAACAGTGGAAGGGCCTTGTGGACAATCTGCATTTGAGACCACGTTGTCAGCATAGAAGCTACTCAGGGAAATGATCAGAACTAAGCCTGGGAAAGGACTAGGCAGGGTTGGGGAGGCAGGGAAACCACACTCACAGCCTAGCTAAGCACCAGCTAAGCACCAGTAATGGTGTTGTCCTCCAGGCAAGAAGAAACACGGAGAGTTTCGGAACAAGTAGGGGCTTTACTTGGAGTTTTGAGTTAGAAAGTTCTCTGGAACTGTTGGTCCCCACTGACACCACAGTGGGAAATGCCCTGGGCAGAAAGATCAGTTAAGAGGCTACTGCGATAGTACAGGCAGGTGTTTATGAGGACCTAAAACCGACCTGGCAGCCATGCTATAAGACACATGTACAGCAAAGCCCTGGGAGCACGGGCAGTAAGGTTCAACTCTTGCTTGAACACAATGACTTCCAAATGCCATGGAGATATGAGAGGGAAACTGGGCAGCTGCAAATATTCTGAGAACTGGGTAAATGATGTGGGATGTCCTTCTGTATCTATGTTGCTTTTATTGGCTGATGAATAAAGCTGCTTTGGCCTATGGCAGGGCAGAATAGAGCCAGACTAGAAGAAATAGAGAGAGAGTAGGCAGAGTCAGGGAGATGCCATGTAGCTGCCAAAGGAGAAAGATGCCCAGAGCCTTTCCAGTAGGCCACAGCCTTGTGGTGACACAAATATTAATAGAAATGTGTTAATTTAAAATGCAAGAGCTAGCTAGAAATATACCTGAGTCATCAACCAAGCAGTATTGTAATTAATATAGTCTCTGTGTGATTATTCATATCTGGGTGGCCAGGAAACAAAATACAACCTCCGTTTACAGGTAAAATTCACCAGATTTCCTCTAGGCTCACACTACTTTTAATTAGATAGGAAACAGAAGGAAAAAAAAACCCAATAGCAGTATTGAAAATAGAGTGGGTTCAGTTATTCAACCAAATACCTTGCTGTGGTTATAAAATATCCCACATGGGCATATGTGTTTGAACACTTGGTCCCCAAGTGGTGGCATTGCTTAAGGATGCTGTGGAAACTCAGCAGAAGTGGGTCATCAGGAGATGGACCTTAAAGGCTATCCCCAGACCTCAGTATAATCCGGCTCTCTCTGTCCTCCCTCCCTCATCTTCCAAGATAGGAGGATTTCTCCCCATGAATTTCAATATCGATCAACCCCACCGCACCTTCCCACCAGGACAGACTGTACACTCTCCAGCTGATGAGCCAAAAGAAATTCCTCTAGCCTAAGTTCTCGCTTCTTTCAGGAATTTTATCATGGAAAGGAGAAAAAATATGAATACATACAATCAAGCTGGTGGCGGGGGCGGGGGGGGGGAGAACAAAAGAAAGAGGAAATGGCTCTTTGAACCCGCCCAGGCTAGTGAGCCCTGTGTAGAAACAGCTCGGCGCTCAGCAGTCAGTGGAATCTTCTTACACTGGAGTTCCTCAGTAACAGTGCAGCCTGGCCAGTTGCTGGGGTAGCCTGCCACCTAGTGGCCTGTGTCTCTAGATGCAAGGACTGTGCTCTCCTGAACACCCCTGCTGAAATGCCGCCTTCATCCCCAGTCATTTGCCCTGCGTTCTTCCCTCTGGGCCAGCCCCACACTGGAGCACCGGCTGTTCACTCTCCCGTCCGGATTATCGCCTCATTCTCTTTTGTCCTCACAGTCCACAAATGGAGAGAACTATCTTCCTCCTGATACATACTTCTAAAAAAAAACTCAACGAGAGTTGCTCACACCTGGCTCACTTTCTCTCATACCCCCTCAGATCTAGCACCAGGGAACCCAGAGCTCCTGTCCCCTCACTCTTAAAACGCCAGAGTTATAGATACTGAGAAACATCCAAAATCTCTACCATTGAACCATCTAGGACGTGCGGATTCTCTGCACAGCTGAGCCTCATCCGACGCCTGAAAGCAGCGAGGCAGAACCACAGACGTTGACAAGGTGCAGCCCCTACCCTCTGTTAACTGAAAGAGCCAGGCACAAAGCAGTGTGAATCACAGTCCAGCATGGGAACCCAGGGACGGGCCCTATATGCTGGTATTGTCAGCAACAGCTCTAGCAAAGAGACTTAGATTCTCAAATTATGAAAGGTCAACCTCAGAAAGCAGTTGCTCATCCCAGTGCTGTGCGAATCAAGGAAAAAAGAGACTCATGATGAAATGTTCTAGTCACTCCTTACCATTTTATATCCTATAGAAATTGATTTTAAAAAAAAAACTCCCATTTCTGCTAATGTCTTGTTACCAGGATACCATTTTTTCAATAACTGACAAAGAGCAGAGATTATTAACCCTATGATTCTTATTCCAGCTGGGCTTTTCAAAACTGCATTTCCTGCCATCCACCCAGGTTAAATAATGAATTATGAATTGCACCATGGATAATGACGTTCTGCGAATGAACTTCTCTGGGCTGCAAATGGGTTTCTTTGGAGACTGTGGAGGACGGGGAGGAAGGCAAAGCCTTCATAGTGCAAAGGGCTGAGAGACTCAATTTGGATTTCCGAAGCTGAATTTTATACAGTCAAGTTCCTTCTCAGATGGAAGGATAAGAACCTCACAGAGTGTCAGGACCAACAGCTTCTCTGCTACCATCGTGTAGAATTGACTATCTTAGTGGTCCACAGACTCTGCGGGCTGTGAGCCCATCTGATTGTTCCTACCCGTCCTTTCTGTCTTTTGTCTTTTTCCTTCTCTCAAAAGCAAAACACACAAAAAAAAAACGACAATAACAAAAAACCCTGCATGTTGATTTGACCAGTTAAGAGATACTGGCACATAATGATTCAAAATGTTACATATTTCTACTTTAGCTTTATAAAATATAAAAGCCCACTACTGGTTGTGTTCTTCTTACTACCTGCCTTGAAAATGAAAGGTTACAAAAGGGCCCCCCAAGTTAGATACAAACATTTCTTTTTTAAAAATAGAATAGAATAACATAAAACAAAAACAAATTAATCGGAATGGGATAAAACAAATGAAAGGAAGAGAGTCCAAGAAAAGGTACGAGGAACAGATACAGGCAGAGACCCACTCATTCACACACTCAGGATCCCCAGGATAAATATTCTTCTTCAACGTCAGGTATCTTAGCTGGAGAATGTGACTCAGTGGCCCAGCATCAGTCTAGCATGCGCCAAAGCTTATGCCTGAGCCCAAGCACCATACACAAAATCAAGATCAAGTGCCCTAAATTATACTTAAACATAAATTACAATATCCTGACAGGTAGTCTCTCAGTCAGCATTTGAAAATTTCCACCAGGAAAAACATACACATCCCACCCGATCTCTAGAAAATTCCGTTTTAGGATTACAGATAATCTGTTAAAGACACTTTCATCCTTCCGCCCCCCAGCACCCCCTCATTCTCAGAAAAGTTTTGTGGATTTTATTCATTCACCAAGTCCAGTTCAGAGTCTCCTTGGTGGGTTGACATCCCATGAACTTAAATATCTCTGGTCCAGGCAAGGAGAGAGCTCAGTTGTAACTGTGTTGCTGGTTCCCTACTTGGAAGAGAATACACTATGAGGCAAAGTGATGTTGTGAGCACTTGCTGTTCTCTTCCTAACTGTCTGCAACCCCCAAACTAGGTAGTATGACTGGCTGTGACTCCCCAGACCAGGTAGTAGGATATCCACCCTCTCACTCCTCTTGGAATTCTTGATACAAAGTCAAGGGCATTATATCACCAGGTCTTTGTTTTTCTGTTTTTGTTCTAGAATCTGACCTTTGTGGGAAACTTGGGATGGAGATGGGTGTGGCAGGAAGAACGGAAAGAGGGGAGTGCCTCTGAAGCCAGAAGAAAAGGGGAGCCAAAGAGCAGATGGCTCCAGGGTGGAAGGGAGCTGATCCTGCCTTCTCCAGGGGGTGCTTTAGAGATTTTCAGAGGACTGAAGAGAAGGCTCAGTGGGTAGGGGAATTTGTTGTTCAAGCCTGAGGACCTGAGTTCAAAGCAGGACACCTAATGCCTCCTATGGTCTCTACAGGGACGGACACACACACTCATATGCACACGTGTGTGCGCACACACACACACATACTCACACACACATAAAGAGAGAGATTCGGATCTTAGAACATCTATTTCAGGAACCAGCGAGGCTTAAGTCTAGCTATCAGGTGTTCCATCTGGATAAATATTTATAATGCAGTCTTTCTGTGTAACTACCAGATCTCTTCACCAAAGTCCTCCATGACTGAGGCTTGGTAGAGACTTCTGTGAGGGACTAATAATGAACATGTTTTTCCCCTACTTCCTGGCTACTAAAACTTTGAAGCGTTCTCCCAGGGGAGGGGAGAAAGCCTCCCAAACTGAGTCCAAATTATTTCCCTCTAGCCCACCAATTTGAAGATTTAGAGTCTGATTTTTTAAAAATTAAATACCTTGTTTTTCTTTGTTTACAGTCTGTAGTGTAGCAACAACAACAATATTTCCATCCCCTTTAGACCTAGGAAGTACTGTGAAAGGACTCGAAGGTCTCTCTGCATTAGTGAAAGCTATCTAATTGGAGATAATACTTTTATGTCCTGTGGTAATAAAATGATTTTATGCTCAATATAAAGCAGTGTGACCCCTGTCGTGTCATCTTTACGCCTATGTCTAACTTTCCTCTCCTGAAGAATGAAACAGTGAGACAGTGGCTTCTAAACCTGCCCGTGGAATTCCACATTGCCATGCAGGCAATTGTCTCAAAACATTTAATGCCATGAGATTTGCAGAGGTTGTTTAGAATATAAACCAAAGGTTTCATATCCAGATAAAAGCACATATTCTTGAATTCTGGCTTCTTGGGGCTCTGAGGAAGCTAGCTATCCATCCCAACACTTCAGTTTCTTCATCAGAAGACGGGGATATTAATAGTAGCTAGTCTGTAGCATTTTGTAAGAATTGAATGATATAGCTACCAAACATCCGCGGCAAAGTACTCAGCGCATCCTAAACGCTAATCAGCTATTATGCGCTGCTGAGATCAGGGTGGGAACATTCTATAGAATTAAACACCTCAGAGAAATGTTTAAGCACTTGGCATTTCAGCTGATTTGAAAGAAAATTTTCCCACTTTAAAAAAAATAAACATCTGGACCTAAACCATATGTAATTATAACTACCAAAGGGGAGAACACATTTCAATCCACATATGGAGAATATTACTTTTTTTGACCTAAAAATAGCTCAACGCCATGATATAAACGCAGATTGACTTTCCATACATATTCACGGGATGATTAAGAATAGAGAGCTAAAAGCACAGTACTCAAAACTTCATTTATGTAGACGTCTGAATCCTTAAAAATCTTTTAAATCAAATCACTTCCCATCGTCTCCCAGGGCACATGATACAAAGGTCTAATCGATAATTCATCCCGACAAAGAAACTCATTAATCAGCTCGGGCTGGGATGCGCATCTTGTCAGGGAGCCTTGTTTTGTGTAAATGAGATAATTTAGTTCAAAGTGAATAATCCAACTCTCTATAAGTAAGTCATTCCAAGATTAAGCATTATGAATGTCTGCATTTAAAAAGGCCTCCCCTGCCTGGGTGCGAATCATTTCTGTCTCACTTGACCCTGAAGGGTGGACAGTCTAGGGTTATGAGGGTACCTTTGAAGCCACCAGATCCACTGGCGTCTACCTAATAATATGCCCAGCTTTCTGTCCAGTTCATAAAGTCCTTTGTCTGGTGTGTTGTATCTGCATTTACCCTGGAGATGAACAGATCCAAACAAAATAAAGAAGGACTTTGAAGGGAATGGGGTATGGCTCTTTTGTAGCGTGGGTAAGGTGCTGGGTGCCTCAAGGCTCTGGGTGCCATACGCAACTCCAAACAGTTTAGGAGTGTGGGGGAAGCAAAGATTATGTATTTAGATGTCCTCAAACTCAGCCCTTCAGACAGTCTATCTTTCACTCCTTACCCATTCTACAGGCTGGTCATTCTCTTCCACAGGATCTACAGAAGGCCTAAGGTATTCTGAGAATCTGCAGAGATTATATGCAAATAAGACACCATTTTCCATAAGGTACTTGTGTGTCCTACTAGAGTCTCGGGGATACTGGAGCCACTCCGTACAGATAATGAGGAACAAATGTATCTTATTACTGTTTGTTCTGCTTATCTTTGCTATGAAGAAAGTGCTTTTCTTTATACATTTGATAAGGGTTAGCTTTAACAAAGCTCTTTAAGAAATGCGCATTTTCAAGGGCAATCAATTCTGCTAATGGGTAGTCTGGGTCAACGAGCCTATTGCTAAAACTTCAGGGTTTTTTTTTTTTTTTTTTTGAGGATTTCCTACATGAGTACAATACATTTTCACCGTATCTACCCCTTCTTCCCCTCTCTGACTCTTCTTGTTGGGCCTCCCAGTTTCCTTCTCAAACTCTTGCCCTCTTTGTCTACTGTATTTGTTGTTGTTGTTGTTGTTGTTATTATTACAATCATTATTATTTAACCTACTGAATACAATTAGTGGTGACCACAACCACATGAGTGGAGGGCTGATCACTGGCGCATGGGCAACCTACCAAAAGGCTCATTCCTGAAGAAACCTGCCTCTTCCTCCCTCAGCAATTATCCGCCACTCATAGCTCCTCATCTAGGGGTGGGCCTTGGTGAGCACTTCGTCCATCCATGCTGGAATCTGACTGTGTGGTTATGTGCAGGCAACCAAAGCTGCTGAGACTCATGAGGGTAGCATTCCAGTTGTGTCCAGAAGACACTGTTTTGTGGCAATCCTCCACACCCCCTGGCTCCTATAATCAAGGTAGTATTAACAAATCAAAGGGTTAACAAAATAACTAAAAATTATTATACCCAGAACTAAAAAAAATGCCACACACAGCAAAGTTAATTCTAGAACTGAGAACACTTGCCTTGAAGTGTTTTCTAATCTGGAAGGGCTATCTGCACCCTCGAACTGTTCTGGCTGTATAATGGAACTATAAGCAAAGCGATAGGAGCCTCGGGGCCATCAGTGAGACTTTGGTAAACTGCTGTCTGGTACAGAACCAATAATAATCTATCAAGATTTTATGTAAAGATACATTTGAGCCAGCAATTTTTCTAGGAACTTACCACACTGTGACACTCCCATTCCCTGTATCTCTATTCAAGGCCAGTGAGATGCCTCAGCTGTGACGGCACTTATTGCCAAGGCCCACAACTTGAGTTCAGTCCCTAGGACCCACACAGTGGAAGGAGAAAACTTTATTCCTGTGAGTCGTTCTCCGATCTGCACATACATGTTAAGGCACGTTGCACCCACAGATACACCCCCCACACACATAATAAATCATTTTCTTTAAAAAAAGATACTGGGACCAGCAAGATGTCACAGGATTAAAGTCTCTTGCTACCAAGCTTGACAACCTGAGTTCAATTGTAAGATACACTTGTTGAAAGGAGAGCATGGACTCCGGTACATTGTCTTCTGACCTCCAGATTCACGCCATGGCATTCATGTTCAGCACGCGGACACACAGGCACACACACACACACACACACACTCACACACTAAAGGTAAAAAAAAATCTACATAAGAATATTCATTGTAGTGTGGATTGTAATAACAAAGAACTGGTCTCAGTAGAACTACCAATAGTTCAGTGGTTAAATGTTAGTAATCTATATAATGACATAATTTAAAAATAATAAGTGAATGAAATATATTTTAATGTGCTGACCTTAGAAGATCACCTATAAACATGATTCTAAAGGCATGGCTGTCTCTCTGGCTGTTATCCAACTTCCTTCTCCCAACAACTGCTAGGTTTACAGATTGCTCAGTTGTTTGCCCTCTCACACCCTAATAAAATAGATACATAGGTAGGCAGGTAGGTAGACAGACAGACAGACAGACAGATCTCCAGCATTCATCACATTGGAGAATAAAACAAGATACCTAGCAATCTGTACAGTGCCATCCTTTGTGAATAATAGAAAAATTAATACATACATTTTGCTTGTTTGTGAATTAAACTAGACACACACATTCCCCAAAAGGTAACAAAAAGGATGAAATCTTAAAAATCTTTAAACTAGTTAGTGGTAGCACATACCTTTAATCCCAGCACTTGGGAGGTGGAGGCAGGTGGGACTCTTTTAAATTCAAGGTCAGCTTGGTCTACAGAGTGAGTTCCAGGACAGCCAGAGCTATAAAGAGAAATCCTGTCTTGAAAAAACAAAACAAAAATAAAATAAAAATATTTAATTCTGTATTCAAATTAATTATTTTTAACAATTTATTTAAATAATCAAAACTCTGGAGATTAAATCTGATACTCTTCATTGAACTGAGACTTGGAGTGACAAGAGCTCACTGCTGTTAATACAGAAACACGCAGGCTCTCAATCTCCTCAAATTGATTTAGAGTGGAAAGCATCAGCGAAGGTTTTCTTGCCTCCCAGAAGGCAGACACATGTAGCTCTGATAAACCAGCCCACCTCCATCTTAGGCTTGAAAGTCATCTTATAGTAAAGACAAATCAGATTCATTCCTGTTTATGATTAAGTCTGTTTCTCAAGGACTGGGCTATGCCCCTCCTATAACCTGAACTACAAATGGTTCTGTACTGCCTGTTCCAGGAAATGGCAACTATGCCTTCGTTTCAAAGGTTATTAAACCGTCACCTTGCCGCCATGCCTTTGCTTCAGGAGGTTTCTATGACCAACTTGTTATGCTTGTGTTCTGCTTCTGTAATCTCGCCTATTTGCACACCAAATCCCCCACTTAGGAACCCCCTACTCCTAACCTACAAAAAAAACCTTATCTTCCCCATGCCCAACACTGATCTCTTGAACCCTGACTTTACGAAGAGACAGCTGGTGTACATGAATGCGCAAGCTTGCTTTAATTAATGGCTTGCTTTAATTAATTTGGCCATGATGATTTGGGTTAGTGGTCTTTGCCCTTGCATGTGTCAGACTCACAGATCATCTCTTGGCCCAGATCAGGGTTTCCTCAGTGTTGGTCTCACCAAGCTTGACTCTCAGGCTTATGCCACCAGTATCTCAGCAGAAACAATATTGCTTCAATTCTTTCTGAGAAGACACAATACACACAACTACTAACCCCAGATAGGGCCCACCAGCCTCTGCCTCTCTCTCTGGCCCCCCAATAAAAACATTACAGGCAAGCTCTGGCCTCTCTCTCTCTCTCTGTCTCTCTGTCTGTCTCTCTCTCTCTCTCTCTCTCTCTCTCTCTCTCTCTCTCTCTCTCTCTCTCCAGCCCACCATTTTTAAAATTGTAACATGCACCATACACAGAAGTCTGACTCTTCCAGGTACTGTCAAAATCCTCTCAGTCATAACAATATGCCAAAAATATGTGTCAGAAAAACTTTACTCACCCCAGATTCAGTATGAAGCAACTGGGTAAGACAACGCTGTTGAAAATTATTGTGGTCCCCAGCTGCACACACACAAATATGATGGTCTTGTTCTAGGGTGGGCAAGGTCCCACATACACTTAATCCAATAACACGCTAAAGAACTTTACTGAGCTACAGGGTGCAAACTATAAATTCCCCTTTAAGAATATAACCAATGATTTTCTCGTGTTTTCAGAATTATGTGAGCATCATGGTAAGCTGAGTTTAGAACATTCATAGGCATCCCGCAAAGAAGCCTAGAGCCATTGGTAATCACAGCCACTCCTGCTCTCACCCCCAGCTCAGCAGAGCCACTGATCTTGATCCTGCTACAGATTTACATGTGCAGCTCTTTAGTGTCAAGGGAGCCAAGCAGTCGTCTTTCCAGTCTAGCTTCTTTCTTTAGCACTCATCCTTCAGATTTATCCTTCTCGCAGCTGCTTTTAATACTGAATGGGGTTTTCCTACTTGCACAGATCTATCATCTGCACTATCAATTCACAGGCCACGGGATTATTTCTACGTGATGGCGGTGATAAATAGTGATGCCAGGCGCAATATTGCACAAGTCTTAGACATACACTCAAGAGTTGTGCACCCTTGCACTCTGGCCAATAGTGTGTGAGGGGTCTGATTTCTCCCAGGCCTTGAAGGGTTTGTCATCATCTTTTGTTTTTGCTGTTTTTGTCTGTTTGTTTTTGAAACGGGTTCTCTCTGTGTTACCCTGGCTCCTGGAATTTACGATGTAGACCACGCTGGCCTCTGCTTCCCAAGGGCTGGAACTAAAGGCTTGAGCCGCTGTGCCCAGCTTGTCTGCCTTTTAAAAGTGGGCTTTGATTGTAGTTTTCATTTGCTTTTTTTCCTATATGCCATTTTCCACTGTTCGGGTCTCCAGGGAAATGTAAGTTTAAATAATGGCGTGATATCTGATTCAACACACTATAAAACCTAAAATAACCAGACTCCAGACAGACGTTTATCTTCTAGTCCCCATCCTTCAGTAGGAATGGGAAACTCCACAGTGAACTGAAGTGTAAGATGGATTTAAAACTAAAATATAGAGTTGGGGAGACGGCTTGGCAGTTGAGAGAACTTACTGCTTTTATAGAGGTTCCAGGTTTGGTTCCCAGCATGCACATACTGGCTCACAGTCATCTGTAACTCCAACTCCAGAGGATCTGACATCTTCTGACCGCTGTGGCCACCAGGCATGCACAAACATACATGAAGGAAACACACATATAAAATAAAATAAATCTGAAGGACTGAAATGTAAAACAGGCTTCTAGGGACTAGAGAGAAGGTTTAACAATTAAAAATCACTTGTTATTGCAGAGGGCCTGACATCAGTTCCGAGGACCCACATGGCAGCTCACAACTGTAAATCCAGTTCCATGTGACCCAACACCCTCCTCTGGCACCAAGCTGAGACATGGTACACCTACATATATGTCAGTAAAATATGAATACATACAAAATCAAAATAAATCTTTATAAAAATAACTTCTAGCGTATATCTTAGAGATAAGGAACTCTCAACATATTGTCTACACTCTACATCTCTGGTACTTTACAACCTTTCTTCAGGAGGCGCACTCAGCCTTCTTCTGAGATTTTCCACTATATTGGAAGTCCAGTATGAGGTGACTGATACCATTCATAAAGGAGAGGATGCTGTGGCAGACAGGAAAGCCTCTTGAGTAGGTGCAGGAAGAGCTGGGAAGGGTTCATAGAGGGTAGCCAGCTCTTTCCCAGGTGTCTGGCCTCAACATGGCCACCCTGCTTGTGAGAAGTGCTGACTTCAGGCATAGGCCCGCCCCTGAGTTGCCTCCCTGTGAAGTTTCTGACCTTCCCCATGCTCCCACCAGGCACAACACCCTCCAATGAGGTGTACTCTTTTCTCTGGGGCCACTCTGCCACACCTGCACCCTTCCCAGAGCTTCAAAACCAAGGGTGTCAAAAGCTCCAGAGGGACTGCCACAAGGTGGCATGACACCGTGTGTGTGTGTGTGTGTGTGTGTGTGTGTGTGTGTGTCTGTATGTCTGTCTATCTGTCTGTCTATATATGTGTGTGTGTCTGTCTGTGTCTGTCTGTCTGTGTGTGTGTGTGTAAGAGCTTAGAATGAAATCAATGAAGTTAGGAATGTTCCAGAAACTTAGCTATAAACCAGAAGCAGTAAGCGAGGAAAAAGAACCAGAGATGAAGAGGGTACAAACCCTAGGGTTGACAGACACAGTAGGACAAGAAAGAGTTAAACTGGGCTAGGCACAGGACCCAGAAGCTGACAAATGCTCAGGAAAGGATGGAAAGATGATCACAGTCAGGGATCAGCTTGGCTGACACGAGCACTGACCGCTGGCATCTCAGACTGAGCTTCCCTGACTTCTGCGTCAGAGTTCTAGTAGACAAAGCCATCACAAATGCAGGGTGTGCTTTTCCTTCCTAGATCCATCAGGTCAGCAACTCGAAGGGCCAAGCCCAGATATATGCTTTCCATACGATCCTACGATTCTCAAACATACCAGACTACAGACTAATGGGCATGAACTCAGCTTCTGAGATAGACCCGCAACATCCAAGTCCAACTTGCCTCTTCTCTAAGCACAGCAGGCACGCTTGTCCTCTCATGGAACCCACATAGCTCCTGTCAGCAAACATCAATAAACGAGTACTGATGACTCCAGGCAGCTAACAGAGATGCTTGCTCATCATGGAATCCCTGCCTGGACCAGGTACCACACTGACAGTCTTGTCAGCATCTCTCCATCCATGATTTACTTACAGGGTACCGGTATCCTTCCACACAGCCATTGGAAAGGATGAAAGGGAGCCAAAGAAAAAGAAACAACTCTCTAGGGCCACCCAGCTGGGCAATGGGCTCTTTGGGATCTAGACCAGTCTGACTCCAA
This sequence comes from Microtus oregoni, assembly GCF_018167655.1. NCBI lineage: Eukaryota > Metazoa > Chordata > Mammalia > Rodentia > Cricetidae > Microtus > Microtus oregoni. Next base: position 2,223,881 of record NW_024543086.1, read on the forward strand.
GTTCTATGTCCTATCTGTCTACTGACAGGCAACAAACATTTTCAGCAGCAGGCTTTAAAGCAGCAATGGCGGCTCTACCAGTAGTTGATATTGAGTCTTTGGCTAATTAAGAAACTTCATTCACTCTGGAAAACAAAAGGAATTGGTTTTTTTTTGTTTGTTTCTTGTTTTTTGGGGGCGAGTGTTTGTTTGTTTTTGTTTTTTTGAGACAGGGTTTCTCTGTAGCTTTGGAACTTGTCCTGGAACTCATGCTGTAGACCAGGTTGGCCCCAAACTCACACAGATCCACCTCTCTTTGGGATTAGAGGCTTGTGCTACCACCACCCAGCAAACAAAGGGAGTTGCAGCAAAGCAACACTTGACTGTCTTTTCTAATCCCCAGAAGCTGCCTAAAGCTTCTGTAATGTCTTTCAGGCATTTCCTCGGACCTCAGGGAATAAATTGCCTGAGAATAAATTGCCCGAGTCTAGGAGGAGGTTGACTGCCAAAACCCCAACAACACCACCCTATGATGTTTTTTGCCACCCTATTTATAATTGAGCAGGACTGCCAGCCAAGAGACTGTGCAGGAGAGTGGATTCCAGTCCATGCCCTCCCGCTCTAGCTTTAGTGTGCTGTGTATATGTATGTTCACATACATGTGGAGACCAAAGGTCAACCTCTGGGGTTTTCTTCAGTTGCTCTCTACCCTGATGCTCTGGGGTTTTTTGTTTTATTTTGTTGTGTTTTGTTGTGAAAGGATCTCTCCCAGAACCCAGTATTCACCAAGTCTCTGCACGCAGCAAAGCCTGGGGGCCTCCTGTCTCCAGCCCCAGCCCTGAGATTACAAACACTTGCTGTCTTGCCCAGCTTTTCCTTTGAGCGCTGGGGACAGAACTCAGGGCCTCATGGTTATGTGCAGAAATTTTGCCAGCTGCTGCATCGTCCTGGCATCCTTTTGCTGGTGAAGTCTTTCAAGGTAAACTTTCCAACGCCGAAGGCAGCTAAGTTCGTATCAGAATTCACACGTTTAACTTTACCATCCCTTCTCTGTACACAAATCTAGGGCCTCACTTGGAGGTAAGTAAAAGCGTGACTCCCCTAAGAATGGAAGACCCAGAGCCCCCTAGATCCTCCCAGCGTTGTGCTTCACCACTCCCCCAACCCTAGGTTGGAAGGATTCAAAAAGCCAGGATGAAGAAAACCCAGTCCTCTAGCTAAGGTGACCAAAGAGGAGTGTAAGAACCCTAAAGCTCATGGCCGAGTGGTCCTTCCTGCTTTCTGCAGGGAAACAATGGAATCACTAAGAGATTACCAAGGTTTCTTTCTCTTCCTTCCTTCCTTCTTTTCTTCTGTCTGTCTGCCTGTTCCTTTTTTTTTCTGGTGGTTAAGCCCAGGACCTCCCCTCCAAAAGCACTCTCATACTATATGACTATATACCTTTTTTTTTTTTTTTAAATTTTAGTTTGAAACCACGTCTACCAAGTTTTCCTGGCTGGCCTAGAACTTGTGAGCCTCCTATCTCAGGCTTCCAAGCAGCTAGGATGACAGGCACTTTCTGCCACGGGGGGTGTGTAGGTGCCTTTCCACAACTGAAGAGGCTCAGGAGGAAAGCCCTGAGCCTGAGCCAGGGCGCAGCACCAGAGTTTGAATTCCAGATTGGCTGTGGGCCAACTAGGCATCTGTCTCAGCTCCTAGTCCTTCATTTGTCAGATAAATCGAATGAAACCACCAACTACCTCAAAGGAATACATGAAACCATGGGGTAGGAATGTAGCTCAGTGATGGAATGGGTGATGCCCCGTGTGTGCCTGCCCGGGTTTGATCTGCACCACTACAAACATAAAACAGTGATGTAGGTGACGGGAGGCCCTTGTGCTCACAGATAAGCACCAGGCAAATGAGGAGGAATGTTAAACATGCAGGGCTCTCTCTTCAAAGGGAGACCTGATTTCTTTCTTTTATTATTATTATTATTATTATTTATTTATTTATTAAGGATTTCTGCCTCCTCCCTGCAACCGCTTCCCATTTCCCTCCCCCTCCCCCGATCAAGTCCCCCTCCCTCATCTGCTCGAAGGGCAATCAGGGTTCCCTGACCTGTGGGAAGCCCAAGGTGGGATAGCCCACCTCTATCCAGGTACCGGGAACTCACCAAGGCCAGCTGGCCTAGGCCCGAAAAAGCATGGGATAAATCCGGACTTGCTGAACATAGCGGACAATGAGGAATACTGAGAACTCAAGAACAATCGCAGTGGGTTTTTGATCCCACTGCACGTACTGGCTTTGGGGGAGCCTAGGCAGTTGGGAGACCTGATTTCTTTCTGCCCAGAAGGTTGAGAATGGAGGTAGTAATAGCCAAGTGACCTTTGTGCTATCTGTTTGACTAAAACCACACCAAATCCTCCCCCAGACCCTTAAAGGTCACACACAGTCAATTACAGAATCCATCTTTGGAGAAGGTCTGATGTACTCTTTACAAAGAGTTTCAGTGTAATCATGTCTTAAGCTTTGTTGTATACGTGGGATTGGGTTATCACTAGGGAACTTTTTTCCAAATTGTGCCATGCTTAAATATGCCTGAAATAAACTACCCAATGTCAATGTTAGACTCTCAAAGTTTGAACCAGTACCTGGCTACTGAGTCAGGTTGAATGGAACTTCCTTCTTGCCTCTGGCTGACCGACACTCTGCTGGCTGCTGTGTTTTCAGAGAATCCCATAGTTTAGAGAAGTGTCAGATATATATAGATAGATAGATAGATAGATAGATAGATAGATAGATAGATAAATATAGATATAGATATATAGATAGGGAGGGAGGGAGAGAATGAACAAGTGTGGAAACATGGAACCCTCATATATTAGGAAGGGTCCCAGGAAATAAAATATCATCAAGCCACTAGTCTGGGGATTTTTTAAAGCACTTATGATAGAAAGTAAAGAGAGGAATAGGGAACCCAATGACCCTTAGTCCATTTGGCCCAGTCAGGTGTCGAGGTGCCTCCTCTGGGTTTCAGTGGAATATATATTCTTTTAACTATAATAAACTTCTCTCTTAAATATATCCTTTGTGGTCTGTGAATTTCATTCTTGGAATCCATAAGATGAAAACCTCAATGCCACAGGGTCTGGATGGCTTTGAAGACCATTGAGTTTCTGGAGTCCTAGCTCTCTGAGAAAGGTTCCATTCTCAAAAACACCCCAATGTTCCTATATCAAAAGTTTCAAGAAAAAAAATATGCACAGAATTTCTAAAGTTTTATTTTATTCTCTTGTTGTCCCTTGGGGGCATCACAAATGTTCCAACCACTTGAAATCACGAAGTGGAGAATAATTTTTTTTTTTAAATATTGGTCTTGTTGCCTTCAATCTGCCTTGGAACGGTGCTTGGAGCTTTCTTTCTCTTGTTATACCCCTGCTGTTCAGCAGATAGGAGCCAACCAGTACACTCTTGGTGGATGAATGCACATAGCCAAGTAAATGTTATCTAGCAACCTCCTAGTTTCACCCACACTGACCAGCCTATGTTTGGAATAGCTATGTGCAGATCCTGGAAGATAAAAGACATGGATGCAAATGAGCTTGCCCAGTGTCAATCACTCCCAGGACTGGATCCATTACCCAGTTCCAGACAATGAGAAATATGGGACAACCTTCTAGTAACTTAGGTGAGAGAGTTCTCTTTTATGTAGAGTCACATATGAGGGAAAACCCCACTAGCCACTCCTGTTCTTGCCATGTGGAAACATATTTGAGCTGTGCCAGCCACCCTACAACCATGAGACGAGCGCCAAGAATGTCATTGAATGATGACTCAACTCAATGAAGCTGCTAAACCAAACCTGGAACAGCCCTAGACTCAAACTTCTAGTTACATGAAATCAATCCAATCTTAGCTAATTTTGTGTTTTCCTTGCAGTTGAATACAGTCTCATGAAGACAATATTTGCTCATCAAGAAGGGTCTTCCACTATATATATATATATATATATATAAGAAGATAGATCTTATACCTGTTAGAATACATATATGTGTATGTATATATGTTAAACTTTGACTTTTACTTGTATGTGTGTGTATATATATGTGTGTGTGTATGAATGTTTGCATGTAGTGGGCACATGTGTGTATGTGTGTGAAGGCCAGACGTTGATGCTGAGTCTCATTCTTGAACTCTACACCTAATTTTTGAAAGCAGGGTCTCTCCCTGAACCCAGAGATTATGGATTCATCTTGTCTAGCTAGTAGCTTTGACCCTGGCATCCCCCTTTCTGCTTGCAGAGCACTGAGATTGTAGACAACTTTTCTATGGTTGCTGGGTCTTCACACTTGTACAGGGAGCACTTCAGGCACTAAGTCATCCCACCCCTCACCCCGCTCAACTTTACTTCCTTTAATGGGAATCTTTTGTAATAATTGGTCATTATCTTGTCTCTCAGATTTTTCTGAACATTTCATTGATCATTTCTTTGAGCAAAATCATTTGGAAGCACTCAAAACACAAAGCTTTGTAACTTCAGGCCAAGCCTTACCCTGATTAATCGACATTACTGTCTGGAGCAAAGCTACCTTTGTCCTGAAGAGTGGTCAGCAAAGCATGGGTACTTTCAGAACTCCCAGCAGCCAGGTCTCCCCAAACCCAATCAAATCTGGACCTCAGAGGAAGAGCTACATGACAGTACTCTTTAAAGTCCCCCAGATGATTGTGGTTATGTTTGAAAATCAATGCCTTCAACCCGAGCTCTTAGAACTGATATGCATAAGTTGGCTGAAGATCATACAAGTCTCGTTAAAGGTACTTACCCAATTGCGTTAAAGTGGGGACTATGATTCTGCATTCCAAAGAGGCGATTTGAGTCCCACTTTTTCTTTTAATTGGAAGACTCTAGAAGCCAGATCAGAGAGTAGCCCATTCAAACCCTGGATCTCAGCCACTGCAGAGTCTCAGGAAAAACATGATCAGGATCAGAAAGTCAAGTGCAAGGTCTATGCGAGCTTGTCTCTGCTCTCCAGTGTGGATGTAGATTGAGTGGTCATCAGTGCTTGCCCAGGACCAGTCAGGGGATGCTTCTCCAGCATGCTAGGTTTGAGACTTTTAAAACCGGAAAAGTCCCAGGCAAACCTAGACACATTAACCCGTAGTCAGGAGGTTAAGAGAGTCACAGAATAGCCTGGCCATGGACTTGCACACTCGAGTTCCTCTTTCCAGAAGCGGTAGGGCATCGTGGGTCAGAAGGGTGCTAAGATGGCACAGATGTATAGTTAGGGGAAGAAATGTCGAGATGTGTGGTAACACCAATAAGAACCTAATGGATTTGTGGACTTGATTGATCATAGGAGGTCGGTGATAACCAGGAAGATCCGGAGAACTTGGAAAATATCCAGAAATTAAGTTAATGAAATTTCAGAAGAATAAAGTTTAAGGGACTGCAGTTTTAAATGCAGGTCCCCATAAGGCCTGCTTATTGTCTGGCCCAGAGCAACTCATTGCCTCCTTCATTGGCCTCAGTTTCTTCAGCTGAGTAATGGGATTTGAGACAGAAGCAGTGTAGGCCCCTGGCCCAGCTATTCCATTTCCAATATAGGTAAAGTGCACGGGTTCAGAACAGAGCCTTTTGGCTCCCACCAATCTTCTGTTCCACTAGTAATCATCCCAGGGCTCCCCGGGGCTTCTTCAATACAGCGCTAGCATTCCTTTTATTGGGGAACACTTCCCCCTGCTGTCCTCTGCTGCTCAAAGCAACCTGAGCTGAAGGCATTTTCCTTTTCCCTTTAAAGACTGTGGTGTGTTTACAAAGCTAAATGAAACTCTATTTACAGATTCCGTCCTGCGGTTTCAAGTGGCTTCCTCCTTCTGCTCTTGTGTCCACCCGGGGAGCCCACTTCTCAACTTTCTGTTTTCTTTAGAGAGACAAAGAGTCTCCCCAGCCAGCCATTGCCGGATTCCTGTTAACCTTTCATTAAGCCTGCTGACAGCTGGCTTGGGCTCTTTGTGAGTTACTTCCACACATCCCCATTTAAATGTGTCCCACCTGGCTTCATTAAGGCGCTTGCCAGGTTCTCCTCTGCTGCTTTCTCTCGGCAAATGCAAATAGGGTTCTGAGTCAATAACACAGGGACAAGGAAGATTGAGTTACAAAGGGTGCAGTTAGAGAACAGTCAATACACTCAGATTGCCAGCGATCTTAGTAAACTAAAGTCCACTTAGGTCCAATGAAGGTCAAGGCAGGAGAAGCGGTGAGTGAAGCCATCAACTAAAGCCTTCACCGGAAAGCTCAGGGTAGAGGCCAGAACATTGGATAACCCCAGCACTTGGGAAATGGAGACAGGAAAACCAGGACTTCAAAGTCATCTTCAGCAACATAGCAAGTTCAAAGCCAGCATGGAACACACTAGACCCTATCTCGAAAAAGCAAAGCAAAACAAAAAGAGGGTCCTTTGGGTTTGATTCAAGGCCTGGCGACTATGTGACCTTGAGTGAGTTCTTTCACGTTTAGGCTTTGGTATTCTAAACTCTGAATAAGGGGTAACAAGCAAGCTTTGACGTATTGCTGCCAGATTCGATGCTTGCCTTGAAACCCTTAGGTGAGTGTCCAGGATGCCGTTTAGACCTCGAATGATTACATTACCTATTTCATTCCAAGGCCAAGGTTGGAAAGCTAGGCTGCTATAAATCCTCGGGGTTAGACTGTGACTTTCCTCTATACACGTCAGCTGTACGAGCCACTGTGAGTCAGCCTTTCCTTGTGGAAATGGGAAACAAAAGAGTTCCAGCCCATCATTTTCGCTAGGTGTGTTGTCTCCTTTAGATTTTAAACTCCTTAACAATAAAACACACACACACACACACACACACACACACACACACACACACCTCCATTCTAACACAAAACGGATGCTAGAAGTTTGTTAGCACCCAGCTACACGTCCATCCTGACTATACAAAGAGGATGGAAAAACTGCACCAAAGCCCAGCTCTAATTAAGGAGTCTTAGTATACTTAAGCAGTGTTGGATATGGAACCCAGGGCCTCACCCATACTAGTCAAATGCTCTACCACTGAGCTATATCCCGTTTGTTTTCTAACTTAGCTCTCGCTTTATAAATCCAGTCTACAGCTGGCCTCTCCTAGTCCTAACTCACATCATATGTGTGTTTGCATGGGACATAGTTTAACTAACTGAAATTTTATGTCCTATTAGGCATATGCACATTTTTGTCATCTGCAATGGCCTTCAATTCCTCCACTTACTCCCTCGACTGCCTGGCTGCTGAAGTCATCAGTGTGTCATCGAACCCAGGAGGAGCTCTCTGTGGGTATAAGAGCTGAAAGTCAGGAACCAGGAACCTCTGGCTTGTGCTGAGGAGAAATATCTCTGCTGGTCCATGGGTAAAACCTTAGCAGGGAAAAAGCTGTAGCTGGCGGTTCCTGGGAGAAAAATACTTCAAAAGTCAGGTGGATCACCTGAGAGTTGAATCTACAGTAGGCAGGCCTGCTGATTCAGGAAGCTCCTAATCTCTGTCATCCAGGCTTGCCACCACATGGTCTGAGAGAAGGAGACCATGCCAGTTTGGAGCTATTACTCTAAGAGCTTGCTAAACCCCAGGTCATCAGGCTCTCCCTGCAGAGTTTCTGGTTCAGCAGGTACAGGGTGAGGGCAGGAATCCACATTCCTAACAACCTCAACTGGTGTGGTGGCCGCTGGCCTGAAGCACACAGCTTAGAAACAGCCAGGCTGGCATGGGAGGGCGCGTGCCGTTCTCACGTTAAAGACATGAGAACAGGCATGGTGGAGACATGCCTTTGCCCCCTTGAGAGTGAATTCTGTTGGGCTGGTCAATCACCTGCTCAAAGGACCACCCTTTAGGAAGACAGGTTCACAGGAAGCCATGCTAGAGAGAAGGGACGAAATGTGATTCATTCCTTTAATGTGTTTTTTTCTTTCCCTTCCCAGAATTCCTCTGCCTCACTTACAGAGATGCAGCCAGGCAACTCCCTAACTTTGCTCACTTCTCTGATTATCCCCAAATTGTAACTTTCCCTTTGCTTCTATCTCTGCCCTAAGCCCCATTTCCCCATCACTTTGGGTTTCTCTCCTTCTTTAAAGTGCATCCCTCTATGAGGTTGTCCATCTATTGGGTGGCTGTCTGCTCGTTGTGTGGCTGGTCTGCTTGCTGGCCTAATTCAAAGGCTTTTCATCCTTCTTGTCTCTCCATCCTCTCTATCTCATTCCTCCAGGTGACCATGGAGAGTCACAGCTTTCCTGCCTTAGAGCTTGGGAGTTTATTTGTTAGTTTGTTTATTTCAAGAGAGGGTTTCTCTGTGTAGCTTTGGCTGTCCTATAACTCACTATGTAGACCAGGCTGGCCTCAGATTTACAGAAATCCACCTGCATCTGCCTCCCAAGTGCTGGGATTAAAGATGGGTATTACCACACTTAGTGAGTTTTTCATATATATATATGAAACATATATCTAAAACTCTAATAAAATTATCTTCAAGCTTCTCTTTTAAGTACATTCTTAAATTATTTTATTAACTAGACTAAGAGCTCTAAGACCCCAACTTCCCCAGTGACATGTGGCAACTCTAGGGGGAATCACTCTCAAAATTCTGGTAAAAGCATTGAATAGTATTATAATTTCCACTCATCCAACAGTTATTTGCTCTTATTTCTCTCTCAGGGTTCCTCGTACTAGTAATTATTACAGTTTTAGGACAAATCTGTTCTTCCTGGGCTGCGATTACAATGAATTATACTTAGAAGAATTCACTTGGACAGCTTCAGTGTTTCGTCCGTGCAAAATCCTTGTCATCTGATAACCTCGCCGTGATGGGCACTTGGCTGCTTCCAAAATCCAACTTTACTGGCAAGAGTTCAGATGGCACTGTGGTCTGCTTTAAGGACACTCAGATATGAAAAGACATCCAGATCATAAAAGAAGTCAGGAGTTTTAGAAGCGAGTCAAACTTTCGCTGTTATTCTGTGGTGTTCCCTGCATCCTGAATGAAGCCCTGGGCTGCTCATACTACACCCAGTGGGGCCACTGAACTCAGAAAGCTGGTAGAGAAAGGGAGATGCAGGCATGCTTAAGAGGAAAGCACCTGAGGTAGGAAAGACGACTCAGAGACCAGAAGAAGCCAGCCAGATTAAATGAGCGCTGGTAAACGAAGTTCAGCTACCACCAACAGGCAAATGCTGTCTGCAGAAAGAGATTTTGCTTTGGGAATGTCTAACTTCCTCTCCTGTTGGGAGACTGAAGGGACTCCCGTGGCTTTGGCAATGAGTTCGCTACTGACAGTAACATGCCCAGTGGAGAAAGGATCACCTAGCCACAGCACTACAGAGACAGCGAAAGCGCTAGGCAGGGAAGATGTGTCTCTAAAGCACCTTCATGTGGGAAGATAAAAGGAGTCTGGACCCATAGCATCAGTGAAAAAAAAAAGCAGACTTTAAATGAAAATTGCAATGTCCCCAAACTTATTTTGACAATTCAAATGCCATCCCCCGTGCTTAATCCTAAGAAAAGGTGACAAGTTAGAGAGTAAAGATTCCATCTTCATCATCCCTCCCATGGGACATGTCATTGAGCACACTTTTGTAATCTTCAGTGTTGTCTGGCCTAAAGAGAGAAAGAGAGAAAGAGGCTGGTCAAAAAACCAGAAAAGGCAAGATCAAAGGACCTGCTAAGCTATAGCAGCCCTAACCCAGGCTGAGGACAGCAGACTGAGACTCCTGCCCAAGCCTCCTATTTTACAGGTTTAGCACACAAAGAGCTTTTGCCAGCCTGTTAACCATAGAGTACAATTCGCTTTGAAAAATATTAAATCATGATCTAAATGTATTGCTATCCCAAGGGATCTCTACCTTTGAACTCAGAAAATCACCTTGCAGAGCCTCAGGTCCCCCACCTAATAAAGCATCATTGTCGATAAATGTTGTGGGGCTGACGCAATTAATTGTTGCCAAATCTTTTCATTTATTTCACCCTAAAAAGCTATAAACAGAACAGATATTCAAAAATCTAATTCCAGAGACTCTTTATATACTCCTAAAAAACAAAAGCAAGAGCCGGGCATGGTGGAGCATGCCTTTAATCCCAGCACTTGGGAGGCAGAGGAAGGCGACTCTCTTTGAGTTCAAGGTCAGCCTGGTCTATAGAGTCAGTTCCAGGAGATGCTCCAAAGTTACAGAGAAACCCTATCTCAAAAAAAAACCCAAAACATTAATTAATTAATTAATTAATTAAAGTAGTGAAACTTGCTGGTCTACGAGACAAAGGAGCCAAATCCCAGTAATAATGCTGCAAAGACGTTATCTAGATCCTATACTGCTAACCCTCTTCTCAGCGACTCCATACAGACAATGAATGTGCTTTGAAAATGAAGTCACTGAGTGCTGAAATAGCTTCAAGCAGAGAATACCATGGCACACATCATCTTTCGCATGCTAAACTTCCATTAATGCTTTTCTTAGTCCTATTTTGGACATGCATGCAATGTTAGTTAACTGAGACAGAGGTTAATGCGAGTTAAAACTCCACAGCCTTTTCTGCCTCTAATGCAATGTCTCTCCAACCCTATGTTTAATCAGAACACAAGCACAAGCCATTAAACCACTGAGTGGTATCTAATCATGTGTAGCAGCCTGAATAATCATCGCAACAATCGGCCATGCAAGATGAATTACCTCTTGTGTCTCTGCAAACAATTGGCTTCTGTGACTCTCCCTGAAAAGACAAGGCCAGGATGTGAGCAGAGCTGCTCTGTGAACTGCTGGGAGGAGCCTACCCCCTTCCAAAGAGACTACATCGACATTGGCAGGGACAGCCTCTCCTTCCTCCAGTTGATGTTGTTTCTGGCCTTCAATTCAACCCATTCATCTCAAAGAGGCTCCTATGTTGTGGGCTATGGTGTTACATTGTTACATTTTCAATTTAAAATGGTTTTTCACAAAACTTATTTTGATCATTATTTTCCTTCCCCAACTCCTCCCAGAGCCTCCCTATGTCCCTACCCACCCAATATCATATTCATATTCTCTCCCCTTTCTCTGTCTGTCTGTCTGTCTCTCTCTCTCCCCCTCCTTCCCTTTCGCTCTCCCTCTCTCTCTCTCTCTCTCAAAACATTAAAAAAAATAACCTGGAACACAAATGAAAATCACAACAAACACTGAAAGAAAGAAAACCAATAAGCAATAAGACAAGAAATATGAAACAAAGCAGAAAGTGCACACACACACACACACACACACACATGCGCGTGAGGAAGGAAGGAAGACACGGAATTTGTTTTGTGTTGGCAATTATTCCTGGGCATGGGATTTTTCTTAGAGTATGATTTATATATCCAACACTGGAATTATAAGCAAATGCCACATTGCTTGGCTTTTCTGCATGGGTTCTAAAACATCAAACTTAGGTCCTCATACTTAAGCGGCAAGAACTTTACTGATTAACCTACTTCCCCAGCACCTCATTTGGGTTTTAAAGTACTTTTTATGAGATACACCAAGAACCATCTAAGACAGCAGCTATGGCTTCACCTACGTGCTAATCGCAAGCCTCACTCTCCAAGGACAGGTTCAATGGTGAGTAATCTCATCTTGTGGCTGGCTTCTGCAAAGCCCCGATTTTCCTCTGTTTTACAGCAGCCCTGGGTGTCGTGTCCCTGGACTTGATGTGAAAACCGTAATGCTTATTTCACAGCTCCTGTTTGAAGGATTTACTGTTTTCTTTTTGAGGTGAGGAAGGTGTAAATCACAGGCCAGCTTCAGAATTTAATAAAAACTTTGGATCCCATTCCCTGAAGAATGTAGGCAGGGGCCCTTGAAGACCATCTGTGGTCCCTAAGCAAGCTGGCTTTAAAGGTGCACACTTTTATGCCTGTGACACTCACTGCTTGGAAATATAAGACAGGACAGCAGGGGAGTTTCAAACTATAAGAAAGAAGTAAGAGTGCTAGAAAGATGGGCCACTGGCTAGGAGCACAGGATACTCTTCCAGAGGGCCCAGGTTCAATTCCCAGCACAGACATGGCTGTTCACAGCTGTCTGTAACTCCAGTTCCAAGAGAACTAATTCCCCTTTTTTGGTTTCTGGGGGCACGAGGCACACGTGGTATACAGACATATAAGCAGGTAAACCACCCCATACATAAAAACAGATAAATAATTGATTTTATAAAGAGAATAGCTGGCCTGTGGTGGCACACGCCTTTGATCCCAGCTCTTAGGAGGCAGAGGCAGGTGGATCTCTGGGTTGGAGGCCAGCCTGGTCTACAGAGTGAGTTCCAGAACTGCCAGGGCTACAAAGAGAAACCCTGTCTCAAAAACTGAATGGGGGGAGGGGAGCAATAGTCGTTTCAACACAAGCCAATAACAAAGAACAAATTAGGCACAAGTTGTGTATGGTATCTGTGTCCTATCAATGAATGTGCTCTTGGTCTCATTTTTTTTTTCCATTATTAGGTGTCAGCTTTATCAGGAGGACAATGCACAAAGACATTTGGTTGTGATGAGTTTACCTGTCACCCCATGACTGGGGTGAGGACAGCGAGAGAATTGATCCTTTTCCAGGATAAAAGGAAAGAGGAGGAAACAGAACTATCCCCCCTCCCTTGACCCTCCTGAGTCACGGCCGCTCTGCAGTCCACCCACAAATGGCCATCTTTGCGGGTCCATCACATCTGGACCCGCCCCCCCTTACCTCGAAGGAGAAATCCCAGAAGCACCGACACCATCAGCACAAACCCCACACAGCAAGCAATGATCAGGATGTTGGTCTGTCTGTCGCTCTGTCAAGATACAGGCAAGGTGATTGGTCCCTCACTGCTGAACGCCATCATCTCTGGAGGGTCCCACGGGATACATCTCACCCCCAAGAAAGTCTTCCAGTCACCAACGATGTTGCTACGTCTAATGATATTCTGCCTGATATGTCTCCAAGTCAAAACAAACTCAAAATTCTAAATCATGTGTAACATTCCCACTAAAAACCCAAAGCGTTTTTATCCCCAAATTGTTTACGACTTAGACATCAGACATCTTGGGCTATTGCACTCAGATGTTAGAAGATTAAAAAAATAATAACTATGCTGCGAGCTGTGTTTTCCACTGTCAAATCTCTTTGTTGCACACTGCTGTAAGCTTTTGAGCTCTCCCTAGACCTGTGCACTTCTTTTCATGAGGGACTTCAGCTTCTAGACAACAAAATAAAAGGGAAGATGAAGCTCAGTTTCAAGTTTTCTATCAGGGTAGTTCTGAAGGTGTGGCCTGGGAATCAGCACATCACAGTTTTTCCAGGAGACTTGCTTGACCCTTTCCAATGTTATTCTGCAGTGCTGTTTCCTAAGGTGGATAGGTGATATCACCAGACAACTCCATTCACTGCCCATCACACAGAACATGACAGCAGGCATGAGACCCATCTCTTCCTCCTTGTGATAGTTAATCTGGCAAACTTCATCGCAGGGAAGGGCACCTAGGAGATTTGAGATGCCCATCTCTGGGTGTGTCCATGAGAATGTTTCCAAACAGGATTAACTGAGCTGGGTAAACCTGCCCTAACTGTAGACCGCACCATCCAGTAGACTGGGCTAGATAGGATGAAAGGTGGGAGCGGGGAGCCAAGAACATGCACATTCTCTCTTCTCCTCCCTTTCTCCCATCTCTCCTTCCTTCTCTCTCTCTCTTTTTCTCTGCTCCTGGGCTGCCATGATGTGAGCTGCTCAGCTCCACCATGCTCTCTATGCCATGATGAAAGGAAACATCTGAACCCTGAACAGAAGGATGCTCTCATCCTCTAAACTAGTTTTTTGAGGGTTGTGTGTGTGTGTGTGTGTGTGTGTGTGTGTTTCTTTTTGGCATTCTGGTAGGGCAGCAACAACAACAAAGCTAACTATCTTCATTTCTTTTCCTGGTCCTGTAATAAATAATCTTTAAGAAGCAGCTTAAGGGAGGAAGGGTATCTTCCGGCTCACAGTTCCAGGGTATTGTCCATCACGGCAGGGAAACCAAGGTGGTAGATGCTCAAAGCAGCTGGTCGCATCACATCCACACCCAGAAGCAGAGAGCATTGAATGCAGGCTGCCAATCTGCTCCCCTCCACTTACACAGCCCAAGACGGTAATAAGGGATGATGCTACACACAGTAGGTGAGTCTCCTCACCTCAGTTAATATAATCAATATAATTCCCGACACGTACATCCCGAGACCTGCCTCACGGGTGATTCTGCACATCAAGCACCACAGTGACCAAACACGTGAGACTTGCCAAAGTATGAGTACCACTGTCCCCACTAATTTCGTTTTCTTACGGAAAGATATTACTAGTTTTTATTTTAAAAAATGCTACTTGTGTGGCTACGTAGTGAGTTTGCTATCTCTGGTCTTAAAATCAATACATATTTTTAAAAATATTCTAGTGTTAACTTTTAGGAATTTGAAGGACTGTTGCAATGAACTAGGCCTTGAGTCATCTTACGAGGACACTCACACCTCCCTCAGGCCAGCGGCACTGTTTCCTTCCTCCCTTCCTGTCTCATCCTCTAGCACAGAGAAGCCCGGAATCAACCAGAAACAGAAGCAAAGACACACTGTCTCCAGGAAAGCCTGCCTTCACAGATATCCATGATGCCTAGAGTTTTTACTTGAAGCTACTGTGATCATTTTTGCAATAAACATAAATAAAAGGAAACCTCAAAAGAACAAGAACACTGGTGGAAACAGGTGCTGGCACTGCAGTTCCATCAATAACTCCGGGTTCCACACAAGGGACTTGTAATGATTTTGCATGCTTTCGGCAATATTTTTCTTTTTGCTTTCAGACCGTCTGTGTATGTTGAAGTAACAATTGATAGCACTCAGGAGGCAGAGGCAGGCACATCTCTGTGAGTTCGAGGCCAGCCTGGTCTACAGAGAATGTGTTCCAGGACAGCCAGGGCTACATAGAGAATACCTGTCTCAAAAACAAAACAACAAACAAACAAACAAAAAGCAATAGTACTTCTGCCAAGGGTACAGTTCACAAATCTTTGACCATTTCAATCATAGTTACTAGGCATTTGCCACTCACAATATTCTATTCCACCAAGCCCATCCATGAAAACATCTACTGGGAATTTCTAAAATCGAAGTCAAATGCCTCGTACTTTGTAGATCCTTTTACCTGATTTGATGCAACCTTTCCCCAACTTGGCTCACTTCCTGTTACCGCTATGGAGAAAAAGAGAGAAAAATAGTTAGACTTCCTGTGGGAGAATTAAAAGTACCTACTGAAATAGGTATCCAAGGCCAACTGCTAAGCCAGATGATATATTTAATTCTGTAACACCATCTTTCTGTTCATATAAGTTATTTATGCAGATTTGTATCAATATGGCTCTCCTCAAACACCCACCTGCTCTCCAGCATGCCCCCAGGGGAACAGAACATCTGCATGCTGCAGATGGGGGAAAGGTGACCCAGAGAATCAGCATTTGACTTCAGTTTTTCTTTCCTCCTTCTTCTAAAATGGTTATGACTTTTTTTTTAAAAAGAAAAAAGAGATTTATTTTTATCTTATGTGTATGTGTGAATGCCTGCATGTATGTATGTGCACAACATCTGTGTCTGGAGCTCATGGAAGCCGGAGGAGGCATCAGACCCCCTAGAACTGGAGTTCTAGGCAGTTTTTAGCTGCTAGGTATGGGTGCTGGGAACTAAAACCTAGGTCCTCTGCAACAGCAGCAAGTGGCCTTAACCACTGAGTTATCTCTCCAACCCCTTAAATATTACATTTTATTTAGTGTGTGTGTGCATGGGAGGAGGGGAGGTGTGCGGGTGCACACACAAACACACACACACAGGCAAACCTGCTTGCTCAAGTACCCAGGTATGTGTGAATGGCAGAGGATGACACACGTCTCTCTTTTCAGCATGTTGGTTCTGAGTTTCCAGCTCAGGTTGTCAGGCTGGATGGCAAGTACTTTTACCCATAAATCATCTCGACAGCCCTGGCTCTGATTTTTCTAGAAGCCCCAGCCATGAATTCAAAACTTTTATCTAGCACTGAAAATTACCCATGTCTCAGTTAACAAATATTTACTAACAATTTAATATCATCCACTGATGTGGGAGTCCCCTCTGTATTCTGTGAATACCATTGGTTAATAAAGAAGCTGTTTGGGGCCTGTGATAGGGTAGAGTAGAGCTAGGCAGGGAAAACTAAATGCCATGCTGGGAGAAAGAAGGCAGAGTCAGAGAGAAGCCATGTAGCCCCACTGGAGACAGATGCCAGAACTTTACTTGATAAGCCACAGCCTTGTGGCAATATACAGATTGGTAGAAATGGGTTAAATTAACATGTAAGAGCTAGCCAAAAAGAAGCTAGAACTAATGGGCTAAGCAGTGATTTAACTAATACAGTTTCTGTGTGGTTATTTAGGGACTGAGCAGCCAGGAACAAACAAGCGGCCTCCCTATAATAATCAACTCTGCTAGTTATACCCTAGACCTCTTGGAACTCACTACATAATGCATAAAAAAAATCAAACTTGAACAATAACATAGCAGCATTTTGATCAGTGATGAACACCATACACAACAAGGGTACCATGATTTATTTGGAGTCAAAAGATTCTATCAACTAAAATGTCTTGGCTAGCAGAATGTCACTGCAAAAGGCATTGTTGCCCTGTCTGCTGCTGCTGCAAACCTACTGTGCCACCAACTGTACAGACATACAGCAAAGGCAATTGTGTACTTGATCTCAGATGGCTGCCATGGGTTATTCACTTTCCCATACATTTTATTGTTAGAGCATAGGCTTTCTACTTAGAAAAATATATTTACTGTAATATAGCACACCCTGTTTCTCTAGCAGCAGCCCTATAATCCTGTGCTTACCATTAAGTTTGCTAGATTTGATATCCTGTTTTCTTTCTCCTAAACTATACTGTATGTGTGTGTGCGTGCATGCACATGCATGCACATGTATGCACATGTATGCATATACATAAGATATATACATACATACATCATTTATATACCATGTACGTGTGCACATGATGCACACACATATCTTGTAACTGAGGCATGAAGTAAGCTATACCATTTAGGATTCTGCACATCCACTCTGCTATGGTATCCCAAGTGTCACCTCACTTAAAGACACCATTAAGCAATGTGGAAAGTTGATAAAAACAACCATATAGAAATATGTGAAGAAAGAGTGCAGGATATCCCAGGGTTAATCATCAGGATACAGACTGTTGGGAAGGGTCTGGAAAGCTTCTATGAAAGGAGACATTAAAACTGAAACAAGCACACAAACAAACAAACAAAAATCATACCCAATAGCTAAGGTCCAAGGGGAACCATGCTCCAGGAATTCTCAAGTCCTAAGCACCAACTGCTTAAAATGCCGAGGTGACTGCACCATAGACCTTATGCCCCTTGGGATGCTGATGGTATGCCAGAGGCTAGAAGCCAGAAAATTGTTTCAGCCTACCGGTCCAAGAGCAAGGAGGGATGTGCACAAACTGCTGGGGAAGGAAGGCCTAGGCGAGACACTCAGCTCAAGGATCAAAGTTCAGCAATGAGAATCCACCCTGCAGGCACAGAGTCCCCGTCTGCCTGTTCAGCATGACCTAGCACATACTTGGTATTTAACAAATGTTTGTCAACTTGGCAATAAGAGGATGCAAGGCTGTGCAAGGACTGGTTGGGCAAGAAAAGGCAGTGGGGCATTTCAGGGAGATGGAACACAATCAGCCAAGCCACGGGGACATAAAACAGTATGGCGCCTTTGCTGACATGCAAGCAGGTATGGAGTTGGAGCATGGGGGACAGAAGTAGCCAGAGGTTACCTAATGTGTGGGACCAGGCTGTGGAGGGCTTTATTTTAACATGCTAAGATTCCACTGGATTCTCAGACCATTAAAAGTGACAGCAATGTTTGTGCTGAATGAGGCCTAATCAGGACAAGGGCACAACCCAGAGTAACCTCATCTGATTCTGGATCTGAAGTCCTGTGCTGGTGGATTGGGAAAGTAAGAGACAGGTTGCAGACACGTTTGATGGGGGAATAAGAAAAACAGAATACGGACCATAAATGTGGACTGCAGAAAAACAAGAGCCTTAAGTAATTCCTATTTCCACAGGAGACACAGGACCACCAGCTGCCTACTGATGAAGACCCTGAAGAGGAAAGGACAGGGGTAGCTTTCTCAGGGAGACAGGTTATGAGACACAGTCAGAATCACTGTGTTCACTATACCAGTGGGACACACACACCTTGTCTGTGCCATTAAACAATTGATCTATTTGAATCTGAGTCAATTTTGTAAAAGGGGTACATCCAGAGACACTGTACTCTTGGGGGAATCTTCAGTATCCAGCAGGCAGTTCAAGTCTTCAGAATGTACATCCCATGAGAAAGGGGGGAAATCCTGAGAAATATCAGGCTTCGGGGTGAGCTGGAGAGGTGGAAGAAGGAAAAATAAGGCAAAGAAACAGAAAGGACCAACAAGGAAGACTAAAAAGTAAAAGCTGTACAGAAGCCAGAGCAGAGAAGAGCATCCAAAAACAATGCAATAATAAATAAAAAGTAATAATAATAAATGTAATAATGATAAAAATAAGACTCTATAATAAAAACAACACGTTAAAAAACAGAGAGCTGGTGAGATGGCTGAGTGGGTAAGGACACTCACTCCACAAGTTTGAGGATCTGAGTTCAAATCTCCAAGGCATATCTATAACCCCCAGGGTTGGAGGAGTGGTGGATAGGTAGATTGGAGAGCTAGCTGGCCAACCAGGCAGCCTGGCAGACCCAGTGGACTTTCTGTTCAGTGAGGGACCTTGTCTCAGTGAAGTAAGGTGAGGAGCAACAGAATAACAGCCATCACCTGCTTTGATCCCCATTTTTATGAATGCACAGATGCTTGCTCCCATGTAATCACATGCATGTACAGAGAACATGTGGAGCGGGGCCCTGAGTATTAAAGTATTCAACCTAAAAGTCACTGAAATCGATCCCTTGTATTTTCTCCCAAGCTTTCTAGCACTCGACACCGGAGGAGAAGGTTTTGTATCACTTGTAATTGGTATCAGAGAGCTTATTTGTTCTTTGGGAAAACTGGGTTGTTGAATTCCAGGGAGCATAAAAATGCAAGGAGGAAAGTCTGTGTGTTTTCCTCCCCTCGCAGTTTGTTTTCTGTTCTTCTCTCCCACAGCTGGAAATTACAGGTAAGAATTCAAAACTCCTCCCTTTGTTCTGCCAAACCCTATTGTACTGTAATCATCCATGATGGATCAGCTTGAAATTGAGGCCATCACACAGAAAGCCAGGCTCGGTCAGTTTTATCAGAGCTAATCTGTTTTAAATTGGAATGGTCTAACATCAGAGACACTTTGCAAACATCAGCGCTGGGGTATGATATCAAACAGAACCCTCACACCACACACATACACACACACACACACACTTTCATAAAATGCGAGAGGCCATACTCCAAAGGTCACCGTGTTGTTCATGAAACAGCAACAGGATACAGATCAGTGGTTACTTTCTTCCCTGTGAAATGTAGCCATACCAACCATCTGGGATGGAGCTGGTGTCAGGTCCAAAGGAAACTCCATTTCTCCAAATTCCAAAGACAGAAGGGACAAATGGCTAGCTATGGTGCCTGTTAGCATACCTACGTGCATACTAGTCTCCTTCAGTGTCACAGGTATGAATGACATATTTCAAAGTCCGTGCTAGCATCCTAGGTCTTCTCATTGCCGCCTCTATCCTAAACTCCCACCTGCCCAGTCCCAGCTACTCATTCTCCTTCTAACCCTATGAATGTGTGTGTGTGTGTGTGTGTGTGTGTGTGTGTGTGTGTGTGTGTGTGTATCCCCAGGCGCTCTCTCTCTCTCTCTCTCTCTCTCTCTCTCTCTCTCTCTCTCCTCTCTGTGTGTGTGTGTGTATGTGTGTGTGTGTGTATCTGTCCCCAATCTCTCTCTCCTCTTCTCTTCTCTTCTCTCTCTCTCTCTCTCTCTCTCTCTCTCTCTCTCTCTCTCTCTCTCTGTGTGTGTGTGTGTGTGTGTGTGTGTGATCTGCCCCCAGTCTCTTTCCCTCTCTCTCTCTATTCTACTCCTACTTCTCTCAGGACCAGTTCCAATCTGCTGGCCATGTTCAGCCTTCTTTTTGCTCTGGACTTCTGTTTGCTCTGGACTTTTCCAGATGCCTCTGGTTGTTCTCCCTCTCACATCTACAATAAAAACCTCCCCCCTCATGGAGCAGCCACATCATCAGTTTATACCGCTGGACCCACCAATACTGCTGGTTTCCATGTGACCTGCTCCCAGACCTTCAGGGCCTGAAGGCCTTGAGCTCTGTATAAGTACAGCAGAACAGGAGTCTTCCAGAACTTGCTAGGAATGTAATTCTGCAAGAGGGGACTGGTAGTGGGTTGAAGAGTTCCCCTCCTCCAGGAAAATATCCACTAGAATCTCAAGGTATGATTTTCATAATTAGAATCTTTCCTGCCTATCATTGTACACAAATGCCAACACACATTACATCAAAGATTGAAATGTAAGATATGAAATGACTAGAAGAAAATACAGGGGAAATACTTTAGGATAAAGATGTTTTGGCCCCAGTGCCATGTCACAAAAGCAGAAAAAGAAAAACTTAACACCAAAGTAAAAAAAGCTTGTGTACAACAAAGAAAATAAATGGGAGAAAACTTCCCACTATTATGTGAGGACAGATTCGTATCTAAGTCAAAGGGAACTCAAGCAACTCAATAGCAAATATAAGATGATCTGTGGATGCGCCTCTTAAAGGAGAATGCACACATTTCAGTGAGTATGGGGAAATGTTCATTCCTATTCAGGGAAACACAGATCCAGACCCAGTGAAATCTTACCTCTCTCCAGCTGGGATCCAAGAGATGAGGGAAAGGAGGAGTTGGGGAGTTAAGGGAAGGAGAGCGCTTACATGCTGTTGGTGGAGTCAGCAACTCTGCTTTGTTTGAGTTCCTTTTACCTTAGTTACCAATCCGGCATCAAACCAATCCGGCACCACATAACCGTGGGCCAAAGTTTTCTCCCATTTGTTTTTTCTGTTGTACACAAGCTTTTTCGTTTGGTGTCAAATGACTCAGCTGTGGGCAGGGATGTGTGCCTTTCATCATTGGCTCGGCTCGATCAAAATAATTACGGTGATGATTCACAGGGTAAGTACTGAGCAAGAGCCAATTCTTTCTTGTGTATTGTCTCCTACGGCATAGTTCAAGGCTGAGATGAAATTGTGAAAGCTGGTGCTAATAAAAGACACCTAACAAGTACTTATTAGATGTGAGAGCTGGACTCAGGGCTCTCATGCATGGTAAGGCATTGTATTGTCTAGAACCACAGGGAAGATTTGATTGTCCACTATATAGAAGAAACAAGTTTGGAAAGACTAAGAAATTCATCAGAGCTTGATGCATAGGCCTCTTTGATTCTTTGAACCTGGACTTTTAAACATTTTACTATCTTGCACATGAGATAGAGGTGGAACTCAATGAAGGTCCTGTTGGCTCACCTACAGATATTGTGAGATAAAGAGTTGGCTGGAGTTGAGAAGAAGGATGAAGGAAGGTAAAGAGAAGACTCCCTCTTCCTCTCTCATGTCAAGGGAATAACATTTGGGAGAGAAGAAAAGCTAGCTAAGGGGACAGAGAGAAAGTTGCCAAAACTTGAGTGGGCTCCAGAGAGGAAAAGATCAGAGTCAGTGTTCCTGAACTTGTGGGTCACAACCTGTGCCTCACCAAGCCAGGTTCAATCCTTGCACCCTCCCTCAGAAGCCAATTTCAAGAGCCAAATTAATAGCAAGAAGCAGAAAATGCAGCCACATTTGGGGACACTGAAAGAGATCCAATGACTCCCCCCATCTTGAGTCCATCGTCAGGATCCTAAAGTTATGGTTTAATCCAAGGCAAGAAATATGCTTAACTATGTTCACATGTGGTCCCTGACACTGTCCCCCACCCAGGTCTCAGCCCAGCCCAAGTCATCCCTGAAAGGTCATCTGGCAATTGTGAACTGTTCAGTGTAGGTGCTGGGTCCTCTGGAAGAGCAGCAAATGCTCTTAGCCTGCACCGTACCTTTACTCACTCTTTCTAAAAAAACAAAAACAACAGCAACCAAACAACAACAGCAACAAAATCAAAACACAATGGATGGTGGTTATTGCTACGTAAGCCTGTCTGCACCCTCAAAGCGTGCGACACCTTTGACTAAAGTGATCATGATCACTAGTTGCTTTGCTTTAAGACAGGGTCTCATATCTCTCAGGCTGGCCTTGAACTCACTATGTAACTGAGGAATATCTGAACTTCCTCCTGCCCCAACTCCCTGAGTGTTGAGATTTGAAGAATGAATCCCAGTGTCTAGCTGACGTGGAGGTGGAGACTGAGCCCAGGGTTTTGTGCACTCTACCAATTGGGCTACAACCTCAGTCCCAACTTACTAATTTTTACATTACCCTTTGTCGTTTACAGAGTGGGAAGATAATATTACCTATTTTCATGTGTCTAAACCAAATGTAGAAGTATAAGATGAAGATATAAAATTCTACCTCTAGCAGTGCCTTTCTTGAGAATCCTTTGACCTAAAGAAGCTTGCTTTGGAAGGTGAAGCTTGGCTGGCTTTGCCGAGAAAGTTACAGTAAGAGAAGGGGAAAGAAGAAACATTTTCCCCAAACACACTCACCATACACACTTGGCCTCTTGAGCCGAGACTAGGAAAGCAAGAATCAAGAGCAAAGAAAAATGTCATATTACCATAACAGTGTTGGCTGCTGCCTGCTGTACTAGACCGACCTCAGTTCTCAGTCTATCTGAGCCCACACTGCGTTGACTTCACTGGCTGATAGGTGCACATTGAGATCAAGCTAGGCCCTGTTCTGAGTTATTTTGTATTGTGTAAAACAGTATTTTTCAGCCAGTGCCATGACCTGAGAGACTGCACTTTGCCAGCGGCATTTGACTCGATCTTGCAGGCTCACTCTGTACCGTGTGGTACATGTAAACAGCACAAACTGTCCAGGGCAACTCATGAGACCCAGACAAATAAATAACTAAAGGTTGGGGCACTGTACGCGAAACTTAGCAAAGTAAATTAGTCCCATTAAAATCATACCAGAAAAAAGAAGACATGCTTGAGAACTCACTGAACGCACCAGGCTTGATAAGTGCAACACCCTCCCTGGACCTCATAAACAGGTCATTCAACATTATTACAGTAATAACCCCATCAACCCATCATCCTAACCCTTTTGTCACCATTCTGTAACATGTACATACATGTGTGTATGTTTGTTCTGTGATATGGAATGTGTGTCCTGAGAGTTAATATTAGTACTTCAAATTAAAATAAAGGGACTTACAACCAGCCAGCTATCATGGGAACTCAGGAGCATTTGGCAAATTCCAGCCAACAGAACCAATTTATCTTGTCAATCTGTTATTCAATAAATTCTGACATTGTGGAAGGACACTGTCATCCATTTCTGACATAGTACAATAATAATAGTATAAAGATTCATTTAGGGGCTGAGAGAGTAATAAACTTAAACATTAGAAATGAATGCAATATCCTGCCCTCAAGAAAGCTCTGTTGAGAGCAAATGGCAGCCAGACCTGGAACAAAGGTCCGTCCTAAGCGGTGGGGGAAGGGATCAGTCTGGGAGGTACTGACTTCCAAGTGCAAGGGCCTTCAATCCCCAGCACACATGTAAAAAGGCACATATGATGATGGCATGTGTGATGTCGTGTGTGATAGCATGTGTGATGGCGTGTGTGATGGCATGTGTGATGCATGTGTGATGGCGTGTGTGATGTGTGATGTGTGATGGCATGTGTGATGGTGTGTGTGATGTGTGATGGCATGTGTGATGGCGTGTGTGATGTGTGATGGCGTGTGTGATGTGTGATGGCATGTGTGATGTGTGATGGCATGTGTGATGGTGTGTGTGATGTGTGATGGCGTGTGTGATGTGTGATGGCATGTGTGATGGCGTGTGTGATATGTGATGGCATGTGTGATGGCGTGTGTGATGTGTGATGGCATGTGTGATGGCGTGTGTGATGTGTGATGGCATGTGTGATGTGTGATGCATGTGTGATGACGTGTGTGATGCGTGTGTGATGGCGTGTGTGATGGCATGTGTGATGTCATGTGTGATGGCGTGTGTGATGCGTGTGTGATGGCGTGTGTGATGCGTGTGTGATGTCATGTGTGATGTCATGTGTGATGGCGTGTGTGATGACGTGTGTGATGACATGTGTGATGTCATGTGTGATGGCGTGTGTGATGCGTGTGTGATGGCGTGTGTGATGTGTGTGTGATGGCATGTGTGATGTCATGTGTGATGGCGTGTGTGATGACGTGTGTGATGGCATGCGTGATGTCATGTGTGATGGCGTGTGTGATGGCGTGTGTGATGGCATATGTGATGGCGTGTGTGACGGCGTGTGTGACGGCGTGTGTGACGGCGTGTGTGATGGCGTGTGTGATGTCATGTGTGATGGCGTGTGTGACGGCATGTGTGATGGCGTGTGTGATGGCGTGTGTGACGGCATGTGTGACGGCGTGTGTGACGCCGTGTGTGACGGCGTGTGTGACAGCGTGTGTGACGGCGTGTGTGATGGCATGTGTGATGTCATGTGTCATGGCGTGTGTGACGGCATGTGTGATGTCATGTGTTATGGCGTGTGTGATGGCGTGTGTGATGGCGTGTGTGACGGCGTGTGTGACGGCGTGTATGATGGCATGTGTGATGGCATGCGCTTATAGACCCAGCACTGGGAGACAGAGGCAGGGGGATCCCTAAGGCTCATTGGCCAACAGTCTAATTCCTTTGGTGATCCCAGGCCAGTGAAAGACTCTGTCTGAAAAAGAGGAGGATGGTAGACTTGAAGATGACATCTGAGCTGTGATTGTCATGTGGCTTTCTCATGCACAGACACCCCCCCAGGAACATACACACATACTTATATGCTCACATTCTCACGCATGTGCACACATACAGACAAACATTTAAAAGTTTTTTTTAAAGACCAACCCTCATTGGGATCAAGTTTTTGGGTTGTTTTTTGATTTCTCTGTAGTTTTGTGGCCTGTCCTAAAACTAGACCAGGCTGGCCTTGAACTCACAGAGATCTGCCTGCCTCTGCCCCCAAGTGCTAGGATTAAAGGCGTGAGCCACCACTGCCCAGCGGGATCAATTTTTCACTAGTCTACGAATAGTACTTTTCTATGCTACCTCCCAATCTTTATGTTCTTAGATCTACAGTTAAAATGAAGAGCCCTTAAATGTGGCTATAAGTCCCAGCTCTCTATTAACGCAGCTGTCTGATCTTGGGCAAGTTCTAGTATGCTCCACACAGCAAGATCATGGAGGCGAGAATGTGCCATCCTGGGTGATGCTTCTTCCACTGAAGACCAAACCCTTTGAAATCAGAGAACACTGAACTAGAAGATATGTGTATGCAAAATTGCCTTACAAAATAAATTGCATAAATCTAGAGGTCCTTGACTAGAAGACAGAACTGCAGCTCCTTTTTTGAGCCATGAATTGATCTCCACTCCTCAGCTACGAAGTGGAACCTCCACAGACTGAGGAATATAAAGAGGACAAAGCAACCAAGAGGCAGCAGGGGACTAAAGACGGCACACCCCACCTCCAGCCATAAAACCAACAATTGCAAGGCCTACTAAGCTGTCTAGAAAGGGGGCTGTGACAGCTTTCAGAGCCCCCCTCTCCCTGATGGCAGAGAATTACTACTGTAAGATTTTAAAAGCTGCGGAAACCTCCCAGAGCTTGTCATTTTGTCCCTCATCTACTGCCCCCCTAGTACGATTAGCAGT
Source organism: Microtus oregoni (assembly GCF_018167655.1). Lineage (NCBI taxonomy): Eukaryota > Metazoa > Chordata > Mammalia > Rodentia > Cricetidae > Microtus > Microtus oregoni. Next base: position 2,249,751 of record NW_024543086.1, read on the forward strand.
TTGAAAAATACCATACAACTAAAACGTATCTATGTTCTGAGCAAGAATATTGAGTTAGCCAACAGCTGATGTGTATGGCCTCTTATTACCTACCCTGCGCACTTGCCCGAATAGGAGAGCTGTAGCAGAGATGTAAAGAATCAAGGGAAAAGGCTTTCTCCGTGATGACTGTCATTTACGGGTCAGTAATTACACGCTAGCCTTTTCTCCTGCATTTCCATCCTTAAGAGCCCCGGTATAAGCACCACCATCATCTATATTTTATATTTTGAGGAACCCGTGATTTAGAAAAGGACAAAGAAAGTAATTCATCTGAAATTATTAAAAATGAAAATAAATCACCACAAAATGGTGATAGAACCATGTGACAGCAGGGTCCCATAGAGCTCTTCTCACCCCACACTGGAGGCTCTGCAGAAGGCTGTGAGGAGAACTAGAGAAGGGGACTGAGGTATCCATAAACAGAAGGGATAACTAGGGACTGTGGCACACATTTCTGCTATGAAGTACAAAGGGTTGGAGAAGCCTGCAATATCTACATCTAAGAGTGAAAGGAAACTTAAGAACAACCTTCTTTAGAGCTTTCATTGTTATTTGGTTATATTTGCAATTGAGTTGTGATTACTAACCATTTGAAGCAGTGCAGACATTTGGGAGAGTCTCATGTGGCAGTTGAAGCTATTCATCTCTTGCAGAGAGTAAGCAGAGAGACAAAGGGTTGAGAGGCAGAAGTGGGGTGACTTACAACTGCTCCAGCTCCAGGGCATCTGATGCCCTCTTTTAGCCTCTGTGGGAACCCATACGCATGACATGCGTGCACACACACATACATGCATGGACATGAACACACATAAATGAAATAGCATCAATATTAGGGAGCCAGCTCCCTGACACATGAGCTTTCGAAGAACCCACAAACACTCCATGTTTAACTCTAACATAAGCAACAGCTAAGAGACAGCTATTAGAAGTGGACTTGCAGGGCAGGGCTCCTGAGACCTGTGTCACCTCAGAACATTTACATAATATGGGACTCTGAATATCTACCGAAGAGATCCTAAATGAAGGGGTCCAGGAAGACATCTTAGTGCTGACCCAGCACTTAGTATATGCTAAGCGAACCCCAGTTTCTTCCATAATGACATGTGGCATGGAAGCATCTTACAACATGGTCCTCTTTCTCAGGGTAGCCCACAGACAGGGCAGCAAGAGTTCTGTCTAGTGGGATTTGGCCACAGAGAAGTCAAATGACAATTACCAGGGACAGCATAGCAGGGAAAACATCAGACAACATCTTGATCTCTTGCAATGCACTATAAACCAGTTTTATGTTTGGATGGAATGAAAGGTAATAGTTTTGTGAACACTCTGTCCTCCATCACATTTTTTCCCTTCCTGCATTCTCTTTTACTGGAAAAGAGCTCCCACCTTTCCCCTAATCCATGAAGAAAGAATGATGAATCTTGACAGTCAGTCTCCCGCAAGTGGTCAACTCCTCGTTCAAATTTCTGTCCCCTCCTCCCTGCCATGAGTTGGTGCAAGTCAGAGCCTCTCAACCTCAGATCCCCCTCAGTGCTTCTCCCGATTTATAGTCCTACACTGCAACCCATCGTCTCCCCTTCACTGTCTGTCCCTGCCAGTCCCGTCTTCTGAGCCTCCAAGACTAATGCCACATTGCCCCCTCCACACAGATGAAGGATAGATATTTTCGCTAAGAAACACAAAGACGCTCTGACTCCGTTAATGAGAACAAGGAGGAACAAGATGACATGTTCTCGGCGGAACAAATGGTCGTCTCAAGTGTAGTGAGGATAAGGAGAAGCAGATAATCTGTGGGAGGGAAAACAAATTGCCTCAGCCTCTTCCAAGGACAATTTTGTAATAGCTATTAAATTTAATAGTGCACATTTCTCAACGTAACATCTCCACTTCATTACCAGCTCTCCAAAAAAAAAAAAACTTGCATAAATACTTCAGGAAGTACCCAGGCTGAAGGAAGTGCATGGCTCTGCTGTCTATAATACTAAAACACAGAGGCAACTGAAATGCCAGTCAACACATAATGAAATAGCACACGTAGCGTAACATGACAAAGCAGATCTCGCCACGGAATGGGAAAGGAAGTGCTCTGATGAGCAAATGAAGCGAAGAAAACCAAATGCAATGACTTGGTGTGGCATTAATGGATAATTTTAAAGACATACACAAAGAGAAAGACTAGATGAGGAAGCGCACGGAGCAACAGCTGCTGTGTTGACAAAGTGGGGGCAGGAAGAAGCTGAAAGGCCGCATGCTGCTTGCAGGTTACAGAACTGGTGTGGCGTTGCGAAGGAGAAGGTGTCCGTGATAGAAACGTATAGAAACCAGCAAAGAGAAGAAATGACTTGCCCCGGCCAACAGAAAATGGTTATAAGGAGCTTTTTTTTTTTTTTTTTTAAAAAAAAAAAAGTATCTCATAGATTTGGGCATGGTGGTCAACACCTTTGACCCCAGCACTTGGAAGGCAGAAGCAGGTGGATCTCTGTGAGTTGAAGGCCAGTCTGGTCTAGAGAGAGAGTTTTAGGACAGCCAGGGCTACACAGAGAAATCTTTTCTCAAAAAACAAAACAAACAAACAAATGTATCTTGTAAGGGCTGGAGAGAAGGCTCAGCAGCTGAGAGCATTTGCTGGTTTTCCAGAGCTCTCGAATTCGGTTCCCAGCACCCACATTGGAAGTTTACAACCACCTGAAATCGCAGCTTCAAGTCACCCAGTTCCTCCAGTTCCTCCCTGAGCACCCATCCACGAGTGGCATTCACTCACACAAACACAAATACATACATGTAAACCAATATAAATCTTTTCTTTAAGTGTATCGTGTGGGTCAGTGAGAAGGCTTAGGGGGTAAAAGCCTTTGCAGCACAAACTTGATGAGTGCAACCCCCACCCCAGGACCCAGATAAATGTGGAAGAAGAGAGATGACGCCACATCCTTGTCTCTGGCTTTCATATGCATGACGTGGCACAAACGTCACTATTCACACATAATAATCACAAATAAACAAAAGCTTAAAATAAATGTATAGAGTGTAGGAATGTACAGTTTTTGTCCTAGGTTAGTTCTTTGTTTACTGGATGGTCACTTAGCAGGGCTTTGTGGGAAACAAAAATTTAAAACAAAGCAACAACAAAGAGAGCTCAAATAATGGAATTTGTGCCAGTTACAAACAACAAGCCTGTATATCTCAAAGACCCTAAAGTTTACAACATCCATACTGGAGATTTATAAGGTTACTCTCAATGGGAAAAACACACATATAAATAAGACAATAGTACAAAATTATCTAGAATGTTCCAACTAGAAATACAGACTGTGTCAGGAAAAGGGGTTGGAATTAAGCATAGAAGAGAATTTTGTTTCCCATAGTTTTATGACCCCCTCACAAAAGCACACTGGCATAGTGTCTGTATGTATGGTTTAAATAAATAACGGGTGGACAAATGGAAATGTGTTTGTTTACTGCTATCCTAGCTCCAAGTCAGAAGCTGCAGGGAAAACGGAAAGGCCCCAAGAGAGGGGCCTGAGAAAGCAGAAGGTAAGAATGTTTCATTTTCCTCCGGTCTAACTGCAGGATGTGGGAGACAACCACAGTGGAACCAAAAGAGCTGATTCCAAGAGCCCCAGACAGACACCAGAGACTTCCCAGGCCCAGACCCAAGCCACTCAAAGAGCAGAGACCTCCCTGACCTCAGTGCTGAGAAGTCTAGAACTCACCCGTTTTCTGTGACGTTGATGGGAGAATCCAATCTTTGGACCCTTGGAAAAACAAAGAACAAAGTTCTAGCTCCCAGCCAGATGTGTAATAGTAAATATGACAGAGCTGTCATATGTGGGCCCCCAAACTCCATTAACCAAAGAGGGTGCTATCCTCCTCCCTGTTCTGCTATCCTCCTCCCTCCAAGCTACCGGAAGTAACCAACCACAAACACTGCCCTGGAAGGAACCAACTACACACACTGCCCTGATGTCAACATGCTCCGGGAGGATATCCTGGCACAAAAGACTGGGGTCATCTCCCGGTCACTTTTATTCTGTTTGCATCTCCCCAGCCCGAGGTGGAAGGGGAAGCTCCATGCAGTAGGTTCTGCCTGCATACCTGTGGGTATGAGTAAGGCTGGGTCTGCAGCCGTGGTCTCCACGTTTCTTTGAGAGTCATTGGATAAAGAAACGGTTTCTGGTTCTGGGGGACAAAAGATTTTTTTTAAACTGCTAAAAAAAATAATAACATTATCAACATTGTAGTGGGTGATAGGATTCAGGACAATTTTTATTATCATCTTTGTTATTATTGATACATCTCCAGTTTTTCTCAATAATTGGATGAAATTTTTAGAATTTAAAAAAAGATTATAATTTTTGTCTTGAAATATTATTTTAAAGTTGGGGAGATGGCTCAGGCAATATAAAGTGCTTGCCGTTCAAGCACAAGGACCTGAGTTCGGATTCCTGGCATTCATGTAAAAAGCTGGCCATAGTGGTATGTGCCTGGAACAGCAGGGGAGGGAGAAACAGCCAGATCCCTGCCCAGAGCATGCTTCTTAGGCATTGCTGCTGAAACTGTGGGCCCAGGTTCAGTGAGAGACCCTGGATCTAGGGAAAGGAACAAAAAATACACACAATTTTGATTAGTTAAGAATTCAAGGATTTTAGTGACTACTCGGAATATAATAGAATCAACCAACTCAATATTGGGAAGCTGTCTGACTTATCCAGGCCTTTGAGGGACAGACAGATGGATTGCCTGGTAAAGCCGTCAAGCTACCTCACAATGACTTGTGATAGTTTTATTCCATCATCAGAAGCATGGTGGGAGCTTTGACAAGTCCCCAGCCTTGGAGTAGGTCATCCAGAGTTACAAGAGTCAGGGTCAGGAAAAATTCAGAACAAATAGAAAGAAGTTAAGAAACAAGTATATAGCTGATTTCTGTTAAGGGATATCTTACATTCTTTTAAAAAAGGTTTTATTGGCATATTTTAATTACATAATGGATTTATTCCATTTTGCTATGTGCATATATTTTCACTATACTCACCCCATTACTGTCCTGTCTCCTTCCCAATCTTGTTGATCCCCCTCCTCTTCTCTTCTCTCTCTCTCTCTCTCTCTCTCTCTCTCTCTCTCTCTCTCTCTCTCTCTCTCTGTGTGTGTGTGTGTGTGTGTGTGTGTGTGTGTGTGTGTTCCACTACAGAGTTGCTTACAGGAGCATGGTCAGTCTACCGGCGGCTATACTACTGAAGGAAGTTTTTTCCCCAGCAACCAGGAGCTGGGAAGGGGTGGGCATCATGAGCCCCCCTCCTCTTACAAATTTTAAGGCCACAAATTATACATCTAAAATCCTAAACACTCAGACAGAGATTTTTGTCCCTGTGAGGATAGGGCCAACACTGACTAGAGTTTGACCCGGGATAACCTTCAACATGCAGATTCTGCAAAACTCCTCAGAGGTCAAGTGGAGAACCCAAAATGCTGACTTTGCACAAACATAAAGGAAAAGAAACACACACACATGAGCGCACGTGCCTGGTCACCAGGTTGCCCACTGGAGAAGAATTCATTCCAAGGAAACAACAATATGTCTGACCAGCAGAGGAGAAAGAATGGACAGTTCTCACCTGCAGTGAAGGCAGACCCCTGGGTGAAGATCTCAGGGGTTGCAAACCTTGTGGTTTCTGGCAAAGAGGAGCTGAGTATTGTTGAGGGGCACGTGGTGACTGCCGTTGTGAGGACAGTGGTGGCCAGTGTCTGGGGTGGGGTTGCAGTTGTGGGCTTGGGTGTGGTCATGACTGTTGTCGGAAGCTTTTCTGTGGTGGTGGTGGTCACATAAGGGGTGGTGGTTGGGCGAGAAGTTGTTGTTGGTCTTGGGGTTGTTGGGGCTGTAAGCAAGAGAAGATGAATCTGGCACCAAGTAGAAATGGGGACTAGGAAACACCGCAAATACCACCCGAGATCTTTCCACTTCTGCTGGCCTCTCTTAGTCCACTGGCCTGGCCCTTTGCTGCAGCCGAGGTTCTTACCTACATTTATGTCCTTTCTGGTCTATCTGTCATACTCTGGATACAGAAATCATAAAATCTCCGCATGCCTATCACCTGCTTAAAACCCATCAGCGGTTCTCCTTGTCTATCAGATTTTAAACAAAAAAATCAAAACAAAACAAAAAATACTTAGGGCTGCTTGTTTCCCTACAAGGTGCCACCTGCACTTCTGTCATTCCAATCAAATGTTGCTAGCAGAAAGCAACTTGTATTTCAGCTACAAGCTCTCTTTTATGAAGTAATATCCCTGCCATTTGCCCTAGTACTTGATCACAATGACATCTATTGTATTTTTATAATCACACATTTATCATTACTTAATGTCTGCTTCTCCCACCAAAAAATCAGCACAAGGAAACCAGGCCTGTATTCTGTTCTCCGCCATGAATTGGATACCTATCATAGTGTCTGGTGTTGTACAAACGAATCAATACATAAAAATGAGGCCACAGCCAGTAGTCACAGAGCACCCCTCAGTCCTAACCCTTGGAAGCCTAAGGAAGGGGGCTCTCCATTTCAAGGTCATAGTGAGATTCTATCTCAACCATAAACAAAGTGAGCCCTAGGTATGCAGCTTTGGGTGAGAATGTAGACTTCGCTATATGGTAAAGATTAGTTTAGTGTGTGCCAACCTCTCTTGCTTCGTTAACATAGATTTGGGTTCATTATTTGCAGTACACTGTATGGCTCTCACCCTCTCCGGGATATGCCAAATTCCTATAGGCTTTAATGAAGCAAAAAGTTACCACTTGTTCCACTCAACATGGAGTTGACCCTGCAGAGTACTGAGGTCGACAACATTTTATAAACTAGTAACTAGTTAAGATGCTGTATAAATAGAGACATGACTTCTGTTGGGCTAAGTCAGCATCAGTCACCTTCTCTTCCCTCTTTTTTGAAATCACAAAGTTGCTATGAGATTAACATATGCTTGGAGATCACTGATTAAAATTATCCAGTTCCAAATTTAGAACATATGAGAGCCATCTGAGCAGACTAAGAACACAGCCACCCATGACCTAAAGGTGTCTATTGGCCATATACATCAGCTGTTAAGTTCCTTGCTGCCTGTTCTGCACAGCCCCAATCTTTAACAGTATTTTCTCATCCTAGGCTCTACCCAAAGTGTCTGATAGCAATGGACAGAAAGAGGGCATGAGATCATCCAGGAGTGGTGCCCAATGCCATGCCCTTCTCCCTCTGCCAGGGACGACAAATCATTTGCTTGTAGGCTAAAACTGATCCGTGAATATTACTCAGTTCGCAGTGTAATTTTTTTCTTATTACTTGGAAATCAGTGAATATGAAAAAAAAAACATGATTGAGACACCCAAAAACACTGGGCCAAATTTCTGTAAGGTGACAAAAGGCCCCCAGATAGATAGCATCTTCCTTCTTCAGTTTGACTATTCTGTTTATCGGCTGGATCCCCTCATTTCTTTCTGCAGCTGTCCTGGCTGGGACTAGTATGTGGGTTCCCCAGCCCACATTCTGCGGCTCACCGTTTGAAACCCAGCCTTCCCCTCCACTGCTCAAGTCAGCACTACTTGCCACCAGCACCCACAGAATGAATCTCTTACCACAAACCACGGAACTCTTCCTCAGAGTTGACCCCCATTCTTTCCTCACCTCTCAGCTCCAGGCGGACAGTCTTCTTGATGTCATTGAACCAGCCAGGCACCTCTATACGGCAGCAGTACACGCCACTGTCATCTTGATTGGTGTTTGTGATGGTCAAGGACACATTGCCCCGCCAGACAATCCCCCGAAGTGAGTATTTAATCGATTTCCTGGAGGTCACTTTTTTACCATCTGTGTGGAGAAGCTCTTCCTTGCACTTGGAGTTGGGACATGCGCCTTTGCCCCAGCACATGCTGTTGTGGTACCGGGACCAGGATGTGTGGTGACAAGGCAAAGTCACCGACTGACCCAAAACCCCTATTACTGTATCCTGTGAGGCAGCAGGTGCTATGGAGAAAGCGAGAAAGCTGTTACACAGATGAAAATCTGCCGAATACACTTTACCATTTGTGTACAAACAGAGACTTCCAGAAAGACGAGGGAGAATCCCGAGTTCCTTTAGCACAATGTCAACGCGCTTGCCTATTCTCCGGGGCACCTAAGTCCCCAAGCTTCCGTCCCAAAATTAGTGACAGGTGGCCCGGAATCTCTAAACACAGCTCCACAGCAAGACCCTTTTGCTGGGTTTAAACGCTCTGCTCTCAAGTCCCACTGAGTAAGTCAACTCCCAAATGAAGAGGCCAGACCCTATAATCATGGTCACATACTTCATCTAAAGCCACCCCAAAACTGTGCCTGCCCCCGGCATCTCACTGAGTAGATAATTGTGTGCTGCTGATTGAATGTTTCAAATGAGTTACCCAGCCCAGACAGAATTCTGACAGGAAAGAAAGCTGCTGAGGTAGACCCCGCTATCCCTCTCCATGTTCAGAAATGGAGGCGGGACTTGCTCACTGTGTAGCATCTGGCTGCGGCTAGATTATATGAAGTTGGGGACAGTTCATGGATATGCACTTCTTTACTGTCTTTAAATCTCATTAGTGTGTGGGGGGGTAGAGTTGTATATATGCCACGATGAATGTTTGGTGGTCGGAGGGTGGGTGTGAATTGGTTCTTTTCTTCCACGTTCACACCACTTCTGGGGATTGAACAGAGGTATTCAGGCTTTAGCGTAGTGTTTCTCAACCTGTGGGTCACAACCTCTTTGGGGGTCCTATATCAGATATCCCGCATATCATATATTTACATTATGATTCATAACAACAGCAAAATTACAGTTATGAAGTAGCAACAAAATAATTTTATGGTCGGAGATCACCAAGACGTGAGAAACTGTATTAAAGGGTCACAGCTTTCAGAAGGTTGAGAATCACTGCTCTAGGGCATATACCTGTATCCATTGAGCCATCTTGCTGGCCCTAACCCATTTATTCCCTTTTAAAATTGTTTAAGAATTTTACTCTTGCATATAATGCATTTTTGATGAAATCTGTTGTCTATTCCTTCTCTTCCAGTTTCCCCCCAACACCCTTCTAAGGTCATGTGCTCTTGGTTAAAAACCTAAGTGAGTCCACTTAGTACTGCCAGTATGTGCGTGCATGAAGGATCATCTGGTAGAGCATGGGTAGCCTCGCAGGGGCCATAGCCCTGAAAAGCACAGGCTGCTCCTCCGCTAGCCGTCAGCAATTGCCAACGACTTCTTTACTAGGGGTGGGACTTGATGACGGGCTTAATAGTCATGCTAGGATTTTGTTGGCTTGATCTTGTGGGGGTCTTATGCATGCAGTCACGGTTTTTGACTCGCTTATTTCCTCTTTTCTTTTTTAAAAACAAAAACCAAGCTGTATGTGCTTTTACTTAATGTGTAAGAGTATTTTGTATGTTTGCATGTAAGTACACTGCATGTGTGCCTGGTGCCTATAGTAGCCAGATGAAATGGAAGAATTGGAACTTGGCACAAAAAGTTAAACGGGATTTAAACATTTTACCACTTTTCTCTTGTCACCCAAAAGTTTCCATATTACTCACCTAATTAAAAAAAATACTCTAAAAAAGGAAGCAAGAAACTTGGTGTGGCAGAAAAACCCCCACTGGAATGACACTGTGAACGTCACTTTCGAACAGTGTGTGTTTTGAGGTTTGTTATCGCAAGGTACAGAGGACAGTACTTGCCACAAAAGGAGTTCCAAGGTCCATATTTCAAGAAACATTGTGAAATTAACCTCATGGGATTCCTAAAAGTTACAGAATGAGGAGCCACACACATTAGATGCAGAAACAAAGTAAAAAACGTTTCCTTCAGCTACAGAAGTACCAGGGAGAAAAGAGATCACAGCAACCATATCAGTTTCTCCTGTGTAATTCTTCTGGATTACATGCGCATGTGAATCCAACCTCTCAGCCACCGTTGGCCTGTTCCTTCTCTAGCTGGGGACCTTTAAGCCTTTCCCCAAACCAAACCTCAGTTTTACCAGAGTGAAGATGCCATGGACCACCTCTTCTGACACATCTACTTTTGATCCTTGGATACTCTAAATGGTCACTGTCTTCTCCGTTGACCATTTAAGTAGAGACATTAAAAATAAACAGATAAACCAGACATAGTGTAATCCCTATAAGCACCTGTAATTCCTGTATTCAGCAGGAAGAGGCAGGGGATCTGCAAGCTTGAGGGAGCCCCTGCTACCCAGCAAGACTCTATATCAAGATCAAGCAAATTTTAAATAAGCAAACAGAGAGATCCATTCACCAGGCTCTGACTCCTTCAAGCGACGGTGGAGCAGCCCATTAAGCACTGTTTAGTCACAGATGGGACACAAGGACATAAACTCCAGCCATTTATTTTCTGTAATTTTAATATGTAACAAAAACTGCTTGGAGGCCGGGCGGTGGTGACGCATACCTTTAATCCCAGCACTCGAGAGGCGGAGGCAGGCGGATCTCTGTGAGTTCGAGGCCAGCCTGGGCTACAAGAGCTAGTTCCAGGACAGGCTCCAAAGCTACAGAGAAACCCTGTCTCGAAAAAACAAACAAACAAAAAAAAACTGCTTGGACCAGTTATGTGCTATCCCAGCATTCCAGGGGGTAAGGCAGGAGAGTCCCAAGTTGAAGCCCAATCTGAGTTACACTGTTAGACACTGTCTCAAATAAATATAAGTCAATAAGTAGGTAAGTAATAAAGAAGTTCTCGGAAGAAATTCAAAGAGATGTGACAGACAGACTGCCCTGAATCACGTTTGGAATGGCTATGCACTAATGGCATCGAGTGCCAAGTTATGGACAACAAAACTGTCCTCACCCACTTTCTGCGCAGTACAGAATATCTGGGCCTAGAGGCAGCAGAGAACACTTGTGTGGCGACCAGGTCTTGAACACCACAACCTCAAAGATAAGAACTCAGCGGGAACCCCTAAAGCAGCTTGGAAGCCACAGACGAACAGGAAAGGCTCAAGTTTGCCAATGACCTGGCTTGACCTCCTCTTATCAAGAATGAGAGAAAGAGGGAAAAGCGGAATGACATTGCAAGACATATTCACAATGTCAGCATTTGTGACTGGGAGGGCTATAGGTCTAAGCAGAGTGGTCGCTGGGCACCTCAGGATATTCATCCAAAATGGCGGTTCATCTGTGTCAGTCAGTCAAAGCCTGTGAACAGTGTCGGGCTGAAAAGAAACCTCCCCTTAGCTGGTCACATCCACACACACCTGGAAATACTCCAGAGACTGGAGCAGGAGGATTGCTGCCTCCCAAGCAGCCCGGGGAACATAGTGAGATCCTGTCTCAAAGACACCAAAACAAGGGCCGGGCATGGTGGGGCATGCCTTTAATCTCTGTGAGTTCAAGGCCAAGTTGGTCTAAATAGTGAGTTCCAGAAGAGGTAGAGTTACATAATATAAGAGACCCTGCCTCAAAAATATCAAAGGGGGTGAGAAAGAACAAGAAGGGAGAGAGAACTCATTTTGAAACCCCATTGCTAGCAAAACAAAACAAAACAGAAAGCAAATAAAATCTCCAGAAAACAAAGGGAACAATAAGCATTAAAAAAAAAAAAAGTTCTTAGCAGAACAAAGTCCCTGCCTCTCGCTTTGTAACACCTGCAGATAAGACTTCTGGCACCCGCTCATCTGACATTTTGTTTCTTCTATGCCATGGCTTAAACTGTTATTTCTAACCTGACACAGATTAACACATCCCTGGGAGCCCAAATTAGCCCCTAGGGAAATCATCCCTGTGTACCAAGGCAAGGAAGGCATCCTTTAAAAGGGCAAATCTAGAAGGAGGCAGGCATAACTGGACCTGTCTTATCCTGCAGTCTCCCCTCCCTGGGCCCCCAATGGAAGCCTCCAGAACACTTACTCAGATAAAGACCCCAGAGCTCTATCACCAGCGAGAGGAGAAGAAGTTCCTTGGACATTGTGACAGGAGCCTGTGTGTCTGTCAAAACCCATGCCTTATATCACAATTACTGCTGACGGGGTGGGCCACCGGGCTTTCACTTCCCTTTCTGCCTGACAATCTTCCCGTTCCTTCATCCTGAATGACCTCCCTCAATCTGGGATGTGTGAGCAAATGTGCTGAGCACATGGGGGCCAGTGCATGTATGACAATGTGTGGAGGGATGGTGTGGGCGCCAGCGTGCTTCTCTGTCCTTTGTCCTGTGTGCGTGTGAGCCTTTGTGTGTGCCTGCCCCTGTGCATGTCAGCTACAGAAGCCACAGTGTTCCTCGTGTTGGCCAAAGCGAAGGTAAACTGGCATTTGACTCTACTTCCATTCTGGGTACTCACCATGAAGCTCTCAGCCCCGCACCTTCACAATGGAAAATGAAAAGTAGGGTGCAATCAGTCACTCAAGATCTGCGACCGGCGCTGTCAGAGTTTATTAGAACGGGAAAGAAGAGCTCCAGGAGAGGAAGCTCAGCAAGGTGGTTCTGTCACTACCAACAGGGAAGAGCACAAAGGATAAGCTGGAAACCAGATGCTAGGACCTGAACCCGGTGATTTTGCAGTTCTTTAGAACTCTAGAGACATGCTCAACTCTACCTAAACAAAGCAGAGGAAAAATCAGACCAATCCTTGCCAACTAGATTGGAACTAATACAAAACGAAGAATGGGATCCTGGAACAGAAAAAGACATTAAGCTCCGTGGTTAAGAACACTTGCTGCTCTTGCAGAGGATCCAGATTCTATTCTCAGCACCCACATGGTATTTCATAGCTGTCTATAAACCCAATTCCAGGGAATCTAACAACCTCTTCTGGCTTCTTTGGGTACCAAGCAGGCATGTGATGCATATGCATGTATGCAAGCAAACACCCCTACACGTAAAATAAAATTAAAACATTATTACTAAAATAAGAAAAAGAAGCTGTGCAGTGATGGTGCACACCTTTAATCCCAGCACTCAGGAGGCAGAGGCAGGTGGATATCTGTGAGTTAGAGGCCAGTCTGGTCAAAAGAGCTAGTTCCAGGACAGGAACCCTGTCTCGCAAAAAAAAAAAAAAAAAAAAAAAAAAAAAAAAAAGGAAAAGGAAAAAACCATTGAGAGAAAACAAAAGTCTAGTGAAAGAAGTCTAAATAAAATTTGAGCTTTGATCCACTGTGATGCTTCATTATTGATATATTAATTATGATAAATACAACAACCTAGTGGTGTGGAGGTCTGAATCAGAATGGGCCCCTACACCGGTATGTTTGAATACCTGGCCCCCAGTTAGTGGAGCCTTCTTGGAAGAGGTGTGTCACTGAGGGCAGGGTTTGAGGTTCCAAAGACTCCCTGACCATTCCCAGTATGCTCTCTGCCTCCTGCCTGCAGACCAAGGTGTGAGCTCTCAGCTGTTTCTGCCACCATGCCTTTGTTCTTCCGCCATCGCAAACTCTGACCCTCTGAAACCATAAGTCCAACAAAAAATTTTCTAAGTCGTCCTGGTCATGGTGCTTTGTCACAGTAATAGAAAAGCAACTGAAACAATAGAACACCAACCTAGAAGTCTATCAACAGGTAACTGGATAAAGGAAATGTGGTAGTCACACACAACAGAGTTTTGGTCAGCTATGAAGAAAAGTGAAATCCATCATTTCATAGACAGATGGAACTAGAGATCACCATGTTAAGTGAAATAAGGCAAACCAGACTGACAGATGTCGCTTTGTGCTGTTACTTTTATGGTGAGCCATGATTAAATTTCTATTCACCCCAGAAAGAGCACAGTGACACCCCAAATAAATTATTCCAGCCAAGTCCAGCTTGATAAACCAAAGCATTTATTGGGATTGTCTATACCAGCAAGGATAAGGGATTACTTACTAGAGAATAGGTCTGATTTGTGGGCCAATGCATCCCCTTAAACCCTACTCCAGCATGGGTGAGGACTCTAATGCTGAGTCTTCCCCTCAGCATTCCCCAAGAGCACACATAGGCTAGAGACAGGAAAAGGTGGGATCTCGAGTGAGGGTCTGGCAACATTCCCTACTTATCCCCTTGGTGAGAGAAAAATAACAGCCCCATAGCCATTACCTCAGACCTGGCTCTGACCTTTGCAATGATTGTAAAACCAAGGTCTTTTGTAGGTCATCACAGCATCCATGATAGCAATAGCCATAAAAGCCTGGAGGAAGCAATTGCATCATAAACTACATATTTCCTCTAATACACAGAATTCATGTGTTTAAGTGTTTATGTGAAAGTAGAATGGAGTCTATGTAGGGAGACGGAGAGAAGATATTTAAAGAAGTGAGGGTAATGGCCAAAAATAGAGGAAGAAGGAAAGAAAGAAAAAAAAGAAAGAAAGAAAAAGAAAGAAAGAAAGAAAGAAGAAAAGAAAAGGAAGGTGGGAGAGAGGGAGGGAGGGAGGGAGAGAGAGAGAGAAAAAGAGAGAGAGAGAGACAGAGACAGAGACAGAGAGAGAGACAGAGAGAAGTATAACTGGAGAGATGGCTCAGTGGTTAGGAGCACTATCTGCTCTTCCAGAGAACATGGGTTCAACTCCTAGCAGCCACAACAGGTGATTCACAATCATCTGTAACTCCATTCCCAGCAGATCTGATGCCTTCTTCTGTCCTCTGTGGGTACTACATATATATGGTGCACAGACATACATGCAAGCAAAATACCTATACACACAAATAATAAACTTAAAAATAAGGCTATGCAACTATTGCACCACATTTTTTAAAAAGAAAAAAGAAGAGAAAATGTCTCTTTCCCTCTCATGTATAGAGTGTAGATCTAAACATCTATTTTTAGATATATGTTTCACGTATAAATACCAATCATACTTAATATATAAATATGTCATTAAATATATATTTAACGCATATGTTGAACTATACATTTAAATGTGTATACACAACTTGAAAAAAATGAGTACTGTTTGGACAGAGAAAAGACACAATAACAGAAGGAAGTGTGACAAAGGAAGCACTGGAAAAAGAATATGATATACATATATGAAAATGTCATCATGAAACTCATATATGGCTATATATATTGACTAGATATGGAATATTTAAAGATTCTCTTTTGCTATCTCTATGATTTCTATGTAAATCTAAAACTGCCCTAGTCTAGTATAGTTAATAAACTTTAATAAAAGTACATATTCCTCTATTTAAGAAACACAAATGTGAGCGGACAAGATGGCTCAGAAGGGAAAGGTGCTTGCAGCCAGGCCCGATGATAGGAGTTTGATGCTTAGAGTCAGCCTGGCGGAGGGGGAGCAGCAACTTCAGCAAGTTATCCTCTGACCTCCACACTCATACCCTGGCATGTCCACTCCTCCAATTATAAGTGTTTCTAAAAATGTTTAAAATAAAAAACCCACAGATGTTAATAGCAATTTGGTGTCTGGAATATCCCACACAGGCTTTGAGAAATTTGCATCCTAAAGTCTCATGGCCAGTATGTATTAACAATGCCCATTATGATTGACTGTCCACAGCTGTCCTGTGTACTTCATGTCTTCACTGCCTACTTCTTCACATCGGGAGACGTGCCTCTGGATTTGGTCCTTCCTTGTTCTCAATAAATACGGCTCAAGTGCAGTTGGTTTTGACTGTGGCCGTGATGGTTGGCTCAATGCTAAAGTTACAAGTGACCCAAACTGAATGAGAAATGATGAGACAGTTTTGGGGTCTTCTGAGAAGTTGGGATCCTCTTTATTCTCCTCTTGATCTTTGATCTCTGAGGACTTGAGTCCAAAATACACACTAACCATTGTGCAATAAGCAAAGCCTGCCCAATAGAGAACTGACCAAGCAGGAAGCAGGTGCTGAAGAAAACATGACTGCTCCGAGTCTATGATTTAATTTAGGCTCCTCAAATAAGGACTTCAATGAGCCAGTCTGTGATGGATTCTCTGTCCTTTGTAGTTTTAGACCCAGAAAGACCTTAGCGCCAGACGCCAGACCTTCCAGGCACTGCCACCTCACGTGTCTGGGCTCACTTCCCCCTGCAGTCTCATGCCCCTTGGTGATGCCGTGAAGAAGGAAGAGGCCATTCATGATTTTCACCTACCATTGTCTCTCCTCCTGGTTCCGTGGAAAGAGTAGAATGCCCAGCCGCCTCTGCTGTCCGTGGCTTGAGACAACCGAACTGCAGTCACCAACCACACTCAACTATCCAGTGTCTTTGTGACTCTCATCACATAGTCCACGTCACATATAGCCCATAGCCCAGGTCAGTTAACTAGCCTACTTCTGCATGGTGCAAGGGTCAGTGGGTACCCTGCTTTGACTGGTGGGACTGAAGGCCTTCTCTCTCTTCAGACCCTGATGCTATCTGCAACACTAGTAACAAACAATAAACCTCTCAGCCAAAGGGTGATCTTTCCATGTCTCACTGTCTCTGTCTCATGTGTGTTTCTGTCTCTGTCTCCAACTCTCTATATCTGTGTGTGCGCACACATGTGCATCTGTGTTTGTGTGTGTGAGTGTATAATCTTGGGCAACAAATGCAGCTAAAGGATTTAATTTAAACATCCATCCTAAAGCATGATACATGATACATACAGCCAAGCCTCCCCTTACATACTTCCTCCCAAGGCCATCTGCTCCACCTTCCCCCAGCCTAGCTGCTAGAAGAATGGAAAGGCAACTCATATTCACTACCCCATGGCTATGAGCTCAACACTGTGTCTCATTTGCATAGAAACCCCCAAAACAACCTTGTAAAGGGTACAATACCTCCTCCATTAGACACATATGGAAAGAGGGATTGAAAGAGTGGGTGAGTGGATTTATTTATATTCTGAGCCACTAGGTGGAGGAAATGACAAAGTAGAAAATTCAAGAGTGACTGTCAGGAATTTTGGGAGGGCTTGATCTCACCTCTGAACCTCAATTTTTTTTTTATCTGCAAGGCACAAATGAATAATCTCTTCACCAGAGAACTGATTTGAGAATTGAATGAAATGACAGATGGGTAAGTTATCCGAAATCCTAAGAAACTGGGGAAACGTTTTGATTTAGAAGCAAAGATGTGAGGAAACTGTTTTGAGTCATGTGGCATTAGACACCAACCTCAGAGAACAGGAGCCATGAGCTGAAAAAGAGAAATGGATCCTGGGTGGGTCCAAGTTCTGGGTGGTTCAAAAAGTCACTGTTGCGTCTATTTTCCTCTCTGAATTGGAGTTTCTATTTGAAGGTTTCCAGGAAATGCTGAAGTATCAGAAACTGACCTCTTACGCTAGATTGCTTCAAGAAATTGAAAGTGGGAGAAGAGTTGTAAGCATGAAAAAGACCAGCATTTGGTTCTTTGGTGAGATCCTAGTCGGAACAAATCACTTCTTCCAGGTCACACAATAGTGAGAAACCTCAGTTACAAAACTGAAGGCCTCTGGCAACTGCAATCAATTGATTTTATATAAATTAGTCATAGCTAAGTTAATGGTAGGGTTTTGTTTCTTTTTTGGGGGGTTATTTTGCATTTATTTATTTCTGTGTGAGTATATGTACATGTGTGCGCGTAAGCGTGTGTGCATGCATGTGTGCCTATGCACGTGTGCACACATGTATGTGCGTGTTCCAAATTTTCCAGTTATCTTTTGGGCACATGCTAGAGCAGCATGTTTCCTTCCCCTGACATCCAGCATCACCACACGGTTACAGGTAAGCAGATCACTTGCAAGAGAGCCTTTATGACAGTAGCTGTCGACCTTCTAATACAGTTCCTCGTGTTGTGGTGACCCCAACCATAAATTTATTTTCATGGCTACTTCATAATTATAATTTTACTACTTTTATGAATAGTAACATAAATATCTGTGTTTGCTGATGGTCTCAGGTGCCCCCTGTGAAGGGGCGGTTCAATGTTTCGAGATTGAGAACTGCTATTTTAAGGGTTCTGTTCCATGACTTGTTTTCGCTTCTTTTGGCAGAAACCTGAATCTACATGGTGAAAATCTCACAATCCATGTGGGAAAGGCATCAATCACAGCCTCACCCTCCCCTTTAGCCCACCCCACAAGGAAAACAAGAAAAATAAAGATGAGGTTAGAGGAGTTAGGAGCCCCTGCTGCTTTCTTGCCAAGGACTCAGGCTCAGCTCTAAGCACTGTCTGTCTGTGACTCCAGTTCCAGAGGATGCAACACCTTCCTCTGGCCTCTGTGAATACCTGCATACACACAGCGAACATGTATGTTGCAGAATATTTGATTAACCATACAAGACATGTTGCATTTAACTATGGAAAGGTGTGTTGCTGTTTTACTTTGCCTGCCTAAGGCACCTGATTGGTCTAATATAAAGCTGAACAGGGGAGGTGGGGGCTGAACGGCCCCCGAGGGGTGGTGGTGGAACACACCTTTAATCACAGCACTAAAAAGACAGAGGCAGGCAGATCTCTGTGAGTTCGAGGCCAGCCTGGTCTACAGAACAAGTTCCAGGAAGGCCCCAAAGCTACACAGGGAAATCCTGTCTCGAAAAACAAAACTAACTAAGCTGAACAGCCAATAGCAAAGGAGGCGGTCGGTATAGGTAGAACTTGTGGGCAGGGAGAGTAAGTAGGAGGAGGAACTTAGGCTTGTGTTAAGAAAGAAAAAAGGGAGACAGAAAAAGCCAACTAACCATTCATACATTCAGTTAAACACATACATGTAAAATAAAAAAATCACAAATATTTATAGGAAAAAAAGTGTCTTAAAGTTCTCCATTCCACCTTTCTTTGTAACATAACACACCCTAACTAACACCATCTCTGTCAGGCAGAAACAGTAATGCAGAACAGGTAAGACTGTTCTTTGAAGTGAGACTTACAAACCAGTCTACACCCATGTGTACACACACACAAACATACACAAATTACATGGCACCCCACAAGTATTATACAACTTTATGTGTTGATTAAAAACATACCACACAGTAAATGTAGCAGTGTAGAAATAGCAACTTAAATATGTTAAATTAAAAATCATTAAAATGGTTATCTTTCCCATTATATGTTTTCTAAATACAATACAATCTCCTGAGTGCAGGAAGTGCACTAGAATCACTCTGTGGCCTCAGCCCTTGGCATAGAACTGCATATCAGGCTACATAGCAAGGCGTAGCCATAATAAAGACTTACGAAGCAAAGGAAGCACCACTGAAGAAAACAGCTTGAAGAGTGAGAACAATCGGCAGTTATTCTAGACTGAGAAGTGATTAGAAAAGTCCGTTGGCTCAGAATCTTGAAAACATTGTCTAAACAAAAAATATACAGGTTAATTATAAAATATTCAAAAATTATTCCCATTAAAATAAATTAAAGAAGGAATTTGGAAATGAAAGACAGAAAAGAACACAGATGCACAAAATGTCACAATAATTTCAAAGGTTATTTCTAGGTAGTTGGATTTGGTAGTGGATGTGTTCTACCACAGCAGTGTCCATTATGTGTTTGTTGAGTGAACAGATTTTCTCCATGTGAGTGAATATCTGTATGTTTTCACAAGTGCAGAGTTGAGCTGATAAGATGGTTCATACCATCATAGTGTGCTAAGTGTCCTTGTTTCTTCTCTAACTTCTCCATACATATTTGAACTTTAATGTTTTGGGTAAATGTCATTGCATATATAAGAAGTGCATAGTATGACTTTACCTGTTATATTTTAAGAGTGTGCAACATTTATGTTTTCTTTTTCACTACCTGTACTACAACACATATTCTTCATTTGTGGTTTCACACTGCTACATACTATACTATTTAAGGTATATTCCCTGTAATGTACATCCATATTATCAATTATGGATCGCTACATCTTCTCCAAATCCCTATTAACACAAAAGTTTGGTGAACATAAACTTCTCATTGACACTGAACAGCCTCATAGGTATCCAACAAGGATATAAGGAAGAGTGTGTTAGAAGTCTGTATCCAGAGAGGGGAATGATCAAATCATAAGCAGCTTGCACGCTGATTTCAATAAGTATTACCAAATCTCTCCCTAGAAAACTCTGACCTGTTCCATTCCCACCACCTGTGCATAAGAGTGCTGACAGAAATCGCTTATTGTAACATCTGCCATGGGTATGGATGCGTTATCCTTTCTCATTGCTGATCTCTTTGAATTTCTTTGATCAGAAGTCAATTTGCTCATCTCTTCACCCGACTATTCACTGTTTGTTCCTCCTTCAATGAATTGATTTCTCGCATCTTTGTCTAATTTTCTTTCAGTTGTCCCCTATGAGCATCCATCTTCATTGACAACTTGACTAGATTTGGAATCACCTAGGAGATACACCTCTGGGCACATCTTTAAGGGCAGTTCCAATGCCCTTAACTGTGGAAAGAAGATCTATTCTGAATTTGAGTTGTGCTATCCTGGGAGGTGGAATCCAGAACTGCAAAAAGGAGAAAGAGTTGAATGCCAGGATTGCCCTCTTTCTACTTTATAACCTACTCAGACATCAGCAAGCAAGTATGAGACTTCATGTTCTTGTCACCACAGCTAAGAAAGAATCTGTACCCCAAAATCACAAGCCAAAATGATCCCTTCTTCCCTTGAGTTGTTTCTGGTCAGTTGTGTGGTCAAATCTATGAGAAAAGTAACTGATAATTATCTTCTTCCTTTCCTGAGAAAGAATATAAATAGGTTATAGAAAATTAATAGATGATAGATTGAAAAATAAATGATAGGTGATAGATAGATGATAGATAGATGATAGATAGATAGATAGATAGATAGAGAATATCTTCTCTAGACATAAAAATAATTTCTACTCTTTCATTATCCCTCTCCCAATTTCTTCCACTGAGTACTTTATTGAACTAAAATGCTTAATACTGTCATATTAAAATTTATGAATATCTGGGGATATAATTCCATAGTAGAATGCTTTCCCAACAAGTACAAAGCCCTGAGTTTGACTCCTAGCATAGTAATTTTTTTATTTAAGCTCATCAAGATTTATTCTTATGCCTCGTCCTTGGAAATCTTGTTTAAAAGTCCCTATCTCACTCTAAAATTATTATAACATTGTACCTTTCTACAAACATTATAATGTTACTTTCAAATTTGTTTTTAATCTCTCTGAAGTTTGCTTTTATCTGTTGTGTAAGGTCCATATCCAACTTCAGTTTTTTTTCTATATAATCTAGTTTTTCACAAAAAAAGCCATCTTTTTTTCATTAATATGTAATGCCATATATTTGATGTAGAATATCAGATACATAGATAATCAGTGTGAATGCGAGAGTTCTATGCTGCTTGTTACACTGGATATTTTGTTCTTATGCCAGTATCACAGCTTTTTACCGTGATGGGCAAGAAAATGCAAGGATCTGCCATCTCGTATTCTTGCTGAGGCCATTCTAGGTTTAATTAGAATCTGATCTACTTGATATAGAATATCACAGAAAATTACCCAACTCTATTCTAGGAACCAAAGGTCAGGATGTACTAGCTAACTTATCTTAGCTTCTAAATAACAAATATATATATATATATATATATATATATATATATATATATATATATAAAACCTGCCCATTTGTGCCAAACCCCCTCCAGCCAATCTCTTATCTTAGTTTCTGTTAAAACTGCTCACTTCAAAATGCCTATTCTGCAAAGCCCTCCCAGCATCTGCCAAGCAAGATGCCTGGACAAGGTCTATGCCTTTAAGGACCCCATGTTCTGGGGCTACACCCAGGTCCCTGAACACTTTGATGTGGTCCCAGCAGCTGGAACAATGACTTTCAATTGCCCATACACTGTCTCTTATTGGTCATCTCTGGAGAGCTCCCTGTAACATTTTAATGCTTTGTTCCAAACTTTGAGTTAATAAGGTGACCCGGACACTGCTATTTTTAATTTCCTTTAAAGATTTATTTTTATTTTACATGTATAACTGTTTTTCCTGCATATATGTCTCTGTATCATGTGTGTACAGTGCCCTCAGAGGCCAGCAGAGGGCACTAGATCTTCTTAAACTAGAGTTACAAAGGTTATGGGTCACAGTGTGGGTGCTGGGAACCATAGCCAGTGTGCTAATGTAAAAGAAAATGGCCCCCAAAAGGAGGCACTATTAGGAGGTGTGGCTTTGTGGAAGGAAATGTGTCATTGTGAAGGCAGGCTTTGAGGTCTCATATATGCTTAGGCCACGCCCAGTGTCTCAGACCACTTCCTGTTGCTTATGTTTTAAGACATAGGACTCTCAGGTCCTTCTCTAGCACCATGTCAGCCTTCATGCTACCTTGCTTCCCACCATGATGATAATGGATTAAGCCTCTGAACTGTAATCAATCCACTACAATTAAATATTTCCTTTACAAGAGTTGCCATGGTCATGGTGTCTCTTCACAGCAATAGAAACACTGTTATGCCCAGTTCACAGAGTCCCCCCCAAAACCAACTAGGAAACTGAGTCCTGTATGTAAAAGCAAAGAGCCTTTATTCTTACACAAGTTTGCAAACTCTCTGTGTGTTCAATGTATTGGAGTGATTGGAGAACCCCAAGCTCAATTGGGGTTGGGTTTTTATAGTACTAAACATAGGGGTGAGGGATTTCTAAGGTTTGGACCCCTGATTGGCTGACATGTGTCTAGGGGTGTCCTGGTGAAAAGTGATCAGTGTATGCTGGCAGGTGATCCTATCTACAATGATTAGAACATTGGAACATTAAAAATTTCCTGGGTGGTCTGTTTGTGGTCTTTCTTGGAACCAGGTATTGCCTTAGGGAAAACTACTGAGACCCAGGCCTCTATTGCGCTTGTCGTGGCTGGATCCTACATAAGGCACCCAAGTTCCCTGCAAGAGCAACAAATGTTCATAACCACTAAGCCATCTGTCTCTTAGCCCAGCACTTCTATCATAAAACTGTTTTGTCCTTTGAAATTTAAAAAAAAAATGCCGCACTTACAAAGGAACCATCCTATTTCTTCAATTAAAAGAGGAAGGAGTAAAGTTAGAAAGTTTAAAGACACAGAAAAACACAACAGGTTATAGGAGAACCATCATAGAGGCTATTCCTCAAGCTGAGAGGATTAAAACTCAGGGAAAATAATTCACAGATGGGAAACTCTGTCAATCATTATCAATTAAGCATTAGCTAGGAAACAACCCTTCCCAAAAACACATAAACCAAGAATTGGGGAACTGAACCTTCAGAGCATAAAGAAAATGGAGACCAGAATGCAATCTAAAGATTTCTCCTCCTGCTTCCTCATCTGTACAATGGAGAGGCTACACTGGAGGATGTCTAAGCTTCTTTCAGCTTCAAGCCTGAAAATACTCCCCACTGAAATGGAAAATGCGGAGCTAGAAACCCATGAGTGAGTGTGGGTTGACCTCCAGTAGTGATATTCCTAGCCTATCATTTCTTCAGGCAAAGAGATGGCAAGAACATTTTTGTCTTTAAGGAAACACAAAGGGCGTTCTGGTTTGGATCTTAAATATCTCTCAGCGGCTAAGTGTCAGAGGCTTAAGGCACTATTGGGAATTTTAGAGATTTTAGGAGCTGGGCCTCACAGAAGGAGGTTATGTAATTGAGCTCATGCTCTTGGACAGACAATTCTGGCCCCTTCCCGATTTCTGTTGCTTCGTAGGGATACTGTAGTATCTTTCTCCCACCCTGCAGTCCTCTGTGATGTTCTGCCTCACCACAGGGCCAAGGAGAGACAGCCAGTTGACCATGGAGGAAACTTCTAAAACCCTATGACAAAGTGAGCCTTTCTGGCTTTCTGTTGATTGCGCATAGGTATTTTGTCACAGGAACAGACACATGACTGGATTTTGGGATACCGAACTGACTCTTGTCATTACTCTAGGCCCCACTCCAGTGTTGAAGCTCTTTGTAGCTGGGTCTGTGTCTGTTAAGTATTTTGTAGCTTGGAAGGAGGACGAGTGGGAGAAGTGAAACTCCAGGGTCGCATTGCTAGGGGATAATCATTTCTTCAGACCTTTCCCTGCCAAATGGTTACTCATAGTTGCCCCTTTGTAATAGGAAAGGGATGTTTTTCCCCACATTCAAGTAAAAATACATTTGAGTTGAAATTCACAACTTTCCAGTTGAATATCTTACATAATGGGCATAGGTTCTTACTTAAATGAGTTCCGTTTCCCCATCAACACACTGTGTCCAAACCACTCGCCAGCATCTCTAGGGAACCTAAGAAACCCAGGCTAGGTTTTTGAAGACTAGCAAATCTTAAGATCAAATGATTTCCTCAAATATAAAATAATAAATTAAAAATAACCAAAAATACAAAGCATATATATGCATATAATATATATTACTGATATATATATATTACTGATATCAAAGAGTTGAAAACAGCCTAAATGTCATGCAAATCAATATGAAGATTCACACAGAGGCATCAAATAAAGATTATCAACCATTTAAAAGAATGTTTGGGATGGAACTCAATGGCAAAGCACTTGACTAACAAGCAAGAAGACCTGAGTTGATCCACAGCAACACACACACACACATCTATTAATATAGAAATATCTTTAGAATAGGAGAGCCTTAATAGCTAAATATGACAACCAAGATACAAAACATCATGTACAATGTTATCAGTTTATGTAAGAAGAACATGTATGTACAGACACAGGTCTAAGTAGATATTTCAAATAAGGTTATCCAAGATGGGTAGTGTATACTTGCAACCCCACCAGTCAGGAAGCTGAGGCAGGAGGATCATGTGACCATTAATGCCCATCTTGGGCAATATACCAAGACCATATCTTAAACAACCTATGCAACAAGTAACATTCTTTTTAAAAAATTATTCATTCATTTTCATTTTATGTGCATGGGTGTTTCGCCTGCATGTATGTCTGTGTGAGGGTGTTGGGCCCCCTAAGACTGGAGAAAATTATGCATGAACATGTGAGTGCTGGGAATTGAACCTGGGTCCTCTGGAAGAGCACTGCCACTGAGCCATCTCTCCAGTTCACCCTAACTTATCTTCTCACATGAAACAAAAGTTTTTAAACAGAAAAAAATAAAAACAGTAAACCAAAAGGGAAGTGAGCATTAGAGATCTACATCCCAGTCTCAGCCTGTCCAAAGTTTATTAGTAGAAAAGTCTGCGTACGTCATCACATTTTCCTCATGCCTCAATTGACCCATAAAATAGAAATAGTTGCCTTCGTCTGGCACAGAGCTTTTGACAAAACACCATCCCACAGTTTAGCACAAGCTCAGCAATTTCACTGTTTGGTATTTCCTTAGGAGACATGAAAGAATGCCACTCAGGACTTAGATCCTAATTGTCATGGCAACATTAGTCTAGCTAGTCCTAAACTGGAAATGACCCAAGTATCCCTACAATAAATATATCACTCACCAACCACAGAGAACAAAATGCTAGCACAGGCAATAGCAATCCCTTATACATATACACATATGTCAACACACACACATACTATATGTCAATCAAAATAATGGTGTTTTTAAAAACCATGTCAGATGGAAAACCCAGACAGGAAAAACTACATTGCGTACTATTACATTCACATGAAATTCTAGAACTTGGTTCTTGCTTAGCTGTCAGAGTACTTATCTACCATGCGTCAAGCCCTGGAATTTTATTTTATAAAAGGACTACTTATTTTACGTGTTTGATTGCTTTGTCTGCAGGCATGTGACTGAACTCTGTGTGTGCAGTATCAGAGGAGTCCAGAAGAGAATATCAGATCTCCTGGGAATGGAGTTACAGAGGCCTGTGAACCAGGATTCTGTGGATTCTGAGAATCAAACCCAGGTCCTCTGCAAAAGCAGTTACTGCTCTTAACACCCAAGTCACCTCCCCAAAACGATGAATTTAACCCCCAGCACTGCGTAAACAAGGCATAGTGGCACACATAACTAATACCAGCATTCTGGAGGTGAAGGCAAAGAGATCAAAAGTTCAAGGTCATCCCCGTGATAAATATAAGGCCATTCTAGATGATATGGGACTGTGTTTCAAAAATTTAATAAATGAATATATAAACAAATGAGTTTAATATTTCAAACATGTGAACACACGACTCTTGTCTCAACACTGAGATAAGGGAGGATTTCCTTGGAAAATGCCTATTCTATTTAACAATACCCCTTGTCATTGCTAAGCTCAGACATAATTGTTCCCTGTCCCTTTAATTTCTTTTAGCTATGCTAAATTTGACTTCACATTCTAGGCTTGCAGAATATAGATCTTCTAAATTACTTTTATACTCCTTTCTGCTAAATATTTAGTTGAAAAGTAGAGAAAGGAAAAAAAAACACTTTTATGGTTTTAGCCTCAAATCCTGCCAGAAAAGCCTGGCACATGACCAAGGGCATTTTTGATTAACTGAAGGTTGGGAGTGTGAAATAAGGGGCCTGAGGATGTGTGCTGGGAAACAGCAGGGCCTGACCCCACCCCCAGCCTGCCCCTCCTGAGGGATGACAAGTGAGCCAGGCTGGAGGAGGAAGTGCCTTAGAAATAAGAAGTGGCAAAGGTGGGGTGGCCACATAAGAAGGAACCCTGAGACGTGGCGAGGTGCCAGAAGCCAGGGCCTCCTTTCACATCTGCTGCCCATCTGGCTTCTGATATCCCTTACCGCAGGCTGGGGGAGGGCTGACCACATGACATAGTCTGGACTGTGTCTAGGGTGACTGCCCAGTGTGTCTGTCATGGGGTGGGGAATCAGCATGCTGGGGGCTTCCTGAAGGTCTGTGCAGGGGTAGAATAGCCAGCAGTCAGGCGTGTTAGGCTCAGATGTTCATGTGCTATTTCTTCCTTTTCTTTTTATTTTGGTTTAGGCTTTTTTGTTTGTTTAGTTGACTTGTTTGTTTTGGTGGGGTTTTTTTTTGGTTTTCGTTTGCTTGTTTATTTTGCTTGTTAGGAGGGCGAGGAGTGGGATTTTGAGACAGGGTTCCTCTGTGTAGCTTTGGCTGTCCTAGAACTCACTTGTAGACCAGGCTGGGCTCTAATTTACAGAAATCTACCTGCCTGTGCCTCCCGAGTGCTGGGATTAAAGGCATGGGCTACCACCGCCCAGCCAGATCCCAGGTCTAATCTATAGTGTGACACCATTCCTGGCAGTCATAATTGCACACAATATATCCACTTGTTAGGTCATCAGTGACTGAAAGCTCTAGGAAGTGGGCTCAGGAGGGATGCTAAGATGGACTGCTGGGGTAAGGAGTTTATTTGGAGAGTCATTGACATCATAGAAAAACAGATGAGAGTCCTATAGGCAGAAATGAGGGCATATCATCTTATAGTTCTTGGGAAAGGAGGTGGCTTCACAGCATGGGTCTAGAAGTGATTTCTAAGCAACAGGTAAGAAAGGAACACAACATAGGGCCACACATACCTGCTTTGACATAAACTCACTTCTCCAGGTAAGCCATTCCTGCACACGGGAGTCTGTTAACTAATGACTCGCAGACAGTGCCCGCTGGAGGCGGACTGTCTGGTCTGGGTCCTTAGGTTGCCATCATTGTAATTAACTTAATGTACTCAAAGATTTACATTTAAAAGTGGATTGGATTGTGTACCTCAAAAGACAGGCTTGAATCCTAACTCTAAAGACCTCAGAATATGACCTTATTTGGCAGAGGGTTATGGCATACATAGTTTGTTGGGCTGAGGTCATACTGGAGTACGGTAGCCTTTTGATCAAAAATACCCAACGTCTTTGAGAAAAGGAGAATGAAGACAGGTGTGGGAAGTTCTTCTGTACATGTGTTGCTTTTATTGGTTAATGAATAAAGGTCTGTGATAGGACAGAATAGAGGTATCTATGAAAACTTAACTGACTGCTGGGAGAAACTAGGTAGAGTCAATGACACACTTTGTAGCCGCCACAGGAGACAAATGTGCTGGAAACTTGCTGGTAAATACAAGCCTTGTGGTAAAATATAAAATAATAGAAATGGGTTAATTTAAGATGTAAGAGCTAGCTAGTAATATGCTTAAGCTGTTGGCCAAACGGTATTGCAAATAATATAGTTTCTGTGTGACTATTTTGGTTCTGGGCAGCAGGGAATGAACGAGCAGCCTCTGACAACAGAAGGCTAGCCTTGAATTTGCTGTGTAGCCCAGGCTGGTCCTGATCTCCTAATCCTTCTGCCTCCACCTGTCAAGTGCAGATATGAGAAATGTAAGCAGACACATCTGTCAACACATCTGCTTTTAATCAGATGTTTTTTCATTTCCTGTACCATATCTATATTAATATTCTTAGAACTTTAATTTAAGCCTTTTTTTTCTATTGAACACTTGAATATCTTTATGATTGGTTGCACACTCTACTGGTGTTTTATTTAAATAAGTCTGCTCAACTAGATTGATTTCCCCTGCAATTTTTCTACTATTAGAAGCTGCACTTTAATAAGACCATTTATGAAAAATTCTCCACACAAATATTAAAACGGAATTTTATCAAGCATTGAGCTCTAACGTTCTGCTTATAGGAAATTAAACCATCCAAAAAATCCAAAGTGGGAGGCATTTTAAAGAACTTAATCTGGTCTCTTCAATAAGCCAATGTCATGGAAATATGGGGGTGTCACTGTTATAAATAATAAGAAGAAACATTTTAAAAAATCCCAACACAATCTATTGGTCTTGCTTAATACTGGCATTGAGGAATGGATTATGAAAGATAACTGATGGGAAACTGGAGAGGGGAGAGAACATGAGAAGTCTCAGTAAGGATCCGTACTGAGGGCCAGTGAGATTGCCCAGTAGGCAGAAGCACTAGAATTCTACCAGAGTTCAATCCCCAGATGAACTCCCAAGAGTTGTCTGACTTTCATATGCATACCATGCAATGCATGTGCCTATCATCTCACACACATGCACATACACACCACAACAATGATAACAATCATAGTAAGAGTTCATACTAAAGAATTATCAAAAGATTGTATCTCAGTGGACATGTACAATGTCATGAGTTCAATCCGCAGCATTGAATACACAAAAATCATTATCATTTTATAACTATTTTCAGAGAGATACAGTGAGTGATTATGTAAAAATGTGTTCTAATTATTTTAGAGATACCATAAACCTACACTTAAAAAAATGGGCTTCACCTTAAGAAGCATCCTACTCCTAAAAATGAATCTATGGCTTACTTTTTAATAATGCAAAAAAAATGTAATCAAGTTTAGTAAACATTTTATAATTAACCAAAAGTTAAATGACAGGATGCAGGTGACATTCTGCATTTCAATGCCCTCTAGTCCCTGCCTGAAAATATTGCTTCGATTACTTTCTTAACTTTAGTTTTTCTTTTATTTTATGTATGTAGATAGTTTGCCTTCACGTATTTCTGCTAGAGCCTACAGAGGCCAGAAGGTGTCAGATGCCTGGAACCAGAGCTACAGACGGTTTTGAGTCACCATGTGAAGGCTAAGACTAGAACTCAGGTCCTCTGGAAGAACAGCCAATAATTTAATTGCTAAGCTATCTCTCCAGCCTAAATTCCTTTTTGAAAATCTGTGTCTGTCTGTGTATTTATGATGTATATGTGTATATGCATATGTACAGGCATATACAAGCAAGGCATACATGTCAGGGGACAACTTCTTGTGTCAGTCCTCCCTTCTGTCATGTTTGAGATGGATCACTAATTATTTCATGTTGTGCACCTCAGGCAAGCGGGCCCTGAGGTTCTAGGAATTCTCTTGTATCCCCTATATCACCCAAGAAATACTGTAACAGAAGCATTCTACTGCCTACGGCATTTATGTGAGTTCTGGGGATGCAAAAGCAGGTCTTATGCTGGCACAGCAAGCAATATCCCTCTGAACCATCCCTTAAGTCTGATTTTTTTCCATCTTTACCAATCAGTTATCATTATTTTGTGTAAACTACTCCCCACCTTGATTCTTGGACTATCAGCAACATCAATACTGTTTATAAAACATATTATAGATGTACGGTTTAATTTTTTTAAATAAGATAAAATTAATTCAGACTTTAAAAATAATGAGTGAAGAAACAGCATGCACAAATCGAGTGGCTATGCACACCTTTAATCCCTCCCAGCACTGTGAGCTCAAGTGCAGCTTGGTGTGTGTATTGAATTCCTAGGCAGCCAGGGCCACATAGTGAGAATCTGTCCAAAGCACACAAAATAGAAACAGTATGACCAAAGACACTCTCATTTATGGTTACATTTATTTACTGGTCAATACATACCTTGGAGAATGAGTTACTAAAACAGACTTTGAACAGGGTAACTATACGGTTAGCAAATTATTTTTATTTTTTTCTATACTTCTCTATTGTATGAATTTTGTGATGAGTATGCATTAGTGTATTAGTTAAAACAGTAAATCAAGATAGTATTTAAGTAAAAAATTAATTGACTACTATCAGGACAATCATCCTTGTCTCTAAACATGTACTTGTGATAGTTGTGATTTGCCTTAAGATAATCCTTGGAGAGAAACTTACTGGTTTAGGGTTCAGTATTTCTTCAGAAGTCATCTCAGGTCATCCTTTCGAAATCATGTTGACAGAGGATTGCTTCCCAAACTCTCCCAGGCCACATTTCTTTGACTCAGAATCTTTTTGTAAGTTAAAATACTAAGCTAGGCCGTGGTGGCACACACCTTTAAACCCCGCACTCAGAGGTAGGCAGTCTCTGTGAGTTCATGCCCAACCTAGTCTATAGAATTCCAGGACAGCCAAGACTATGCAGAGAAACCCTGTTTAAAAAAAAAAAAAAACAAGAAAGTTAAAATACTAAACTCGCAGTATGAAACCTTTTAGACACACCCACATGGTAGAGACTCAATCCTAGAAATCCTAGAAATCACAGCTAGAAATGTGAATTAGAAGTAACAGTTTGACCTTCTCCCCATCCAATTATCCTGTAGATGCTGGCCATGAACCCAATGCCCAGCAGAAACACAAGGTGGAAATTAGTCTCCTGACGAAGACCCCGGGGGACTGACCATCCATTTTCTACCCAGTAGAAGCAGGAAGAGTTCCTGTCTTAGTTACTTTTCCAGTTCTGTAAGGCATGACCATGGCAACTTTTAGAACAAAGAGGTTGCTTGGGGCTTACAGTTTCAGGGGATTAGAGTGTCATGGTTGGGGGCACGGCAGCAGGAAGGAGGGCAAGGCATGGAATGGGAGCTGAAAGCTCCCATCCGATCCACAAGCAGAAGGCAGCGAGAGCTAATTAGGAACGGCATAGGTTTTTAAGACCTCCACATCCTCCCATATGACACACCTCCTCCCAGAGTGACACACTCCTCCAAGAGTGTCACACCTCCTAATCCTTTAGAAACAGTTTCACTATCTGGGGATGAAGCATTCAAATGTATGAGTCTATGGGGGCCCTTCCGCCTCAAACCATCACAGTTCCAAGGATCATTGGTACAAGTATGGCAACCAGCAGTCTCAAAACATCCCAAAGCACTGGACAGGGAGGCTAGTCATCACTGACTTACATCACCTGCCCCCATTTGGAGGGGCATAGTGGGTTTCTTAGCCTCTACGCTCAGAGAAAACAAGGAAAGGGGAGGCAGGACAAGTGACGCGTGAACAAGGGCAAGCAGCATAAGACAGCAGAGAAGACGTGGCTGTCAATGTACCCAGTCTTCCTCCCGCGGTGTGAGCAGCCCCCACTGCTGCTGAGTCTTCACCTATACATACGAGATAGAAGTGGTTAGACAAGATGCTAATTGGAACTTGCTCTGCTTCTATCCTCATTCCCTAGCGCCTTCAAGGCCAGGCAGAGAGGTGATTCACATTCATGCATGAAGATAGAGGGGCAGGGAGCTGATTCTATATTTCTGATTGAAGACAGAGGGGCAGGGAGCTGATTCTATATTTCTGATTGAAGGCTGAGGGGCAGGGAGCTGATTCTACACCCATGCATGAAATCAGAGGGGCAAAAGACTCTTCCTCTACCCTTGCATGCAGGATGTCACCCTTGGAGAAAGAGGGGAAGTGTTAGATGGTAATGTCACTCAAAATGGTCACTACAACTGAAGGAAATGTTCACTTAGTCTTGCTATCTGCAAAATGGCAGAATGAGGCCTGGTGATCACAGCCTCAAAACAATTCCAACCTGCACTTCTACCCTGTATCCTCTCCACCATTACAGACATGTTGTCTGCTGTGGGAAAAAATAAGTAAATTCAGATCTCAGAATCTTATATCCATTTTTTTCAGGATTTTACCAAAAACCAATCACCATAACAAAAATCAGGATGACCACAATTCAAATTGTGGAAATTATGCAAAAACTACTGATATAAATCAAATACTGGAATCTTCTGGCAACAGTTTCTCATCGGTTGTCATTTTTAAAAGTAATGATTAAATGATTGCAAAGTCTCTTGAAACAAATGAACAAAAATATGTGGCCTCTTTCAGTTTCTTCAATGAGTCAGTGTTCATTCAGCAATCTGTTGCTTGGTTTCCATGTATTTGTACAATTTGTAACTACAGTTTTATTGCATAATGGGCAAAGGACACACATTCTGGGACTTCAACTTTCTGTTCACATTGAAACTTGTGTTGTGACTTAATTCATGGACTATCCTGGAGGCTGTCCCATTAGGTGACAGAAGAAAGGGCTGTTGGACATCAACTCCATTTGGTTGACAGTCTAGTTTAACTCTGATGCCCCTCTGCTGGTTTTTGGAGGGTGGAGGGAAAGGACTTGGGGTGATCTATTTATTGGTCAGTGGATGCTAAAGCCCCACACAGTTGTATTGAAGTTTGTATCTCTCAAAATTCTTCCCATCCAAATGGCCATACTACCAAAATGCTTTACAGATTCAATGTAATCTCATCACAATTCAAATGTACTCCTCTCAGAGCTATAAAAAAAAAACAAATAGACTTAAAATGCAAATGCAAGCACAAAAGATCCTGAACAAAGATGTCTTAAGCCAAAAGGACCAAAACTGGACACATCACTATGCCTAATCTTGAAACAGAACAGTAACCAAGACAAAGCAGGGATAGCATAAAAACTAATGCAAACTGGATGTAATAGAGCTTCCAGAAATTATTTCATGAATCTAAAGCCAACTGGTGGTTGACAAAGGTACCAAAAAATCATATAAGGGGAAAGGCCAGCATCTTCAATAAATAGAAGCTGGAAAATGGGGTATCCATGTATAGAAAATTGAACTTTATTTTTAGAGAAGGTCTCAAACAGATCTGACTGACCTCAAACTCTATGCGCCTGAAGATGGGCTTCTCCAGGGGCGCCTCCACTCCCCAATGCTGTGAAGATAGTTGAGTACCAGGACACCTGCCAGAAGAACAAAAGTTAAACACTCTGTTCCTCGTGCTATATTTAAAAGCAAGCAGCCAAACAAACAATAACCTAAAAATGGATCCAAGAGCTCAATGTCAGTCATGAAACCATGAGACTAAGACAAAGAGAAGCAATTCAAGGTGTTGGTATGAGTCCTATTTTTTTTTTAAATAAAAGATACACTTTTACATGCCACTGTGGCCACCCCATACACAGGCTTCCTTTCCATGACTTGAGTTACATAAAGTCAAACACAGTTTGAAGACATTAAATAAACTAGCCCATGAACCAATAGCTCATAACTTCTTGCTTGTCCACTATTCTGAATAGGATGGTGAATAGGGGGTTTTGTACCTTCCTACTGATGTGAGTCCCCTCATTGCCCAGCATCATCATGGTGTATGTGCCACATGGGATGGAAGAACTAACTAACTACGACAGTATTTCAGGGCTGGTCTGTACCACCCAGGGTGACCCCACATCCTCAGTGTCCGCCAGCATTTCTCTGCAGAGGGAGGCTACTGTGTATCATTCATAATAATGTGTTCACCCATTCCATGGACTCTTTTTATTTTACTTACTTTGTTCATTCAAACATTCATTTTGGTTCCTTTTTCCACTTCCCATTCCTTATATTTCAAATATTTTATTTATTTTTTTAATTTATTCTCTGGCAATTACATAGTAGAACACAAGATATTGAGATCCTATGTGCTTCCCTTCCTCCAACTCCTCTGAAGCTCCTCCCAACGTCATGTCTTTGGGTTTGTTTGGTTATTTTTCATTTCGTTTGGCTTTTGAGACAGGGGTTCTTTGCATAGCCCTGGCTGTACTGGAATTGGCTCTGCAGACCAGGCTAGCATCAAATTCAGAAGTCTGCCTGCCTGTCTCTGCCTCCTTAATGCTGGGATTAAAAGTGCAAGTTGCCACCCCAGGCTTCATGTATATATTTATTAACCCAGACACTAATTACTATGATCCATTTGAACATGCACGTGGAGCTATCATTGCCAGTAGATAGAACCGGCAATCTACCAGGGGCCACGCCCACTGAAGAAAATTGATTCTCCTGCCCCCAGATGCTGAAAAGCTCCTCAGTGAGGCAAGGGCTTCAGGGGTCTCTCCCCAGCCATGCTGGCTTGATCTTTTGCAGGTTTTGTCAGACAACTACAGTTGCTGTGTCTCAGAAGAGCAACAGCCTTGTCTTATTTTGAAGACACCGTTTTTGCAGCAGAGTGTACCCCAACCTCCGGTTCTTACAAGCCCCTCCCCCTACGCACATGCAGCAAACACTTCCATGCTGTTCTCTGAGCCTTGGAGAGAAGGGCTCTGATAAAGATGTCACCTATTCTCAGCGCGTTAACCAGATGTGAATCTCTGTATGAATCACCAAGCACCGACTAAAGAAGCTGTGCTGAGAAGGTGCACTCGTCTACCATATAAGGAAACACGTTCAGATGACATCTTGATACTAAGTCCCTTTGGAAGAAGAGCTGTAGGCTCACACTAGTCTACCATATAAGGAAACACGTTCAGATGACATCCTGATACTAAGGCCCTTTGGAAGAAGAGCTGTAGGCTCACACTAGTCTACCATATAAGGAAACACGTTCAGATGACATCTTGATACTAAGTCCCTTTGGAAGAAGGGCTGTAGGCTCACACTAGTCTACCACATAAGGAAACACGTTCAGATGACATCTTGATACTAAGGCCCTTTGGAAGAAGAGCTGTAGGCTCTCCCCAAGGACCTGGGGGCCCCCTAGTCATGGGTTCCTGGCCAGGTTCACAGTACCACCCTCTCCACATTCTTGATAGCATCCTATGATACATTCAAGGTTTACATTTCGATAAAGTTCAACCTATTATTTCAATTGTTCGTGTTTCCAGTATTATCACCAAGAACCATTTCAGACTCAAAAATACTGAAATTCATGCTTATGCTTGATCTTACTTTAAAAAATCCAAATCCTTCCTGGCATGACAAATGAAAATTAAAGGTCAAGTGAAGGCTTTAATAAATGTTGGGTAGATCAAGGATGGTACAAAATAAACGTGAATTTTCTATTTTAAAAAGCAGGAGTCTGTGAGGGCAGGAGAGACGCTCAGAGAGGGGATCGTGTACAGTCTGGAAGTTCCAATACCCCAGTCTTCACAATGATGAACAATAGATAACCTCAGAATCTGCTCCACCCCACCCTCCACCCCCCAACCTCCTACCCCCACCCCCACCCGGCTCAGGCTCAGAGATTCCAAACTCCAGTCTTACTGAGAGTTGATGAGATCTGTCAGGACTCTGAGGGCCAGGCTCCCTCTCACTCCTTTCTTCCCAGTCTGAACCAGGCCTCCTGACGTCTGTGCCAGCGTCATGCCTTCCACAGCTGTCTCTCTGGGCTTCCCTCACTGTAGTCTCAGAAGGCTAAACCGAGGCCTGAGTTTCAAGATGGCTCCTGAGGAATCAGTCCAATCAAAACCCACAGCTGTGTTTGAGGCCTGTGAAAGCTGAGGGCGTGTCCTGCAGAAGGACAGCCCCTCCCACTCTGGCTTCCCTTGGGAAGCAGTTTTTACTTCCTCTACTCACCAGGAAACTGCAGAGCTGAGCCCCCTGGCTTCCCATTACTTCTCCACATCACATGACCTTTATCACATGACCTTTTCCTCCCCACTTCCAGGGAACCTTTCCCTTTCCCGGTGGGCTTCTGAAACTCAGTATTTCCTCCTTTGGGATAAAGTTTGACTTTTTTCCTGTTGGAATTAGCCCCATCACAGGCTCACAAAGAGACTCCGGTTGACCCTCTAACCCAAAAGTCCCTCCATACTTGATACTCACTTAAATTAGCTGAAAACCCAACAACACACACACAAAGAGACAACCCTGCACCTGAATGAGCAGCTTGGCTGAGTTTCTAGAATTGGAAGCTCCAACAGCAAAGGAAGCAACAAGCTTTAGTCACCTCACACGTGAAGCAAATATATTCATCTATAAAGTCATCAGTGCTGGGCATGGGCATGCAAACCTGCTGTTCTGGCACTGAAGGCTCTGAGACAGGAGGATCACAAGTTAGAGGCTAGCCTAACTGTACAGGAAGAGGCCATATCCAAACAGTAAAAGCCCAGGACTGGACAAATGGCTCAGCGGTTAAGAGCACTTGCTGTTCTCACAAGAGACACTGATTCTATTCTCAGCACCCACGTGAGGTGATTCTCATTTCCAGGGGATCCCACACTCTTTTCCTGGCCACCTTGGGCAGGCACACACACCCCACATATACATAAATAGAAATTGAAAATTTTCAACACCCCCCAAAAATAAGAACCATGAAGAAAAAAAAAGAAGGCCTCTCTCTTCTCCTCCCTTCTCTTTCCTCTCCTACCTGTCCCAACTTGCTCTTCTCTATCTTTCACTCTTGGCCATTCTTTCAATGAGTAAGACCGTGTGTGTGTGTGTGTGTGTGTGTGTGTCTGGGTGTGTGTCTGTGGGAGCACGTGTTGAATGGGGAAGGTGGTTTTGTGGAAAATCTCTGTACTTTCCACTTACTTTTGCTGCGAGCATTAAATTGTTCTTAAAAAACAAAATCTGCTAAAAAAAAATGTGACTGGGTCATCATCAAATTATTTTTCGGCTCCTGCAGGTGCAGAAGCTGGTGAGGACTGGAAGCCTGGATCAGCATTCTGCAGAGTAGGGGTCACCTTCGAGCATTTCCCCATAGCACAGTGGGGATTTTCTTCCTTGCCTTTTTTTTTTTCAATGGTTTTTGTGTGGTGAATATTGAGTCCTTTGAGAGCCCAGGGACAGAGTCAGCTAATAGCTGTGCCCCAGCCGCAAAAGCTTGGGAACACGGAAGACTTTCCCAGTACTACCTCCATGAAGCCAGATGTGAGACAGGCCTGCTGTCTCTGGTGTCCTACGCTTCCCGCTACTTGGCTGTGCACCTGTCCTCACCCGTTATTGATGTTGTCCTTTCCGTGTTGTGGTTTGATGTTCTTCTGCTGGACTTAGTTGAGATCATGAAAGCCCTCCTTCCTTGGTGTTCTCCCCTCCCAGGCCCCCTAGGTCAGTGGGTTTTAGTCCAAGCCACACACATGAATCAAGACACCAGCCGCTGACATCTGATCTCCCAATTAGTGAGTCAGTGGGCAGTTTTCAGCTCTCCAGCTGACTCGGCTGAGCAGTCAAAGCTGCAAACTCTGAGTCTTACTGAGCCCTTGACACGTCCCCAAACTCCTCTGTTCTCCAGCTAATCACAAAAGCAAAGTAAGATGGATATAACAAAAGGAGAAAATCATAAATATAAAACATGGAAAAATGAAAATAAAATACCATTTTAAAAAGCCAAGTTAGAGACCATCACCACTTCAAAGCCTCACAACTAGAAGCTCTGCTCCTGCTGGACCCAAAGTAGTTTGGGCCAAGGTTCCTTATTTCTTATTTCCTCCTCTGCCTCCTTCTTAGGCTCCGAGGACCACACAGCCTGTAGCTCAGCCTCTCTCCTCCCTTCCTGTGTGAAAACCTCTTCTAATCTCTAATACAAGATGCTATGTAAATAATCGACCTTTTTCCTCCTGTCGCATTACCTAAACCAAGCTTGCTATCTTAGAACCATGCTGCTGAAGCAAAGTCTGATATTCTAACACAATGTGTACCAGGCACAGATGTAAATCTTTACTATATTAAAGTGCTATATTTTCCAGGAGTGAAACTCCTCTCAAACAGATGTGCTCCTAGGTCCCTGTCACCCAGCCTTTGGGAGACTCTCTGCCCACCTCTCCAGTCTCACTCCTCCCCATCCTCCTCCCTCCCTTGATGGCACACAGACAGAATCTTTAGTCCTGGGGGCACAGCTTCCTCTCTGAATACTCCAACTTCTTCCAGTTCAGGGGCCTCTGTATTTGGTAGATTCCTTTCAGGAGAACTCACTTGGCTACACAGGCCTTTGCTTTCATCTCTAATGACACTCTGACCTAGGGACAGTCCCTGAGAATGGGCTAAAGCTGTTCCCTCTCATATAGAGACTCACTCAGCAGACAGTTCTAGCAGCCACAACCACAGAGTATGATTAGTCCACAGTGGGGATGCTAGATTCTGCTAAGGTCTCTGTTTATTCCTCATGCCAGTTTCCTAGTCCCAAAGGGCATGATTGGGAAGCCAAGTCCCATCACAACATCCCCATCTCAGAATCAATCAGCTGATTAATGGACCAGAACTGATGTCCCTTTAAATCTATTCTCAGGAACTAGACTTCTCAGAAAGGGACCCTAGCCCCAGCCCTGAGAAGGGCAAGGAGCACCTGCTTAAATTGTGGTAATTTTTAGCCAAATTTCCAAAGTTGTATGAGCCTACTCGTAGTAAGATGTCTAGGCTAAAGGAACTGGTGAACTTAAAAAAAAAAATTGCAAGCCAGCTGACAAAATGAAGAAAAAAATAGTTTTTATTAGTGGAAGTGTATCCAGCTAAAGTCAGACAGCTCCACCATATCTCAACTTCATTACTCTCAAAATTACGCGCATAGCTCTTAGAAGGACGGTTTCTGTTGCATCGTAAGATATGTGAAGTTTCATAAAGTATAAATATATAGTCAAGTCGACATGAAGGTGCCATACCAAGCTTTTCATTCCAGCTCCTGGGATATGGAGGCAAAAGGATCTGTGAGATACTGAGGCCAGCCTGGTCTAACATAGGGAGTTCCAGCCAAGTTGGGGCTACACAGTGAGACCCTATTCTAAAAAAAATA
Organism: Microtus oregoni; assembly: GCF_018167655.1. Taxonomy (NCBI): domain Eukaryota; kingdom Metazoa; phylum Chordata; class Mammalia; order Rodentia; family Cricetidae; genus Microtus; species Microtus oregoni. The sequence continues at coordinate 2,288,778 of NW_024543086.1, forward strand.
AAAACTAAAGTGTATTTGTTAAGTATTGTAATGAACTATTCCACAGTAGATTATCGGTAACAGAATAAATGGTATCTTGAAAGTTCAAGATTAAATGGCTTTGTGGGAGCCTAGGCAGTTTGGATGCTCACCTTACTAGACCTGGATGGAGGTGGGTGGTCCTTGGACTTCCCACAGGGCAGGGAACCCTGATTGCTCTTTGGGCTGATGAGGGAGGGGGACTTGACCGGGGGAGGGGGAGGGAAATGGGAGGTGGTGGCAGAGAGGAGGCAGAAATCTTTAATAAATAATTAATAATAAAAAAATAAATAAAAGAAAATTAAATAAAATCAACAAGACTGATTTATCTGTAGGAATATTTACAAAATTCATCTTGGATCTTTCTGTCAATCCTCTCAGTTGATGATGTTTTCTATAGTATAACAAAAACACAGACAGCAACTGCATCAAAGGGAAACATGATTATTTTAAAGATGTATCAGACAACATACAATATAGATTCATGGTTGTAATAATATGAAAATACTTGGCTCGGCTCTAACTCGACATCTGCGAGGGTGGGGATGCGCATTCTGGAATGTTTCCACTGCTCAAAGGCTTCTCAGTCACCTCTCATTGCAGTGACCACTGTCCGCCAGGGTAAGCAAACAGATAGGGACAACAGAATAGAGGTTCCCCTATTGTAACTACTGACAGTATTGGAGCCCATGGATAAGACAAGTCTTCCACTGAGTCCCATGGACTTTCACTAGTCACCATGTTCTTGAGTTCAAGCAAAACTTGTAAATGCTAGGTGGGACAGCCAGACAGATTTCCAGACCCCTTCATGTCTGTCATGCATCTCTAAGAAGACTGAAGATCAAAGCAGGCATCACAATCAGAGCCCTGCAGGAGGCAGGAGAGCTCAGGGGCTGATGGCGCCCTCTGGTGGCCTCATGAATGTAGAACTATCTTGAACAAATCTTTCTAGAAAAGCTACAAATCCAGGCTCTCATTGCAAAAGGACTATTTTAACGTGTAGTTGCCTCAAATTTAAGAAAAAGAAAATTAAGAAACATCACTGTATACCAAAGAAACCCTGTCTTGAAAAACCAAAAAGAAAAAAAACAGTAGTTTAAACATAATCTTTTTTGAGCATAATAGGGAAGCCCCATTAGGCAAATCCAGAATGCTACTTCCTGCTATGTGACCTACCCCCAAAAATCCCCAGTGAGACACACATTCATTTTCTATAATCTAGACTGAGATCCACCCCTGTTCTCCTATGGACTGAGTGTCTCTAACCAAAGTCAGGGCTTACTCAAACTGAAATAAAAATTAATAGACTCTTATAATTCTGCTCTTCTCAACAACCAGACTGGCAGTGGATATACCAACACAACAGCCTTTGTTAACTCAGCAAAACCAAATACTTCAATGATTGTGACAAACTGATCCACTAGGATAAATGTTTTGTCTTTCTTAAATAAATTTAAGAATAAATATGACCTGGAGATGATTAGAAATTTAGAACTCTGAATGAAACCAGTGCTAGCCCCAACTCTGTTACACCTGGAGTAGGACTTCTCCCAGGCAGAGCCTGTGTCCTGCTACCCTCTTCCCCTTCATCTCTGCATTGCCTCCTTCCAGCTCCTGATTCAGAGCCCAGTGCTGAGAATAGGAGCACTGGGCATCACGGCAGCCTGCGGGGGAAACAGCACTGATGACCTCAACCCCTTGGTCCACTGTTTTCTTCCCTGATGTCTGCCTGGTCCATTCTCACCAAGGTAACCTCTCCTGACATGAAACACCCATCCTTATCCTAAGATCAATCCCATAATAAATGTATTCTATTTCCAGAGCTATGAGAAAGCCCAATCAACTCTAATGGTGACATTAGGCTCCCTTCTATTTATCTATGAGGGAATTAAAAGCTATATGTTCTCATGATTTTATGCCTTGGGGAGAGAAGGGAAAGCGACATTTCCAACTATAATAAAATAGATAAAACATGATCATGAAATACTTCAAAATTCAGGATGCCCCTCCCCTCACTTTTTTTCTTTAACTTTTCAATTCTAATTCTCTCTTAATGGTATTAATAATCAAGGCAGGAATCTATTTCCTGTACCACCAATGTCTATGTTGACTAAAGGAAACAAGAATTCTAAAATGTTCATGTTTGAGAGAATGTGCTTCAAATGAGTGAGAGACAGAGGCAATGCTGAGACCAGAATTAGGATGGCCATTTGAAATGCTTCTGCTAAGAATTCTGTTTAGTTCAGTGCCCCATTTTTTAAATTGGGTTATTTAGAATTTTACTGTCTAAGTTTTTGAGTTCTTTATATATTTTGGAGATCAGTCCTTTGTCTGATGTGGGGTTGGTCAAGATCTTTTCCCATTCAGTAGGCTGCCTTTTTGTCTTATTGTCTGTGTCCTTTGCTTTACAGAAGCTTCTCGGTTTCAGGAGGTTCCATTTATTTATTGTTGCTCTCAGTGTCTGTGCTACTGGGTTATATTTAGGAAAGTGGTCCCCTGTGCCCATGCATTGAAAACTACTTCCCATTTTCTCTTCTATCAGGTTCAGTGTGGTCAGATTTATATTGAGGTCTTTAATCCATTTGGACTTGAGTTTCGTGCATGGTGATAGATATGGATCTATTTTCATTCATCTACATGTTGACATCCAGTTATGCCAGCACCATTTGTTGAGGAGGCTTTCTAAAATTTTGTGGATTAATATCCGGTCTTCAATTTGATTACATTGGTCAATGTCTCTGTTTTTATGCCAATAGCAAGCTGTTTTCATTACTGTAGCTCTGTAAAAGAACTTGATGTCAGGGAGACCTACATCAGAGCACTGGACTGAGCACCCAAGGTCCAGTTGAAGAGTAGAAGGAATGAAAATATGAGCAAAAAGGTCAAGACTATGAAGGGTTCATCCACTGAAACAGTATACCTGAGCTAATGGGGGCGCTCACCAACTCCAGCTGGACTGGGAAGGAACAAGCATAGGACCAAACTAATTCCACTGAATGTGGTTGACAGTTGTATGGCTGGGGCAGACTGAGGGGCCACTGGCAGTGGCACTGGGATTTATCTCTACTGCATGTACTGGCTTTTGGGATCCTATTCTCTTTGGATGGATATCTTGCTCAGCCTAGATGTAGTAGGGTGAGCCTTGGACCTTACACAAAGCAATGCTACTTACCCTCTCTTAGGATTAGAGGGTGGGAGGGTGTTCGAGGGAATGGGAGGAGGGGAGAAAGTGGGAATTTGGATTGGTATTTTTTTTAATCTAATAAAAAAGAATTAGGATGATGTGAACTGTGAATTTGAGTATTAACAGCAGAGGGTCACCCTCTCCACCACTGCTGGATGAATGGACACAGAACATAGCCCTGCAGCTGGAAAGGCTGTTTGCGCTGTCAAATCCAGATGCTGTCTTTGAAGTCTCAGGAAGAGAGCCCCTCAGAGGACCAATGGGATTCAATCTGTAGGGTAAAGACTGTCTTCAATTATGTATACATTGTCTTCAGCTCGGGACCGGAAAACCACTGCATTTTGCAAAGCTCCAATCTTAGAGAAACGAAATGCTACCAGGCTGCAGAGAAAGAGAGAGAGAGAGATGTTGAAGAAAGAACAAGAGGTTACCTTTCAGGTCTAAGCAGAACTTTCAATCATGATGTATGCTCAGGACTCTAGGAGCCCCATTCACAAAACCTCTAACCACACAGGACCCTCCTATCCTATTAGGTCATAGAAAAGTTTATTTAATAGATAGCTGAAGAATAGGTTTTTAAGAGAGAGAGAGAGAGAGAGAGAGAGAGAGAGAGAGAGAAGTAGCTCATATTGGAATCCTTCAAGATACTAATGTAATAAAACACATAAGTTGAAGATCAAGACAGAGAGATATCTTTTCATCAACATGAGGTACCTAAGCAGAATGTTCGTTTTGGAACTGGGCTAGATGACTTGTGTGTTTACTTTGCACTGTGATGCTTTCAAAAGACTAAGGAGAGCCTGGTTGCCTGAGTGCCATCCCTGGAGCCCAGAGAAAAGGCAAAAGGAAAGAGCCTGCTCCACGGTGTTGTCCTCCACATACATACATCATGCTCACAGTGATACAAAGTTTCCTTTGTTTAAAAAGAAAGAGTTTTGAAGCTTGCATGGCATCTAACCCTCTAACATTAAGCAGGGAGTAGAAAGCATGTCAAGTCACAAAGCAGTTGTAGCTGCTGGTCTGGGGCACAATTTCAAGGCTACTGTATGCCACACATGCGCAGACACTGCATGCACACAAACAGCAGGAACTGCACTGGAAGGAATTTGGGGAGAGCACAGCAGGTCTTTTCACTTCCCCTATCCTGGCAGCTGTGGGAGGGGCTTCCCTGGGAGAGCTCATTCTATACCCATGATCATCAGGGTGGGCACAGTGGACTGATACTTGAGCTTCTAGATGTCATGGGGGAGCAAACCAGAGAAGAAAACAGACTAAGTCAGGGATGATGCTTTGACAGTGGGGTTTTGTCATTTGTGGTCATTTCTACCACTGAAATGTAGAACCGAAATGAGTATCTCCAGTCGGCCACATAGGAATGAACACCTGTGCTGAGAATTACACAGGACGAGAGAGAGCAAGCTCCACTCTGCCTGGACAGTCACACATGAAGGGAAACAGTGTAGGGTCAGGACATTCATGAGTCATCTTGATATAGCTGACAGAAAAAGTCATGAGAAAACGCCTAGAATCTTTTATGTATTGGTTAGTGGGGTTTTGTGGTTTGCTTTTTTGCTTTTTAATTATATTTTATTTATTTATTCATTCATTCATTCATTCATTCACTTATATTCATTTGCTTGTGACAGGGTCTCACTATTTTTTTTCCTGGCTATCTTGTGACTTCTTCAAAGACCAGACTAACCTGAAATCATAGAGACCCACTTGCCTCTGCCTGCTGTGTTGGCATTAAAGGGGTGAGCCACTACACCTGGCCTTATTTATTTTTTGACAGTGTTGCTAGAAGTCTGGGCTGGAACTAAACTTATAGCCCTCCTGCATTTACTTACTGAGTGTGGAAATAACAGGTGTGTGCCCCCTCACCCGACTTCTCCCCTCTTCTTTATGTGCTGTGTTTTCTCCAATATTTTCTTTTAAATTAAAAGTGATTAAAAAGTAACTTTGGGGACTGAAGAGTTGATCAGCAGTTAAGGATGCTTGTTGTACAAACCAGAGAACCAGAGTTCAGATGTTGCCTTAGGTAACAGGTAGAACATATCCTGCATGCCTGTAACCCAGCACTGAGGGAGAGACAGACAGGAGGATCGCTCGGGCTCTGGCTATTGCGAAAGCAAGCAATGTGAACTGCAGGTCCCAGGGGCACTCTGTATCAAAGCAGAGAGTGAGAGATAGAGGAGGACGCTCACTGCCCTCCTCTGGCCTCCATGTATGTGTTCTTGCACACTCTCATCCCTGTCTTCTCCATGTCCCTGTCCCCTGTTTCTGCCCCACCTCTACCTATCCTACCCTTATCTTTCTCACATTCAAAATAAAAAAAAATGTGAAATCAATGTTTCAAAAAGATGCCTTATCAATACAGAAACAAAAATTATGGACTAAAATAATGTTGTGTTCTTCCAACTCTAAGGGATGGCTCCTTTTTCTTTTTCAGAAAGAGTTAGTGTTAGTTTGCTTTATATTATTTTATTTACCAGTTAGATCTATATGCATGGGCTCCTGAGGTTGAGGCCAGTGTAGTGTGACCTCATATTTACAGACTTGTTTTTAATCAATAGGATGAGACTAATTATTGTTTCTACCTTATAGATTTATTACTGTGAAGGGAAGAAGTGACTGAGAAGAAAAAGCTAACTGTATCAGGAACTTCTAATGGACTGGCTCAAGACCCAGTCTGTGGCTTGATTCTTATGCTTAACATAGACATAGGTAAGTCTATGGATAACAGACTGAAGGACATGGAGTTTTTGCTGAAATACATACATAGCCCTGTGTACATCCAATCTTTAGCCAATTGAAGAAAATTACATGGCTGTAGACTAAGGCAGATAACACTGGAGAGAATAAAAGAGCCCCAAGTACAGTAAACAAGACAAGAGCAGTGAAGCCTGGCAAAGCAGACACCAGTGTAGTGAGTGGAGGGGACTGATGTGGAGATACTGGCCATTCGCAGTTCTGTCGCACTCCCGGCAGACTCAGAAATAATCTTCCTCTAAATTTTATGCTCCCTTGGGTCTTCCTCAAACACCTCACCACCTAAGCACATCATTCCCTGCACACTTCCCCCAAAGCACCTAAAAGGACTTTTGTACTAGACTATATGCTCTGTCATACATTTTATCAGTTTATAATAAAAATAAATACTTGATGAAAGAAGACACTGAAGGAAACAAGAGTGGATCGAAGTAACTCCTTCAATACCAGCTCCAGGGAGCAAAGCCCACAATTAATCCAGTGTCTACCTATAAGAGATTAGAATCAACAGGTCTTCTGTTTCTGTCATACCATAAATCAGGGAAATACAGAATACAGATAATACCTTTGAGAAATGAGGATAATAAGAAAGGGACTCATTAAAATTTATTTTGGGATACAACCTACAGAATGGAGGCCAGCCATTGTGGAACACACCTGAAATCCCAGAGTGAAAGACTCAGAGGCAGGAGGATTGCGAGTTCCAGCCTGGCCTAGCTACATAGCAAGTTCCAGGCCAGTCTGGACTACATAGTGAGCCCTGTCTCAAATCAACCAACCCAGCAATGAATCAATTAGTAGAGAACGATTTAGTACAAAAGAGAGCATATTCCCAAGACTGTTGTTCAAAAAGATTCAACACAATCTATGCCACATTACCTTAGAGACTGCGACTTGTTTCTCGCACAGATGTACCCTATATTGGGGTGGGAGGAGGTGGGAGAAGATGAAGAGAAAATTGCACATGTCATCAGAGACACTCATGACACTTTCCCCTAAACAAGGATGTTGTCCTATTTTTGATTGAACCGTCCTCGGGTAACTTTGGGTAATTCCTTCTGTCCCCCACAGGAAGGATTGTCTGCCCCTTCGCTGTCTGGTGTATTCACCCACGTGACCTAATGTACTAGAGTGAAAGGGACTTTGTTCACTGAGACAAACAAAAAGTCTCAATTTTTTTTTCCTAATGAACTGCCAGAGAACAAACCCATAAGGCAAAAATAAACAACTTTGGATTAAGGAAGGGAAGACACTTGTGGTATTTTACTCAATTTCTATGTAATTTTCCCTTTCAGACATGATCTGATATGTAGCCCAGGCTAGCCACAGACCTTAAGGATGCTGGTATCATAGGCACATGACACTGCCACCACCTTAAATAATCATTTTGGATAAACAACTTTTAAATGATTAGAGGGAACCATCTGAAATCTGACAGGCATATCCTTATTCCCCATTTGCCATGAAGCAGGTTAGTAACGGGCTCATGCATGGAGTTTTTTAAAGCCCATGGCTGAAGTTCATTGACTTCACAGAGAGAAACACTGTGTACAGCTGTACAGCTCATGGAAACAGCATGTAGGCCTGGGTGCCACCTTCAAATTGTCCATTCCAGCATTAGTCAGGGGGCTTCCCACCAATGTCTCATTTGCCTCTTCTACTAAGTATATTACAGAATATTCAACAGTATCATTATGGGAAACAAACAAGATTCCAAGGGTAGAACAGGAGAGAACACATCAAAGGTGTTTTAGTGATTTAAAAAAAAAAACCAAACCTATCAGAAATCTCTTGTGCGGTAATATTTAATTTTTTATGGAGAATATAATGATTTTATTTTTGATGGCAATGACTGAAAAACAAGAGGCAGGGTTAGGAACTACAGTGTTGGTGAGGACTGCAGCCTATTCTTGTGAGCCCAGCACTGGGATGTTCGAGGCCAGAGGATCTGGATGTTGGGGGCCAGTCTCAGCTACCTAGTAAGGCCAATACCAGTATGGAGTACATGAGATCACATGTACAGAACACGAATCTTTGGAGACACAGTAGCAATGGTTCAAGGTCACTGAGCAGAGCACTCACCAAGCATCAGAAATCAGTCACAGAGCTCTTTACATCCTAACACATTCCTTGGGGAGGAGAGGGTTTAACATGAGAGCCTTAGCTCTGGGGATACACAGGCCATGTGAACTCAAAGCCCCTGTTGCATGTACAGATGCTTAAAGAAAGACAGAGAACCCTAGCTCTCCTTCCTTGGGGACAGCTGTGACATGACTTACTGGTGATAACCACGGTGCTCACAAGCAGCAACAACAGCAGGACAGCAATGGGGATGCTGATATAGAAGCCGCTAGTCATGTTCTTCTGTGCCTTCCTCGAAGGGATCAATTCCTAAGGAAACAATAAATAAAATAACAGTAGAAATAAATAAACAGCAGTAAACACAAGAGACACCAAGTAAGAGGAACAGAAAACATATGCTCGACATTAACCTAGACTCTGGGTTCTAGAAATTCATCTTTGCTTGCCTGTGGCTAGTCTGGAATATGCAGGAAGACCCAAGGATCTGAGGTGGTAATGGGCACTGGAACTCTGAGACAATGTGAAATCAGTGTCTTTGGTGATGATGGAAACTATGGTGGTCTATGTTGCTCGAGGTGATTACCTCGAGGTAGATGCCTCAGCAAAATTCTAATCATGTACTTAATGTGGGTTCATACATCATGTATATGATTATGTCTGCCTTAATAGTCAAAAGGTATTTCCTAAATGTATCATCTTATGGTATTTAAAAAATAGATCATTTCTTAGTTAACTTGCTCTCAGTGTGCTCAGGTCTTAGCCTGGCCCTTCATCACAGACCCTACTTGTCCTGTATATGCAACTCAAGATTCCATACAAATAATAGCAAATGATCAGCATGGAAGTATATACACACAGACAAACTTGGCAGGTTATATTAAAGTTTTTAGGAATATATTTATATATTAAATATGAATATATGTAATATATAGTACATAGCATATACAGTTAATCGTTATATGTATGAATAATTACATATATTATTATATTATATATAATGTACAATGATATATAACATATTATATATGAGTTAATATATTTTATATATATATTAAAAATTAAAGAAACAGAGACCATGAATTATAAAGAAAGCAAGAAGAGAGTATATGGAAGGGTTTGGAGGGGGCTGAGAAAAAAAGAAAACAATACAAGTATATCCAATAACTTTCTAAAAATAGTAGAAAGACTCTATTTATGGCTGCAGCCCGATTACTACCGTGTGATCAGACAGAAATGCAGAATCTCCCTAGTGCCCTGGTGCAGGTGATCAGGGATCAGCACACACTGGAATAAACAGGAGATAGGCTGGGCAACAGGTGAGACCCCTCTAATAACTTGGCACTAATCTACTAGCCCTAAACAGAGCCCATGGATGGTTTAACTGTACGAAAAGGGAGATCAGAGACCAAGTCTTTGCCCGTGTGTGAGCCTCGTCTCTGTATTCAAAATTCAGGTTCCTTTGCTCTGTTTAGTCAGAGAGAGCAGGGACAAGGTAGTTAAGCTGTGTGAGCACTGTCTCTACGTCCTCAAACAGCATGTTCACTGGGTTCTCAGGAAAGGGATTCTCAGGTATTCTTGACAAACATTGTGGGAAATACAGACGAAAATAAGTTTTGCTTGTTATTCTGACATCATCTCCTGATCCCAGGCTGTTCTGAACCTCACTAATTGACAATGACCTCGAACCTCTGGCCCTCCTTCCCTAATCTCCTGAGAGCTTGGACTGCACATGTGTCTACTGTGCCCACAGAGCATTTACTTCAGAACATGTTCCTGATTGTGAATGGCAGCAATGCTTATCTTTTTTCATTTATCTTCACAGATTTTGTTCAACCTTTTAATGAAACAGAGTCCATGAAGTTGATCTCCTGGTTCCAGATGTAAACTACCATTGATAGCCCTGAGGATGTACACCTTACTTCCAGGAACTGAGAGGTGGAAGCAGGAGGGTCAGGAGTTCCATATTCTTCCCAGATACATAGCAAGGTCAAGACCAGCCTGAGCTCCATGGGATTTTGCCTCAAACAAACAAACAATACCCTGAAAACAAAACTGTGTGCTGTTGTACATTGGTTTCAATGCACCTAGGGACAACTTCGCATCTTCAGAGTCCAGATTCTACTACAGCTTATTCTCAATTTAACTCCAAGTTATTCCTCCGTGCTGCTAAGCATGACCGTTTCTCAGGTAACCGAGGGCAAGAACAACCTTGATATGCAGCGCTGTTTTGTTTTACACAGAGTCATAAATCTGCTCCCTAGCAACACGTACTTACTGGTGTCTGATATTTAACTAGGTATATACACAGATTCTTCCCATAACTGCCAGACCACTGGGTGCTAATGTCAATTAAGTCATTATATTTTTAGTGTCAGGATGAGCACGTGACACAGGCCTGTAATCCCAGTACTCAGTAGGCTGAGACAGGGAGATTATGAATTCGAGGCCAGTCTGAGTTATAGAATGAAATCATGTCTCAAAGAATGGGGGCAGTTGGTGGGATTCATTCACACAATTTCAATTCATAAAAGACAGAGGCAGAAGGGTCAGAAGTTCAAGATCATCATTAGCTATGCAGTATGTTCAAAAAAAAAAAAGAGAGAAACTTTCTTTCAGCTTGGTGGTAGTGGCACACGCCTTTAATCCCTACAGTCAGGAGGCAGAAGCAGGGAGGTTCTCTGTGAGTTCCAGGCCAGCCTGGTCTACAGAGTGAGTGAGTTCCAGGACAGGCTCTAAAAGCTCCAGAGATACCCTGTCTCAGAAAACCAAAGAAAAACAAACTTACTTTCAGTCTTTATGTTATGTTCTGTCAATAGGTATAAGTGTCTTTGGCCATTTGGCCCTGTGGAGATATGTCCAGATATGCAGAGAGTGTCTTGAAGTGTCTTGTTGTTGCTTGATGGTTTTTGGCAGTTCAAGCCCAGGGCTTTGCACACGCTAACAAGGGTGCTGCTACTTCCAATAGCCATATAATTCTCACAACCCCTATCTGGCTGTTTACTTACCTCAATCATGAATTTTTTTTTCTGTGCTAATTATATACATTAAAACAAACCTTGTTTCTTCCTGGAACCCAAACAATTCTATTGATAAATTTACTTTGACTATTTGTAGAGATAGAACTCTGTCAAGAATTCTGGAAGCAGGGTGCCTTGAATTTTTCTCAAGCTTAGCATACAGAAACTCCAGGAAGAATCATGCAAAATCTAAAATGTCTGAGGACTTAATAGCTCATGTGGAGATTTGTGTATGGAAAAAAATATCACTAATGGGGTCTACAGAGAATGGTCAATGGGCAGAAAAGCAATATAGGGGCAGTAAATGAAATCTTGAATTTAAACAGTCTATGTAAGAACCATATTCTTTTTAATTTTTTTATTTTTATACATTTATATGTTCATTCTTCTACAGTTTTGAGGCACCACCTCACTATTTAGCCCAAGTTGCCTAATGGCTGGCTTCAAACTTCTGATATCATTAATTAACTTCCTGAATCCTAAGACTAAGGAAGGAGCCAATATATCTGATTCGTGACTTTTCTTCATTTTTTTTAATGCGACTATCTGTAAACTAATTTTATAGACAAAATCTTTAAGTACAAATTGTTTCCTGAAAAAACATAGAAGCAAATACAGCTAATAAATTAGAGGAATATGCTTACAGTGTAATTATTCCAAGAGTCGTCTGACGATATCACAGTGTTATTCCAATCTGTTCAACAAGAGAGAAAATTAATTATAAATACAAGAATTTAGATGTTTTTACTATAACTGTAAATATTACCCACAATGCCAATGTGTCTTTTCCATGTAAGGGTGGGATTTAATTTTGGACAACAAATTTTGAACATTTACGTGTTTGAAGTGTATTTAAAATGTCTATTTTATATAACAAGGAATCTTTTATTTTCATTGTTTCTATGTATTTATCAATGAAACAGAGTCCTCTTTCCACTGATGTCTGGCATATATGAGGTTTGTAACATCCTGACAAGGAGCCCCTTAGTTACATTTTACAGATGTATAAGAAGACATCAGATGACAATATATTTCAGATTTTAGCGAATGGCAGACATCTCTGCTGTCAGTGTACACGCAGTGCCCACACAATGAGCGGAAACACTACCAGTCTATGGGAGTCCCCAACAACGGCCAAAGCTGACATTGTCCAGCACTAATAAAGTTGAATGACTCATAGCCCCTCTCGTTCTCACTGTACTGTGTTTACATTTTACTCTCTGTGAGAGCCCTTACAAGAAGCCACAGGCAATGACTAGGTGTAGGCAGCATCTATAGTCTGGGCTCTGTTTGTGAGCTAGGCCCTTAAGTAAGACCTTGCAGGAACAAGAGGAAGTGATTCAGTAAGGTGAAGCCGAATCAGAGAAAACTTGAACTCAGTCCTGACCATATTCATTAGCAAAGGGACCTCATAATCCAGGTGCTGCAATAAGCACTTAGGAATGCACGCATGGGCACTCAGCACTGTCGGAAACATGGGCGATGTTATTATTGTTATGTGATGGAAGGAGCAGGGAGCAGGGCCATGAACACTGTGGAGTTGACTTTAGAAATATCGTACCGCTTGTGTAATGAGGATAACATTCAACAACTTCTCCAAAGAAGTGTGCCTAGAATAGGGGACAAATGGAAAGGTATTTGTGTCTCCAAGGGGAAGTAAAGAGTTTCCCCAATCTAGCGGTGACATAAATTACCATAAACTAATGAAATGGGATGGTGCATAAGGTTCCTAGCAGGCACATCTATGAAAGGCAGGTGTGGCCCATGTGACACCCAAATCCCTTTCGATTCTAATATTTCTTGCTTTTGCAGAATGTTCACCAAGGGAGAGATTCCAAGAGCACAGTAAGGACTCACCAGGAGCCTCAAGTTACAAGGCCAAAATGCCAGAAGTCTCAAGGAAACCAGGAACCCAGGTGCAGCTGTTCCTGCTCACCCAGCAAAGCTCTCCTCTGAGCAGGGTTAGGTGACATGGCCTTACAGAGCCTGAACCCGCTCCTTCCTTCTTCTTCACACCTGGGAACAGTGGCAGACAGCGGCTCCTGCTGCCTTTTGTTTGGATCTAGTTTCATTTTGTTTTTCTGCCTGGAAACAGTTCACACTAAGGATTTCCCTCTCAACATCCAGAGGTCACCATTACCTAATCCTTCCTGGTTCTGTGGGTAAAATTGTGACTTTAAATTAACTAGAGTCCAGGAAAGCCTAGGAAAAGGTAAGCCACATATATGAGACCACAGAGAAGCAGCTTCTGAGAATATTGAGTCACTCTCATACTCTCTCTCACACACACACACACACACACACACACACACACACACACACACACACACAAGAATCCTGCAGGACTGGCTCTGTTAGGAGGTACCTCAAGTGTGGGTCAGCTCTGCACCACAAAAGGCAGCATGTGGCAGTCTCAACTGACCCCTGTTGATACCGTGGAGCTGACTGAGAAAGATGGCAGAGCCCAGCATCTCCACAGCTGATCAAGCAGCACATGCCACTACACTTTTAAGGAGAAGAAGTATAAGACCCAACCAGAGTGTGGACGGTGGGACAAAGTGTACCGAGTGAGTGAGGATCAGTGCTCAGCGCTGCAAGTCTATGTGGTGCTGCTGTTCGTATACTCAACCCACCTTAGTCCACTTGGGTTGTTATTCCAAAACTGCTTAGAATGAGTAAATTATAAACAAAAGAAATGCATTGGTCATAGTTCTAAAGGCTGGGAAGTCCCAGATCCAGACACGAGCTGACTGGGTAGCTGCTGAGGGCTCCTTTGTTTAGAGATGATACTTCTTGTGTGTCCCCAAGGGAAGAAAAGGGAAACAGGCCCACCAGTCCTCTCACAAAGGATCTAACACTGTGCACGAAGAACATCTTACTTTTATATCCTAATCACCTTCCAGATGACCATTTAATTTTTTTAAGGTTATAAAATGTTTTTAATAATTGCTAGAATAAATAGTACAGAAAATCTGTAGGGGCAGAGAACAGAGCAATACCATCAGACAATATGGCTAGCAGACATTTACACAAAATCCACCCGACAACAGAAAAACACTTTCATGCTAAAAAATACACAGAATATCACTCCACAAGTTAGGGGCAGAAGGAAACTGCTTCCCCATAAGAAAATTATGTAAGGAAAAAAAAAACCAAAAAAAAATCACACTTCATGGTAAAAGAATGGAAGCTTCTCTTTTAAGACTGATATCTAGAAAGAATGGTCATTTTCATATCTAATAACATAATCACAAGTCACCAGTCAATTTATAAGAAAAAGCAAGAACAAACGGTTTCTAAACTTAAAATGAAGTAAATTTTTTTGTTTTCCATATAGTATGATCCCATATACAAACTCTAAATGTTCTATTAGTGTGTGTGTGTGGCATGAATTAGAACCAATAAACACACTCAGTAATTAGCAATAATCTACCATTCGTTTCATATCTGTATATGAGAAAAAGGATTGAGAGCAGGACCTCAAAACCAATATTTTTACCTCAATGTCTATTGCAGCAATATGTGCAGTAGCCAAAAGGTAGAAGTTGCCCAAACAAGCACGGATGGATTAATGGTCTCAATTACATAAAAGTTCAAATACTTTATCAGATCATATAGGCCTGAAAATCTTATTAGTACAGATTACCATTTGTTTGGCCTTTTTCTTGTACGTTTCTATTGTTTCAGAACTAATTCATTTTCTTGAAATTTCTAAACTTTGTGCTATATAATTTTCTTTATTCTCCTCTTTTAAAATCGTGACAGTACCTGCATTGCATCTTCTTGCTCGTCCCTAGTTGGTTCTCTGTAACCGGGCTGCTATGATCCATCGGATGTGTAACATTATCACTTTGCAGTCTCTAGAAGGACTCACTTTTGGCTGTTCTCAGCTTCTTCACGGACTGCTCACAGTGTGTTCCTAAAGCTTCCCCCTTATGCTTACTGTTTTCTTCCCTCACTACTGTAAGCGACCAGATAAAGCTTTTTGGACATTGAGACCTTCCCAAGGTAGCAGCATCACACTGGTGATGGTTTCCACACACAGTCTGCCTTGTGCTGTGGAATTCTCCTCTCTCTATATCTATCTATCTATCTATCTATCCATCCATCCATCCATCCATCCATCCATCTATCTATCTATCTTGCTTGCTTGCTTTCTTTCTATCTATCTCGAGGTTGATTGATTGAGTGACTGAGACAAGATCTCTTATCCTCCAACCATTCCTTTACTAAGAGTAATTTCCAATATTTTCTAACTCATCTTCCGTTGCTCACAAAAGGCTTCCACATGGAACACTCTAGTGCAGCCTGTGTTTCCCTTTCCTTCCTGGAGTCACTACTTTGTTCCCACCAATAGCTCACTTCACATGCAGAGCTGAGCTCTTGCCTCTCCAGGAGTCCTCTCAATGCTTCCCTTTTCAGAACAGGAGAGGATCTTAAAGTAAGTTGGTTATGGCCTGACAGGAATTCCTAAATCTGGGTTTCCTCATGGGCCCCTCAGTGTCTTTTAGGATCCTCACTACAACCTGATCCTTACATTTGCACGACACCCTCCTGCTCTGCTCTACCTTCCTGTTTCGCCTTGGCGCTCAAACATTTAAGAGGATGTGACTGTCTTTCTGAACTAATAACAGGGCAACACAAATGTCAGGCAGTCACACTTTACCCAATTCAGTTCTTGATACAATACATCATGAACTTAACTTTCTTCCCCAGCCTGGGTCCCTTTCTCCCCTATTCTTACAACCCCCTCCCCATATTCCATGAACAGTGTCTGGGGCACCAGGATGAGCACAGGAAGTGGATGTGAGGAAACACATCCTCATCTGAGAGCAGCTAGAGCGTCTGCCTTCTCCCTGGACTTTCAACCCTCAAGTGCAATTCTTTAGGAAATTCACAATAGAAAAATAAGATTACACTAACACTAGGCATGTGGCCCAGTCCTTCAGGGTCCTCCTGTTTGAAATTACCTGAAGGCCAGCGAGAGGAGAGGGAAATCTATACCTCCTGTCATATTACCCTAACAACAAAAACGAAAAGCTCTGTGACATCTTCTCTTGGCAGAATTCAGTGCTACCCCGGGAGAAGGGCAGCTTTTAGGAAGCCTTGGGAATCCCTCTAAGAGCTCTCTTTTCACTCCCAGATAAAGGTGTGAACCTATGCTTGCCTTCAGGATGATAATTTGAAACATGAACTGTATGGTCTTGCTCTAAAACTTGAGCATGTTAAATCATGTCCTAAAATGTTGAATTTGATATTTGTGTTTTATCCTTAAAAGGACATACATTGGACTTTTCAGGCTACATGAATAAACGGAGAGCTCCTTAAGCAAACCTTTAAAAGGCATCCATTGCTCTTTGGAAGGATGGTGTATGATGTCTTTTCAGTGAGGATGCAAAAACAGCACAAACCCTCCAAATATCCCTGCTCATGACCTGGGAGTCAGAAGAACCAGCTTCCAACTCAAGGGACCAGGGACAGAGTCTGAGCCACTCTCTGTTTTCATGACTTCCACTATGAACTGTCAGTTCTTGTCACTATGAAAGAGGGACAGATCACAGCTATACAGGACATAATTGTCAGAGAGGAACTGCATCATAGAGCATGGAGCATGCTGCCTGATATTCAGGAAATGCTAAATGCCATCATCCCTGAACTATGGTTTCATCTGGATGGCCCAGTTTCAGGATGGATGTCAAGGGTCAAGAGTCTCCCTACCCTGAGTCTAATTCTCAGTTGGTCCTTAGACTTTCAGCACAAAGTCAGGTTCAACTGATCCAGATTCCATCAGCTTTCCTAGATCAGTGATCCACCTAAGTCTGGCTCGAGTGAATCCCAGGGAACAGAGAGATGGTGTCCTCTATCTTGAAGCTCTTACACAGCAGAGGGTGAATACAACTTAAGACTGGAAAATTACAGGCTTTGTGAGGCTATTGTTGGGACACAGCTAAGAACCTCTTCACCTATATTATACTTCTGACTTGATTCAGTGTCTGTGTGTTCTACATAACCCTTATAAGAAGAACTCTGGGTCCTGAATCACTTTGAGTTTTACCTGGTGTGTGAGTCTGCGTGTGTGCTGGTGTTGTAGGAGTAGAGGTGGAGACTCTGGGTGATGCTGGTATATGTGTGGGTCCTGTTGACAGAGTCGTGGGTCTTCCTGTAGCTGTGGGTCTCCCTGTAGTTGTGGGTCTTCCTGAAGTTGTGGGTCTTCCTGCGGTTGTGGGTCTCCCTGTAGTTGTGGGTCTTCCTGTTATTGTGGGTCTTGTTGGAGGACTTGTGGAAATTTCTGGATTCGGAAATCAAGATGAAACAAGGACGAGTCAACAAGAAGAGAGAAGAGCTTATGTTGTAGTTGTAGCACCAGTGAGAGGCTCCCCACCAAGGCTCCTCTCCTGAACACACATCTTTGTCACTGACCAACAAGGACAGGGTAGAGCAGGGCAACGGAGACAGCTCCCCAATAGGAGACAAATGCATTGACAACATGGACATGAGAACAGAGCCCATTTCTAAGGGCACAGTTTATAAATGTCAGATGTCAGGTCCTCTGATCTCTCAGCATCTCTGAGACTGAGAGGGTACAGGGGACTAGGACTTCTCTCAGTGATGACTGACTTCACCCACAGTTTCCAGGTGCAGCATGTTCCCTTCAGTCAGTCCTGAGAGGACACAGAATACAGCCCAGCATCTTAGCACACATACCCCACACAAATCCCAACACAAATGGGATTTTCACATTTGGGTCGAGAGCAGACATTGACTTCTATGGTTTCTTCTAATCTAAGAGAGACAAGCTGAATACCTCTTATCCAAAAATGCTTGGTACCCAGAGTTTAAGAATTTAAGTCTTCCTGAACAATTTGGAATATCTGGAATATAAATAACACCTTATATGTCGGGCTTAGATATAAACATGGATTGATGTAGCATTCATAGAACTACGCATTACACATACAGACCTTAAAAGATAACTTTATAAACTGTGAATGATGCTGCATGTGATAGTTTCACGGCATTGAATTATCCAGGTGTATTATCAAGTCTGTGCTCAAAAAGATCCAGATTTTAGAGCACTGTAGACTTTTGATGTTTGGGTTAGCCAGGTTCAACCTATGATTCACAAATCAACAGCATCTCAAGTGCTGTAAGCCTCCAAGCAGCTGTTGATGGTCTCAGAGTGCAAGGTTCTAAGACAGGAACTAAGGCAAAGTGGTGCTGGCATCACAGTCAGGCAGAACTCAAACTGTCTGTGTCAGCAGACAGGCCATCCCTGTAAGTTATCTCCCTCGATCTTAACACTGTTAACTACAAAACAAGACCTCAACAATGAGTAATAATTGCTCTGAAAACTCTTCTTTATGTGGGATACTCTTCTAATTACTCAATCCACTGTGTGTTTATCTTTAAATAAAGAAAACCTATAGTGTTCCTACAAAGTGCAGGGAGGTGGGTGTGGAGCATCCCCCCTAAATTCAATACATTTATTTATTCATTTATTTGTGTGTTCATAAGATGTCACAAATGTGGATGTCAGGGGATAACTCTGCAGAGTCTGTTCTCTCCTTCCACCATGTGGGCCCAGGGGTTGAACTCAGGTTACCAAGCTTAGCCCTGGGCACCTTTCCCCACTGAGCCAGCTCACTGACTCTCAGGCCACTTTTATGTAGAGGGTCAGATGTAAGTGTTTTTGTTTCAGGAACATTAAAAATGGGTGCTCAGGAGCAAGCCCTCCTGTCAATCATTTTGAAAGTCATTGCTGACAACATAGCAAGGAGTGGGTGTGGCTGTGCTGCAGGAAATCTATTCACACCAGCAAGTGGGTCTATTACAAACCTGGCCTGGTTAGTTCGCTGAGACAGTCTAATGTGTGGGTAGAGGCTTGAGCACAATACAAACCCTCCCTAGAGAGTGAAAATCTCCGAAGGAGAGAACAGCAAGCACAGGAACAATCTTTCTGAAGATCACTATGAGAACAACCAGGAAAGATTCAACAGATTAGGAGCTATGGTACACTTGCTCTGGGGAATTATTCTCCCAAGTAGTGGAAAAGTCCAAAGGAGCCAATAAGGGTCCTAGGACAGGGGGATACGTCTTCCACTGTGTTAAATCATGAGAAAATGTCGACTTGTCTGTTAAAGGATGAAGCAGAGTTGGTGGATCACTTATAGACTCACTCAAATAGTGACTTTGTAAGCACTGACCTGTTAACAAATTTCTAAATTCATAAAACCTTCAATTAATGAACTGAAATTAATAATGTTATGCTATGATGCCATGCCCATCCTTCTTCTGGTGCTGGGGATATAACCCCAGGGTTAAAGGCAGGAATGTGTGATAGACAAATGTCTTCCCAAACTACAACTGTAATTGTTTAAGTAAAATGCTTGCAGGATCCCCAAGTGGCTGCAGTGGACAGCGAGGCCATGAGACCATACTGCAGGACTCCAAAGTGGTGGCAGGCAGCAGTCAGCAGGTCCCGAGAGTAGCCAGTCCCAGACAGGGATGGAACATTTCCCCAAGTGGCTGCAGTGGGCCATGAGTCACAGGCAGGGAGCCGCGTGGTAGTGAGAGACTTCAATGGGACAGCCAGTCCCACAAGGGGAGATAGACAGATGGGGAAGCCATGAGACCATGCTGCAGGTCTCTGAAGGCACCTGGTCCTGGGCAAGAAGTCATGCAGCAAACAAGAGACAGAGACATGGATAGGCACACCATGCAGAGTGAGGTTGGATATTTATTTAGTGGGTTATGGAGGAGAAAGGGGAGAAGGGATGAAGAGAGAGAGGGGGGGAAGCACTTAGGCTGGAAGATGAAGATTAGCTTGCCTCCATGGAAGGGGGAGGGAGTGGGCGTGGTTTATCTCTTAAAGAGACAGAGCAGACCAGTACAACAATAGCCCTTATTTCCTTATTTGTTTATTATATTTGCAGTTCTAGGAGCAGAAGCCAAGGCTCTGTCATGCTAGACAAATTTCTACACATCCCCTAAGGGAGTTGTTTTATAAGAGAACTCTTTCTTACTCCCCTCCCCTGCCTCAGGTCTGTCACCTCTCTCTTTCTCTCCCCCCCCCTTGTGTGTGTGTGTGTGTGTGTGTGTGTGTGTGTGTGTGTGAATGTGGGTTTGTTCTCTTGTGAGTGAGTACCCTTGGAGGCCAGAGTCATTAAACTTCATCTAGGTAAATAATATAATTTCACACCTGTGATAGGTACTTGGAACCTTAAGTCTCTTTCCCATTGCTGTCTCTATATATCATTCTCTGCATATCCTGCCTCAAAAATCAAACAAAGGAAAGAAGGAAGGAAGGAAGGACGGAAGGAAGGAAGGAAGGAAGGAAGGAAGGACAGAGGGAGGGAGGGAAGGCAGGAAAGAATGAAGAGGGAGAGGCAGGGAGGAAGGGATGAAGGAAGAAAATGTAATGAGTCTAGATTTGGGGCTTTCATGAACTTCTTACTCTTAGAACATGGGCTTGAATCTTTAGACCAGATCCCATAGTCTGAATAGGTCAAGCTCCACCTCCTCACTGCTCTGTGAAGCAGCTAAGAAACTCTATTATGTGCCCTAACAGCTCCTCCAGATTATTGGACCTAACCAAGATCTGAAGCCCCATACTCTGTCACTTATGCTATGGTGAACCAAATCACATGACAGGAAACTTCCCTCCTGAATGAAAAAGAGGAAAGGAAGATATGACTACTCCTACCTATGGTGGAAGAGATGGTTTATCATAGATATGAGGAAGAAAACAGACAGAGGCACCCTGAAGGTTCCAGAGTGAACTGAACTGGCCATGTGAGGAGAGTGGAAAGACAGGAGCCAAGATTGGTGACCAATAGGTCAAGAACCCCAAAGGGCCTGTGTAGTCAAAATGGCTGGGTTATATAGGGAAGAGCAGCTGGGGGAAGGGCAGCCCAGCCGAGTCCCTGGGCTAGAGAATTGAGAGTAGGGGTGGGGTGCACCAGGTACTGGCCTTGCTGAGAAAAAAGTAGCCAGTGTCTGCTTTGATATGTTAGTAAAGACCTTAGTTACCCTTTACCCTGGGACCTAGCACGTAGAACTGCCACCACTAAAAGATTATAACAAGCCATACTTTCCCCTTGCTCTGGGGACCAGCCTGAGACTCCTCAGGGGGAATGCTGAGAGGATTATTTTGCAGGCTGCTCTGTGAGGAGGATCCTCTGTCTGCCTTGCCATTCCAGTAATGGCAACTATCTCTAGTCCTCCTTATTCCCATCTCCCTCCCACATTCCTGCTCTTAATGAAGCTCCTTTCCAGGTTGTAAAGAGAAGTCCTTGCTTTCCTGGAAGCCTCTTCATACCCCATCAAGGAATGAAGTTGATTGTATCATTTCTGTCTAATGCTCTCCCTCCCAGCTGGAGATCTGATCTCAGCTTTTAGGCCTCCTCATTCGAAGAAAGCTCATTGGACGGAATTGTGTGTCAGCGTCTTTTACAGCTGTTGCTCATGCTATTACACCACCCAGTGACCATGAACAGATATTGGAGGGAATACTCTTCTATCAAGGCATTTCCATTGTTCAAGCAACACATTGTGTAAAATGATATGATGTGATTTCAAAGGCCCAAGGCAGGGCAGACAAGGAATATAACTCTCCACCTATACATATATGGGGCCTGTGTAGGGTTTGGCCACCGACAGGATCAATAAAGACCAGCCAGGAAGTAGGCCTGAGCTACCATTTACCATAAGACCACATCTGTCTCCAGGAAAGACCACAAATTGAGACCATCTAGGCACCACCCAGGAACGTCCAAGGGGATGTTCTAACATTCCAAAAGAAATACCTAAACTTCCAACCATTGTGGATGAGATCGCCAAAGGTCCCTTAGTCCAACACACGCCCATCGCCTTTCACCAAGACACCCCTAGACAAATGTCAGCCAGTGAGGGGTCCTGAATCTTATAAATCCCCCCACCCCAAGCTCTGCCACAATAAAACCCCCACTTCAACTGAACTCCAGACTCTCCATTCTTGTACTGCTATGTTGGACACATAGAGGGTTCTAGATTGAGCTTGAAAAAAGGCTCTTAGCTTTTGCATGTGGATTCAGATTCCTTGGTGGTCTTTGGGAGACTCCATAAACTGGGCATAACAGTCTGTGCTCAGCAAAATCAGCTGACCCTTGTGGAAGCCAGCTCATCAGTGCAGCAGCTCCCTGCGTGGCCTGCTTTTCAGGTGAGAACCCTAGTGCTTTTACTGTGTTGAGAATGGGTGATTTAACGTTCTAAGATATAACCACAGAAAAGAGGCAATTCTTAAAATCACATACTTTCATCTTAAAGCTCCCCACTGTGTTTCAGGAAGGAGATGAATGCAGTTTCAATGACCAACAAGACTTTCCCAAGTACAGTTAGGACATGAATCCCGATTTAGGTCTTGAATTAAGATTCATTTTAGGACTTCACCTAAGCAAATAAAAGTTGTTCAGTGCCTCTAAGGAGAATATTTAAGGCTGGGTTTGGTGGCACATGCCTGTGTTCACAACACTGAAGACAGAGGCAGGAGGATGAGGAGAGCATGGCCATCAGAGGATAGCCTGAAATACAGGAGAGCTGGTCTTTACACAATTCAAAAACAAGTGCTTAATCAAACATGTTCATAAGAACTTTGTGTTTCTTTGTTCTGGAAAGAGAACAAATTATTAGCAAACAGAGGACACAGCTTACTTACAAGAACTAAGGAAAGAAAACAAAGAAAGCTTACCTGGCTTGATTTCCAATGAAAAGGTCACTTTGAGATCATTGAACCATCCAGGGACCTCCACGCGACAACAATACAGACCACCGTCACTCGGGACAGCATTCTCTATTGTCAAGGACACGTTTCCTCCTGAAATATTCCCCTTTAGCTGGTATCTGCTGCTCCTCTGATAGGTGACGCGGTATCCATTGGTCCAGATAAGTGTGTTGGTACAATGAGAAGACGGACATGCCCCTTGGCCCCAGCACGTGGTAAAGATTCCACCACGTGTTGAGTAAGTACACGGCAGTGTGACAGGGTGACCTACTACCCCCTTCACTACTTCATAAGAATCCACAGCACCTGTGATGTAAGAAGGGGGGAGAGGGGAGGAAATGGAGAGTTAGTATCCAACATGTTCCCAAAATTTTGCTGTTGTTCTTAGGAAAAATTACGGGGAGGATGGGCTGCAGTCCTTCTTTTTTATTGTTTTGTTTCACTATTTTATTGGTTTGGTTTGATTTTTTGTGGGTAGGCATAAAAGGAAATGACAACTTAATGTTTGTGGTTGTTATCCTTTGGTTTTCTGAGCCAGGATCTCACTTTGTAGCCTTGGCTGACCTGGAACTTGCTGCATGAACCAGGCTGACTTCAAACTCTCAGAGCTCTGCTGCCTCTACCTCCCCAATCCTATGATTAAATGTCCAGTTTTACTGCTTGAATTTGAAGACTGTAAACATTTTTGTATATTCTTCCTCAGTGTGATCATTTAATGGATACATTTGTGAGTAAAACAACTTATCTGTGGCATGATATTCACTCACTCTTCTTCTTCTTCTTCTTCTTCTTCTTCTTCTTCTTCTTCTTCTTCTTCTTCTGCTGCTGCTGCTGCTGCTGCTGCTGCTGCTTCTTCTGCTTCTTCTTCTTAGTGTGTGTTTATTTTGGAGACAGGGTCTTTCTCTATGCCTCATGCTGGCTCAAAAATTACAATCCTCCCACCTCTGCCTCCTGAGTGTGTGGTACTTAGCGTATGCCACTAAGATCAGCTCAAATGTTTCATTTTTGAACATTTTTAAGCATTATTTCAGTAAATAAAGTGGGTAATTCTTGTAAACCTAGAACTCAAGAGTAAATGAGAAACTCCCTTGTATACCCAGAACTTATTTGTATTCCTAGAACTTATTTGTGTACCCAAAACTCGCTTGTAGTACCAGAGCTTGGGAGGTAGAGGGAGGAAAATGAGGAATTCAAGGACAACTTCAGATAATAATAAATTCAAGACAGGCCTAGATTTTGGAGACCCTCTCTCAAACTATCCCTTCTTCTTCCTCCATACTGCTAAGACAACAAAATCACTAAATCTCCCCCACCTCTGATCAAAGAGCAGAGCCAGGGCTTTGGAACAGCAGCGTTGGCTTCAATCAGAACTTTAGTAACATCAAAGTCAATATTCAGGAAGGGTTTTAGAAAAACACGTGGAGAGACAAGCGGTGATGGTGCACACCTTTAATCCCAGCACTCAGGAGGCTGAGGCAGGTGGATCTTTGTGAGTTCAAGAACTGGAGACCAGCCTGGCTTACAGAGTGAGTTCCGGGACTGGCTCCATAGCCAAGGAGAAACCCAGTCTCAAAACAAACAAACAAACAAACAAAAAAGGAAAACCACCCAGGAGGGACTGTACATTATTCTGAACTTTATGATTAGCCCTTCACAAGAAAAAAAAACAAAAACTAGTAAAGACAGAGGTCCCTTCTTATAAGTTGATGACATTCTAGAACTTGAGCAAAACCCACTTATAAAATAAGACCACACAGCTGAAGAATATGCAACCAGTACCTTAAAGATGCAATTTTAAAAACTGAAATAATTACATATAATTTTTGTGGAATGATGGAATAGAATTTCCAATACCAACAGCTTCAAAAGTTGCCTTTAAAGCAACTCTGAGGGCTGAAGATGGAGTTCCATGCTATAGTGCTTGGGCTAGCCCATGCTAGCCCCTCTGTTGGATTGCAGCACTGGAAACAAATAAGCTAACAGAAGTACAAAACAATGAACTATGATATTCTCTAACTAATCACTTATCTGCGAGCCTAGGATGAGAGTCTGGGACATGATCCAAGAAAGCACAGTCCTAACTGCATAAAATGAGCGTATTCCTTCCTGAAGCATACATTACTTGATTTGTCAAATACCTTGTTTCGGATCACAAACAAAATACATACTATTTTCATTAAGTCATAGGAATAAATTTGATCTCTCACCAGTGATCTCAGCTCTTAGGAGAATCTCAGATCTAGAGACAGGAGGATTAGAAGTTTGAGGTGATCCTCAGCTAGCTATGGAATCAGAGGCCAGCCTGGATTAACTTAGAACCTGCCTCAAAGACAATTATGGTGGTCCTTCTTTCCTTCCTCCCATAGAAAGCTTTGAATTAGAACGTTTTTAAGATAAATAATTTCAAATGGTTTAAACAAGCAAAAATGCACAAAGAAATGGAAAGAAGGCTGATTTTGATTAGCCATCCTGCATGGAAAGCACTGTTTCTGATTTTTTTATTAGCCATTGACTATCACATGTATGCATGTGCACTTAGCCCATACTTGTGTATCACATGCATGCATATGTTCCTGCCCCTTGCCTGACATGTTCTTGGGGATCATGTTTATCTAGCCATAAGTTTTGAAATTCATACAGGTGGAGCAAGTTCTTTGGAGCTATAATTTACCTGATTCTCTGCTCATTACATAACCCATAATCAAAAAGCCCAAGGATGATCATCTCTCCTGTCACTCTAGCCTCCTTAGCATCCCCCAGCTCATCCACTCACTTACCTGGGAGAAGAAGTATGAGGCCAGAAATGAAGACTTGAGGCTGCATCATGGTGCTGACCTGGAGGACAAGGAGAAGATGCTCTGGTTGCTGTGGCACTCAGCACGCTGTACCCAGGCAGGTCTGCATTCTGACTGTGACTCACACAGGCCTCTCTGCCAGGGACCCTGTCCTCCCCAACACCCTCTTCTTTCCTGGTCCTTCCTCACATACAGCCAGCAATCTCACTTCTCTGGTCATGACATAAATAAGGCAGCAAGTAGAGAAAACTGGAGGCAGAGATGAGAGTGTGTTCTCTTGGTAGAACTCTAAGCAGAGACCAGCCCTCTAATGGCAAAGACAGACTTGCCTCTCAGTGAACACAGAGCTGTTTCTGCCTAGCAGATAAAGGAGCTGGTCCCTGAATCTCAACCACCTTAATCACTAGCAAGATGTCCTGAGCCAGAATGCTGCTGCACATGGTATCTGAGACAACATTTTCCTGGGGAACGTCTAGAGACACACAGAAAAACACTGAGTACAGATCCAAACCTTCCATTCACAGAGCCCCTCCATGCCTAGATTTCCTCCTAGGTAAAATAGCACTAATGTTTGCTCAGATTTGGAGAATCTGCTGTTAAAGGAGACAATGGGTTACTTACTCACCGGCACCAAATCCTCATGGAACTCCTTAGACAACTACTTTTAAACCCAATTATGGAGGATGTTACGTGTATTCAGATTTCAATATCCGGATTTAAACGTTTGCCTCTTAATTGGTAAACCATAAAAACATGAGTAAGCCTGCCTGGTACTTCATTAACTCCATTTCTAGTCAGAAGAATCCATGACTTCCTCTCAGAGAGGAAAGTGTGTCCTGTTACCAGTCTTCCAGATGGAAATAGCTTTCACGAATCTTCCATGAGCTCAGCATCTTCAGGCCTGGGGCCCTGCACTACTACACTAACAGCGCCTGTTCTTAGAAGAGATCAGAAAACTAATGCTGCAAAATGCTGGCCAAACAATGATTGTAATGAACGTCTCAAGTGTCTTATTTTTTATGGCAAGATAACTCCAGAACACATAAAACCAACATGAGACACAACTATCTTACTTTTTTATCATGGTTCCAACCGTCCTGTCCCTTTAGAGTTCTATTGAGGAAGGGCGGTGAATTTGGGCATTCACTGTCTCACACAGATGGCTACCCTTCTTGACACAAACTATCACTGAGCCATCTCTCAGGGTGTCCTATGACCTACTTGCTCATAAAATGAAGCAAAAAGATGTGGATGGTTAATAGCTTTCCAGGTTCCCGAAGGAAACCTTCTCCACATTCTGAATTCAACTGAGTAGCTAGGGGAGTTCTACAATGGAGTAAGTGCCTTCTTTGCTGATGGCTGGAAATCCTTTCATTTTCTGTCTTTATATGCTTAAGAAGAACATACTAGAGGCCACCAAATTTTGAACTGTAGTTTACTGTAAAAGCCACACCTGTGAAGATACTGCAGGGAGACTTTGGAAGGATGGAAAGTTGTAATTCAAGAGCCTTAATAGCATAAATTCTTTCTGTCCTTCTCAGTGGCCATTTACTACCAACCTCTGCATCTCTGCTTACATACTTGTGACAATCAGGAACAACTTCTGGAATGTATTGTTACATTTTCACACAACTTCCACCAATTCTATAGCTAAGAATTATAGAACACTTATAGAACACCAAAAATCTTGAGAAGAGATCCCTGTGTTCTCTTGTGTCCCATCTGCCTGATGTCCCCACCAGGATCCTTGGTAAATGCACCAATTTATGACTTCCTTTTGTCCTGGGTCTATAAAAATTCATGTAACCCCTCCACAGTGGAGCATGAAATTCATGATAAAACAATCTGTGCCTCGCTCACTAAAAATTGGATCACAATAATCCCTATTTCCTTTGAAATAAAAGCAGCATTCTTCTAATTCACTAAAGATTACATCTAAATAGTTCTTGTATCAGGCAGTGCATGAGCTTGCCAGGGGACACACACACAGTCAGAGGACAACTATGGGTAGCTGGTTCTCTCCTTCTAAATGCAGGTCGTGGGTGTTGAACTCAGGATTGGTGACAAGCACCTTTATCTACTGAGGCATCTGTGTGCTCAAGGGCAGCATTTTGCACTGTCAAAAGCTAGGAGAACCAATGCTAAAGTGGCCCACACAGAATTAAACCATGCCTCCTTCATTTGAAAGGCAACATGTTATAATGCTAGATTTCCTATAACCTAGGACCAGGCCAAATCCCAATGTCCATAAGAAGGATTTTTGAAAAGATTTTTATTTCAATACAGTTACCATTAATAAGCTAAGGATAGGGGAGTATGATTCAGCACAATAGGGATGTAAAGTATCTAGAACTGTGCAAGCAACTCACCACAGGAAAGTAAGCAACCAACAAATAAATTCGCAATGAGACAGCTGTAAATGTGTAATCAGAACATGTCAATGTGTAATCAGACCATGTCACATCCCCCTGACAGCCCTACTTCAGCTCTCTCAAGGACAAGAAACTCAATTCTTTAACCAGAGTTTTTGCAAATGTCCTGATTATCTAGTCCCTGCCTAAGGCTCAAATTTGCTTCCCTGACCTCCTGTGCCACAGTCACATGGGCTTTCTTTCTAATTCATCTCCTAAGGTCATTGCCCAGGTGATGCTCTGCCTGGGCTCTTCTTTTACCCCACAATTTTCACTTTTTCTTCCCTCCTACTCAACCCTGCTTAAAAGTCTGTCTGGACCATTCCCTGTGAACTACGAGATTCCACATGAACCAGTCTGAAGTAGCCTTCTCGTCCCTCTCAGATCTGGGTTGCTCATTGCTGTCAAGTTCCTATTTCTCTGAATATCCATTAGTATAGGTGTGATGGCCTGGTTTCTGCATCTTTTCCCTCCTGGCCAGTCCTACCAAGTGGAATCTTTGTTATCGTCTTTTCGTTGTTTTAGCAGAGCTGACATGAGTTTATTAACGAAAAGCAAAAAGGGGTTCCTAAGAGTAGAGGAGCCCCCAAACTGAGGAATACTGGAGTACTCTAGAACTCCCCCTTTTTTCAGACAGTTTCCTTCTCTCTCACTCTGTTTCTCTTTGTCTGTCTGTCTGTCTGTGTCTGTCTGTCTGTCTGTCTCTCTCTCTCTCTCTCTCTCTCTCTCTCTCTGTGTGTGTGTGTGTGTGTGTGTACATGGGCACACATGCATACACACACACACACAAAAAAAAAACACATTTTATATATGCCTTGCCTGAAACTCACTAAAAGTTCCAATTAAAACTCACAAATTTCTTCCAAATTCCACTTCCAGAATTACAGGTTTGTGCCACCATGTCCAGTCAATAGAACCTTCTCCGATAAAGGTGTCGCTATGGATGAGCTCTGTGAAGTATTGTAGCTACCAGCGACTAATTTAGCACTGGAAACATGGCTAATACAAGAGAGAGAAAAAATTGAAACATGGTCTCTATATAGACCTGACTGTACTGGAACTCACTCTGTAGTTCACGCCGGCTTCAAACTGAGAGATCTGTTGCTTCCACCCCCCACAAAGGGGTTCCTAAGAGTAGATTAAAGGTATATGCCAACATACCCAGCTAGGTTAAGAAAAATTTTTAAAAGATTTGCTTTTATAATACCTTAAGTTATATATGTCTCTGTATGACTCTGTGCACTTGAGTGCAGGTGCTTGCTGAGTCCAGAGACATCAGGTCCCCTAGAACTGGCATGACAGGTGGTTCTGAGTCACCTGATGTGGATGCTGGGAACTGAACACACATCCTCTACAGGAGCAGTACATGTTCTTGACTACTGAGGCATCTCTCCAGCCTCTGCTTGAGTAGACTTCATTTTATTTTTCCATCTAGTTTGATTTTAATTATTAGTATTAAAATATCACACATAGCTACAGTGCTGGATGGCACCCAACTGTAGGTTATATATTCCTTTGAGGAAATTTAAGTGTGGAGAAAAGAGATGAACAAATGAAAACTTAAGGATGTGAGGACAACTCATGCAGAGTTAGCAGCGCAAGAGGCCAGGAGGAAATCTCTTAAAAACTGACACGTGAGAGTCAGGAGTGATGGCTTCTACCTATGATCCCAGCACTTATAAGGCTGAGGCAGGAGGATTGCCATTAGTTAAGGGCAGCCTGGTCTACATAGTAAATACCAAGCTAGACAAGGCTATAGAGTAAGACCCTGTCAATAAAGGAAAAAGCAACGTGTGGTATAGTTCTTTTTTTTTTAATTTATTTATTTATTAAGGATTTCTGCCTCGTCCCCACAACCGCTTCCCATTTCCCTCCCCCTCCCCCGATCAAGTCCCCCTCCCTCATCTGCTCGAAGAGCAATCAGGGTTCCCAGAATTAGAGAGGCTGAAGCAGAAGGACTGGCAATGCTGAGCTAGCCCAGGCTATAAAAGAGGGAAAGCACAAAGAAGCAAACCAAATCAAGTGAAAGGAGAAGCTAAGATCTTAAGGAAAAGAGGTGAGGACCAGAAGTATGGAAAGGATTAAGGATTAAGATGGAAACTAGGAGCTGAGCCGTTAAATAACCACACATACGTGTGGTACGGTTTCCCCATACTAGTCCATAGGATTCCACATATCCAGTTGTTGTACCCTAATGTTCACAAAGGACGTAACCCCATGGAAGTGATTGTTTTATTTTAAACCAGCCACTGCTGTCTGTGGATGTGAGCACACCACGGAGCTCATGGGAAGGGAGAAAACACCTGTCGGAAATGGTTTCTCTCCTTCTACCTACTGTTAGGATTTCAGGATCAAATGTGGGTGTCCAGTTGTCCAAGCAATTTGATCCCCTGAGTTTTCTCAGGGATGATGGGATTTTTCTTTGTTAACATGAGCTTTGCGGTCAACTGTGGCATCCTTTAAAGGTTACTCATCACTTGTAGGGGACTACTGTATGACAACAGGACTCAGGAATGTATCAGAATTCCCAGTTCCTCACTAAAGAGCTTCATGTGTGGGAAAATGGAAATAACACACTGCCTAAACCCACCTCCGCTGAGTCTCTGTTCTTTATTGCTGCTGCCCACTCTGAAACAGTTCAGCTGCTTAAATTCACTTTATTTTCACCAAAGCAACATGTCATTGGTCCCCCCGCAATACTAGGTACTCACTCAATGAGTAAGGGGAACACTCCTGCATTGCTGGTGGGAGTGTAGACTGGTACAGCCCTTTTGGATATCAGTATGGTTATTTCTCAGAAAATTAGGAAGCAACCTTCCTTAAGACCTAGCAATACCACTTTTGGATATACATCCAAAGGATGCTCAATCATACCACAAGGTCATGTGCTCAACTATGTTTTTCATAGCCAGACCTGGAAACAACCTAGATGCCCCTCAACCGAAGAATGGATAAGGAAAATGTGGTACATTTACACAATGGAGTACTACACAGCAGAGAAAAATAATGACATCTTGAAATTTGCAGGCAAATGGGTGGAGCTAAAAAACATTATATTGAGTGAGGTAACCTAGACCCAGAAAGACAATTTTCATATGTACTCACTCTTAAGTGGTTTTTAGACATAAAACAAAGAAAACCAGTCTACAAATCACAATCCCAGAGAACCTAGATAACAATGAGGACACTAAGAGAGACATACATAGACCTAATATACATGGGAAGTAGAAAAAGACAAGATCTCCTGAGTAAATTGGGAGCATGGGGACCCTGGGAGAGGGTTGAAGGAAAGGTGAGAGGAAGGGAGGGGAGAAGAGAAAATTGTATATCTCAATAAAATCAAGTTTTAAAAAGGGGGGAAAAAGAATAGGACACGAGTCATCATGCAAAAATCTATCCCAATCCATATTGCTTTGTTGTTTGAAGATCTGCTGTTCCCTCCTAGTTAGGCCAACTCCACATGGTCATCTTTAATCAAGATGATGATGAAATCATGTGGAATCCATTTTTTTTTTAACTCTAGCACAATGACAATTCAAAATCCAAAATGGAATCATGCTTTATGATATCTTTAAAATTATCCATGCACAAATTTTAAGTTATCAATTCCCAGTGTTACTAATTAACTTTTAACTAGTTTGTTTTAATTTTAATAGATTTTAACCATATCTAACAAAATAAACAATACATCTGAAGTTACAGAATGTTCACATAAAAAAAACATATTTAATTCAGTAGAAATCTCAGAGATGTTAAAGAGTTTCCCCCCATTGTGCAGGGGACGACTGCAGGCACACAGCAGTCTCAACCATCTAACTCCCGGATGAACAAGTGAACAAAGGGGGAAGACCCAGAAAGCCTACAGCAAGCGAGGGAGCTCTGGTGGTACCGTGGAGGGGTATGGGTGCAATTTCTACTTGGTTTCTCAGGCCCAAATGGACTTTCTAATACTTTCACAGAGAGGGTGGGGTTTGAGCAAAGCCGAAGAAGACTTAGCCAACCAGAGAGAGATGTCAAGAAAAATATACAGGGAGGGCAAAAAGATCCAGAGGCAGGAGACTGTCTGTGTGAGGGGAGAGGAACAGGGAAGGACACCAGTGCAGGAGAACAGGGAGTGGGGCAGGGGTGGGGGGCAGGGACAGAGCTCAGGGGTCACTTTGTGAGGACTGTTCTTTTCACAAGGAAATACAGTGTCATTGCTGGGGTGCAGAGGTGCCAGGACCTGGTGACCTCTGGGGACTGCTATGACTGCTAGGATGACAAGCAAGGATGGCATAGTTAGGGGTTCTCAACCTATGGGTCACAACTCTTTTGGGATCAAAGGACCTTTGCACACTGGTCGCATATCAGATATCTTACACATCAAATGTTATGCTGATTCATACAAACAGCAAAATTACAGCTGTGAAGTAGCGATGAGATAATTTTAAGGTTGGAAGGCGCCACAACATGAGGTATTGTATCAAAGTGTCACCGTATTAAAAAGGCAGAGAACCAATGTTTTCTTGTCTTGCAGACATTCATTGTAGAAGAGATAACAGAAGGCCACATGATCAAGGAATCTAGCACAGTTTGCTCTGCCTTCTGAACTCAGCAGGGACTGTTTTGGTTTCATTGATCACATTGCCTTTTGTTGAAAGGCAGAAGGCTAAACTAGGTATTCTGGGCACTACCTGTTCTGATGGGGAATGCTTTTTCTGGGTTTTTGTTTGTTTTTGGTGTGTGTGTGTGTGTACACGTGTGCTTGTTAGAGAGAGAGACACACACACACAAAGAGAGAGAGAGAGAGAGAGAGAGAGAGAGAGAGCGAGAGCATGTGCTGAGACAAGGCCCCTGAGCCTCCTGGGAAAGGCCTTCCTTCAAAAGCTCAAGGGAGAAGAGTTGCCCACACACAGGCAGAATCAGCCCAAGGAGCAGGAAGAGTGTAAAGACAAGGAGGACCAGAAAGTCAAGGTCAAACAAACGCAAAGGCACTGGCAGTGATCCCAAGTCAGAGCTGCAGAGGTCAGAGCTCAGGTTGGTCCAGGGGACCTTACAGCTGCAGGGCCAGTGACCTCCCATGTTGGAGACATCAGGGAAATTTTGTGAGGAAAAAGAAAGCAAGGCAACAGCTGGAAACCCATAACTAAGCAAGGCAACAACTGGAAACTGACACAGTACACACAGCTGAAGTCTAATCAGGTGCACGTGGGCTCTAGACCCCTAAGACTGTGACCTTGATTGAGTAGAAGAGCGTCCTGATGCTGGAAGGGTGGATTGCTAAAAGTCAGAGCCAAAGTTATCTCAAGGTATCTTAGATCTTTGAATTGCCAGTGGCTACTAAGATCAGCTCCTAACAATCTACTTTTAGATAAAACTTGAAAGGCAGGCTGGGTTGGCTTCAGCTAGTTTCACCCCCTCTGAGGCTAGGAAGGAAATAGATGCAACATCTTATGACCAAAATCTCTTTGCTTTGCTGTAGCCCCTGCCTCATGAGCCACCAGTGGGGTTGGTTGGTAGGCTGGTTGGCCTTTTCATCTATTTAGTTATTTTTGTAGGGTCTTATTGAACCTGGAGCTTGTTCTACCTCAGGTTGGTCTCTCACTAACAGAGACCCTCCTCCTCAGAATGCTGGGATTACAGGCAAGGCCCAACACACCCAGCCCTCCCTCTGTGCTTTGTAAAAACACAAAACCCTGGCTTCCATTTCTGGGACTGTCAAAGTCCACATAAGGCCTGGAAACACAGGCCCATAATCCCAGTTTCTAGCATGCTGAGGTCAGAAGATCATGAGCTTAAAGCCTATCTAGCCTCCTTGAAGACTCCCTCACAAAAGAAAAAGTGGGAAAATGAGTTTGAGAGCCTGGAGTTGGAGGTCAGTGGCAGAGACCCCTGGAGTCCATGGCTGGCACACAGAAAAGGCTCGTAAGAACAACAGCAGCACAGCAGCAGCGAGCCAGGTATGGGGGTACACACTTTTACTCCCACAACCAGGAGGCAGAAGCTGAGAAATTCCTGTGACTTCCAGGCCAGTCCGGTCTGCATCGCAAGTTCCAGGCCTGCCTGAGCTAAATGTGAGACCATGTCTCAATCAATCAATCAATCAATAAAATGGAAATAGAAAGGAATTTTGTATTATTTTTTCCAATGTTGAATATCACTTATCAATCAAGGATGAATTCATGTCTTAAAGCCACAATCACTCAAATTTGTATCCCAATAAAATATTTTATTACCATCCTAAAGGAAAGTCCATATATTCATATAGTCACAGTTTGAAGATACACAGAAAGGAGGGGAGGGGGAAGAGAAAGGGAGAGAGAGAGAGAGAGAGAGAGAGAGAGAGAGAGAGAGAGAACAGGGACAGCATGATAAACAGGTTTGGGTTTTTTACTTTTTTAATTCAAAATCTCAATCACCCAGGAGAGCCTCTAACTCACCCAGTAGCAAAGATGAACTTGCATTCCTCTTACTGCCTGTTTTCCAAGGGTTGGAATTGCCAGTGTTAGGAATACAATTGTTTGCCAATATGCTGGGTAGGGGAGTTGCCAATATGCTGGGTTGGTTTTTAATGATAAAATGAACTTGCTAGAAGCCTAGGGAACCGTGCAGCTGGTAGACAACTTGCCTAGGGAGCAGGAAGCCCTGAGCCTGATCTTCACCTACAGATAACCTAGGCCTGGAGGTCAACACCTGGGAAGGGGAAGCTCAGAAAGTCAAGGTTACCCTCTGCAAAGCTTCTTTGTGTAGGAAGCCGAGATTACAGTAGGTCCTGTGGCAAAGAACCTAACCAGACAGTTTCTACATGTCACCCCAGAAGGCAGTGGTGGACTTCCATGAAGATGCCAAGAAGGTGCCAAAATTTTGAGGTAAAAATCAAATGAGTGTTCATTATGATATATCTTACATTTTCTGACTCATGGCTTATTTTTAATTATAGTTCACAGGATAAATGGGGAAGAGACTTGAGGGATGGGGCATTGGAAGTGAGGGGAAGTAGCAGGTCAGACAGACCGACAGACAGACAGCTGAGGGGATGAAACAGTCTGGAGGAGGATTGCACCAATTCTCCTCAACATAAATGCATGCATTTACAAAACTCTTATGAAGGTTTTCTCTAAATATCACCCTCAATATGTAAATAATTCAACAACTCCCCAGTCATTGAAAAATGAACACCACTGAGCAGGCAGAAACAGGAGGAACTCTGTGAGTTCCAGGGCTGGCTCCATAGCTACTAAAAAACCCTATCTCAAAAAAACAAAAACGAAAGAAAGAAAGAAAGGAATAGAAAAAAAGAAAAATGAACACCAAATGCTACAAGCTGCTCACCGACACACACTGGGCACCCCCTTCCTCTCTCCAATACTCCAACTAAAACAAAACTTTCCTACGTCTGGCCAACCTCCCAAACCTAACACAGGACCTCAACTCCCAGCAGCTCTTGGGAGGCTCTCTCTTTTCTTCAAACAAACTGTTTCTTACAAATATTTTTACTTTGCAGACCACAAAAGTCAAGGAACAAGACTGCAAATATAGCCATGCCCTCCGCTGAATTACACTCACCTCACTGGGCCCATTTCCATGTCATATACAATATTACACCTTACTTAGACAAGGGGCTAAATTTTTAGGGCTTAATCGAAAAGGACCACACAGTTTTCTACAGGTTTTTTTCTTATTTCTCATGTTAACTTTGCTTAAGATCATTTTAATAATTCGTCTATGAAAGTCCATTATTCCGTTCCACCTTCCAAGAGTCCAAAGAACTCTATTGGATGCTAAGTTGCCCTGATATCTACAGACTCGCCCCCCCCACCACCATTGTCCTAATGTTCTGCACACAATCCCACACCATCCCATATAACATTCTATATGGTAGAGAAACCCGAAATCCTGACCGTTTCTTCCAGCATGAGTCTGCAGAAGGCTGTACTCACCAGTTAGGTAGGAGAGCCACAGCTTCCTGTTGTAGTCTCTCCTTCCAGTCCTCTGCTGCTCAACCACTCCTCCTGAGCTGCCAGTGAATCCAGTTCCATCCCTATCTCCCGGCCACACCTTCAAGTGTTTTGTTTGAAAACTGAGTCATTCTAGTTCTACAATCTTGCTTCCGGAGACCTTAATAAAATAATTAAAATAGCATTCAGGAAGCAGAGGCAAGTTGATCTTGTGAGTTCCAGGCCAGCCTGGTTTATTTAGTGAGACTTATTCTCCACAACATAACAAAACAAAAACCAAATTTCTGCTGGGCTGTCTCTAGAGCCTCAGCAAAGCTCTTCACCTGAGTGCAGACTCCAGGCCTGGAGATCGTGCCGACTCTGAGATGGTTCCTGGATAAGGGGAATTAAAAAAAAAGTGGAACAACTTCCTCACTTGCAGAGGAATAAAGGGAAAGGCAGAAGAGGCAGAGAATACAGACAGAGCCCAATGAGGGTCCCGGTGCAGAGGCAGAAGTGAAAGCTGACTCCTTATACTCACTGGTCTGCCATTCAGCTACCATCGTCCTAACACATGTTCATTACAGCCCATGTTAATAGTGGAAGAGTCTCAGCAAATGAAGGCAGACGAGAGTCTCTGCTTGCAGAAGTGAGGGAGAGAGGATGCAACTTCCAAAGCTGAGCTTCTCCATGTTCTGATGCTGTTTTTTCGTGTACTAATTGGTCTATTTGGCTTCCACAGTTAGGTACTTGTGCAAGACAGGAAACTGGATGTGACGATTTTCTGTTCTGGCAAATAGGAGGTGCTACATTTTCTAAGCAAAATGTTTCCAGGAGGTATTGTCACTTTGTAGGGCTTTCTTGTCTCCCCCAACCAAAGAAATAATTAAATAAACCATGCATGGACTTCTTAAAGAATCTGAGGACAATGTCACAGATCTGCTTGAGGCTAAAAATTCTCCTGGATCATCACCATCTGAGTAGCTGTAAGATGCTGCCACCACACCCATTTGGGGAAAGACAGAGTCAGGGACATTTCATAACATTAGGTTTTACCAAGTGGACTTAGGATAATCATTGCAGTTTGGATTTGGAGTGTTGTTGGTTTTCCTTTCTCATTCTGAGACAAAATATCAATATAATGTACGCTAGCCTGAAACTCCTATGTAGCCAAACATGACTATAAACTTGCCATCCTCTTGCCTCCCCTTGTGCTGGCATCACAGGTGTGTGCCACCATACATGGGTTTCTGCTGTGCTGAGGTTACAACCAGGACTCCACACATGTTTGGCAAGTACACTAAAACTGGCCTCCATCCACAGCCAGGACGGCCATCTTACAATGAACTCTACGCTCAAATCAAGATGTCCCACAGTCCCTGAGCGTCAAGTGAACTGCCCATGCCAGGGGAGCTATATAAAATATGTGCTAAGTCTTGTCAATGTCCTACTCTGGGACTACAACCTTAAACAATGTGGACTCTGGTTATTAACAGTGCATGTTTATCGAGGATGGCAACAATTTATTGTGACCTGAAAATATCTCCAAGAAGTACATTTAAAAGAAAAAAAAGCGTATGAAGCAACCTATTCCACAGGTACTCATTTTGGGAAAAACTCAAGACAATAATATAACGGTGTGTTCTGTCCCTTTAAGAGATAAGCCACTCCCTCCCCTATCTGCTGAGGCAAGTTGATCTTCTGCTTTCAGGCTGAGCCTTCCTTTTTAGTCTCTCTCTCTCAAAGAGGCAGTTTCTGTCTTTCCCTTCTCCCCACTTCTCCCCTTCCCCCCTCCCTGTCTCTGTCTCTGTCTCTGTCTGTCTCTGTTTCTCTGCCTCTCTCTCTGCTCTTACCCCTTCTCCCCTTCCCCTCCATAACCCACCAAATAAATATCCAACTTCACTCTGCATGGTATGCCTATCCATCTAGGTCTTCACCCGCCACAAGGCTTCCTGCCTGGGACCCGGCTGTCTTTGTCACCTGTCGTGGTCTCTGGACCTGCTGTCCACTGCCTGCCACTGCTCGATGACCTGTGGCATGGTCTTATGGCCCACTCCCACTGCTGCCACTTGGGGACCTGCAGCATTTCTGCTGCTGTGCCCCTTGGGGGAACCACAGCACTTTACTTAAACCATTACAAATGACAACTTATTTACATGCATTTGTCTAGAGGTGGAAATGTCATGAAAAAGTGACCACACTCCTCACCTTGTCTCTCGGGTAGAGAAGCAGCAACAGGAGGATGGTAGTTTGTAGCTGTATGCATTTTATCTTTTTATCATTTGAGATTGTAAAAGACTCTTTTATATATGTTCAAAGGATTTTTTTGTTTGCTTCTCAATTTATTTAATATATTTGTGTGTGTGTGTGCGCACACATGCGCCTGTGTATACGTGGGAGTGTATGCCACATGCATTCTCTTGTAGGCCTGAAGGGAACAATGGATCCCCTGGATCTTGTGTTACAAGCCATAATAGCCCCTCCACATAGGTGCTGGGAAATTCCTCCAGGTCCAGTGGAGGAGCCGCAGGCACTCTGAACTGCTGACACAGCTCTCCAGCCCCACGCTTTAGATGAAGGGGCAGCAGGAGCCACAGCCTGAACCTTGAACTGAACGAGGAGAGGAAGTAGCTGAGCGACAGATTTATCACCCTGCTTCCTGACTGTGCTCGCAGCCCTCTCAGGTTGCTGCCACAGTCCCCACCATGATGTTTGTACCTCAGAAGAGTAAACAGAAAATAAGATTTTTTTTAAGAAAAACAAAACAAAACTCAAGATTATGTATTGTTACATAGATGGAAGTACTTTTATTATTATGATTTTATTTTCTCAGTCTAATTATGTAAGACTTTAAGACAATTCTGAAGCCATTTTTGACCATTCTGAATCCTCTCAACCTCTGTGCCATAGTGCTTCCCCTCCTCCCCTGGGAACCAAGGACCTAACAGCTACACTTGCCCGTACTCAGTTCCTGAACAATTACCCATATACGTATGCTTTGGTTTGGTCCCCTGGGAAACGGGGTCAAAATGACCTCTTACCTCATCTGATCTGGCAACAGCTCTCCAGTCAATTATTGGTAATAGCCCTTTCAAATAAGCCAATCAGAATAGTCAAAGAACAACCCCCCTTGCTTCTGTGGCCCCTTTAAAAATAGACTGTACCGGCTATTCGAGGTCCCTTGGCTTCCTGAATGCTTGGGGACCCTGTCATGACAGAATTAATAAAATCCTCATGCTTTTTCATTGGCTGTGGTGTGTGAGGTGGTCTCTGGGGGCGACTCCTCCTCGGTGTTTGAACGCTAGAGTCCAACAATTACAGCTCTTTTTCTTTCTTTCTTTCTTTCTTTCTTTCTTTCTTTCTTTCCTTCTCTTAGTAACGGATTGCACCAGAAGGATGCCACCATGCATGTGGAATGATAGGTGGCTACACACATCCAAATGCTATCCTAAGAAACATTTTTTGTTATGGTTTTGGTCCCTTTAAGAGACAAGCCACACCCATTCCCCTCCCTATCCGCTGAGGCAGGCTGATCTTCAGCTTCCGGCCTGAGCTCGCTCTCTTTTCCATCTTCCTCTTGGAGAGGCAGCTTCGCTTCTGCCTCCCTCCCCACTTCTCTGCTTCCCCCTTCTCTCTCTCTCTCTCTCTCTCTCTCTCTCTCTCTCTCCCTCTCTCTCTGTCCCCCCTTCACCCTTCCTCCTCCATAACTCCCTGAATAAACATTCAACCTCACCCTGCATGTCGTGTCTATCCATGTTTCTGTCTTCTGCCCGCCCGCCATGTGTCTCCCTGCCTGGAACCAGCCATTGCTGGGGGACCAGCAGCCTTCTCTGCCTGGGGCCCACTGCCTGCTGCCACATGGCCCGCCACCACTGCTCTGAGACCAGCAGCCTTCTCTGCCTGGGGCCTACTGCCTGCTGCCACATGGCCCGCCACCACTGCTCTGGCCACCACTCTGGGACCGGCAGCCATTTCTGCCTGGGACTGGCTGCTCCCAGGGCCCGCTGCCTGTCACCACATGGCCTGCCACCACCATTTGGGACCTACAGTATTTCTGCTGCCTACTGCCGCGGGGATCTTGCAGCTTTTTTAAAAAAGGAACAACATTTCTCCCTCTACCAAGTAATGCATTAGGTCGCCCTGGTTTGGGGAATGAACACTAGATCTTGTCACCTGTGCCAGTTCAGGAAATCACCAATTCCTACTTATGGAAAACCCACTCCATCAGGCCATCCATATTCAAGAGAAGTCACTTGAATTTCATTGAACTGAGTTTGTTGGGCCAAAATTATCCCAGGGCCTGTACCTTTAGGTCTATGGGACAGAAAAAAAAGGCTGGCGGCTTGAGGTCAGGGTCTACACTTCGAGGCCTGTATGACAGAGAAAAGCCTAGTTCGAGTTTGAGTGAGGATGAGACAGCAAAAACTAGGTAGACGCCCCTCCATACAAAGGGAGGGTTTGCCTGCCTCTCATTGACTGGAGGTATTCCTGCATCACAGTATCTCACTTAACATATTTAAGCTGACACAGTAATAAACTGAGTTCCTGCTTTGACTTGACTCACTATCACCACTGATTGTCCTGCATTGTGGGGCTGTGGAATGGGCAGATAGCACACTCACCTTTTCCTGGGGAATAAGGAGGCTCAAGAAGCCTAGCATGAGTTAAGCAAATGTGATGCTAAAAATTTGTATTTCCAGAGCAGGAAACAAAGACATGGTGAAGCGATCCCTCCCAGTGCCCTTCAGAATGCAGTGGCAGCAGCTCTGCTCCTGGCTTCCTGGGTCTTGCTGCTCCATTGCCTGGATATTGACCTATCCTGCAGCATCCTGACTTCCTTGAAGAAAAACTCATGAATCTTTCTCTTAAAACTTTTTAAAAATATTTTATTTCTTTTCATGTGTATGGATATTTTGCCTACCTAAGTGTGTCCGTGCACCACATGCACGCCTGGTGTCTGAGGAGGCCAGAAAAGAGTCACCCAGATCCTTCAGGACTGGAGTCACAAGCAGTTTTCAGCCATCGTGTGGTCACCAGGACTCAAACCCAGGTCCTCTGAAAGAGCAACCAACACTCCCAATGACCTAAGCTTCTCTCCGCCTCTTTATGGGATTACAATCCAGCAGGCAGGTGCCCATCCTTCCAATCACAGAACAGAAACTCATTTCTACCAACTATGAGTCAAGCTACAAGTTCTTGTGAACTTATAGTAAACGGATGC
Organism: Microtus oregoni; assembly: GCF_018167655.1. Lineage (NCBI taxonomy): Eukaryota > Metazoa > Chordata > Mammalia > Rodentia > Cricetidae > Microtus > Microtus oregoni. The sequence goes on from NW_024543086.1 coordinate 2,329,949, forward strand.
AAGATTATAAACTCAAGTGGAGAGGGGGAACATGCAGCAGGGGTAGCTTTAGTGTTATCCAGTTTGGCCCAAAAATGAAAGCTCGGGCACAGACCTGTAAATGACCAAATTCTATCAGCCAGATTTCAGACAATGACACATCCAGTAACTATCACACAGGTATGCGTGCCAACAGCAGAAGCAGGAAAGGATGCCGTCAACAGTTTCTACACAGATCTACAGAGCGAGGTAAGCAGGGCGCATAGGGATGACATACTCATCGTTATGGGTATCTTCATTGCAAGAGTGGGATCTGGAGAAAGAATGGACTATTCCAGCGTCATGGGAACATATGGATTCAGACAAAGGAATAAGAGAGGGAAACAACTGCTTGACCTCTGCTATGCAAATGATTTGTATAGATCCAACACACACACAAAAAAAGTCAAGCCCAACTGCTGGTAGTGGGAGTCCCCTAACAAAAACACACCCAGCCAAACTGACTACATTCTGGTCAGCAGGAAACTCTTAACTAGCATCCAGAAGAGCCCATTATTTCCTAGTGCTGACTTAGGGTCAGATTATCGACTTGTTATGGCCAACATTCATCTGAAACTTAGGAGAGACACGCCAGGCAAGATGAACCAGAAAACTGATCACCAACAACTGATGAGCCCAGCTATACGGAGATTACAAAAGAACTGAAAAGAAGCTGAGGGAAATCAGTAAACAACCCTTTATGAATATAGAAAGTGAATGGGAGAAAGTCAAAAGAGTTACATAGGAGGCTTCAAAGGAGAAGCTTGGTTATGCAAAAAGGGCAACACCAGTTAAATAGCTTACTGCAGAGATGATGAACCTGACAGAAGAAAGAAGGAAGCTAAAGAGCAAATGAAGAGGGAATCTGCAGGTAGCAAAACACCACAACTGTCTGTGCAGGGAGGGCAAAAGAAGAGCAAAGAAGGATAGAGAGCTGTATATACAAGGTATATATATCCACATACATACATACATACATACAAGGAGGCAGAAAAGGCTAGACTACATAATAAAACACATCTTGTTTACGAAGCTATCAGACGGATAACTGCCAGATGTGCTTTTCAGATACGGGTGATTAAAAATGGGCAAGTTATTTATTAACAGAACGAGGGGAAGTAAAGCAAAGATGGAGACAATACTTCGATGCCCTATACAATGACCCTAATGCTGTCAACGTAGACTCCAAGAAACACTTCGGCAGTTACTCAAATAACAGAGACAGTGAGGAAATATTAAACATTGTGGAAACTATCAAGAGAGCAAAATGCAAGAAATCCCCAGGAGCGGATGACATCATGATGGAGGAACTGGAGGTGGCTTCAATAGGCTCAGGGGCCAAGGCACTTCTCAGACTCTTCAGAGAGATATGGGAACACGAAGAGATTCCCAAGGAATGGAAGCACTCAGTCATAATCCCACACACAAGAAGAAGGACAAGCTGGACTGCTCATATTACAGGGGCCATAGCAGCAAGATCTTCTCCTCCATTATCCTGCAAAGGATCAAGGGCAGAACAGAGGAAATCCTAGAAGAGGCCCAGTGCAGATTCAGAGCTAACAGGAACACAATTGATCAGATCTTCACTTTGAGGTAACAGGCAGAAAATATGAAGAATTTAGAAAAGACTTATATGTCTGTTACATTGACTTCAAGAAGGCATTCGACAGCATCTGGAGGAAAGGACTTTGGGAAACAATGAGGTTCTACAGGTACTCAGAGAAAAATCATAAGAATACTAGAAAATGCTTATAAACATATGTTAGCATCAGTCAAAGTCTATGAAGATCTATGTGGTTAGATTAAGACAGTCGTAGGAGTGTTGCAGGGATGCGTCCTCTCACCACTGCTCTTTAATATATTCCTGGAATTAACAAGAGCAACAGCCCTGGAGGACGAGGGGATAGGCGTGCAGATAGGTGGTGTGCGAATCAATGACTTGCGTTTCGCCGACAATATAGAACGACTTGCTGACAGTGCCGTGTAAATAGAATGGTGGAAGTAAGTGAAATCCTTGGTATGAAAGTAAATATTGCCGAGGGTGGTAGCGCACGCCTTTAATCCCAGCACTCGAGAGGCAGAGGCAGGCGGATCTCTGTGAGTTCCAGGCCAGTCTGGTGTACAGACAGAGTTCCAGGACTGGCTCCACACCTACTGAGAAACCCTGTCTCGAAAAACCAAAAAGAAAAAATAAATAAATATGGAGAAGACTGAGATGCAATACACGGGAAGGGCACATAAGGATTTTAACATTGCAATAAAGAATCTGAACCTGAAACAAAGGTCAACTTTGTCTCTCTGGGAGGAAACCACAGTTTAAAGGAGGGAACTATTTCAGACGTCAAGAGACGGATAGGGATAGCAAAGGCTGCATTCCAGCCACTAGGAGTGGTTCGGCCACCAAGAGATGTAACAACCACAAAAACAAAACTGCAAGTCTATGAGCCGCTTGTTTTGAGCTGCCTTCTTTACAACTCTGAAACCTGGACAATGAAACGCTCCTCAGAACAGCCGCTGAACGGGTTTGAGATGGCATGTCTCAGGAGGATTCTAGGTGTCACACAAAGAGATAGGCTGCACAGTGATGGCATTAAGAAACATGTCCTTCTACAGAAGGAAGTAAACTACAGTATGCGGCAACAGCACTTGAAATACTTTGGCCATGTTATGAGAATGAATGATGGCGGATACATCAAGCCCTGCTTGAAGGAGTGCACAGGATAAAAGAGGAAGGTCCCAAAACACGCTGGACAGACAGCATAAAGGAAGACTGTGGAACGGTGGGTATGACAATAATGAAAGCATCTAGAACTGCCCAGGATAGGAACAACTGGAGAACCGCCATAAAAGGGCTGCCCACGCATGTTTAGATAGGTCATAAATGATGATGAGTCAAGCATTATGTAGGTTCCTGAGGAACGGCAGGTATATTAGAATTTGTTTACTCTCCAAGAAATAAACTGACTAGGGATGAGAAGGAGATTTTCTGGACAACAAACGTAATTGGGAATCTGAAAGCTACAAGGCAGTCTTACAACCATCAGAGAGAAGCGTCCTAAGAAAGGGAACAGCCATGTCATAGGTGCCAGGACCAGGAGAACTCAGGTTCTCCTAGCAGCAGACAGGAAGCCAGTGTGGCTGAAACAGAATCAGGCAGGAGATGGGCTAAGGTGAGGGAGAGGCAGTCCCCCAGGCAATGGCTGAAAGGCTCCTCCTTTACAACACAGCAGGTGGGTCCTACTGAGAATCTTAGAGCTGGAATTCTTGGGCTACCAGGTGAGGACTCTGGACTATTAGGAGAGCAAGAGTGGAGCAGAGGCCCCAGTTAGGACACAGATTCCCAGAAGGGAGAGGGAGGAGAGAGGTGAATGAACATAAAAACCCCTGGGCTTCCCAGAAGCCTCCTGGGAATTGCTTGAGCTCCTGTGGTTTGCTTAATCTGGTTCTGCTTTGTTTTGTTTGTTTGATGGGCAACTCTGCTTGTCCTGCACCAGCCTCCTGACTGCTTTCTGTGAGTGTGTCCCGCCACACCCAGTTGAACTGGATTCTTCAGCCAAATTTAAAAAGCAAAACTCAAACTAAGGGGCCCACGCTTAAGTAAAAATATAGTGTTTGGGGGGTTGAGCCTGTAACTAGAGTAGAGCGTTTGGCTAGCCTGGACTAAGGCCTGGGTTCAACACCCTGCATGGTAGTTCATGCCTGCAAGGCCAACATCTGGAAGTTGGAAGCCAAGTCACAAGTTCAAGGGTCAGTACTGTCTAAGTAGAAAGTTCAAGGTCAGCCTTAGCTGTGTGAGACCCTGTCTCCAAAAAATATTTCGTCGTTTTTGTTTTGTTTTTCTTTTTAATAATTGCCTTGAAATTATTTATGTTTAGCTATTATCCTAGATTGCTTTCTATTGCTGTGATAAACACCATGGCCAATAGAAACTTGGCCGAATGTGTTTATTTGGGTTCCTGGTCACTCTGTGTTTGAGAAAAATCAGAACAAGAGCTCAGCTGGGGCGGAGGTAAGACACGGAGGGAAGCTGCTTACTGTCTGCTCAGCCTGCTTGTCTACACACAGGAGACCACTGCCCGGGTGGCACTGCCCACCGTGACCTGGACCCTCCCCCATCAATCATTAATCTTGGTAATGCTCACAGACACGCCACAGGCCAATCCTCAGTCCAGGTTCCCTCTTCCCAGGCGACTCTAGTTTGTGGTGTTGACTAAAACTAAGCAGCACGGTTGTCACTGACTGACGTCATCTGAAATCTGTTACTGTGCTTTGGTCTTGTTACTCCAAGTACGATCACACGCTTGGACACGTGAGTTTACACTTAAACTCTAGACCTTCACAGCATGAAATGTCCACATAGGGTGATTTTGTTTGTTTGTTTTACTATTGTTTTTATAAAGGATATTTCTTGCAGCCATGTTTGAAATACAAAGAAAAGTGAAAAAGAAATATCTGTCTATAGAAAAATAGCTTAACAGGATACATTTCTTTCACCTAACAGTACAAACCCACTTAAATAAAGTGTGTTATCCAAGACAAATAAAAGGAAGTTACACTGAGCAGTTACAGGAGTTAGCCTCTACCCCCAAGGTTGTTGAGCATCTGAGATATTGGCAGTCAGGGCTGTGCTGTGTAAAAATGTAAAACGCACACTAAATTCCCAGGACTTAAAATGAGAGAGTATGAACTCTCCTTGGTGATTTTTCTATCTATTCTGTGTGAAATGACAGGACTTAAAGTACACTGAGCTAAGGAAAATGAATTCTTACAATCAATGTACTTATTTCTATTTTAAAAATTTGTGTGTGTGTGTGTTGTTGTTTGCATGCCTGTGTGCCTGTGTGTATGGAAACCTGCACATGCACATGCAGTCCAGAAGAGGGCGTCTGGTGTCCTCCTCTAGTACTCTGCCTATTCCCTTGAGACATGGTCTGATCTCCTCCGAATCTGATACAGAAATCAATCACCCGAACAAACAAACACATAGGAGACAGTTTCATTGTACTTGGCCCCTTTTAATGAAGAGCCACATGAACAAGTTCAGTGCACGATAGCTGATCTTCACTGGCCAAGCTGTGTGGCTGTTTGGCTATGTCAGAGTGGATGCAAAGGAAGGAAACATCTGAGTGTAAACACACAGGTGGAGCATGTGTGAGTCAGAGACACAGATCTTTAGAGTTCGTGGCCAGCCAGGGTTACATAGTAAGAACTGTCTCCAAAAAAACAAACAAACAACAAAAGGATGGTAAAATTTCCAAACCACTCATGTTTTCTCAGCTGTACTGGGAATATTAGGTTCTCATGATTCTCCTGTGTCTGATGCTCTCTGAGTTGGTGAAATGGATTAGTAAAAAATGCTGAGGATCCCCAAGTGGCTGCAGTGGCAGAACCACTGAAGGCCAAGAGGCAGCAGTGGGTAGTGGGTCCTGAGAGCAGCCAGCCCGCCTCAGGGACGGTGTAAGATACCACAATGCAAGTCTCCAAAGGTGGCTGGTCCCAGGCAGGGAAGCACATGGGGGGGGGGGGGGGAGGAGTGGGCGTGGCACTCCCAGTCTCAGGATTGTACAGTAATGCTTTGAACTGCTGAGTCATCATCTCACAAGCGCTATCTTCTCTTTCTTTTGAATATAGGTGGTAGAGAAATTAAAATGACTTCTGTAGCTCTCATTGTATTAGCACTGGACAGCACCAGCCTAGAAGTAGAGAACAATTGCATGGATGACAAGGATGAGTCCTGGGCAGTGGGAATGCTAAATAGAAAGACAGGATGGAGGATACCAGCGTACACTTCAACTCCCGGCATTTCTGTTGGTTGGCTGGAGTTTGTTGTTGTTTGTCTTAGTTAGGGTTCTATTACTCTGTCAAAACACCATGATCAAAAAAGTCAGCTGGGGAGGAAAGGGTTTATTTGACTTACATTTCCACATTGCTGTTCACTGAAGCCAGGACAGGAAACTTAGAGCAGGAACCTGAAGGGGAGCCGCTTACTGGCTTGTTTCCCATGACTTGCTCAACCTGCTTTCTTGTAGAACTCAGGACCAGTCCAGGATTGGTACCACCCACCACGGGTTGGGCCCTCCCTCATTCATACTACTTGAGAAATATCTTGCAGCTGGATCTCATGGAGGCATTTGCTCAAGTGAGGCTCCTTCCTCTCTGATGACTCTACCTTGTGTCAAGCTGACACACAAAACCAGCCAATACATTATTATTTGTTTTGAACAAAGTCTCATGTAGCCTGGGCCAGCCTCGAATTCTCAATGTAGCTACGGCTGACCTTAGGCTCCTGACTTTTCTGCCTCTGTGTATAAAATACTAGACTTCAAGTATGCATCACAATGCTGTATTTTATTTTATTTTTAATAGTTTCATATAGATTAGCAGTTTTTTTATTTATCTAATTATTTAGTTTTGTTGATGTATATGTATAGTTCTCTCTCTCTCTCTCTCTGTGTGTGTGTGTGTGTGTATGTGTGTGTGTGTGTGTGTGTGTGTGTGTTGGGTAGGGAAGGTGGTTTTATGGGAAATCTCCATACTTTAAACCCAGTTTTGCTGTGCATTTAAAACTAATGTTTTGTTTTTTGAGACAGGGTTTCTCTGTGTATCTTTGGAACTTGTTGTGGAATTTATTGTGCTCAAATTCACAGAGATTTGCCTGCCTCTACCTCTCAAGTACTGGGATTTAAGGCATGTGCCACCACCACCTGGCCTAAAACTATTCTTGGAAAACAAAGTCTTTTAAAAAGAAAAATTACTGAGTAATTTTTGGGCTCCTACAGGTGCAGAAGCTGGTGAGGACCGGCAGCCTGTATCAGCATTCTGCAGAGTAGGGGTCACCTTTGAGCATTTCCCCACATTCATTGACTTTTTTTAAAATAGTTTTTGTGGGGAAATATTGAGTCCTTTGAAGGCCCAGGGACAGTCAGCTAACAGCTGTGCCCCAGCTTCCCGGGGAGCCTCATAAAGACATAAAAGCACTCAGGCATTCCCAATAACTACCTCCATGAAGCCAGACCTGGGACAGGCTTGCTGTAGCCTATAGGACAACTAATAACAACCCAGAGACAGATACAGGGGTTTAAACTGAACATCAGAAAATAAAACAGCCAGCTACTAGCTCTTACCTTTACCTCAGTCTGAAATGGCCATCCTGCCTCTGGAAATCCTCAGAATGAGACTGGCTGAAACCTGTCTCCTCCCATTTTATATTCTTCTCCAATGTGGGATTAAAGGTGTGCACCACACTACTGCCCAGTTTCTACGGCACACTAGTGTGGCTACTAGGATTGAAGGTGTGTGTCACCACTGCCTGGTCTGTAAGGCTGACCATGGCGGCTGCTTTAATTTCTGATCTTCAGGCAAGCTGTATTTATTATAATACAAATGAAATATTAGCACACATGCCCTTTCCCCTTCGTGGCTGTACACGTCCTCACCCATTTGTGATATTGTCCTGTTTCATGCTGTTTATGTTCTTCTGCAGGACTAAATTGTGACCTCCAGAAAACACTCCTTATTGGGTCCTTTCCCCTCCCAGGCTCCCTAGGCCCGTGGGTTTTAGTCCAAGTCACGCACATAAATCATCTAAATTGAAACACACAGGACACCAGCAGCTGACATCTGTGATCCCAATCAGTGGCTCAGTGGGCAGTTTTCAGCTCTCCAACTGACTCAGCTGGGCAGCCAAAGCTGCAAACTCCAGGTCTTGATGAGTCCTCGACACATCCCTAAACTTCTCCGCTCTCCTCCAGCTAATCACAAAAGCAAAGTAAGGTGGATGCATAAAAGAGAAACATAAGTAGAAACACATGGAGAAATTAAAATACAGTACCAAGTATAGACCGTCACAGCCCCTATACCACTACTACCTCAAAGCTGGAAGTTTGGTCTCAGCTCCTGCTAGACCCAAAGTAGTTAGGGCCAAGTTTCCTATCTCCTCTTTTTCTTTTTTCTGCTCCGACGAGCACACAGCCTGTAGACCACCCTCTCCCCTCCTTTGCTTTCTGAAAATCTCTTATAATCTCTAATATAAGATACGATGTAAGTAATGAACCTTTCCCCTCCTGCCCCATTACCCAAACCAAGCTTGTTAGCTTAGAACCATGCCGCTGAAGCAAATTCTGATATTCTAACACAGTGTGTGCTAGGTAACCGTCGGGGTTTATTTTGGGGTTAAGCTCATTAAACCTCTCAGGGTCTGGAAAGATTTGCTAGGGCAGGCGAAAACCTGGCTGTTTGGATCTGAGGATAAAATTAAATAAATCCACTCACGTGTGTTATCCTTACATGTTCTTTATTTTTCTGGCCGAAGAAGCAGAGAGAAGAAGCATGAGGGGCGATCTCTATCTGGTCTTAGTTTCTACAGGCATACTTGGGAATTCCATAGGCAAAACAATGCTATCATGTGCATTCAGAATTACAAAAAGGGCAGGTACAACCTGACAAAACAGCACTCCAGAACAGGTGAAACCACCCACCCAGGAAAGAGCCAGTATCCGAGGGGTTATACCTGACACTCCAAGTCATTAGATAAAGTTACTAAACTCCCCTGAACCTGGACTTCACCTACATCCATACATGTCTATCTGGTAGGGTCTTCCTATCCCTTTGAAATTCCTACATGGTCTGTTAGCAAAGGTAACTTTGTAGGATTGACTCTATGTACATTTGACTGTTAGAACGAAAAGTAAATGTTATTGCTCTAAGGCCTCATGGTGTGGGGGAACGGAAAGGTCATTCCCTGACTCCTACTGGAGAAGTTACCCTGCTGAGGTGTTATAGTAATGAATCCCATTTTGAAGGGAGACTCGTGGCTTCACAAGATTTTTACAGATTTGACAAGGAAAAACAAGCAGTCCCGCAGCGCCGCAAAGTGGTTTACTCCATGTGGACGCATGCCTATGCACTTCCCGAGGCTTAGTCTACTGCTCTGCCAGCTGTACATTTATTGTGCGGTGCTTGTGGACTCCACCAGGTAGCAGATGTAAATCTTAATATATTAAAGTGCTATATTTTCCAGGAGTGAAACTCCTCTCAAACAGATGAGGTCCATTGTCACCCAGCCTTTGAGAGACTCTCTGCCCACCTCTCCAGTCTCCCTCCTCCCCATCCTCCTCCCTCCCTTGATGGCACACAGACAGAATCTTTAGTCCTGGGGGCACAGCTTCCTCTCTGAATACTCCAACTTCTTTCAGTTCAGTGGCCTCTGTATTTGGTAGATTCCTTTCAGGAGAACTCACTTGGCTGCACAGGCCTTTGCTTTCATCTCTAATGACACTCTGACCTAGGGACAGTCCCTGAGAATGGGCTAAAGCTGTTCCCTCTCATATAGAGACTCACTCAGCAGACAGTTCTAGCAGCCATAGCTGCAGGGTGTGATTGGTCCACAGTGGGGATGCTAGATTCTGCTAAGGTCTCTGTTTATCCCTCATGCCAGTACCCTAGTTCCAAGGGGCATGATTGGGAAGCCAAGTGCCATCACAACATCCCTGTCTCAGAATCAATCAGCTGATTAATGGGCCAGAACTGATGTCCCTTTAAATCTATTCTCAGGAACTAGACTTCAGAAAGGGACCCTAGCCCCAGCCCTGAGAAGGACAAGTAGCACCTGCTTAAATTATGGTAATTTTTAGCCAAATTTAGAATGTCCTATGAGCCCGCCCAGAGTGAAGAGATGTCTGCACCAAAGAACTAGTAAGCTTGAAAAGAAAATGGCAAGACAGTTTTCAAAGTGAAGAAAAAATAGTTTTTATTAGTGAATGTGTACACAGTTAAAATCAGCAGCTACTCAGTACCCCGTCTTCAATACCCTCAAAATTATACACACAGTTCTCAGAAGGACTGATTCTGTTGCTTCATAGGATGTACACTGCCAGGCCACAGTAGAGCATGCCTTTAATTCCAGCACTTGGGAGGCAGAAGCAGGCAGATCTCTGTGACTTCAAGGTCAGCCTGGTCTACAGAGTGAGTTCCAGGACAGGTTCCAAAGATATATAGAGAAACCTTTCTCGAAAAATCAAAACAAAACATACAAATAAACAAAAAAGATGTGCAAAATTTCTTAAAATTTAAATGTATAGTTTAGATGGACGTGCCACACACTTTTCATCCCAGCTCTTGGGATGCAGAGGCAAAAAGATCTCTGAGACATTGAGGCCAACCTAAACTACACAGTGAGACCATATTCTAAAAAAAATAAAAGGCAATGTTTGTTTGTTAAGTATTGTAATGAACTATTCCACAGCAGATTATAACTAACACAAATGGTATCTTAAAAGTGCAAGATTAGAAAAAATTCAATAAAATCAACATTTATCTGTAGGAATATTAACAAAATTCATGTTGGATCTTGCTGTCAACTGAATTGATGATTTTTTTTCTATAGTATAACAAAAACACAAACAGCAACTATATCAAATATCAAATAGAAACATGATTCTTTTAAAGATGTATCAGTCAGTACACAAAATAGATTCCTGATTGTAATAATATGAAAATCATTGGCTCGGCTCTAACTCGACATCGGCTATTACTACAACATCTGTAATGGTTTCTGTTGCTCAAAGGCTTCTCAGTCACTTCTCATTACAATGACCCCTGTCCACCAGGGTAAGTGTGGACACGATAACAGAAAACAGATGGAGAAAACAGACATAGAAGTTACCTTATTGTTACTATTGACAGTAATTGGAGCCCATGAATGTGACATGTCTTCCACTGAGTCCCACATACTTTCACAGAATGTCACTAGTCACCATGTTCTTGAGTTCAAGCAAGTTTTGGAAATACTAGGTGGTACAGCCAGACCCCTTCATGTCTATCATGCATCTCTAGGAAGACTGAAGAACAGAGCAGGCATCACAATCAGAGCCCTGCAGCCACCAGGCAGGAATCAGGAAGGAGGCAGGAGAGTTCAGGGGCTGATGGCCCCCTCTGGTAGCCTCACCACTGTAGAACTGTCTTGACAAATCTTCCTAGAAAAGCTACAAATCAAAACTCTCAGAGCAAAAGTCCAGTTTTGATGTTTCATGTTTAAAGAGTTGCCTCAAATTTCAAAAAAAAAAAGAAAGAAAATTAAGAAATGAAAACATCACTGTATACCAAAACTGTCTTGAAAAACCAAAAGGAAAAGAAAAAATCAAAATAGTTTAAACACAATCATTTTTAGAACACAAAGAAAAGCCTCATTTGGCAAACTCAGAATGCAACTTCCTATTTTCTGACCTCTCCAAGAACCCCCATAAGACACAGACTCATTTCCTAGAACTCTCTCAACAGCGGTGGAATGTGGACTGAGATCCACCCTGCTCTCCTATGCGCTGAGTGTCTCTATCTGGAGTCAGGGCTTACTCAAACTGAAATAGAAATTAATACCCTCTAGCAAATCTGCTCTTCTCTACAACCAAAGTGGCAATGAATATACCAACACAAGAGCCATTGTTAACTCCAGCAAAACCCAATATTTCATTGATGTTGATAAACTGATGCACTTTGAGAAATTCATTATGAAATAAATTTAAATATAAATATGACCTGGGGACAATTAGAAATTTAGAACTCTTCAAAGAAACCAGTGCTAGCCCCAACTCTGTCACACTTGAAACAGGACTTCTCCCAGGCAGAGCCTGTGTCCTGCTCCCCCCCTCCCCTTCATCTCTGCATTGCCTCCTTCCAGCTCCTGATTCAGAGCCCATTGGTGAGAATAGGAGCACTGGGCGCCAAGACAGACTACGGGGGAAACAGCACTGATGACCTCAATCCCTTGATCCACTATTTTCTTCCCTGATGTCTGCCTGGTCCATTCTCACCATGGTAGCCTCTCCTGACATGAAACGCCCATCCTTATATAAGATCAACCAAATGACATGTGTGTCATATTTCCAGAGCTATGAGAAAGCACAATCAATTCTAACGGTAACATTAGACTCCCTTTAATCTATGAGTTAAATTAAAACCTGCATGTTCCCATGATTTTACCCCTTAGGGAGGGGAGGTGAAGTGTCATTTCAAATTACAATAAAATAGATGAAACATAATCATGAAATACTTCTAAATTCAGGATGTTCTTCCCCTCACTTTTTTTTAAACTTTCAATCTTATTCCTCTGTTAATGACTTTAATAATCAAGACAAGAATCTATTTCCTGTACTACCGGTGACTATGTTGATTAAGGGAAACACCAAAACCTAAAATGTTCATGCTTGCGAGAACGTTCTGCAATGAGTGAGAGACTGAAGCAGTGTTGAAACAAGAATTAGGATGATGTGAACCGTGAGTTTGAGTATTAACAGCGAGGGTCACCCTCTCCACCACGGCTGGATGAACCAACATTGAACATAACCCTGCAGCTGGAAAGGCTGTTTGCGTTGTTAAATCCAGTTGCTGTCTCTGCAATCTCAGGCAGACGGTGTCTAAGAGGGTTTTTTGGACTCTTTCTGTAGGGTAGGAGTGTTTTCAATTGTGTAGACATTGTCTTCAGCTCGAGACCGGATAACTGCTGTGTTTTGCAAAGCTCCGATTTTATTAGCACGGAATGCTACCAAGCTGCAGAGAGAGAGATGTTGAAGAAAGAATAAGAGGTTACCTTTCAGATTCAAGCAGAATTTTCATTCATGGCACATGCTCAGGACTCTAGGAGACCCATTACAAAAACTGTAACAGTAACCAGTACCATACAGGACCCTCCTATCCTATTAGGTCATAGAAAATTTTGTTTAATAAGCATTCAACTAACCAAAATACATGACTTTAAAAAATCTGCTCATATTGGAATCCTTCAAGATACTAATGTAATAAAACACAAAACTGGGAGATGTAGACAGAGAGATATCTAGGCATCAAACAGAGATGCCTAATCAGGATGTGCATTTTGGAACTGGGCTAGGAGCTGGGTGACTTGTGTGTTTACTTTGAACTATGATGCTTTAGAAAGACTAAGGAGAGCCTGGTTGCCTGAGTGCCATCCCTGGAGCCGACGGAAAAGGCAGAAGGAAAGAGCCAGCTCCACAGTGTTGTTCTCTGACTTCCATAGGCACCACACATCGTGCCCCCCCCCATTCACATCATGCTCACAGTGATACAAAGTTTCCTTTGTTTAAAAAGAAAGAGTTTTGAAGCTTGCATGGCATCTAACCCTCTAACACTAAGCATGGAGTAGAAAACATGTCAAGTCACAAAGCAGCTGTAGCTGCTGGTCTGGGGCACAATTTCAAGACTACTGTATGCCACACATGCACAGACACTGCATGCACACAAACAACAGGAACTGCACTGGAAGGAATTTGGGGAGAGCACAGCAGGTCTTTTCACTTCCCCTATCCTGGCAGCTGTGGGAGGGGCTTCCCTGGGAGAGCTCATTCTATACCCATGATCATCAGGGTGGGCACAGTGGACTGATACTTGAGCTTCTAGATGTCATGGGGGAGCAAACCAGAGAAGAAAACAGACTAACTCAGGGGTGATGCTTTGACAGTGGGGTTTTGTCATTTGTGGTCATTTCTACCACTGAAATGTAGAACCGAAAAGAGCGTCTCCAGTCGGCCACATAGGAATGAACACCTGTTCTGAGAATTACACAGGACGAGAGAGAGCAAGCTCCACTCTGCCTGGACAGTCACACATGTAGGGAAACAGTGTAGGGTCAGGACTGTCATGAGTCAGTATGACAGAACTGAGAGAAAAAGTCACAAGAGAAAGTCCAGAATGTATGTGTTATGTAGTGCTTAGTTTGGTTTGGTAGCTTCCTTCCTTCCTTCCTTCCTTCCTTCCTTCCTTCCATCATTCATTCATTCATTTGGTTTAGTCAGGGTCTCACTATTTTCCCTGACTATCCTGTAACTCCCTACATAGACCCAACTGGCCTGGACACATAGAGACCACCTGCTGAGTCGGAATTAAAGGTGTGAGCCACCACACCTGGTGTTATTTACTTATTTTAGTAATTGTTTTAGAACACTCTGTCTAAAAAGAAATCTGGGCTAGTTTTACACTTACAGTCCTGAATTAACTTATTGTTGAAATAACAGGTGTGTACCACCTCATCCAACTTCTCCCCTCTTCTCTATGTGTTGTGTTTTCTCCAATATTTTCTTTTAAATTAAGTGATTAAAAAGTAACTTTGGGGACTGAAGAGTTGATCAGCAGTTAAGGATACTCATTGTACAAACAGGAGAACCAGAGTTCAGGTGCTACCCCAGGGGACAGGCAGAACATCTCCTGCCTGCCTGTAACCCAGCACTGAGGGAGACGGAGGCAGGAGGATCACTGAGACTTTCTGGCTGTCGGCAAATCAAACTGTGAATTGCAGGCCCAAGGGAGACTCTGCCTCAAAGGAGACAGTGAGGGATAAAGGAGGACACTCACTGCCCTCTCCTCTGGCTTCTATGTATGTGTTCTTGCACACACTCATGCCTGTCTTCCCCATGTCCCGGTTCCTGCCCCCACCTCTATCTACCCTTAACTTCCTCTCACATGCAAAAGTAAAAAATTAAATTAAACCTTTTTTAAAAATGCCTTATCAATAGAGGACCAAAAATATGGGCAAAAATAATGTTGTGTTCTTCCAAGTCTACGGAATGGTTCCTTTCCATCTACAGAATCCATTAGTTCACTTTATATTATTTAATTTACCAGTTAGCTCTATAAGCTTGGGCTCCTGAGATTGAGGCCAGTGTAGTGTGACCTCAGACGCTCCTTCATATTTATGAATCTGTTTTTTAATCTGTAGGATGACACTAAAATATTTCCTACCTTATAGATTTCTTACTGTGAAGGGAAGAAGTGGCTGACAATTAATAAGAGCTAACTGTATCAGGCACTTCTAACGGGCTGACACTGGTCAAGACCCAGATCATAGCTTGGCTCTTGTGCTTACAAAGACCCAGGGGAGTCTATGGATGGCAGCCTGAAGGACATGGATTTTGACTCCAATACATAGCCGTCTGTCCAGCCAATCTTTAGCCAGTTGTAGAAAATTAGATGGCTGTAGACTAGGGCAGGTCACACTGGAGAGAATAAAAGAGCACCCCAAGTACAGTAAACAAGACAAGAACAGTGAAGCCTGGCAAGGCAGATACCAGTGTAGTGAGTGGAGGGGACTGGTAAGAAGTGTGGAGAAACTGGTCATACTGCAGTTTCATTACACCCCTGGCAGCCTCAGAAATGATCTTCAACTAAATCCTATGCTCCCTCGGGGCGTCCTCGAACAGCCTACCTCCTAACCCTGTTGTCCCCAGCACACTTCCCTTAAAGCACTTAAATGACCTTTCTATTAGCTTATATGCTTGGTGATATACTTCAGCAGTTCTTAATAGACTAGGTACTCAATGAAAGAAAACACTGAGTAAAACAGGAGTGGGTCAAAGCAACTCCTTCAGTACCAGCTCCAGGAAGCAAAGCTTACGATTCAGTGTCCACCTATAAGAGATTAGGACCAAGGGGCCTTCTGTTCCTGTCCTACCATAAATACATAAATACAGAATGCAGAAAGTATCTCTGAGAAACGAGGGACTCATTAAAATTTATTTGGGGATCCAATGTACAGAATGAGGGCCAACCACTATGGAACACACCTGTAATCCCAGCGTGATAGACTCAGAGACAGGAGGATTGTGAGTTCCAGCCTGGCCTAGCTACATAGCTGGTTTCAGGCCAGTCTGGACTACATAGTGAACCCTGTCTCAAATCAACCAACCCAGCAATGAATCAATTACCAAAGAATGTTTTAGTAAGAAAAGAGAGCATAGAGAGGAATTCCCAAGACTGTTGGATCAAAAAGATTCAGCACAGTCCATGCCAGCTTACCTTAGAGACCCCGACTTCTTTTTCATAAGGATGCACCCTAAATTGGGATGGGAAGTGGTAAGAAAATTGAAAGAAAGATTACACATGTTATCAGAGACACTCATGACACTTTCTCCTAATCAAGGATGTTGTCTCTATTTTTGATTGAACCGTCCCCGGGTAACTTTGGGTAATTCCTTCCTGTCCCCCACAGGAAGGATCTTCTGTCCATTCACTGTCTGGTGTATTCATCCATATGGCCTAATGTACTAGAGTGAAGGTAGTAAACTTTGTTCACTGAGACAAACGAAAGTCTTGATTTTTTTCTAATAATCCTATAAGGGAAAAATAAACAACTTTGGACTAAGGAAGGGAAGACACTTGTTGTATTTTATATAATTTTTGTGTAATTCTCCCTTTTAGGTATGCTCTGCCATGAAGCCCAGGCTAGCCACAGACTTGTAGAATGCTGGTATTGTGGGCACATGCCACTAGAGCCACCTTAAATAATCGTTTTGGATAAACAGTTTTTAAATAATTAGAAGGAACCATCTGAAATCTGACAGGCATATCCTTATTCCCCATTTCCTGTTAAACAGGTTAGTAATGGGCTCATGCATGGAGTTTTGTAAAGCCCATGGCTGAAGTTCACACACAGGGAATGGACTGCACAGAGAGAAACACTGTGTACGGTTATACAGTTTATGGAAAGGACCGCGTAGGCCTGGGTGCCACCTTCAAAGAGTCTATCCCAGTATGTCAGGAGGCTTCCCACTAACATCTCATTTGCTCCTTCTACGAAGTACATTCCAGAACATTCAAGAGGAGCATTATGGGATACAAGTGAGATTCCCAGAATAGGAAAGGAGAGAAAGCATCTAAGGTCTTATAGTCACTAAAACATCTCAAACCTATCCAAAAATCTCTTGTGTCATATAGTATTTATGGTAGCGTTTTGATGGTAACAACTGAAAGACAAAGGATAGGGCTATGAACAAGAGTGTTGCCAAGCACTGCAGCCTATTCCTGCGAGCCAAGCACTGGGATGTTGGAGGCCAGAGGATCTGGAGTTGGGGGTCATGATCAGCTACCAGCTAAGGTCAATACCTGTATGGAGTACATGAGATCAAGTTTTACAGAATAGGAATCTTTTGAGACACAGTAGCAATGGTTCAAGGTCACTGAGCACTAACCATGTACCAGAAATCATCCACAGAGTTTTCTGGGTCCTAACACATCCCTTGGGGAGTAGATGATTTAACATGAGTGTCTTTGATCTGGGGATATGAAAGTCATGTGAACTCAAAGCCCCCATGGCATGTGCAGGTGCTTAAAGTCAGAGAGCCCTGTCCCTCCTTCCTCGGGGACAGCTGTGACATGACTTACTGGTGATAACCGCGGTGCATACAAGCAGCAGCAACAGCAGGGCAGCGGTGGAGACGCCAACGTAGAAGCCCTTACTCATGTTCTTCTGCTGGTTCCATGAAGGGATCGATTCCTAAGAAAACATTAAATAAAATATTAGTAGCAATTAATAAACAACAGTAAACACAAGGGACACCAAGTAAGAGGAGCAGAAAGCACATGCTTGACCTTATCCTAGACTCTAGGTCCTAGAACTGCATCTTTACTGGCCTGGAATATTCAGGATCTGAGGTGGTAACGGACAGTGAAACTCCGTGACTATGTGAAATCAGTGTCATTGGTGATGATGGAAACGTGGTCTATGTTGCTCAAGGTGATTACATGGGCAGATGCCTCAGTCAAAATTCTAACCTCGTGTTTAATGTGAGTTCATACATCATGTGTGTGATTACGTCTGTTTAATGAACTGTAGGGTATTCTCTAAATGCATCATTTTAGGATACTAACAGAGTTAAAAAGAATAGCTCATGTCTAAGTTAACTTGCTCTCAGTGTGCTCAGCCCCTGCTCTGGTATTTCACCACAGACCCTACTTGTTTGGTAAATGCAACTCAAGATTACACATTTAATACATGTGTAAATGTATTAAATTTACATGGAAACATGTACACACTGTTAGACAGACAGGGCAGGTTGTATTAATTATTTTAGGAATAATATATGTAATAAATATGAACATACACAATATATAATACATAGCATGTACAGTTGATAGGTATATATATATATTAAAATTACATATATAACATTAATATATTACATATATAATTTTATATTTAATAAGCAGTAATATATAACATAAATATTACATATGTTTATATAGGCGCACACACACACACACACACATATATATATATATATATATATATATATAAACAAAGGATCAAAGATCATGAATTAGCAAGAAAGCAAGGAGGGGGTATGTAGAAGGCTTTGGAGGGTGTTGAGAACAAAAAGGAAGCAATACGATTATAGCCAATAACTTTCTAAAAATAGTAGGAAGACTCTGCCCCTGGATGCAGCCTGATTACTACTGTATGATCAGACAAAAATGCAGAATCTCCCTAGTGCCCTGGGGCAGGTGATCAGGGATCAGCACACACTGGAATAAGCAGAAGACAGCTGAGCAGCAGGTGAGGCCCCTCTAATAACTTGGCACTAATCTACTAGCCCTAAACAGAGCCCATGGATGGTTTAACTGTAAGAAAAGGGAGATCAGAGACCAGGTCTTTGCCCACGTGTGAGCTGCATCTATGGAGTCGCAATCCAGGCTCCTCTGTTAAGTCAGGGAGACCATGGACAAGTTAGCTAAGCTCTGTGAGCGCGGGCTCTACATCCTCAAGCAACATGTTCAGTGGGTTCCTGGGAAGGGATTCTTAGTTATTCTTGACAAACGCTGTGGGGAATATAGGAGAAAATAAGGTTTGTTTTTTGTTATGACAGGGTCTTCTGATCCCAGGCTGTCCTGACTCTCCTTGCTTGACAATGACCTGGAACCTCTGCTCCTCCTTCCTAAATCTCCTTAGAGCTTGGACTTTATGTGTGTCTACCGTGCCCATGGAACATTTACTTCAGAACATGTTCCTGATTGTGAATGGCAGCAATGCTTATCCTTTCTCTGTAATCTTCACAGATTTTGTTCAATTTTCTTCATGAAACAAGAGTTCAGGAAGTTGATCTCCTGGTTCAAGATGTTTGCTGCTATTGACAGACCTAGGGGTACAAACCTTACTCCCTGGACCTAAGAGATGGTAGCAGGAAGGTCAGGAGTTCCAGATCCTTCCTGGGTACATAGCAAGGTCAAGCCCAGCCTGAGCTCCAAGAAATTATGTCTCAAACAAACAAACAAATAAACAAACACCTTGAAAACAAAACTGTGTGTTCTGTGTATTATTTTCAATACACCTAGGGACAGCTTGATGTCTTCGGAGTCCAGAGTCACTACGGCTTATTTTGAATTCAACTCCAAGTTATTCCTCCGTACTGCTAAGCATGACCGTTTCTCAGGTAACTGAGGGCAAGAACAACCTTGATATGCAGTGCTGTTTGGTTTTATATGGAGTCATATGTCTGCTCCCTCAGCAACACGTACTTACTGGTGTCTGATATTTAACTAGTATACACAGATTCTTTCCACAACTGCCAGACCACTGGGTGCTAATGTCAATTAAGTCCTTATATTTTTAGTGTCAAGCTGGGCACGTGACACAGGCCTGTAATCCCAGTACTCAGTAGGCTGAGACGAAAGATTGTGAGTTCTAGGCCAGTCTGAGCTATGAAATGAGACGATGTCTCAAAGAAGGGAGAAAGTTATGATGGGATTTACTCCTATAATTTCAGTTCTTGAGGGACAGAGGTAGCAGGGTCAGGAGTTCAGGGTCATCCTCAGCTGTGCAGTTAAATTCAAGGACAGCTGGACTATGTGAGATCCTTCTCAAAAAACAAACAAAAGAGACTAACTTTCGGCCTTTATGTGTTATGTTCTGACTGTCAACAGGTATAAACCCCTTAGACCATTTGGCCCAATAAAGATATCTCCACCTTGTCCTGAAGTGTCTTGTTGCTCGGTGGTTTTTGGCAGTTCAAACCTGGGGCCTGGCACATGCTAACAAGGGCTTTGCTACTTCCATCATCCAAATAATCCTCACAAACCCCTATCTGGCTTTTTTTTTAAAAAAAAAAAAAAAAAAAAAAACCTCAACCACCATTTCTCCTGTGCCAATTACATACACTAAGGCAAACCTTGTTTCTTTTTTTTTTTTTTTTTTTTTTGGTTTTTCGAGACAGGGTTTCTCTGTGGTTTTGGAGCCTGTCCTGGAACTAGCTCTTGTAGACCAGGCTGGTCTCGAACTCACAGAGATCCGCCTGCCTCTGCCTCCCGAGTGCTGGGATTAAAGGCGTGCGCCACCACCGCCCGGCCTGCAAACCTTGTTTCTTACTGAAGCCAAAAGAGAAAAATCCTATTGAAAATTTCGGCTATTTGTAGAGCTAGAACTCTGGCAAGAATCTTGGAGGCAGCCAGGCGGTGGTATCGCAGCCTTTAATCCCAGCACTAAGGAGGCAGAGGAGGTCGACCTCTGTGAGTTCAAGGTCAGCCTGGTCTACTAGAGCTAGTTCCAGGACAGACTCCAAAGCTACTCGGAAAACCAATATATATTCTGAAGGCAGTGTGCCTTAGATTTTTCTCTCAAGCTTAGTATATAGAAACTCTAGAAAAAAATCATGCAAAATTAAGATTGTCTAAGACATAATTCTTTCTGTGGAGGTTTGTGTGTGGAAAACAATATCACCAGTGGGCTCTAGAGAATGGTCAATGGTAAGAAAAACAGTATCAGGGCACCAGAAATGAACATCTTAAATTCAAATATCCTTTGTAAGCATCCGATTCTTTCTTTCTAATTTCTTTATTTTTATACATTCATGAGTTCATTTTTCTATAGTTTTTGAGATACCATCTCACTATTTAGCCCAAGCAGCCTAATAATCTAGATTGACCTCAAACTTCTGGTATCTTGTTTTAACTTTCTTAGTCCCAAGAATAAGAAATACACCAGTATACCTAACGCTTGTCTTTTCTTTGTTTTTTTTTAAATGCAACTATCTGTGAACTAATTTTACAGACAAAATCTGTAAATACAAATTGTTTCCCAGAAGATATACAAGTGAACATGGCTAATAAATTAGGGAGAAATATGCTTACAGTGTAATTATTCCGAGAGTCATCTGAGGATGTCACAGTGTTATTCCAATCTGCTAAACAAAAGGTAAAATTAATTATAATTACAAGAATTTATTTTTTTACTACATCTATAAATAATACTCACAAGACCAATGTATCTTATACTACGTGAGGGCTGGGTTTTTAATATGGCAGGAGATTCACTGAACAGCAAATTTTGAACATTTAAATATTTGAAGTATATCCCATAATATCTATTTTATAACAAGGAATCTATTCTTTGCATTGTTTTTATGTGTGTATGACTGAAACACAGAATCCCCTTGCTGCTGATATCAGACATGTACAAGGGTTGTGATGTCATGACAAGGAGACCCTTCACTGTAGTTTACAGATGATTACATATTTCTAATTTTAGCAAATGGCAGACATCTCTGCTGTCAGTATACACACAGTGCCCACACAAGGAGTGGAATTACTATGGATCTATGGGAGTCCCCAACAACTACCAAAGCTGACATTGCCCAGCACGAATGAAATTGAATTACTCATAGCCTTCCTCACACCCACTTTACTGTGTTTACATTTCACTTTCTGTGAGAGCCCTGATAAGAAGTCAAAGGCAATGACTAGGTGTAGGTATCTACAGTCTGGGTTCTGTTTGTGACCTAGAACCTTAAGTAAGACCTTCCAGGAACAAGAGGAAGTGATTCAGTAAGGTGAGGCTGAATCAGAGAAAACTTGAACTCAGTCCTGACCATATGCATTAGCAAAGTGACCTCATAATCAAGTTGCTGCAATAAGCACTTAGGAATGCACGCATGGGCACTCAGCACTGTTGGAAACACGGGCGATGTTAGTATTGTTATGTGATGGAAGGAGCAGGGAGCAGGAGTGTGAATGCTGTGGAGTTCACTTTAGAAATATCATACCGCTTGTGTAATGAGGATAACATTCAACAACTTCTCCAAAGAAGTGTGCCTAGAATAGGGGACAAATGGAAAGGTGTGTGTCTCCAAAGGCAACTAAAGAGTTTCCTCAATCTAGCAGTGACATAAATTACCATGAAATAATGAAACGGAACGGTGCATAAGGTTCCTGGCAGGCACAGCAATCAAAACAGGTGGTGGCCCCTGTGACACCCAAGTCCCTTGAAGTATGAACTACATGGCCTCACTCAAAAGTTCAAGCATGTTAAATCATTTTCTAAAGCCTTTGAATTTGGTGTGTGTGTGTGTGTGTGTGTGTGTTTGTGTGTATGCTTTCATCCCTACTAAGGACTCATATTCCACTTTCCATTTTACTTGAAACTGAGAAATCCCGAAAGCAAAACTTTGCAAGGCATCCATTGTTCTTTAAAAGGGTGGTGCACGATGCCTGTCCAGTGAGCATGCAGAAACAGCACAAAACCTCCAAACATCCCAGCTCAGGGCTTGGGAGTCAAAAGAACCCGCTTCCAACTCAAGTGAACAGGGACAGAGTCTGAGCCACTTTTGGTCTTCATGACTTCCATCACAAACTGTCAGTTCTTGTCACTATGAAAGAGGGACAGATCACAGCTATACAGGACATAACTGTTGGAGATTTAAACACTGCATCATGGAGCATGGAACATGCTTCCTGGGGATCAGGAAGTGCTAAATGTCATAGTTCGTCCCTGAACTATGGCCTCAGTTGGATGGCCCAGTTTCAGGATGGATGTAAAGAGTCAAGGGTCCCCTACCCTGACCCTCGTTCTCAGTTGGTCCTTTGATTTTCAGCACACAGTCATGTCCAGCTGATCCAGATTCCCACCATCCTTCTCACCTCTCCTAGATCCACCTCAGTCTGGCTAGAGCGAATCCCAGGGAACAGAGAGATGGTGTCCTCCATCTTACACAGCAGAGAGTGAATGTAATTTAAGACTTAGTGAGGCTGTTGTTGGGACACAGCTAAGAACTCTTCACCTCTATTATACTTCTGTCTTGATTCCATGTCTGTGTGTCCTACAGGATGCTTAGAAGAGGCACTCTGGGTCCTGAACCACGTTGGGATTTACCTGCTGTGTGAGTCTGCGTGTGTGCTGGTGTTGTAGGAGTAGAGATGGAGACTCTGGATGATGCTGGCACACGTGTGGGTCCTGTTGACAGAGTTGTGGGTCTCTCTGTAGTTGTGGTCCTTTGTGTAGTTATGAGTCTTGTTATAGTTGTGGGTCTCCTCGTTGTGGGTCTTGTTGGAGGACTTGCAGGAATTTCTGGATTTGAAAATCAAAATAAAGCAAGGATCAGTCTAGCAAGAAAAGACAATAACTTGTAGCACCAGTAAGAGGCTGTCCCCAAAAAAGTTGTTCTACTGAACTTCTGTTCTTTGTCATCGACCAACCAGAATGGGGCAAGGCAGTGGAGACAGCTCCCCAATAGGAGGCACCTGCACCGACAGCACGGGGATGAGAACAGAGCCCGTTCCTAAGGACACACTTTATAAATGACAGATTTCAGGTCCTCTGGTCTCTCGGCATCTCTGTGACACTGAGAGGGCGTAGGGGTCTGGGACTTAACTCAGTGATGACTGACTTCACCCACAGTTTCCAGGCCCAGCATGGTCCCTTCAGTCAGTCCCAAGAGGACATATCATCTTAGCACACACATCTCACATGAATCCCAACACAAATGGGATTTGCACATTTAGGGAGAGAGTGGACATTGTCTTCTATGGTTTCTTCCAGTCTGACAGAGACAAGGTAAATACTCCTTATCAAAAAAAATTGCTTGGTACCTGGAGTTAAAGTATTTAAATCTTCCTTAACAATTCAGAATAATCGCATATAGATATTATAGGTGAGCCTCAAGTATAAACGTGGATTGATATAGCATTCACATGACTACACTTTACATGTATAGTTTAAAGGAAAGTTCACAAAATCCTGCATGTTATAGTTTCATGGCGTTGAATTTTCCATGAGTATTATCAAGTCTGTGTTCCGGATTTTAAATCACTGTAAACTTGGGGTTTTGGATTAGTGAGTTTCAACCTACAATTCACAAATCAGCAGCATCCAAAGGGCTGTAAGGATCCAAACAGCTACTGATGGTCTAAGTGTGCAGAGGTCTAAGACAGGGACTAAGGTAAGTAGAGCTGGAATCATCAGCCAGGCACTCAATCTTGAGTGTGTCAGCAAACATATATTCCCAGTAAATAATCTCCATCAGTCTTAACTGTGCTAACTACAAAATAAAACCTCAACAATGAAAAATAATTGCTTTGAAAACTCTTCTTTATGTGGGATACAGAGTAATTCCTTAATCTGGTGTGTGTTTACTTTGAAATGAAGAAAAACCTGTAGCGTTCCTGCGATGGGTAGGGAGGTGGATGTGGAGCATCCCCCCTAAATTCAATACATGTATTTATTCATTTATTTGTGTGTTGGTGAGATGTCACAAATGTGGACGTCAGGGGATAACTCTGCAGAGTCTGTTCTCTCTTTCCACCACGTGGGCCCAGAGATTGAACTCAGGTCATCAAATTTAGCACTAGTCACCTTTCCCCATTGAGCCAGCTCACTGACCCTCAGGCCACTTTTATGTAGAGGGTCAGATGTAAGAGTTTTTGTCTCAGGAACATAAAAACATATGTTCAGCAGCAAGCCTTCCTGTCAATCATTTTGAAAGTCATTGCTGACTACCTAGCAAGGAATGGGTGTGGCTTACTTCAATAAAATTATTCACACTAGTGAGTGCGTCTGATTATAACCTGATCTGGTTCTAGGCTATCCTTTGGGCAGAGGCTTGAGCACAATAAAAACCCTCCCTGGAGAGTAGAAATCTCTGAGGTGGAGAGGCAAGCATGGGAACAATGTACGACCAACCAGGAAATAATCAGCAGCTCAGAGGCTTTGCTGTTCTTGTTCTGGGGCATTTTTCACCCAGGTCGATGGGAAAGTGTAAAGGAGCTGATGAGGGTCCTGGAAGAACTGAAGAAGAAGCTCCAGATGTTTAAATCATGAGAAAATATAAAGACCTGGTTGTTAAAGAATAAAACAGAGTTGCTGACTCACAGACTCATTGAGTGGTCGGTCAAAGAGTGGCCTTTGTAAGCACTGACCTGTCAACAAACTTCTAAGTTCAATAAAGCCTTCAATTAATGAACCAAATTTAGTAACTTTATGTTATGATAAGATGCCTATTCCCCTTCTAGTGATGGGGATATAATCCCAGCGTTTTGGGAGGAATCTGTGCTAGACAGGTACCTTCTCAAGCTTCAACCAAGGCCTGTATTTTTTTAGTTTGGAGTTCTAGGGACAGAACTTAAGGACTGCTAGACAAATTTCTACACATCTTCTAAGGCAGTTTTTTAAAAGGAGGTGTGTGTGTGTGTGTGTGTGTGTGTGTGTGTGTGTATGTGGGTTTATTCTCATATGAATGGGTGCCCTCGGAGGCCAAAATTATTCAACTTCAGCCATATAAATTATATAATTTCACAACTGTGATAGGCACTCAGAACCTTTGTCTCTCACCCAAAACTGTCTGTATACATCAATCTTTGCACACCCTGTGACCTGCTTCTTCTGGACTCCCTAAGCTGCCTCCCAGACATATTTTTCAAGGCAGCTCCTTGCCCCATCAGGATGGACCACACCCTAACGAGATATGGGGGCACATTTCCATAATCTCAGCACTGGGGAGACTAAGGTATATGCAAGAACTTCCAGGTTAGCCTGATTTTACAAAGCAAGACACAATCTCAATATCAATCAATCAATCAACAAGCAGAGAGACAGAATAATGGTTCAATGGATAGAGGCACTTGACTTGCAAGCTTGGACAGCTGGACTTACATCCCTGGAACTCACAGAAGGGTATAAAAGCAGTACAAACCCCACAAGTTTGCCCTCTGACAAATCCATCGTGGCATGGAAACCCACCACACACGGGCATCATTTATACATACAATAATAAATGCAGTTTTAAAAATTCAATTAAGCATAAAAACAAATGAATGGATGAATGAATAACAAAGTCTATAAGCTGGGAGACTGCAGAGCAATGCTCTTAATTTAAAAATACAGAGACAGGCTAATATTGATTTCTATTATCTGTGTCAGCCCTTGGTAAAAGGAGATTAGAAACTCCACCAGAAGCCAAAAAGTCCTCGTAAGCCTACGCTTTAGTCAATGTAAGAAAATCAGGCTATGAACATGAAGAAGGAAGATGTAAAAAGGTACACACCTTTTATCTGAGAACAAGGGAGTTTGAAGCAGAGACAGAGGCAGGGGGATCTCTGTTAGTTCAAGGGCAGCCTGGTCTACAGCACAAGTTTCAGGATAGCCAAAATTACAGAGAGAAACCCTGTCTGGAAAAACAAAACAGCAAGAAAGAAAGGGAGGAAGGGGTAAGGGAGGGAGGGAGGGAGGGGAAGAGGGGGGGGGGGAGTCCAGATTTTGGGGATTCATGAACTTCTTAGTGTTAAACATGGGCTTGCACCTTTAGACCGGATCCCAGAGTCTGAATAGGCCAAGCCTATTATAACACGATTGTAACAAGTCAGACTTTTCCTTTGCTCTGGGGACCAGGGGGAATTTTGAGAATATTTTGCAGGCTACTATCTGAAGAGGATCCTCTCTCTGCCCTACCATTCCAGTCACGGCAGTTCTCTCTCTCTCTCTCTCTCTCTCTCTCTCTCTCTCTCTCTCACACACACACACACACACACACACACACACACACACACACACACTTAATGAAGCTCCTCTCCAGGTTGTAAAGAGAAGGCCGTCCTTCCCTGGAAGCCTCTTCATACCCCATCAAGGGAAGGACCTCACAGATTGTATGGTTTCTGTCTAATGTTCTCCCTCCCAGCTGGAGGTCCAATCTCAGCTTGGAGGCCTCCTCATTCTAACAAAGCTCACTGGACAGAATTGTGTGTCTGCCTCCTTTCTGGACTAACCGCTGTTGCTCACACCATTACACTGCCGAATGACCATGAACAGATACTGGAGGGAACACTCTGCTATCAGGACATTTCCATTGTTCAAGCAACAAATTGTGTGATATGATATGAGACCTATTTCAAAGGCCCAAGGCAAGGCAGACAGGGAGTAGAAGTCTCC
Source organism: Microtus oregoni (assembly GCF_018167655.1). Lineage (NCBI taxonomy): Eukaryota > Metazoa > Chordata > Mammalia > Rodentia > Cricetidae > Microtus > Microtus oregoni. The sequence continues at coordinate 2,356,935 of NW_024543086.1, forward strand.
ACCTATGGACAGATATATTTATATCTACCCCTGGTTTCATTCTTAGAGGGAAAAAGAACATATTAGCAAACAGAGGACTCAGATCACTTGCAGGAAATAAACAAAGGAAACATAGAATGCTTACCTGGTTTAATGTCCAATGAATAGGTTACAGAATTGAAAGATCCAGGGATTTTTGTTAAACAACAATACAGACCACTGTCACTCTGAACAGCGTTCTCTATCGTCAAGGACACGTCTCCTTCAGAAATACGCCCCTTTAGCTGGTATCGGCTGCTCCTCTGATAGGTGACTTGATATGCATTGGCCCGGACAAGTGTTCTATAATTATTAAAATACTGACATTCCCCAAGGTCCCAACTCATATAACTGATTCCAGTGTACGTTGAGTAAGTACATGGCAGTGTGACTGGGTGACCCACCACCCCCTTCACGATTACGTAAGGATCCACAGCACCTGTGACGGGAAAGGGGGAGAAGAAGTGGAAAATTAATATGCAGCATTTTCCTGGATTTTTGTTTTTATTTTTTTTTCATAAAAAATATGAGGGTGGGGACTCAAGTGAGATTTAATTATGGGTATTCAAATGTTTGTTGTTGTTGTTGTTGTTGGTTTTTATTGTTTTGTTTTTTTTTTTAGTTTTTCATGACAGGGTTTCTCTGTAGCTTTGGAGCCTATCCTGGAACTAGCTCTTATAGGCCAGGCTAGCCTTGAACTCACAGAGATCCACCCGCCACCGCCTCCTGAGTACTGGGATTGAAGGTGTGTGCCATCACCTGAATAGAGATCTCTTCTTAAAAGTTGGTGAAATTCCAAAATTTGAACAAGACCCACTTGCAAAGTAAGACCACATAGTCAGAGAATATGTAACCAATAACTTAATGATGCAATTTTAAAAACTGAAATAATTAATATAATTCTTTTGGGAATGATAGAATAGAATTCCCAATACCAAGAGCTTCCATAGTGACCTTTCAAGTACTTCTGAGAGCTGAAGATATAGCTCAATGATACAGTGCTTGCCTAGCCCATGCTATCCCCTGTCTTGTGATCCCCAGCACAGGAAACAAATAAACAAAAGCATAAAACAATGAACTGTGATATTCCCTAACTAATCGCCTATATGCAGTTTGATACATGATATAGAAAGCATATTCCTTATTCTATAAAATAAGTATGTTTCTTACTGGGGCATCCATGCCCTCATTTTACCAAATACCTTTTAGGATTACAAATAAAATACACGGTATTTTAATTAAGTCATAGAAATAAATTTTCATTCTCACAGGATCAAAAGTTTGAGGGGATTCTCAGCAACCTACAGAGTCTGAGGCCAGCCTGGACTAACTTAGAACATGCCTCAAAGACAATTATGCTATCCATTCATTGCCCCTTTTCATAGAACATTCTGAAGTAGAATGGTTTTCAGTTATATAATTGAAAATGGTTTTAAAAAGCAAAAATGCACAAAGAAAGGGAATGAAGGTTGACTTTGAGTCGTCATCCTGCATGGAAAGCTCAATTTTTAGTTTTTTATTAACCTTTGACTATAACAAGCATGCAGGTGCACTTCCTCTTGCTTGTCTGAAACATGCATGTACATGTAATCATCCTTACATATGACAACCATCATATGAATGCATGCGCACGCACCCTTACTTTCCATCACAAGCATGTATGCACTCAACCTTACATGTCTGTAACATGAATGCATGTGCTCTCACTTTTAGCCTGATATATTCTTTTGGATCATGTTTATTTAGCAGTAAGTTTTGGAATTTGTACAAGTTAATAAACTGTACAATTTATCCTGGTTTTCTGCTCATTACATAACCCATGATCAAAAAAGCCCAAGGATGGTCATCTCTCCTGTCACTCTAACTTCCTCAGCATCCCCCAGCTCATCTACTCACTTACCTGGGAGAAGAAGTATGAGGCCAGAAATGAAGACTTGAGGCTGCATCATGGTGCTGACCTGGAGGACAAGGAGAAGATGCTCTGGTTGCTGTGGCACTCAGCACGCTGTACCCAGGCAGGTCTGCATTCTGACTGTGACTCACACAGGCCTCTCTGCCAGGGACCCTGTCCTCCCCAACACCCTCTTCTTTCCTGGTTCTTCCTCACATACAGCCAGCAATCTCATTTCTGGTCATGGCATAAATAAGGCAGCAAGCAGAGAAAACTGGAGGCAGAGATGAGAGTGTGTTCTCTTGGTAGAACTCTAAGCAGAGACCAGCCCTCTAATGGCAAAAACGGACTTGCCCTCTGGTGAACACAGAGCTGTTGCTGCTCAGAGCCAGTCGTTAGTCCCTGAATCTCAATCAATAACACAATAGTGAGATGGACTAAGAGAGAATATGAAGCATCTCTCATGCTTCACTCACGGTGTCTGAGACCATGCTTTCCTGAAGAATATCTAGAGACACACAGAAAAACACCAGGTACAGATCAAATCTTTGCATTCACAGAGCCCCTCCATGCCTAGATTTATTCCTAGGTAACCTGGTCAGTGAGGAAGAGACCTGGCCAGTCGTTCTCATCAACTTAGATGATGAAACTCAACATGAACAAGTTCAACAGAACTGCCATATACGGGCTTCAGCATTGCTAGGGCATAGATTTCTTTTTTTGTTTTCCAAAATACCACTAATGTTTGCTCAACTTTTGGAGAATCTGCTGTGAAAGAGACAATGGGCTATTTACTCAAAGGCACCGAATCTTTGTGGAACCCCCTAAGGCAACTACTTTTAAGCCCATTTATGGTGGATGTTATGTGTCTTGAGATTCCAACATCTGAATTTCAATGTTTGCTTCTTAATTGGTAAATCATAAAAACATGTGTAAGCCGGACGAGTACTTCATTAACGCCATTTCTAGTCAGAAGATTCCAGGACTTTCTCTCAGAGACGACTTTGCCCTGTTATCAGTCTTAAAGATGGTCATAGTGCAGGGCAGTAGTGACACACACCTTTAATCCTAGCACTTGGGAGGCAAAGACAGGCAGATCTCTGAGTTCGAAGCCAGCATGGTTTACAGAGCAAGTTCCAAAATAGGCTCAACAGCTACAGGGAAACACTGTCTCGACAACAAAAAAAAAAAAAAAAAAAAAAAAAAAAAAAAAAAAAAAAAGAAAGAAAAAAGGAAAATAAAGGTAGTAATAGCTGTCATGGAGCCTTCATGAGCTCAGCATCACAGAGGCCTGGGGCCCTGCAGTATTACACTAACAGCCCCGTACTTAGAAGGGATCAGAAAACTAATGCTGCAAACTGCTGGAACAATACTGAGAATGACTTTAGGGGATATTTTAATATCTTACTTCTTTAGAACATAAAAAACCAACGTGAGACACAACTATTCTACATTTTGACAAACTAAAATAGTTGGTAGAACAAGGTACCAACCATTCTGTCCCTTTAGAGTCCTATTGAGGAAGGGCTGTATACTCGGGCATTCACTGCCTCACACAGTCTGCCACCCTTCTTGACACAAACTGTCACTGAGCCATCTCACAGGGTGTCCTATGGGCTATTGCTCATAAAATGAAGGGAACAGACATGGATGGCTAATAGCTTTCCAGGTTCCCAAAGGAAACCTTCTCCACATTCTGGAATTCAACTGAGTAGTGAGGTGAGCTCTGTAATGGAGTAAGCACCTTGCTGGTGGCTGGAAATCCTTTTCTTTTCTGTCTTTCCATGCTTGAGAAGACACGAGTCCATCTCAAGTACTGACGTTTGAGTTGCAGTTCCCTGTAGAATCCACCTATGAAGATCCCGCAGGGAGACTACGGAGGGGTTGGAAGTGGAAGATGAAGAGCCCTAAGAGCTCTAGTTAAAACTGATGACAATATTCCTGCCTCTACACCCAGATCGCTGAGATGACAGGTGTGTGCCACTCTGCCCAGCCATCAGTAGATCCTTACCAGATGAGCGTGTCATTGTGTCTCAGCTCTTGTACAGTGTTGTGGCCTGACTTAGCTCTTGAGATGTGGCTACTACAAGTGATTCAAAAATACTTTTTGGAGACAGGGTCTCTCTATGTACCCTTAGCTGTGTTGTCAGAACTCACTCTAAACTCAGAGAATTTTTTTTTTGTCTCAGTCTCCCAAGTATTGGGAATGAAGATATGTGTCACCACACCCAGCTAGTTTGAGTAATTTTTTTTAAAAAAATGTTTATGATATCTTAAAATACTATGTCTCTGTGTGTCTCTGTGCACTTGAGTGCAGGTGCTTGCTGGGCCCAGAGACATCAGGTCCCCTAGAACCAGCATTATAGGCAGCTCTGGCCTCCTGATGTGGATTCTGGGAACTGAACACACATCCTCTACAGGAGCAGTACATGCCCTTAACCGCTGAGCCATCTTTCCAGTCTCCCGCTGAATGGACTTCATTTTATTTTTTTCATCTCATTTGAAAGCGAAACTCAAAATAATAGTTCACAGGTTAAATGAGGGAGAGACTTGCAGGATAGGCCCTGGAGAGTGAAGGCACAACCGTCCCACAGTACCTGGAAGTGAGGGGAAGTATAGGTCAGACAGACAGACAGACAGACAGACAGACAGACAGGCAGACAGCTGAGTGGATGAAACAGTCTGGGGGAGGATTGCACCAATTCTCTTCAACATAAATCATACATTTACAAAAACTTTATGAAGGTTTTTTCTAAACATCTCCCTCAATATTTAAAATATTCAATGACTTCCCAGTCATTAAAAACAAATGCTAAAAGTTGATCACCAACCCACAATGGAAACCCCCTTCTGCTCTCCAACACTCCAACTAAAGCAAAATTTCCTACTTCTAGCCAAGCTCGCACACCTAGCACGGGACCTGCAGCTCTTGGGAGGCTCTCCCTTTCCCTCAAACAAATTGTTTCTTACAAATATTTTTACTTTGCAGACCACAAAAGTCAAGGAACAAGACTGCAAATATAGCCATGCCTTCGCTCAATTACACTCACCTGACTGGGCCCATTTCCATGTCATATACAATATTACACTTTACTTAGACACGGGGCTAAATACATAGGGCTTAATCTAAAAGGACCAGATAATTTTCTATAGGTTTCTTCTTATTTCTCATGTTAACTTTACTTAAGATCATTTTAATAATTCATCTATGAAAGTCATTATTCCATTCCACCTTCCAAGAGTCCTAATACTCTGTTGGATGCTAAGTTGCCCTAATATCTAGAGACTCACTCCCCATGGTCCTTATGTCCTACACACAATCCCACATCACCTCATATGTAATTCTATATGGTACACAAACTCCAAATCCTGATTGCTTCTTCCAGCATGAGTCTGCAGAAGACTATACTCACCAGTTAGGTAGGAGAGCCACGGCTTCTTGTAAGCACCTCTCCTGCTGGTCCTCTGCTGCTGATGGAGTCTTCCAGATCTGCCCATGGATAAGGACGAGTTTCTTTTGTAACTCCATCGTTATCTCCTGGCAACACCTCCAAGTGTTTTGTCTTAAAATTGAGTCACTCTAGTTCCACAACTTTTTGCCAGATAGCATCTATTCATTCTTTTCAGGAAACCTTAAGAACGTAATTAAAATAGCACCTAGGAAGCAGAGGCAAGTTGATCTTGTGAGTTCCCGGCCAGCCTGGTCTATGTGGTAAGACCTTTTCTCCAAGACACAGTAAAACAAAACACAAGAACCAAATTTCTGCTGGGCTGTTTCTAGAGCCTCACTCAGCAAAGCTCTTCACCTGAGTGCAGACTCCAGGCCTGGAGATCATGCTGACCATTAATATGGCTTTTTTAATAATAGGATTTTAAATACCTGGAACAAATTTCTCAACTTGCAGATGAATAAAGTGAAAGGCAGAAGAGACATAGAATACAGACAGAGCCCCGTGAGGGTCCCGGTGCAGAGGCAGAAGAGACATAGAATACAGACAGAGCCCCGTGAGGGTCCCGGTGCAGAGGCAGAAGTGAAAGCTGACTCCTTATACTCACTGGTCTGCCATTCAGCTACCATCGTCCTAACACATGTTCATTACAGCCCATGTTAACAGTGGAAGAGGCTCAGCAAATGAGGGCAGATGAGAGTCTCTGCTTGCAGAAGTGAGGGAGAGAGGATGCAACTTCCAAAGTTGAGTTTCGCCATGCCCTGACGCCACTTTCAGGTCTACTAACTGGTCTAAACAGGCTTCCAAAATTTGGTAGTTCTGATCATTTTCTATTCTGGCAACCATAAGTTGCTACACTGTTCAAAGCAAAATGTTTCCAGAAGGTGTTGTCACTTTGCAGGGCTTCCTCATCTCCCCAAACCAAAGACAGAATTAAATAAACCATGCCTGGACTTCTTAAAGATGTTGAGGACAATGTCACAGATCTGCTTGGAGTTAAAGCTTCTCCTACACCATCAGCATCTGAGTGTCTCTAAGATGCTGCCCCTACTCCCATTTGTGGGAGGATAGAGAGTCACAGAGATATCATAACATTAGGTTTTACCAAATAGAGTTAGTATAATCATTTCAGTTTGGATGTACAGTGTTGCTGTTTGTTTTCCTTGTTCTGAGACAGGATCCCACTATGTAATGCAGGCTAGCCTGAAACTCCTATGTAGCCAAGCATGACTATAAACTTGCCATCCTCTTGCCTCCCTTTGTGCTGGCCTCACAGGTGTGTGCCACCACACATGGGTTTCTGCTGTGCTAAGGTTACAACCCAGGACTCCATGTATGCTCGGCAAGTGCACTAAAACTGGCCTCCATCCACAGCCAGGATGGCCATCTTACAATGAACTCTACATTCAAATCAAGATGTCCCTGAGCACCAAGTAAACTGCCCATGCCAGGGGAGCTCTATAAAATATGTGCTAAGTCTTGTGAATGTCCTACTCCGGGGCTGTGACCGTAAACAATGTGGACTCCAGTGATTAACAGTGCATTTTATAGAGGATGGCAACATTTTATTACAACTCTGTGGCCTGAAAATATCTCCAAGAAGTACAATGTTTTAAAAGGAACAAGACAACCTATTCCATAGGAACTCATTTTAGCAAAAACTCGAGACAATGACAGGTATTGCAGGTATGATTAGCATTTACTCTCTGATAAGAGCTGGACTGGAATAAACTACCCCAAAAAAAACTGACTAGAGATGAGAAGGATGTTTTCTGGACAACACATGTAATTGGGAATCTGAAAGCTACAAGGCAGCCCTGCAAACATCAGAGAGAAGCGTCCTAAGAAAGGGAACAGCCATGGCATAGGTGCCAGGACCAGGAGAACTCAGGTTCTCCTAGCAGCAGACAGGAAGCCAGTGTGGCTGAAACAGAATCAGGCAGGAGATGGGCTAAGGTGGGGGAGAGGCAGTCCCCCAAGCAATGACTGAAAGGCTCCTCCTTTACAACAGAGCAGGTGGGCCCTACTGAGAATCTTAGAGCTGGATCTTGGGCTACCAGGTGAGGACTCTGGACTATTAGGAGAGCAAGAGTGGAACAGAGGACCCAGTTAGGGCACAGATTCCCAGAAGAGAGAGGGAGGAGAGAGGTGAATGAGCATAAAAACCCCTGGGCTTCCCAGAAGACTCCTGGGAATTGCTTGAGCTCCTGTGGTTTGCTTAATCTGGTTCTGTTTTAATCTCTGCCTGTCAGGCACTAGCCTCCTGCCTGCTTGATTGTGGGTGTGTCCACTCACACCTGTTGAACTGGATTCTTCAAACAAATTTAAAAAGTTTAGTATTCTTGGGGCCTTGGATTTAACTAGAGTAGAGTGTTTGGCTAGCCTAGACTGAGGCCTGGGTTCAACACCCAGCATAGTAATGTACACAGGCAAGGGCAGCATGCAGAAGAGAGAGATCACAAGTTCAAAGTTCAACACTGCCTACGTTGAGTATTTGAGGTCAGCCTCAGCTACATGAGACCCTGTCTCGAAAAAGAAAAAAAGAATGAATCCTTCTTTGTGTGTTTTTATTAATTGCCTTGAAATAGAGAATGTATGTTTAGCTATTATCCTAGATTGCCTTCTATTGCTGTGATAAACGCCATGGCCAATAGAAATTTGGGTAGAATGTGTTTATTTGGTTTCCTGGTCACTCTCTATCATTGAGGGAAACCAGGACAAGAGCTCAGTCAGGGCAGATGTTAAGAAGACGCAGAGGGAAGCTGCTTACTGTCTGCTCAGCCTGCTTGTCTACACACAGGAGACCACTGCCCGGGTGGCACTGCCCACCATGGCCTGGACCTTCACCCACCATCATTAATCTTGGAAATGCGCACAGACACGCCACAGGCCAATCCTCAGTCCAGGTTCCCTCTTCCCAGGCGACTCTAGTTTGTGCTGTTGACTAAAACTAAGCAGCACAGTTGTCACTGACTGACATCATCTGAAATCTGTTACTATGCTTTGGTCTTGTTACTCCAAGTACAATCACACGCTTGGACACGTCAGCTTACACTTAAACTCTAGACCTTCACAGCATGAAATGTCCACATAGGTGTTTTTGTTTTGTTTTGTTGTTGTTGTTATTGTTATAATTCTTGCAGCCGTGTTTGAAAATACTAAAAAGGTGAAAAAGAAATATCTGTCTATAGAAGATTGGCTTAACAACACACATGCCTTTGTTAGACCTAACAGTACAAACCCGCTTAAATAAAGTGTGTTATCCAAGTCAAAAAGAAAAAAAAAAGAAATTTACACTGAGCAATCATTTAGGAGTAGGTAGAGAAACAATGCCTGATGGGCTGTACTGTGAGTTACAGGAATTAGCCCCCACCCATGGTTGTTGAGCATCTGAGATATTGGCAGTCAGGGCTGTGCTGTGTAAAAATGTAAAATTCACACTGAACTCCCAAGACTTACAATGAAAGAGTATGAACTCTCCTTGGTGATTTTTCTATCTATTCTGTGTTGAAATGACAGAATTTAGAGTGCACTGAGCTAAGGAAAGGGAATTCTTAAAACCAATGTACTCCTTTTTTATTTTAAAAATTTGTGTGTGTGTGTGTGTTGTTGTTGTTTGCATGCCTGTGTGCCTGTGTGTATGGGAACCTGCACATACACATGCAGTCCAGAAGAGGGCGTCTGGTGTCCTCCTCTACTACTCTGCCTATTCCCGTGACATGGTCTGATCTCTGAATCTGATGCAGAAATCAATCACCCGAACAAACAAACACATAGGAGACAGTCTCATTGTACTTGTTCCCTTTTATGAAGAGCTGCATGATCAAGTTCAGTGCACAATAGCTGATCTGCACTGAGCAAGCTGTGTAGCTATTTGGCTATGTCAGAGTGGATGCAAAGGAAGGAAACATCTGAGTGTAAACACACAGGTGGAGCATGTGTGAGTCAGAGAGGTAGATCTTTATAGTTCGTGGCCACACAGGGCAAAATAGTGAGAACCGTATCAAAAATAAATAAATAAATAAATAAAAATAAAGATGGTAAAATTTCCAAGCCACTCATGTTTTCTCAGCTTTATTGGGAATATCAGGTTTCCATGAGTCTTCTGTCTCTGAAGCTCTCTGAGTTCGGGTTAGAAGTGTGTGTGTGTGTGTGTGTGTGTGTGTGTGTGTGTGTGAGAGAGAGAGAGAGAGAGAGAGAGAGAGAGAGAGAGAGAGAGAAGAGAGAAGAGAGAAGAGAGAAGAGAGAAGAGAGAAGAGAGAAGAGAAAGAGAAACTTGGCTTGTTTGTTGGACACTGTGCTGGGCTCTGCACTCCAGGACTCAGTATTGTATAATAATGCTTTGAACTACTGAGTCATCATCTCACAAGCTCTATCTTCTGGTGGTTTTTGTTTGTTTGTTTTGTTTTGAATATGGGTAGCAGAGAAATTAAAAATGACTTCTGTAGCTCTCGTTGTATTAGCACTGGACAGGGCCAGCCTAGTAGTAGAGAACAATTACATGGATGACAAGGATGAGTCCTGGGCAGTGGGACTCTCAATGGAAAGGCAGGATGGAGGATACCAGGGTACACTTCAACTCTGGGGCATTTCTGTTGGTTGGCTGGAGTTTGTTGCTGTTTGTCTTAGTTAGGGTTCTATTACTGTGTCAAAACACCATGTTGGGGAGGACAGGTTTATTTGACTTCCATTTGCACATTGCTGTTCACCACTGAAACCAGGACAAGGAACTCAGAAAGGGCAGGAACCTGGAGGCAGGAGATGATGCAGAGGCCATGGAGGGGAGCTGCTTACTGGCTTGCCCCTCATGCCTTGCTCAACCTGCTTTCTTATAGAATCCAGTACCACCAGCCAAGGGATGGCACCACCCCCCGAGGGCTGGGTCCTCCCCCACTGATCACTAGTTGAGCAATGTCTTGCAGCTGGATCTCATGGAAGCATTTGCTCAACTGAGGCTCCCTCCTCTCTGATGACTCTAGCTTGTGTCAAGCTGACACACAAAACCAGCCAGTATATTGTTTTTGTTTTGAACAAAGTCTCATGTAGCCTGGGCCAGCCTAGAATTCTCAGTGTAGCTAAGGCTGACCTTAGGCTCCTGACTTTTCTGCCTCTGTGTATAGATTACTAGATTTCAAGCATGTATCACATTGCTCATCTTTCTGCTGCATTTTATTTTATTTTTAAAAGTTCAATATAGATTAGCAATCTTTTTATCTTATTTATTTAGTTATGTATTTTTTGTTGATGTATATGTAGTTGAGTCTCCTCTCTCTCTCTCTCTCTCTCTCTCTCTCTCTCTCTCTCTCTGTGTGTGTGTGTGTGTGTTCACCTGCTACACAACCCTAAGATCCACACCCAGAGAGCCCAGGAAAAGACATAGGATCCCTCAAAGGTAGAGTTGCAAGAGGTTGTTTGGTGCCTAAAAGGGGTGCTGGATACCAAACCCAGGTCTTCTGGAAATGCATTAAGAAATCTTAACTGCCGAGCCATCTGTAAAGATCCTGGACTGTATAATATACTATATTTTTCAATCTGATTTTATTTTTATATGCTGGAGATCAAAATGAAGGTCCTGCAGATATGCTAGACAATTACTCTACCCCTAAGCAGCATTACAGCCCTTGATTTTCTGAGACAGATTATTGCTATGTAGACCAGTTTGACCTCACACAGGCAACATACTTTCTGCCTGCCTAGTGCTGGAATTTCACTTATGAGCTAAGATTGTAGTCATGGGTAATCACACACAGTTAAAGCATTCACACTTGAACCAATTCCAGGACACCCATTAAGGAACAGGGCTCACTTAATAGTATCATGGCAGTTTCTTTGTTTTTATCAAGGTTCCATGGTGTGTACGCTGATGACATTAGAGAAAATTGGATGATTATAGGTATACTATCTATTTTTGCTGCAGTTCTAAATTATTTTAGGATAAAAAGTTGAACAATGAGGAAATAAATAACCCAAGAAGATCTGTATCTTTTTAGGCTACTGTAAAACAATTAGCTTCCAGCAGGCTGCCCTGTGAAGTGTCCTTGTGACAGCTTGACTGGAAAGAAGCAGCTAGAAGGGTGTGAAATGTCAGACTTCAGAGTCTTTACCTGAACTTCCAGGATGGTGAATCTTCTGCATGTGTATTGGAAACTTTTTACCCGAAAAGGATGGTTGATGTCATTGTTGAAAGAACAGTGAAAACAGAAAACATCCCTGAGGCCTGGAGCAGACAGGCCTTTAACCCCTCACCCTCAGTACTGAGCCTTCCTTCCACCACAGCTCAGCCAACAGCAGGTCAGGAGAGTGTGGCTAAGATCTAGTGGTCACGTTGGTGTGAGAAAACTGGAGAGCACTGAGAAGGCAAGAGGAGGCAGATTCTTGTGAGTTTGAAGCCAGTCTGGTCTATATTTGGAATAAGTTAGCATGACCTGGCTAGAGAGATTGACATAGTAAGATGCTATCTAAAAATAAAGAAGAAAAGAAGCAAGGGAATGAGGGAGGGAGGGAAGGAGGGAGGGAGGGAAGGAGGGAAGGAAGGAGGGAGGGAGGGAAAAGGAAAAAAGAAATTCCAGCCCTGCATGTGACCACAATAATGAGACTCAACTAAATCCTCCCATCACCACCACCACCAAAACAAAACTAAAACTAAACTGCTGCAGAAACCCATCACTGGAGCAAACGAGTAGGGAACAGTCTCATGGTACGTGGCCCTTTACTCAAGAGCTGTATGGATGAGCTCATAACACAGCTGGGCTGCACTGACTGAGCTGAACTGGACGCGTTCAGTTAAGTCAGAGCTGATTCAAAGGAAGGAAACGGACACCAGAGTGTAAAAAGCAGTTGGAGTTTTTGTGAGTCAGAGGCAGGTGAATCTCTGTGAGTTCAAGGCCAGCCTGGTCTACAAACTGATTTTGAGACCAGTCCGGGCTATACAGTGAAACCATCTCAAGCAAAACAGGAACAAAACCAAAATACGTTGGATGCCACAAAATTTAAAATCACTTTTATTGTCCCCACTGCGTTTGTCCTGAGCAGGGCAGGTCTAGAATCACAAAGCTGTATCACAGTTCACATGTAGGGAGGATGGGTGCTTTAGTGGCAAAGGTGGGGAACGGGGTGGCGTGGTATTTTGAATGAGCTAGATTTAAAATGAATGGAACCAGATGTCATGGTACAAGCCTAAAATCCCTGACCTTTGGAGGCAGAGGAAGGAAGAATACAAATTTAAAGGCAGCCAGGACTACAGAGCAAACTGCAGGCCAGCATAGAATGAATAACAAAACCTTGTATTAAAAAAAACAATCAGGAGCTGGAGAGATGGCTCAGTGGTTAAGAGCATTGCCTGCTCTTCCAAAGGTCCTGAGTTCAATTCCCAGCAACCACATGGTGGCTCACAACCATCTGTAATGAGGTCTGGTGCCCTCTTCTGGCCTGCAGACATACACGCAGACAGAATATGTATACATAATAAATAAATTTAAAAAAAAAAACAATCAGGCCTGGTGGTAGTGGTGCACGCCTTTAATGCCAGCACCCCATCTCTATGAGTTTGAGGCCAGCCTAGTCTACAAAGCAAGTTCCAGGACAGCCAGGGCTGTTATAGGGAGAAACACTATCTCAAAAAACAAAATAGAAAAAAACCCCAAACAAACAAACGAAGAAGCAATCATCAGCCATTTGCGATGGTGCACGTCTTTAATCCCCCCAGCACTCCACAGGCAGAAGCATTTTTTAAATATGATCATTGCTGTTATGTCTCCTTTGAACTATTTCACTATGGCTTTTTACCTTATTCTTAAAAGCGATTGATTACAAAGTGATAATTGTAATTTTTACATTTTGTTATTTGAACCTGCTCATTCTTTTCTCATTTTATTTGTTTGCTTGTTTTTGACTTTTTGCTTGTTTAATTTATTTATTTGTTTGTTTGTTTGTTTGTTTGAGGGCCTCCCTGTCACCATGGTTAGTCTAAAGTTTATTATGTAGACCTGGCTGGCCTCCGATCAACATAGAGCCAACTGCCTCCAGGCTCCATTGTTGTGGTCAGGTATGCATCACAATGCAGGAGGGCTAGAACATTTCTTATACTCTTTCTTCTTCCCTCTCCCTGCCCACCTTTATTTTCAGAGAGAGTCTTATTATGTTAAATTCTGTAGCTAGGTTATGCTAAATTATTCCCTATACAGACCAGGCTATCTTCAAACTAACAGGGATCTGCATCCTCCTGCCTTCCCAGTGCTCCCCAATTTCCTCATGTCAAAGTTGACCATGAGATCCTGGCCAAACTCTCCTGACCTGCTGTTGGCTGAGCTCTGGTAGAGGGAAGGCAGTGCTGAGGATGAGGGCTTCAAGGCCTGTCTGCTCCAGGCCTCAGGAATCTCTGCAGTTTTCACTGTTCCTTCCAACAATGACATCAACCATCCTCCTCAGGTTAAAAATTCCCAATACACATGCAGCAGCCTCACTATCCTGGAAGCTCAGGTAAAGAACTCTGAAGTCTGATATTTCACACCCTTCTAGCTGCTCCATTCCTGTCAGGCTTTCACAAGACTCTCAGCAGCAACAGTACAGCTCCCACCAAGAGTTGTTTCTCTACCTATTCGTAAACAATTGCACGTTGGAACGTCCTTTCTTTTTCTTGATCAACGCATTTTATTTCTGTATGTATTTATTTATTACAGGCAGATATGTAGTAAGCTGAAACAAATGTATGTGTACATTTTTGTTTTACAAATATTGCTGCAAGAAATATCCTTTAAATAAAAAAACTGAGGCTTTTTGTGGTGCACAGACATACATAGGTAGGCAAAATATCCATACACATGAAAAGAAATATTTTTTTTTTAATTTTTAAAAGAAGGAAAAAGATTCATGAGTTTTTCTTCAAGGAAGTCAAAATGCAGCAGGATAGGTCAATATCCAAGCAATGGAGCAGCAAGACCCAGGGAGCCGGGAGCAGAGCTGCTGCCACTGCATTCTGAAGGGCACTGGGAAGGAGCGCTTCACCATGTCTTTGTCTCCTGCTCTGGAAATACAAACTTTTAGCATTACATTTGCTTAAAGTAGTTCTGTGAAATTCAAACGACTCCTATTGAATAGGGATGACACAGTGGAGTAGGATTTCCATAAGTGGGAATTGGTGCATGGGTGACAGAATCCAATGTCCATCCCATGACTCACGGTCACACAATGTGGTACTTGGTAGAGGGAAAGGTGTTCTTAGTGTAGCATATGTGTGTGTGTGTGTGTGTGTGTGTGTGTGTGTGTGTGTGTGTAGCCAATTATCCTTCCACATGCTTGCTGCATCCTTCGGGGACAATCTATTCTATTAAGAGAAGAAAGGAAAGAAAGAGAGAGAGAGAGAGAGAGAGAGAGAGAGAGAGAGCAGGCTGTAATAATGCTGAGAAAATAAAATCATGTTAATGAAATTACTTCCATTTGTAACAATACATAATTGGAGACTTGTTGCTTTGCTTTGTATTTCTTAAAAAGAAACCTGATTTTCTGTTCACTCTTCCGAGGAAGGAAGGGTGTATTTTGGCTCACCCTTTGAGGTTACTGTCCATCAGGGTGGGGACTGTGGCAGCAGCAACGTGAGGCACAATGGTGGCGCCATTGCGTGCACAGTCAGGAAGCAGGGTGATAAATCTGTCGCTCAGCTGCTTCCGCCCTTATTCAGTTCAAGGCTCAGGCTGCGGCTCCTGCTGCCCCTGCATCTAATTTTTATGTCTCCAGTATAGGGCTGGAGAGCTGTGTCAGCAGTTCAGAGTGCCTGCGGCTCCTCCACTGGACCTGGATGAATTTCCCAGGACCCATGCGGAGGGTATAATGCCCTATAATTCCAGCTCCAGAAGATCCATTGCCCTCTTCTAGTCTCCACGGGAATGCATGTGGCTTACACTCACATGTATACACACACACACACACACACACACACACACACACACACGAATACCAAACAAATTTAAAAGCAAACAAAAGAATCCTTTGAACATATATTAAAGAGTCTTTTACAATTCCAAATGATAAAAGATAAAATGCCTACAGCTACAAACTACAGTCCTCCTGTTGCTGCTTCTCTACCCGAGAGACACGGAGAGGAGTGTGGTCACTTTTCATGACATTTCCACCTCTAGACAAATGCGTGTAAATAAGTTGTCATTGTCTCGAGTTTTTGCCAAAATGAGTTCCTATGAACCCAACATAGGTTGTTTTGTACTTTAAAAAAAAATTGTATTTCTTGGAAATATTTTCAGGTTAAGGAGTTTCAATAAAATGTTGTTGTTTTCTGCAAACATGCACCGTTAATAACCAGAGTTCATATTGTTTAAGGTCACAACCTCAAAGTAGAATGTTGACAAGATTTAGCACAAATTTTATACGGCTTTTCTGGCATGGGCACTTGGTGCCCAGGGAGTGTGAGACATCTTGATTTAGTTTAACATTAACTGTAAGATGGCCGTCCTGGCTGTGGATGGACGCCAGCTTTAGTGTACTTGCCAAGCATATATGGAGTCCTGGGTTGTAACCTCAGCACAGCAGAAACCCATGCACAGTGGCACATACCTGTGAGGCCAGCACAAGGGAGGCAAGAGGATGGCAAGTTTATAGTCATGCTTGGCTACATAGGAGTTTCAGGCTAGCCTGCATTACATAGTGGGATCCTGCCTCGCAACAACACTCCAAATGCAAACTACAATGATTATCCTAAGTCCATATGGTAAAACCTAATGTTATTAAATTCCCTGACTCATCTACCTTCCCCTAAATGGGTGTAGGGAAGCAACTTAAAGCCACTCGGATGCTGATGCTTCAGAAGCTTCAGCCCTAAGTAGACAGATCTGTGACATTGTCCTCAGCACCTTTAAGAAGTCCACGTAAGGTATATTTAATTATTTATTTGTTTTCAGAAGAGGAAGCCCTTAAAACTACAATACCTCCTGGAAACATTTTGCTTAGAAAATGTAGCACATCCTATTTGCCAGAACAGAAAATTATCACATCCAGTTTCCTGTCTTGCACAAGTACCTA
Source organism: Microtus oregoni (assembly GCF_018167655.1). NCBI lineage: Eukaryota > Metazoa > Chordata > Mammalia > Rodentia > Cricetidae > Microtus > Microtus oregoni. The sequence goes on from NW_024543086.1 coordinate 2,373,321, forward strand.
ACTGTGCAAGCCACATAGAACAGTTAGTACACAGGAAAGGGGCATCAGAACACGGAGAAGCTCAGCTTTGGAAGTTGCATCCTCTCTCCCTCACCTCTGCAAGCAGAGACTCTCGTCTGCCTTCATTTGCTGAGCCTCTTCCACTGTTAACATGGGCTGTAATGAACATGTGTTAGGACGATGGTAGCTGAATGGCAGACCAGTGAGTATAAGGAGTCAGCTTTCACTTCTGCCTCTGCACTGGGACCCTCATGGGGCTCTGTCTGTATTCTATGTCTCTTCTGCCTCTGCACCGGGACCCTCACGGGGCTCTGTCTGTATTCTATGTCTATTCTGCCTCTGCACCGGGACCCTCACGGGGCTCTATCTGTATTCTATGTCTCTTCTGCCTCTGCACCGGGACCCTCACGGGGCTCTATCTGTATTCTATGTCTCTTCTGCCTTTCCCTTTATTCCACTGCAAATGAGAAAGTTGTTCCAGGTTTTTTAATTCCTTTATCCAGGAACCATCTGAGAATCAGCACTATCTCCAGGCTGGACTATGAACGCAGGTGAAGAGCTTTGCTGAGGCAAAAATTTCAAATTTTCAGCCTAGCAGAAATTTGGTTCTTGTTGTTGTTTTGCTGTCTTGGAGAAAAGGTCTTACAATGCAGATCAGGCTGGCCTCAACTCACAAGATAACCTGCCTCTGCTTCCTGGGTGCTATTTTAATTATTTTCTTGAGGTCTCCCTAAATGACTGAATAGATGCTATCTGGCAAAAGATTGTAGAACTTTAGAAACTCAATTTTCAAACAAAACACTTGAAGGTGTGGCCAGGAGATAAAGATGGAGTTACAAAAGAGACTTGCCTTTATCCATGGGCAGATCTGGAAGCCTCCATCAGCAGCAGAGGACTAGGAGAGACTGTAACCAGAAGCTGTGGCTCTCCTACCTAACTGGTAAGTACAGTCTTCTGCAGACTCATGCAGGAGAGTAGCAATTGGGATTTGGAGTCTCTGTACCATATAGAATTATGTATGAGGTGATGTGGGATTGTATGCTGAACATTAGGACAATGGGGAGTGAGTCTCCAGACATTAAGGCAAGCTAGCATCCAACAGAGTTCTTTGGACTCTTGGAAGGTGAAATGGAATAATGGACTTTCATAGATAAGTTATTAAAATGATTTAAAGCAGGGGGCTGGAGAGATGGCTCAGTGGTTAAGAGCATTGCCTGCTCTTCCAAAGGTCCTGAGTTCAATTCCCGGCAACCACATGGTGGCTCACAACCATTGGAATGAGGTCTGGTGTCCTCTTCTGGCTGCAGACATACACACAGACAGAATATTGTATACATAATAAATAAATATTTAAAAAAATGATTTAAAGCAAAGTTAATATGTGAAATAAGAAACCTGTAGAAAATTGTCTGGTCCTTTGAGATTAAGCCCTATATATTTAGCCCCTTGTCTAAGTAATGTGTAATATTGTATATAACATGGAAATGGGCCAGTGAGGTGAGGGCATAGATACTTTTGCAGTCTTGCTCCTTGATATTTGGGGTTTGCAAAGTAAAGATATTTGTAAGAAATAATTTGTTTGATGGAAAGAGAGCCTCACAAGAGCTGCTGGGGGTTGAGGTCCTGTGTTAAGTTTGGGAGCTTGGCCAGAAGTAGGAAAGTTTTGCTTTAGCTGAAGTGTTGGGGAAGGGAATGGGGTTCCTATTGTGGGTTGGTGAGCAGCTTGTAACATTTGGGATTCATTTTTCAATGACCGGGCAGTCATTAAATTCTTTAAATATTGGGGAGATATTTAGAAAAAATCCTCATAAGATATTTATAAATGCATGCATTTATGTTGAGGAGAATTGGTGCAACCCTCTCCAGACTGCAGTTTTACCCTCTCAATTGTCTGTCTGTCTGACCTGCTACTTCCCCTCACTTCCAGGAGCTGTGGGGTGGTTGTGCCTTCCCTCTCCAATGCCCCATCCCTCAAGTCTCTCCCCTATCTAACCTCTGAACTATTAAAAATAAGACACGAGTCAGAAAATGTAAGATATACATCATAATGAACACTCATTCTATTTTTATACTAAAATTTTGGAATCCACCAGCCTAATAAGTCCTGTCCTCTAAGCATTATCCTCGTGGCAGTCCGCCATTGCCCCCACCCCCCCTCCACCCCACCCTCCTCTACCCCACCCCCCCTCCTCCACCCCACCCCCTTCTCCTCTACCCCCCCCATTATGTGCATAAACTATCTCGTGCAACTTACTTGAGATGTGGCTTATTGTATTCCAGCCTTTCCTCACAAGGAAGCCTTGCTGAGGATAACCTTGAACTTCTGAGCTTCCTTTAGCTGAACTGTTCCCTTAGCTTCTATCCTGTTCATTTTATCATTAAAAAAAAAAAAAAAATTCCAGCCTGTTGGCAAACACTTGTAATCCTAGTACTGGCAATTCCAACCCTTGGGAGACAGAGGCAGTACGAGGAGTTCAAGTTCATCTTTGCTAAAGGATGACTTAAAGGCTATCCTTCTTGATTGAGAATTTGAATTAAAAATATCAAAAACCCAAAGGTATTTATCATGCTATCCATCTTGCCTCTTTCCATTAATGTGAGTGTGTGTGTGTGTTATCAAACTGTGGCTATATACAAATATGGACTTTTCAAGCCAGACATTCGTGGCAGATGCCTTTAATCCCAGCACTAGGCAGGCAAAGGTAGAAGGTCTCTGTGAGCTCAAGGCCAGCCTGGTCTACAAGAGTCAGTTCCAGGATAGGCCCCAAAGCTACAGAGAAACCCTGTCTTGAAAACAAACAAACAAATATTATATAGAGACTTTTTCTTTAAGATGATAATAAAATATTTGATTATAAGCCCATTTTGAGTGACCTTGGCATTAGGATATCAATTCATTTTAAGTGACATCCCACAATGGAAAAAGATTTTATGAACTTTCTTTTTACTTACCATTTATTTATATATTAATTTATTCACTTATTTTTTGAGACATGGTCATATATATATATATATATATATATATATATATATATATATATAGCTCTGGCTGGCCTGGACCTCAGAAATCAGCGAGCATCTGTCTCCTAGTTGAGGGAGTAAATGAGTGTGCCACCACCCATCAGACCTAGCTCTTTATTGTTGTTGTTGTTACATGTCTTTTCTGTGTGCCAACAATGGACACCAGGGTCTCTCTGCAAGACCTCCAACTCCAGTCTCCCAATCTCACTTTCCCACTTTTGATTTTGAGGCAGATTCTGACCAAGTTGCTCAGGGAGCCTAGATAAGCCTTAAGCTCATGTTCTCCCGGCCTCAGCCTTTTAGAAATTAAGGTTACAGGCCTGTACTTCCAGGCCAAGTGTGAACTTTGATAGTATCAGAAATGGAAACCAGAGTTTTATGTTTTTACAAAGCACAGAGGGATGACTGGGTGTGTTGGGTCATGCCTGTAATCCCAGCATTCTGAGGAGGAGGGTCTCTGTAAGTGAGAGATCAACCTGAGGTAGAACAAGCTTCAGGTTCAATAAGACCCTACAAAAATAACTAAATAAATGAAAAGGCCAACCAGCCTACCAACCAACCCCACTGGTGGCTCATGAGGCAGGGGCTACAGCAAGGCAAAGAGATTTCTGGTCATAAGATGCTGCATTTATTGCCTTCCCAGCCTCAGAGGGGGTGAAGCCAACCCAGTCTGCATTTCAAGTTTTATCTAAAAGAACATTGTTGAAGCTGAACTTGTTGTCAATGGCTATTCAAAATGTAAGATACCTTGAGATAACTTTAGCTCTGACCTTCAGCATTCTATCCTTCCAGCATCAGGACGCTCTTCTACTCAATCAAAGTCTCAGTCTTAGGGGTCTAGAGCCCACATCCAGCTGATTAGACAACAGCTGTGTAGACAGCATCAGTTCACAGACTTAGTTCTGGGTTTCCAGCTGTTGCCTTGCTTTCTTTTTCCTCACACCATCTCCCCTGATGTCTCCACATGGGAAGTCACTGGCCCTGCAGCTGTAAGGTCCCCTGGACCTCTGCAGCTCTGACTTGGAATCACTGCCAGTGCCTTTGCGTTTGTCTGACCTTGCCTCTCAGGCCCTCCTTGTCTTTATGCTCTTCCTGCTCCTTGGGCTGATTCTGCCTGTATATGGGCACCTCTTCTCTGTTGAGCTTTTGAAGGAAGGCCCTCCCCAGGAGGCCCTGGGGCCTTTTCTTAGCTCATTCTCTCTCTCTCTCTCTCTCTCTCTCTCTCTCTCTCTCTCTCTCTCTCACACACACACACACACACACACACACACACACACAAAACAAAAACCCAGAAAAGGCATTTCCCATCAGCACTGGATTTCCCCAAAATACCTAGTTTAGCCTTCTGCTTTTCAACAAAAGGCAATGTGATCAATGAAACCAAAACAGTCCCTGCTGGGTTCAGAAGGCAGAGCAAACTGTGCTAGGTTCCTTGATCATGTGGCCTTCTGTTATCTCTTCTACAATGAATGCCTGAAACAGATAATAAAGCATTGGTTCTTTGCTCTTTTAATATTTGTGGTGCAGGCCGGGCGGTGGTGGCACATGCCTTTAATCCCAGCACTCGGGAGACAGGCAAATCTCTGTGAGTTCAAGACCAGCCTGGTCTACAAGAGCTAGTTCCAGGACAGGCTCCAAAGCCACAGAGAAACCCTGTCTCAAAAAAACAAAACAAACAAACAAAAAAAAATTTGTGGTGCTTTGATACAATACCTCATGTTGTGGCGCCCCCCCCAACCTTAAAATTACCTCATCGCTACTTCACAGCTGTAATTTTGCTGTTTGTATGAATAAGCATAAAATTTGATGTGTAAGATATTTGATATGCGACCAGTGTGCAAAGGTCCTTTGATCCCAAAAGAGTTGTGACCCGCAGATTGAGAACCCCTAACTATGCCATCCTTGCATGTCATCCTAGCTGTCATAGCAGTCCCCAGAGGTCACCAGGTCCTGGCACCTCTGCACCCCAGCAATGACACTGTATTTCCTTGTGAAAAGAACAATCCTCACAAAGTGACCCCTGAGCTCTGTCCCTGCCCCCCACCCCTGCCCCACTCCCTGTTCTCCTGCACTGGTGTCCTTCCCTGTTCCTCTCCCCTGACACAGGCATTCTCCTGCCTCTGGACCTTCGCCCTCCCTCTTTCTTTTCATGTGACATCTCTCTCTGGTTAACTAAGTCTTCTTCAGCTTTGCTCAAACCCCACCCTCTCTGTGAAAGTATTAGAAAGTCCATTTGGGCCTGAGAGACCACGTAGAAATTGCACCCATACCCCTCCACGGTACCACTAGAGCTCCCTTGCTTGCTGTATGCTTTCTGGGTCTTCCCCCTTTGTTCACTTGTTCATCCGGGAGTAAAATGGTTAAGACTGCTGTCTGCCTGCAGCCGTCCCCCTGCACAATGGGGGGAAACTCTTTAACATCTCTGAGATTTCTACTGAATTGAAGTTTTTAAAATGTTTTTCTTAACATATTTTCTACATAAATACAAACTTCATGATACCAGGGATCTTTGAGTCACTGATGTATTCAAAATTCATAGAATCATATACAATATATTGTAGCTACGCATAAATGTGAAATCAGTAACAATTTAGTATTCTAGTGGTGTTTGCTATAGTAAACTCGAATATCTTGTATTTTATCTATCTACTTTTCTGATTTCATAATTATTTTAAATTACGTGTATATGATTGTGATTGTTTGGATCCATGCATGTTAGTGCAGAAGCCTTCTCCAGTTCTCTGGAGCTGGAGGTAAGGGTCGCTGTGACCCACCTGAGGCTGCTGGGGTTATCCTCTGGTCCTCTGCTAGAGCAGCCGACCCTTCTTGTTGTCCTTTTCGGTCCTTTTACCCTTCGCTCTTTTCCCCTTCTGTAAGGGCTGCCACCCAGCTTCCAAACAAATCACACATGGAGGCTTCTTCTCAGTTATAAATGCCCAGCCATCGCTTGGCTTGTTTCTAGCTAGCTGTTCTTCAATTAACCTGTCTGTCTTGCCTGTGGGATTTTTCCTTTCCTTACTTCATCTTTTACTCTTACTTCATGGCCGGCCAGGCGACTGGCCCCTCATGTCCTCCTCGCCTCCTTTACTTGCTCCTTCTCCTCCCTTCAGATTTCTCCTCCTATTTATTCTCTCTTCCTGCCAGCCCCAACTACCCTTTCTCCTGCCTTTTTATTGGCTGTTCAGCCCTCTATTAGACCATCAGGTGCTTTAGACAGGCAAAAATCACGGCTTCACAGAGCTAAACAGATGTCGCGTAAACAAAAGTAACACAGCTTTCCATCGTTAATCAAATGCTACACAACATAAGCAAATGTAACACATCATAAATAATATTCCACAACAGACCCTCTTTACTGTGAGCTGTCTCTCCAGTCCTAATATTAGCATTTTAATGTAAGTAGAAAATGAAGGGAGAAGGCTGGCTAACATAGTAAGCAGGGTAGGCAGAGGGCTTTAGGATATATGATGATTTGGAGGGGATTTCAGGGTCTGGTTGTGGATAGAGTCCTAACATAAAGTGGTGGGGCTGAGGTACAATGGAGTGATTCAGTGAGTACCTAGTATTGTGGGGGGACCAATGGCATTTTGTTTTGGTGAAAATAAAGTGAATTCAACCAGCTGAACTCTTTCAGAGTGGGCAGCAACAATAAAGAACAGAGACTCAACTGAGGTGGATTTAGGCAGTGTGTTAGCCCCATTTTCTCACAAATGAAGCTCTTTAGTAAGTAACTGGGAATTCTGTTACATTCCTGAGTCCTGTTGTCACACAGTAGTCCCCTACAAGTGATGAGTAACCTTTAAAGGATGCCACAGTTGACCCTAAAGCTCGAGTTAACAAAGAAAAATCCCATCATCCCTGAGAAGGCTCAGGGGATCAAAGTGCTTGGCCAACCAGACACCAGCGTTGATCCTGTAATCTTAACAGCAGTGGAAGGAGAGAAACCACTTCTGATAGGTGTTTTCTCCCTTCCCATAGCTCCATGGCCTGCGCACATCCACAGACAGCAGCAGCTAGTTTACTACAAAAGTAACAAATAAAATAATAAGAACTTCCACTGGGTTATGTTCTCTTCAAATGTTAGGGTACAGTGGCTGGTCTTGGGGGAGCCAATAAGCTAAGGTGGATAAATTGAACCTGAAATATTGGTGGTTATTTAATGCATCAGCTCCTCAGCTCCCAACCTCATCCTGTCCACACTTCTGCCCTTCACCTGTCTTCCTTAGGATCTTAGCATCTCCTGTTACTTGCATTGGTTTTGCTTCTTTATATTTTCCTCTTTTCTAGCCCAGGCTAGCTCAGCATTGCCAATCCTCCCTCAGCCTCTCCAATGCTGGGATTGGTATACAGAACTATACCACACATTGCTTTTACCTTTATTGACAGGGTCTTACTCTATAGCCTTGTCTAGCTTGATATTTACTATGTAGACCAGGCTACCCTTAACCTAATGGCAATCCTCCTTACTCAGCATTTTGGGTGCTGGGATCACAGATAGGATCCATCCCTCCTGACTCTTACATATCATTTTGTTTTTTGATTTTTTGAGACAGGGTTTCTCCGTAGCTTGGGAGCTTGTCCTGGAACTAGCTCTTGTAGACCAGGCTGGCCTCGAACTCACAGAGATCCACCTGCCTCTGCCTCCTGAGTGCTAGGATTAAAGGCGTGTACCACCACTGCCCAGCTCATGTGTCAATATTTAAGAGATTGCTTCCTATCCTCTTACCCTGCCAACCCTGCATGAGGAAGTTGTCTTTTCTCACACCCTTCAATTTCCTTTTGTTCATGTCTTCTCTCCTCTCTTAAATTACCTCAAAGGAAAATATAACCTATGCTTGGTGCCATCCAGCACTGTAGCCGTGTGTGATATCTAAATAATTAAAATCAGATGGAAAACTAAAATGATGTCTACTCAACCGGAGGCTGGAGAGATGGCTCAGCAGTTAAGAGCCTGTACTGCTCCTGTTGAGGATGTGTGTTCAGTTCCCGGCATCCACATCAGAAGGTCAGAGCTGCCCGTAATGCCAGTTCTAGGGGACCTGATGTCTCTGGGTTCAGCAGGCACCTGCACTCAATTGCACAGAGACACACAGAGACATATATAGTTTAAGATAGAATAAAAGCAAATCTTTTAAAATTTTTCTCAATCAACTGGGTGGTGGTGGTGGCGTACGCCTTTAATCCCAGCACTCAGGAGGCAGAGGCAAGTGGATCTCTATGAGTTCGAGACCAGCCTGGTCTACACGAGCTAGTTCCAGGACAGACTCCAAAGCTACAGACAAACCCTGTCTTGAAAAACAAAACAAAAAAAAAGTGTTTTTTCTCAATCTAGCTGGGTGTGGTGGCACATACATTTAAACCCAACACTTGGGAGGCAGAGGCAGACAGATCTCTGAGTTTGAGGCCATTCTGCTCCACAGAGTGAGTTCCAGGAAAGCCAGGATACATATAAAGACCCTGTCTCAAAAGAAAATTTTTATTCACTTGTACTAGCCACATTTTAAGTTCTAAATCATTCCTGGTGGCCACAACAATATTCCACAGAGCTCATCCATACTAACACCCTTGTGGGAGAAGGGCCTATTAACTGGACATGGTGGCACACTACCGTATTCTCAGCATGCTGGAGGGAGAGGCAGGAAGATTGTCAAGAGTGTTAAGTGGAACTTTTAGTGTGTTTCAGGTGATATATATATATATATATATATGTATATATATAGTGTGTGTGTATGTATATATACATATATATTTGTAATGTGTGTGTCCATGTATACATACACACAGAGACAGACAGACAGACAGATTGATAGAGAGATAAAGAGAGGAGACACAGAGAGAGGTTAGAAGGAAACTCTCTTTCAAAATGGAAGAGTTCTAGAGTACTCCAGTATTCCTCAGTTGGGGGCCCCTCTACTCTTGGGAGCTCCTTTTCATTTTGCCTTAATAAACTCATGTCAGCTCTGCTAAAACAAAGAGTAAGAACAACAAAGGTTCTACTTGGTAGCACTGTCCAGGAGGGAAAAGATGCAGAGACCAGGCCATCATACCCACATTGGTGGATGTTCGGGAAAACAAGGACATGATAGCCATGAGCAACTGAGGTCTGAGAGGGGCTTGGTGCAAGTGGTCCAGGGGAAATGACCCAGACTGTTAAACTGGGTTCAGTAGGAGGGAAGAAAAAGTGAGAACTGGGATAAAAGAAGAAGAGTCAAGACAGCATCACTTGGACAACGACCTCAGGAGATGAATTGGGAAAAAAGCCTGGGTGGCTGTGGGACAGGAGGTCAGGGAAGCAAATCTGAGCCCCAGGCAGAGACCATATAACTGGGACATTTGCAAAAACTCTGGTTAAAAAATTGGGTTTCCTTGGGGCTGGAGAGATGGCTCAGAGGTTAAGAGCACTGCCTGCTCTTCCAGAGGTCCTGAGTTCAATTCCCAGCAACCACATGGTGGCTCATAGCCATCTATAATGAGATCTGGTGCCCCTTCTGGTCAGCAAGCATACATACAGATAGAACACTGTATACATAATAAATAAATAAATCTTAAAAAAAAAATTGGGTTCCCTACTCCTTGAGAGAACTGAGATAAGGCTGTCAGAGGGATGTGACATGGTCTGATTACACATTGACAGCTGTCTCATTGTTTGTGAATTTATTTGTTGGTTGCTCACTTTCCCGTGGTGAGTTGCTTGCACAATTCTAGATACTTTACATCCCTATTGTGCTGAATCATACTCCCCTATCCTTAGTTTATTAATGATAACTGCATTGAAATAAAAATCTTTTCAAAAATTCTTCTTATGGTCATTGGAATTAGGCCTGGTCCTAGGTTATAGGAAATCTAGCATTATAACATGTTGCCTTTCGAATGAAGGAGGCATGGTTTAATTCTGTGTGGGCCACTTTAGCACTGGTTCTCCTAGCTTTTGACAGTGCAAAATGCTGCCCTTGAGCACACGGGATGCCTCAGTAGATAAAGGTGCTTGTCACCAATCCTGAGCTCAACACCCATAACCTGCATTTAGAAGGAGAGAACCAGCCACCCTTAGTTGTCCTCTGACCGTGTGTGTCCCCTGGAATGCGCATGTACTGCCTGATACAAAAACTATTTTAAATGTAATCTTTAATAAATTAGAAAAATGCTGCTCTTATTCCAAAGAAAATAGGGATTTATGGGAATAAAAATTTTAGTGACCAAGGCTCAAAACAATATAGGTTATTTTATCATGAATTTCATGCTCTACTGTAGAAGAGGCTATATGAACGTTTACAGTCCCAGGATAAAAGGAAGTCATAAATTGATGCATTTACCAAGGATCCTGGTGGGAATATCAGGCAGATGGGACACAATAGAACACAGGGATCTCTTTATAGATTTCTGGTGTTCTATAATTCTTAGCTATAGGGTTGGTGGAAGCTGACTGTGTGAAAATGTAACAATACATTCCAGAAGTTGTTCCTGATTGTCACAGGATGATGCAGGGGTTGGTAGTAAACGGCTACTGAATGATGGGAGAGAATTTATACTATTTGTGGCTCGGTATCTACAATTTTCCAACCCTCCATAGTCTCCCTGCAGGATCTTCATAGGTGGATTCTACAGGGAATTACAACTCAAACTTCAGTAGTTGAGATGAACTCAAGTGTTCTTCTCAAGCATGGAAAGTCAGAAAAGAAAAGGATTTCCAGCCACCAGCAAGGTGCTTGCTCCATTACAGAGCTCACCTCACTACTCAGTTGAATTCCAGAATGTGGAGAAGGTTTCCTTTGGGAGCCTGGAAAGCTATTAGCCATCCATGTCTGTTCCCTTCATTTTATGAGCAATAGCCCATAGGACACCCTGTGAGATGGCTCAGTGACAGTTTGTGTCAAGAAGGGTGGCAGACTGTGTGAGGCAGTGAATGCCCAAGTATACTACCCTTCCTCAATAGAACTCTAAAGGGACAGAATGGTTGGTACCTGATAAAAAGTAAGATAGTTGTGTCTTAAGTTGGTTTTATATGTTTTGAATTTCTTATAATAAATAAGATGTTTAAAGTGTTCATTACAATCATTGTTTGGCCACCAGTTTGCAGCATTAGTTTTTTGATCTCTTCTAAGTACAGGGGCTGTTAGTGTGATAGTGCAGAAGCCCGGGCCTGAAGATGAGTCTTGGAGGATTCATGAAAACTATTTCCATCTTGAAGACTAGTAACAGGGCAAAGTTTCCTCTCTGAGAGGAAGTCATGGATTCTTCTGACAAGAAGTGGAGTTAATGAAGTACTAGGCAGGCTTACTCATGTTTTTATGGTTTACCATTTAAGAAACGAACATTGAAATCTAGATGTTGGAATCTGAAGACATGTACCATCCACCATAACATCCCCCAGGAAGATGTGATATCAGACACTGTATGCAGCAGCAGTCTGGCTCAGAGCATCTTGCTTATGATTAAGGTGGTTGAGATTCAGGGACTAACCCCTGTATCTACGGGGCAGAAACAGCTCTGTGTCCAGCAGGAGGCAAGTGCACCTTTGCTATTAGAAGTCTGGTTTTTGCTTAAGAGTTCTACCAAGAGAACACACTCTTGTCTCTGCCTCCAGTTTTCTCTGCTTGCTGCCTTATTTATGTCATGACCAGAAGTGAGATTGCTGGCTGTATGTGAAGAAGGACCAGGAAAGAAGAGGGTGTTGGGGAGGACAGGGTCCCTGGCAGTGAGGCCTGTGTGATTCACAGTCAGAATGCAGACCTGCCTGGGTACAGTGTGCTGAGTGCCACAGCAACCAGAGCATCTTCTCCTTGTCCTCCAGGTCAGCACCATGATGCATCCTCAAGTCTTCATTTCTGGCCTCATACTTCTTCTCCCAGGTAAGTGAGTGGATGAGCTGGGGGATGCTGAGGAGGCTAGAGTGACAGGAGAGATGACAATCCTTGGGCTTTTTTGATCATCGGTTATGTAATGAGCAGAGAACCAGGATAAATTGTAGCTCCAAGGAAGTTGCTTAACCTGTATGAATTTCCAAACTTATGGCTAGATAAACATTATCTGAAAGAGAATGTCAGGCAAGAGGTGGGAACACATGTATGCCTGTCATGGACAATATTGGATAAGTACTCATGCATGCCTAAGATAATGAATGGTTGGGTTATTTTAAAAATCAGAACCAGAGATTTCCAGGCAGGATGGCTAGTCATAATTAGCCTTCATTGCATTTTTGTGCATTTTTGCTTATTTCAATCACTTTCAATTGTTTATCTTAAAAAAATTTTATTCAAAGTGCTCTATGAAAAGGGGCAAAGAAGGAATAAGGTAATTTTCTTTGAGACAGGGTCTAAGTTAGTCCAGACTGGCCTCAAACTTTGTAGGTTGCTAAGGATCACCTTAAACTTTTGATCCTCCTGCCTCTACGTCTCAATAACTGGGATCACTAGTGAGAGATAAAATATATTCTATGACTTAATTAATATAGCATGTATTTTAATTGAGATCCTAAAAAAAGTATTTGGCAAAATCAAGTAATGTATGTCTCAGAAATATACTCATTTTATACAGTTAGGACTGTGTTTTCTTGGGTCATGTCCAGACTCACATCCTAGGCCTGCATGTAGGTGATTAGTTGGAGAATATTATAATTCATTGTTCTGTGCTCTTGTTGACTTATTTGTTTGTTTTCAGTGGTGCTATCCAACACAGGGGCTAGCATGGGCTAGCCCAAGCACTGTTTCGTTGATCTCCATCCTCAGCCCTCAGAGCTCCCTTAAAGTTCCCTTTGGAAACTATTGGTGTTGGAAATTCTTTTCCAGTGTATATTTTATTATTTTAGTTTTTAAAATTGTATCATTAAAGTTATCGGTTGCATATTCTCTGGTTAAGTGGTCTTTACAAGGGTCTTGCTCAAGTTCTGGTATGTCACCAACTCATAAAAAGGGCTGCTTAGTGTTTTTTGTTTGTTTGGTTTTGGTTTTGGTTTTGGTTTTTTTTTTGTTTGTTTATAAAGAGATAATCATAAAGTTCAGAATAAGCCTCAGCCCCTCCTGGTGGTTTTCTCAAACCCTTTCAGACAATTGATGTTGAAGTTGCTAAGTTTCTGCCTTGAAGCCAACAGTGCTTTTCTAAAGGCCGGGCTCTGCTCTTTGACTAGGAATGGGGAAGAGTTAGTGATTTTGTTGTCATTGCACTGTGGAGGAGAAGGGGAGATGGTTTGAGACAGGGTCTCCAAAAGCTAGGCCTGTCTTGAACTCATTAGTGAGCTGGCCTTGAATTCCTCATCTTCCTTCCTCTACCTCCTGAGTTCTGGGACGATAAGTGAGTTCTGGGTATACAAGAGTTGCCTATGGGCCTGGCTTCTGAAATAAAGTTTTAGAAGTTTAATGATGAAACATTTATGCTGGTTTCAGTGGGGCATGCTAATTATTCTGCACTCAGGAGGCAGAGGTGGGAGGACTGTGATTTTCAGTCACCATGAGACATAGAGCAAGACCCTGTCTCCAAAAGAAACACACACTCTGAAGAAGAAAGAAGAAAAGCGAGTGAATATCACGCCACAGAGTTTTTTTGCTCACAAGTGTATCCACTAAGTGATCACACTGAGGAAGACTATGCTAACAGGAAAATGTTTACAGTCTTGCAATTCAAGCAATAAAACTGGAGGATTGGGGAGGTAGAGGCAGTGGAGCTCTGGGAGTTTGAAGTCAGCCTGGTTCATGCAGCAAGTTCCAGGTCAGCCAAGGCAACAAAGTGAGATTCTGGCTCAGAAAACCAAAGGATAACAACCACAAAAATTAAGTTGTCATTCCCTTTTATATTTACCCACAACAAAAACCCCTCCAGAACCAAAACAATAAAGCAAGCAAAACAATAAAAAAGAAGGACTGCAGCCCATCCTCCCTGTAATTTTTCCTAAGAACAACAGCAAAATTTTGGGAACATGTTGGATACTAACTCTCCATTTCCTCCCCTCTCCCCCCTTCTTACATCACAGGTGCTGTGGATTCTTATGAAGTAGTGAAGGGGGTAGTGGGTCACCCTGTCACACTGCCGTGTACTTACTCAACACGTGGTGGAATCTTTACCACATGCTGGGGCCAAGGGGCATGTCCATCTTCTCATTGTACCAACACACTACTCTGGACCAATGGATACCGCGTCACCTATCAGAGGAGCAGCAGATACCAGCTAAAGGGGAATATTTCAGGAGGAAACATGTCCTTGACAATAGAGAATGCTGTCCTGAGTGACAGTGGTCTGTATTGTTGTCGCGTGGAGGTTCATGGATGGTTCAATGATCTCAAAGTGACCTTTTCATTGGAAGTTAAACCAGGTAAGCTTTCTTTGTTTTCTTTCCTTATTTCTTGTAAGTGAACCATGTCTTCTGTTTGCTAGTAATTTGTTCTTTTCCTAGAACAAGGAAACACAAAGTTCTTATGAACATGTTGATTAAATGCTTGCTTTTGAGTTGTGTAAAGACATACTCTCCTGTATCTCAGGCTATCCTCTGATGGTCATGCTCTCCTGATTCAACTGCCTCTGATTCCAGTGTTGAGAACACAGGCATGTGCCACCAAATAATTCTCTTTAGAGGCACCGAACAACTTTATTTGCTTAGATGAAGTCCTAAAATATATCTTAATTCAAGACAGTGAGACACATCTGCTCCTGACAGCACCAATCTACTACAAGAGGAAGATGGGCATCAAAGAGGCTCCTTATGGAGTTTGTTAGATGAACTGGACATGCAAGATCCACAGAGAAATGACTATTGAACTTGTCTAAAGGTGAGACGATCCTTCAGGATTCCTGCTTCATGAAAGAGTCTGTGAGACATTCAGCAGGATACAGGAGAAAGTGACTGGCAAACTGCCAATATAGGCAGAACTGTTTTTAAAATTTCCTGCTTCATGGACAAGTCTGTCGAATACTATGGGCCCGGAGGCTGAAGATGGATGCCCCAATGGTGCAGAAAAACATTGGGTGACTGTCCAGGCAGTCAGATGTCTCTGTCAATTCTAGAGTTTTGGAAGTTGTTTACAAAGTATTTCCTGTTTACTTAGGTAGAGTCTTTGGTGGATTTAAAGAATCGATAGTTATGACTATGGTTTTCCTTAATTATGATAAAAGATAAAGTAGATATAAATAAATATCATAACCATAATTCTTGCTTGATAACTGTTTTGTCATATGTAATTTTACTATGTTAAAGTTAAAACCTTTTTATTTAAATGGCAAAGGGGAGGTGATGTGGGATTTTCCTCTGTATGCTGTGATTACCATTAATGAATAAAGAAAACTGCTTTGGGCCTGTTGATAGGGAAGAACTTAGGTAGGTGGGGAAAACTAAATGGAATGCTGGGAGAAAGAAGGCAGAGTCAGAGAGAGAGAGATGTTATGGAGCCACTGCCAGAGTCAGGCATGCTGAAACTTTGCTGGTAGGCCATGACCTCATGGTGATGCACAGATTAATAGAAATGGGTTAAAATAAGATGTAAGAGTTAGTCAATAAGAAGCTAAAGCTAATGGGTGAAGTTATGGTTTAAATAATACAACAGATGCTATTGATTTGTAAATTGTAAGTTGAACCTGCCTAATCCAGATTTAAAATCTGGAACCTTTTGAGCATGGACTTGAAATGCATCTGGAAAATTCAATGCCAAGACACTATCATGTGCACAATTATCCACAGTTTCTAAAGTTACCTTTTAAGCTATATATGTAATGTGTAGTTATATGAATGCTATGTAAATAATGTTTATACTTGAGCCTGACCCATAAGATATTATTTATATGCAACTGTTCTGAATTGTTAAGGAAGAGTTAAATACTTTAACTCCAGGAACGAGCCTTTTTTTTTTTTGATAAGGAGTATTCACCTTGTCTCTGTTAGATTGTAAGAAACCATAGAAGACAATGTCTACTCTCTATCCAAATATGCAAATCCCATTTGTGTTGGGATTCGTGTGGGATGTGTGTGCTAAGATGCAGGGCTATATGCTGTGTCCTCTCAGGACTGACTGAAGCTCCACTGGGCCTGGAAACTGTGGGTGAAGTCAGTCATCACTGAGAGAAGTCCCAGTCCCCCATACCCTCTCAGTCTCAGAGATGCTGAGAGATCTGAGGACCTGACAGCTGTCATTTATAATGTGTCCTTGGGAACAGGCTCTGTTCTCATCTCCCTGCTGGCGCTATAGCTTCCTCCTATTGGTGAGCTGTCTCTAATGCCCCACCCCACAACATCCTAGTTGGTCAATGGCAAATAAGAGAAGTTCAGGAGAGGAATTTGGGTGGGGAAAGCCTCTCACTAGTGCTACAGAAGAAACTCTTGTCTCTTGTTGACTCATCCTTATTTCATTTTGATTTCCAAACCCAGAAATTCCCACAAGTCCTCCAACAAGACCCACAACTACAAGGAGACCCACAACTACAGGGAGACCCACAACTACAGGAAGACCCACAGCTGCAGGAAGACCCACAACTTCAGGGAGACCCACAACTACAAGGAGACCCACAACTATAACAAGATCCACAACTACAGAGAGACCCACAACTACAGGAAGACCCACAACTACAGGGAGTCCCACAACTCTGTCAACAGGACTCACACATGTGCCAGCATCACCCAGAGTCTCTACCTTTGCTCCAACAACACCAGCGCACATGCAGACTCACACACCAGGTAAAAACCCAATGGTGACTCAGGACACAGAGTCCTTCTTATAAGCATCTGTAGGACACACAGACACTGAGTCAAGACAGAAATTTAATATAGGTGGAGAGTTCTTAGCTGTGTCCCAACAATAGCCTCACAAAGAGGGATGAGAAACATCCAGGCCCTTTCTAGAAGGTGAAATGACCCTTGACTTGATAAACCATAATCTTAACTAAGTGTTCAATTTTCCATGTGTTCATATCAACTATGTTTCAAAGGAGTTTGGGAGTCTATTTTTTGTTTTGTTTTGGAATTGGTTTTTGGTTTCTTGAAGACAGGATTTCTCTGTGTAGTCCTGGCTGTCCCAGAACTTGCTCTGTATACCAGGTTTGCTCCTACACAGAATTTCACTTTCCTCTGCCTATGAGTGCAGGCACCTTGAGGCATGCACCCCAGTTAGAGTTCAGGAGTCCAGAATGGGAAGTGTGAAGCAATCCTGAAGATCAATAAAGTTGTCTAGAATATTAGAACACACATCTCACTTGCTCAGGATAGTGGGACCATGACAGGCATTGCCTATCTTTGGGTACATTTCTCAGAGGAGTCAGCAGATACAGAAATAAGTAGGAAGGAGTCATTCCTGCTTAGGAGGCTGGGGTAGGCATTGGGAGAGGCAATGGTAAGATTTGTTTCTGTTTTCCTCAGTGGGGTCCAAACTCCAAAGCTGAAACAGTTCTTGCATTGTTCTCATTCCAGAACCCACTACATCTTACCCAAGTCAGACTACAGCTGAGGTGACAGAAACTTCATCCTACACCCCTGCAGGTAACTATGCCCCCCTGCCCCATCCCCTGGAAGGTCCACATCTTGGTAAAGCTGGTGTTGAAGAGCACACGCCCTCTGCAGCAATGCAGATCTGACATTGTAAGTGCTCACAGAGACAGAGGCACAGCTCCATTCCACCCCGATGGAATCCTCCAGACATCCCTTTCCATAAGCACCTCCATTCAGGTCAAGCTAGGCTGGGTGGCTTCTTTGAAGGAAAGAATGTCAGGGACAGTCAACATGATAAAGTGTTGAAAGTTTATCAAGATTTAACTCAGATCCTGAGCACAGGGTCACTAAGAAGTGAGATGTTTATGAAAGGAATAGGACACACTGGGGCATGCGTATGGACTTCTCCATACAGAGCACTTAGGTGTCTTTACATTGAGTGTACATGTGATGTTGGTGGCTCTTAAGATGGATCTCTGGAGGTTTGAAAGAAGTGCCCCATCCCTCTTGGTGCTGTTGGTTTAGAAACAATACTCCAAGATGTAATTTATAACAAACTTATATTTAAATCATTTTCTTCCATAAGCCATGTTGTGATACAGATTTCGGAGGGATATTTGTTTATATTCAGGAATGGGAGGGAAGGACTAGAAACAGGAGTTTCTACATTATTTGACCCTCAGCAAGTGTGCCTTGCTTGCTGCTTATGGCCAGTTGGTTTAAAATGTCTGCGAACAGCATAGATTGCCTCAACAGAAAATCTGTTTTTTATCAGTGGTTCCCCCAAAGTTTCTTGAATGTGTTAACAGAATAAGCAATATAACCACTCTCTTGTCCATCCCGGGACAATGAGCCATTGCCTTGCCACCTGCCTCAGGCTTTCCTTCTGGGGCTCACTGATTACTCTTGTCTTTCCTGGTCTATCTCTGTCTTGCCTAACAGTTGTGTGACTTACAGAAAGTCACACTCTCTTGAATCTGTGACATTATTTACTCAGTGAACATAATGGCACTTTTTAAAAGTAAAATCAGTTTATTGTAATAAATTTTTACTGAATATTGTGGTTACAAAATGTGATGGGGGACTTGGGTCATAAGTGATAGCTACAGTGTAGATCACACCTACACTGTTAGGTAGAGTGCCCAGACAACTGGCACAGGCAACTGTGGACAGATTTTTCTTTGGTGTGCCAGCTCACAAAAAATGACACAGAGACTTATTATTAATTATGAAAGTTCAGCCTTAGCTTAGGCTTGTCTCTAAACAGTTCTTATAGCTTATATTAACACATATATTTTAATCTAGTTTTTCTTTTCATGTTGCTCCATTATCTGTACCCTGTTGTCCCCATCCTGCTTCCCCTCAGTCTGACTGGGGACTCTACCTTTCTTCCTCTCTGGGTCCTCTTTGTCCCAAGAAGTCCCACCCAACTTCTTCCTGCCTAGCTATTGACCATTTGGCTCTTAAATGAGTCTCAGTAACACATCTTCACACAGTGTAAAAGAATAAAGTAAAGGAAAAAGGTAGCTGCTATGACTTGGGAACACCCATCTGTGTGACTCTTTTTACAAAGCAAATCACTCAGTTTGATCCCAGGCTCATCCTTGGGTTTAGTTGTTTGGGACTCAAAACAGTGGACCAGCTCCCTGGTTGCCGCACTAACCTTGTCACTTGTACTTCCTCCAGGACAGCAAAGAGTCTCCTCTCTTGCCTTGTCAGTCTAAAGCTCACATGGGAAATGGGAAGTTGCACTGTGGTCTCAATGTGTTCCCATATATTCCTTTGGTAATGTGTAATTAAACGCTGAGGTCATCTGGAAGGTGATTAGGATATAAAAGTAAGATGTTCGTGCACAGTGTTAGATCCTTTGGGAGAGGACTGGTGGGCCTGGTTTTCCCTTTCCTTCCCTTGGGGACACACAAGAAGTATCATCTCTGAACAAAGGAGCCCTCAGCAGCTACCCAGTCAGCTCGTGTCTGGATCTGGGACTTCCCAGCCTTTAGAACTATGACCAATGCATTTCTTTTGTTTATAATTTACTCACTCTAAGCAGTTTTGGAATAACAACCCAAGTGGACTAAGGTGGGTTGAGTATATGAACAGAAGCACCACATAGACTTGCAGCGCTGAGACCCTGATCCTCACTCACTCGGTACACTCTGTCCCACCGTCCACATTCTGGTTGGGTCTTATACTTCTCCTTAAAACTGTAGTGGCATGCGCTGCTTGACCAGCTGTGGAGATGCTGGGCTCTGCCATCTCTTTCAGCCATCTCCACACTATCAACAGGGGTCAGTTGAGACTGCCACAGGCTGCCCTTTGTGGTGCAGAGCTGACCCATATGTCCTTGAGGTACCTCCTAACAGGGCCAGTCCTGCAAGACTCTGGGTGGTTGTGTGTGTGTGTGTGTGTGTGTGTGTGTGTGTGTGTGTGTGTGTGCTAACGTATGTGTGTGACTCAATATTCTCATAAGTTGCTTCTCTGTGGTCTCCTCATCTATGTGGCTGACCTTTTCCTAGGCTTTCCTGAAGACAACTTAATTTAAAGTCATATGCAGTGAACCCACAGAGTAAGGAAGGATTAGGTAATGGCGACCTCTCAATGTTGAGAGGGAAATCCTTAGTGTGAACTGTTTCCAGGCAGAAAAACAAAATGAAACTAGATCCAAACACAAGGCAGCAGGAGCCGCTGTCTGCCACTGTTCCCAGGTGTGAAGAAGAAGGAAGGAGCGGGTTCAGGCTCTGTAAGGCCATGTCACCTAACCCTGCTCAGAGGAGAGCTTTGCCGAGTGGAGCAGGGAACGAAGCAGCTGGGTCCCTGGTTTCCCTGACTTCTGGCATTTTGGCCTTGTAACTTGAGGCTCCTGGGTGAGTCCTTACTGTGCTTATGGAATCTCTCTCTTGGTGAACATTCTGCAAAAGCAAGAAATATTAGGATCGAAAGGGATTTGGGTGTCACATGGGTCACCACCTGCCTTTCATATCTGCCTGCCAGGAACCTTATGCGCCATCCCATTTCATTAGTTTATGGTAATTTATGTCACTGCTGGATTGAGGAAACTCTTTAGTTGCCTTTGGAGACACACACCCTTCCATTTGTCCCCTATTCTAGGCACACATCTTTGGAGAAGTTGTTGAATTGTCCTCATTACATAAGCGGTACGATATTTCTAAAGTGAACTCCACAGTGTTCACACCCCTGCTCCCTGCTCCTTCCATCACATAACAATAATAACATCGCCTGTGTCTCCTACAGTGCTGAGTGCCCATGCGTGCATTCCTAAGTGCTTATTGCAGCACCTGGATTATGAGGTCACTTTGCTAATGAATATGGTCAGGACTGAGTTCAAGTTTTCTGATTTGGCTTCACCTTACTGAATCACTTCCTCTTGTTCCTGCAAGGTCTTACTTAAGGGCCTAGCTCACAAACAGAGCCCAGACTGTAGATGCTGCCTACACCTAGTCATTGCCTGTGGCTCCTTGTCAGGGCTCTCACAGAGAGTAAAATGTAAACACAGTACAGTGAGAACGAGAGGGGCTATGAGTCATTCAACTTTATTCGTGCTGGGCAATGTCAGCTTTGGCAGTTGTTGGGGACTCCCATAGACCGGTAGTTTTTCCGCTCATTGTGTGGGCACTGCGTGTACACTGACAGCAGAGATGTCTGTCATTTGCTAAAATTAGAAATATGGAGTCATCATGTATGCTTCATCATCTTTAAATGCAGTGAAAGGGACTCCTTGTCAGGGTGTTGCAACCCTTATATTATGTAAGATATCAGCAGAAAGTGGTTTCTGCGTTTCAGTCATACTCACTTAGAAACAATGCAAACAATAGATTCCTTGATATAAAATAGATTTTTCAAATATACTTCGATTATTTAAATCTTCATAACATGCTGTTCAATGAATCTCCTGCCATATTAAATCCGAACCCTTACATGGTATAAGACATATTGGCCTTGTGGGTAATATTTATAGATGTAGCAAAAAACTAAATTTTGCAATTATAATTAATTTTCCCTCTTGTTGAGCAGATTGGAATAACACTGTGACATCCTCAGACGGCTCCTGGAATAACTACACTGTAAGCATATTTCTCCCTCATTTATTAGCTATGTTCATTTGTATATCTTCTAGGAAACAATTTGTATTTAAAGATTTGTCTGTGAAATTAGTTCATAGATATTTGTATCAAAAAAGAGAAAGAAAAGAAAAAAGTCAGATGGTGGTATATTCCTTATTCTTAGGACTCAGGAAGTTAAAACAAGATATCAGAAGTTTGAGGACATCTTAGACCATTAGACAACTTGGACCACATAGTGAGACCCTGTCTCAAAAACTATAGATAAATAAACTCATAAAGGTATAAAAATAAAGAAATTAAAAAGAAGAATAAGATGCTTACAAAGGATGTTTGAATTTAAGATGTTTGTTTAGAGGCCCCTCATATTGTTTTCTACCCACTGGCCATTCACTATAGAGCCCACTGGTGATATTTTTTTTACACACACAAACCTGCACAGATGGTAGTAGGACTTGGACAGT
Organism: Microtus oregoni; assembly: GCF_018167655.1. Taxonomy (NCBI): domain Eukaryota; kingdom Metazoa; phylum Chordata; class Mammalia; order Rodentia; family Cricetidae; genus Microtus; species Microtus oregoni. The sequence continues at coordinate 2,395,286 of NW_024543086.1, forward strand.
CTTAGTTTAGCATGATTTTTCCTAGAGTTTTGTGTCCTAAGCTTGAGAAAAAGCAAAGGCACTCTGCTTCTGGGATTCTTGCCAGAGTTCTATCTCTACAAAATAGCCAAAGTAAATTTATCAATAGATTTTTTTTTCTCTTTTGGCTCCAGGAAGAAACAAGGTTTGTTTTCATGTGTGTAGTTAGCGTAGGAGATATGTTGGTTGAGATAAGAAAAAAAAAGCCAAATAGGGATTGTGTTGGAAGTAGCAGAGCCCTGTTAGTATGGGCAAGACCCCAGGTTTGAACCACCAAATCTACCAAGCCACAAGACACTTCAAGACAAGGTGGCCATATCTGTATAGGGCCAAATGGCCTAAGGGGTTTATACCTATTGACAGTCAGAACATAACACATAAAGGCTAATGTAAGTTTCTTTTGTTTGATTTTTGAGAAGGGTCTCACATAGTCCAGCTGTCCTTGAATTTAACTGCACACCTGAGGATGACCCTGAACTCCTGACCCTGCTACCTCTGTCCCTCAAGAACTGAAATTATAGGAGTAAATCCCATCATAACTTTCTCCCTTCTTTGAGACATCGTCTCATTTCCTAGCTCAGACTGGCCTAGAACTCACAATCTTCCATCTCAGCCTACTGAGTACTGGGATTACAGGCCTGTGTCACGTGCCCAGCTTGACACTAAAAATATAAGGACTTAATTGACATTAGCACCCAGTGGTCTGGCAGTTGTGGAAAGAATCTGTATATACTAGTTAAATATCAGACACCAGTAAGTACGTGCTACTAAGGGAGCAGACATATGACTCCATATAAAACCAAACAGCACTGCATATCAAGGTTGTTCCTGCCCTCAGTTACCTGAGAAACGGTCATACTTAGCAGCACGGAGGAATAACTTAGAGTTGAATTCAAAATAAGCCGTAGTGACTCTGGACTCGGAAGTCAAGCTGTCCCTAGGTGCAAGGAAATTGAATGCACAGAAGCACGTGGTTTTGTTTTCAGGTTGTTTTTGCTTGTTTGAGGCCAAATCCTATAGAGTTCAGGTTGGCCTTGCCCATACTATGTACCCGGGAAGGATCTGGAACTCCTGACCTTCCTGCTACCACCTCTTAGGTCCAGGGATTAAGGTTTGCACCCCTAGGTCTGTCAATAGCAGCAAACATGTTGAACCAGGAGATCAACTTTCTGGACTCTGTTTCATGAAAAGAAATTGAACAAAATCTGTGAAGATTACAGAGAAAGGATAAGCATTGTTGCCATTCATAATCAGGAACATGTTCTGAAGTAAATGTTCCATGGGCACGGTAGACACACAGACACATGTGAAGTCCAAGCTCTCAGGAGGGTTAGGAAGGAGGAGCAGAGGTTCAAGGTCATTGTCAACTAGTGAGATTCAGAACAGCCTGAGATCAGGAGAACCTGTCAGAACAACAAACAAACCTTAGATTCCCCATAGCCTTTTTGTCAAGAATACCTGAGAATCCCTCCCCAAGAACCCACTGAACACCTTGCTTGAGGACCTAGAGCCAGCACTCACAGAGTTTAGCTGACTTGTCCATGATCTCCCTGACTTAACAGAGGAGCCTGGATTGTGACCCCATAGATGCAGCTCACAGGTGGGCAAAGACCTGGTCTGTGACTTCCCTTTCCTTGTAGTTAAACCATTCATGGTCTCTGTTTAGCTTAGTAGCTTAGTGCCTCACCTGCTGCTCAGTTGTCTCCTGCTTCTTCCAGTATGTACAGTTCACTCATTACCTGTACCAGGGTACTAAGGGAGATTCTGCATTTCGGTTGATCACACAGTAGTAATCAGACTGTATCCTTAAGCTGAGTTCTACTACTATTCTTAGAAAGTTATTGAATATAATAGTATTGTTTCTTTTTTTTCTCAACTCTGTTCAAAGCTTTCTACTTACCCTCTCCTTGCTTTCTAATTCAGGGTCTCTGTTCCATTAGTTGTTAATATATTAATATGTTAGCATATGTAATCTATATAATATACAAAGTACTAATATATAATATATAATTAGTATGTATCTATCAAATATAAAATGTGTATTATTTATTAAATATATTCATATTTAATACATAAATGTATTCTTAAAATGATAATATAACCTGCCATTAATATAATGCTAACCATTTGGTATTAGATGTTTATAAAATTATACAATCATGAGTCACATTTACAAGACAAGTAGGGTCTGTGATGAAGGACCAGACAGGGGCTGAGCACACTGAGAGCAAGTTAACTTACAGATAAGCTATTCTTTTTCTCTTTATTAGTATCATAAGATGATGCATTTAGAGAATACCCTACAGACCATTAAACAGACATAATCATGTGCATGATGTGTGAACCCACATTAGGCATGTACTTAGAATTTTGACTGAGGCATCTGCTGTGTAATCACCTCATATAACATAGATCATGTTTCCATCATCATCAAAGACACTGATTCCACTGCCTGTTACGACCTCAGAGACCACCAGCCTAGCCACAACCCTGCAAAGATGAAGTTCTAGGACCTAGAGTCTAGGTGAAGGCCAAGCATTTGTTTTCTGTTCCTCTCACTTGGTGTCCCTCCCTTGTGTTTACCACTGGTCATTTATTGTTGCTGTTATTTTATTTATTGCTTCCTTAGGAATCTGTCTCTTTGTGGAAGACACAGAAGAACATGAGTAACGACATTTACACTGGCGTCTCAACTGCTGCCGTGCTGTTGCTGCTGCTCGCGTGCATTGGGGTTATCAGTAAGTCATTTCACAGCTGTCCCCGAGGAAGGAGAGCCAGGGCTCTCTGTCTTTAAGAAAGTGCACATGCCACGGGGGCTTTGAGTTCTCATGGCTTCTGTATCCCCAGATCCAGCACACTCATGTTAAACCATCCACTCCCATAGGCCTATGTTAGGATCCACAAAACTCTGTGGCTGATTTCTGATGCTTGGTGAGTGCTCTGCTCAGTGACCTTGAACCATTGCTACTGTGTGTCTCCAAAGATTCCTGTTCTGTAAAACTTGATCTCGTGTACTCCACACTGGTACAGACCTTACTAGGTAGCTGAGAATGGCCCCCAGCTCCAGATCCTCTGGCCTCCAACATCCCCGTGCTGGGCTCACAAAAATAGGCTGCAGTGCTTGGCAACACTCTTGTTTCCTGATCATGTCCTTTGTCTTTCAGTTGTTGCATCAAAAAGGAAACATTTTATTTTCCATAAAAATTTAAATACTATGACACAAGACATTTCAGATAGACTTGATATTTTAGGTCACTGTAAGACTTTTGATATATTCCCTCCTGTCCTACCCTCGGATCTCCCTTGTTTCTCATGGTCATACTGATGACTATTCTGTTGAATGTACTGTTAAATGCATTTATTAGAAAAGGCGAATGAGACATTGGTTGGAAACCCCATGACTAATGCGGGAACAGACTATTTGTAGGTGGCACCCAGGCCTATATGGCCCTTTCTATGAGTTGAATAACTGTACAGAGAAAGTGTTAGCCATGGACTTTACAAAACATGATGCATGAGCCCATTACTAACCTGCTTCATAGGAAAGGGGGAATAAGGATATGCCTGTCAGATTTCAGATGGTTCCCTCTAATCATTTAAAAGCTGTTCATCCAAAATGTGCCATGTGCCTATAATACCAGCATTCTACAAATCTGTGGCTGGTTTGGGTTACATATCAGGTAACGACCCAAGGCAATTACTTAGCAATTGAGTAAAACACCACAAATGTGTTCACTTCATCAGTCCATAGTTAGTTATTCTTCCCTTATGGGCTGGTTCTCTAACAGCCCGTTAGAAAAAAATCGAGACTTTTTGTTTGTCTAAGTGAACAAAAATTTACCAATCTTAGTCAAGAAAACTAGGCTATGTGGATGAATACACCAATGAATGGAAAGATCTTTCCTTGAGGTTACAGAAAGGAATTACCCAAAGTTACTTGGGGACGTTTTAATCATAAACCGAGACAACATCCTTGATTAGGAGAAAGGGTCATGAGTGTTTCTGATGACATGGGCAATTCTCCCTTCAACTTCTCCCACCTTTTCCCACCCCAATTTAGGTGTCATCCTTAAGAAAAAGAAGTCGAGGTCGAGGTCGAGGCCTGCAAGGTAAGCTGGCATGGCTTGTGTGGATTCTTTTTGAACTAACAATCTTGAGAATATCTCTATGCTCTCTTTTGCTACTAAATCATTCATTACTAATTGATTCATTGCTGGGTTGGTTGATTTGAGACAGGGTTCACTATGTAGTCCAGACTGGCCTGGAACTTACTGTGTAGCAAGGCCAGGCTGGAACTCACAATCCTCCTTCCTCAGGCTCTTTCACTCTGGGATTACAGATGTGCTCCGAAATACTTATCCTTTATTCTGTAGGTTGGATCCCCAAATAAAGTTTAATGAGTCTCTTTCTTGTTACCCTTATTTCTCAGAAATACTTTCTGCATTCTGTATTTATGTATTTATGGTAGGACAGAAACAGAAGGCCTCTTGATCCTAATCTCTTATAGGTGGACACTGATTTGTAAACTTTGCTTCCTGGAGCTGGTACGGAAGGAATTGTTTGACCCACTCTTGTTTCCTTCGGTGTTTTCTTTCATTGCGTACCTATTCCATTAAGAAGTGATGAAGTATATCTCAGAGCATATAAGCTAGTAGAAAGGTCATTTAGGTGCTTTAAGGGAAGTGTGCTGGGGAAGACAGGGTTAGGAGGTAGGCTGTTCAAGGACACCCAAGGGAGCAGAGGATTTAGAGGAAGATTATTTCTGAGTCTGCCGGGAGTGTAACAGAACTGTGTATGCTTTTCTCCTCCATGCTTAATGTTAGAGGATTAGATGCTTTGAATGTTTCAAGACCCTTTCTTTCTCAATAAAGAAAATCTTGTATTATAGTGTACGTGGTTTGTGTGTGGTGCTGTGAAGTGCCATGGCACCTGAAGAGGTCAGAGGACAGCTCCGTGGAGCTGGCTCTTTCCTTCTGCCTTTTCCCAGGGTTCCGGGACTCTCACTCAGTTTACAAGGTTCTCTTTAGACTTCTAAAGCATCACAGTGCAGAGTAAATACATGAGTTATCCAGTTTCTAGCCCAGTTCCAAAATGCACGTGCTGATCAGGTAGCTCTGTTAGCTGCCTAGATATCTGTCTCTCTTGACCTCCAACTTTTGTGTTTCATGGCATTAGTATCTTGAAGGACTCCAATATGAACTGCCTTTTTCAAAAAATGATTTTTAGTTTGTCTGATGCCTATTAAACAAACTTTTCTATGACTTAATAGGAGGGCCCTGTGTAGTGCCGTTTACTGTTAAGAATTTTGTCAATGGGTGTCCTGGAGTCTTGAACATATATCTGGATTGAAATCTCTGCTTAGACCTGAAAGGTAACCTCTTGTTCTTTCTTCAACATCTCTCTCTCTCTTTTTCTTTCTCTGCAGCTTGGTACTGTACCGTGTCTCTAAGAGTGGACCCGGGCGAAACATAACAATTGCCCAGACCCAAGATGATGAGAATGTCTTCAACGTAATTGCAGACAGTCTTTACCCTAAAAATGAGTCCCAGTAACCCTCTGAGGAGCCCTCTGCCTGAGACTGCAAAGACAGCAACTGGATTTAACAAAGCAAATAGCCTTTCCAGCTGCAGGGCTATGTTCTGTGTCGGTTCATCCAGAAGTGGTGGAGAGGGTGACCCTCCGCTGTTTATACTCAAATTCATGGTTCACATCATCCTAATTCTTATATCAACACTGCCTCAGTCTCTCACTCAATGCAGAACGTTCTTTCAAACAAACATTTTAGTATTTTGAGTTTCCTTTAGTCAACATAATCATGGGTAATACAGGAAATAGACTTTTGTCTTGATCATTAAAACCATTAAGAGAGGTATAAAAAAAGTTAAAAAAAATAAAAAGCAATGGCAAGCTGGAGGCACATCCTGAATTTAAAAGTATTTCATGATCATGTTTTATCTATTTTATTGTAATTTGAAATGTCACTTTTTCTCCCCTCCCTAAGGGGTCGTAAAATCGTGGAAACATACAGGTTTAATTTCCCTCACAGACAAATAGAAGGGACTGTAATATTACCATTAGAGTTGGTTATGCTTTCTTATAGTTCTGGAAATACGATACATTATAATGTGATTGAATTCTAGGGCTTCCCTTGTCTGTTCTAAAATATTTGTGTTTAAACTACAGTGTTTTCTGTTTCTGAAATATGCAGCAACTACAGATCACAGCAGGACTTCAGCGATGATAACCCCGATTTGTAGCTTTTCAAGAAAGATTTGTCAAGCCAGTCCTACAGTGGTGAGGCCACCAGAGGGGGCTATCAGCCCCTGAACTCTCCTGCCTCCTGATTCTTACCTGGTGGCTGCTGGTCTCTGAAGACTATGATTGATGGAGGAAGGTCATTGGTTAATTATAATAAAGAAACTGCTTGGCCTCATAGGAGAGACGCCATGCTCCCCAAGCAGAGCGGTCGAGTCTGAGCTCACTTCCTCTTCCTCCCAGCATTCTGTTCTGTTTACTCCACCCACCTATGTTTTAACCTATGAGGCCAAGCAGTTTCTTTATTATAATTAACCAATGACCTTCCTCCATCATATGATGTCTGCTCTGTTCTTCAGTCTTCCTAGAGATGCATGATAGACATGAAGGGGTCTGGAAATCTGTCTGGCTGTCCCACCTAGCATTTACAAGTTTTACTTGAACGCAAGAACATGGTGATTAGTGGCATTCTGTAAAAAGTATGTGGGACTCAAGGAAAAACATGTCCTATATATGGGTTCCAATACTGTCAGTAGTAACAATGGGGTAACGTCTATTGTCCCCGTCTGTTTGCTGTTATCATATCCACACTTACCCTGCTGGACAGGGGTCATTGCAATAAGAGGTGACCGTGAGAACTCTTTGAGCAGTGGGAAACATTCCAGAGTGTGCGTCTGTACCCTAGCAGATGTTGTAGTAATAGCCGATGTCGAGTTAGAGCCGAGCAAACGATTTTCATATTACTATAACCCAGAATCTATTTTGTATGTGTCTGAAACGTCTTTAGAATAATCATGTTTTCCTTTGATAGAGTTGCTGTTTGTGCTTTTGCTATATTCTAGGAGAAAAAAAAATAAACACCAGTTGAGAGGATCGATAGAAAGATCCAAGGTGAATTTTGTTAATAATCCCACAGATAAATCAGCCTTGTTGATTTTATGAAATTGTCTTTTAATCTAGAACTTTCAAGACACCATTGAGGTTGTTACCTGTAACCTGCTGTGGGAGAGTTCATTACAATACTAAAAATTAACTTCTTTTTAAACCTTTTTGAATTCTGAGTGCTGGGATGAAAACTATGTGGCAGCCTTTCGACAGTGCGTTTCAACTTTATGACTCTTTGAGCATCTTCTGGAGCAACAGAACCAGTTCTCTGAGGATGCTGTGCACGACCTGGAGAGGAATGACGTCACCTCCGCCGTGTACTTTCTCTAATAGAAACCTGGGTTCTTCACCTTAAAAATAGACATTGATTTTTTTTTTCAAGCTTACCAGTTCATTTGGGATAGACATCTTCACCATACTATGTGCGGGGCCCACAGGACATGGGCATATTGAATTCAAATGTTCCATGATTTAATCACGTGCTAGATATCCTTCTCAGGGCTGGGGGTAGACCAGGGTCTACTTCTGAAGTCTAGTTCCGAGGAACTACAGGACATGAGGAAGTAGATGTAAAGGGACATCAATTCGGGTCCATTAATCAGCCCATTGATCCTGAGGAGGGAATGTCGCGAAGGTGCTTGGCTTCCCAATAATGACATTTGGGACTCGGAAACTGGCATGAGGGCATTAGCAGAATCTAATCTCTCCACTGTGAGCCTCTCACACCCAAGCCTCAGTCCAGGCTAGCCAAACACTTCACTCCAGTTACAGCCTCGGCCCCAAGACTACTGTATTTTTACTTAAGCGTGGGCCCATCAGTTGGGTCCTGCTTTAAATGTGTCTGAAGAAGCCAATTCGTCGGGTGTGACAGGACGTGCCCACAATCAAGCAGGCAGGAGGCTGGTGCAGGACAAGCAAAGCTGCCCATCAAACAAACAAAACAAAACAGAACCAGATTAAGCAAACCACAGGAGCTCAAGCAATTCCCAGGAGGCTTCTGGGAAGCCCAGGGGTTTTTATGTTCATTCACCTCTCTCCTCCCTCTCCCTTCTGGGAATCTGTGTCCTAACTGGGGCCTCTGTTCCACTCTTGCTCTCCTAATAGTCCAGAGTCCTCACCTGGTAGCCCAAGATCCAGCTCTAAGATTCTCAGAAGGACCCACCTGCTCTGTTGTAAAGGAGGAGCCTTTCAGCCATTGCCTGGGGGACTGCCTCTCCCCCACCTTAGCCCACCACTCCTTCCTGATTCTGTTTCAGCCACACTGGCTTCCTGTCTGCTGCTAGGAGAACCTGAGTTCTCCTGGTCCTGGCACCTATGCCGTGGCTGTTCCCTTTCTTAGGATGCTTCTCTCTGATGTTTGCAGGGCTGCCTTGTAGCTTTCAGATTCCCAATTACATGTGTTGTCCAGAAAACATCCTTCTCATCTCTAGTCAGTTGTTCTTGTGTAGTTTATTCCAGTCCAGCTCTTATCAGAGAGTAAATGCTAATCACACCTGCAATACCTTAGGAGCCTACTTAGTGTTTGACTCATAGTTGTTGCAAAATGAGTTTCTGTGCTGTGATTGGAAGGGTGAGCCCATGCCTACTGGATTGCAATCTCATGAAGAGGCCCTAGAGAGAAACCTCAGTGGTTAGTTGTGCAGGCTGCTCTTCCAGAGGACCTGGGTTTGAGTCCCGGTGCCCACACGATGACTGAAAACTGCCTGTGACTCCAGTCCTGAAGGAGCTGACTGACTCTTTTCTGACCTCCTCAGACACCAGGCGTGCATGTGGTGCACGGACACACTTAGGTAGGCAAAATATCCATACACATGAAAAGAAAGAAAATATTTTTAAAAAGTTTTTAAGAGAAGGAAGATTCATGAGTTTTTCTTCAAGGAAGTCAGGATGCTGCAGGATAGGTCAATATCCAGGCAATGGAGCAGCAAGACCCAGGGAGCCGGGAGCAGAGCTGCTGCCACTGCATTCTGCAGGGCACTGGGAGGGAGCGCTTCACCATGTCTTTGTCTCCTGCTCTGGAAATACAAACTTCTAGCATTACATTTGCTTAAAGTAGTTCTATGAAATTCAAAGGACTCCTATTGAATAGGGATGACACAGTGGAGTGGGTGTTCCATAAGTGGGAATTGGTGATTTCCTGAGCTGGCACGGGTGACAGAATCCAATGTCCACCCCCAGACCCGTGATGACCAAATTTGTTAGAGGGAAAGTGTTTCTTAGTGGAGCATATGTTTATGTGTGTGGTCTCCTATCCTTCAACTCCTCGGTGCCATCCTTCTGGGACAATAGGTCTTATTAAGAGAAGGATGGAAGGAAGGAAGAAAGGAAGGAAGGAAGTTAGTTGTAATTAGCCTGAAAAGCAAAATCATGTTAATTCAAATACTTCCATCTTTGTTCCAATACCTGATTTGGAGACTCGTTTTGTTTTCCTTAAAGAAATTTATTTTCTGTTAATTCTTCTGAGGAAGGAAGGGTGCATTTGGGCTCACAGTTTGAGGTCACAGTCCTTCATGGTGGAAACCATGGTGGCAGCGGCAACATGAGGCACAATGGTGGTGCCATTGTGTGCACAGTCAGGAAACAGGGTGATAAATCTGTCACTCAGCTGCTTCCGCCCTTATTCAGTTCAAGGCTCAGGCTGCGGCCCCTGCTGCCCCTTCATCTAATTTTTATGCTACACATTAAACTTCAGAGATGCGTTAGCAGTTTATGTGCCTGCGGCTCTTCCACGGGACCAGGATTAATTTCTAGCTCCCATGTAAAGGGGCTATAATGGTTTGTAACTCTAGCTCCAGGGGATCCATTGCTCTCTTCTGACCTGCAAGGAATGCGTAGGTTGACATTCCCATCTATACACACACACACACAAATAAATAAAATAATAAGCAAATTTAATTAAACAAAATTCTTTTAACATACATATATTATTGAGTTTTTACAATCTCAAATGATAAAACGACAAAATTCATACAGCTACAAAGTACAGTCCTCCTATTGCAGCTGCTTTTCTACCTGAGAGACACAATGAGGAGTCTGGTGATATTTTCCATGAAATTTCCACCTCAAAACAAATGCATGTAAATAAGTTGTCATTGTCTTGTGTTATTAAATTGCCTGACTCATCTAAATGGGTGTAGGGGCAGTATCTTATAGCCACTCAGATGCTGGTGGGTCAGAAAAAGTTTGAGTTCCAAGCAGATCTGTGACATTGTCCTCAGCATCTTTACAAAGCCCATGCATGGTTTATTTAATTCTCTCTTTGGTTGGGGGAGACGAGGAAGCCCTGCAAAGTGACAACACCTTCTGGAAACATTTTACTTTGAACCACGTAGCACCTTCTAATCGCCAGAACAGAAAATGGTCACATCCAGTTTCCTGTTGTAACAGGGTCCCAGACCTTAGTAGGCCCTGAGACCTTAGCACAACAGACTCCATGATGGAAGTGCCATTCAGGCTGTAAATCTCAGCACATAGACAACATCACCTGCCAAAACAAAATAAAATCTAATTCATCATAATCTATATAATTCTGGGAAAGTCTAAGTACTAAATCTATAGTCTTCTAAGAAAGTTTCTAAATGTTATAACCTTGCTTTTTTAGCTTCCGTAGCTCCACTTCTGGCTAACTGTTCTTGTTAACTAAAGTATGTGAACCCAGGACATGTTTTTTTTTTTAATTTATTTATTATGTATACAATACTCTGCCTGCATGCCTGAAGGCCAGAAGAGGGCGCCAGACCTCCCTACAGATGGCTGTGAGCCACCATGTGGTTGCTGGGAATCGAACTCAGGACCTCTGGAAGAGCAGGCAATGCTCCCAACCACTGAGCCATCTCTCCAGCCCCCGCAGGACATGGTTTTTGTGCTTAAAAGCTCATCCTGAAAAAGGGTCCATGTTACAATGGGATCCCGAACATCCAGTACAGTTGCCACATGGCAAATAAAGAGTTTGTATTCAAATAACCCATGTCTTAGCAGTGTTCTATGGTGAATACCTCACAAAATTTCTGGAGGTCTCAGCAAAATCTTGTAGACTAGACCTCAAGACACTGGGGTCGTGGACCCCCTTGGAGTGAGGAAGAGTGTGGTGATCAGCAGACTCCTAGGGCATGCTCAACCTGAGATATTCTAGGTCCCCAGGACTCCAGGTCAGTAACTGCCTAATGCTTCAGAGGGGTCTGAAGAACTCAAAAGGAAATAAATTAGAAAGTCGCCTCGTCTGTCACCTTCAGAGGTAAGTCTGGTTAAGATGCCTTCTGTTGGGCACGTTGGAGGTGTCTGGCTTAAGTGCTAATCCAGGGTGGGAGCCCAGAGTGATTCTATTTCCATCTTGACGCAAGGTCAGAGAGTTCACGCTTCTCAAGGCCAAATAACAGGATGTTTGACCAAAGGCCTGGTTATTAGCTGTTTTTGGAATTAAGAAGGTGATTACGCTTGTTTGTTCCTTGAACCATGGTAAGGAAGTCTACTGCCCTTCCCTTTTGCTTTGGGTAGAAAAGGCCTATGAGTAATAAATTTGTACTATGATTAATAAAAACCCAGAGACAAAAATCAGGTTCAACCTGAAGGTCAGAAAAGCAAAACAGCCAGCCACTGGCTCTTGCCTCTATCTCAGTCCTAAATGGCCATCCTGCCTCCAAGAATCTCAGAATGAGACTGAGAGCTATCACCTCCCATCTTATATTCCTCTGTAGTGCTAGGATTAGAGGCGTGCACCACTATCACCTGGTTTCTAAGGCACACTAGCGTGGCTACTGGGACTAAAGGTGTGTGTCACTACTAGCTGGTCTGTAAGGTCAATCAGTGCAGGTGTTTTACTCTCTGAACTTCAGGCAAACTTTTTTTATTAAAATACAAATGAAATATCACTACATAAATTCAAGGCCACAGTATTCACTGAGAGCCCTCCTGACTCTATCTTTTGTCTTTTGTCTCTTTCTCTTCTCAATCTTCACTCTCCTTTCCAGGCAGGTTCAACAGGTCAGCTGGTTCTGACAATCCAATGTCATATGTCTATATGAGATATCACTGGGTCCTTCCGTTTGTTCAGGTGTATGAATGTGTGCTGAGCACCCCTGGTTGTTTTTACTGTGTGTGTGTGTGTGTGTGTGTGTGTGTGTGTGTGTGTGTGTGTTTGTATGTCTGTATATAAGTCTGTGTGTATGTGTATATTTATGTGTGTAAGTCTGTGTGTTTGCGTGTCTGTATGTAAGCCTGTGTGCATGTGTATGTGTTTGTGTGTTTGTATGTAAGTCTGTGTGTATGTCCTTCGATGTGTTTCTGTGGATTTGTTTTCCTGTATTGAGCAGGTGTTTTTTTTCTTGTTTGAGATCCTACCCTCACTCATCTTAAGACCTGTGCCCCCTTCTACTGAGGAACCAAATCCTTTAGCATTGCCAGATTACCCAGAGAAACCCAAAACACCCTCTACCTGTTCCACTCTGGGAACAGGAACTCTTGTTTGTTTTTTGCTTGGTTCCTGCTCAAGGTCAAGATTGGTTCCTGTGTGGCACTGTGGAGAGCCCAGGCCCTCTCATCCGAGGCCCCCTGCCATCTAAGTGGAGTGCTCACAGAAGGGGGAAATAGTTCCCTCAGGTGCACATTCCCCCTGCTCTGCCCTGGGCTTGCTCTAAACAGCCCTGTAACAGGAGGTTTCTCTCCTGCCCACCAGTACCTGAATTACTTTATATTAATTACAAATTGTTTGGCCTATTAGCTCAGGCTTATTGTTTACTAGCTCTTAAAACATCTCTATTATTCTATATTTTACTACGGGGCTTGTGATTTGTTACCTAATATTTTGCTTCTGCTATGGTTGTTGCATCTCCCTTGACTCTGCCCTCTTTTTTCCCCCCGCCTAGCTATATTCTGTCCTGTCATAGGCCAAAGCAGCTTCTTTATTAACCAGTGGTAATAAAGCATATTCACAGCATACAGAGGGGCATCCCACATCACAATCCCAGGGAAGGGTCAAAGGTCCCCTTGACTGAGTCCAAAGGAAAAGAGAAAGTTCCATTTCTTTCTCTTTTTGCAGTTTATGTCTTTGTTTCAACCAATGATCATAAAACCCACCATTCTCATAAAAAAAAAAAAGTACAAAGCAAAACAAAACAAAACACCCCTGGGCTGGGTAGGAAATCGCTGCCAGACAATGCAGCCTGGGCAAAACAGATTTTCCCTTATGTTCAGCACCGACCAAAGAGACTTTAAACAATTTTGCTAGCTCCCTTTTAAAGGATTAAAGACAGCTACTAAAAAGATTTCCTTTGTCACCCAGTCAGTCTCAGACATTTAGAAAAAAGTTATAAAGTTTAAAAAAATTAAAGATATAAGGAGGTCCCAGTTGCTGGAGGTAGCGTAATGGCTGTTTAACAATAGAGAACTGATTGGGACAAGGCCTTTTACATAAACCGAAAGACACTATCACCTTCTCTAATGATGAGACACAGTGAGACTTAGAGAACCCGGCAGAATTTTGGTGTCTCATCCTGTCAGAAGAAACCAAGCACCCAGGACTGGCCTAACACCAAGCTCCTGTCATTGCCCATCTAACCAGTTCAACTACTTCTATCCAGATTAAACAATGCTTAAAGATCCTGGAAACAAAGGGGGAAATTGCAGTTCATATTGTCTGGGTTGAAGAGACAGGCGCCATGGTGCCCTGCCAGTTACCCTGGAATATGCCTCTCCTGCCTGTGAAGAAACTTGGGACCTCTGATTCTCATGAGTCTGGTTCTTCCAGAGAAACAGGAGCATACTGTCTTGGACCTGAAAGGTGCATTCTTCAGCTTCCCACTGGCAGAGGTGAGTCAAGCCATCTTTGCTTTTAAATGGACAGACCCAGCAGGAGGTTAGAGTGGGCAATTTACATGGACCAGGTTGCTCCAGGATTTACAGACACTAAATATAGTATTCCTGCCCTTCCATTGGAGTTTTCTAGGAAAATAGATTATAAAAGAGTGAGTCCCTGGGAGACTGCTACAGTAGTTATAGACCTTGGGTTATAAAAATGTGGTCTAAGAAAGGCCACCTTTAGCCGGGCAGTGATGGCACACACCTTTAATCCGAGCACAAGAGGCAGAAACAGGCAGATCTCTGTGAGTTCAAGGCCCGCCTGGTCTACAAGAGCTAGTTCCAGGCCAGGATCCAAAGCTACTGAGAAACCCTGTCTCGAAAAACCAAAAAGAAAGAGAGAGAGAAAGAGAAAGAGAGAGAGAGAGAGAGAGAGAGAGAGAGAGAGAGAGAAGCCACCTTTGTAGAAGGCTACCCATCTTGGCTACCAGGTGAAGGGAGCCTGCCTCAGAGGAGGATTGCTGACATCCTTCAGATCCCAGCTCCAAAGACTCAGTCAGACACAGGTTTGAGAGTTCCTAAGTGTAGCTGGATATTGCTGCCTCCAGATACCAGAGTTTATGGAAATAGTAAGAGTTCTCTTTATACACCAACTCACAGGGGGCACCAGGTCCCAAATCTGGACTGTACTAACAAAAGGCAGAAGTGGTTTTCACCCAAACTTTGGGGTCATAGAAATACCTTGTGACATACCTGCCCAAACGACAAGACCCTATAGCCACAGGGTAGCCCTCCTGCCTAAGAGCTCTGGCAGCTACTGCTACTTTAATGGAGGGGAAAAACCAAGCAAGTTCAATCTGGGTCAAGAACTTACATTCACAGCACCCCACAACATGGTTGATGCCCTCCTCTGAGGAGCACCAGAATGCTGGCTGTCTAATGACTGTGTGACCCAGTACCAGGCCCTGTGCCTGGCTCACCCTTGATTCCAGTTCGAGAAACCCACAGCCATCAATTTAGCTCTTGCCTGATGACACAGGTGCCCATCCATGACGGTCAGGAGATGAAAGATGAAACCAGGTACATGGGACCTGTTGTAGTTACTTTAACCAAAATGATTTGAGCCCAGCCAGGTACCTCAGCCCAGAGGGCAGCACTGATTGATCTGACCCAGGCTCTCTGATGGGCAAAATGAAAGTCCACACCATATGCATGGACCATCACTTGGTTTGCTTTTACTATCGGACATGTCCACAATATGATCTGTAGAGGAAGAGGGCTTCTCACCGTTAGGAAAAGCATATTTCAAAATCTTTGATCTCTGAGAAGCCATTTGGTTTCCCCTACAAATTGTTGCCCTTCTTTGATAGGCTTCAGACCTGGCTGCCTGACAGACGGACCTAAGATCAGTGATATTTTGATGACATACTATGACCCCCGAGCTGCCTCAGAGTCCGTGATAAAGGAAAACTGGACAGTTCAAACCCACAGGCTGATAGAAGACACCAGAGGGAAAGATCTTTCTCCCAGAAACTATGAGCAGAACTGTTGGTAACTAACCTCCACCAGGCCACTCGTTTGGAGTGGGGGGAGTCCACAAAACTTTCAAAGCTGCTCAGACCAAGGTATGGTATACCTAGACTGGACAGCCTAATGCAGGATGTCTCGGCCAGATGCCAGGTTTGGGCTCAAGTGAATCCAAAACAGAGAGTCCTTACTCAGGAAGGGGTCAGAAAGAAAGACCAATACCCCAGTGGACTCAGGGAAAATTGATTTCACGGAGATCCAGCCTGCTAGGGGAGGCTTAAAAAGTACTTACTGTAATGGATTAAGTAAAAATGTTGCAGGTTCCCGAGTGGCTGCAATGGGCAGTGGGCCATGAGACCATGTGCAGGTCCCCGAGAGGGAGGGGCAGGCAGCGGGCAGCAGGTCCCGAGAGCAGCCAGTCCCAGACAGGGATGGCACAGTTCTCCAAGTGGCTGCAGTGGGCCATGAGGGGCAACAAGTCCCACGAGGAGAGACAGATGGATGGGCACACCAAGAGACCATGCAGGTCTCTGAAGGCAGCTGGTCCCAGGCAGAGAGCCATGTGGCAGGCAAGAGACAGAGACATGGATAGGCATGCCATGAAGAGTGAGGTTGGATACTTATTTAGTGGGTTATGAAATGGAAGGGGAAAAGGGAGAAGAGCAGAGGGGGGGGGGAGAGAGAGAGAGAGAGAAAGAAACAGAAGGGTGAATGAGAGAAGTAGGGAAAGACAGATACTGCCTCTTAGAGAGGGAGATGGAAAAGAGAAAGAACTCAGGTGGAAGCTGAAGATCAGCTTGCCTTTGAGGGTAAGGCATGGGGGGTGAGCGTGGCTTGTCTCTTAAAGGGACAGAACAGACCATTACACTTACTAGTTTTTAAATACGGTTTTTCAGGGTGGGTAAAAGGATTCCTCATCTGGACTGAAACTGCTCAAGCTTAAAAAGCTCCTCCAGGAACTGGTTCTTTTATTTTAGCCTCCACCTAACAGTGAGGTTCAACAATGGTCTGGCTTTCAAAGCCAAAATGTCTGAAATAATAGCTAAGGTTTAAACATAGATT
The DNA here is from genome assembly GCF_018167655.1 of Microtus oregoni. NCBI lineage: Eukaryota > Metazoa > Chordata > Mammalia > Rodentia > Cricetidae > Microtus > Microtus oregoni. Next base: position 2,411,825 of record NW_024543086.1, read on the forward strand.
AAAGACTTTATTGTGCATCTAGACCTCAGAGTTCTGGTCAGGTTAAAAGAATAAACAAGACTTACAGATACAGACACACACACGCGTGCGCGCACGTGCACACACACACACACACACACACACACACACACACCCCAACTCTAACAAAGCTCTCATTAGAGTCCAACAAAAAAGGGATAGGCCTCTTTGCTTTGCATTGGAACACTCCACCAGGCAGGGAGGGATTTACCACCTATGAGATTATGTTGGAAAGACCTCTCCCACTGCTTCCTAGACTCTCTGACCAGCAGAACTGTCTAACCATCCCTTTGTCCCTCCAATCACTCTAGTCCTCCACACAGGCTGTTCATTAGAATACCCCAGAGACCCATCTGATCTCCAAATCCACCACCAGTTTCTCCTTGTTTCAGCCTAGTGATAGTGTCTGGGTCAAGCAGGTAGCAAAAGGGGAAATAAGACCAGCGTGGAAAGGACTCTACATGGTGATTCTCTCTACTCTTGTGGCTCTGAGTTGGTTCTTAGAACCAACAACACATCTTTCAAACAGGATGAGTCAACAATTAGATTCATTCACTAAGACCAGTGGGGAACATAACAGGGTCCCAGACCTTAGCAGGCTCTGAGACCTTAGCACAACTGATTCCATGATGGAAGTGCCAATCAGGCTGTAAATCTCAGAACATAGACAATAACACCTGCCAAAACTAAAACAAAGGTGATTTAAAAAGGAGGCAACTCTGGTGGCACAAGAAATCCAATTAGGTTGAATCAAACCAAATCAAAATGTCCATCATTTTATTAAGAATGATGCTCTTCGGGGAGTAAGCATATGGCAGGGAGCCCATATAGACCAGAAAACTACGTGTTTCTCCTCTGGGAGCTCACTTAAATACCCTGTAGGAGTGATCCTGACCCCTACCCCAGGGAGAGGCCATGACCTGGCATGTTGGGATTTAGAGTCCAGAGCAATGCAACTCCCAGGCCAGGGACTGGGAGCTATGCTCCCAATTTAACAAAAGGCCTAATCCATCACAACACACAACTCACAGTTCTGGGAAAGTCTCTAAGTGTTGTGACCTTGCTTTTCAGTTTCTGTAGTTCCACTTCTGGCTAACTGTTCTTGTTTACTGAAGTGTGTCAAACCAGAACGTGGTTTTGTGCTTACAGGCTCACTCTGAGAAAGGCTCTGTAGTACACTGGGATAAAGAGTTTCTATTGGCTTAAACCCATGTCCAACAGTCTTCTCTAGTGAACACTCCACAACACTGTATTGCACAACTACCCAACTCTGGAAGCCTTGTTGTTGGGTGATAGTGGTGCACACCTTTAATCCCAGCACTTGGGAGGCAGAGGCAGGCGGATCAGTTCGAGGCCAGCCTGGTCTACAAGAGCTAGTTCCAGGACAGGCTCCAAATCTACAGAGAAACCCTGTCTCGAAAACAAACAAACAAACAAAACAAAACAAAAAACCAACTCTGGAAACCTGCAGGGGTCAGTTAGTAGACCTGAAAGTGACGTTAAGGCATAGAAAACTCAGCTTTGGAAGTTGCATCCTTTCTCCCTCACTTCTGCAAGCAGAGACTCTCGTCTGCCTTCATTTGCTGAGACTATTCCACTATTAACATGGGCTGTAATGAACATGTGTTAGGACGATGGTAGCTGAATGGCAGACCAGTGAGTATAAGGAGTCAGCTTTCACTTCTGCCTCTGCACCGGGACCCTCACGGGGCTCTGTCTGTATTCTATGTCTCTTCTGCCTCTGCACCGGGACCCTCACGGGGCTCTGTCTGTATTCTATGTCTCTTCTGCCTCTGCACCGGGACCCTCACGGGGCTCTGTCTGTATTCTATGTCTCTTCTGCCTTTCACTTTATTCCTCTGCAAGTTTTGTCCAGGTATTTAAGTTCCCTTTATATAGGAACCATCTTAGAGTCGGCATGATCTCCAGGCCTGGAGTCTGCACTCAGGTGAGGACCTTTGCTGAGGCTGTTGAGACATTCCAACCAAGATTTGATTCTTGTTTTTTTTTTTTTTTTTGTTTGTGTGTGTGTGTGTATGTTTATTTGTTTTGGAAATAGGATCTCTCTATATAGACCAGGCTAGTCTGGAACTCACAAGATCAGCCCGCCTCTACTTCCTCAGTTCTATTTTTTTTTTTTTTTGGTTTTTTTTTTTTTTCGAGACGAGGTTTCTCTGTCACTTTGATGCCTATCCTGGAACTAGCTCTTGTAGACCAGGCTGGCCTCAAACTCACAGAGATCTGTCTGCCTTTGTCTCCCAAGTGCTGGGATTAAAGGTGTGCACCACATTAGTCACTCTGAGTGCTATTTTAAGTATTTAAGCCAGTAAACAGATGCTATCGGTGAAAGACTATAGAACCAATGAGAAACAGTTTTCAAACAAAATACTTGAAGGTGTGGCCAAGAGATAAGAATGGAATTCTGGGAGAGACTCCTCTATCCATTGGCAGCACTGGAAGCCTTCAGCAGTAGCAAAGGACTAGAAGGAGAGACTGTTACCAGAAGCTGTGGCTCTCCTACCTAACTGGTAAGTACAGTCTTCTGCAGACTCATGCAGGAGAGAAGAGTTTCTGTACCACATGTGGGTTTGTGTGGAGGACATTACGACAAGGGGAGGCAGATCTCTAGACATTAAGGCAACTTTTATTTTTTGATTATATTTGATTATATTTTACATACCAACCACAGTTCCCCCTCCCTCACATCCTCCTGCTCCCCCCCCCCCCCCCCCCGGCCCTTCCGTCACACACATACCTTCCTTCCACCCAATCCCCCATTCACTCCTCAGAAAGGAGAGTCTACAAAGTCTGTTAAAGCCCTTCTTAAGCCAAGTTAACATGAAAATTAAGAAGAAAGCTGTAGAAAACAGTTTGGTACAACTGGTGTCTGTGAGTACTGTGTAATATTGTATATAATGTGAAAATGAGAAAGAGGAAGTTAGGGCAGAGATATAGCTGCAGTGCTATTCTTACTTTTGAGTCTTGTAAAGTAAAAATATTTGTAGGAAATAATTTGTTTGGAGAATAAAGGGGAAGCCTCATAAAAGCTGCTGGGAGTTGAGGTTCTGTGTTAGGTTTGGGAGCTCGGCAAGGCCAGAAGCAAAGTTCGCTTTAGTTGGAGTGCTGGAGAGGGGAAAGGCGTGACCAGTGTGGGCTGGAGGGTAGCTTTTGGAGTTTGGTGTTCATTTTTTCTTTTTAAATTTTTAGTGATTTATTTATTTTTATTTAATGTGCATTGATATTTTGTCTGTATGCATGTGTGTGGGAGGGTGTCAGGTCCCCTGGAATTGGAGCTATCCACAGTTGTCAACTGCCATGTGGGTGCTGGGAATTGAGCCGGAGTCCTCTGGAACAGCTGCCAGTGCGCTTAACCACTGAACCACCTCTGCAGCTCCTGGATTTCATTTTCCAATGACTGGGGAGACACTGAGTTCTGTAACTTTTAGGAGAGATATTCAGAGAAAAGCTTGAGAAGATTTTAAAATGTATTTATTTATGTTGAGAAGCAGCGCACGCCTTCCCCAGACTGCAGCTTCTTGGATTTGGAGAACTGAGTCCCCTCAGGCTGTCTGGCTGTCTGACCTGGTATTTCCCCTCACATTCCAGGTGTAAGGGAGTGGTGGAACAGGCTGACCTTGAATTTACAGAGACCTGGCTGCCTCTGTCCCGGAGTGCAAGGCTACTACGACCTGGGTAGACGCGGCCCCTCAAAATTCAGGCTTTCTTTAGAATTGAAGCATCAAGGCCAATGACCTTGACCTTCCAAGCATCCTTTTCACAGCTGCTGATAATACACCTCCAGGCTTAGTTCCTCCGAGGAAATAAATGGTAAAAGTCAGGGCTTCCTGCTTGCTGGGGAAATTGTCTACCAGCTGGACTGTTTCCCCAGCTTCTATAATTTTTATTTTATCATTAAAAAAAACCCTAATCACAGCATGTTGGCAAATCCTAGCCCTGAGTCTTCCAAACTCATTTTCCCACTTTTGATTTTGAGACAAGGTCTCACTAAGTTACCCAGAGAGCGTAGATAAGCCTTAAACTCATGCTCTTCCTCCCTCAGCCTCCTAGAAATTGGAGTTTCAGGCCAAGTGTAGACCTTAACAGTCCCAGAAATGGAAGCCAGGAGTCAGTGTTTATACAAAGCACAGAGGGAGGGCTGGGTGTGTTGGGTCAGGCCTGTAATCCCAGCATTCTGAGGAGGAGGGTCTCTATAAGTGAGAGACCAACCTGAGGCAGAACAAGCTCCAGGTTCAGTAAGATCCTACAAAAATAACTAAATAAATAAAAAGGCCAACCAGCCTACCAACCAACCCCACTGGTGGCTCATGAGGCAGGGGCTACAGCAAGGCAAAGAGATTTCTGGTCATAAGATGCTGCATTTATTGCCTTCCCAGACTCAGGGGGTGAAGCTAGCTGAAGCCAACCCAGCCTACATTTCAAGTTTTATCTAAAAGCTTTTTATCTAAAAGCTGAATTTAGAGCTGGGTGGTGGTGGTATACGCCTTTAATCCCAGCACAAGGGAGGCAGAGGTAGGCAGATCTCTTAGTTGGAGACCCAGCCTGGTCTACAAGAGCTAGTTCCAGGACAGGTTCTAAAGCTACAGAGAAACCCTGTCTCAACAAACAAAACAAGAAAAAAGAAGAAGAAGCTGAACTTAGAACTTAGTAACTAATGGCAATTCAAAGATCTAAGACACCTTGGACAACTTTGACTCTGACCTTTAGCATTCTTTCTCCCTCCAGCATCAGGAGGCCCTTCTACTGGTGCATCTTTGCCATTAGAGGGCTGGTCTTTGTTTAAAAATTCTACCAAGAGAACACAGTTGAATAAAGAACTGCCTGAGTACAGCGTGCTGAGGGCCACAGCAACCAGAGCGTCTTCTCCTTGTCCTCCAGGTCAGCACCATGATGCAGCCTCAAGTCTTCATTTCTGGCCTCATACTTCTTCTCTCAGGTAAGTGAGTGGATGAGCTGGGGGATGCTGGGGAGGCTAGAGGTGTCAGAACCGATGACAAACATTTGAGGTTTTTTGAGCAGAGAATCAGGTTAAATTATAGCTCCAGTGAACTTGCTTAATCTATATGAATTTCAAAACTTATGGTTGGTTAAACCTGATCCCCAAGAACATGCCAGGCAAACGGGTGAAAATACATGCATTCATGTGATGGACATGTAGGGATGAGTGCGGGTGCATGCATGTGATGGAGAAGTAAGGATGATTGATTGCATGTCCATGCATGTAATGGGGAAGTCAAGGTGAGTGTACATGAACACATATTATAGTCAAATGTTCATAAAATATTAAAAACAGAGCTTTCCACGCATGATGACTGCTCAAAGTCAGCATTCATGCCGTTTCTTTCTGCATTTTTTCTTTCTAAAACCATTTCCAGTTATTTATCTTAAAAACATTCTAATTCAAAGTGTTCTATTTAAAGGGAGAAAAAGGAACAACAAACATAACTGTCTTTGAGGCAGGCTCTAAGTTAGTCCAGGCTAGCCTCTGACTTCATAGATGGCTGAGGATCACCTCAAACATTTGCTCCTCTTGCCTCTACCTCCAAAGAGCTGAGATCACTGGTGAGAAATAAAAGATTTCTATGACTTAATTAAAATAGTATGAGTTGCATGTGTGATCCTAAAAGGTGTTTTATTGTATTATCTTCAGATGTGTTCCATTTGTTTACACTGTGGAACGTTTGTTTAATGTTGCCAAGATGTGTTTCATTCCTTTATGCTGCATTTGCTTAACTCTGTGAAGCTGTGGTACTTTGTCTAAAACACCTGATTGGTCTAATAAAGAGCTGAACCGCCAATAGATAGGCAGATGAAAGTATAGGCGGGGCTGGCAGAGAGAATAAATAGAAGGAGAAAAAGAGAGGAGCAAGAGAACAAAGAGAGGAGGACGCTAGGGGCCAGACACCCAGCCACACAGCCAGCCACAAAGTAGGAGTGAAAGTAAGATATACAGAAGTAAGAAAAGGAAAAAGCTCAGAGGCAAAAGGTAGGTAGGATAATTTAAGTTAAGGAAAGCTGGCTAGAAATAAGCCAAGCAAAGGCTGGGCGTTTATAAGTAATAGTAAGACTCCATGTGATTTATTTGGTAGCTCGGTGGTAGGCCCCTAAAGAGCAAAACAGCCAAAAGCATAAGAAAACAACCAATAACAGTATTTGGCAAAATCAAGTAATGAGTGTCCTAGCAAGAAATAAAGTCATGCCTGGTCTACAAGAGCTAGTTCCAGGACAGGCTCCAAAACCACAGAGAAACCCTGTCTCAAAAAAAAAAAAAAAAAAAAAAAAAACCAAAAAAAAAATAAATAAAAATAAAAAAAAAAGAAATAAAGTCATTTTATAGAACAAGGAAGGTGTTTTCTAAATCATACCCCAAACTCACAGCCTAGATCTGCATTCAGGTGAGTAGTTAGGGAAAACCACAGCCCATTGTTCTGTGCTTTTGTTTGCTTATTGGTTTGTCTCCAGTGCTAGGATCCACCATAGGGAATAGCATAGGTTAGCCAAGCCCTGTATCATTGAGCTCCATACTCAGCCCTCAGAGTTGCTTTCAAGGCCACTGTGGAAGCTATTGGTATTGGGAATTCTATTCCATCATCACCAAAAGAATTATATTTAATTATTTCAGTTTTTTAAATTGCATCATTAATTTATTGGTTGCATACTTCTTGACTATGTGGTCTGACTTCCAAGTAGGTTTTGCTCAATTTCTGGAATGTCACCAACTTTTAAGAAGGGACCTCTACTTTGTGTGCGTGTGTGCGTGTGTGTGTGTGTGTGTGTGTGTGTGTGTGTGTGTGTGTGTGTGTGTTAAGGTCTAATTATAAAGTTCAGAATAAGCCTCAGCCCCTCCTGGTGGTTTTCTCAAACCCTTTCTGCCAATTGATTTTGAAGTTGCTAAATTTCTGCCTTGGAGCCAACAATGCTTTTCTAAAGCCCTGGCTCTGCTCTTTGATGAGAAGTGGGGAAGAGTTAGTGATTTTGTTGTCACAGCCCTGTGGGGGAGGAGGAAAGATGGTTTGGGACAGGGTCTCTAAAACCTAAGCCTGTCTTGAACTTATTAATTAGCTGACCTTGAATTCCTCATCTTCCTCCCTCTACCTCCCGAGTTCTGGGACTACAAGTGAGTTCTAGGTATACAAGAGTTGCCATGGACCCAGCTTCTAAAATAAAGTTTTAGATGTTTAATGATGAAACATTTGAGCTGGTCTCCTTGTCATATGCTAAGTACCCTGCACTCAGGAGGCAGAGGTGGGAGGATTGTGATTTTTCAGCCAGCATGAGGCATAGAGCAAGACCCTGTCTCCAAAAGAAATATACATACTGAAGAAGAAAAGAGAAGAAAAAAAGCGAGTGAATATCATGCCAAAGATAGGCTGTTTTGCTCACAAGTGTATCCACTAAGTGATCACACTGAGGAAGAATATGGTAGCAGGAAAATATTTACAGTGTTCAAATTCAAGCAGTAAAACTGGATATTTAATTATAGAATTGGGGAGGTAGAGGCAGTGGAGCTCTGGGAATTTGGAAGTCAGCCCCGTTTATGCAGCAAGTTGCAGGGCAGCCAAGGATACAAACTGAGATCCTGGTTCAGAAAACCAAAGGATGACAACAACAAACCTTATGGTATCATTCCTTCCAACCCCAACACACACACACACACACACACACACATAAACGCCAATGATAAAGAACTGTTGTAGACAGAAGTTTTGGTTCCACCTGGTCCTAGAGGCTTATATTATTTATAAACTGGTTAGCCTATTAGCTCAGGCTTATTATTAACTAGCTCTTACAACTTAAATTAACCCATAATTCTTGACTATGTTTAGCCATGTGACTTGGTACCTTTTCTCAGTGCAGCATCCTCATCTTGCTTCCTCTACATCTGACTGATGACTTCATCTCTGCCTTTCCTCTTCCCAGAATTCTCTTAGTCTGGTTTCCCCACCTATACTTCCTGCCTGGCTATTGGCCAATCAGCATTTTATTAAACCAATATGAGTGACAAATCTTTACAGTGTACAAGAGCGTTGTCCCAGAGCAAAGGGCTGGAGCTGTAGTTCAGTGGGCTAGCACTTGACTCAGTTTCATAACACCCTAAATTAATTTCCACTAGAGTAACACCCCAAATTTTTTCTGAAAAGGAATAAAATCAAAATTTTAGGAAAATGTTGGGTACTAATTCTCCATTTCTCTCCCACTTTTGTGCATTCCAGGTACTGTGGGTTCTTCCTTAGTAGTGAAGGGGGTCGCAGGTGACCCTGTCACACTGCCGTGTAATTACTCAATGCATCTCGAAATCACTACCACATGTTGGGGCCTCGGGGAGTGTCAGTCTTTTTATTGTGCCAGGACACTTATCTGGACCAATGGACACCACATCACCTATCAGAGGAGCAGCCGATACCAGCTAAAGGGGAATATTTCAGAAGGAAACGTGTCCTTGACAATAGAGAGTGCTGTTCAGAGTGACAGTGGTCCCTATTGTTGTATAGTGGAAATCCCTGGATCTTTTAGTTATGTGACCTATTCATTGGACATTAAACCAGGTAAGCATTCATGGTTTCCTTTGTTTATTTCTTGCAAGTGAACTAAGTCCTCTGTTTGCTAATATTGTCTGTTTTCCTCTAAGGACAAAGAGAGTTCTAAGCCTGCCTTGGGTTTTTAAAATAGGTCTTATATCTTATCACATAAGTTTTTGCTTGAACAATGGAAATGTCCTGATAGAAGAGTGTTCCCTCCAATATCTGTTCATGGTCACTCGGCAGTGTAATAGCATGAGCAACAGCGGTTAGTTCAGAAAGGAGGCAGACACACAATTCTGTCCAGTGAGCTTTGTTAGAATGAGGAGGCCTCAAGGCCAAGATCGGATGTCCAGCTGGGAGGGAGAGCATTAGACAGAAACTATACAATCTGTGAGGTCCATCCCTTGATGGGGTATGAAGAGGCTTCCAGGGAAGGACGGCCTTCTCTTTACAACCTGGAGAGGAGCTTCATTAAGAGCAGGAATGTGGGAGGGAGATGGGAATAAGGAGGACTAGAGATAGCTGCCATTACTGGAATGGCAGGGCAGACAAAGGATCCTCCTCACAGAGCAGCCTGCAAAATAATCCTCTCAGCATTCCCCCTGAGGAGTCTCAGGCAGGTCCCCCAGAGCAAGGGGAAAGTCTGACTTGTTATAATCTTTTAGTGGTACTGGTCCTAGGTGCAAGGTCCCAGGATGAAGGCTAACTAAGGTGTTTACTAACATATCAAAGCAGACACTGGCTACCATTTTCTCAGTAAGGCCAGTACCTGGTACACCCCACCCCTTCTCTCAGTTCTCCAGCCCACGGACTCAGCTGGGCTCCCCTTCCCCCACCTGCTCTTCCCTGTATAACCCAGCCATTTTGGTTATACAGGCCCTTTTGGGATCTTGAGCTCTTGGCCACCACTCTTGGCTCCTGGCTTCCCCTCTCCTCACCTGACCAGTTCAGTTAGCTGGTCATGTTCACTCTGGAACCTTCTGGGTGCCTCTGTTTTCTCCCTCATATCTACGATAAACCATCTCCTCCACCATAGGTAGACAGTCATGTCTTCTTTTCCTTTCCTTTTTCATTCAGGAGGGAAGTTTCCTGTCATGTGATTTGGTTCACCATAGCATAAGTGACATAGTATGGGGCTTCCGATCTTGGTTAGGTCCTCTGTCTCTGAAGTGCTGGGATTAGAGTGTTCCACCACCACCAGGCTTTACATTCTCCTTCTTGAATTACATATCCTGATTTCTTTGCATTGACCAGAAGAGTAGGTTCGTGAAGACTTCCTGGCTTCTGGTGAAGTTTCTAACCTCCACTTACCAAGGGCTTATACAGCCAATAGAAATCAATACTGATCTGTCTCTATATTTTTAAAATAAGGATATTATTCTAAAGTCTTTCAAATTATAGACTTTTTTATTTGTATGCTTACTTTGATTTTTAAAACTGCATTTATTAATATGTGGCTGTTGTGGATGATGTGTGTCTGGTGGGTTTGCATGCCATGGTGAATTTATCAGAGGGAAAACTTGCAAAGTCGGTGCTTTCTTTATATCCTTATGTGAGTTCTTATTTATTTATTAATTTATTTATTTATTATGTTTACAATATTCTGTCTGCATGTATGCCTGAAGGCCAGAAGAGGGCACCAGACCTCAATACAGATGGTTGTGAGCCATCATGTGGTTGCAGGACCTTTGGAAGAGCAGGCAATGCTCTTAACCTCTGAGCCATCTCTCCAGCCCTCCTTATGTGAGTTCTAGGGATACAAACCAGTTGGCAATGATTGCAAGTCACGTGCCTCTACCCACTGAACCATTATTCTGGCTCTGTTCACTGATTGATGTACTGATTTTAAGACTGGGTCTTGCTTTGTAAGTCAGGCTGGTCTGGATCTCCTTGTCCACACCTTAGCCTCACCAGTGTTGAGATTAAAGGAAGGTGCCACCATACCTTGTTAGGGTGAGGTCCATTCTGATGGGGCAAGGAGCTGCCTTGAAAAGTATGGCTGGGAGGCTACTTAGGGAAGCCAGAAGAAGCTGATCATAGAGTGTGCAAAGAATGATGAGACAGCTGGGGGAGGAGACAATAAGATTCTAAGTGCCCATCACAGTTGTGAAATTGCACTATTTACCTGACTGAAGTTGAATGACTCTGGACTCCAAGGGGAATCGCTCACATGAAAATAGCTTCACATACAGATACACACACAGACACACACACGCAAACATGCACTCGTGCGCACACACACACACACACACACAAAGACAAATCGCTAAAGAAAAATCTCACTAGGGGATATGTAGAAATTTGCCTAGCCTGTCTGAAGCCTTAACTTCTGTCCCTAGAGCTGCAAACTCAATAACCAAGTAAAGGCTGAGGTTTAGCTTGGAAAGGCACTTGTCTAACACACATTCCTGCCTAAAACCCTGAGATTAGATTCCCAGCACCAGAAGGGGGATAGGCATAGCATCATAGAATAAAATTACTAATTTCAGTTCATTAATTCAAGGTTTTATGAAGCTAAGAAATTCATAACAGAAGACAAATTCATAACAAAGACACTGTGACCACTCGGTGAGTCCATAAGTGAGCCAGCAACTCTGCCTCACCCTTTAACAACTCAGTCTCCATTTTCTCTTGGTTTAACACCCGGAGCTCCATCTCTAGCTATCCTGGAACCCTCATGGCTTTTTTGGACTTCCCATCTACCTGGGAGACTAACACCCCAGAGCAAGAACAGCAAAGCTCCTGAGCTGTTGTTTCCTTCTTAGTTGGTCTCATAGTGATCTTCTGACTAGGTTGTTTCCATGCTTGCTTTTCTCTCCTGCAGAGATTTCTACTCTCCAGGGAAGGTTTGCATTATGCTCATGCCTATGCCCGCACATTAGACACTATCAGCAAACTAACCTGACCACTCGCTGATGTGTATAGTTTTGTCGCAGCACAGCCACACCCACTCCTTGCTGTGTTGTCAAAGTGACTTTCAACCCGAAGGGCATAGTGCTTGCTCCTGAACACCTGTTTTCTAGTTCCTGAGCTCAAGACACTTTCCTATCTGGCTCTTTATAGCGAAGGGATGGAGGGTCAGTGAGCTGGCTCAGTGGGGAACGGTGCCCAGTGTAAAGCTTGGTGACCTGAGTTCAATCCCTGGGCCCACATGGCCAAAGGAGAGAGCAGACTCTGCAGAGTTTTCCCCTGACATCCACATTGTGACATTTCACCAACACACAAATAAATGAATAAATACATGTGTTGAATTTAAGGGGGATGGTCCACATCCATCTCCCTACACTAGGAACACTACAGTTTTCTTCATTTTAAGGTAAACACACACTGGATTGAGTTGGGACTTGTGTGAGATGTGTGTGCTGTATTCTCTCAGGACTGACTGAAGAGAACATTCTGGACCTGGGAACTGTGGTTGAAGTTGGTCACCACTGAGAGAAGTCCCAGTCCCCCATGCCCTCAGTGTCACAGAGATGCTGAGAGACCAGAGGACCTCACATCTGTCATTTATAAAGTGTCCTTAGGAACGGGCTCTGTTCTCATCTCTGTGCTGTCGGTGCAGGTGCCTCCTGTGGGTGAGCTGTCTCCACTGCCCTGCCCTGTCTTACTTGGCCAAAGACAAAGGAGAGGAGCATCTCTGGACAGCTTCTCACTGGTGTTACAGTTAAGCTCTTCTGTCTTCTTGCTGGAATGATCCTTGTTTTATCTTGATTTTCAAATCCAGAAATTCCCACAAGATCCACAACCACAGAAAGACCCACAACTACAGGGAGACCCACAACTACAGGGAGACCCACAACTACAGGGAGACCCACAACCACAGAAAGACCCACAACTACAGGGAGACCCACAATTACAGAGAGACCGACGACTACAGGGAGACACATGACTACAGGAAGACCCACAACTACAGAAAGACCCACGACTACAGGGAGACCCACGACTACAGAGAGACCCACGACTATAGGGAGACCCACGACTACAGAGAGACCCACGACTACAGAGAGACCCACGACTACAGGGAGACCCACGACTACAGAGAGACCCACGACTCTGTCAACAGGACCCACACATATACCAGCATCACCCAGAGTCTCCACCTCTGCTCCAACAACACCAGCACACGCACAGACTCACACACCAGGTAAATCCCAACGTGGTTCAGGACCCAGAGTCCCTCTTATAAGCGTCTGTTGAACACACAGACACTGAGTCAAGACAGAAGTATAATAGAGGAGAAGAGTCCTTAGCTGTGTCCCAACAACAGCTTCACAAATGCTCTAATTTTCCAGTCTTAAGTTGCATTCACCCTCTGGTGTGTAAAAGCTTGAACATGAAGGACGCCATCTCTCTATATCAGATTCCCCGGAATTCACTCTAGCCAGACTGAGGCCTGTCATTGATCTAGGAGAGCTGATGGCGATGGTAGGAATCTGGCCCAGTTGGACACGACTTTCTGATGAAAAACTAAGGACTGACTGAGAACAAGGGTCAAGTTAGGGAGACCCTTGCCCCTTTTATCCATTTTGAAATTGGGCCTCCAACTGAGGTCATAGTTCAGGGAAGTTGACATTTAGCATTTTCTGATAACCGGCAAGCATGCTACATGCTTTATGTTGCAGTGTTTAATTCTCAGACACGTGTGTCCTATATAGCTGTGATCTGTCCCTGTTTTATAATGACAGCAACTGGCAGAGTCAGAAAGTTCATGGTGGAAGTTATGGAGACAGAAAGTGGCTCAGACTCTGTCCCTGTTCACTTGAGTTGGAAGCTGATTCTTCTGACTCCATGGTCAGAACTCCACAGTCATGAGCATTCTATGCATAGCATAGGAGTTTTGAGAAAATCCCTTTGTTCCAGGCAGCTGCACACACTGAAGAACTGTGAGGATCTCTCAGAGTTGGCAGAACTTTTCAAGACTTAGTTTCTGCCTGCATCAGGGGATGTTCTCATGGGCTGAGTCTGGAGAACATGGATAGGTTATTGACTTCAGTGAAAACTGAGATAGAAGTGTTAATTTGTGAATCCATATGGGCAGGACAGCTTGTCTTAGTTACTCAGCAAGCTGAGAGAGAGAGAGGGAGAGAGAGAGAGAGAGAGAGAGAGAGAGAGAGAGAGAGAGAGAGAAGAATACAAGGCAGACTGCAGTGTGGGAACCATCACCAGTGTGATACTGCTACCTTGAGAAGGTCTCAGTGATGAAATGGTCCATGTAGTCCGTGCTGTCCAGTGAGCACATCTTCCTGAAAGAAGTGTGAAGAATCTGGTTCTTGACTAAGGCTTCAGTGAAGAGGGGTGAGAAACGTCCAGCCTCTTCCTAGAAGGTGAAATGATCCTTGACTTGATAAATCATGATCTTAACTGAGTGTCTGGTTCTCCATGTGTTAATAGCAGCTATGCTTCAGAGGAGTTCAGGAGTCCAGAATGGGAAGTGTGAAGCAATCCTGAAGATCAATAAAGTTGTCTAGAATATTAGAACACACATCTCACTTGCTCAGGATAGTGGGACCATGACAGGCAGTGCCCATCTTTGGGTACATTTCTCAGAGGAGTCAGCAGATACGGAAATAAGTAGGAAGGAGTCATTCCTGCTTAGGAGGCTGGGGTAGGCATTGGGAGAGGCAATGGTAAGATTTGTTTCTGTTTTCCTCAGTGGGGTCCAAACTCCAAAGCTGAAACAGTTCTTGCATTGTTCTCATTCCAGAACCCACTACATCTTACCCACATCAGACTACAGCTGAGGTGACAGAAACTTCATCCTACACCCCTGCAGGTAACTATGCCCCCCTGCCCCATCCCCTGGAAGGTCCACATCTTGGTAAAGCTGGTGTTGAAGAGCACACAACCTTTGCAGCAATTCAGATCTGACATTGTAAGTGCTCACAGAGACAGAGGCACAGCTCCATTCCACCCCGATGGAATCCTCCAGACGTCCCTTTCCACAAGCACCTCCATTCAGGCCAAGCTAGGCTGGGTGGCTTCTTTGAAGGAAAGAATGTCAGGGACAGTCAATGTGATAGAGTGTTGAAGGTTTATCAAGATTTAACTCAGATCCTGAGCACAGGGTCACTAAGAAAAGAGATGTTTAGGAAAGGAATAGGGCACACTGGGGCACACGTATGGACTTCTCCATGAAGAGCACTTAGGTGTCTTTGCATTGAGTGTACACGTGATGTTGGTGGCTCTTAAGATGGATCCCTGGAGGTTTCCAAGAAGTGCCCCATCCCCTTCCTGCTGTCTCTTTTGAAACAATGCTCTGAGATGTAGTTTACAGAAATCATATCTGACTAGTTTTCTTCTGCAAACTGTGTTGTGATGGAGATTTCAGAAGGACATTTGTCTATGTCCAGGAATGGGAGGAAAGGGCTCTAAATGCCAGGCTCTACATCGTTATTCCTGGAAGATCTTTCTTAAGTGCCTTAAGTTCCAAGCAGAGCCTAGACCATAGATGCTGCCTAAACGTAGTCATTGCCTTTGGAATGTTCCTTGGAAGACCTCTCAGAATGAGCAAAATGTAAGCACGGTAATGTGAAAAGGAGGAAATCTATGGATCATCCAACTTTATTCATGCTGGGCAATGCGAGCTTTACTAGTAGCTGGGGACTCCCATAGGTCTGTAGTGTTTCCACTGGACACTGTGTGTACATTGCCTGCTGAGATGTCTGTCATTTCCTGAAATTAGAAATATGAAGTCATCTGTCTGCTGCTTTATCTGTTAAAATGTAGTGGGAGGTTCTTTGTCAGGAAGTCACAACCCTTATATCACACGCACACACACGCACAAACGTGCACACACACGCACACACATATGTCTGATATCAGTGGGAAGAGGATTCTGTGTTTCATTCATGGACGCATAAAAACAATGAAAAGAATAGATTCCTTGTTATAAATTAGACATTTGAAACATACTTCAAATTTCTAAATGTTCAAAACTTGTTCTGTCAGTGAATATCCTGCCATATAACTCCCATCCCTTACATGGCATAAGACATATTAGTCTTATGGGGTATTATTTGCAGATGTAGTAAAAAAAAAATCTAATTTCTTGTATTTATAATTATTTTCCTTTTTTTTGAGCAGATTGGAATAATACTGCGACATCCTCAGACAACTCTTGGCATAATTACACTGTAAGCATATTTCTCCCATATTTATGAGCTATGTTCATTTGTGTACCTTGTAGGAAACAATTTGCATTTGAAATTTATGTCTGTAAAATTAGTTCATAGATATTTGCATCAAAAAAGAAGAAGAGAAGAAAAGGAGTCATTTAGTGGTAGCTTCCTTAGTCTTAGAACTCAGGAAATTGGAAGAAGATATCAGAAGTTGGAGATGAGCCTGCACCATTAGGTTTCTTGGACTACATGATGAGACCCTGTCTCAAAAACTGTAGATAAATAAATTAATAGACATATGAAAGTAAAGAAATTAAGAGTTTGATGCCTACAAAGGATGTTTGAATTCTAGATGTTCATTTAGGGTCCTCTAATATTGCTTTTCTACCCAATGACCATTCTCTCTGGAGTCCACTGGTGATATTTTTTCCACACACATAACTCCAGATAAAGTATTAATGTACTAAACATTCTCAATTTTGCATAATTTCCCCCCTAGATTTTCTCAATAGTAAGCTTGAGAAAAAGATCTAAGGAACTCCGGTTGCAGGATTCTTGTCAGAATTCAATTTTTACAAATAGGATAGGTAATATCTGAGTAGTAATTTTTCTCTTTTGGCTCCAGGAAGAAACAAGGTTATTTTTAGTTTGTGTAAGAAGTGCAGGAGAAATAGTGGTTGAAATAAGAAAAAAGCCCAATAGGGATTATGAAGATTATTTGAGTAGCAGAGCCCCTTTTAGCATGTGCAAGTCACTGGGTTTGAGAGCTTCCAAAAAACTACTCAACCAATAAAATCCTCAAGACAAGGTGAGGATATTATATAGGGCCAAATGGCCTACTGTTTTTATACCTATTGACAGAACATGCAAGGAAAGGCTGGGTGTAAGTTTCTTTTGCTTGTTTTATTGAGAAGGTTCTCGTGCAGTCCAGTTGTCCTTGAACTTGCTGCATAACTGGGGATGACCCTTAACTCCTGAAGCTGCCTCTGTCTTCAAGAAATTGTAGGTATGAGGCTGGGCACGCCTTTAATCCCAGCACTCCGGGAGGCAGAGGCAGGCGGATCTCTGTGAGTTCGAGACCAGCCTGGTCTACAAGAGCTAGTTCCGGGACAGGCTCCAAAACCACAGAGAAACCCTGTCTCGAAAAACCAAAAAAAAAAAAAAAAAAGAAAGAAAGAAAGAAATTGTAGGTATGAAACCCACCATAATGAACCCCCCATCTTTGAGAATTGTAAGGAAGGTTTTCCTGTCCCGCTGCCCTCCTGGGCCAGTTTCTTTCATGCTTGGTCCCCGCAGCCCCATATGAAATAATTACTCAGAGGCTCAATATCAATTATAATTGTTTGACCAATGGTTCAAGCTACTTAGTGGCTAGGTCTACCTGTGAATTAATCCATTTGTATTCATCTGTGCATCACCACGTGGTTGTGGGATCCTGGTAATGCCCTGGTATGTAGCTTCTTTGGCAGTTACATGACATCTCTTTTACTCCACCTTCCTTTTCTAGGCATCTATTTTTGGATTTCCCCACCTACTTATATTCTGCCTGGCTATTGGCCTAAACAGCTTTATTCATCAACCAATAAAAGCAATGCATATTTCAGCATACAGAAGGACAAGGATAATCCACATCATTTCATCTCATTTCACACCTCAGGCTGGCCTAGAATTCATAATTTTCCTGCCTCAGCCTACTGAGTACCGAGATTGCAGGCCTGTGTCACGTGCCCAGCTTGACACTACAAATATAATGACTAAATTAGCATTAGTACTCACTGGTCTGGCAGTTATGAAAAGAATCTGTAATACTAGTTAAATGTAACCTGTTCGGTATGTATCCTATTTGTGTGTACATGTCCATGCTGACCATTTGGTATTAGATGTTTATAAAGATATGGAATCTTGAGTTGCACTTACAAGACAAGTAGGGTCTGTGTTGAAGAACCAGACCAGGGGCTGAGCACACAGAGAGCCAGTTAACTTAGAGGTAAGATACTCTTTTTCTACAGACTAGGAAAGCAGACATAATCACATATATCATGTCTGAACCCACATTAAGCATGAGGTTAGAATTTTGACTGAGGCATCTACTGTGTAATCACCTTGAGCAACATAGACCATGTTTCCATCATCACCAAAGACACGGATTTCACATTGGTGAAATCACTGAGTTCCACTGCCTGTTACCACTTCAGATCCTTGGGTTTTCCTGCATATTCCGGACTAGTCACAGGCCAGTAAAGATGAAGTTCTAGGACCTAGAGTCTAGGATAAGGTCAAGCATGTGTTTTCTGTTCCTCTCACTTGATGTCCCTCCCTTGTGTTTACTGCTGTTTATTTATTGCTATTGTTATTTTATTTATTGTTTCCTTAGGAATCAGTCCCTTCAGGGATGGCACAGAACATGACAAAGGACTTCTATATCAGTATCTCCACCGCTGCCCTGCTGTTGCTGCTGCTCCTGTGCACCGCGGTTATCACCAGTAAGTCATTTCACAGCTGTCCCTGAGGAAGGAGAGCCAGGGCTCTCTGACTGCCTTTAAGCAACTACACATGCCATAGGGGCTTTGAGTTCACATGGCTTTCATATCCTCAGATCCAACACACTCATGTTAAACCATCCACTCCCAAAGGTCTATGTTAGGATGCAGAAAGCTCTGTGGCTGATTTCTGGTGCTTGGTGAGTGCTCTGCTCAGTGACCTTGAACCATTGCTATTGTGTCTCCAAAGATTCCTATTCTGTAAAACTTGATCTCGTGTACTCCACACTGGTACAGACCTTACTGGGTAGCTGAGAATGACCCCAAACATCCAGATCCTCTGGCCTCCAACATCCCAGTGCTGGGCTCACATGAATAGGCTGCAGTGCTTGGCAACACTCTTGTTCCTAACCCTGTCCTTCCTTTGTCTTTCAGTTGTTGCCATTAAAAGGAAACACTATCTTCTCCATAAGAGAAATGAAGCACCATGACACAACAGATATTGGGTAGGCTTGACATTCTTAGGCCACTATCAGACCACTGGTGTGTTTCCTCCTGTC
The DNA here is from genome assembly GCF_018167655.1 of Microtus oregoni. Classification (NCBI taxonomy): domain Eukaryota; kingdom Metazoa; phylum Chordata; class Mammalia; order Rodentia; family Cricetidae; genus Microtus; species Microtus oregoni. Next base: position 2,430,541 of record NW_024543086.1, read on the forward strand.
CTACGCTTAAGATCTCGTTTGTTTCCCACAATGATACTGTTGATGTTCTGGAATATACTTAGTAGAAGAGGCAGATGAGACATTAGTGGGAAGAAGCCCCCTGTCTAATGCTGGAGCAGACTCTTTGAAGGTGACACCCAGGCCTACAGGGCTCTTTCCATGAGTTATGCAACTGTACACAGTGTTTCTCTCTGTGAAGTCTATTCCTTGGGGAAGAACTTCAGCCACGGACTTGACAAAACACTGTACATGAGCCCATTACTGACCTGTTTCATGTGACTGGACAGAAAACGGGAAATAAGGATATGCCTGTCTCTTAGCTGTGATTGGCACAATTTTTGTAATCCCAGCACTTGGGAGACAGAAGTAGAAAAGTCTCTGAGTTTGAGGCCAACCTGGCCTACAGGGCAAATTCAAAGATAGCCAAGGCTACTCAGAGAAACCCTGTCTTGAAAAACTAAAAAAAAAATAATAATAAATAAAAATAAAATTCAAGAATATGCCTGTCAGTCCTCAGACTGTTTCCCTCTGGCTGTTCAGAGCTCGTGTTTCTGAAACGATTATTTTAGGTGGCACTAGTAGCGTGTGCCTACTATCCCAGCATTCCGAGTCTGACGTTAGCGTGGGCTGCACATGAGCTGCTGTTTAAAAGGAAGAATTACTTAGAAATTGAGTAGAATACCACAAGTGCCTTCCTTCCTTAGTCCAAAGTTGTTATTCTCCCCTCAAGGACTGGTTCCCCAGCAATGCATTAGGCAGATTCGAGACTTTGTTTGTCTCAGTGAACAAAAGTTTACCACCCTCACTCTAGTATGGTAGGCTACATGGATGATTACACCAGATAGGGAATGGACAGAAGATCCTTCCTGCAAGGGATGGGAAGGAATCACCCAAAGTTACCCAGGGACGGTTCAACCAAAAACAGAGACAACATCCTTGATTAGGAGAAAGGGTCATGAGTGTTTCTGATGATATGTGCAATTTTCTCTTTAACTTCCCCCACCTTTTCCCACCCCAATTTAGGGTACATCCTTATGAAAAAGAAGTCGGGGTCTGTAAGGTAAGCTGGCATGGATTATGTGGATTATTTTTGAACTAACAATCTTGAGAATATCTCTATGCTCTCTTTTGCTACTAAATCATTCATTACTAATTGATTCATTGCTGGGTTGGTTGATTTGAGACAGGGTTCACTAAGTAGTCAAGACTGGCCTGGAACCTGCTATGTAGCAAGGCCAGCCTGGAGCTCACAATCCTCCTGCCTCAGGCTCTTTCACTCTGGGATTACAGGTGTGTTTCAAAATGCTTGTTCCCCATTCGTATGTTATATCTCAAAATAAGTCTTTTTAGTCCCTTTTTTGTTATTCAGAGATACTTTCTGCATTCTGTATTTATGTATTTATGGTAGGACAGAAACAGAAGGCCTCTTGATCCTAATCTCTTATAGGTGGACACTGAATTGTAAGCTTTGCTTCCTGGAGCTGGTACAGAAGAAGTTGCTTTGACCCACTCTTGTTTCCTTCAGTGTTTTCTTTCATTGAGCACCTAGTCTATAAAAATCCGAAGACGTATATCATATAAGCTAGTAGAAAGGTCATTTTAGGTGCTTTAAGGGAAGTGTGCTGGGGATGACAGGGCTAGCTAGTGAGCTGTTTGAGGACAGTCAAGGGAGCAGAAGATTAGTGGAAGATCATTTCTGAGGCTCCCAGGGGAGTAAAGGAACTGTGTATGGCCAGGGTCTCCACACTTCTTAACAGTCCCCTTCACTCACGACACTGGTGTCCGCCTTGCAGGCTCCTCAATTAACCATACTTGGGGAGCTCTGTTAGTCTCTCCAGTTTAAGACCACTGTACCTCCCGTGCTGCATGGTTATAACCATCTAATCTTCTTAATTTCTCAAAAGAATTGGTTGTACACAGGGCCATTTCTTTTGGTCAAAACCCATGTCCTTCAGGCTTCCTTCCATAGACTTGCCTGTGTCTATGATAAACAAGAGAACCAAGCAATAGACTGAGTCTATTAGAAGTGCCTGATTAAGTGTTAGCTCTTATTAGGTGTCAGCCTCCATCTCCCTCAGTGCTGGTTACAGGCATGCAGGAGATGTTCTTCCTGTTACCTGGGGCAGCATCTGAACTCTTGTCCTGTTTGTACAGCAGGCATCTGTAACTGCTGATCAATTCTTCAGTCCCCAAAGCTACTTTTTTTTTAATTTATTTATGTATTAAGGATTTCTGCCTCCTCCCCTCAACCGCTTCCCATTTCCCTCCCCCTCCCCCAATCAAGTCCCCCTCCCTCATCTGCTCGAAGAGCAATCAGGGTTCCCTGACCTGTGGGAAGCCCAAGGACCGCCCACCTCTCTCAGGGTCTCATAAGGTGAGCATCCAAACTGCCTAGACTCTCCCAAAGCCAGTACGTGCAGTAGGATCAAAAACCCACTGCGATTGTTCTTGAGTTCTCAGTAGTCCTCATTGTCCGCTATGTTCAGCTAGTCCGGATTTATCCCAGGCTTTTTTAGACCTAGGCCAGCTGGCCTTGGTGAGTTCCCAATAGAACATCCCCATTGTCTCAGTGTGTGGGTGCACCCCTCGTGGTCCTGAGTTCCTTGCTTGTGCTCCATCTCCTTCTACTCCTGATTTTGACCTTGAGATTTCTGTCCGGTGCTCCCACGTGGGAACAAACAAACAAACAAAACTGGAGAAAACACCACATATAGAGAAGAGGGGAGAAGTTGGGTGAGGGGGCACGCACTACTATCTCAACACTCAGTCAGCTAACGCAGGAGGACTGTAAGTTTAAGTAGAGCCCAGACTTCTAGCAATGTTCTGTCTGAAAACAAGTAAATAAAGCCAGGTGTGGTGGCTCACACCTTTCATTCCAACTCAGCAGGCAGAGGCAGGTGGGCTCTGAGTCCAGGCCAGGTGAGTCTATATAGAGAGTTACAGGATAGCCAGGGAAACATAGTGAGACCCTGACTAAACCAAATGAATGAATGATTGAATAAAATATAAATAAAATAAATAAAAAGCTAGAAAGAAAGCCAGAAAACCAAAGTAACCACGACATAACACATTCTGGGCATTTTCTCCTGATTTTTTCTGTCAGTTCCATCACACGGACGCACGAGAGTCCTGACCCTACACTTTGTTTCTCTTCATGTGTGACTGTCCAGGCAGAGTGGAGCTTGCTCTCTCTCGTCCTTCATAATTCTCAGCACAGGTGTTTGTTCCATGTGGCCGACTGGAGACGCTCATTTCGGTTCTACATTTCAGTGGTAGAAATGACCACAAATGACAAAACCCCACTGTCAAAGCATCACCCCTGAGTTAGTCTGTTTTCTTCTCTGGTTTGCTCCTCCATGAGATCTAGAAGCTCAAGTATCAGTCCACTGTGCCCACCCTGATGATCATGGGTATAGAATGAGCTCTCCCAGGGAAGCCCCTCCCACAGCTGTCAGGATAGGCAGGAGAGGGGAAGTGAAAAGACCTGCTGTGCTCTCCCCAAATTCCTTCCAGTGCAGTTCCTGCTGTTTGTGTGCACGCGCATGCGTGGCATACAGTAGCCTTGAAATTTTGCCCCAGAGCAGCAGCTACAGGCCAAAGATACTGCTTTGTGACTTGACTTGTTTTTCTACTCCATGCTTAATGTTAGAGGATTAGATGCCATGCAGGTTTCAATACTCTTTAGTTTTTCAATAAAGAAAACTTTGTGTTTTCTTTAAATTGTGTTTTCAATAAAGAAAACAGTGTGCATGATGTTTATCTCGCGGGGGGGGGGAGCGATGTGTGGCATCTGTGGAGGTCAGAGGACAACACCGTGGAGCTGGGACTTTCCTTCTGCATTTTCCATGGACTCCAGGGATCTCACTCAGGTCACCAGGCTCTTCTAAGTCTTTCTAAAGTGTCACAGTGCAAAGTAAACACATGAGATATCCCATTCCTAGCCCAGTTCCAAAATGTACATCCTGATTAGATACCTAAATTTGATGCCAAGATATCTGCCTCTCTAGATCTCCTACTTTTGAGTTTTATTACTTTAGTATCTCAAACGATTCCAATATGAGCTTCTTTTAAAAAAAATATTCTTAATCTTATGCTTATTATAAAAGCAAAAACAGCAACAAAAGAACTTTCCTATGACTTTAATGCCAGTGGCCCTGTTCGCTGTCATAGTTTTATGAATGGTTCTCTTGGAGTCCTGAGCATATGTCATAAATTAATGTTCTGCTCAGACCTGAAAGGTAACCTCTTGTTCATTCTTAAACCTCTCTCTCTCTCTCTCTCTCTCTCTCTCTCTCTCTGCAGTTTGGTGGCATTTCCTGTATCGAAGATTGGAGCTTTGCAAAACACAGCGATTGTGTGGCCCTGAGGTGAAGACAACGTCTACATTGTTGAAGACAGTTCTTATTCCTACTGAATGAGTCCCAGTGGTCCCCTAAGGAGCCCTCTGCCTGAGACTGCAAAGACAGCAACTGCATTTGACAGCACAAACAGCCTTCCAGATGCAGGGCTATGTTCTGTGTCGGTTCATCCAGCAGTGGTGGAGAGGGTGACCCTCCGCTGTTTATACTCAAACTCACCGTTCACATAATCCTAATTCTTATATCAACACTGCCTCAGTCTCTCCACTCCAGAACGTTCTCTCAAACAAACATTTTAGAATTTTGAGTTTCCTTAGTCATTATAGTCATTGGTAGTACAGGAAATACTCCTGCCTTGATTATTAAAACCATTAAGAGGAATAGGATTGAAAGATTTAAAAAAAAGAGAGAGGGTGGGTGGGAGGGGTATACTAAATTTAGAAATGTTTCATGTTCATGTTTTATCTCTCATCGTAATCTGAAATGTCACTTTCCCTATTCTTCTCAAGGGGTAAAATCATGGGAACATGCAGTTTTTAATTTCCCTCATAAATAAATAGTAGAAGGAGATCTAATATTACCATTAGAGTTGGTTATGCTTTCTCATAGCTCTGGAAATAGGATACATTTATTATGGGATTGATCTTGGAATAAGGATGGGTGTTTCATGTCAAGAGAGGTTACCATGGTGAGAATGGATGAGGCAGATATCAGGGAAGAAAATAGTGGACCAAGGGGTTGAGGTCATCAGTGCTGTTTCCCTTGTAAGCTGACTCAATGCCCAGTGTTCCTATTCTCACCACTGGGCTCTGAATCAGGAGCTGGAAGGAAGCAATGCAGAGATAAAGGGGAAGGGGGAGCAGGACACAGGCTTTGCCTGGGAGAAGTAATGTTTCACATGTGACAGAATTGGGGCTAGCACTGGTTTTATTCAGAGTTCTAAATTTCTAATTGTTTCCAAATTGTATGTATAAATAAATTTACTTCAGAAAGACAAAGCATTCATCATGGTACATCAGTTTGTCACAATCAATGAAATATTGGGTTTTGTTGGAGTTATCAAAGGCTGTTGTGCTGGTATATTCATTGCCACTTTGGTTGTAGAGAAGAGAAGATTTGCTAGAGGATATTAATTTCTATTTCAGTTTGAGTAAGCCCTGACTCCGGTTAGAGACACTCAGCCCATCGGAGAGCAGGGGTGGATCTCAGTCCAACATTGCACCGCTGTTCTACTGAGTTCTAGGAAATGAGTCTGTGTCTGATGGGGGTTCTTGGGGAGGTCACATAGTAGGAAATTGCATTCTGGGTTTGCCAAATGGGGCTTTTCTTTATGCTCTAAAAATGATTGTGTTTAAACCACTGATTTTTTTTTCTTTTTGGTTTTTCAAGACAGGGTTTCTTTGGTATACAGTGATGCTTTCATTTCTTAATTTTCTTTTTTCTGAAATTTGAGGCAACTCTCAAAACATGAAACATCAAAACTGGACTTTTGCTGTGAGGGCTTGGATTTGTAGCTTTTCTAGAAAGATTTGTCAAGACAAATCAGTCGTGAGGTCACCAGAGGGGGCCATCAGCCCCTGGCCTCTCCTGCCTCCTTCCTGATTCCTGCCTGGTGGCTGCAGGGCTCTGATTGTGGTGTCTGCTCTGTTCTTCGGTCTTCCTAGAGATGCATGATAGACATGAAGGGGTCTGGAAATCTGTCTGGCTGTCCAACCTAGCATTTCCAAAACTTGCTTGAGCTCAAGAACATGGTAACTAGTGACATTCTGTGAAAGTATGTGGGACTCAGTGGAAGACATGTCCTATCCATGGGCTCCAATTACTGTCAGTAGTGGCAACCACTACTACCGTTTTCCCTATCTGTTTGCTGTTATTATGTCCACACTAACCTTGGTGGAGAGAGGTCATTTCAATGAAGTGACCAGTAAGAGGTCTCTGAGCTGTGGTAACATTCCAGAATGCACATCCCCACCCCAGCCGGTGTTGCCCTAATAGCCGATGTTGAGTAAGACCTGAGCCAATGATTTTTATACCATTATAAAAATAAAAATAGGAATCTATTTTGTGTGTGATCTGTCTTTAACATAATCATGCTTCCTTTTGATATAGTTGGAGTTTGTGTTTTTAATAAACTATAGAAAAAAGAGAGAGAGAGAGAGAGAGAGAGAGATCAACACAGTGAAAAACACACTTAACAAATAAGAAACTGTACATTTCAAGCTACTTGGAGGTTGTTTCATTGTTTAACATTAATTACTTCATAATGCATTTATATGTAAGAAGGTAAACAGGAAAGCAGTGGAGCCAGCTGAGATGTGTGTGGAGTCGTGATTCCCTTTTACTACTCTTCCATCCCCATGCTGCCCCTCCTAGAGCCCCCAGATCAAAGCCTTCTGCACACTTTGCTGTTCCTATTAAATACCTTTTCTGCATGCATGGATCTGCACCTTGATTTTCTCCATAGCACTGAGGCTGAGCATGCGTATTCCACACTGGGAGAATCAATCAGGTTCATAGCTTATAGCATGGATACAACATATTTACTTGCCTAACTTCCCACTGGTAGACATTTAGCATGCTGCCAAACACATGTTTTCTTATAAACAATGTCATTGTGACTATCCTTGTGTCTCTTTCTTGCCATTTGTGAAATATTGATTTTAACTGTTTGATAAACTTCTTCATACAACTCCTCAGTCAAAAATAAGAGTTAGTGGGCTAAGGAAAAAGCCTGTTTGCAATATGTTTGTCCTATGATAGATTTATATGTCAGGTTTTTTTTTTCATATAGATTGGTAGTAGGTCAGTCAAGCAGTGTCTCATGTATCTGGACAGACCATGAACCGAAATTCAGTGTTAAGATGACTCTGACCTCCTGATTTTCCTACCACCAACTCCCATTGTTGTGGTCAAAGGTGAGCACCTTCCAGCAGGGCTCAAAAAATTCCTTTGGGCCAAAGTTGACCACTAGATTTTAGCTAAACTTTCCTGACCTGCTGTTGACTGAGCTGTGATGGAAGGAAGGCTCAGCGCTGAGGGTGAGGGGCTTCAAGACCTGTCTGCTCCAGGCCTCAGGGAAGTTCTTTGCAGTTTTCACTGTTCTTCCAACTATGACATCAACTATCCTCAGGCTAAGAATTCCCAATACACACACTGCAGCCTCACCATCCTGGAAGCTCAGGTAAAGACTCTGAATCTGACATCCACACCCTTCTAGCTGCTCCTTTCCAGTCAGGCTGTCACAAGACACTCTGGGCAGGGCAGCCTGCTGGAGCAATTGGCTTGGGTTATTTATTTCCTTGTTGCTGTTCAAATCTTTATCTGAAAGAATTTGGATCTGCAGCAAAATTACAAAGGTCCCTGTAATCATCCAATTTTCTCTAATGCCAGCATCATACACACCATGGAACCTTGATCAAAATGAAGAAACTGGTGTGATACTGTTAACTGAGACCCATTCTGGGCTCCTGGGGATCCTGGGATTGATTCTTTAAGTTTGCATGCTTCAGTTGGGTGTGTGGTTGCACCTGAGTATAGTTCCAGCACAAGGCAGGGGAATTGCTGATATGAGATCAGCCTGATTCAGAAAGTAAGACGCTGTCTCCAAATAAACCAACCAACCAACCAAGGGTAGGAACATAGTCAATTATATATACAATGAAAAAGACAAACATGGTGACACATTCTTGAATTCTAGCTTCAGAGCGGGAAGATCAAGAATCTAAGAACAGTCTCAGACACATAGAAACTTAAAATTCCTGGGCCACTAGAGACCTCATCTCAAAACAAATAAGCACAAAATGAGCCAAGCAAACATCAAAAAAAAAAAAAAGAGAGAGAGAGCAGAGTTTAAGTTTAACACAGGCATTCCCCCATTCCCTCCTTCCCATTGAGCATTCCTTACACTCCAGCAGAAAGCAGTGCAATTGATTTGAACTTCTTGACCAGCACTGTGCAATACTAATATAGCAAGAACTACATAAGCAGTTTCAAGTTTTCTACTCTCTGTATTTAAAGGAAACAAGTCATAGGGCTTGAGAGATGGCTCCGCAGTTAGACATACTCGCTGCACAATGATGAAGGCCAGACTGAGCCTCCCAGCATCCACATAAGAAGACCCAACCCCAAGAGCATCCCAAACCCACACTCAAAGTGAGGAGAGAAGCGTAGAAATCCCTGGGGTTTTTCTGGCTTCCAGTCTGACATAAGAATCATGAGGCCCCAGTTCACAGAGAGATTCTTCTTCAAAGGAATAGGTAGAGTGATTGAGGACACCATCTGTCCTCATCTGTCCCGCATCTGCATTTATCCAAACCCACACGCACACATATGTGCATTTATACACACAAATAAACATTTAAAAATAGAAATAAGTGACATTAAGTTGAAGAACTTATTTTCTTTAATTCAATTCATTGTAGGTCTTCCTATCTCAACAATGAATGGATAGAAAGAACACTGAGATTTCAGACTCACTCATTTTAAGGCTTATGAAATGAGTTTGCATTTCATGGGTATTACATGTCAACCCACCCGAGTAGGCATTGTGTAGGCTCCTAAGTGACTACTTTTGAGACAAGGATTATTTGTAATAAGCTATCCAAGATAGGAACTAGACTAGGAATGAACAGCTAGGAATTGGGGCTATTGACTACTAATTTCGGCTGGAGACAGAAAGATATGGAGCAGCTTTCTAAACCACCAGAGAGAGGTATCCTGCTGAAATAACGTGTGGTGGCGAACGCCGGTAGGATTTGCTGAAAGGGGCTAGAGAGAGGGCTCAAAGCTCCAGAGGTCCTAAGTTCAATTCCCAGCAACCACATGGTGGCTCACAACCATCTATACTGAGATTATCCTAAGAAAGGGGAACAGTTATGCAATAGGTGCCTTGACCAATAGAACTCAGAATAGCCTAAAAGTGGACAGGAAGCCAGTGTGCCTGAAACAGTGATAGCAAGAACAAAATACATGAATTTAAACACACACACACACACACACACACACACACACACACTATGATCCTGGTTGTGAATGTAGCTCAGTTTTAGAAGATTTTCCAGGCATGCATGAAGCCCTGGATTTAAATCCTCAGCACCGCAGAAACCCTAGGAGGCAGCGCACACTTGGAATCCAGCCGCAGTGGAGGAAGAAAGATTAGAAATTCACTATTGTCTTTGACTACAAGGGACTTTCAAGCCATCCTGCATTACATAATGAGACCCTGCCTCAAAACAAAAGTAGAAATACAAACAACACCCAAATCAAAACTGAATTCATCATCCTAATTTCATTTAGAAAAGCCTAATGTTATTAAATTCCTGTGACCCATATGTCTTCCCCAAAAAGGGTGTGGGGTCAGCATCTTACCCCCACACAGATGGTGATGGGCCAGAAGTTTTAGCCCCAAACAGATCTGTGATGTTGCCCTCAGTATCTTAAAGATGGTTGGTTGGTTGGTTGGTTGGTTGGTTGGTTGGTTGGTTGGTTGGCTGGTTGGTTGATTGGTAGTTTATTTACTTATTATTATTAGTTTGTAGGAGTAGGGACACCCTCAGAATGTACCTTCGCTCCTAGAAACCTGCTTGAACAACATATTACCCTCTAATTCCCAGACAAGAAAGCAGTTATACCTAGGTTTCTGTTTTATACAACTCCCACACTCTGGGAGCCTCTGTGGGAATTTTAGTGACATCTGAAAGGTGCACCTGGGTATGAAGAAGCATGGCTTTGGCTTCTTTAAATATCTCATCTCACCACACAGCTGGCCTGGAATGCCCTCTGTAACCCTTCTGCCATACAATACCTGCCTCTGCCTCCCCAGTGTGAAGTCAAAGGTGTGTACCACCATACCCTGCATTCCCGACACTTTTAGAAACAGTGTGAATTCGGTTTATGTCTTTCAGTTCCCCTATCCTAATATGGGCTTCTAGGAAACATTTATTAAAAAGATGTAAGTTGAATGACATCCAGGCGATATTGTAAGAGCTAGATGTTCCTTCTGTTCTTGCTCCAGGGACTCCTGTTCCTACAGTTCATTCTTCTTTCTGGAGTGTGGTTTATTCACTGTAAATTGAGAGGGTTGGTCCAGGTGCTAAAGTCTCTTTCTCTCCAGTTATGTCAGAAGCAGCAGGGTCCCCAGGCCTAGAGTCACACCTCAGGTGAAGATCTTTGCAGCTTTGGAAACCCAGGAGGCACATTAGCCATTTTCCCATACACTTAAGTTCTTGTATAGTCTATGTCGGTGAGTAGATGCTATCTAGGAGGTGGATTAGAGAGCTGAGGAGACTCAGTTTTCAGACAGAACAGGTGAAAGTGTGGCTGGGAGATAAGGATGGACTTATAAGAGAGGTTCCTCTTTATCCGCAAATAGTTCTGGAAGCATCCCTCAGCAGCAGAGGACTAGAAGGAGAAACTGTAACATGAAGTTTCTACTCTCTTAAGTACCAGGTAAGCAGGGGCTTCTACAGACTCACAGTAGAGAGACACAATCAGGATAATGCTCTGTGCAGTTTCAGGACCATATGGGATGCTGTGAGATTGTGTGCAGGGCATTAGGACAATGGGGAGTGTGTCTCTAGACATTAGGGCAACTTAGCATCCTATAGAGTTCTGGTGTCATATTACATAACATAGAAATGGGACCAAGGAGGAGAGGGCATATTTATATTGGCAGTGTCCTTTACTGACTTTTTTAATTTGCAGATTAGGAGATTTTTGAATGAAATAGCTGTATGTGGTGTGAAGAAGGCCCTCAGCTGGCTACAGACATTTGAAGTTTTGTGTTAGGGGTCAGATAACCAAGGACAGATAACCAAATTTGCTTCAGCTGGAGTATTAGAGTTGGGAAGGGAGTGGTCAGTCCAGGAAGATGAGCGGCTTTTAGACTTGGTCTTGTTCTTCAATGAGTGGGAAGTCACTAAACTCTTTAACTCTGGGGAAAATATTTAGGAAAAAGCTTTAAGATAATTTTTAAGATGCTAATATCTGTTGAAGGGTTCTTCCACTCCTCCCGAAAGCTGGAGCTTCTGGAGGCTGCGGTCCTTCTTCTTGGGCTGTCTGTCTGTACTGATCATTAGCTTCACACTACCCAGATGTTGCTGACTGTTCTTTCACTGTTCTGACCCCCTCCCACTGCCATACCCCACTCCTATGCGTACAGGGACCTTAAAGCAACGGCCAGATAATAGAGCAAATATACCTCAGTGGATACTGTTAGATCCTCAAAATTGAGAAGTCTTCCTCTGAACTTTCTTTTTTTATTACAAGCGTGTGTGCGCGCGCGCGCGTGTGTGTGTGTGTGTGTGTGTGTGTGTGTGTGTGTATGTGTGTGTGTGTAGGTCAAAGGACAACTTTCAGGAGTCTATCTTATTCTTTTACCAATTATTACAGGGGCAGTGTCTAACTCAGGTGAGGAAGCTTAGCAGGAAGTAACGGTACCCACTGTGCCATATCTCTGGCTCTTTGTTTCTCCCTTCAGTGTGGACACCATCATCCCACAGTTTCTGCAGACACCTTTGGACCCAACTCATGTCTCAGCTGCCACCGTTTACTACGGTGCAAGACTCCACCCATTTATCACTCAGAAAAACTCTTCTTCCTCCTTCTCAGGAAGGCAACCCAAGAGCTGAGGCAGGAGAGTAGTGAATTCAATACCTAGCTTGGGCAGTCTTCAGATGATACATGCATACACACGCTGTTATGGGATTTCTGTTTATTTCTGAGCTGGAGACTCACTCTGTAGCTGAGACTGGCCGGGATCTCACTGCAATCTTCTTTTCTTAGCCTACTGATTGCTAATATGATATGCATAAAATCATTATGTCTCATACTTTTGTCTTAAGACACGCCTTCACGTATCTACGGCTGGCCTCCAGTTTGACAGGCACCTAAAGATGGCCTTGAAGTCCTCTAATCCTCTACTTTCTAAGTTCTTGAGTTACAGCCCTACACCACAATTCCTGGTTTGTCTGATGTGGGTGATTGAACGAGAGATTCACAGCCACTAGGCAGCTCTCCACCAGCTCATATACCCAGCTCCCACACTGGTACTTTTATCATTTAAACAAAGAAAGAAAGAAACCATAGCATGTTGGTAAATACTTTCAGTCCCAGCCCTGAGGAGATGGAGGCACAGGGTCAGGAGTTCAAGCCCAGCTTTGAGTTCCAAAGATACTGCACACTAGCATGACCAAAGCCCAGGATATCTCCTCCCAGAGGGGGGAGCAGCTCCTCCCTCCTCTGCTGTCAGTCCCTCTCATCATACACAGCTCAGCCTTGAGTAACGAATCCTATTTAGACTCCTAGCCTACAGGAAGCCCAGTTTGCTTTGCCTTCTAGGCCCACAAACATGAGTGTCTTGACTTCATTGATCATGTCATCTTCTGTTGTCTTGTTCACACTGAAATCCTGCCATAGACCCTAAGAGTCCTTGCTCCTCAGCCTAGCAGTCACTGCCGTCCCCAGAGGGCACCACGTCCTGTCACCCACCCCAGCAATGATTCCATGTGCCCTAGTGAGAAGGAGAGTCCTCAAGAATTGCCTCCTGGGTGATGTTGCTGGCCTCTGCCCTGCTCTTCTGTATTGCTGTCCCTCACTGTCCCAGTTGCCCTGCCCTCTCCCCTGCCACAGACACTCTCCTGCGTCTGAAACTTTGCCTCCCCTCAGTTTCTTCTCCTGTGACTCCTCTTTCTGGTTGGCTAAGTCTTCTTCAGCGTCGCTCAAATTTCATCTTCTCTGTGAGATTATTAGAAAGTCCGTTTAGGTCTGGCAACCCAAACAAAGCATGTGCCTATACCCCTCTGGCCCTGTCACCAACGCTCCCTCTGCATCCTCTACACTTTCCTTGCTGTTTCCCTGCTCTGTTCACATGTTCATTCACGTGGGTTAAGGGTGAATTCTGTAGTTTCTATGGTTTATAAACAAACTGTTATTTTCTACATAGCTGCAAGCTACATGAAACTAGAGGTCTTCCACTCATTGTTAGAGTCTAGGTTCATAGAATCATACACGCTCTGTTGAAGACAGCAAACAAATGTATGGAATGAGTAAAACTTTAGTATTATATTAGCATTTTCTATAGTAAACTATAAATCTGGTATTTTATAAATATATGATGTCAAAGTTATTGTAAGCATATTACCAGTTTTAGGATTGATAGCTATTCTTTTTAATCGTGTGTATCTGTGTGTGGCAATATGTGCGTGTGAGCACAGGTGTTTGAGGAATGTTTGGGTCTTCTGCATCTCCAGGGAGAATGGCTGCGAGCATCCCAACATGGGTTCTGAACCCCTTCTCAGGTTTTCTGTAAGAGCAGAGGGCACTCTTAACCAGGAGGCATTAAAGCAGTCTAATATTAATATTAATAACATGAGAGTAATATTCATTCATTCCCCCTCAGCCCAGTCTGGTAGTGCTTACAGTGAAACCCTTGTCTTTGGCCTACGTGGGACAATGTGCTCAGACACAACACTTCCATTCTTCTCAGTCCATGTTGTTAATAATGAAGTTGATTGAGGCTTAGGGACCAACCTCTCTGGGTGTTAAGCAGAAACAGCCCTGAGTCCACCAGAGGGCAAGTGCACCGCCCTTGGAAGGCTGGTCCTTGCTTAGGGATCTCCCAAAGGCACACAATCTTATGTCTGCCTTCAAGTTTTCTCTGTTTGTCATCTTATTTGTGCCAAGACGAGAAGTGAGATTGATGGTTGTATGGGGGAAGGACCGGGAAACAGTGGCTGTTTGGGAGGACAGGGGAGCCTAGCAGAGAGGCCTATGTCATTCGTACATTCAGAATTCTCAGAGACAGTGTGTGAGTGACAGTCCATCAGAGTGTCTTCTCGATGTCCTTAGGTCAACATCAGGATGTATCCTCAAGTTCTCGTTTCAGGCCTCTTACTCCTTCTCCCAGGTAAGTGAGAGGTGAGCTGGGGATGGTCAGGAGGATGGAGGTTTGGATGAATGATTCCCTGGCCTCTGTATTACAAATTACATAGTGAACAAAGAACTGGAATGAAGTCATAGCTCCAAGAAATTTAAGCTACATAAATTTCAAAATTTATGGCTAAAAAAATAAAATTCACAAGACCATCAAGTAAAGGATGAATACGTGCACATTCATGTTATATTCAAGAAAGGCTAAGCACATGCACACTTATGTCATATTCAAAGCCTGAGGGCTAAAGAAAGAGCATGAGAGGGCACCCAAACCTTCACTTGGTCTAAAACCTTAAAAAAAAATCCACTCATTTTCCAATTATTTATTTAAAAATTCTAATGGAAAAAAACTATGATATAGGGGTAAATAGTGAATTGAATTTTAATTCTTTTGAAGAAAGGTCTAAGGTAGCCTAAAAGGATACACGCATGATAGACAACTGAGAGCGAACACAATGCTCCCCAAGAGCTAGGATTACAGGCGTGAGCCCCTGCACCTGCTATATATTGCATATTTCACAGTCTAACATCAAAGAAGTGGGATTGTGGCTGGGCGGTGGTGGTGCACGCCTTTAATCCCAGGACTTAGGAGGCAGAGGCAGACAGGTGAGTTCAAGGCCAGCCTGGTATATAAGAGCTAGTTCCAGGACAGGCTTCAAAGCTACAGAGAAACCCTGTCTCATAAAGAAAAAGAAAAAGAAGAAGGAGGAGGGTGAGGAGGAGGAGGAGGAGGAGGAGGAGGAGGAGGAGGAAGAGGAGGAGGAGGAAATGGGATTGAGGAAGGCCATTAATTCTTATCAGACATTTTTATACTTTTTATTATAATAATAGGTATTATTCTTGTGATCCTAAAAAAGCATTAGGCAAAATAAAGTAATGAGTGTCCCAGTGAGAAATGCACACTTATTACACACTCATTTTATAGAAAAAGGAAGTGCTTTCTCAGACCATGTCCCAAATGCATGACCTAGGACTGAATATGGGTGACTACTTAGTGAATCTCACAGTCCACTGTTATCCTGTGCTGGGAACCAACTTAGGGGCTGGCATGAGTGAGGTGAGCATGGTCCCCTGAGCTGCATCTTCAACCCCCAGAGCTCCCTGACTTGGAAACAATTGGTAATAGGGATTTCAATCCATGATCTCAACGGATTCATATTAAAATTATTATTTTAGGTTTAAAAGTTGCATGGTTTAGTTCTTGATTTAATATTCTGATTTTCTGGGCACACTTTGTAAATGAAGGTTGTTCCGTTTCTGGAATGTCACCAACACATAAACAGGGACCCTTGTTCAGGTTTTTTTTTTAATTTTTAAAGGACTGATCCTAATGCCTCAATCCTCCTGATGGTATTACAAGACCCATTCTGGGGGTGCACATCTTTAATCCCAGCACTGGAGAGGTAGAGACAGGCAGATCTCCATGAATTTAGACAGCCAGTTCTATTACAGAGTTCTAAATACTGAGGCTAGACAAGGTTACATAGAGAGACTGTGTCTCAACAAAAACAGTGAAAACCATATGAACAAACAAAAGCCATTCTGAAAACTGAAGTTCAAGTTGGTAAAGATCTGCCTTTAAATCAGCGATGCTATAAACAAAACTTGGCTTTGCTCTTTGTAACGGAGAGGTGGGTAAAGAGTTAGTGATTTCATTTGTAGTAGTAGCATTCAGGGAAGTAACTCTGGTTTGAGACCGGGTCTCATAAGCCCAGGTTGGTTTTGAACTCAATAGGTTCTTGACTTCACTTTTGAAATCTAACTTGTCAGGCACAACCTCTGGGAGAAGAGTTTTAAAATATTAAGAATTAACATTTATGTCAGTAGTATATGCTTGTAGTCTCATTTCTCAGGAGTCTGAGACAGGAGGATACAGAGTACAAGGTAGCCTGGGCTGCAAAGCAACACCCTGTCTAAAAACAAACAAACAGGTCAAGCATGGTGGTGCATGTCTTTAATCCTGGCAGTCAGAAGGCAGAGTTAGCTGGATCTGTATGGGTTTCAGGGTAGCCTAGTCTACATAGAGAGATCTAGGTCTAAGAGAACTACCTAGTGAGCTCTGTCTCCAAAAGTAAAACGAATAAAATATAGAATGAAAGGAAGGAGAGAAAGAAAGAGAAATAAATGAATAAATACAAAAAATAAAAAGATACAGTATGAATATAATACAGTGCAGTAAGTGGCTTTTCCCACACACATACTAAAGGATAAGGTAACAGAGAATTGTTTATGGTGAAAATGTTAAGCTATGAAAACTTTAGAGACAAACATGCAAAGGAAGGCTGGGGCTGGAGTACAATGATAGAACAATAGAACACTTACCTCCCATGCCCCAGGTTTAGCCACAGTTGAACCAAAAGGAAAACTGGGAATGAAATGAAGAAATAGAATCCATTGTAGGAAACTGTTGAGTGCTCATTCTCCAATTTCACCTTCTTATCACAGTGGCTGTGGATTCTTTCCCAGAAGTCCCTGGAGTGGTGGGCAACCCTGTGACACTGCCATGTTCTTATCCAGTGTCTGATGGGATCTCCTCCATGTGTTGGGGCCGAGGGAAATGTGGGGATACATGTGGACAGACACTCATCTTGACCGATGGACACAGAGCCTACTATCGGGCTGACCGTCGCTACCAGCTGAAGGGGCAGCTTCTTCAAGGAGATGTGTCCTTGACCATAGAGAATGCCACTGAGAGGGACAGTGGGCTCTACTGTTGTCGAGTGGAGAAGAAGGGATGGAATGGCGTACAGAGACTGATGGCCTCACTAAAAGGTCAGCCAGGTGAGTGTGCCTTGCTGCTTTATTTATGTCCTACAGGGGAACCTGCCAGGGAACCGAGCCTTCTGTTTACTAGAGATTTATTCTTTTCCTAGAACAAGGAAATGAAGGTTTTTATAACATGCTTGTGATTAAACACTTGCTTTTATTATTTTTTTAATGACATAATCTCACGTATATCAGGCTGTACTTTGATGGCCCTGCCCTCCTGGCTTTCCAGCCTAGAGCACTCTAGTACCTGATAATTCAGTTGTATACCACCTACTTGTTATTTATTTGTAAGTGCTAAGATCAGCCTAATGCAAGATGATGGGCTAAGTCAGGATCCAGGTCATAACCATACGTGGGACCATCTTGTTGGTCCAGGAAACTGCATCTGCTCTCCATCCTGAAACTCAGTGGGGAGCTTTACCTAAGCTGAGTGACCTGAACGAAAGACTGTCCTCTGCCTCGGAGTCAATGTCTTGTGACTTTAAGTCACTGTCCTCTACACTGTAAAAGCCCAGCAGCTCTGACCTGAAAAGCAGGCCACGCAGGAAGCTGCTGCACTGATGAGCTGGCTTCCACAAGGGTCAGCTGACCTTGCTGAGCACGGGCCACACGCATAGGAGGACCAGAGTTCCACTCCAGGTCTGCCCTGCCTTGGGCTTTAAAAGAGTCCCCACATCTTGTCACAAAATTATCCTTTTGTACAAAAACATGGCCACGAGGGAAAGTGTTTTTCTCCCAGTGCCTGTTCAGTGGGGACCAGTGGGAAGTTCATGAAAGCCCCAGTTCTTAAATCATCACAGTTTCCTCTACAATGTGGCATCATTTTCCTAGAAAGAGCAGAACCACGAGGATGCAGTTCCTTCTGCTGATATCCCCTAATCTCCTTTGCTAAGGGCTCACACTAACAATCAACAGCAATTCTAGCTTGTCTCTTCTTTTAAAATCCAGCACATTCACAACGTTCGTCATTGTTCAGCCTTGGCAGTTTGTCCCCTGTTTCTTATTGATCTGTTTGTTTTTGACACGGAACCTCACTGCATGGTGTGGACAGTCAGGATCTCTCAAGTAGACCAGACTATCCTTAAACTCGCAGATCCAACTGCCTCTGTCTTTTGACGGATGGGCTCAAAAGCCTGTTTCACAGTGCCCAGCTGCTTGAAATTATTGACGGTTGGCTGGTATCGAGTGTAGAAACCATTTCACAGGTCAGTGTTGACAAGTCCTCTGTCTGGCTAGTTAAGGGTTCAAAAGCGAAAGCGACTCTGTTTCATCCTTACCCACAACTTCTTATGATTTCCTGTGCATTTTATCATACTGAGCTTTTTCTTCAGATGTCTTAGGATCCTGATCAGCTCCTTCAGACTTTCCCATCTACCTGGGAGAAAAAATGCCCCAGAACAATAAAAGCAAAGCTTCCAAACTGGTGGCTTTTTTCCTGGTTGTTCTCATAGGGGTCTTATGACTAGACTGTTCCCATTTTTACATTTCACTGTGAGAGATTCATTCAGTTTAGGGAAGGTTTGCATTGTGCTTAAACCTTTGCCTACACAGTAGACTCAATCACCAATCTAATAGTTTGAATCTAATAATGTGAACAGTTTGAATTAAATAGTGTGAACAGTTTGAATAGAGTAGTGTGCACAGATTGAATAGAATAGTGTGAACAGTTTGGATTCAATAGTGTGAACAGTTTGACTCGAATAGTGTGAACAGTTTGAATCAAATAGCGTGAATAGTTTGGATTGAATAGTGTAAACAGTTTGAATCAAATAGCGTGAATAGTTTGGATTGAATAGTGTAAACAGTTTGAATCAAATAGCGTGAATAGTTTGGATTGGATAGTGTGAACAGTTTGAATCAAATAGTGTGAACAGTTTGTATCAAATAGTGAGAATAGTTTGAATCAAATAGTGTGAACAGTTTTGTTCTAACACAGTCACACCCACTCCTTGCTATGCTATCAGCAATGATTTTAAAAGTGATTAACATGAATGAATGCTCCTGAACACCTATGTTTTGGTTCCTTTGTCCAAATATTAGGTTTGTAGTGCTTCAATATCTAAAACCTCTTGGGCATGGCCTTGGTAATATACCTGGAAAATTCAATGCCATGAAGTATTCATACATAGAATTATCAAGAGTTTATAAACCTCACTATAAGCTATGTATATAAAGTGTATGTGATAAATGCTACATCTATCCATATTTAGACTTGAGCCCCATATGTGAGCTATAAAAAAACTATTACAAAATTTTCAGAATTGCTCAAATTCTGAAACTCTTGGTACCAAAAAATTTTTGATAAGAAATATTCACCGTTTCTCTCAGTTTGGAAGAAACCATAGACAACTGTGTCTCTTCCCTATACAAATATGCACATAATTTAGTGTTGGGCCTTGCATGGGACCTCTTGCGGGCCAACTAGCCTAGTTAGCCTTGTGATGCAGCACTGTGTGTATGTCCTCTCTAGACTAGAACATGCTCAGAGTGCAGTCAGTGGGTGAAGTCAGTCGCCCTGGAGAGGAACACACTCAGTCCCAGTTCCCAACACCCTCTCAGTGTCACAGAGATGCTGAGAGAAATGTGAGCATCTGACCTATCACTTAGAACATGCTTCAGTAGGGATGTGGGCCCCATTCTCATCTCCAGGTTATCGGTGCAGCTGCCTCCTATTGATGAGCTGTCTCCACAGCCCCGCCCTGCCGCATCCTAGGTGGTCAATGACAAAGAACAGAAGTTCAGGGGAGGAGCCTCTGCCTGGAGACAGCCTCTACCTGATATGCGAAGCAGGGGTGTATCTAAGGCTCTTTTTTCTTTATTTTATTTTATTTTATTTATTTATTAAAGATTTCTGCCTCCTCTCTGCCCCCGCCTCCCATTTCCCTTCCCCTCCCCCAATCAAGTCCCCCTCCCTCATCAGCTTGAAGAACAATCAGGGTTCCCTGACCTGTGGGAAGTCCAAGAATCACCCACCTCCATCCAGGTCTAGTAAGGTGAGCATCCAAACTGCCTAGGCTCCCACAAAGCCAGTATGTGCAGTAGGATCAAAAACCCATTGCCATTGTTCTTGAGTTCTCAGTAGTCCTCAGTGTCCGCTATGTTCAGCGAGTCCAGTTTTATCCCATGCTTTTTCAGACCCAGGCCAGCTGGCCTTGGTGAGTTCCCGATAGAACATCCCCATTGTCTCAGTGTGTGGGTGCACCCCTCGCAGTCCTGAGTTCCTTGCTCGTGCTCTCTCTCCTTCTGCTCCTGATTTGGACCTTGAGATTTCTGTCCGTTGTTCCAATCTGTCTCTGTCTCTTTTCATCGCATGATGAAGGTTAATATTCAGGAGGATGCCTATATGTTTTTCTTTGGGTTCTCCTTATTTACTAAGGCTCTTTTTTCTTCTTGCCGGGCTGACCATTGCTTTTATATTGGTTTCTAAATCCAGGAGTTCCAACAAGTTTTTCAAAAAGGGTTACAATTACAAGTAGATTAAAATCTACCAACAGATCTAGTACTACTCCAAGGAAAATCAGTACTACACCCAGGAAACTCATCACTACTCCAAGGAAACCAGCAACAACTAAAAAACCCACAACTATCACAAGGAGACCCTCAACCACTCCAAAACGCATAACCACTACAAGGAGACCCTCAACCACTCCAAAACTCACAATTCCAAGGAGATCTTCACCTACAACTGCTAAAAGGAGACCCTCAATTACCACAAAACCCACAACTACTACAAGGAGACCCTCAACTACCACAAAATCCACAACTACTACAAGGAGACCCTCAACTACCACAAAATCCACAACTACTACAAGGAGACCCTCAACTACCACAAAACCCACAACTACTACAAGGAGACCCTCAACTACCACAAAACCCACAACTACTACAAGGAGACCCTCAACTACCACAAAACCCACAACTACTACAAGGAGACCCTCAACTACCACAAAACCCACAACTACTACAAGGAGACCCTCAACTACCACAAAACCCACAACTACTACAAGGAGACCCTCAACTAGCACAAAACCCACAACTACTACAAGGAGACCCTCAACTACCACAAAACCCACAACTACTACAAGGAGACCCTCAACTACCACAAAACCCACAACTACTACAAGGAGACCCTCAACTACCACAAAATCCACAACTACTACAAGGAGACCCTCAACTACCACAAAACCCACAACTACTACAAGGAGACCCTCAACTACCACAAAACCCACAACTACTACAAGGAGACCCTCAACTACCACAAAACCCACAACTACTACAAGGAGACCCTCAACTACCACAAAACCCACAACTACTACAAGGAGACCCTCAACTACCACAAAACCCACAACTACTACAAGGAGACCCTCAACTACCACAAAACCCACAACTACTACAAGGAGACCCTCAACTACCACAAAACCCACAACTACTACAAGGAGACCCTCAACTACCACAAAATCCACAACTACTACAAGGAGACCCTCAACTACCACAAAACCCACAACTACTACAAGGAGACCCTCAACTACCACAAAACCCACAACTACTACAAGGAGACCCTCAACTACCACAAAACCCACAACTACTACAAGGAGACCCTCAACTACCACAAAACCCACAACTACTACAAGGAGACCCTCAACTACCACAAAACCCACAACTACTACAAGGAGACCCTCAACTACCACAAATCCCATAACTACTACAAGGAGACCCACAAATGCTCCAAAATCAACCAGACTCTCTACTTCTACTCCTCCACAACCAACAAATATGCAGACTTCAAAATCAGGTAAAAAATTATGTGTTTCAGCAATCAGAGGCCTTCTCATGGGGTTCTCTAGGACACACAGACAACAAGGCAGTCATAAGTATGATCTAGGTGAAGGAGTCTTAGCTGGGTTCTAAACAATGACTTCACTATGTCCATGATTCTCCAGTCTTTTTATGTGCACCCTCTGTTCTGTAGGAATTTGCGTATAGATGGCACCCATCTCTCTAGATGAGATTTTCCAGGGATTCAGTACTAGCCAGATTCAGGTGAATCATTGATCTAGGATAGCTGATGAGGATGTTAGGAATCTGGGATAGTGGGGCCTGACTTTCTGACGAAAAAGTAAAGAAAGAATGACTGAGAACTAGTGTCTGGGTAGGCACAATCGAACCCTTTTCAGATATTCTGAAATTGGGCCATCCAGCCAAGGCCATAGTGTAGTAAAATTGACATTCAATGTTTCCTGAGCACCAGGCAGCATGCTACATGCTTCATGATGCAGTGTTTAATTCTCAGACACTTGTGTCCTATATAGCTGTGATATGTCCCTCTTTCATGGTGACAGAGATGAATAGTTCATGGTGGAAGTTATGGAGACAGAAAGTGGCTCAGACTCTGTCCCTGTTCACTTGAGTTGGAAGCTGGTTCTTTTGACTCTGGGGTCATAACTCCAGCCATAGGCTCTGAGATTTATGTTTTGGAAGGTCTGTCCTGTATTCAGATTCTCCCTGAAGAAGACTCCATTAGTCTCCCTTTTTAGGGACAGTTGATTCTTTCTAAAGTTTTCCTTCAAGGATCTTTCAGTTTATTTGTGAAGTAGGAAAATGCAAAAAGATGTTTTTTATACTAATGATTTACACATTGAATTAAAAGTCCTTAGGAATTTGACATGTTCAAGCTTGGGCTGGAGAGATGGTTTCATAGCTCAGAGCAAGTATTGCTGTTGAGGAGATCCTGAGTTGGTTCCAGGCAACTATGTTGAGGCACTCTCAAATGCCTGTAGTTCCACTTCCAAAGGATCTGTGGTCTCTGGTCTCCATAAACATTTGCAATTAAATGCAATAATGTATACACAGATTACATATGCATATGCATAGAATTTAATATAAAATGTTATGTATATGCTTTGTGTGACTCCCTAAAATTTAACTTCAAATACACACATTATGAATTTAGACTTAATTTTAACAGACAGTTTGTTAGAGAAGGGGAAAACTTAAAATCCAAAGACAAGATTAGGTCCAAATCGTCTACATCCAGCATTGAGAAGAGAATAGCTCTTTGAGATACTTAAAGCTTCCTACATCTGTCCATCCTCTGGTGAGGGGCTGAATTCTGATGAGCAGCAGAAGGGTCACAGATTTTTGTTTGTTTTGTTTTGCTAGATCAATCTGATGGGAAGTATTGATTTCCTTGCCTCCCATTGGCCTGCGGGTACACTTAAATAAGAGGACTCTGAAGTACTGGGCTACAAGCCAAGTTTGCAGAGGACCCTAGGTTTTAGACTGGGATTTTAGAACATAAGGATTTGTGAGAGAACCCATTTTGCTCCAGGCAACTGTGAGGATCTCTCAAGACTGGCAGAACTTTTCAAGACATAGTTTTTGCTTGCATCAGGGGATGGGCTAATGGGCTAAGTTTGGAGAACAAGTATAAGTTCCTGACTTTATGGAAAACAGATTTAGAAAGCAGTGACAGTTGACATGATCATGTGACCAGCTGGAGTGATATTGGTTGAATTATATTTTGTTGAGCTAGGATCTCAACTTGGCTGGTATGGAACTCATGATGTAGACCAAGGTTGCCTTGAAGTCACAGAGGTCTTCCTGCCTCTACTTCTAGCAATGAAAGGTATTTGCCAACATGCCTGTCAGTATTGAATTTAATTTCTCTTGTTCCGTATTTGAGTCACTTTCTCTTATACTTGGAAGGTCGTGCTTAAGATCCAAGGTCACAAACAGATTCTAGACTGTATATGGTGCCTAAACCTAGTCATTGCCTTTGGCTCCTTGGAAGTGCGCCCCCAATGAGTAAAAATGGAAGTTGAGAATCAGGAGGCCATGGCCAACCAGGTGTACTCATGCTTGGCAGTGCCAGCTTTGGCAGGAACTGGGAGTTCCATAGACCTGTAGTTGTACCACTCGCTGTTTGAGCATTGTGTGTGTGTGGGGGGGGGGAGAATGCACTGTCAGCAAATTATTTCTGTGATTTGCTAAAATTACAAATGTATAAACACCTGACGTGTGCTGTTTCAAGAATAAAATGAAACTGGGCACTCACTGTTAGGATGTAAACCATTTGTTTATTGGTGTGTTCTGCACATGCAGATTTTAGAAAGTGTAAAAGTTACAGTCTGTTCCCCAAAAAAAGGTATCTCAGAAACACCCCAAAATCAGATTGAAGTTCAGTGTCTCTCCTGCCACACGAAATCCCAACCCTCACATCATGTGTGGCACGTCCACTTGTGAGTGATAGTACAGGTGATTTCTGAAGCAATTCTGATCAGGCCAAGGCAAACTGACACATTAGATAAGAACGCACAAGCTGTTCGGATGTCATGGTAGTTCCTCTCATTCTGAGTAGAGGTCATCCTGACGTTTCAGTGTGTGTACGGCCTTTGTGCACTTAGAATCCTCAGCTAATATGGAAGTAGAGAGAAGGTGGGACCTTAGGCTGTTCCAATTCTAAGTGCTCTACTTCACCTAATTTATAGAAAAACATGGGCATGTACATGTATGAGAGAGAGAGAGAGAGAGAGAGAGAGAGAGAGAGAGGAATATTCTTTTTAAAAATTTTATCGATTTTTATCAATTTTTATTGAGCTCTACATTTTTCTCTGCTCCCCTCCCTGCCTCTCCCCTTCCCTTCAACCCTCCCCCAAGGTCCCCATGCTCCCAATTTACTCAGGAGATTTTATCTTTTTCTACTTCCCATGTAGATTAGATCTATGTAAGTTCCTCTTAGTATCCCCATTGTTGTCTAAGTTCTCTGGGATTGTGATTTGTAGGCTGGTTTTCTTTGCTTTATGTTTTTTTTTTTTTTTTGATTTTTCGAGACAAGGTTTCTATGTGGTTTTGGAGCCTGTCCTGGAACTAGCTCTTGTAGACCAGGCTGGTCTCGAACTCACAGAGATCCGCCTGCCTCTGCCTCCCGAGTGCTGGGATTAAAGACGTGCGCCACCACCGCCCGGCTCTTTGCTTTATGTTTAAAAACCACTTATGAGTGAGTACATGTGATAATTGTCTTTCTGGGTCTGGGTTACCTCACTTGAAATGATGTTTCTAGCTCCATCCATTTGCCTGCAGAATTCAAGATGCCATTATTTTTTTCTTCTGTGTAGTACTCCATTGTGTAAATGTACCACATTTTCCTTATCCATTCTTCAGTCAAGGGGCATTTAGGTTGTTTCCAGGTTCTGGATATGACAAACAATGCTGCTATGAACATAGTTGAGCATATATTCTTGTGGCATGATTGAGCATCCTTTGGATATATACCCAAAAGTGGTATTACTGGGTCTTGAGGAAGGCTTTTTTCTAATTTTCTGAGAAAACACCACACTGACATTCAAATGGGCTGTACCAGCTTGCATTCCCACCCGCAATGCAGGGGAGTTTCTTGAAAGAATATTCTACAAAGCCAGAACAAAAAGGTTAAGATATATAACTTCTTGGATAAATTTAATAAAATACTGGTATTTAGTGTGATGCTCTGCCTGCCTATAGTTTTTGATCATGTATTTAACTTTTAATTCACTATAGAAGTTGGTATGAACATGTGTAGTGTCTATAATGAAAGTATAGCATTATTCTAATAACAATTTTCATTCTTTTTGAACAGTTTACACTGAAACTGTGACATCTTCACATCGCCCTTGGAATAATCACACTGTAAGCAAATCCCTCCCTGTGTTAACAACCTGATTCTCATCTATCTTCCTGGAATCATGTTGAATTTTAAGAATTTGTAAGTCAATTTAGTTCACAGTCTTTTGTCTCATAAGAAGAAGAAGAAATAGAAGAAGAGAAAAAGAGCCAAGCATAGTTGTCTATTCCTTTATCATAGGATTTAGGAAGCTGACACAAGAGGTACCAAGTTTGGGGATAGCCTAGACTACCAGATCATCTTGAGTTCTATAGTGAGACTGTGTCTTAAAAATCCCACAAACACAAAGACAGTGCTAAATGTAGGTTAATAATTCCATTGTGAAGTGAGTATTTTGACTATAAGAGGGTGTTAAATTTATTTTGATGTTCAAGTTTGTTAAAAATGTCCAACAAATAATATTTCACAAGGCAAGGACACATGATTCAAGGACAAGAGATTGAATGATTTCCTATGGGTAAAAGCTAGGTTAGAATAAAAAGAATGAGCTAACTAGACAAGAATAAATTAACATATCATATTTGTGTACCTTGGTGCAATATCAGAAGCCGTCACACCATGTCGAAAGTATTGCTAATTGAGCAGACTTGTGCTGTGTTTAGCACAACCTTGCATGGTATAGTTGTACCTGAGCTCGGTTAACTGCAGAACAGTCATATTTACCAGCAAGAAGGAATACTTTAGAATTAAAGTCAAAACGAGAACTAGCAAATCTGGACTCTGAAGCTGTTAATCTTGTTCAAGGTGCATTGAGAACCGTGCACAGAGACACACCTTTGTGTGCTTGTGTTTAGGGTTTTAGTTGTTTGTTTATGAGACAGGGTCTCCTGGAGACCTATGATTATGAACCCCAGGACCTCCTGTCGCTAATTCTAAAGTACTGGAATTACAGGTGTGGACCCCAATACCTAGCAGCAGCAGCATGCATACTGAACCTCTAGATCAACTTTCTGAACTCTATCTCACGAAGAGATTGAAAATAACATATTTAAGATGTATGAGAAAGGATAGCCATTGCTGCCAATCACTATAAGGAAAATGTTATGAAGTAAATGTTCACATGGGCATGGTAGACCCACCTGTGAACCAAGCACTCAAGATATGTAGGCAGGAGGATCAGAAGTTCATCATATTGGCTACATAGAGAGCTCCAGGCCAGCCTAGGGTACATGAGACACTGTCTCAAAAACAACAGACATTACTTTATATCCACACAGTGTTTGTCAAGTACCTGAGTATCCCTTGCCTGCCCCACTGAACATGATGCTTGAGGACATAGAAACTGCCTGACAGAGCTTAGCTAACTTGTCCTTGTCCATGGTCTTCCTGACTAAGCAGGGGAGCCTGGATTTTGACTCCAGAGGCAAGGCTCATACATGGACAAAGACCTGGCCTCTGATCTCCCTTTTCTTACAGTTAAATCATCCATGGGCTCTATTTAGGGTAAGTAGACTAGTGCTAAGCTATTAGAGGGGCCTCACCTGCTGCTCAGCTGCCTCCTGCTTATTCCAGTGTGTGCTGATCCCTGATCCCTTGCACCAGGGCAGTAGGGAGATTCTGCGTTTCTGTCTGATCACATGGTGGTAAACAGTCTGCATCCAGAAGCAGCTTCTTCTGAATGGTTTAAAAAGATGTAGATCTTACCAGGCTTGTGGGCCCATGTCTTTAACCCCAGCCATCAGGGAGACAGAAGCATGCGCATCTCTGCATTAGAGGCCAGCCTGGTCGAAAGAGAGGGAGAGAGAGAGAGAGAGAGAGAGAGAGAGAGAGAGATCATTCCAGGCTGGCTGTGGCTAAAAATTGAGAATTGAGACGTAGTCTCAAAATAGAATCCAGACTTTCATAAGACTATTAGGATCTGTGAGGAAAGACCAGGCTCAGTAGCTGAGCACAGGCTGGGAACATCAGAACATCAATGGAGAAAGGAGCCACTGTTTTTCTCAATACAGGAATAACCTACTGAATATTTATGCAGATATAATATAATATAATATAATATTAATGCAGATATAATCTCTCACAAGATATGCAACTATGATGTCACCTCAAACCACAGAGAAAACATTTTCATCTTTCTCCTAGACACTTTGAAGTTTGTGTTTTCTAGAGTCAAACAACTTAGTACCAGCTCAGGTTGTTTGGTTTACTTGCGTGTTCTATTCTATTTCATTTAAATGTGTGATCTCTCTATGTGGCCCTGGCTGTCCCAGAACTGCTATGTAGACCAGGCTGTCTTGGAACTCTCAGATAATCTTCTGTCTCTGCCTCTCAAGTGCTGGGAATCAAGGTGCACACTCCCACATACTTGCATATTCTAGATTAGCCACAGAAAATGGAGGAAAAGAATCTAGGTTGAGGTCTGGGGTGTGTTTTCTGCTCATCTCATTTGGCATCTCTTCAATGATTGATGTTTCCTTAGGAAGAGATCCCAACACCCCGCCCCCTGGTGATCCCCACTAAGGGCCTCTACATCGGAATCTCCGTTTCTGTTGGGCTGTTGCTTCTCACAGGCATCCTGATGATCTTAAGTGAGTAGCTTTATCAAGGTCTCATTGTTAGGGATGGGAATGGGTCTCCCTGGGAAATGGTCACACAATCCAAGGAATTTTGGCAGAGCAAAACCTTTTTTTTTTTTTATTTAGATTTTTCGAGACAGGGTTTCTCTGTAGCTTTCGGTTCCTGTCCTGGAACTAGCTCTTGTAGACCAGGCTGGCCTCGAACTCACAGAGATCCGCCTGCCTCTGCCTTCCGAGTGCTGGGATTAAAGGTGCGTGCCACCACTGCCCAGCCAATCTTTTATACCTAGAACGTAGTGCAAAGCCTCTTTAAATCCACTGAGCAAAGTGGGGTCCTGCTGGGCCTTTAACTCTAAAGCAAAGAGGTCCTGTACCTGATTCTGAGTGCTCAGAGCTGGGCCTCACAGTCTAGGAGACTTGTCGTATAAAGCAGAGCAGTGACTAGGGAGAATGGTGTCTGAGCATAGAATTTGACAGTAGGACAATGCTTACTCCACAACTCTTCTTTCAAAGTTGTGTCTTCCCACATTTCTTCCAAGATGGCACTTCCTCTGTCTTCATTAGCCCTGTGGTAGAAGACAGTGCATTTTATGTCTACTTCCCAGACCAAGGAACTAGAGCAAGGCTTCTTAGCTGTTCTGACAGCCCTCAATGAACTCCACATGCCATGGGGTTCACATTTCGCACAATTTCTCTGTTTCCCAATTCAGGATATGTCTTGTAGTCCATGCTGGATCCCAGGGATGTGTTAGGACCTACTGTGCCCTGAGATCCTAACACTTGGGACATGCTCAGTGAACACTGTTACAGTACGTCATCAGGATTCCTGTAACTTGTAAAGCTTAAATACTGGTGGTTTATTCTAAGTATTATTGTTTGTTTGATTTGTGTCCTTTGGAGTTTTTGAGACAGGATCTTGTACATCCCAGGCTGGCTTTGAACTTACAGTGTAGCTGAGGCCCGTGTTGACCTTTGTCTCCTCCTGCCACTACCATCCATGTGATGTGCTTACAAGCATAACTTTTATGCTTCAATTGTTGGCCACCTCAAGAGAAAAATCAAACTCAGGTTTTCCATAAATAAATTTAATGTGAGACCGGAAAGATGGTTCAGCACTTAAGAGCATGTACTGCACTTACCGCGGATGTGAACCCCATCCCAGGGCCAGGGTGGGTGACTCACAACTGCCGGTAACCACAGCTCCATTTGACATCTCCAGTTTAGCGGGTTCCTGGACTCTAATGCACACACTCACACAGAGACAGACATAGAGAAAGACACACAAACACACAGACAAATCCAGAGTCATTCATACACACAAATGCAGAGAGAGAGAGAGATAGAGAGAGAGAGAGAGATCTTTAAAGAAAAAGAAATTGAAGACTATGGAACAATAGTTTGCTGCACAGGGTGAGATCTGGATGGATGGCAAAGACCGTTCCAAGACCTATTGCATATTCTCTCCTAGCCTGGGGACCTGGCTTTGTCCCCATGTGGATATTTATGAGCATTCTGGAACACATATTTAATAGAAGAGGCACATGAAACATTGGGAAGGAACACTACATGACTGGTGTGAAAACAGAGTTCCCAGACCTCACAGCCCTTTCCTGCTGAGTCTGTGGGAGTACACACAGTGTTCCTGTCTGTGTAGTCCACTCCCCGTGTAAGGCCCTCAGCCATCAACTTTCCCAGAGACCACACTGACCTGTTTCACATGGCTGGACAGGAAATGGGAAATAAGAATATGGCCGTCAGATTTCAGGATGATTCCCACTAATATTTGGAATGCAATTATTCATAAAAATTATTTAAGCTGATCCTGGGGATATGTACCTATAATCTGATACAAAAGGATCATAGGTCATGGCTAACTTGGCCTACAGTAGTTAAGATAATATCTAAAAGGGGGGAAATATAAATTGTGCAAAATACTGCAAATAGGTTCACTTCTTTAGCCCAAAGTTGTTTATTCTCCCCCGAGGGAAGGTGGCTCCTGGGAGTCTAAAGGTCTTGGACAGGAAGTGGAGAGTGAGGAATAAGTGGTGCACACTTCCTGAATTACATATGGCAGGAGCCAAAGCCAGTATAGTACTCCTTTAGTGGGTTTTTAAAGGTTCTTTGATGGAAGAGACCATTAATAGGGCCTTGTGTCTCAGGTTGCCTATAGATTCCACATTTAGCTTATTCTCCAGCAGCAAATTTATTAAACTAGACTTCATTTTTTCAGCGAAAGCCCATTTCCCAGTGCTCTTCTAGCACATTAGGAAGGCTGTGTGCAGGAGTGCACCAGTCCATGATGAAGAGAGGGTACTTCCGGCGGGACAGGAAGAATCTTCCCAATGTCACAAGGGAACAGTTCAATTCAAAATCAGAAACGATAGCCTTGCTTAGAAGAAAAGATCACGAATGTTACTGATGACATGTTCAATTCACCTCTTCCTAACTGCCCCTGCCCTCCATTTCAGAGTGCAGACACGTGAGAAAGAAGAGGAAGCCAGAGACGTAAGTTGTCACGCTGTGCCGATTGCTTTAGAATTTGCAGTCTTGTAGATTCCTTATGTTTTTATCTTTGTTTTCCTTTTCTCCTCTTCGTTCTCCTTCTCCACTTCTTTTTTGACATTTACTTATTTTTAATTAATTTTGACATTTACATTATTTTGGCCATGTTCCTTTCCACCCACCAACTCCTCTTGCAGCTCACCACTTCCTACCCACCCTACATTATGTTCCCTCTTTCCTCCAACAACAGGAGAAGAAAACACATAAAGCCCATAATACAAAAATGAAGATCAAAACAAGACAAAAAGACTGTTTTCTGTCAGTTGTCACATTAGCTCATCTGAGCGTTCTGACCCTACGTTGTTCCCACACATTTACGTGTGACAGTGACCCAAGCAAAGAAAAGCTTTGTCCCATCTTCTTTGTAAATGATGGCGCAGGCGCTCTGATGTGGCTGACCAGGTCTGCATTTCAGCAGTAGAGAGGGCCAGTGTTCAAATATCCACTCTGCCAAAACACCACCCATGAGTTAACGTTCGTCTGTTTTCTTCTCTGATTTGCTGCTTCATGAGTTCTAGAAGACTCACCTAGCAGTCCACTGTGACTCTCAGGGTAAACCCCCCTCCCCCCATCTAACGGGAAAGGCCAGATTTGAAGCGCTAGTCATTCTCTCCCAACATTAGTTTTTCTCCCTACGGTGTCTGGTGTTTTGCACACGTGGTGTACACGAGTGGGCCCCAGACTGTACACTTTGCAACTATTTCCCAGACCACCAGCCCCTGAGGAAAAGCCCTGCTTCTTTACTTTACACATTTCCCCTCTGTGTTAGCGTTAGAGTGTGCAGATGCTATGTAGATTTCAAAACCATTTTTTTAAAATAAGAACTTATTTAAATTTTGTTGTGGTAGGAGGTGGTGGTGGTGGTGTGTTTGTGTGCACACACGCAGGTTCCATGGCACCTGTGAAGGCCAGAGAACAACTTTGTGAAGCTGGTTCACTCTTTCTGCCTTTCTGTGGGTCCAGGGATCCAGCATGGGTCACCAGGCCCTCCTAACCCTTTCTAAAGGGCCACAGTCCTAAGCTGTAAATACAGCAGTCATCCAACTCTTAGCCCAGTTCCCATGTGCACACCGATTAGGTAACTTAGTCTGATGTTAGGTATCTGTCTTTTTAGACTTTCTACTTTTGTGTTCTATTACTTGAGTATTCTGATGGATGCCAGTATGAATTATTTTGTTTTGATGTTTTTTTAATTTGTCTGACGTTTATTAAGCAAACTTTTCTATGAATTAACATCAGGTCCGTGTATGGGGCTATTCATTCCCTGTTACAGTTTTGGGAATGGGGCTGCTTCTGTCCTGAATGCCCAGTCTTGTTGAATCATAAATGGAAACTCTGCACAGACCTAAAGCGTGACTTCTTTTCCCAACAATTCTCTCCCCAGATTAGTCGTCTTCCATGCTTATCAGAACGAAACTTTTCAGTCCACAGTGCACCCCCAAACTGAAGACAAGTTCTACATTACGGATGACAATTCTCATTCAAGGAGTAAACCCTAGTTGCCTTCTGAGGGGTCATCATCTCAAGACTGCAGAAGAAAGTAATGGGTTATAACCACACTGCTGTATTCTTTCTGTGGCAGTTCATCCGATGTCCCCACTAGGGGCAATAGTGAAGAGGGTGGGCCTCTAGCTGTCCATATGCATAGTCACTGTTAATATAGTACTCAGTCTTGTCACAGACTGGGGAGTGTTCTCTCAAACATGAACACTTTAGAATTTATTGTGTTCTTTAGATGCCATAAATTGTGTCCTTGAGGTCTAAGATACTTAGCAGTACTCTGTACCAGGGGAATACTCAGCACCCTGGGCAGTACTCTGTACCAGGGGAGTTTACTCAGCAGCCTAAGCAGTAATCTGTACTAGGGGAGTACTCAACACCCTGGGTAGTACTCTGTACCTGGGGAGTACTCAACACCCTGGGTAGTACTCTGTACCTGGGGAGTACTCAACACCCTGGGTAGTACTCTGTACCTGGGGAGTACTCAACACCCTGGGTAGTACTCTGTACCTGGGGAGTACTCAATACCCTGGGCAGTACTCTGTACCTGGGGAGTACTCAACACCCTGGGTAGTACTCTGTACCTGGGGAGTACTCAACACCCTGGGTAGTACTCTGTACCTGGGGAGTACTCAACACCCTGGGTAGTACTCTGTACCTGGGGAGTACTCAACACCCTGGGTAGTACTCTGTACCTGGGGAGTACTCAACACCCTGGGTAGTACTCTGTACCTGGGGAGTACTCAACACCCTGGGTAGTACTCTGTACCTGGGGAGTACTCAACACCCTGGGTAGTACTCTGTACCTGGGGAGTACTCAGTACCCTGGGCAGGACTCTGTACCTGGGTAGTACACAACACCCTGGGCAGTACTCTGTACCAGGAGAGTACTCAGCTCCCTGGGAAGTACTCTCTACCTGGGGAATACTCAGCACCCTGGGCAGTACTCTGTACCTGGGGAGTACCCAGAATCCTAGGCAGTACTCTGTACCTGGGGAGTACTCAGAACCCTGGGCAGCACTCTGTACCCTGGGTCAGAACTCTGTACCCTGGGCAGTACTCTGTATACTTGGGGAGTACTCTGTATACCCAGGGAGTACTCAGTACCCTGGGCAGTACTCTGTACCTGGGGAGTACTCAGTACCCTGGGCAGTAACCCTGTACCCTGGTTCAGTACTCTGGGTCAGTACTCAGTACCTTCTGTCTGATGTTGCTGACTAGACCTAAAAAATAACCCTGTAAAACCTACTATTATTAAAATGTAGCAAAGACAAAAAATTGTGTTCTTGAGAAACAATCATTGGTATTGCAGACAATGACCTGCATCTGTCTTAGTTACTGAAACCATCAAGAAGAGAGGACTCGGATTTAAAAGCAAAAAATAACTAAAAGTGAGGAGGCAAGACTTAGCTGAGAAGTGAGAAGTAGTTCAGGATTATGTTTTACCGCGAATCAAAACATCGGTCTCCTCCCTTTCCACAAAGGGAGTGAAGTCGCAGGAGCTGCAGGCTTTAACTTCTCTGGGAGATGAACAGAAAGGAGCCTAGAGCTGCACATGCTTTGTAATGGCTCATGAAATATGGAATATGATGCATTGTTATATAGATGAGCTTAGGATAAAGATGGGTCTGGTGACAGTGGGCCAGAGAGACATCAGGGAAGAAGATAGTGGACCAAGGGACTGAGGTCATCAGTGCTGTTTCCCCCGTAGTCTGACTCCATGCCCAGGGCTCCTATTCTCAGCACTGGGCTCTGAATCAGGAGCTGGAAGGAGGCAATGCGGAGATGAAGGGGAAGAGGGGAGCAGGACACAGGCTCTGCCTGGGAGAAGTCCTACTCCAGGTGTGACAGAGTTGGGACTAGCACTGGTTTCTTTCAGAGTTCTAAATTTATAATTGTCTCCAAATCATATTTAAAATTAAATTTATTTCAGGAAGACAAAGCACTTTTCATGGTGAATCATTTTGTCACAATTAATGAAATACTTGGTTTTGCTAAGAGTTAACAAAGGCCGTTGTATTGACATCTTCATTAACAGGCTGATTGTTGGCAAGATCTGCTTTTCAAGGCAGTAATAATTTCTATATAAGTTTTCTGCCTCCTGAGTGATGGCTTCCCTAGTTGTCATCATATCTCCACATACCCTCCATGGCACTACACACACACACACACACACACACACATACACACACATGGGGAGCGAGAGAGAGAGAGAGAGAGAGAGAGAGAGAGAGAGAGAGAGACTTAATAACCAAAATGTAATAAAATTTAAAAATTTAAAAAATAAATTAGAATAAGGTAGAAAAGACCAACGTTTGAATGCTAATTTATTGATTTATTTAGTGATTTACCTAAAAGCACCGTTTGTACTATTTGTCAGAAATGACTTCACTTGTTATCACAACAGAACGATCTGGAGAAACAACTGAAGCAATGGGTCATTGGCCTTGACAACCTATGGACTGTCACCTGTGTTTCTGTAAACTCTTGCTTGCTTGTCTGTCCAGTTTGTGTTATTTTATATTACTGTGTAAATAAATGTCTGGTTGCTTTCTACCCGAGAGAAGAAAAAAATGTGTGGATTTGGATAGGAGGGGAGATGGAGAGTATCAAAGGGGAGCTGGGGGATGAGAAAAATAGATTGTATAGAAAAAAATTATTTTTAATAAAAAAATAGAAAAAATGAGAATACTAACTGGACCCAGCATGGAAACCTTTGATTCATCAGTACCATTTCCTGTCTTCCACTTTCATTGGAGCTCAAGTGTGTATTCTAAGGAGAATCCCACAACTACAAGACATGGATAGTTGGCTATCTTCTTAAATGAAATGGTACCACGTCTTACGTGGTATATCGTGTGGATATCCAAAATTAAGTTCGAGGCAGGGGACATTGTCCTGAAACAGGAAAGTCAGAGGTTTGTGTGATCGACCTCATATGGAAGAGGAAACAGAGACCCAGAGAAGGGAAAGGCCTTGACCCAGGTCATCAGGTTAGTTTGTAACTAATGCAGAATCTTAACACATAATATCACTTTTCACCCCAATATGATCAAAAAGGAATGGTTGACCAGGCACTGTGGTGCACACCTTCAATTCCAGCCTAATGCATGCAAGGTTAGA
This sequence comes from Microtus oregoni, assembly GCF_018167655.1. Taxonomy (NCBI): domain Eukaryota; kingdom Metazoa; phylum Chordata; class Mammalia; order Rodentia; family Cricetidae; genus Microtus; species Microtus oregoni. The sequence continues at coordinate 2,465,958 of NW_024543086.1, forward strand.
ATTCTACCCCTGAGCTAGAAATCTTAAAACAAGGTAACACGCATAAACAAACATCACCACAAACTTGTGCAACCCAGGGGTTCCCAATGCTGTCTGCACCTGGGGAGGAGACGTGGAAAATGAGAACTCAGATGGTCACTACAGAGATGATAATGCTCCTGTTTGGAGGCAGGGCCTGAGCTATGACATTCTCCATGTGACCTAATGATAAGGCAGGGTCTTGAACCTCTCTCTGGTCTAGGCCTTTCTTCCCCTTCTCTAGGCTGCATCCTTGAGTATGAAAACACATGGCAGGTACATCATTGGCCTTCACAGGTGAGGCCTCTTTATCCTAGGCCTTCCCATCCCAACCCCAGGACTGTAACTAGAGGTGATAATAATCCATATGTGTATTATGATATCATGACCCACGGGTGATTCTTATGGACAAAGAGAACATAGGAAGGCCTACTCACCTGGTCTGATGTCTAATTTCATGTTCACTTTTTTATTATTCCCTAGACCAGGGAATTGTACGCGGCAGCAGTAGGTCCCACGGTCAGCTAGAGTCACATTCTCTATGGTCAGGGACACATCTCCTTTGAGGAAATTCCCCTTTAGCTGGTATCTTCTGGATTTCTGATATGTCACATTTCTTTCATTAGTGCTGAGCACCTAATTGTCACACTGTGACCAAAGACAGGGTCCCTTGCGCCAGCACACAGGCACAGGTGTCCCATGGGCAGGGAGACTGTAGTCTCAGGGCAGATACACATTCTTACCGACCTCAACTATAAGTGCATCTTCCATAGACCCTACACAGAGAGGCGAGGAGGGCGAGATGGTGAGCCCTAACTTCTGTCTATCCTCGAGCTCAGGAGACCGGTGGAGACAGGAGAATTGAAAAGTTGAAGGCAGAGGAGCTCTATAAGCAAGTCATAGGTCATTCTGAGCAACGAGACACTGTCTCCAAAATCAAACAAATCAGGGATGGTGGGCCACACCTGTACTCCCAGCACTCAGGAGGCTGAAGCAGGAGGACTACCATGAGTTCCAGCCCAACCTGGGCTGCATAGTGAATTAGAGCCTAGCCTGGGATACAGAGGATTGTAGGGTTTCCAGCTCAGGTGGTCAGAAGCGGAGTCTGTAGCCTTGCTGCCGGTTCCCATATACTGGGGTCCCACTTCTTCATGCGCAGAACCATTACCATTGGGGAGAACTATGGATCAGTTCTGTGAACACGAAGTGACAGGGCTAATGGAGGTGGACAATCAGAAAAATGGCCACTATTGCCCATGAAAATGTCTCATCTAGCTGGGGTCTGAGCTAGCTGCCCGGTCATTAGCCAGGTGAGGGGGGACCGAATCACCACAATACAGTGAACAAAAACCTTGACAAATAAGAAGCTGCTGCATTTCACACTGCTGGGGTCGCTTTGATGTTCAACAGTAGTTCCTTTCAATACATTTGTATGTGCACATCTATGTAAGAAAGCAGCCAGCCATATCAAATGGGCATGAAACCACATCTCCCTTTCCACACTCTTACCAATTCATGCTGCCCACTTTGAGTCCAAACATTAAATAGTTCTCCACACACTGCTGCTCCCTGACATGGTGTGCACACAGAGAAGCCTACTGTGCACACACACACACACACACACACACACACACACACACACAACCTGCACTTGATTTTCTCAGTAGCACCGTGACTTCTGGCATTCTGTACCCAGATGATTACTCAGGCTCGTGGCTTATATCACGAATGCATCATATTTATTACCTGCTTTCCCACTGGTAGACATTTAGCATGCTACCAAACATGTGCTGTTACAGCCATCCTTGCCATGACCATCCCTGTATCTCCCTCCTGCCCTCTGTGACACACCGATGTTACCACTGCTCAGCTGTGAGCTGAGCTTACACAGAAAACTCTTCAGTAAAAAGTAAAAAGAATCAGGCAGATCTATGTGACTTTGAGGCCAGCCTGGTCTACAGAGCAAGTTCCAGAACAGGCTCCAAAAGCGACACAGAGAAACCCTGTCTCAAAAAAACAAAACAAAAACAAACAAACAAAAAGTAAAAGGAAGTGGGCAACTCTAGGAAGACTGTTTTCTACATGGTTGCTCTATAATGGATCTGTGCATCAGCACCTGTGCTGGGCTGCAGCAGTGTGGTTATGCCAAAGTTAATCGCTAGGTCTTAGCCAAACTCTCCTGACCTGCTGTTGGCTGAGCTGTGGTGGAAGACAGGCTCAGTGCAGAGAATTAGGGGTTCAAGGCCTGTCTGCTCCAGGCCTCAGGGAATTCTCTGCAGTTTTCACTGTTTCTTCCAACAATGACACCAACCATCCTACTCAGGCTAAGAATTCCCAATACACATGCAACAGCCTCACCATCCTGGAAGCTCAGGTAAAGACTCTGAATCTGACATCCATACCCTTCTAACTGCTTCTTTCCAGTCAGGCTGTCACAAGACTCTCTGGGCAGGGCAGACTGCTGGAAGCTAATTGCTTATGGTATTCTGGGAAGATACAGATCTCCTTGCATTGTTAATTTCCTTGTTACTGTTGTACAAATCTTTATCCTGAAACAATCTGGATCTGCAGCAAAATCACGTGTCCCTGTATCCATCCAGCTCTTTCTAAAGCATGCAATGTGTACATCATCGTACTTTCATCAAAATAAGGAAACTGGCATGATCCATAATTCTTACTGGGAGTCCTGGGACTGGTTCCTCAAGTTAGAATGCTTAAGTTGGGTGTGGTTGCAGCACCTTCACATCCAACTCCCCGGGCAGTGGTGGTGGTGGTGCATGCCTTTGATCTCAGCACTCGGGAGACAGAGGCAAGTGGATCTCCGAATTCAAGGCCAGCCTAGTTCACAGAGTGAGTTTCAGGACAGCCAAGATTACACAGAGAAGCCCTGTCTCGGGGAAAAAAAAAAAAAGGACACCTCAAATGAGATGATGACGAGCTAGTACAATTCTTACCTCAAAACTGTCCAAAGCATCTTTTGGAAGACAGTACAATGTTGGCTAGTAAGTTTATAATTTGGTTTAGGGGAATGAGGATACCCTCCAAATTCATATTTCCGTCTGGAAATGCTCTTATTTGAACAATGTAGCGCCCTGTAGTCGCCAGATGGGGAAGTAGTCACACTGCTCCCTGTCTTACTCAATGCCCACACTCTCGGTGCCTCCAGCGACAACTCAGTAACAACTAAAAGGTGCATCCGCAGATGGAGATGCTTGGCTTCAGCTGTTTCAAAGATCTCATCTCACCACACAGCCCTGGCTGACCTGGAACTCTCTGTGTGGACCATGCTGCCATACAGCACAGAGATCTGCTTGTTTCTGCTCCCCGATGCTGGGATCAAGGGTGCGCACCACCACCTCCGGCTCTCCTACATTCTGGGAAGCAGAGGCTGGGCTGGATGTATTCTTTCATGTTTCATTCTGAGCACGAGCTACAGTTTTTAGAAAGATGTCAATTGAATGGGATATAATACAATATATAATATAATCCAGGGGCTATAATATAATATATAATATAAACCAGGGGATATAATAAGAGTCAGGTGTCTTTTCTACTCTTGCTCCAGGGACTCCTGGTCCCTACAGTTCATTCTTCTTTCAAGAGTGTGGTTTATTCGCTGTAAATTGAGAAGGTTGGTCCAAGTGATAAGGTCCCGGTCTCCAGCCCTCTCAGAAGCAGCAGGGTCCCCAGGCCTAGAGTCACACCTCAGATGAAGAAGATCTTTGCAGCTTTGGAAACCCAGAGGCACACTAGCCATGCCCCCACTCCCTTGTGTTCTCTTTCCTACAGTCTGTTTATGACCGTGAGTAGATGCTATCTAGTAGGTGGATTGGAGAACTGGAGAGACTCGATCCTCACACAGAACAGGTGAAAGTGTGGCCGGGAAATAAGGGTGGAATTCTGGGAGAGACCTGTTGTTATCTACCGGCAGTTCTGGAAGAATCCACCAGCAGCAGAGGAGTTTCTCCTTCGAGGAAAAACTAACAAGAAGCTGTGGCTCTCCTACCTAACTGGTAAGCACAGTCTTCTGCAGATTCATGCTGGAAAGAAGCCATCAGGATGTTGCAATTTGGATTTACGGGATTACATATGGGATTATCAGACAATGATGACTGAGTCTCTAGGCATTAGGGCAACTTAATATCCAATAGAGTTCTTTGGATTCTTGGAGGTAGATCTTCCTTTAAATGCGACAATAAACTTTTGTAGAAGAGTTGTTCATTTACTTATTTATTAATTGATCTATTTTATTTATTTTGGATCTTTGAGATAGTTTCTTTTTTTTTTTTTTTTTGCATAGCCTTGGCTGACCTGAAACTCACTCTGTAGAACAGACTAGCCTCAAACCCACAGAGATCTGCCTCCCTCTGCTTCCTGAGTGTGAGGATGAAAGGAATGGACCATCACTGTCTGACTCATAGATGAGCTATTAAAGCCACCTTAAGACAGATTCACATGAGAAATAAGAAGAAGAAAGCTGTAGAAAACAGTCTGGTAATCCTGGATTAATCCCGATTTATTTAGGTGGTATCTATAATATGAGTCATGTGTGATGTTATCTAAATAATAGGAAGATAGGAGCAAGGAGTTGAGGGCACAGCACAATTGCAGTCCCGTCCATTGGCTTTTGTGGTGTGCAGATTAAGAAACACTTGTACGACATGATTTGTATAAAGCGTAAAGAAGGAACCTAGGACAGCTGCAGGATGGCTCAGTGACAGTGAGCTCGTGGTAAGAAGACATTACGGGCAGGCAGGGGTGGTGCATGCCTTTAATCCTCGCACTCTGGCGGCAGAGGCAGGCAGATCTCTGACATCGAGGCCAGCCTGGTCTGCAGAGTGAGTTCCAGGACAGCCGGAGCTACCCAGAAAATCCTGTGTAGCCGAAACAAAAAACGAAAGTATCACTTTGTGTGAATGTCTGTATGCGCCCTGTCCTCAGCCGAACTCGACAGGCACAGAATGGTCAGTGCCATGTGCTGCCAAGTTGTTTTAGTTGGCAAAAGCCATACTCCCGTGGGCCGTATATTTCTAAAATTTGTCGATTAATTAAGTGACAATTTTTAAACTTTCTCCTACAAAATAGTCTTAGTGTTTGGCCAGCCATTCGAGGCATTAGCGATCCCTTCCAAATAGAAAGGCTGTGAGTGTGAGCCCTGTGAGGTCCCAGGCCTGAGGATGCTGATACCATCACAGCTGTCCTCGTGACAGCTGTCACAGGTCTCAAGAGACTAGAAATGGGGTGCACATCTCCCCTCTGAGAGGAAGTCGGGGGATCTTTGAACAGAGTGGAGCTGGTGAAGTACTAGGCAGGCTTACTTCTATTCTTATGGTTTAGCAACTAAAAGAAAACTAGAAGTTGGAATCTGAACATGAACAGCATCCTTCATAAGTGGCTTAAAAACAGTTGCCTTGGGGATTCTGTGAGTATTTGGTGCCTGTGAGTAAACAGCACATTGTCTCCTTCACAGCAGATTCTCCAAAAAGCTGAGCAAACATTGGTACTATTTTACCTAGAAGGAAATCTAGGCATGGAGGGGCTCTGTGGGTGGAAAGTTTTGATCTGTACCCAGAGTTTTTCTGGGTGTCCCTAGACATGACCTGGGAAGATTCAGTCTCGGTTAAAGTGGGTGGTGGCATGAGTGATGCTTCACTTTCTTGCTCAGTCCATCTTGCTAGTGATGGACTTGGATGAGACTTAGGGACCAGCCACTGTGGCCACTGAGCAGAAACAGCTCCATGTCCACCGGAGGGCAAGCTCATCTTGACCATCCGAAGGCTGGTCCTTGCTTAGGGCTGTACCCAGGAGACACACTCTTTTTCTGCCTCCAGTTTTCTTTCTGTTTGCTTCCTTTTTTTGCGTCAAGATCAGGAGTGAGACTGATGGCTACGTGTGGGGGTGGACCAGGAAAGAAAAGGCTGCTTTGGAGGACAGCTCTCCCTGTCCAAGGCACACAGCCCTCCACCACTGGCAACTTACAGAGCCCTGGATGAAACCTTTGAATGGGTTTTCATGACCCAGTAGAACAGCCCCAACATGACTCACATAGATAAGTTGCCGTCTGAGAATTAAGACACGACCACATACCAGGTACTGAGTGCCACAGCCAATCAGAGCCTCTTCTCTTTGCCCTCCAGGTCAACACCATGACGCATCTTCAAGTCTTCATTCCAGGCCTCATACTACTCCTCCCAGGTAAGTGCGCATGTGAGCTGGAGAGTGCTGTGGAGGGTGGATAGATATGACTTAGGGACAATGCATTCCTCGCTAGTTGTTAATTGGGAATTGTGCAGAGAGGAGAGAACCAGGGTAAAATTGGAGCTCTGAAGAAATTAGTTACTTGTATGTATTTCAAAATTGACGAACAACAACAACAATAAAAACACATAAGAGTATGTGAGGAGTGAGTCCATGCTCAGGCATGCATTAAACTAGTAAGGGGTGAGTACATGGGCATGTATGTGGTAGACAAGTAAGGGGTAGGTACCTGTACATACGTGTGATAGTCTAGGAAGGGGTGAGTGTGTATAGGGTTATGGGATAAAGTTATTTCTTATCACATATTTCTATAACTTCATCATAATACCATGTATTATATTTGTGATCCTGAAACAATATTAGTCCAAAATTAAGTAATGTGTGTCCCAGTATGAAATATACTCTCACTTTTTTATACATCAAGGACCGTGTTTTTTCAGGTCATGTCCCAAACTCATTGCTTAGGTTTGCATATAGGTGATTAGTTAAGTGAATCTTACAATTCAATGTTTTGTGATTTAGTTTGCTTATTTGTTTGTCTCTGGTTCTGGGATCCAGCACAGGGGCTAGCATGGGCTAACCAAGCACTATATCATTGAGCTCTATCCTCAGCCTTCAGAGTTCCTTCAAAGGCCACCATGGAAGCAAATGACAACAGAAGTTTTCTTCCACCATCCAAAAAGACACATACTTCAATTTTTGTTTTAGTTTTAGAAATCGCATGATTTAATTCTGGACTGTATAATCTCCAGTCCTTGTATCTTCCTGTGCAATTGGTTCTCAGTTTCTGGAATGCCCCCTCTTACAACAAGGGATCCCTGCTTGGATTTTTCTTCTTAAGCACTGATCCTAAAACCTCACTCCTCCTCATAGTATTCTAAAATCCTTTCTGAAAAATTGAAGTTGAGCCGATAATGCTGTAAACAAAAACTTGGCTTTGTTATTTGTAGAGGAGGGAGGGTAAGGAGCTGATAATTCCACTTATAGCAGCAGAAAGAGGACACGCAGGGGTAGTTTGGGGCAGGGTCTCCGGAACCCAAGTTGGTTTTGAACTCACTAGCTACCCAAGACTGGCTTTGAACTTCTGACTTCCTGCTTCCAGCTCTCACAGAACTGGTTTGCAGGTACCATCAACACACACAGCTTCTAGGACAGCAGGCTTACATTAAAAACCTTAAACCTGAAGTGCAGTTTGCATTCCCTGGTCCCAGATAGCTAAAAGCAACACTAGTCTTGCTTGGAAAGAGCTTACCATTTAGTAATCTGATACCAAATGGTGAGTTCTGAACACATACACAGATATACAGTAACATAGAGATGGAACAGGCTGTATTTATGTATTTCAGGATACATATGTATTTATGTGTGTGTATATATATATGTGTGTGTGTGTGTGTATACATGTAACAACAATTAATAAAAAACAGAGGCCATGAATTTGAAAGAGAGCAAAGAGAACTGCATGTTAGGATTTCAAAGGAGAATAGGAAAGGGAGAAATGAAATAATCATAATCTGATCTAGAAAAAATAAAATAAATGACTTTTAGAAATTAAATTAGAGCTGGTCTCAATGGCACACACATGTAATCCCATCTCTCAGGTATCTGAGGCAGGGGGATGGTAAGTGCAAGCAAATGTAGGCTACAGAGAGTGACGCTGAATAAAAATAAGCCAATGGATCAGGCATGGTAGGAGCTTTAGCCCCAGTACTCAGGAGGCAGATAGAGGAGGAGGAGCTCTAAGGGTTTCAGGCTAGCAAGTTTGTACGTGGATTCTACGCTTGCCAGAGCTACATAGCGAGCTCTGATTCAAAAAGAAAGATGGAAGAAAATAAACTAATAACATCCAAAAACAAGAGAGAGAGAGACAGACAGACAGACAGACAGACAGAAAGAGAGGGAGAGAGAGAGAGATAAGAAATGATCAAATGCATGTCTCCAAAGCATCATGACCCATGTTTAATCCTTGGTTGACACAAAAAGAAAAAAATGAAGAAGAAATGCAAATATAAAAATAAAATTGTAGGAAACCATTGAGAGCTCATTCTGTGTCCCCTTCTTTACCCCAGCTGCTATAGAATCTCTCCTGGAAGTGCATGGAGTGGTGGGCCACCCTGTGACACTGCCGTGTACTTATCCAATATCTCATGGGATCTCACCCATGTGTTGGGGCCGGTTGGCACGTTTTTCTGATAAATGTAAAAATGGTGTTATCCTGACCAATGGATACAACATCTCCTATAAGAGGAACAAGCGTTACCACCTAAAGGGGCCGCTTCTTCAAGGAAATGTGTCTTTGACCATGGAGGAAGTCACTGAGAGGGACAGTGGCTTCTACTGTTGCCGAGTGGAGATGAAGGAATGGGATGATGTACTGATCATCTCACTGATAGTTCATCCAGGTAAGCTGCCCTTGTTTCCTTGCTTATTTATTGCAAGTAAACCAACTCCTCTGTTTGCTAATAATTTGTTCTCTTCCTAGAACAAGAAAACAAAGACTCAAACATTTTTGTTATTGAACACTTGCTTTAGTTTTGAAATGTGATCTAATGTATCTTGATGTCTACGATCTCCCGATCCCCGCCTTTAGCTCTCTAGTCCTGAGAACACAAGTAAGTTTCACCAAACAGCTCCTTAATATTCCGTTTTGAGGCACAGAATACCTTTTATGTGCTTGCATGAAGTCCTAAAATTAACCTTAATTCAAGACCATGGGCTAAGTCAGGTTCCAGGTCCTAACTGCACTTGGGACCATCTTGTTGGTCCAGGAAACTGCATCTGCTCTCCATCCTGAAACTCAGTGGGGAGCTTTATCTAAGCTGAAGTAACCTGAACGAATGACTGTTCTCTGCCTCAGAGTCAATGTCTTGTGACTTTAAGTCACCTGTCCTCTACACTGTAAAAGCCCAGCAGCTCTGACCTGAAAAGCAGGCCACACAGGGAGCTGCTGCACTGATGAGCTGGCTTCCACAAGGGTCAGCTGACCTTGCTGAGCACGGGCCACATGCATAGGAGGACCAGAGTTCCACTCCAGGTCTGCCCTGCCTTGGACTTTAAGAGTCCTCACATCTTGTCACAAAATTATCCTTTTGTACAAGAATGTGGTCATAAGGAAAAGTGTTTCTCTTCAAGCGCCTGTCCAGTGGTGACCAGTGGGAAGCTCAAGAAAGCCCCAGTTCTTAAATCATTACAATTTCATTTGTGATGTGGACATTCTGCTTTTCTTTCAGCTTTTTACTAAAGGTTGAATAATGAGGGTAAACCTCCTTCTGATGCTATTTCTTAATCTCCTTTACTAAGTGCTTACCCTGACAATAGAAGCCAATAGTAACCTGTCTGTATTCTTTTTAAATTCAGACCATTACTTGGTAATTGCTCAACTCTATACTTTGCTATGTATTTTTTATTTCTTTAACTTATTTATTGATTGTTGATACAGGATCCCATTGTATAGTATGGTTGGTCTGGATGCCCACATGTAGATCAGACTGGCCTCAAACACACATATCCAACTGCCCCTGCTTTCTGAGTGATAGAATTGAAAGCCTGTGTCACCATGGCTAGTTGCATGAAATTATTAATAGCGGGCTTTAATGGAGCTTAGAAATTCTTTCACAGGTCACCGTTTAAAAGTCCTCTGACTGGCTGGTCAATAGGTCCACAAGTGACACTCTGCCTTATCCTTCACAACCAAGTCTACATTTTCTCATGATTTGAACTCACAGAGATTCCTCTTCAGCTGTCCTAGGACTGTCATCAGCTCCTTTAGATTTTCTCATCTACCTGGGAGAATAACACCCCAGAGCAAGAACAGCAAAGCTCCCGAGCTGGTGACTTCTTTCCTGGATGTTCTCACAGTGATCTTCTGACAAGATTGTTCCCATGCTTGTTTTTCTCTCCGCCTCAGAGATTGCTACTTTCTAGGGATGGTCTGTACTGTGTTCAGGCCTCTGCCCACACATTAGACTGGTCAGCAAACTATAGCCAGGGCCAAATAGATCTGGTTATGGGATAGACCCACTTACTGGCGAGAATAGTTTCACTGAAGCACGGCCACAAGGCCCATTGCTGTGCTATTGGCTATGACTTTCAAACTGGTTGAGGTGTGTACTTGCTACTGAACACATGTTTTTCGGTTCCCAAGCTGAAAACATTTACTGTTTGGTCTTTAACAGCGATTGGGGGCCAATGATATGGCTCAACATGTAAGGGCACTTGTTGTCAAGCCCAGTGATCTGAGTTCAATTCCTGGGACCTACATGGTGGAAGGAGAGAAACAGCTCTCTCAAGCTGTCCTCTGACCTCTACACATGGCCCACAGCGCGTGCGCACACACACACACACACACACACACACTGTGGATGTGTCTACCAGAAAGTTACAGTTATATTTTGTGGTTTGACTAGGAGTGGGGTGGGTTGTTTTCAATACCTAAGCATATTGTGTATATGGAAGGTGGAACTCAATGGGCAGCATGGGGCTGTTCAGTTCTTTATGCTTAGGACCTATTGCCCATTACAGTCGGACTCAGTGCCTCATGACTTGAAGCTGTTACCCAACATGCAGTGCTTTAGAATCTGAGAACTTAATGAACCATCTGGAAAATTCAACACTGTGTCATTTCCATCCACAGAATTATCAAGAGTTCAGTAGTAACTAACGTAGGTTACTATATGAATGTGTTCTGTCAATTTGTATTTAGACTTGAGCCCCACCCATAAGATATTATCTACATGCAAATAGTACAAAAATTTCAGAAATACCCAAATTCTGAAATGTCTAAAACCAAGCATTTCTGGATAAGGAGTATTCATTCTGTTTCTCTTAGATGGGAAGAAACAATGGAAGACTATGTCCTTTCTCTACCCAAGTAGAAGATCCTCTGTGTTGCGCATTGCATGGGCTTTCTCATGGGCTAAGCTTCAGCTAAGATCCAGGACTGTGTGGCGTGTACTCTTAGAACTGACTGCATTGAGCATGCTGAGCCTGCATCTGTAGAAGTCAGGCACTTGCCACTGAATGGCAGATAATCAGTCCACCCACTGACCACACCGTGTAGAGCCGTGATGATGTTTTCCATACACACACCTCCTCATAGGGTAATAAGGTCTTGGATTTGATTCTGCAGGATTCTTCTAGACTTGTTTTACAGTGAGTTCTAGATGAAGGTATGCTTGCCCAAGTTCTGTCTCTACAAGTACAAATAGATTTTCACTCTTTTTGGGCTCCTGGGAGAAGCAACCTTCACTTCAGTATGTGTAAGGAACACAGAAGAAAAAGGATGTGTTTTCTGATCATCTCACTTGATGCCTCTTCTGTATACTGCAATCTTTCCCTAGAAAGCAATCCAGCACAGGACCCACCAACGATCATGACTAGAAGATTCTATATTGGAATCTCCATTACCTTGCTGTTTCTCCTTCTTGCAAGCACAGTGGTTATCACAAGTAAGTAATTTAAAGATGATTCCCAATGGTAGGACAAATGATACATGGTAAACAATAAGTGATCGCAGAAACCAAAGAATTTTTGCAAAGCAAAAAGTTTTACTTCTAAAGAGGGGTGTAAAGCCACTTTAGTCAACAGAACAAGCATGCCCAGTGGGGGTTTCGCTGGGCCTTTAACTCTAAATCACAGAGTCCTGTGCCTGACTCTGAGTGCTCAGAGCTCGGCCTCACAGTCTAGGAGACTTGCTGTATAAAGCAGAGCAGTGACTAGGGAGAATGCTGTCTGCGCACAGAATTTGACGGTAGGAAAATGCTTACTCCACAGTTCCTCTTGCCTAATGGTGTCTTCCCACATTTCTTTCAAGATGGCACTTCCTCTGTCTTCTCTAGCCCTGTGGTAGAAGACAGTGCATTTTATGTCTACTTCCCAGACCAAGGAGCTAGAGCAAGGCTTCTCAGCCGCTCTGACTGCCTGCAAGGAACTCCACATGCCATGGGGTTCTTTTCTGTGTTCCCCAATGCAGGATGCATATTGTAGTCCCTTCTGCATCCCAGGGATGTGTTAGGACCTATTGATCTCTGACAATATTCCTAACATCTGTGAAATGTTCTGTGACCTTGGTTTGCATCACAGTGTGGGTGCTAGGGACCCAGTGGGTGTTCTCTGCAAAAGCAGCAAGTGCTCTTAACCACTGAGTTAAGTCTCTAGTTTCAGTCATTTATATTTTCTGTAGAGCTTCTTTTAATTTTTGAGATTATAGTATAACAACGTCATCTCCCCATCCCCTTTTCTCCCTCCAAACTCTCCCATATGCTGCTCCGTGCTCTCTTTCAAATTCATGACCTCTTTATACATGAATTATTACATGCATGTACATATATACATATGCATCTATATCCCTAAATGCAACTGCCTCCGTCTGCCTATTGTTCTATGCAGGAATGCTTCCTTTGTTTTAAGACAATGAACATGAGCTCATTATTGCTCTGTTCCACATGACTAGGTCAAAAATGGGGAGTCAGACTATGCCTGTCAAGCCTCAGGAAGTTTCCCTCTAATTATTTAGCTCTTGTATATCCAAAATGATCACTTAAGCCGGCTTTGGTGGTATGCACCTATAATTACGGGACTTGAGCTGCTGAGGCCGAAGAATCACAGCTCCTAGGCTAGGTGATGTATAAAAGAGGGGGCTAGAAATTGCATAAAATACTATAAATGTGCTCCCTTCCTTAGGCCAAAACCACTTATTCTCCCCTAGGGAGGGCATTTACTGGGAGAATAAGGTCTTTAACAAGGATGGGGGAGCAAGTGGTACACACCTCCTAAACTGTACTGAGGAAGGAGTAAAAGCCAATACAGTGAGTGCTTTTAAAGTCTCGAAAAAACAAAAACAAAAAAAAAATAAATAAAAAATAAATAAATAAATAAATAAAGGATCCTTGATGGAAGAGATCATCAACAGGACCTGTGTCTCAGGTCACCTTGGAGAGTCTACGTTAAAATTAAAAACCTAAACTTCTTAATTTCTTTCAGTGAGAGACAATTTACCAATGCCATTCTAGCACGTTAGGGATGCTCTGTGTGTGAGTGCACCAAGCCATGAATGCAGAGACAATACTTCCTGTGGGGTACAGGAAGGAACCTCCCTAAGTTACCAGGGAATGATTCAACTAAAAACAGAAATGATATCCTTGATTAGAAGAAAAAAGCACCACGAGTGTTTTTGAGTATATGTTCAATTTTCTTTTCATCTCCCCTGCCTCCTCTTACCCAAATTTAGAGTGCATCCTTATGAGAGGGCAGTCGGGATCTCGAAGGTAAGCTGGCACGGTGTGTGTCAATTGCTCTTGAACTTACAGACTTGTATATTTTTCTTGCTGTTGTTCCCTTCTTTCTTCTCCTCTCCCCTTCCCTCCTCACCTTTCTCCTCCTCTTCCCTCTCCCCACTCTCCCCCTCTTCCTCTATCCCTTTCCTCTTCTGTCTTCCTCCTTCTCTTTCTCCTTCTCCCTTATTTTCTAGACTAAGATATTTTTCCTGGCTACCATTGCCCATCTTGATTCTAAAATGAGTTTTCTAAGCCCCTCTCTTGTCCTGATACCTACCAGGGATGGGTCAGCATTCTGATTTCCCTACCTTTGTGTCTGAACTGGTACCCAAGGAGCCTCTCATCACTGACTGCCTGAATGGTAGATTTTGCTCATGGGAGATGAATTGAATGAGTTGCTTTGATTTCCCTTTTCAGCTGACTTAATGCTTCCTTCATTGGGTGCCTATTGTATTATAAGCTTGTGAAAGGGGGAAAGACCTCCCTCAGCCGTTACACTCTTGCACAGGTCTCAGTTTTGGCTCCTACGACCCATGTCACAGGACTCACACTGCCTGCATTTCCAGCTTCTTGGGTGTGTGTGGAGAGGGTAGCATCTGCATTCGTGTGCACATACGCACCACACAACAACTGGCGGGCATACATGTTATTCGCATACACTCAAGCAAAGCACACACACTAAATAAAGAAATCGGTATTTTCTAGAAAATTGATGAAAAAATCAGAAATCATAAGAGCTATTAGGCAGGTCATTTTAGGATACCTTCAGGCAAGTAGCATGGGGGGATGATAGGGTGGTGTGGTGGGCTGTGTGAGTGAGCCCCAAGGAAGCAGAAGATTTGGAGAATTCCTGTAGAGGCAAGGGATGCAAAGGACCCGGCAAGGCAGGGCCTCTGCCATTCGTACCAAGTGCTCATCACTCATATATACAAACTGCCTGTTGCCTTGTAGGCTGTCTCTCCCCCATGGATGCCATGTAGTTATCTGCATTGATGTAAAGCCGTCTAATCTGCTTCATTTTGCTCAAGACTGGCTCCATACAGGGGCTTTTTCATTTTTCAACCAAAATTCATACCCGTCTGGCTACTGTCCATCACACCCAGTTCTCTTCCGTGGCCCATTTTGACTTAAGACTTCTCTGTGTCTGAGCCAATTGCGTGAGCCAATCCACAGTCAGCGGATTTAGCTGTTCTTGTTTCTGTCCTAGCCCTCACAGTAATGAATATGCCATGTGCCAAATAATGTTTTCTAAGCATCTTATATTAGGAAAACAGACTCAGGAAGAAGGGTCCCAGGTCACACTATGTAGAGCACAAAGGCCTCATTCTTATGACGCCATGTTTAGAATTACTTCCGTTAACAACTTCTGATAATAAAAAGGAAATTTTTCCCTATAGATGAAAAGCACATCCCTTTAACCCATTGCTTGCTCTTTGTGACTTTGTAACATTTTTAAAAACTTATACTTTAATTCTTATTTTCTATCGTATGTGTGTGTGTGTTTGTGTGAGAAGGATAGAGAGAAAGAGAGACAAGGAACAAGGAAAACAGAGAACGTTTGGGTTTGTTGTATACATGTGTCTTCATACAGAGGCAGAGAAGGGTGTTGAGTGCCCCACTCTATCTCTCTGTGCCTTTTCCCATGGAGGCAGGGCCCCTCCCTGACTGATAGCATGTGTATCTCTGGGCTGTCAGCGAGTGAGCCCCACTGATTTTCTTATCTCCATTCTCCCCAGTGATGGGGTTTCAGGTATGTGAAGATGCTTGACTTGTTACATGAGTGTTGGGCCTGAACTCTGATATTCCTTCTGTGCAACAAACACACTTATCTCTAAGTCATGTGTCCAGCACCAAATCTTGGGTTGGTTTATTATTATTATTATTTTGTTAAAAATAATGAAGAAAATGTAACATAAAAAGAAAAACAAGCTGAGTTTGAGGCCAGAACTAAACCCAGCCCACTACTTGACAAATTCTAGATATTTAGTTACGGTATTTTCTGCCAGTTATACAACACTAGTTCATCTAAGTTCTCGATTCTAAATTGTTTCTGTACATATCCAGGTGTCACTGGCCCACGAATAAAAGCTTTGTCCATGTTCTTTGTAATTCTCAGGGTAGGTGTGTTCTTCCTGTGGCTGCCTGGAGATGTTCCTTTGGGTCCTATATTTCAGTCACAGAGACAGCCACTGTGTACAAATGTCAGAACTGCACGGTGTTGAAATGCCACCCACAAGTTAAAGTTAATCTGTTTTCTTCTTGGATTTGCTCCTTCATGAGTTCTAGAAGCTCAGACATCAGTCCACTGTGCCCACCATGATTAGCATGGGCGCAGAATGAGCTCTCCAAGTGAAGCCTCTCCCATAGTTGATGGCACAACCAGTGCTCTCCCAAAATTAGTTCCTTGATCTCAAATACCCGATATTTTTGTGCTCGTGCCATATGAATGTCATACATGTAGTCTTTGAAACGGTGTCATAGAGCACCAGCTTTTGTGAACAGGTACTGCACTTTTACATGTGTTCCTACTTCATGCTTAATGTCAGGGAATGTAGACACTACACAGATTTCAAAACCCTTTCTTCTTTTAAATAAGAAATTATTTATTGTTGGTGGGTGGGTGTGTGCAGGTTGCATGACACCTGTGGAGGTCAGAGGACATCTTTGTGGAGCTGGATCTTTTCTTCTACCTTTATATGGACTCCAGGGGTCTCACTGAGATCACCAGATGCTCCTAACCCATTCTAAAGAGTCACAGTGCAAAGTTGTCAAACCAGCGGTCATCCAGGTCCTAGCCCAGTCCCCAAGGGCACATCTCAGTTAGGTAGCTCAGCTTGATGTTAGGTATCTTACTCTTGATGTTAGGTATCTTTTTCTACTGTGTGTGCATACCCTGATGGATGCCAATATGAACTGATATTTTTAAAAATAATTCTTAGTCAGTCTGATGCCTTTTGAACATACTTCCCTATAACTTACTACTAGGGCTTTGTGTGGTGCTGCTGACTGGTACTGTTTTTGTGAAAGAGGCTCCTTGAATCCTGAGTATACACCATAGATGAAAGCTCTTCGTGGACCTGAAAGGTGACCTCACTCTGTTTTCTTCAACATCTCTCTCTCTCTCTCTGCAGCTTGGTAGCACTTCGTGTCTGTAGGATCGGAACTTTACAGAATATAGAGAGCAGGCGACCACGAGCCCAAGAGAACATCTACATTATTGAAGATGGTCCTCCTGTCTGAGATTAAGTTGCAGTAGAAGACAGCAATGAGATATCACCAAGCTGGACACCCACTTTAAGCTCCAGGACTCTTTCCTGTGTTGCTTCATGGGGAGTTCCTGCTTTCCAGCAAGAGTGGAAAAGATGGCCTTTTTCGCTGTCTGTCCCTACTCTCACTGTTAAAATGATGTCCGGTCTCTGTTCATGGCAGAACTTTTTCTCAAACATGTTTGCTTTAACATTTGGGGATTCCTTTAGATCCCACGATTCTTTTTTTTATATATTTTTATTTTTTCATTCAAAAATTTCCACTTCCTCCCCTCCTCCCATTCCTCTCCCGTTCCCCCACTCACCCTCCTCCCTCCCCCTCCAGTCTTAAGAGATGGCAGGGTACCCTGCCCTGGATTCCATAATTCTTTTATCCATGAAAGAGAAATCATTGATAACGCAAGAATGGATTCCTATCTTGGTTGCTAAAACCATCCAGCAGAGAGGACTAGATTTAAAGGAAAAAAATAAAATAAAACGCAAGCAATGCAGGTGATATTTAATTTAGAAACACTTCATAATAATGTCATGTCTATTTATTATAACTCAAAATGTCACTTAGCCTGACCGTCTCTAAGTGGCTCTAGTTATGGGAGTGCCTTCATAGATGAACAAAAGAGTCTAATATCACCATTAGCATTGTGTATACTTTCTCATGGATCTTGAAATATGATGTGTTGTTATGTGGTTGATCTTAGGATAAGGATGGGTGTTTCATATCAGGATAGGTTTCCAAGGTGAGAATGGACCAGGCAGACATCAGGGAAGAAGATAGTGGACCAAGGGACTGAGGTCATCAGTGCTGTTTCCCCTGCAGTCTGACTTGGTGCCCAGTTCTCC
Organism: Microtus oregoni; assembly: GCF_018167655.1. Classification (NCBI taxonomy): domain Eukaryota; kingdom Metazoa; phylum Chordata; class Mammalia; order Rodentia; family Cricetidae; genus Microtus; species Microtus oregoni. Next base: position 2,483,614 of record NW_024543086.1, read on the forward strand.
TATTCTAACCACTGGGCTCTGAATCAGGAGCTGGAAGGAGGCAATGCAGAGATGAAGGGGAGGGGGGGGCACAGGACACAGGCTCTGCCTGGGAGAAGTCCTACTCCAGGTATGACAGAGTTCGGACTATCACCGGTTTCATTCAGATTTCTAAATTTCTAATTGTTGCCAAGTCATATTTATATTTAAATTATTTAAGAAAGAAAAAGCATTTTCATAGTCAATCAGTTCATCATAATCGATGAAATATTGGGTTTTGCTGGAGTTAACAAAGGCTATTGTGTTGTTTATATTCGTTGCCACTTTGGTTGTTGAGAAGAGCAGATTTGCTAGAGGGTATTAATTTCTATTTCAGTTTGAGTAAGCCCTGACTCCGGTTAGAGACACTCAGCCCGTAGGAGAGCAGGGGTGGATCTCAGTCCACATTCCACCGCTGTTCTACAGAGTTCTAGGAAATGAGTCTGTGTCTCATTAAGGGTTCCTTGGGAAGGTCAGATAAGAAAAGTTGCATTGAAGGTTTCTGAGTGGGATTTCCTTGTCTATTCTAAAAAATGATTATTCAAATCACTGTGTTTTCTTTGTCTTATATTTGAAGCACTTATACAACAAAGCAGGGCTTTCGCTTCCTGCCTGTTTCATGATTCCTCTCTGGTGACTGCAGGGTTCTGCAATTTGAAGCCTGCACTATTCTTCAGTCTTCCTAAAGATGTGTGACAGACATGAAAGGGACTGGAAGTCTGTCTGTCCTGTTCCCCAAACTTGCTTGCAGTCAAACACAGTGCATTCTTCGAAACTGAACGTTTGGGACTCAGTGGAGAATAGGGCATACACACATGAAAAAAAAAAGACCTGGGCTCTAATCCTAACACTGAGTGGCAACAGTTGGGTAACTTGTTCTGAGTTTCTATTTCTCTTCATCAATTTGATGTTAATGTTTCCACACTGACCTTGGTGTATCATGATCGTTGCAATGAAATGTCACTCATGAGAGTCTCTGAGGAATTGTGGGGATGGCTCATAGCTAAGAGTGTATACTGCCCTTGCAGAGAACCTGAGCTGGGCTCCCAGCACTGACAGTAGGAGTTTTATATCTGCCTGGGACTCCAGCTTCAGCGGATGTACCACCTCCCTTCTGGCCCTTTGAGCACATACTGGTACAAAAATGCAAATAAATCTTAAGAAACGAAAAATAGTTCTTTGAAGATGGAAAACATACAGAGTGTAAATTTCCTCCCAGTAGGTTTCATAATAATAAGAGATCAGGAGTTTGTGCTCAATAAATGACTTAACTTTTGTTACATTCATAGACCTCTTACATGATCTCTTTCTTTAAAGAATTGTTTTCCTTTGAAATACTTAATGTTTGGTAATTTTCTCATACTATAGGAAAATTTGTTAATTCGGGATTAATAGGATAGAAAAAGAGGAATTTAATGTAAAAAAAAATCCCCGTGTTTTGGATTTTAGCTTTACCTTGTTTTGTTTCCTCCCCCACCCCTCTCTTCTAAGACAAGGTTTCTCTATGTAACAGTCCTAGCTGTCCTGGAACTAGCTCTTTAGACCAGTTCCAGTCTGTTTTTGTTTTCTTGAAACAAGATCTTGCTAAGTAACCTCTCCTGTCCTGAGATTTCCTTCTGTAGATTAGGCTAGCCTGGAATTCGCAGAGTCCCACCTACCTCTGCTTTCTGAATGCTGGGACTGAAGTTGTGTCCTGCCTGGAACAAGCCTTGTTTGATCGTATTGAATGGTGTTTCAATATTGATCTCTCAAGACACAGTTGATTCCATTACCTGCACCCTGCCTTGGAGTAGTTCCAACACTTGATTGTATGCACATTCATTAATAAAATGCAGTGTTTGGAGGGTAGAATTGGTTAAACATACGAGCTGCTCTTCCAGAGGATTTGGATTGATCTCTAGCACCTACAAGGTGACTTGCATTGGTCTGAACTCTATCCCCAGGGGATCAGACACTTTCTTTATGCATCCATGGAAATTTCAAGTCTGTGTTTCACAGACATTCATGCAGGCAAAACACACATACAATCCATTAATAGAATAATAATTAAAAAAATAGAAGTATTGTTTTTTTGAAAAATGACTTGCCATTTCTTTTTCATGTTCACCAGTTCATTGGAGCTAGGCATTTTCACTTGCTGTATGGAATATTCCCAGCTTGTGTACAAATATGTCAAAGGTTGTCAAGGGAGCTGGGGAGATGGCTCAGTGTAAAAAAGGATTTTCCCCAAGAATGAGGACCTGAGGTTGAATATACAAAAGAACCCATGTGAAAAGCAGGATATGGTGTCAGGGTCCAGCCTCAACAGTGTTCGCACGTTCCAGGCTTGGGTCATGTGGATTAGAAATGCCACGCAGACAGAACAGAGATACAAAAGAAATACAGAGACATAGGACAGAACTGGGAGGGCAATCCAGTGAATAGTAAATAGTCTTGTGTTTGTTTTCTAATCTAAAAGCAGGGGAGGCAAAAGACTGCTTTAACATGACACATTGAATGAACAGAACAATTACCTGCTTCAGTACTGGAAGCATCAAGCCATTATATCCTTAGTTAAGTATTCTGTTGTTTAGGCAGGACATGTAATGACCACACCTGAGACCAAGCATCCTGTAGGCAACCACTCCCTGGGTCAAACCTCCTGTCATATCCTTGAAGAAGCAGGAATAGACTTGAATTCTCTGACCTTTGGTCAGAGTGGACCAAATTCATCGCAGTGGGCCACCTCAGTACCCCAAACGCCAAGTAACCATACCCTAGACCAAGATATCTTGTTTGTAATCATACCTTAAGTTAGACCTCTTATTGATAACTTTGAAAGAGCGAGAGTAGGCTCACACTCTCCTACCTTCAGTCAAGGTGGTGCAGGCTCACTTTTGTGGGCCCCCACCATATGGCTGTGTATCTGTAACCACAGCCTACAGGGAGAAAAGACACAAACGCAAAGGCATGGGTGTTTCTCTGCACTAGAAATATTATATCAGGTTAGCCAGGCATGGTGGTACATGCTGTTAGTCTCAACAGCTGTGAGGCAAAGGCAGGTGTCTCTCTGTAAGTTCAAGACCAGCCTGGTCTACTTAATGAGTTCCAGGTAGCCAGGGCTACGTAGAAAGACCCTATCTCAATATATATAAATGTGTGTGTATGCCTGTGTGAGTGTGTGTGTGTGTGTGTGTGTGTGGTGCATGCTATATGAGGTTGAATGAGATGACAGGCACATATGTTGGCTCCTGGGCCTAGGATTCTGGGTAAGTCACAAATTATCCAAGCCCTTTGATTTCTGTTAGTCTCTGCCTCTCCTTCTGTCCAAGAGGTGGCCATTGAGACCTCTAGATTTCCTGTCTCAGAAATTGCCCTCCTGCCTCTATAAAAATCTTGAATATTCACAGATTTGGCCAAATAAGTAAAGAAAAATGTTTACTACTATTATAATTTTATTAAAAATAGCCATTTAGTCCATGTCTTGCATAAAACTTTTACAAATATTAGAGTTCAATTAGTCTCTTTCTCCTCTCTCTCCTCTCTCTCTCTTTCTCTTTTTGTATATAAGTGTGTCTATCTATCTGTGGTGTGTGTCTGTGTGCCTGTGTGTCTATGTGTCTGTGAGCGCACTTGCTATCAAGAGCATATGAGATAAAAAGACACCTTGGAGAAAGCAGTTCTTTCTTTCTATCATGTGAGTCCTTGGGAATGAACTCAGGTCTCAAACAAGTGTCTTTATGCATAGAACCATGTTGCTGACTGTTACTTAAACCTTAGCTTAAAAATGCTTAATAAGAAATGATTCTATTTTAATTAGATATTAAGTATACTTACTGTAATGAATTATTATCTTCATTATTTTCTGATTAACTCTGGGCTGGCACTGTTGCTTATATCAGAACTAAAGGATTGATAAAGTAAAATCAGGGTCCTTTCTAGCTGGACACCGACCATCAGCTTCCTCAGGTGTCAGCCACATAAGGAGGAGCTCAGTTCTTTCTAGGGCCAAGGTTGGAAGCTCTCTGAGGAGACAAAGGAGACAGAAGAAGCTGATCTCAGGGCACATCAATCAGGGAGATTAATCTCATCTCATTTCTGGGTAGAGTTATGCTCTTAAATTCTATGAAGCTCTTTTAATTTTTCTGAAATGGGAGAGGAAAATAGGTTAAGTCCCCTCCCATCATGTCATATAACTCACAAGCTACGTCTTGTAAGAATTCAATAAGAAAATGAGACCATAATGGTTAGTCCAGTGTCTGGTCACAGTGTGTTCTCAGGGTACATTAACCCCTACCTTTGATACTGTCAAATATGCCAGGAGGCAGAATGAGAAAATGGTTCAGTACTGCAGCAAGAGTAACCTGGGTCTTAAATCCAGATCTTTCTATAACATACACATACACACTAATTGAAAAAGTAAAAATATTCTTTAATTTATAAATAGTCCATACTTACAGAAAAGTCCAACAACACAACCTCTTTCTGTGTGGGTTTCTTTTTCTTTTTTTCTCTTTTTTAATATTTATTTATTTATTATGTATACAATATTCTGTCTGTATGTATGCCTGCAGGCTAGAAGAGGGCACCAGACCCCATTACAGATGGTTGTGAGCCACCATGTGGTTGCTGGGAATTGAACTCAGGACCTTTGGAAGAGCAGGCAATGCTCTTAACCTCTGAGCCATCTCTCTAGCCCCTCTGTGTGGGTTTCTACATTGCTTTCTCAGGTGCCTCTTTTTAACACTGAACCATGCCTGGGCTTCTAGAACTGGGGTTTCTCCTTACAGTGCTCAGCACACACAGCTATTTGTCTATTTGAACAAATAACTTCTGGTCTGAAGGTGTAGCTCAGTGGGTAAAGTGGCTTTTGTAGCACGCAGGAAACTCCAGTGTTTCATACACCGTAATTGCAGCACTCTCTGAAGGTAGAAACAGGAGGATCAGAAGTTTGGGGTCATCTTCAGCTACACAGCAAGTTCCGGGCCAGGGTGGGCTGAGGGAAAACCTGTCTCTTGAAAAAAACAAAGAGCCAGTTTGGTTGTACTTGGAGGCCATCACCACGTTGAAGATCTAAATACTCCCAACCACCTAAGAACTCACACGCTTCCCCGATAGTGAAGTTGAGTATAGTCTCAGTTCTCTGAGGACAAGAACTCAGGCACTGGAACTGAACGCTTTAGAGCAGCCGTTCCCACAAACACAAATGGGGGGAGCACACTGACTGGGAAGCGACCTTTGAGGTCTGTTCTGAAAGAAGAGAATGTGTCACCTCTGTGGAGGCCTAGCAGCAGCAAGATAGGAACAGAGAACCCCAAAAAAGATCTGTGTGGGTGTCAAAACCAAAATTCTAACTAGAACAAGATGGTGGCCCCCAATAAAGTCTCAGAGGTAAACTGAGGCTGGGTCCTAAGTTCCAGCAAGCTGTCCTGCCCAAAGTGTTCTTGTGACTGGAAAGAAGTAGCTGGAACCATGTGGATTATCAGATTACATAGTCTTTACCTGAACTTCCAAGATGGTGAGGCTGATGCACTTGTAACAGGAATTTACTGTTGTAACAGGAAGGTGGTTGTTGTCTGTCTGGGGTGAAATGATGACAATGGCAGAGAACTTCGCTGAGGCCTGGAGCAGACAGGCCTTGAAGCCCTTCACCGTCAGCACTGTCTTCCACCATAGCTCAGTAACACCAGGTCAGGAGAGTTTCACCAGGATCTAGTGGTCATTTTGGCATAAGAAAACTGGGAAACACTGAGAAGGCAGAAGGATGCAGATCCTTGTGAGTTTGAAGCTATTCTGGTCTATATAGAGAGAATAAGTTAGCCTAGCCTATCTAGAGAGCTTGATATAGTAAGAACCTATCTAGAAAGAGAGAGAGAGGTAGAGACAGAGACAGAGAGAGCGAGTGAAGGAATGAAGGAAGGAATTGTTCCATCCCTAGTAGATAAACAGGATGAAATAAAAAGATTTTTAGTTTAAGGGTCTATATTATTTTAAATAATTTTTTATCTTTTTAAAATATGTTATATTAATATGAGTAGGGAGGGATGAGTGTATGTACATGCACCATGTGTATGGATGAGCCCACAGGCACCGAGAGAGAGACTTGAATCCCATAGAACTGTAGATAAATGGGATGAGTTGTCCTGTGGGTGCCGAGAGCCTAACCAGGATCCTCTACAAGAGCAGGAAGTACTCCTAACCATGGAGCCATCTCTCGGGCCTTAAAGTTCTATATGTACATATCATTTGAGTATTTGAGAAGACTCACCAATGCATTAATACATGTTAAATGGAGGCTCTACTTTCTTACTATTTTCATTGCACTGTGAATGTGCAAGTGTGTGTTTGTGTTGGGTTGTGAATGAACACACAGGACAGAAGAGGGTGTCTGGTGTCCCCTTCTTTTTCTCTGCCTTGTCCATTGAGTCGGGATCTCTCCCTGAATCTGGACCTCATGTTTTCTCAGTAAACTGGAAGCCATAAGGCTACAATTACCCTCTGCTCCCCTTCCCCCATTTTTCAGGACTGGGAGTCATGTGCTCTTGGAGTGGTGTCTCCTTAGGTGGGTGCTGGGATGCTCAGTTTTGCCTCCATGATTACACAGCAAGTACTTCTAACTACTGAGCCATCTCTCAAGCCCTATCACCTGTTTCTTTTTAGTATGTGTAGTGGAAAATTAAAACTGCTCACGTAACCCTCATTGTATTCGTACCAGACAGTGCTAATCTAGATGTACGAAGCAATTACACAGACCTCTCCAGGGGAGTCTAATGCTCAATGAAGAGAGAATGAGGAAAGCCCAGTGTTTAACTTAGACTCTATTTGTGTTAGTGCAGCCTGGCTGGTGTTTTGTTTATTTGTTTTGAGATGAGGCTTCATGTAACCCAGGAATCTCAAGTCTCTGTAGCCGAGCCTGGTCTTAGATTCTCCATCCGCTCTAGTTCTGGGGCACCAGAATCCATGGTTGTCTTTTCTTCTGTATGTCTTATTTTTTAGTATTTCAGGATAGATGAGCATAATCTTTACATGTTATTTGTTTACTTAGCTAATTTATTTATTTATACAACTGGCCTGTATCCCCACCCTTGCTTTTGGTTTTGGTTTTTTGGGGTGGGGTCTTGTTCTGTAGACCAGGCTGACAGCACATTAGCAATCTCCCTGCCCAGTACTGGATTTTCACTTGCCCACTTTGAATTTCATTCACGAGCAACCACACCCAACTTAAGCATTCTAACTTGAGGAACCAGTCCCAGGACTCCCAGTAAGAATTATGGATCATGCCAGTTTCCTTATTTTGATGAAAGTACAATGATGTACACATTGCATGCTTTAGAAAGAGCTGGATGGATACAGGGACACGTGATTTTGCTGCAGATCCAGATTGTTTCAGGATAAAGATTTGTACAACAGTAACAAGGAAATTAACAATGCAAGGAGATCTGTATCTTCCCAGAATACCATAAGCAATTAGCTTCCAGCAGTCTGCCCTGCCCAGAGAGTCTTGTGACAGCCTGACTGGAAAGAAACAGTTAGAAGGGTATGGATGTCAGATTCAGAGTCTTTACCTGAGCTTCCAGGATGGTGAGGCTGTTGCATGTGTATTGGGAATTCTTAGCCTGAGTAGGATGGTTGGTGTCATTGTTGGAAGAAACAGTGAAAACTGCAGAGAATTCCCTGAGGCCTGGAGCAGACAGGCCTTGAACCCCTAATTCTCTGCACTGAGCCTGTCTTCCACCACAGCTCAGCCAACAGCAGGTCAGGAGAGTTTGGCTAAGACCTAGCGATTAACTTTGGCAGAACCACACTGCTGCAGCCCAGCACAGGTGCTGATGCACAGATCCATTATAGAGCAACCATGTAGGAAACAGTCTTCCTAGAGTTGCCCACTTCCTTTTACTTTTTGTTTGTTTGTTTTTGTTTTGTTTTTTTGAGACAGGGTTTCTCTGTGTAGCTTTTGGAGCCTGTTCTGGAACTCGCTCTGTAGACCAGGCTGGCCTCAAAGTCACATAGATCTGCCTGATTCTTTTTACTTTTTACTGAAGAGTTTTCTGTGTAAGCTCAGCTCACAGCTGAGCAGTGGTAACATCGGTGTGTCACAGAGGGCAGGAGGGAGATACAGGGATGGTCATGGCAAGGATGGCTGTAACAGCACATGTTTGGTAGCATGCTAAATGTCTACCAGTGGGAAAGCAGGTAATAAATATGATGCATTCGTGATATAAGCCACGAGCCTGAGTAATCATCTGGGTACAGAATGCCAGAAGTCACGGTGCTACTGAGAAAATCAAGTGCAGGTTGTGTGTGTGTGTGTGTGTGTGTGTGTGTGTGTGTGTGTGCACAGTAGGCTTCTCTGTGTGCACACCATGTCAGGGAGCAGCAGTGTGTGGAGAACTATTTAATGTTTGGACTCAAAGTGGGCAGCATGAATTGGTAAGAGTGTGGAAAGGGAGATGTGGTTTCATGCCCATTTGATATGGCTGGCTGCTTTCTTACATAGATGTGCACATACAAATGTATTGAAAGGAACTACTGTTGAACATCAAAGCGACCCCAGCAGTGTGAAATGCAGCAGCTTCTTATTTGTCAAGGTTTTTGTTCACTGTATTGTGGGGATTCGGTCACTCCTCCCCTGGCTAATGACGGGGCAGCTAGCTCAGACCCCTGATCTAAAAATGGCAACAATGGCCATTTTTTTCCTGAGTGTTGACTCCATTGGCTCTGGCTTTTATTTTCAAAGAGCTGTTAACACTTATTCTCTCTGAGAACCAAGATTCTGCAACTGGGGGGTGGGGAGTCAGGGACACACAACACATGGGAACTGAGAGACACGCAAGTTCCCATGCTCCACGTCAGACCAGTGGAGGCAGGCACTTTAGGGAAGGAGCAGAAGTTGCCCACGCTGGCCTCAAACTGTAGAACTTTAAGACAATTCTGAAGTTATTTCTGACAACTCTCAGCACTTCCCCTCCTCCCCTGGGAACTAAGGACATAACAGCTATGCATACATGTACTGAGTTGTTGGGAACTTTCCATCTCCCTGAATAGGGGCAAGATAACCCTTAGGTGTTGACTCAGTTACTGATGTTTTGACTTAGTCCCTGGGAAGGGACAAAGTGACCCTCAGAAGTTTTCCTTTACCTCATCTGATCTGGCAACCACTCTCCAGCCAATTCTTGGTAATAGCCTTTTGAATAAGCCAATCATAATAGTTAAAGAACAACCCCCAGACACCCCTTCCTTCTGTGGTTTTTCCCTTTAAAAATAGCCTGTACCAGACATTTAGGGTCTTCTAGCCTGCCAACTGCTGGAAGACCCTGTCATGACAGAATTAATAAAGTCTTCATGCTTTTACATCAGCTGTGATATGAGAGATGAACTCTTGGGGCGACTCCTCCTCCTCGGTGATTGGACGCTAGGGTCCAACAAAACTCATGCAGTTCTGCCACAGACTCCTCGGTACAGGGATTAAAGGCAGTCATCACTTCCCAGACTGCTAATTTGTCTTTTGAGTGACGGTGTTATCACTCAGGCTAACCTGGAACTTGCTCTGTAGCTCAGTCTGGTCTCTAGTTCAGGATCTTTCTGTCTCCACCTGCCAGGCTCCAGGTTAAGAGGCATGGGCAATCATCGTAAGTGTTTTAACAGGACTCGCTGCTTCCTCTGGTGACAGAGAATCATTGGCACCGTCAATCCTCCTCCCAACAGAGCAGCCAGAGTTTCCTCTTTAATTCTATGATGCATTACCAACAGAAATGGACCCACCCCTCACCGTCTTACCCTCCTCCCCTCTCTGTGTAGGATCTTTGGAAGATGCAGTTATAGTCAGATTGGTAAAAATGCGTATCTGATCTGCCCTGCCACTATACTCTACCTGCCCCTGAGACTCTTGAGCCTGTGTGCTGGGACAAGGGACCCTGTCCTTGTTCACGGTGTGTCAATTGGGTGCTTGCCACTGATGAAAAAGATGTGGCATATCAGAAATCCAGAAGATACCAGCTAAAGGGGAATTTCCTCAAAGGAGATGTGTCCCTGACCATAGAGAATGACCGTGAGACCTAGCTGGCCGTGGAACCTACTGCTGCCAGGTACAATTCCCTGGTCTGGGGAATGGTAAAAAAAAAAAAAAAATTAGACCTGGAATTAGACATCAGACCAGGTGAGTAGGCCTTCCCATGTTCTCTTTGTCCATAAGAATCACCCGTGGGTCATGACACGATAATAAATATATGGATTATTATCACCTCTGACTTCCCTCGCTACAGTCCTGGCGTGGGAAGGCCTAGGATGAAGAGGCCTCACCCCAAACTCCTCCAGATCCTTCCCATTTCCCCTCCAGTCCAAATCCACACCTTTTCTTTCTCATTAGAGAACAACCAGACATTTAAAGAAAAACAAAAACAAAAAAAAAATACGAACTGGGCAGACCAGCAAGCAAGAATTTACAAAAGCTCATGTGACAGTCAGCAGTCAAGGTCACTGTCAAGGCCAATGACACATTGTTTCAGCTGTTTCTCCAGACCATTCTGTTGCAGGTAAGGAGTGAAGTCATTCTTGACAAATAGTACAAATGGTGCTTTAGGTAAATCACTAAAGAAATCCATTGGCATTTAACCATTGGTCTTTTCCACCTTAATCTACTTTATTCTTTAAATTTTTAAAATTTGTTACACTTTAGTTATTTAGCATGCACATACATACATTGTTGTATGTGTGTGTGTGCATGGATGTGCATGTATGCATGGATGTATGCGCAGGTGTGTGTGTGTGTGTGTGTGTGTGTGTGTGTACAGTTTCAATGGAGAATATGTGGAGATAAGAGGACAACTAGGTTAAACCAGCACTCAGAAGACAGAAAACTTATATAGAAATTTTTACTGTCTTGAAAAGCAGATCTTACCAACAAACTGTTAATGAAGATACCAATACCACAGCTTTCTTAACTTTTACAAAAAGTAAATATTTGATTGATTTGACAAATTGATTCACTATGAAAATTCTTTGTCTTTCTGAAATAAATTAGGTCTGAAAAAGCATGGGATAAATCCGGACTAGCTGAACATAGCGGACAATGAGGAATACTGAGAATTCAAGAACAATTGCAGTGGATTTTTGATCCTACTGCACGTACTGGCTTTGTGGAAGCCTAGGCAGTTTGAATGCTCACCTTACGAGACCTGGATAGAGGTGGGCAGTCCTTGGGCTTCCCACAGGTCAGGGAACCCTGATTGCTCTTCGAGCAGATGGGGGGGGGGGACTTGATCGGGGGAGGGGGAGGGAAATGGGAAGCGGTTGTGGGGACGAGGCAGAAATCCTTAATAAATAAATAAATTAAAAAAAAATAAAAAAAAATTAGATATAATTTATTTATGATCTGGAGACAATTATAAATTTAGAACTCTGAATGAAACCAATGGTAGCCTCATACGCTGTTGCACTAACATAGGACTTCTCCCAGGCAGAGCCTGGGTCCTGCTCCCCCTTCCCCTTCATCTCTGTATTGCCTCCTTCCAGCTCCTGATTCAGAGCCCAGCGCATGAGAGTATAGGGACACTGGTCATCAAGTCAGACTGCGGTGGAAACAGCACTGGTGACCTCAATCCCTTGGTCAACTATTTTCTTCCCTGATATCTGCCTGGTCCATACTCACCGTGGTAACCTCTCCTGACATGAAACACCCATCCTTATCCTAAGATCAAGCAGATAACAATGCATCATATTTTATGTGTCATGAGCCATTAAAAAGCATACAGACTTTTAGGCTCCTTTCTGTTTATGTAACAGAGAAATTAAAACCTGTAGTTCCCATGACTTAAGTCCTTTTGGAAAAGGTGAGGAAAGGAACTTTTTGAGTTACAATAAAATAAATAAAATATAATCACAAAGTACTTCTAAATTAAGTTTTGCCTTCCCTTTAATTTTTTGGGTTTTTTTTATTTTTAAATCCTATTCCTCTCTTCTTGATGCTTTTAATAACTAAGATAGGTTATTTCCTGCATTGCCAATGATTGCCTTTCTTGGACCCAAGACTTAAGGAGTCAAAAAAAAAAAAACACAAGAAATTCTCAAGTATTCATGTTTGAGAGTGTGTGTGGGGGGGGGCAGGACTGGGTACTATATTAACAGTGACTATGCACATGAACACCTAGGGGACTACCTTCTGCCACTATTGCTGGCAACTAGGGACACCAGAAGAACTGACAGTGAAAATAGTCCTGTAGCTTAATGGGTGTCCCTCATGGCGATACCCCAACACTTTCATCTGCAGACTTGGAATGTTGTCAACTTAGAGGGCCACTGGGAGTTTATCCTGGCGTAGAAATTGTCTTCAATCGTGTAGACTATATCTTCGGTGGGGAGTTGCAGTGTACTCTCGAAAGCTTCATTCATATAAGCATGGAAGACGACCGAGCGGAAAAGAGAGTCGCTGAAAAAGATTAGGAAGGTCACTTTTCAGGTCGGAGCAGAGTTTTCGCTTATGATTCAGTAAGACTGGGTATTCATGAGTGCAGAAGCCCCATCCACAAAAACTGTAACAGGAAGTGAATAGCACCACACAGGGACCCGTTAGTAAAATCATAGAGACATTTGCTTGATAAACATCAGACACAGAAAGAAACATTTAACAAAGAAAGTTGATATTGGCATCCATTGGGATACTCATGAAATAGAACACAAAAGTCAGATATCTAAAAAGACAGATACCTAACATCATAGGGAGTTACCTAATCAGGCTGTGCACGTGGGAACTGGGCTAAGAGTTGGATGACTGCTGTATTTACAGCTTAGGACTGTGGCCCTTTAGAAAGGGTTAGGAGGGCCTGGTGACCCATGCTGGATCCCTGGACCCACAGAAAGGCAGAAGGAGTGAACCAGCTTCACAAAGTTGCTCTCTGGCCTTCACAGGTGCCATGGAACCTGCATGTGTGCACATAAACACACCACCACCACCACCTCCTAACACAACAAAAGATAAGTAAGTTATTGTTAAAAGTGCTTTTAAAATCTACATAGCATCTGCACCCTCCAATGCTAACATAGACAAGAAATGTGTAAAGCAATGAAGCAGGGCTTTTCCACAGGGGCTGGTGGTCTGGGAAACAGTTGCAAAGTGTACAGTCTGGGGCACACTCGTATCCACCACATGCACAAAACCATCAGGCACTGTAGGGAGAGGAACTAATGTTGGGACAGAGTTACTGGTGTTTGAAAGCTGGCCTTTCCCACTAGATGGGGGGGGGGTTACCCTGATAGTCAAGTGGACTGCTATGTGAGCTTCCTAGAACTCATAAAGCAGCAAATCAGAGAAGAAAACAGGCTAACTTTAACTCATGGGTAGTGTTTAGGCAGAGTGGCGTTTTGTTGTCTAAACACTGGCCATCTCTACTGTTGAAATGTAGTCAGGCACATGAAGAGCACATGTGCTGTCATTTACAAAGAAGATGGGACCAAGTTTTTCTCTGTGTAGTTCAGTTTCACACGTACAAATACGGAAACAACGTAGGGTCAGAAAGCTCAGATGAGCCAATGTGACAACTGACAGGAAATGGTCTTGGACTTTTTTGTTTTGATCTTCATTTTTGTATTGTTTTAGATTTTATCTGGCCCTTCCTTCCTTCCTTCCTTCCTTCTTCTTTTTCTTTCTTTGAAAGAAGGAGAACATAGCATTGGGTGGGTTGGGAAGTGGCATGACCTGAGATGAGTTGGTAGAGGCAAAGGAACATGAGCAAAGTATATATGAAAAAATAATTAAAATAAGTAAATAAAAAAGGAGGGGAAAGAATGGGAGAAAGAGGAGGAGAAAAGAAAAGAAAGAAAGGAACAAGGAGAAATCCACAAGATGACAAGCTTCGAAGCAATCGACACAGCGTGACAACTTACACCTCTGGCTTCCTCTTCTTTCTCGTGTGTCTGCACTCTGAAACAGAGGGGGGCAGTTAGGTGGAGTTAAATTGAACATGTCATCAATCACATTCATGATCTTTTATTCTAAGCAAGACTATTGTTTCTGTTTATAATTGAACCATTCCCTGGTAAAGTGGGAAGGTCATCTGTTCCTCTACCATACAGAAAGTCTTTCCTCTGCCTTTTCGGTTTGATGCACTCACCCAGATACCATTCCTAATGTGCTAGAATGGCATTGGTAAATTCTTTCACTGAAAGAAATGAAGTCTGGGGTTTGAAACTGGCTGCTGGAGATAAGCTTAAACATCGACTCCCCGAGTGACCTGAGACACAAGGTCCTGCTAATGGTTTCTTCCATCAAGAACCATTTTTAAAATGTCACTATAATGGCTTTGGTTCCTTCCATAATGTTCTTCAGAAGTATGTACCACTAAAATATTACTTACTCTCCACTTGCTGTTAAAGACCTTTGATTCCCAGAAGCCACCCACCCTCGGGGGAGAATAAACAACTTTGGGCTAAGAAAGTGAACGTATTTGTAGTATTTTACACAATTTATACTCCCCCTTTTAAAACATTATCTTGCTATTTTATTCTAAGCTAGTCATAACCTATGATTCTTCTATATCAGTAGTCTGCATCCTGAGATTATAGGTGTACACCTAAGAGTCAGCTTAAATAATCATTACGAATAACCAAGTTCTAAATATTAGAGAGAAACTTCCTGATGTTTGACACATGTATTCTTATTCCCAAATTTCTACACAGTCATGTGAAACAGGTCAGTAATGAGCTCATGTGTGGTATCTTGAAATGACAGTGACTGACATTCTTATACAGGGAATGGGCTAGACAGACAGAAACGCCTGTGCATTCCCACAAACCCTGTAGGAAAGGGTCAAGCAGACCTAAGTGCCACTGTCAAAGAATTCTGTTCAGGGGTTAGTCATGCAGTTTTCCCTCCAATGTCCTATTTGCCTCTTCTATTAGAAATGTTCCAGAACATTCAACAGTATCATCACAGGGACAAAAACAGATCTGCAGGCTAGAAAAGAACACACTATAGGTCTCACGATGGTCCCCTGCCTGCCAGATCTCAAGCCTGTTTCTTTAAAAACTTATTCTTTCTTTCTTTCTCTGTGTGTATGTGTGTATGTATGTATGTGTGATTGTGTGTGTATGATTGTGTGTATGTGCTTATGCATGCATATATGTGTGTATGTATGTGTGATTGTGTGTGTATTATTGTGTGTATGTGCATATGCATGCACGTGTGTGTGTGTGTCTGAATATGTACTCTACAAAGAAAGTGCCTAAATCTAGAGGTATCCCCATGTGGATGTAATAACAGGCAGTTGCGAGTCACCCACCCAGGTTCTGGGATAGATCTCACATCCTCTATAGGAGCAGTCAACCACCTAAGTGCTGAACCCTCTCTTCAGTCCCAAATTCAATTTCTTTATAGTAAGTGTAATTTTTTCTCTTGAGGTAGCCAACAATTGAAATATAAAGCATATGCTGTAAACCCAAATACAGAGACAGAAGACTAAGAACTTCAAAACTGGCCTCAGCAACACTGTAAGTTCAAAGCCAGCCTGGGATATATAAGACAGAAGGTTTCAAAAATTACAAAAGAAATAAACCAAACAAACAATCATACTTAGGAAATGAGCCACCAATATTTAGCTTTACAAGTTACATGAAACAGGAATCCTAATGACGTACAGTAACAGTGTTCACTGAGCATGTCCCAAGTGTTAGAATCTCAGTGCACAGTAGGTCCTGATATCCAGGACCTGATATCCAGAAGGGACTGCAATATGTATCCTGCATTGGGGAACACAGAAAAGAACCTCATGGCATGTGGAGTTCCTTGCAGGCAGTCAGAACAGCTGAGAAGCCTTGCTCTAGCTCCTTGGTCTGGGAAGTAGACATAAAATGCACTGTCTTCTACCACAGGGCTAATGAAGACAGAGGAAGTACCATCTTGAAAGAAATGTGGGAAGACACCATTAGGCAAGAGGAACTGTGGAGTAAGCATTTTCCTACCGTCAAATTCTGTGCTCGGAACCGCTCTCCCTAGTCACTGCTCTGCTTTATAAGACAAACCTCCTAGACTGTGAGGCCGAGCTCTGGATACTCAGAATCAGGTACAGGACCTCTTTGTTTTAGAGTTTAAGGCCCAGCAGGACCCCACTTTCCTCAGTGGATTTAAAGTGGTTTTTCACTATGCCACAGGTATAAAAGATTTTGCTCTGCCAAAATTCCTTGGATTGTGTGACCATTTCCCAGGGAGACCCATTCCCATCCCTAACAATGAGACCTTGATAAAGCTACTCACTTAAGATCATCAGGATGCCTGTGAGAAGCAACAGCCCAACAGACATGGAGATTCCGATGTAGAGGCCCTTAGTGGGGATCACCAGGGGGCGGGGTGTTGGGATCTCTTCCTAAGGAAACATCAATCATTGAAGAGATGCCAAATGAGATGAGCAGAAAATACACCCCAGACCTCAACCTAGATTCTTTTCCTCCATTTTCTGTGGCTAATCTAGAATATGCAAGTATGTGGGAGTGTGCACCTTGATTCCCAGCACTTGAGAGGCAGAGGCAGAAGATTATCTGAGCGTTCCAAGACAGCCTGGTCTACATAGCAGTTCTGGGACAGCCAGGGCCACATAGAGAGATCACACATTTAAATGAAATAGAATAGAACACGCAAGTAAACCAAACAACCTGAGCTGGTACTAAGTTGTTCGACTCTAGAAAACACAAACTTCAGTGTCTAGGAGAAAGATGAAAATGTTTTCTCTGTGGTTTGAGGTGACAACATGGTTGCATATCTTGTGAGTGATTATATCTGCATTAATATTATATTATATTATATCTGCATTAATATTATATTATATATCAGTAGGTTATTCCTCTATTGAGAAAAACAGTGGCTCCTTTCTCAGTCAATGTTCTGATGTTCCCAGCCTGTGCTCAGCTACTGAGCCTGGTCTTTCCTCAAAAATCGTAATTGTCTTGTAAAATTCTGGACTCGATGTTTTTCTTCTTCTTTCTTTTTTTCTTTGTTTTTGGTTTTGGTTTTTGAGACAGGGTCTTACTTCTCACTACCTAGTCACAGCTCTGCTAAACTCTGTATAGACCAGGCTGCCCCCGAACTCACAAAGATGGGCCAGACTTTATTTATGGCTGGGAGTAAAGCCATGGTCCACCATGCCCAGCAAGATCTACAGCTTTAAAAAAAAAATACTCAGAAGAAACTGCTCCAACGCAGCCTGATTACCACCGTGTGATCAGACAGAAATGCAGAATCTCCCTAGTGCCCTGGTGCAGGGGATCAGGGATCAGCACACACTGGAATAAGCAGGAGGCAGGTGGGCAGCAGGTGAGACCTCTCTAATAGCTTGACACTAATCTACTAACTGTAAACAGAGCCCATGGATGAGACCAGGTCTTTTTCCATTTATGAGCCTCGTCTCTGGAGTCACAATCCAGGCTCCTCTGTTTAGTCAGGGAGACCATAGAAGTGTTAGCTAAGTTCTGTGAGTGCCGTCTCTACGTCCTCAAACATGTTCAGTGGATTCCTGGGAAAGGGATTCTCAGGTCCTTCTTGACAAACACTGTAGGTATATAAAGTAATATGTGTTGGTTTTGAGACAGTATCATGTGTATTCTAACTGACCTGGTACTCACTATGTAGCCAATACAATGAATTTCGTCCCCCCGCATACACCTCCTGAGTACCTGGATCACAGGTGAGTTCATCATGTCTTCACAAACATTTACTTCATAACATTTTCCTGACTACGAATGGCAGCAATGGCTATTCTTTCTCATACATCTTCAAATATTTTTTTTCAACTTTTTCATGAGCTAAAGTCTAGAAAGTTGATCTACAGGTTCCGGATGTGTGCTGCTATTGCTAGGCACACCTGTAATCCCAGAACTTGAGAAGTTGAGACAAGAGGGTCAGGAGTTCTTGATCATTCTCAACTCCATGGAGAATTCAAGGCCAACCTGGTCTCCAGGAGACCCTGTCCCCAAAACAAGCAAATCAAAAACCTAGACACAGCACACAAGCACACAAGGTGTGTCTCTGTGCACTGTTCTCGATACACCTAGAGTCAGACTGACAGCTTCAGAGTCCAGATCTGTTTGTTCTTGTTTTGAGTTTAATTCTCTTTCTTCATGCTGGTAAAGCTGACTGTTCTGCAGTTAAGCTAGCTCAGCTACGACTACACCATGCAAGGTTGTGCTAAACACAGCACAAGTCTGTTCAACTAGCAATCCTTTGACATGGTGTGATGGCTTCTGATATTGTACTAGTATATGCAAATACGGTATGCTAATTTAGTCTCCTCTAGCTAATTCGTTCTTTTTATTTTAATGTAACTTTTAAACATAGAAAATGAATCAGTCTCTCTGTGTGTCCTTGCCTCCCTCCATTGCTTGTAAAATATCACTTATTAGGCACCGCTGACAAACTTGCCCATCAAAGTAAACTTGACACTCTTTTTAGAGTCAAATTCTTCTCTTATTTTCATGCGATTTATCATATATATAAAATATTGTCTTGATCTCTCTTGGATTGTTGAGACAAGTTCTCATGGTGGACTCAAGCTGACCTTGTAGTCCAGGCTATCCTCAAATTTAGTATCTCCTGTGTCAGCTTCCTGGATCCTATGATAAAGGAAGAAACAACTATGCTCGCCTCTTTTTCTCTTCTATTTCTTCTTCTTCTTTTGAGACAAAAGTCTGTAAATTGATTTACAGAGTCCCTAAGGGCAACACGATTCCAGGAAGATAGAAGAGAATCTTGTTATTAACACAGAGAGGGATTTGCTTACAGTGTGATTATTCCAAGGGTGATGTGAAGATGTCACAGTTTCAGTGTAAACTGTTCAAAAAGAATGAAAATTGTCATTAGAATAATGTTATACGTTCATTATAGACACTACACATATTCATACCAACTTCTATGGAAGATTAAATGTTAAATAACATGATCAAAAACTATAGCATCAGACTAAATAGCAGTATTTTGTTAAATTTATCTAGAAAGTTATATATCTTAATGTTTCTGTTCCTCTCTCCCTCTCTCTCTCTCTCTCTCTCTCTCTCTCTCTCTTTTTCTCTCTCTCTCTCTCTCATACATATACATGCCCAGGTAGTCTATAAGACTGAGTATGGCTGTCCAGTTTGCATGGCATATAGCTGCATATGCAAATGAAGGAGCAAGTTTTGCATCGATTATTCAATATCTCATGAAAAGCGTTTGGGCTCATATTTTTAACATCAAATCACTTTTGAATGGGTTGTTGAAGAGAGTAACTTCTGAATAGTAACTTTTTAAATAAAACACTTATAAAAAGAAAAAAAAATTAGGTGAAGCAGAGCACTTAGAATTGGAACAGCCTAAGGTCCCACCTTCTCTCTACTTCCATATTAGCTGAGGATTCTAAGTGCACAAAGGCCGTACACACACTGAAACATCAGGATGATCTCTACTCAGAATGAGAGGAACTACCATGACATCCGAACAGCTTGTGCGTTCTTATCTAATGTGTCAGTTTGCCTTGGCCTGATCAGAATTGCTTCAGAAATCACCTGTACTATCACTCACAAGTGGACGTGCCACACATGATGTGAGGGTTGGGATTTCGTGTGGCAGGAGAGACACTGAACTTCAATCTGATTTTGGGGTGTTTCTGAGATACCTTTTTTGGAATTCTGTATGTAAAGAATTCTCATCCTGCTGAGTCACAGTGATAAACAAATGGTTTACATCCTAACAGTGGGTGCCCAGTTTCATTTTATTCTTGAAAAAGCAAATGTCAGAAATATCTGCTGAAAGTGTGTGCGTACACATACATGCATACAAACACACACACACACACACAATGCCCAAACAATGAGTGGTACAGCTTCAGGTCTATGGGACTCCCAGTTCCTGCCAAAGCTGGCACTGCCAAGCATGAGTACATGTGGCTGGCCTTGGCCTCCTGATTCTCACCTTCCATTTTTACTCATTGGGGCGCACTTCCAAGGAGCCAAAGGCAATGACTAGGTTTAGGAAACATCTACAGTCTAGAGTCTTTTTGTATCTTAAGCACAACCTTCCAGGTATAAGAAAAAGTGACTCAAATATTAAATAAATATTAAAATGAATAAATTAAATAAATATTAATTTCAACACTGACAGGCATGGTGGCAAACACCTTCCATTACTTGAAGAGGCAGGAAGACCTTTGTGACTTCAGTGGACATCACGAGATCCATGACAGCCAAGTTGAGATCCTAGCTCAACAAAATAGAATTCAAATAATATCACTCTAGCTGGTCACATTATCATGTCAGCTGTTACTGCTTTTCTAAATCTCTGTTTTCCATAGAGTCAGGAACTTGTTCTCCAAACTCAGCCAATGAGCCAATCCCCTGATGCAAGCAAAAGCTAAGTCTTGAAAAGTTTGCCAGTCTCGAGAGATCCTCACAGTTCTCCAATGTTTACAGCGGCCTGGAGCAAAATGGGTTCTCTCACAAATCCTTATGTTCTAAAATCCCAATCTAAAATCTAGGGCCCTCTGCAAATTTGGCTTGTAGCCCAGTACTACAGAGTCCTCTTATTTAAGTGAATACAGGACAAACTATCTAAACATAAATCTCAGAGCCTATGGCTGGAGTTATGACCCCAGAGTCAGAAGAACCAGCTTCCAACTCAAGTGAACAGGGACAGAGTCTGAGCCACTTTCTGTCTTCCATAACTTCCACCATGAACTGTCTGTCCCTGTCACCATGAAAGAGGGACATATCACAGCTATATAGGACACAAGTGTCTGAGAATTAAACACTGCATCATGAAGCATGTAGCATGCTGCCTGGTGCTCAGGAAACATTGAATGTCAATTTTACTACACTATGGCCTTGGCTGGATGGCCCAATTTCAGAATATCTGA
Source organism: Microtus oregoni (assembly GCF_018167655.1). Classification (NCBI taxonomy): domain Eukaryota; kingdom Metazoa; phylum Chordata; class Mammalia; order Rodentia; family Cricetidae; genus Microtus; species Microtus oregoni. The sequence goes on from NW_024543086.1 coordinate 2,504,475, forward strand.
AAAGGGTTCGATTGTGCCTACCCAGACACTAGTTCTCAGTCATTCTTTCTTTACTTTTTCATCAGAAAGTCAGGCCCTACTATCCTAGATTCCTAACATCCTCATCAGCTATCCTAGATCAATGATCAACCTAAATCTGGCTAGTACTGAATCCCTGGAAAATCTCATATAGAGAGATGGGTGTCCTCCAGGTTCAAATTGTTACAGAACAGGTGGTGCACATACAAAGACTAGAGAACCATGGACAAAGTGAAGTCAATGTTTAGAACCCAATTAAGACTCCTTCACCTAGATCATACTTATGACTGCCTTGTTGTCTGTGTCCTACAGAACTCTATGAGAAGGCCTCTGATTGATAAAACACACAAAATTTACCTGATTCGGAAGTCTGCCTGTCTACTGGTAGTAGAGAAGTAGAGGTAGAGATTGTGGTTGATTTTGGAGTATTTGTGGGTATCCTTGTAGTAATTGTGCATTTTTTGGTAGTTGAGGGTCTCCTTGTAGTAGTTGTGGGGTTGATCATAGTCAAGGTTCTCTGTGGAATAGTTGTGTGTTTTGTCATAGTTGCTGTTCTTTGTGGAGTAGTTGTAGATTTTATAGAAGGGGTGGGTCTTCTTGAAGTGGGTTTGGGTTTTATGGTTGTTAGGGGTCTACTTGGAATAGATGTAGGTTTTATAGAAGGTGTGGGTCTTTGTGGAGTAGTCATGGGTTTTATGGTTGTTGATGATCTCCTCGGAGTAGTTGTGACTATTGTGGTAGTTGAGGGTCTCTTTGTAGTAGTTGCGGGTTTTGGGGTAGACGAGGGTCTCCGTGTAATAGTTGTCGGTTTTCTGGTAATTGAGGGTCTCCCTGTAGTAGTTGTAGATTTTGGAGTAGCTGAGAGTATACTTGTAGTAATTGTGGGTTCTGTAGTAGTTGTGGGGTTTGTCATAGTAGAGGGTCTCCTTGTAGTAGTTGCTGGGTTTTTAGTAGTTGATGGTCTCCTTGTAGTAGCTGTGGGAACTGTGGGAACTAAGGGACTCCTTGTAGTAATTATGGGTTTTACGGTTGTTGGGGGTCTACTTGGAATAGTTGTGGGGATTATGGTAATTGTGGGTCTCCTTGGAGTAGTTGTGGGGTTTGTAGTAGTTGGCAGTCTTTTTGTAGTAATTGTGGGTTTTGTGGTAGCTGAGGGTCTCCTTGTAGCAATTGTGGGTTCTGTGGTAGTTGATGATCTCCTTGTAGTAGTTGTGGGTTTTGTGGTAGTTGAGGGTTTCCTTGTAGTAATTGTGGGATTTACAGTTGTCAGTGGTCTACTTGGAATAGTTGTGGGGATTTTGGTAATTGTGGGTTCTGCAGTAGTGGTGGGGCTTGTGTTAGTTGAGGGTTTCCTTGTAGAAGTTGTTGGGTTTGTGGTAGATGATGGTCTTCTTGTAGTAGTTGTGGGTATTGTGGTAGCTGAGGGTTCCCTTGTAGTAATTGTGAGTTCTCTGGTAGTTGAGGGTCTCTTTGTAGTAATTGTAGGCTTTGCAGTTGTTCGGGATCTACATGGAATAGTTGTGGGGATTGTAGTAATTGTGGGTTCTATAGTACTTGTGGGGCTTGTGGTCATTGAGGGTCTTCTTGTAGTAGTTGTTGGGTTTGTGGTAGATGATGGCCTCTTTGTAGTAGTTGTGGGTTTTGTGATAGCTGAGGGTCTCCATGAGGTAGTTTTGGGGTTTGTCATAGTAGAGGGTCTCCTTGTAGTAGTTATGGGGTTTGTTGTGGTAGAGGGTCTCCTTGTAGTAGTTGTTGCATTTATAGTTGTTGATGGTCTCCATGTAGTAGTTGTGGGGTTTGTCATAGTAGAGGGTCTCCTTGTAGTAGTTATGGGGTTTGTTGTGGTAGAGGGTCTCCTTGTAGTAGTTGTTGTGTTTGTAGTAGTTGATGGTCTCATTGTAGTAGTTGTGGGTTTTGTGGTAGCTGAGGATCTCCATGTAGTAGTTGTAGGGTTTGTCATAGTAGGGGGTCTCCTTGTGGTAGTTATGGGGTTTGTCGTAGTTGAGGGTCTCCTTATTGTAGTTGTTGCATTTGTAGTAGTTGATGGTCTCCTTGTAGTAGTTGTGGGTTTTGTGGTAGCTGAGGATTTCCGTGTAGCAGGGTTTGTCATAGTAGAGGGTCTCCTTGTAGTAGTTATGAGGTTTGTCATAGTAGAGGGTCTCCTTGTAGTAGTTATGGGGTTTGTCGTAGTAGAGGGTCTTCTAGTAGTAGTTGTTGTGTTTGTAGTAGTTGATGGTCTTTTTGTAGTAGTTGTGGATTTTGTGGTAGCAGAGGATCCCCATGTAGTAGTTGTGGGGTTTGTCATAGTAGAGGGTCTCCTTGTAGTAGTTATGGGGTTTGCCGTAGTAGAGGGTCTTCTTGTAGTAGTTGTTGGGTTTGTCGTAGTTGAGGGTCTCCTTGTCGCAGTTGTTGCATTTGTAGTAGTTGATGGTCTCGTTGTAGTAGTTGTGGGTTTTCTGCTAGCTGAGGATTTCCTTGTAGTACTTGTGGGGTTTGTCATAGTAGAGGGTCTCCCTGTAGTAGTTGTTGGGTTTGTAGTAGTTGATAGTCTCTTTGTAGTAGTTGTAGGTTTTGTGGTAGCTGAGGATCTCCATGTAGTAGTTTTGGAATTTGTCACAGTAGAGGGTCTCCTTGTAGTAGTTATGGGGTTTGTTGTGGTAGAGGGTCTCCTTGTAGTAGTTGTTGGTTTTGTAGTAGTTGATGGTCTCCTTGTAGTAGTTGTGGGGTTTATGGTAGTTGAGGATCTCCTTGTAGTAATTCTGGATTTTATGGTTGTTGGTGGTCTTCTTGGAATAGTTGTGGGTATTTGGGGGATTTTTGGGTTTGGGGGGATTATGGGGATTGAGGGAATTGAGGGGATTGTGGGGATTATCGGGATTGCAGAGATTATGGGTTTCCCTGGAGTAGTTTTGGGGTATGCAGTAGTTAATGGTCTCCTTGTAGTAATTGTGGGTTCTTTGGTAGTTGAGGGTCTCTTTGTAGTAGTTGTAGGTTTCATGGTAGTTGTTCTCCTTATAGTAATTGTGGGGTTTGTGGTTGTTGAAGGTCTCCTTGTAGTAGTTGTGGGGTTTGTCATAATTGCTGGTCTCTGTGAAGTAGTTATGGATTTTATAGGAGGTGTCGGTCTTCTTGAAGTAATTTTGGGTTTTATGGTTGTTGAGGGACTACTTGGATTAAATGTGGGTTTTATAGGAGGTGTGGGTCTTCTTGGAGTTGTCATGGGTTTCATGGTTGTTGATGGTCTCGTCAGAGTAGTTGTAGGTTTTTTGGTAATTGTGGGTCTCCTTGGAGTAGTTGTTGGGTTTGTAGTAGTTGATGTTCTCCTAGTAGTAGTTGTGGATTTTGTGGCAGTTGAGTGTCTCCTTGTAGTAATTGTGGGTTCTCTGGTAATTGAGGGTCTCTTTGTAGTAGTTGTAGGTTTCATGGTAGTTGAAGGTCTCCTTGTAGTAGTTGTGGGTTTTGTGGTAGTTGAGGTTCTCCTTGTAGTAATTGTGGGTTTTGTGGTAGTTGATGGTTTCCTTGTAGTGGTTGTGGGTTTTGTTGTAGTTGATAGTCTCCTTGTAGTAATTGTGGGTTTTGTGGTAATTGAGAATCTTTTTGTAGTAATTGTGGGTTTTGTGGTAGTTGCTGATCTCTGTGGAGCAGCTGTAGATTTTGTCATAGTTGAGAGTCTCTTTGGAATAGTTGTGTGTTTTGTCATAGATGTTGGTTGTTGTGGGGTAGTTGTGGATTTTATAGGAGGTGTAAGTCTTCTTGAAGTAGTTTTGGGATTTATGATTGTTGGTGGCCTACTTGGATTAGAGGTGGTTTTTATAAGAGGTGTGGGTTTTCTTGGAGTAATCAGGTGTTCTATGGTTGTTGATGGTCTTCTTGTAGTAGTTGTTGGTTTTGTGGTAACTGAAGGTCTCCTTGTAGTCCTAGTGTATTTTGTAGTAGTTGAGGGTCTTTTTGGAATAGTAGTGGGGTTTGTGGTAGCTGAGGATTTCCTTGTAGTAGTTGTGGGGTTTGTGGTAGTTGAGGATTTCCTTGTAATAGTTGTGGGTTTTGTTGTAGCTGAGGGTCTGTTTGTAGTAGTTGTGGATTTTCTGATAGTTAAGGGTCTTCTTGTAGGAGTTGTGCGTGTTATCGTAGTTGAGGGTCTCCTTGTAGTAGTTGTGTATTTTGTGGTAGGTGAGGGTCTCCTTGGAGTCGTTGTAAGCTTTGGAGTGGTTGAGGGTCTCCTTCTAGTAGTTATGCGTTTAGGAGTGGTTGAGAGTCTCCTTGTGGTAGCTCTGGGTATTTTAGTTGTTCCTGGTTTCCTTGAAGTAGAGATGAGTTTCCAGTGTGTAGTTCTGGTGTGCCTTGAAGTAGTTCTGGGTCCATTGATAGGTTTGAATGCACTTGTAATTGTAACTCTTCTTGAAGAACTTGTTGGAACTCCTGGATCTAGAAATCAATATAAAAGCAAAGGTCAGCCAAGCAAGAGAAAGAAGAGCCTTAGACACACCCCTCCCTCACATATCAGGTAGAGGCTGTCTCCAGGCAGATGCTCCTCTCCTGAACTTCTGCTCTTTGTCATTGGCCACCTAGGCCACCAGGACGGGGCTGTGGAGACAGCTCATCAATAGGAGGCAGCTGCACTGACAACCTTGAGATGAGAATGGGGCCCGCATCCCTACTGAAACATGTTCTAAGTGATAGGTCAGATGTTCACATTTCTCTCAGCATCTCTGTGACACTGAGAGGGTGTTGGGAACTGGGACTGAGTGTGTTCCTCTCCAGGGCGACTGACTTCACCCACTGACTGCACTCTGAGCATGTTCTAGTCTAGAGAGGACATACACAGTGCTGCATCACAAGGCTAACTAGGCTAGTTGGCCCGCAAGAGGTCCCATGCAAGGCCCAACACTAAATTATGTGCATATTTGTATTGGGAAGAGACACAATCAACTCTAGATTCTTCCAGGCTAAGAGAAACAGGGTGAATATTCCTTATCAAAAAAATTTTGGTGTCAACAGTTTCAGAATTTTGGCAATTCTGAAAATTTTGTAACAGCTTACGTATAGCTCACATATGGGGCTCATGTCTAAATATGAATAGATGTAGCATTCATTGCATACACTTTATATACATAGCTTATAGGGAGATTTATAAACTATTGATAATTCTATGTATGAATACTTTATGGCAATGAAATTTTCAGTTATATTACCAAGGCCTTGTCCAAGAGGTTTTAGATATTGAAGCACTGCAGACCTCATATTGGGACAACCTGCAATTCACAAATTAGGAAAAGAATCAGAAGTGCTGCAGGAATCCAAGCAGCTCACTGATGCTCAGGGAGTGCAAGAATGTCAAGGCTGGAGTTGAGGGGAAATGTGCCTGGAGGAAAGAGCCCATGATTAAGTCCAGAAGAAGCACATAGTGCTGATGTCAGCTGACGGCTTCCACACAAGCAGCTCTTAGTGATGCTAACTCTTCTGACTACAAAATAAACCCTGCAAACTGGGAACAACTGCTCTGAACACTCTTCTCTGCAGTAGAAGTGGTGGCATTTGAATCGAGCCAGGTTTTACCTCCAAAGAAGGAAAAGAAATGAATTTACCTGTTAGAGGCAGGAAACTAGAAAAAGTAGAGTCCAGCCCACGGTTAAAATTTAAAAATTGTATTTCTTCATTTATTTCTGTTGTCTCTGTCTCTCTGTTTCTGTCTCTGTCTCTCTCTCTCTGTCTCTCTCTCTCTCTGGTGTGTGTGTGTGTTTGTGTGTGTGTGTGTGTTTGTGTGTGTGTGTGTGTGTGTGTGTGTGTGATTGTGTGTGTATGCGCGCGCACGTAATTTTTCATGGCCAACGAGTTAAGGTCAGACAACAGTTTGAGAGAGTTGGTTCTCACCTTCTCCCAAATAGGCTGCAATAACTGAATTCCAGTAATCAAGCTTGCCCATAGGCACTTTAACCCACTCTTGTTGTTTGAAAGAAAATGTCCCCAAAAGGAGTGGCACTATTAGGATGTGTTTCTTTGTTGGAGTAGGTATGGTATTGCTGGAGGAAGTGTGTTAATATGGAGGCAGGCTTTCAGGTCTCCTGTGATCAAACTATACCCGGTGAGACTGTTCACTCCCTGTTTCCTGTGGGTCAAGATGTAGGACTCTCAGCTCCTTCTCCAGCACCATGCCTGCCTGCATGCCACCATGTCACACTGTGAGGATAATGGACTGAACCTCTGAAACTGTAGCCAACCCAACTGAAAGTTTTTCCTTTGTAAGAGTTGCCATGGTCATGGTGTCTCAGCAATAGAAAACATAACTAAGCCACCCACTGAGCCATTTCACTGGTCCTCAAGCCCCTTTCCTACAGAGGGCTAGATAGTTATGTGTCCTGGACTCAGGAACCAAAACATAGGTGTTCAGGAGAATGTATTTATGTCAATCACATTGAAAATCACTGCTGATAACATAGCAAGGAGTGGGTGTGGCTGTGTTAGAAAAAAACTGTTCACATTATTCAATTCAAACTGTTCATAGTATTCAATTCAAACGGTTCACACTATTCAATTCCAACTGTTCACACTATTTGATTGAAACTGTTCACACTATTCAATCCAAACTATTCACACTATTTGATTCAAACTGTTCACACTATCCGATTCAAACTGTTCACACTATCTGATTCAAACTGTTCGCACTATTCAATTCAAGCTGTTCACACTGCTCGATCAAACTGTTAACACTATTTGATTCCAATTGTTCACACTATTCGATTCAAACTGTTCACACTATTCAATCCAAACTATTCACACTATTTGATTCAAACTGTTCACACTATCTGATTCAAACTGTTCGCACTATTCGATTCAAACTGTTCGCACTATTTGATTCAAGCTGTTCACACTGCTCAATCAAACTGTTCACACTATTTGATTCAAACTGTTCACACTATTCGATTCAAATTATTAGACTGTGATTGAGTCTACTGTGTGGGCAGAGGCTTAAGCACAATGCAAACCTTCCCTAGACGGAATGAATCTCTCATAGAGAAATGTAAGCATGGGAACATTCTAGTCATAAGACCCCTATGAGAACAACTAGGAAAGAAGCCACCAGTTTGGGAGCTTTGTTCTGGGGCAATTGTCCTCCCAGGTAGATGGGAACATTCAAAGGAGCTAATGAGGGTCCAAAGGCATGGGAAGAGGAAGCTTGGTGTGTTAAAATACACAGGAAATCATAAAAAGTCATAGTTAAGGATGAAACAGAGTCACTTTTGAACCCCTTAACTAGCCAGACAGAGGACTTGTCAACACTGACGTGTGAAATGGTTTCTACACTCGATACCAGCACACTGTCAATAATTTTAAGCAGCTGGGCACTGTAAAAGGCTTTTGAGCCCATCCGTCAAAAGACAGAGGCAGTTGGATCTGTGAATTCAAGGATAGTCTGGTCTACTTGAGAGATCCTGACTGTCCACACCATGCAGTGAGGTTCCGTGTCAAAACTAAAGAGATCAATAAGAAGGCACAAACGGCCAAGGCTGAACAATGACAAACGATGTGGATGTGCTGGCTGTTAAAAGAAGAGACAAGCTAGAATTGCTGTCAATTGTCAATGTGAGCCCTTAGCAACAGAGATTAGGGGATATCAGCAGAAGAAGCTGCATCCTCGTGGTTCTGCTCTTACTATGAAAATGATGGTGCATCACAGAGAAAAGTGTGATGATTTAAGAATTGGGGTTTTCCTGAACTTCCCACTGGTCCCCCCTGGACAGGCGCTGGGAGAAAAACATTTTCCCTCATGGCCATGTTCTTATACAAAAGGATAATTTTGTGACAAGATGGGAGGACTCTTTTAAAGCCCAAGGCAGGGCAGACCTGGAGTGGAACTCTGGTCCTCCTATGCATGTGGCCCGTGCTCAGCAAGGTCAGCTGATCCTTGTGGAAGCCAGCTCATCAGTGCAGCAGCTCCCTGCGTGGCCTGCTTTTCAGGTCAGAGCTGCTGGGCTTTTACAGTGTAGAGGACAGTGACTTAAAGCTACAAGACATTGACTCCGAGGCAGAGGACAGCCTTTCGTTCAGGTCACTTCAGCTTAGATAAAGCTCCCCACTGAGTTTCAGGATGGAGAGCAGATGCAGTTTCCTGGACCAACAAGATGGTCCCACGTATAGTTATGACCTGGATCCTGACTTAGCCCATGATCTTGCATTAGGCTGATCTTAGCCCTTACAAATAAATAAACAAGTAGGTGGTATACAACCGAATTATCAGGACTAAAGTACTATAGGCTGGAAATACAGGAGGGCATCGCCATCAAAGAACAGCCTGAGATACATGAGATTATGTCATTAAAAAAATAATAAAAAGCAAGTGTTTTAATCGCAAGCATGGTTATAAGAACCTCCATTTCCTTGTTCTAGAAAAAGAACAAATCTCAAGTAAACAGAAGGCTCGGTTCCCTGGCAGGTTCACGTATAGGACATATATAAAGCAGCAAGGCACACTCACCCGGCTGAACTTTTAGTGAGGCCGTCAGTCTCTGTATGCCATTCCATCCCTTCTTCTCCACTCGACAACAGTAGAGCCCACTGTCCCTCTCAGTGGCATTCTCTATGGTCAAGGACACATCTCCTTGAAGAAGCTGCCCCTTCAGCTGGTAGCGACGGTCTGTCCGATAGTAGACTCTGTGTCCATCGGTCAAGATGAGTGTCTGTCCGCATGTATCCCCACATTCCCCTCGGCCCCAACACATGGAGGAGATCCCATCAGACACTGGATAAGAACATGGCAGTGTCACAGGGTTGCCCACCACTCCAGGGACTTCTGGGAAAGAATCCACAGCCACTGTGATAAGAAGGTGAAATTGGAGAATGAGCACTCAACAGTTTCCTACAATGGATTCTATTTCTTCATTTCATTCCCAGTTTTCCTTTTGGCTCAACTGTGGCTAAACCTGGGGCATGGAAGGTAAGTGTTCTATCTCCAGCCTCAGCCTTCCTTTGCATGTTTGTCTGTAGCGTTTTCATAGCTTAACATTTTCACTGGAAACAGTTCTCTGTTAGCTTATTCTTCAGCATGTGTGTGGGAAAAACAACTTACTGCACTGTATTATATTCACACTGTATCTTTTAAATTTTTGCATTTATTCATTTATTTCGCTTTCTCTCCTTCCTTCATTTCATTCTATCTTTTATTCTTTTTTTCTTTTTGCGACAGAGCTCACTAGGTAGTTCTCACAGGCCTAGAAACCCATACAGATCCAGCTAACTCTGCCTTCTGACTGCCAAGATTAAAGGCATGCACCACCATGCCTGACCTCTTGGTTTGTTTTTAGACAGAGTGTTGCTGTGTAGCCCAGGCTGCCTCATACTCACTATCCTCTTGCCTCAGACTCCTGAGAACTGGGACTACACGTGTGTACCACTTGACATTAGCTCTAATTCCTAAACTTTTAAAATTGTTCTTCCAGACATTGTACATGATGAAGTATGTGTTCCTGCCAAACCGGAATTTGAAGGTAAAGTCAGGAAACTAATGAGTTCAAGACCAACCTGGGCTTATGAGACTCAGTTTCAAACCATCTCTAACCCCCCTCAGTGCTATTGAAAATGAAACCATTAACTTCACCCACCTCTCCTATACAAAGAGTAGGGTCCAGTTTTGTTTACAGCATCACTGATTTAAAGGCAGAATTTTACAAACTTCAACATCAGTTTTCAGAATGGCTTTTGTTTGTTCATATGGTTTCACTGCCTTTTTGGGACACAGTCTCTCTATGTAACCTTGGCTAGCCTCGGTATTTAGAACTCTGTAATAGAACTGGCTGCCTGAATTCATGGAGATCTGCCTGCCTCTACCTTCCCAGTGCTGGGATTAAGGATGTGCACCACCAGGGCAAACTCAGAATGGGCCTTCTAATACCATCTGGAGGACTGAGGCTTTAGGATTAGTTCCCCCGGAAAACAAACAAACAAACAAACAAACAAACAGAGCAAGGGTCCCTGCTTACATGTTGGTACCATTCCAGGAACTGAATAATACTCAATTATAAAGTGAGACCACAAACTCAGAATATTAACTCAAAAACTAAACCATGCAACTTTTAAACCTAAAGTAGTAATTTTAATATGAATCTTTTGAGATCGTGGATTGAAATTCCTATTACCAATTGTTTCCAAGTCAGGGAGCTCTGAGGGCTGAAGATGCAGCTCAGAGAACCATGCTCACCTCACTCATGCCAGCCTCTGGGTTGGTTCCCAGCACAGGATAACAGCGGACTGTGAGATTCACTAAATAGTCACCTATATTCAGGCTCAGGTCATGAGTTTGGGACATGGTCTGAGAAAGCACACTTCTTATTCTATAAAACAAGTGTGCAACGAGAGTGCATTTCCCACTGGGACACTCATTCCCTCATTTTGCCTTATAAGTTTTAGGATCACAAACATAACACATATTATAATAAAATTATAGAAATTATGAAAAGAATTAATGACCTTCCACAATCGCACTTCCCAGAGGTTAGATTGTAAAGTTAGAACGTGTATCAGGTGTAAGGGCTCACACCTCTAATCTCAGCTCTTGGGAGGTAGGGACAGGAGGATCAGAGGTTTGAGGTCATTCTCTGCTGTCTGTTATGTCTGGGGCAGCCAAGGCTATCATGGATCCTGTCCCAGATAATGTAATATGCAATTCACTGTTTTCCCCAATATCACAGAATGTGTTCGGTTACTATTTGTAATTAAATAATTGAGAAAGAGGGGTTTTTGACAGCATACAGGCCAAATGAAGGTTAGGTTGCCTATTCATTCATATCCTTTCTTCAGCCCTCATGCATTGACTAAAACATGCAAGTACATGTCCTCACCCTTACTTGAATGTAGACTGCATGTACATATATTCATCACTTACCTGATAGTCTTGCAGATATTATTTTTTTAATTGAGATAGGTTAAGAAATCTCTATGGAGCTACAATTTCATTTTGGTTCCCTGCTGTAATACAGATCCCAGGGACCTGTTTTTTTTTTTTCCAAACCCCTATCCTCCTAGCCATCCCTCTCACTTACCTGGGAGAAGGAGTAAGAGGCCTGAAACGAGGACTTGAGGATGCATCATGAAGTCGACAACCACATGACACTCTGGTTGGCTTGGACCCTCGCCTCATGGAATTTGGGCAGGTCTTAATTCTCAGAGGGCAGCTTATCATCACATCCTGGTGGGGTGATTTATGTGGATCTACTCTGCCGACAATGAGAAGAACCCACAATCAAAGACTTCAGCTAGGGCTCTGTGCCTTCCCATGGACAAGGAAAACTAACTGTCCTCCCAATCAGCCTCTTCTTCCCAGTCCTTCCCCACATACAGACATCAATCTAACTCCTGGTCTTGGCACAAATAAGAAGGCAAACAGAAATTTGAAGGTAGAAATGAGGGTGTTCCCTTGGTAGAACCCTAAGCAAGAACCAGCCTTCTAAGGGTGGTGCCCTTGCCCTCTCGTGGACTCAGGACTGTTCCCACTTAACCCTGAGAGGTTGGTCCCTAAGCCTTTCTAAACACATTGTCTCACGCAGGCCGAAGACAAGGGTTTTGGAGTTTTTCCTTTTAGTTTCGCCATAAGCACTACCAGACTGGGCTGAGGGGGAATGAATGAATATTACTCTCATGTTAATATTAAAACATTAATATTAGGCTGCCACAATGGATCCTGGTTAAGAGTGCCCACTGCTCTAACAGAAAAGCTGAGAGAGGTTCCAGAACCCATGTTGGGATGCTCACAGCCACTATCCCTGGAGATGCAGAAGACCCAAACATTCTTTAGATTCTGTTGCCCTAATACAACATCACCACACATAGACACACACAGATGTACAAACTTAAAACAGCAAATATACATCTGAAAAATAGTAATATGCTTATAACAACTTTAAAATCATATATTTATAAAATTAGAAGGTATCTGATTTTCTACAGTAAATACTAACATAACACTAAGATTTTACTTATTTCATATATCTGTTTACTGTCGCCAACAAAATACATGATTCTATGAACCTACACTCTATCAGTGAGTCAAAACACCTTTGATTCTCTGAATCAAAAAAAAAAAAAACATAGTGATGGAGGAAGGTCATTGGCTAATAAAGGCACTGCCCTGGCCCATTTTATTGGTTAGAGGATAGGTGGGAGGAGTAAACAGAACAGAACGCTGGGAGGAAGAGGAAGTGAGGTCAGACTCCACAGCTCTGGTCTCGGGAGCAGACTCCTCAGAGAGACGCCATGCCCCGCTCCTGGGATGAGCCATGCCCCGCTCCCGGGCAGACACACGGCATGAAGCTCCAACCCAGGATGGACTAGGCTAGAATCTTCCCGGTAAGACCGGTTCTCACAGATTATTAGAGATGGGTTGATCGGGATGTGAGAATTAGCCTGTGAGTGCTAGAGCTAAAGGGCCAAGCAGTGATTAAAAGAATACAGTGTCCGTGTAATTATTTCGGGGCGTAAGCTAGCCGAGCAGGTGGCTGGGGTGCCGGGAATGCAGCCCCGCCGCCCTAATTACTACAACATAGAGCAAGCTAAGCGAGCTTTTGTGGCAGGTTTGGACAGAGTATGGTGGGATGTTACCCTGGGCTGTCCAGCTTCAATGGACTTTCTAAAAGCTGCTCATCTTCCTGGACTGACCACCTCCTTCCCATGTCCAACATTCCAACTAAAGCAAACTTCAGTTCCTCCTGCCCTTGGCTTCTTCACCCTGTATCCCAAAACCTCAAGAATCTACAGTCAACTGAAGGTCTTCACACTGCATACAGCTATTTCTTACACAATTTCCTAATTCACAAACAAAAAACGTTCAGTGAACATCGTAGCAAATATATGTATGCCCTCTTCTCCCTGGTCTCATTTGCCTATTATTATGCAATTTTACATGTTACTTATAGACACTGGCCTCAATAATTAGGGCTCAATCCAAGAGTAGCAAACTCTTTTTTACAGCTCCTTTTCCTCATTTATCATGTTAACGCTGCTTAAGAAGGCTTTAATAGCTCATCTATGGAAATCCTTTTAAATGACGCTTTATCTTCCAAGTCCATTTAAATGAGGCTTTATCTTCGAAGATGCCAAAGAACTCTATTGGAGGCTAAGTTTCCCTAATGTTTAGAGGCTCACTCCCCATTGTCCTAACGTACCACCCACAATCCCACAGCATCCCCTATGTAACTCCATATGGACCAAAAACTGCACAGAGCACTACGCTGATTGTGTCTCTCTAACGTGAGTCTGTAGAAGCCCCTGCTTACCTGGTACTTAAGAGAGTGGAAACTTCATGTTGCAGCTTCTCCTTCTCATCCTCTGCTGCTGATGGATGCTTCCAGAACTATTTGCGGATAAAGAGGAACCTCTCTTATAAGTCCATCCTTATCTCCCAGCCACGCTTTCACCTGTTCTGTCTGAAAACTGAGTCTCCTCAGTTCTCTAATCCACCTCCTAGATAGCATCTACTCACCGACATGGACAGACCGTAGGAGAACGCCAGTGAGCAGGAGCTTCGCTAATGTGCCCTGTGCCCCTGGGCTTGTTCCCAAGCTGCAGCAAAGATCTTCACCTGAGGTGTGACCATGCTGCTTTTGAGAAGACTGGAGAATGAAGAGACTTTAGCACCTGGACCAACCCTCTCGATTTACAGTGAATAAACCACACTCTGGGAAGAAGACTGAACTGTAGGGAACAGGAGTCCCTGGAGCAAGAGCACAGGAACACCGGGCTCTTATTCTACCCCCTGGATGCCATTTAATTAACAGCTCCGTAAAAATTGGTTGCCGTAGCTTAAGTTAGAATGGAACAAATGAAAGAATACATCCGGCCCACTGTGTACGACTACTTCCCCTTCTGCAACGAGAGGATAATATGTTGTTAAAGCAAGTGTTTCTAACAACAATTATGAATTCTGAGGGTGTCTTCACTCCTAAAAACCAAATAAGTAATAAACTAACAACCAACCAACTGTGAATGGTCTTCTTAAGACACTGAGGACAAGGCCACAGATCTGTTTGGAGCTATAACTTCTGGCCCATCACCATCTGCGTGGGTGTAAGATGCTGCCCCTACAGCCATTTGGGGGAGACAGATGGGTCTCAGGGACTCAATAACATCAGGCTTTACTAAACGAATTTAGGACAATCATTTAGGTTTTAAGTTGGGTGTTGTTTTTTTTGTGGGGGGTTTTTTATTGTTTTTTTCTTTGGTTTGGTTTTGTTTCTTGGTTTTTGTTTTTTGGTTTGTTTGTTTTTGTTTTTGAACAGGGTCTCACTATGTAAGACAGGCTGGCCTGAGATTCCCTTGTAGTGAAAGATGATTGTGAACTGATCCCTCTTCCTCCACTGCCGCTGGATCACAGGTGTGTGCTGCCTCCCCCAGTTTCTGCTGAGCTGAGGATCTAACGGAGGGTTTCATGCATGCCTGTAAAGTCCCCTAAAACTGAGTTACAGCCACAGCCTGGATTATAACATGTATTATGTGTCAGCCACACTGACTTTCCCTCCTCTGCTTTTGGGATGTCTCTTGGTCAAGGCATCCCTTCCATGGCTTTTCCCTTTCTTAGGACACTTCTCTCTGATGCCTTGAAAAAGCAGCCTCATACCTTTCTGTCTCCAGTTCACATCTGTTGTCTGTAACAGCAAATCTCTAGTCCAGTTACTGTCCTGGGGAGCTCATTACAAAATAACCCTTATCTCGGAAGTAGTCACTAATAGCATGCCGTATCATAGGGGCCTACACAATGCTTCAATCAGGTCTCTTGATGTGTAACAAACGGAAAATCACACTTAAGGTGGAAGAAGTGTGAACACTTCTTAATGATTTATCTAGCTATTCCATGTTGAGACTAGAATACTTTAATGTGTTATATATAATGCTGTCTAGACCCCACGACCTCCCACAGCTCCTGAGCCCTAAACTGAACAGCCCAAGCCCAAATGAAGTTTATGCTGGATTGTGTCAAATCGTCTTGGATGGAGTCTTTAAATAAGGCCAATCTGATTAATAACAATGTGTATTTATGAAGACTATCAGCATTTTATTAGGACTATATGACAAAATATTTTCAAGAAATGTAAGTGAAAAACTAATTACCTATTTCACAGGAGCCCATTTTTGTAAAATCATCACAGCCCAATGTAACACATTTGCATACATGTGTTGGTATGTTTAAATGCCATGGGAAAAATCCCACCAGATTCTTCAAAGCATTTGTGGAGTAACAGGGCAGGAGAAAACGTTTCGTTTGAAGCTCTATTCTCTTTTCTATATTTCTGAAAAAAGTTATTTGATTGTGTGTATGTGTTAGTGCATGCATGTATGCCACAAGCTTGGATGAGCTCACAGATATCAGACGCTGATCTTGGATTATCTGGAACTGGAGGTACAAACAGTTTAAAGATGTCATGAGGATGCTAGGACCTGAACCTAGGGCTCTCCACCACTGAACCATCCCTCCAACCCTGAAGCTCTATGTTAACAGATCGTTTGAATATTTGAGAAGACTCACTAATGTACTAATACAGCTTAAATGCAGATTTATACATTTTTGTAAAAAAATTTAAATACATATTTGTGTGTGTGTGAGTGTGTGTGTATGCCACATATGTGAATTCCTTTGGAGGCCATAAGAAGGCATTTGTTTCCTTGAGGTTGGATTTACAGGACATTTTGAGCTACCTAATATAGATGCTGGGAGAACAAATCATTTCCTCTAAAGGAGAGATAACTACTCTTAAGTGGGAAGGCAGATCTCCAAACCCATGGTACGGATTTCAAACATTAAACCAACCAACAAACAAATAAATAACAAATGCAAACAGATGAGTGGCAGCTGCCCACAGGCTGGAGCCTTTTGTCAGTACAAAGCAAACTGAGTAGCAGCATCCATCCTTTCTATGCCCTGTCTCTACACGCTATGCCGTCAGCTGGCTCACTCAACTGCCATCGTGTTTTGCATGTGATGGGCTGCTGCTGTAGAATATTATTTGAAGGTGTGTTGCTTTTGTTTATGCTGCATTTGTTTAACCCTGTGAAGCTGTGTTACTTTGCCTGTCTAAAACACCTGATGGTCCTAATAAAGAGCTGAACGGCCAGTAGCAAGGAAGGAGCAAGGATCGGTGGGCCTGGCAGGCAGAGAGGATAAACATGCAGGGTTCTTCATTTTGATCAAGGCTCCATGGTGTGTACGGTACTAGCATTCGAGGAAACTCGTGTTTAGGGACACTCGCAGTTCTGCTGCAGATCCAGATTATTTCAGGATAAAGAGCTGAACAACAGCAACAAGGAAATTAACAATCCAAGGAGATCCATATCTTCCCGGAATACCGCAGCTAGCTTCTAGCAGGCTGCCCTGCCCAGAGACTCCTTGTGACGGCCTGACTGGAAAGAAGCAGTTAGAAGGGTGTGGATGTCAGATTCAGAGTTTTTACCTGAGCTTCCAGGCTGGTGAGGCTGCTGCTTGTGTATTGGAAATGCTTAGCCTGAGGAGGATGGTTGATGTCATCATTAGAAAGAATAGTGAAAACTGCAGAGAATTCCCTGAGGCCTGGAGCAGACAGTCCTTGAAGCCCCTCATCCTCAGCCTTCCTTCCACCACAGCTCAGCCAACAGCAGGTCAGGAGAATTTGGCTAAAGTCTATGGTGAACTTTACCTTAACCAAATTGCTGCAGCCCAGCAGAGGTGCTGATGTAGAAATCTATTATAGAACAATCATGTAGGAAACAGTCTTCCCAGAGCTGCCCAGTTCCTTTTACTTTTTACTGAAGAGTTTTGTGTGCAAGCTCAGCTCACAGCTGAGCAGTGGTAACATCAGTATGTCACAGATGGCAGGAGGGAGATATAGGGATGGTCATGGCAAGGATGGTTGTAACAGCACATGTTTGGCAACATGTTAAATGTTTACAGTCAGAAAGTAGGTAATAAATATGATGCATTCGTGATATAAGCCACGAGCCTGAGTAATCATCTGGGTACAGAATGCCAGAAGTCACACGCTACTGAGAAAATCAAGTGCAGATCCATGCATGCAGAAAGGCTCCTCGGGGTGGGTGTATTTCCAGTAACAACAAAGTGTCCAGAGGCTTTGATTTGGGGCTCTAGGAGTGGGAAGTATGGGAATGGAAGAGGTGGGAAAGAGAATCACAATTCCACACAGATCTTTGATGGCTTCACTGCTTCCCTATATAGCTCTTTCATATAAATGTATTATAAAGTAATTAATGTTAAACTGTAAAATAACCTCCAAGTCGTTTGAAATGTACAGCTTCTTATTTGCCAAGTGTGTTTGTTCACTATGTTGACAGAGACAGAGATACATAAAGGGAACCACACAGACAGAGATTGATTAAGAGGCTCCTTTTTGACCAGAGAGCAGACCACTTGCTCAAATCCCAGAGAGGTAGGCCATTTTTCCAGGCAACAATGCCCATTTTCGGGCTGGAGAGATAGCTCAGTGGTTAAGAGCACTGGCTGCTCTTCCAGAGGTCCTGAGTTCGATTCCCAGCAACCACATGGTGGCTGACAACCATCTGTACTGAGATCTTGCGCCCTCCTCTGGCGTGCAGGCATACATGGAGACAGAATGTTGTATACTTAATAAATAAATAAATAAATAAATATATCTTTAAAAAAAAAAAACAATGCCCATTTTCCTGACTGTCAGCTTCCCTTAGCCCTGTCACTCCGTGTTCACAGAACTGATCCACAATTCTCCCCATCATGGTGGCTCTGAACAGGACTATTCAGGACACAGTGCATGGGAACTGAGAGCAAGGCAACCTCACAGAGTCTGACTCCAACCAGCTAGCCCAGAAGCCCTGCAATTCTCTGTATCCCAGCCTGACCTAAACTTATTATGCAACCCAGGGAAGGATGGGAATCATGGCCATCCTCCTGCCTCAGTTTCCTGAAGGCTAGGATTACTGGTGTGAACCTCTAACCCTGACATGTTTGTTTTTTGAGAAAATGTATCAATGCTCAGAATGGCCTCAAAATTGCTTATGTAGCTCAGTCTGACCTCACCCCTTCAGTTCTCCTGTTCCTGAGTTCCAGAATTATAGCCATATGAGGTATTAATGCATATTATATGTAACCACATAATAATGAACCATATTTCCAAAGACAGGAGAAAACATACATGCCTCTAATGGTGACATTAGACTCAACTCCCATCTACTTATCTTTGACAAAAATTAAAACCTCAATTTCCCAAGATTTGAGTCCCTCAGGGAAGGTAAGGAAAGTGGCATTTTGAGTTACAATAAAATAGACAAGACATAATCAGAGTACTTCTAAATTAAGTACTCCCCACTTTAATTTTATAATCCTATTCATCTTTTACAGATGGTTTTGGTAACTAAGATAGAAACCCATTTCCTGAATTACCAATGATTGTTTTTCAAGGGCACAAGAATTATGAGGTCTAAAGGAAACATTAAATTATGAAGTGTCCATGTTTGAGAGAACGCTCCCCGGTGACTTGCAAGACTAAGCATGTTGTGAGCAGAGACAGCGAGAGGTCCATCCTCTCCACTAACGGTGGAAAGTGGGGACACCAGATGGGAACCAACACAGAAAATGACCCTGGAGATCAAAAGATGTTCAGCATGGTCATATCCAGTTGTTGTCTGCTGCAATCGCAGGAGGAAGACCCTCAGTGAGCAACTGCGACTTAGTTCTTGACATGAAGACTGTCTTCCATGAGGTAGACCTTGTCTTCACCTCGGAGCCTCATGACCACTGTGTTTTGCAAAACTCCGATCTTAACGATGAGATCTACCAAGCTACAGAGAGAGAAAAAGAGGTGTTGAAGGCAGAAGAGGTCACCTTTCAGGTCTGAGCAGAGCTTTCATTTATGATCAATACTCAGAAAACTTTCGCAGAGAACAACAGCACCACACAGAGCCCCCGTATAAAGTCAGGGAAAGGATCGTTCAATAAACATCAAACAAGCCAAGAACTATTTATAAAAACATCAGCTCATATTGGCATCCTTCACACAAGTGGGAGATCTAAAAAGACAGATATTGAGCGCCATGATTAGTTATCTAATCAGGATATACACATGGGATCTGGGCTAGGAACTGGATGACAAGTGTATTTACAGTTTTGCACGGTGACCCTTTAGAAAGTGTTAGGAGTGGCAGGTGACCTGAATTAGATCCCTAGATCCTTTGTAAAGGTAGACGGGAAGAACTAGCTTCACAAAGTTATCCTCTGTCCTCCATAGATGCCACGGCACTTCATGACACACACACACATCATACCCACAATAATACAAATTTTCTTTATCAAAAAAGAATTTTGAAATCTGCATAGTATCTAATCCTCTAACAATAAGCATAGAGTAGAAAAACATTTAAACTACAAAGAGGTGTCTTTGCACTGTAGCCACTGGTCTGTGGCACAATCTCAAAGACTACTGTATGACACACATTCATAGTCACTGCATGCACACCAACATCACACACTGGACTGAAAGGGATTTGGGGAGAGCATTGCGGGTGTTTGCGGCTGGCCCATTCCATCAGCTGTAGGAGGGGCTTCTCTGGAGAGCTCATTCTGTGTCCATGTTCATCAAGGTGGGCACAGTGGACTGATGTTAGAGGGGCAAATCAGAGACGAAAACAGACTAACTCCCATGAGGTTATGTCATTTGAATACAGTGCCATTTCTAGTACTAAAAGAGAACCAAAATAAACGTCTCCAGTCAGCCACATGAAGACACGCCTGCCCTGAGAATCACAAAGCAGATTGGGAAAAGCTTCTTAAAGCCTGGAAACGTCACACGTGCATAGGTACGAAAACAGTGTGGGGTCAGGAAGCTGTGATCAGTCAGTGTGATATAAGGGACAGAAAAAGTCATGAGGAAATGCCCGGAGTATAGTAATCAGTGAATTGGATGTGTTTGCTTGTTTTGTTGTTTTGGTTGTGTGTGTGTGTGTGTGTGTGTGTGTGTGTGTGTGTAGAGAGAGACACACACAAAGAGAAAGAGACAGAGAGAGAGAGGAAAATCACTAAGGCTCACTGATTGCCAGCCTATTGAGTCAAAATTAAAAAAAAATTAAAAATAAACCTTTAGGAAAAAAGAACTTTATCACTATGATAAATCAAGGGGCTAAATGGGGTGGTGGGGTTTTCCTATAAGGAGTATCTCCCATCCAGTCTAATAAGCAGTTAGTGAAAGAAATTCTGGGCATGAATTCCTCAGACTGAGGCCATTAAGTGTGACCTGGGGCACCCTTTCACCTTTCTGAACCTCTTTTCCAATCTGTAGGATGCGTAGAATAATAGTGCATGGTCTGTAACATAGTCATTACTGGGAAGAATGTGATCAAAGCAATAACAGGCAAGTGTACTGGGCACTTGTGATGTGCCAGAAAGCACTGAAAACACATCAGCTCACATGATTAACTCGGACACACAAAGGAGAAGTAGGTGTAGCAGACAGTAGCCAGAGGGGTGAGGGGTTTGATATAAAAATGGCCCTGCATAGAGCAAATTGAACCAAATAAAGCAGATTAAATGGCTTTATATCAACACAGATAACTACATGTCATAAGGAAGGTACAGGGCATTTTCAGAGGAGAGACTGAAAGAGCTACAGAAATACAATCAATTAAAGAACCTACAAGGCAGATAACTACGATAACTGAGCGACAAGAACTTGGTATGAGCAGTAGAGGCCCTAGCTTGCCAGCGTTCCTTTGCACCCTCTGCTTCGACAGGAATTATCAAGCTCCAAATCCCTCAAACAGCCAGTACTTACCTGAAAACATCTAAAAGGACCTGGCTATTAACTCCCGTGATTTTTTTATTTTATTCATTAATTTTTAATACCTTTACATTTATTTTATGTATATCAGAGTTCTTTCTGAATGTGTGTATATGTATACCACATGTATGCCCTTTAGTTATTTTTTTAAATATCTTTTATTTTTAATTATGCACATATGGGTATGTATATGTATGGTCTGTAGATGCTGGTGTATCCCTGTCCATATGGAATGGAATTTCAGGCAGTTGTGGGTGCTGGAAACTGAGCTTGGGTCTGTGCAAAGGCATTACCACAGGGTGTCTCTAGCTGTTTCATCATCTTTAATACAACAGGTACCCAATGAGAGACATATCAGCTAAAATCAAAGCAATACTTTCAATACCAGCTCCAGAAAGCAAAATCTACCATTCAGCGCTTGCTACAAGTTGTCAGAGCCAAGGCGCTCCTTCCGTAATAGTTCAGATGCAACAGTTGGGAAATCAGAATGCTGATACATCCCTGGAAGACATGGTAACAAGAGAGGGGCTCCGGAAAATAATTTACAATCCAAGATGAACAGTGGGAGCCAAGCAAGGTGTTCCTGCCTGGGAGAAGAAAAGAGGGAAGAAAAAGGGGGAGGAAAAGGAGGAAGAGGAGGAAGAGGGGGAGGAGGAGGAGGAGGAGGAGGAGCAGGAGGAGGAGGAGGAGGAGGAAGAGAAACAAGAAATCTACAAGACTGTAAGCAGAAAAGGAACTGACGCGAGTTTGACTCAGTGATCCTGGCTTCTTTTTCAGATGTGAGTACTCTAAATTAGGGCAAGGCAATACAAGAGAGATTAAAAGGGAAATTGAACACATCATCAGAAACCATTGTGATGCTCTTTTCTAATCAAGGGTATCATGTTTATCTTTAGTTGAACCCTCCCCTGGTAACTTTGGGAGCTTTGTTTCTGTAGCCCGTAGGAAGGGTCTTCTCTATATTCATGGCTTGGTGCACTCACCCACGTAGCATCCCTAATGTGCTAGAATGACATTGGCAAACTGTCATTCACTGAAGGAAATGAAGATGTCTAGGTTTGTAAACTAGCTGCTGGAGAATAAGCTGAGCCTGGACTCTCGAGGCAGCTGGAGACACAAGTCCTGCCAATGTTCTCTGCCCTCAAGCCATGTGGGATCACAGTAGGTACTAATGCATATTATATGTAACCACATAATAATGGACCATATTTCCAGAGACAGGAGAAAACACACATACCTCTAATGGTGACTTTAGACTCAACTACCATCTAATTAAGTTGTAAGGGTTATTTAATAAGATGATACAGTTAATAGACCAAACGGTGTTGTAATTAATATAGTTTCTGTATGATTATTTGGGTCTGGGCAGCCGGGAAACTAAGTGCAGTCTCCGTTCACAAAGGGTGTTGTAAATGCACTACACTCTGGAGAAATGCCTTCTCTGCTCGCAGAGAAAAGAGACTATATCACAATTATGAAAGGGTGGAAGGCTTTGGCGTTATGGGAACATTTGAATCTTTAGTGTGACAATGGCCTCCAAGTACACTAACCAAACTGAAAAAACTTTTTACAGCTGAGACAGGGTCTCCTATAGCCCACCTTGGCCTGGAACTCAGTGTGTAGCTGATGATGGTCTTGTACTTCTGATCCTCCTACTACTACCTCCAGGAAATTCTGTGATTACAGAACTTGAAAGACCCCCCGTCCAGCTTGCTAAGCAGCTTAGCACCAGATGAAAGACCCCCTGCCCAGCTTGTTAAACAACTTAGCACTGGTAACACCATTTTACAAGGCTTGTACTGAATATTCAGGGTTTGAACAAAGGGCAGTTTAGAAGCTGCCAAAATTAGATAGAGACACCTATGGCTGGGCCAGGGGAGGAACGAGGAATACCGAGAATGTGGCTGGGTGTCATCTGCCCCAGGTGGGGAGAAAACACTCTGTCTGCCCTAGATAAGAGCCAAGGCAGCCCATATCTGAATTCTTGGGGACTAGGAACCTTGTCCCGACCTGAACTCGGCCACACTCAAACTAACCAATAAAAACCCTGTAACTATGCTTCTCGCTTCTGTACCACGCTTTTTGCTCCCCAAAACATATATAAACCCATTACCCCGACCTGGAGGCGCACAAGTCCTCCCAGAGACTTTGTCGCCCCAGGTACCTGTGTATCTGAATAAACCTCTTGCTGTTTGCATCCGTACAAGTGGTCTCGCTGTTCCTTGGGAAGGGTCTCCCCCAGAGGAAAGACACTCTTGGAGGGTCTTTCAAACTCACAGTACACCCCCATACCTTCTTTTATGGAGTTCTTGTATTTCCTGCATGTTACAAAAATACTTTAACAACTACACTACATGCCCAGATGCCGAGCCATCTATTTAAATAAAGACAAATAGTTGTGTGTGCTGAGCACTGTGAGGAGACACCCCAGTCTGGAAGCCCAGGCATGGTTCAGTGTTAAAGAGAGGCACCTGAGAAAGCAACATAGAAACCCACACAGAGAGAGGTTTATTGTTGGGCTTCCTAATAAGCATGGGTATATTTATATTTTAAATAAAGTAGCTCTTTCAGTGAGTTAGAGAGAGACAGAGAGAAGAGAGGACCAGGGGTTGGGATGAAAGAGATGAGACAAAGGGAGGGGAGGAGAAAGAAGGAGAGGGAAGAGGGAAAAGAAGGAGAGGTACCCAAATGCTTCAACTCACAAAAGACCAGAGGACAGTCTGAGGGAAAAAAATCATTATCTTCTTCTACCACGTGGCTCTCTCAGATCAAACTTAGAGCATCAGGCTTGTGACAGGCACCTTAACCCACTAAGCTGTCACATCAACCACAAGATTAGCTTGTGTATCTAAAGATAGCCATTCTGGTTGTCTGCTGCACTTGAAGGTCTAGACTTGGACCTTGCTCACAGTGAAACTTGGAGAACTCAGCTGCTCTCAGCAAGCTGTACTTCCCTCTGCCCTAGACTGGGAAGGAATAGTACAGCCTAGTTTATAACTGTTGATGACTAAGATGTCTGTAAAACATTTAGCACAGTGTCTACCTGCCACATAGGTATAAGTCTGAGAGATCGCTAGTTATCAGTTATGTTATGGGCAATGTCTGGAAGGACAAGTGAGTGTCCTTCAGGTTTGCTTAAAAAAGTGTATTTCTATCTAGATTTGCACTGCTCCTATGGTAACCATTCTCTATCAGAAAGTAAAAGAAGCAGCATCCAGCAACTTACATTTAAGGAATAAAACACCAAAGATGAGTGTCAGGGCCAGCCCAGCAAAGACTCTTACTCCGATATAGACAGCCATTCTGATAGTTTTTCCAGAGTCCTTCACTTCATCTGTCCATGTGGAAATTTGCTGGGGGACAGAGAACAGGAGTCAAGTTTGAGAAGCCCAGAAACTAATCATATGCTCAGCAAGTCTCGCGATTCAAGAGGACCACTCTTCTTCATAGTCTCTCAGGATTGCAGGAATGATGAAGCCTCCCTTGATCTGTCCTTTTCTAGACTAGACCCAGTTAGCAGAGGAATGAAATGGGCTAGCTCAGTGTTTGCAGTTAACAAGGAGATAAAGCACCCTGCTTCCTGTGCAGGGAGTATAGAAGTCACTCTATAGCCCACCTGCCTACATCCCTACAGAGGCTGGATAATGGATCCTACTGCCTCAAAATTGTGTGTTCAAAGGGAGGGAGTTCTGGAAGTATTTCAGGGAACCAACCTCACACAGAAAAGCAAGTTTACAAGAGCCAGGACTTTGCAACCACACAGTCTTCCCTCAGCTCAAATCCCACATCCCCAAGAGCTCAGTGACACTGTGGAGTAATTGAGACAATTATCATGGAGCCTGTTTCTTTAGGAGCACTTGGTCAGTGGTAAACACTACTGTTATTTCTCTCATTTCTGATACCAAGGAGTCGCAGAGAACATCCTTCTATTTCTAAACTGTTAGTCCACATCCCACCTTCAAAGGCAATAATAGTAAAGACACTGTAAAGGAAAATAAGACACCCAGCCATAAGCGGTGAACATTCATAATCCCAGAACTCAGGAGGCTATGGCTGGAAAGTAGCAAATTGAGGCCAGCCTGGGCTACAGATTGAGACTACATTAAAAAAGACCCAAAGCTCTCGTGTATATTTGGGAACTAATTAGACTCAGTGGGTTATGAACAAGAAGAAGACAAGAACGTGGGAGGAGACATGAGAGGGATCTAGGAGGAGTTGGAGGGGGAATGAAGTGAATCTTATTGAAATACACTTTATTCATGTACAAAATAATCTAAGACTAAATAAAAACTACATTTAAAAACAATAAAATAATAAACAATGAAAGCAGTAAATCTCAAAGGTTAAATCCTCCATTTAATCACTACATGTGACTTCTGCAAAAGCAAGAGGCCTATGTACAAGTACTATGTGTTAAGCACTTGGGACAACAGAAGTTCTTAAAGGTGCTCTCTATCTCAAAGAGGGGAGAGAGAGACAAGCACACAAGATGCCAGGCACTGACTGTGAGCACACAAATAAGGGACTGAATTAGATGAATGCAGGCCTCTAGACATGGCTTAAAGAACTGATTTTATTATTCTTACCTATTTATTATGGTGTGCACACGCATACATGTGCATCCATGCCGTGGTACATGGTGATTAGAGGACCACTCTCAGGGTTCTCCTTCCACCATGAGTTCTCAGAATCACACTCGCGTAGTCAGGCTGTGGGGCAAGTGCCTTTACCCACTGAGAAACTCAACGTCCACTCATTGAAGTTGCTACTGCTAGCTGGCTTTTTAGTGTTTTTTTTTTCCTGTCTAGTTCAGGACATAATAGTTCAGGACATAAATTCTTGCCCCTTGGTGTTCCTGAGTTGTGTCTTGTTACATAAAAATGAATTTTAAAAAAATGAAAAATACAAGCAGGGCACCCCAACCCTATGGAGGAGGAGGTAGGAAGACGGGGAGTTCGTTATCGTTCTTAGCTACATAATAAGTTTAGGACCAGCCTGGGCTACTTGACACCTTGTCTCAATGCCACAACAAGCTCGAAGTGAAAAACCTGAAAAGAAAGGCAAAGGACTTTTCACAGTGTAGCAGTGGCATTTGCAAAGACAGATGAAACGCTTCTTTCTTCTTGGGGGTTTTTCACACTTAGTACATGCCAGAAATCTCACACTCACACCCAACTTCTGTCAATAACAGGCCTATATGGTCAGACCTGTCAACACATGAAAGCCACAGAGTGTGAAGACAAGAAAGGTACAAGCTTTCCCACACAAGGGGTGCCCTGGAGGAAGTCTATGCTCATCATAATGTGAGCACACACACCAAAGTTACTTACTGTTTGGCTTTTATCCTGGAGTGTCCCCAGAGTCTGAGTCTCTGTCACACACATATACAAAGGGGAGGAAGTAGACAATAGTTAAGAATGGTTTTTAAACTCCAGATCAAAGAAAAAAATAAACAAGAGACTTGGTTTTAGAGGGGTTGCCAGGTGTTCAAGGAGATGTCCCCAGCTAGGTCCTTGGGCAGCTGAGGAGAGGGTGCCTGAACTGGCCTTAACCCATAGCCACGCTGATGAATATCTTGCATATCACCATAGAACCTTCATCTGGTGATGGATGGAGATAGAGACAGAGACCCTCACTGGAGCACTGGACTGAGCTCCCAAGGTCCAGATGAAGAGCAGAAGGAGGGAGAACATGAGCAAGGAAGTCAGGACCACGAGGGGTGCACCCACCCACAGAGATGGTGTGACTGATCTAATGAGAGCAAACTAAGGCCAGCTGGTCTAGGACTGAACTAGCATGTGATCAGACCGGACTCTCTGAATGTGGCTGACAATGATGGCTGACTGAGAAGATAATGAAAATGGCACTGGGTTTTGATTCTACTGCGTGTACTGGCTTTTTGGGAGCCTAGTCTGTTTGGATGCTCACCTTCTTCCTAGACCTGAATGGAGTGGGGAGGGCCTTCGGGGTTCCAAAGCCTTCCTCAGGGATTCAAGTATGATTGTTGATAGCATGTTCAGAAAATGTTCACTGTCTCTTTCTCCTGGCCTGATGCTACCCTCCAGAGTTTACTTACCAAGCTAAACCTGCCTCCTTATTCAGCCATATGTAATAGCCCCACCTCCCTGTTCAACTCTATATAAGAAACATGCTGAGTTTCCCAGGTGCTGAGGCTTCACCATCCAAAAACCCAGCTTTTGTGCATGTCTTTGTGTTTGTGATTGTTTCATTTCTCTCCACTTCAGTAAGCGGTCAAGTCCCTGGAGCTGAGCAAAGACGTGGCAGTACATAAAGAGATTCAAGGACAAAAAAAATCAGATGATAGTAGACCAAGGAAGGGCCTGTGACCAAGTTTAACATGACTTTGTGCTAAAGGAAGCTGAGAAGAAACTAGGACTAGCAAATCTGAGCCTAACTAACTGACTGTGTTTTAAAAATTACAAAGACGGTCTCAGCCTAACATCATTTAGCGGGGAAAGCGCTCCAGGTTTGTTTTCATTACCTGAAAGCAACTTAAAGCAGAAAAACCACAGGGTGGAACCTCAGAGTAAACAGGAATCTTCACCACAGGCAATATTTGAAATGGAAATGTCACTTCTGCTTCCCCATCAGGGCGATCCTTGGTCTAAGTGGCAAGACTGACTTGTTCTCTCTCACTCTCTTTCTCTCCCCCTTGTGTATGTGTCTGTCTTTCTCTGTGTATATGTCTCTATCTCTGTCTCTCTCTCTCTCTCCCTCTCTCTCTGTCTCTTTCTCTGTCTCTCTCTTCCTTTTTGAGACTGTGTCTCAAGTAGTCCAGGTTGCCTTCAAAAGCCAGGTGACCTTGAACTCCTAACCCTCCTACCTTCCCCTCCTGAGGGAGGGATAGCAGTCCTGTGCTATCATACTTGATTTCTGTCCCACTGGGGATAAAACTCAGGGCTTCCATGGCTAGACAAAGACTCTGCCAATTCAGCAATACCTCCAGCTCTGACCTCTTTACTTTTCTCCTCCATTTTGTTTTGCTATAAAGAAGAACAAGAGATGTCTGTAATATTGTTTTCTGTTTTACTTGGAGAACTGAAGACTGCACTAGAAACAGGCATCAGGGAGGAGGAATAAAGTGGTCATGAACGTATAATGTATATAGATGCCACGGTTACTGTCTACTCGGCACTGAGGAGCCAGCCATGGTTCTTAGCGCTGTTAATATTTTTTTATAGTTATTCGGTTGGATTTCTTCCTTTCTTTTTCTTTTTCTTTTCTTTTCTTTTTTTTTTTTGAGACAGAGTCTCTCTCTATGTAACCCTCGCTGTACTGCAATTTGCTACATAGACCAAGTTGGCATGGGAATTTGCAAAGATCCTTTTACCTCTTCCTCCCAAATGTTAAAATTAAAGGCATGTGCCATCGTGCCTGACCTAATCTTAATTATATATATAAATATGTTATAAGAAAAATACATAAATATAAATAAAATAATTCTATATAAATATATGTGTCTGATGTATGTAAGTATGTACCACAATTTTGCCATTTTTAAATAAAGAACAGGAGTTTTCTTGACGGGCAGTAGTGGCACACGCCATTAATCCCAGCACTCGGGAGGCAGAGGCAGGCAGATCTCTGTGAGTTCGAGGCCAGCCTGGTCTACAAGAGCTAGTTCCAGGACAGGAACCAAAAAGCTACGGAGAAACCCTGTCTCGAAAATTAAATAAATAAATAAATAAATAAATAAGAAAAGAAGTTTTCTTTATCTTACTGTTCATGTATGCATGTGTGCATACAAGTAAGTGTGTGTGTGCTCATGGGACATGCTATGGTGTATATTTGGAGCTCAGTGAAAGATCTTTGGGAGATCCTTCTCCACCATTTGGAGACCTAGGATCTAACCCAGGTTGACAGCCTTGGTGGCAAGGGGCTTTACCTGCTGCACTAACACACCAACCCAGAAACAGGATGTTAGAGAACTCTGCTCATGACACACAAAACCTAAACTTCAGAAAATTGTTGCAGCACTAACTACTGAGATCAGAACTGGCCAGGGGAACTGAATTTAGAACCCAGCTTACTCTCACTACAGTACGGGAACCATTTTCTCATTCCGCCTTCTGGCCCTACTAACAGCATTGGTGATAGGCGCTAATGTACCCTGAGAACACACTGTGACCAGACACTGGACTAACCATTATGGTCTCATTTTCTTATTGAAATCTTACAAGTCATAGCTTGTGAATTATATTACATGATGAGAGGGGTCTTAATCTATTTTCCTCTCCCATTTCAGAAAAACAAAAAGAGCTTAAGAGCAGAACTCTACCCAGAAATAAGATGAGATTAACCTTCCTGATCGATGTGCCCTGGGATCAGCTTCTTCTGTCTCCTTTGTCTTCTGTGACAGCTTCCAACCTTGGCCCTAGAAAGAACTGAGCTCCTCCTTATGTGGCTGACATCTGAGGAAGCTGATGGTCCGTGTTCAACTAGAAAGGACCCTGATTTCTCCTAATCAATCCCTTATCCGCGATATAAGCAACAGTGCCAGCCCAGAGTAAATCAGAAAATAACAAAGACAACAATCCTTTACACTAAGTTTACTTAATATCTAACCAAAATAGAATCATTCCTTATTAAAAGTTTTTTAAATTAAATTTTAAATAAATGCCTGCAAAATGACCCCACATATAATGGCACTTCCCTGAGACCTGAGTCCAGTCCCCTCATCTCATTCAGGGCAAGGAGAGAGCAGGTGCCTCTAAGTTTCTCTCTTATCTCCACATGCCATTCATGGCATATGAGCACAGAGACAGACAGAGAGAGAAAGAGAGAGAGAGAGACAGAGACAGAGAGACACACAGAGAGAGATTAATTTATTAAAATGAAATAAAATTAAAACTTTAAGTAAGAGGGGGCCCTTGTTGGCAGTGAACCTTACCCTCTAATAATTGAGCCATCTCTACAGCCCCAAATGACTCTCTTTTTAAATGACATGATGGCAATGGTAGATGGTTCTCCTTTTTTGTGTAGCAAAACCAGTGGACATCCAAATTAAGTTCTCCATGGGGGAAATGTTATTTTTCCTGAGTCAGGAAAACCAGAGGTCTCTGAACAACAAGAGGAACCAGAGCCCCAGGGAACTGAAAGTCCTTGACCCAGGTCACTTGGCTAGTTTGTCATAGCATGAGGACCTTCTTGTTGGGGTTTCTGTCTCACCCGGTCCCCACCATTTAGTCCCAAAGAAAATCACAGAGTCTACATTAGACATAAACTGATTGGCCCATTAGCTCAGGCTTCCTCTTAGCTCTTGTAGCTTATATTAACCCATTGTTTTTATCTATTTAGCCTCATGGCTCAGTACCTTTTGTAGCAGAGCAGATCACATCCTGCTTCTTTGGGGGTCTGGGCAGGACTCGTGGAAGAGCTTCCTTTTTCTCAGAATACTCCTGTTTTTCTCGCCCCGCCTCTACTTTTTGTCTGATTGACCTGCCTATACTTCCTGCATTTATTTAAAACATGATTGACAAAATATACACAATTCTCCCGCACCAGTTTGTGACTTCTACAGAATCCTAACCCAGGGACCAACATGTATGGCTACCACCTCACTCACCTCAAACAATATCTCAAGTGCGAAGAGTGATTTTCTTAGCTATTTGTCACATTCCAAACTCTGTGAACTGAGATCTGAGCTAAACACATTCACCTGTGCTCATGCCTCACCTGAGCCGTCTCCCTTGGTAGTCAGGGTTCTTGGAGAAGTTGGAGTAGGGTATCCACGAGCAGGGACAGCAGGGGCGAACTTGGCTTGAGTCAGAGAAAAAAATTAAGGATCAGGATTTTCAGTTACTTCTCTCCTTTCAGCGTGTGGGTTACAAAGACAAAACTCAGGGGATCAGGCTTGGCAGTAAGTGAGCTTACCCACCGAGCCCTCTCGCCTGCCCAGGAGTTAGGATTTACGTCAGGGAATCCACAGGGCAGCAGAGAATACGTGAAAGACGAGAAACGAAAGACGCATGTCCTCACCTTCAAACTGGCATGGTCACATTCAGAGAGAGATAGCACCTACTTCAGACACATAACCGCAGCAGGACGTGGTTGCCATCGCCACTGTCTAGTCAGTGATGGAACTACCAGTGTGAAAGTCACACGAAAGCTCATAAACATCACCTTGTAGAATCCTTTCAGGAATAGTTGACTACATTGTACAGCTGAAGAGGTCACACATGAAGTAATGCTCCAATGTTACACAATTAGTAAGGACAGTTGATTTGAACTCTACTCCAGATGACCACAAAGGGTTTTTTGCTGAGCTGTATACCTAACCCTATCTATTATAAACATTAAAACATAAGCATTTGCACATATACACCTCCTTAAGATGCACATACAACCCAAGGCCTCTATTCCTGACTTACCCGAAGAACATATTTGCAAAAGAAAGAAAGAAAGAAAAAGAAAATTCAGAATTCATCCCAGATACAGCCATGTCTGCTCTGCAGGTGGGGCCCAGGCACCGGAAGAAGGTGGAAAGATTGTAAGACTCAGAGGTAGGAGATGGACCCAAGGAAACAATCTTCCAGACAACACAGGACCGCTGTACATATGAACTCACAGAGACAACAACAGCCAGCGCTCACAGACATGCAAAGACTCAAGCCACACAAATCCCAGCACTGAGATGTGATGGAGGAAGGTCATTGGCTAATAAAGAAACTGCCTTGACCCATCTGATAGGGCAGAATTTAGATAGGCGGAGTAAACAGAATAGAATGCTGGGAGGAAGAGGAAGTGAGCTCAGAAATCATGCAGCTCCTCTCAGAGCCAGACGTGATACAGCCAGCTGCCAGGTCAGACATGTTGAATCTTTCCCGGTAAGCGCATCTAGTGGTGCTACGCAGATTATTAGAAATGGGCTAAATTGATACATGAGAATTAGCCTAGAAGAGGCTCGATATAATGGGCCAGGCAGTGTTTAAAAGAATACAGTTTGTGTGTTGTTATTTCGGGGCATAAGGTAGCCAGACGGCCAGGAGCCGGGCGGCAGGAACACAGCCTGCAGCTCCTACTACAGAGATGGGGAAGTGGACATTTATCCCCACTCCTAAGAAGTTATTCGCATTGACAAAAGCTGGGACAAGGCAAGTCCAGCGTCCTCCAAGGGAGTGTCACTGGGGATACCAGCCACACCCAAGAGCAGGCCCCCTGGCAACGCAGACTCCATTTGACTTTGGGCACTTTTTTGGTTTGATATTTTTCATGTTTTGGTTTTACTCATCTGTTTGACTTTTGGCCGGGTGTTTGGTTTTGCATTGTTGGGGGGGGGGGGGTGTCTAAGAGAAAGAACGAAAATGAAGTTGTGTGGGTAGGAAGGTGGGGATAATCTGGTGAGAGTTGGAGGAGGGGAAAGAGTATGATCAAGAGTATAGTACGAAAAAATTAAAGCAAAAATTGATTTAAAGAAAAGAAGTTTCCAGTTACCTAATGATCACGCAGGGTCTTGAACCTCTCTCTGGTCTAAGTCTTTTGTCCCCTTCTCTAGGCTGCATCCTTGAGTATGAAAACACATGGTAGGTACATCATTGGCCTTCACAGTGAGGCCTCTTCATCCTGGGAATTCCCATCCCACCCCCAGGACTGTAACTAGAGGTGATAATAATCCATATGTGTATTATGATATCATTACCCAAGGGTGATTCTTATAGACAAAGAGGACATGGGAAGGGTCTACTCACCTGGTCTGATGTCTAATTCCAGGTTTACTTTTTTATCATTCCCTGGACCAGTGAATTCTACCCGGCAGCAGTAGGTCCCACGGTCAGCTAGAGTCACATTCTCTATGGTCAGGGACACATCTCCTTTGAGGAAATTCCCCTTTAGCTGGTATCTTCTGGATTTCTGATATGTCACATTTCTTTCATCAGTGCTGAGCACTTTATTGGCACCACAATGTGACCAAGAACAGGGTCCCTTGCCCCAGCACACAGGCACAGGCGTCCCATAGGCAGCTAGACTGTAGTCGCAGGGCAGATACGCATTCTTACCGACCTCGACTATAACTGCATTTTCCAAAGACCCTACACAGAGAGGAGAGGAGGGCGAGACAGTGAGGGAGTGGGTCCATTTCTGTTGGTAATGCATCATAGAATTAAAGAGGGAACTCTGGCTTTCCTGTTGGGAGGAGGATTGACGGTGCCAATGATTCTCTGTCACCAGAGGAAGCAGCGAGTCCTGTTCAGACACTTACTATGATTGCCCATGCCTCTAAACCTGGAGCTTGGCAGGTGGAAACAGGAAGATCCCAAACTAGCCTGCATAATGAAATCATCTTTCAAAAAATAAATTAACAGTCCAGAAAGTGATGACTGCCTTAATCCCTGTACTGAGGATTCTGTGGCAGAACTGCAGTGAGTTTGAGGCCAGCATGGGCAACCTCTGCTCATTCCCTAAAATGACTGCCTCCACTGGCCTGAGAAGGAACATGAGAATCTGCATGTCTCTCAGTTCCCATGTGTTGGGGGCCCTTGATCCCCACCCCCACCCTGTCACAAACGCATACTTTTCAGTCCTCAAAGAGATCTGTGAACAGTTTCTTAAAGATTAAAAAACCTGGGTTAATGAAAAACAAAAATTGTTGGCCAGGAAAGTGGCCCACCTGTCTGGGCTGGCTGTGTGTTCATTAGCAAAGGAAAGGTAACCTAATAATTCTCAATATCTCTCTCTCTCTGTCTCTCTCTCTGA
Organism: Microtus oregoni; assembly: GCF_018167655.1. NCBI lineage: Eukaryota > Metazoa > Chordata > Mammalia > Rodentia > Cricetidae > Microtus > Microtus oregoni. Next base: position 2,537,981 of record NW_024543086.1, read on the forward strand.
GATAAAAGTTCTGACAAAACAAAACTAGTAGCTTGCATATTTGAAACTCTTCAAATGTTGTACTGAAGTTTAAATTCCTTTATAACAACACACATATATACACACACACCTATATAATAAAGTATTCAAACCACAGAAAAGATACTTGAAAGCAGGACCACCTCTCCCAACTCTTCCCATCCCCCTGGAGCTCAACCATTAAAAAGCATCCACACATTGCTGCCTCCTGGCAATGCTTACACACATAACTGGGCACCTTGGTTCTCTCTGTAGCATTGTGATTCCCAGCATCTGTATCAGGTTGTTGATTTAGGCTCCTTGCTTCTATCATGGATAGACCTAATTTATTTGCCAGGTCTCCACTGTTGACATTTAGGTTACTTCCCAACATATACTATTAGAAATAGCTTCACTACACCCATCCTCTATCTCTGTCTTGCCCTCTATGTGATAATCTTTCTCCATCTGAAAAGTACCGGCCCAGACTTACTTGCAAGTAGCAATAGCAACAGCAGCAGGACACCGTTGAAAATAAGATGTGAAAACATTAGTACTTGGCAGGGAAAAGCAAAGGCCAGCTTAGTGTAGGCACAGCTTTAGGTCTCCAGTTAAAATGGTGCTTCCTCTAACTTCTGTCCACCCCAGAATTATGAGGGCTGACCACACCCACTGAGGGTCAACCTACTTCCCAGGGTGACCACACCCACTGAGGGTCAACCTACTTCCCAGGGTGTCTGACCACGTGAAGTTCTCGTGTTAGTACAGCTAGTCACATCTGAGAACGTTCCTGTTCTGCGTCATGTCACAGTAGACAGAGCCTGCTGGCACTCTGACGTTTATCACATGAAATCAACAAAAACAAAAGAGTATTTCAGGGAAAGAAAAGTATTGGTCATGGCAAGAGTCTTCTAATATCTCAGGAAATAGCCTGAGACGGTCCATGTATAAACCCAGCTGGTTACTAAGGAACAAAAAATATAAACATGTCACTCATGTATTCATGCTGTCAGGTCCCTCTCCATCAATCAAGCCTGTGACTGCTGTCCTTGATGCACCTGGAGTGGGAGCTGAAGCAATGAAGCCGGACATGTGGTGCACACCTTTAATCCCAGCTGCTGGGAGGCAGAGAGAGGCAGGCCGATCTCAGAGTTTAAGGCCAGCCTGGTCTACAGAGCTGGAGTTCCAGGAGTGCCTACACAGAGACAACCTGTCTGGCTAAATAAATAAATAAATAAATAAGCAAGCAGTGAATGTCATATTTCTTATCTTTACATGTATAAATTACTTCCATGCCAATCGAGAGCCCAGTTCTAATCCTCGGTCTAATACACTTTAGAATGTAATCTATAAGCTTATTGTATCTGACTTTCCATGTGTATAATGGTATTGAGACAAGGAAATGATCAAGACACGATTAGAAGGGCTACATGCTTTTATAATTCCAGTCTCAGGAGGCTGAGTTAGAAGGATCACCAAGTAGGAGGCCAGCCTGGGCTACACAGAATGGCCTCTGTTAACAATGCTGAATAAGTTGTGGCAGCAATGTATACAAAGCCCCCAAATCATTCCGATTTTGACTTGTCTGTAACAACTACTTTCCGTCCCTCTAAGTATGGTGTCCTCCCTGAGACCCATTCAATCTCCCCTTGGCTTCATCTCTTGAAGTCCTCATCATTTTTCAAATATGTGAACAACTGAAGGACAAAGAACATCCAGGCCAGCTACATGTTCAAATGGGTAAAAAGTTACACGAATATGAAAAACTTACATTAGGAACCTTGTTCCCACCCCATTTCCCATGTATTGCAACCCTTTAGACCCCTACTTTCCTCAAGTCTCCGGAAACATCAAAAAAAAGCGAACTATAATCTTACCCCTTCTTATTAAGTGTGTGTGTGTGTGTGTGTGTGTTTGAGAGAGAGAGAGAGAGAGAGAGAGAGAGAGAGAGAGAGAGAGCAGAGCCGAAAGAGAGAGATTCAGGGGAACAGAAACAGAAGAGAAGGGGAGGGAGTGTCAGACAGAGATGGAGGAGCAGGCCTAAGGAGCTCTGTGTGCAGAGGTCAGAGGACACTTCCAGGAGTTGGTTCTCTCCTCCACTGTAGGCTCCAGGGATTCCACTTGGATTGTCAGGGTCACACAGAAGTCACTGTGAACCACTGAGCTGACTTTCCTTGTTTTGACAAAATGGAGTATCAAAACACTTTTTATTCCTTGTATCTTTTGTCTTTTATTTGCTAAAGTAATTTTTAAATAATCATAAATGTGTTTCACCACCATCTCAGACTGCAATGTAGATCTACTTCCAAAAAGAGGAAATCCTTCTGTGTAGCCATGGTTACCACTGCCACTCAAAACAAAGAAAATTGTCGATGATTTTCTATTCCTCATGTTAGACCGTAACCAAATTCTCTATCTCCAAAATATTATTTAATTGATTTGCTTCGATCCAGGCTCAGACAAGGAGTCCACATGCAGCTGGGTGCTGAAGCGACCTCTCTCTTCATTGATGACAATCTGTCCTGCATTTCCCTGTCCCTCCCTGATTCTAGGAGCAGCTTCTTGTGAATGGTTTATACAGATGTAGATCTTGCCTGGAATGGGGCCCATAGTTTTAAAGCCAGCCCCCCACGCTTCCAGGAGGGTAGACATGTGAATCCCACTCTTCACGCAGGGGAGGGATGTGTTTACAGTGTGGTTATCCTAAGGGTGGTCTGTGGATGTCCCAATGCTGATCCAATCTGCTCAATTAAAAAGGAAAATTAATGATATTTACAAAAGTGTTAGATTTTTTCCCCTGCTGACACTAAAAATATTGACACTGCCTTCTGTGATGGCTTGAAAGTTAAATAACTTAATCTAATACTACAGGCACTCGGTCATCACTCTAACTACGTAGCATTTAATAAGTTTCCTTAGAGTTGTGCATCTTAATCCTTCTGTTTTTACCTCATGGAAAATAGACTCCTTTTTTCTATCTATACGGGCAAAGTATGCATGTATATGCCCAAGTTTATCTATAAACTTAGGGAAAATAAAGAAGTGTGGAAGAATTGAAGAACCCAGCTAATCTATACTTCCAGATCATCTGAGGATGGTAAGGGCACAAAGGACACATGAACTTCCAAAGAGCCACTCACTCTACTCGGTATGACCAGAGCAATAATGACAAACAAAACAGCTGCTGTGTGTTCTCACCTAATATATCAGGGTGAATTGATCTGGATCGGAATCTCATTAGAAATCACCCACAAGCCAATGTGTCCTATGTGATGTGATTTCAGGTGTTAAGGGAGTCACAGAATTGCGTTCGGTCACAAGGATCCCAAAGATACAGCTGTAGCAGTGGAGCAGCTCCCTGGAGAAGCACATACTTGTACCCCAGTGTCTAATTCTTTTCCTGTGCACCTCTATTTTTAGTGACCCCATGCTTAAGATCTATGGTAAGACATCTACCGGAAAACTAGGTAGCATGCCCACAGACCTTCTATCTCTATGTTCTCCAAGACCCAATCCCTTGGTCTCATCCCTGGTGCTGCAACAAATTACCAGCTGTAGATTCCCTTTCCCTCTGCCCACATCTCCTGTGGTCCACACAGATCATCCCTTCTTAACATCCTTCCTCCCACTCATCCCAGGCTCTAATACCAGCAGGCATTCCCTGTGAATACGCCAGTTGAGCAGGTGAGTAAAACAGGCAATCACAGCCACCACACATCCTGAAAATCCATAGAGGACACAGAAATCAAGGAACAAAACACTGACCCAAAAGACAAATCCAGAAATCAGAAACTAGACCTTTAATCACCCCAAACCTAGATGCTGCAGTAAGAACATAATCAATAACAGCCAGAGTAATATATCTCCACTAGAGCCCAGTTATCCACCACAGTAGGCCCTGAATATTCTAACATAGCTGAAGCACAAGAAAAAGACCTTAAAACCAAATATGTGAAGAAGATAGAAGTCCTTAAAGAGAAAATGATTAAATAACTTAAAGAAATCCAGAAAAACACAAAAGATTGGAGGAAATGAATAAAACCCTTAAGGAAAGCCAAGAAAACATAAACAAAAAGTTGGAGAAAACAAATAAAAAAGTTCAAGACATGAAAATAGAAATAATAAAGAAAGCACAACCCAGGCTGTGGTGGCACACGCCTTTAATCTCAGCACTTGGGAGGTAGAGACAGGTGGATCTCTGTGAGTTGGAGGCCAGCCTGGTCTACAGAGAGAGTTCCAGGACAGGCCCCAAAGCTCTATACAGAGAACCCTATCTGAAAAAGAAAAGAAAAAGGAAACACAAACTGAGGGAATTCTGGTAATGAAAAATTAGAAATTAGAATAGGAACTAGAGAGAGAACCAAGAGAATACAAAAAAATGTAAGACTGAATCTCAGGTATTAGTGATACTCTAGAAGAAATAAATACATTGGTCAAACGAAAATCTTAAAACTAAAAAATTCCTAACACAAAACATCAGGAATCTGGGACCCTGTGAAAAGACCAAACCTAAGAGTAACAGGAATAGAGGAGAGAAAAATCCCCAGATCAAAGGCCCAGAAAATATTTTTCAACAAAATCCTAGAAGACAATGTTCCTAACCTAAAGAATGATACACCTATTATAGTGCAAGAAGCATATAGAACACCAAATAAATTGAACCAGAGAAGAAAGTCTCCTCAATGCACAATAATCAAAACACTAATTGTATAAAACAAATAACTATGTTAGAAGTTACAAGTGGAAAAGACAAGTAACATATGAGGGAAAAGCTATTAGAATCACTGAACCTAACTTCTCAGTGGAGACTCTAAACATCAGAAGGGCCCGAACAGATGTGCTGCAAATGCTAAGAGACTACAAATGCCAGCCCAGACTTCTATACCCAGCAAAACTTTCAATCACCATGGGTAGAGAAACAAGATATTCCATGATAACGCCAGATTTAAACAGTATCTATCTGCAAATACAGCCCTAAAGATGGTTGTAGAAGGAAAATTTTAAGGCCATTAATTACAACCACGAAAACACAGGGACCAAATACTCTTAAGGCCAGCAAAATCAAAATAAGGGAAACACACACACACCACCACCACCACAATCAACAACAACAATAAAATAACAGGAATCAACAATCATTGGTCATTGATATTTGTCTATATCAACAATCTCATTTAATAATAATACACAAACTAACAAAATGGATGTAAAAACAGGATCCATTCCTCTGTTGTATCCAAGAAACACACCTCACCATCAAAGACAGACTTTACCTCAGATTAAAGAGTTGGAAAAAGATATATCAAACAAATGGTCCTAACTAACAATCTGGGTAACCATTTTAATATCCAACAAAATAGATTTCAAACTAAAACTAATCAAAAGAGACATGGAAGGACACTACATACTTATCAAAGGAAAAGTCCGCCAATATGACATTTCAGTTCTTAACAACCGTGCCCCAAACACAAGAGGACTCAAGTTTGTAAAAGAAATGTTATTACATCTTTAATCACATATTGACAATGATAGTGGGGGACTTCAATACCCTACTCTCCCCAAGGGACATGTCAGTCATGCAGACAAAAACTAAATATAGAAATACCTGACCTAACTGATGCTATAAATAAAATGAACATTTCACCAAACACAAAAGAATATGCCTTCTTCTCAGCACCTCATGAAACTTTCTCCAAAACTGATTACATAATCAGACACAAAACTAGTCTCCACAAATAGAAGAAAATTGAAATAACTCCCTGCACCCTATCAGACCATCACAGAATAAAAGTAAATTTCAACAACAACAGAAACAACAGAAAGCCTACCAACTCATGGAAACTGAATGACTCTCTGCTGAATGAAAAATGGGGCAAAATAGAAAGAAAGAAATTAAAGAATTTCTAGAGGCTTTGTTTGCAAGCTGCCCCATCAGCACAGAGGCCTGATCTCACAGCGCCAGGACAGCCAGCGTTGGGGTGAGTTTCTGGCCCCGCAGCGCCAGCCTGTGACAGGGAGCTTAGAGGTTCCTTGGCCCCCTATCCTTCCTGGGCTCTCTGCAGGGCCTCTCCTCCCTGCATACCGCCTCTTTCTTCCTAGCCCACCCAGCTTCCATCCAGAACCCTCCCCACTTCGGCCCCACTGCCCTCTTTCGGCACATAACATCACCCAGCCCAGCCTGTCTGGGCACTGGGTCCGAATCCTCGGGGCACCCAAGCGGGTGGGAGTTCCTTTGCTTCTATGGCCTGCCTGCACCAAGCAGGGTAGGCGCTTTGTATGAGAGCTGCCCCATCAGCACGGAGGCCTGATCTCTCGGCGCCAAGACAGCCAGTGTTGGGGAGAGCCAGCATTGGGGAGAGCCAACATTGGGGAGAGCCAGCGTTGGGTAGGCAAGGAGACCTGATCCAGTAAAAGAAGATCCATAAGGGAGCATTTGTAAGAAGAGATGGGCAGACGCCAAGGCAAGAATTCACCCAACAAGCTGAAAAGCAACATGAAGCCACCAGAAACCAGTGACTTCACAACGGGAGGACATGATCACCTTAATCAAGAAGAAGTAGAAAAGATTGACTTCATGAAAGTGATTGACACCCTTAAACAGCATGTAAAAAACGCCCTTATAGAAATGGATGAGAAATATAACAGAAAGTTTGAAGAATTGAATAAATCAGTGAATGATACCCTAGAAAACCAAGGAAAAACAATCAAACAGATAATGGAAACAGTTCAAGACTTGAAAACTGAAATGGAGGCAAAGAAGAAAACACAAACAGAGGGCCGGCTGGACATGGAAAATTTAAGTAAACAAACAGAGTCTACAGAAATAAGCATAACCAACAGAATACAAGAGTTAGAAGAAAGAATCTCAGATTCTGAAGATACCATAGAGAAAATAAACACACTGATCAAAGAAAACAGCAAGTCCAACAAACTCTCATCACAAAACATTCAGGAAATATGGGACACAATCAAAAGACCAAACCTAAGAATAATAGGAGTAGAAGAAGGAGAAGAAGTGCAGCTCAATGGTCCAGAAAATATATTTAATAAAATTATAGAAGAAAACTTTCCCAACCTAAAGAAAGATATACCTATGAAGGTTCAAGAAGCATACAGAACACCAAATAGGCTGGATCAAAAAAAAAATCCCCTCGCCATATAATTATCAAAACACAAAGCATACAGAATAAGGAAAGAATATTAAGAGCTGCAAAGGAAAAAGGCCAAATTACTTATAAAGGTAAACCTATCAGACTTACACCTGACTTCTCCATGGAAACCATGAAAGCTAGAAGGTCCTGGATAGATGTACTGCAGAAACTGAGAGACCATGGATGCAAGCCCAGATTACTATACCCAGCCAAGCTTTCCTTCACTATAAATGGAGAAAATAAAATTTTCCAGGATAAAAACAAATTTAAACAATACACAGCCACAAATCCAGCGTTACAGAAAGTAATAGAAGGAAAATCACTAACCAAGGAGTCCAACAATGACCACAATAACTCAGACATCTAGAGACCCTTCACCAACACAAATCAAAGAAGGGAAACACACAAACTCTACGACTAAAAAAGTGACCGGAGTTAACAACCACTGGTCATTAATATCACTTAATGTCAATGGACTCAACTCACCTATAAAAAGGCACAGGTTAAGAGACTGGATAAAAAAAAAAACAGGATCCAACATTCTGCTGTTTACAAGAAACACACCTCAAACACAAAGACAGGCACCTACTCAGAGTAAAGGGCTGGGAAAAGGCTTATCAAGCAAATGGACCTAAGAAACAAGCAGGTGTGGCCATACTAATCTCTAACAAAGTTGACTTCAAACTTAAATCAATCAGAAGAGATGGAGAGGGGCATTTTATACTCATAACAGGAACAGTTCATCAGGATGAAGTCTCAATCCTGAATATCTATGCCCCTAATATAAAAGCACCCACGTACATAAAAGAAACATTGCTAAAACTCAAGGCAGCCATCAAACGGCACACACTAATAGTAAGAGACTTCAACACTCCTCTCTCACCAATGGACAGGTCAATCAGACAGAAACCTAACAGAGAAATAAGAGAATTAATGGAGGTAATGAAGCAAATGGACTTAACAGACATCTATAGAAAATTCCACCCAAATAGAAAAGAATATGCCTTCTTCTCTGCAGCTCATGGAACTTTCTCAAAAATCGACCACATAGTCGGTAACAAAGCAAACATCCACAGTTACAAAAAAATATTAGTAACCACCTGTGTCTTATCAGATCACCATGGATTAAAGTTAGAATTCAACAACAATGCTACCCCCAGAAAGCCTACAAATTCATGGAAACTGAGCAGTCAACTACTGAACCATACCTGGATTAAGGAAGAAATAAAGAAAGAAATTAAAGTCTTCCTGGAATTCAATGAAAATAAAGAAACAACATACTCAAACTTATGGGACACTATGAAAGCAGTCCTAAGAGGAAAGTTCATAGCACTAAGTGCCCACTTAAAGAAAACAGAGAAAGCTCACATTGGAGACTTAACAGCCCACCTGAAAGCTCTAGGAAAAAAAGAAGCAGACTCACCTAGGAGGAGTAGAAGACTGGAAATAATCAAACTGAGGGCGGAAATCAACAAAATAGAAACACAGAAAACAATACAAAAGATCAATGAAACAAAAACCTGGTTCCTGGAGAAAATCAACAAGATTGACAAACCCCGATCCAAACTAATCAAACGGCAGAGAGCGAATTTGCAAATTAATAAGTTCAGAAATGAAAAGGGGGACATAACCACAGACACAGGAGAAATTCAGAGAATCATTAGATCTTACTACAAAAGCCTATATGCCACAAAACTGGAAAATGTAAAGGAAATGGACACTTTTTTAGATAAATACCATATACCAAAGTTAAATCAGTACCAGGTGAACAATCTAAATAGACCTGTTAGTCGCGAAGAATTAGAAGAGGTTATCAAAAACCTCCCTACCAAAAAAAGCCCAGGACCAGATGGTTTCAATGCGGAATTCTACCAGAACTTCCAAGAAGAGCTAATACCTATACTCCTTAATGTATTTCACAATATAGAAACAGAAGAGGCATTGCCAAATTCCTTTTATGAAGCTACAGTTACTCTGATACCAAAACCGCACAAAGACTCAACCAAGAAAGAGAATTATAGACCAATCTCACTCATGAACATCGACGCAAAAATCCTCAACAAAATACTGGGAAACCGAATCCAAGAACACATCAGAAAAATTACCCATTATGATCAAGTAGGCTTCATCCCAGGGATGCAGGGCTGGTTCAACATACGAAAATCTATCAATGTAATCCATCATATAAATAACTGAAAGAAAAAAATCATATGATCATTTCATTAGATGCTGAAAAAGCATTTGACAAAATTCAACATCCCTTTATGATAAAAGTATTGGAGAGATTTGGAATACAAGGGTCATACCTAAATATAATAAAAGCTATATACAGCAAACCGACAGCTAACATCAATAAATGGAGAGAAACTCAAAGCCATCCCACTAAACTCAGGAACACGACAAGGCTGTCCACTCTCGCCATACCTCTTCAATATAGTGCTTGAAGTTCTAGCAATAGCAATAAGACAACATAAGGGGATCAAGGGGATTCGAATTGGAAAGGAAGAAGTGAAACTTTCGTTATTTGCAGATGATATGATAGTGTACATAAGCGACCCCCAAAACTCCACCAAAGAACTTTTACAGCTGATAAACACCTTTAGTAATGTGGCAGGATACAAGATCAACTCCAAAAAATCAGTTGCCCTCTTATACACAAAGGATATGGAAGCAGAGAGGGAAATCAGAGAAGCTTCACTTTTCACGATACCCACAAACAGCATAAAATATCTTGGGGTAACTCTGACCAAGGAAGTGAAAGATCTATTTGACAAAAACTTTAAGGCATTGAAGAAAGAAATTGAGGAGTATACCAAAAAATGGAAGGACCTCCCTTGCTCTTGGATTGGGAGGATCAACATAGTAAAAATGGCAATTCTACCAAAGGCAATTTATAGATTCAATGCAATCCCCATCAAGGTCTCATCAAAATTCTTCACAGATCTTGAGAGGACAATAATCAACTTTATATGGAAAAACAAAAAACCCAGGATAGCCAAAGCAATCCTATACAATAAAGGATTGTCTGGAGGCATTACCATCCCTGACTTCAAACTCTATTACAGAGCTACAGTGATGAAAACAGTGTGGTACTGGCATAAAAACAGAGCAGTCGACCAATGGAATCGTATAGAAGACGCGGATTTTAACCCACAAACCTATGAACACCTCATTTTTGATAAAGGAGCCAAAAGTATACAAGGGAAGAAAGAAATCATCTTCAACAAATGGTGCTGGCATAACTGGATGTCAACCTGTAGAAGAATGAAAATAGACCCATATCTATCACCATGCACAAAACTCAAGTCCAAATGGATCAAACACCTCAATATCAGTCCGAACACACTGAACCTGATAGAAGAGAAATTGGGAGGTACCCTACAACAGATGGGCACAGGCGATCGCTTCCTAGGTATAACCCCAGCAGCGCAGACATTAAGGGCAACATTGAATAAATGGGACCTACTGAAACTGAGAAGCTTCTGTAAAGCAAAGGACACTGTCACCAAGACAAAAAGGCAACCTACTGACTGGGAGAAGATCTTCACCAACACCGCAACAGACAAAGGTATGATCTTCAAAATATATAGAGAACTCAGGAAACTAGACTTTAAAATGCTAATTAACCTGATTAAAAATGGGGCACTGAACTGAACAGAGAATTCTCAGCAGAGGAAGTTCAAATGGCCAAAAGACACTTAAGGTCATGCTCAACCTCCTTAGCGATCAGGGAAATACGAATCAAAACAACTTTGAGATATCATCTTACACCTGTCAGAATGGCTAAAATAAAAAACTCCAATGATAGCCTTTGCTGGAGAGGCTGTGGAGGAAGGGGTACACTCATCCATTGCTGGTGGGAATGCAATCTTGTGCAACCACTTTGGAAATCTGTGTTTCGGTTTCTCAGGAAATTCGGGATCAACCTACCCCTGGACCCAGCAATACCACTCCTGGGAATATACTCAAGAGATGCCCTATCATATGACAAGAGCATTTGTTCAACCATGTTCATAGCAGTATTATTTGTAATAGCCAGAACCTGGAAACAACCTAGATGCCCCTCAATGGAAGAATGGATGAAGAAAGTGTGGAATATCTACACATTAGAGTACTATGCTGCGGTAAAAAACAATGACTTCTCGAATTTTGCATGCAAATGGATGGAAATAGAAAACACTATCCTGAGTGAGGTAACCCAGAACCAAAAAGATGAATATGGGATGTACTCACTCATAATTGGTTTCTAGCCATAAATAAGGGTCACGGAGTCTACAATTGGTGATCCTAAAGAAGCTAAGTAAGAAGTTGAACCAAAGGAAAAACATATAGTTATCCTCTTGGCTATGGGAAGTAGACAAAATTGCCGGGGAGAAAATTGGGATCTTGGGGGTGGGGTGGGATGGGGGAAAGGGGAGATGGGGAGAGAAAAGGGAGAAGGGGAGGATGGGGGGAACTTGGGGAAAAAGGAAGATTGGGATAAAGGAAGGTAGGATAGGGGAGCACGGAAGCACAATTCTTAGTTAAGGGAGCCACCTTAGGGTTGGCAAGAGACTTGAACCTAGAGTGGCTCCCAGGAGCCCAAGCCGAGGTCCCCAGTTAGTTCCTTGGGCAGCTAAGGATAGGGAACCGGAAATGACCCTAGCCTATAGCAATACTGACGAATATCTTGCATATCATCATAGAACCTTCATCTGGTGATGGAATGAGATAGAGACAGAGACCCAACTGGAGCACTGGACTGAGCTCCCAAGGTCCCAATGAGGAGCAGAAGGAGGGAGAACATGAGCAAAGAAGTCGGGACCACGAGGGGTGCACCCACCCATTGAGACAGTGGAGCTGATCTACTGGGAGCTCACCAAGGCCAGCTGGACTGTGACTGAAAAAGCATGGGATAAAACTGGACTCTCTGAACATGGTGAACAATGAGGGCTGATGGCAAGGACAATGGCACGGGGTTTTGATCCTACTTCATGTTCTGGCTTTGTGGGAGCCTAGCCAGTTTGGATGTTCACCTTCCTAGATATGGACAGAGGGGGGAGGACCTAGGACTTACCACAGGGCAGGGAACCCTGAGTGCTCTTTGGACTGGAGAGGGAGGGGGAGAGGAGTGGGAGGAGGGGGAGAAGGATGGGAGGAGGGGGAGAAGGGTGGGAGGAGGGGGAGGGAAATGGGAGGCTGGGAGGAGGTAGAAACTTGTTTTTTTTTTCTTCCTTTTCTCAATAAAAAAAAGAATTTCTAGAATTCAGTGGAAATGCATGCACAGGATACATCAAACTTATGGGACACGATGAAAGCAGTGCTAAGAGAAAAGTCCATAGCAATAAGTGCCTACATTAAAAATTTGGAGAGATCTCATACTAGAAACTTAACAGCACACCTGAAAGCTCTAGAACAAGAGGAAGTAACCACACCCGAGAAAAGTATATGGCAAGAAATAATCAAACTGTAATCAATAAAAAGAAACGAAGAGAACAATACAAAGAATCAATGAGGCAAAGAGTTGGTGCATTGAGAACATTAACAAGATAAGCAAACCCTTATCCATACTAACTAGAAGATGAGAGAATATTCAATTTAACAAAACCCAAAATAAAGAAAGGTGATATAACAACAGACACTAAAGATATCCAGATAATCATAAGGACATACATTAAAAACCTGTACTCCACCAAGTTGGAAACTCTAAAAGAAATGGATAATTTTCTTAACAGGTATCACATAACAAAGTTATCTAACACCCTGCATAGAACTCAAATCCAAGTGGATCAAAGACCTCAACATAAATCCAGATACACTGAGCCTGAAAGAAGAGGAAGTGGGGAATAGCTTTGCATGCCTTGGCACAGGAGATGACTTTCTGAACAGAACACCAATAACACAGGCACTAAGATCAGTGATAAATGAATAGCACCTTCATGAAACTAAAAAACTTTTGCAAGGCAAAGGGTATCATCAATTGGACAAAGCAACAGCCTACAGAATGGGAAAAGATTCTTAACAATTGTTGCGGGATATGTGATAACACTGTGAACCCTGAGTTTGCGTTGGTGTTAATTAAGTAAAATTAATGTTGGGTCAGGAGGCAAAGTCAGCAACTAGTTGACAGAAAGTAATCATAGACAGTCAGAGAGAGTCCAGAAAATGGATAGAGAAACACACAGGAAGTAGGAGGGAGGGATTTTGGGTGTGGTGGTCCTTTTTGGTTTTGGAGGGACAAAAGAGAAGTTCTCTGAGATGCCAGAGAAGGTGGAAGATCAAATAGTCACTCCTCGGCCTCTCTGAACTAGCAGGTTTTCACCCCAGCCTCTAACTCCTGAGACTTTACTGGGAAACAGAGTGGCAGCACTACATTTGGTGGCAGCAGTAGGCGGCAGATCATCCCACTAGACTGCTGTCTGAGAAGCGGGCCAGTAACTGAGGTTCTGCAGTTACTGACTGAAATCACAGTAGATTCAGGTGAAGCTGCTGGGCTGGGGGTGGGGTGGAAGGACAATTCCACATTCAATAGAGAACTAATATCCAAAATATATAAAGAATTCAAGTAATTATACATCATAGAGCCAATTAATTTAATTTTAAAGTGAGGTACAGATCTAAACAGTGAATTCTCAATACAGGAATCACAAATGGCTGAAAAACACATAAAAGAAATGTTCAATATTCTTAATCATCAAGGAAATGTGAATCAAAATTACTTTGAATTCCATCTTATACCTGTCAGAATGTTCCTCATGATATTCTGCTATACTATATAGCAGAATACTATACTATAGAAGACTATACTATTCAGAGATCATTGCCTTATCCAGTCATCATCAGAGAGGCTTCCTCCAGCAGCAGATGGGAACAGAAACGGAGACCCACAGTCAGACATTATATGGAGAGAGAATCTTTATTGGAGGTCTCCATCCAATCTTTCCCATAAGAATTCAGAGAATAATGCAGAAAGATTGTAAGAGTCAGAAGGGATGGAGGATGCAAGGAGAACATGGCCCTCTGGATGAACAAAGCGAGGAGCATGTGAGCTCATAGGGACTGAAGCAGCAAGGACAGGCTCTCCATGGGTCTGCACCAGGTCATCATCTATATAGTATAGCTATTAGCTTAGGATATTTATGGGACTCCTGACTGTGAGAACGAGTGGGTTTCTGACTCTTGTGGCCTGCTCCTGACACTGTTTTCCTCCTGTTGGGCTGCTGTGCCCAACTTCCATATGAAACGTTTTGCTTCCTCTTACTCCATTTTGTTATGTTTTTTTTTTAAGAACTATATTAAAATGTCTCTTAGCGAATCACCAACTTTCCATTATATTGACGCTCCCTGAAATACTTTTTTTTCCAATGAAGCCACATAGCACAGTTCGACCAGAATGGAGAACTTTGGGGGAAGAGAGACCTCTTCAGGCCGCTGTGGGGGATGCAATGAAATTCTCTCTGTGCCTACCACCTGAAAATAATATCAGATCTGTCTTGTTGCTCTCAATCAACACCAGTGTCACCAAGATCTGTATCTTTTGGGAGTCCAGGGGGAGTGAGTGCAGTTGCCTGTAGAGGTATAGGATGGCAAGGCCACCGTCCAAACCTGTAGAAGAATGAAAATAGACCCATATCTATCACCATGCACAAAACTCAAGTCCAAATGGATCAAAGATCTCAATATCAATCTGAACAAACTGAACCTGATAGAAGAGAAAGTGGGAAGTACCCTACAACATATGGGCACAGGCAATCGCTTCCTAGGTATAACCCCAGCAGCACAGACATTAAGGGCAACAATGAATAAATGGGACCTACTGAAACTGAGAAGCTTCTGTAAAGCAAAGGACACTATCACTAAGACAAAAAAGCAACCTACTGACTGGGAGAAGATCTTCACCAACCCCGCAACAGACAAAGGTCTGATCTCCAAAATATATAAAGAACTCAAGAAACTAGACTTTAAAATGCTAATTAACCCAATTAAAAAATGGGGCACTGATCTGAACAGAGAATTCTCAAAAGAAGAAGTTCAAATGGCCAAAAGACACTTAAGGTCATGCTCAACCTCCTTAGCGATCAGGGAAATGCGAATCAAAACAACTTTGAGATATCATCTTACACCTGTCAGAATGGCTAAAATAAAAAACACCAATGATAGCCTTTGCTGGAGAGGTTGTGGAGGAAGGGGTACACTCATCCATTGCTGGTGGGAATGCAAACTTGTGCAACCACTTTGGAAATCAGTGTTTCGGTTTCTCAGGAAATTCGGGATCAACCTACCCCAGGACATAGCAATACCACTCTTGGGAATATACCCAAGAGATGCCCGATCATATGACAAGGGCATTTGTTCAACTATGTTCATAGCAGCATTATTTGTAATAGCCAGAACCTGGAAACAACCTAGATGTCCTTCAATGGAAGAATGGATGAAGAAAGTGTGGAATATATACACATTAGAGTACTACTCAGCGGTAAAAAACAATGACTTCTCAAATTTTGCATGCAAATGGATGGAAATAGAAAACACTATCCTGAGTGAGGTTACCCAGACCCAAAAAGATGAACATGGGATGCACTCACTCATAATTGGTTTCTAGCCATAAATAAAGGTCATTGAGTCTATAATTTGATATCCTAAAGAAGCTAAATAAGAAGATGAACCCAAAGAAAAACATATAGCTATCCTCCTGGTTATGGGAAGTAGACAAGATTGCCAGGCAAAAAATTGGGATCTTGGGGGTGGGATGGGAGGGGGGTAAGGGGAGATGGGGAGAGAAAAGTGAGAAGGGGAGGATGGGGGGAATTTGGGGAAATGGGAAGATTGGGATAAAGGAAGGTTGGCTAGGGGAGCAGGGAAGCCCATATCTTAGTTAAGGGGGCCATCTTAGGGTTGGCAAGAGACTTGGACCTAGAGGGGCTCCCAGGTGCCCAGGGCAATGTCCCCAGTTAGTTCCTGGGGCAGCTGAGGATAGGGAACCTGAAATGACCCTATCCTATAGCCATACTGATGAATATCTTGCATATCACCATAGAACCTTCATCTGGCAATGGATGGAGATAGAGACAGAGACCCACACTGGAGCACTGGACTGAGCTCCCAAGGTCCCAATGAGGAGCAGAAGGAGGGAGAACATGAGCAAAGAAGTCAGGATCACAAGGGGTGCACTCACCCACGGAGACAGTGGGGCTGATCTCATGGGAGCTCACCAAGGCCAGCTGGACTGTGACTGAAAAAGCATGGGATAAAACCGGACTCTCTGAATATGGCGAACAATGAGGGCTGCTGAGAAGCCAAGGACAATGGCACGGGGTTTTGATCCTACTTCATGTTCTGGCTTTGTGGGAGCCTAGCCAGTTTGGATGTTCACCTTCCTAGACCAGGATGGAGGGGGGGAGGACTTTGGAATTTCCACAGGGCAGGGATCCCTGACTGCTCTTCAGACTGGAGAGGGAGGGGGAGGGGAGAGGGGGAAAGGAGTGGGAGGAGGGGGAGGGAAATGGGAGGCTGGGAAAGGCAGAAATATTTTTTTTCAATAAAAAAAATAATTAAAAAAAGAATTAACAGTTTTGAGAGCTTTGAGAATCTTTCTGCCAGTTACCGTTTCACTCTTGGGATATAGAAGATTTGTCTAAATTTGTCTTTTGGATGACAAGCTTTCCCTTCATAATAATAAATGAATTATTTATTATTATTAAATCTAAACTCTCATCCATTGAAGGCATAAGTCACAAACAATGCCACACCAGTTTGGAATTATGATTAATAGGGTGGTATTTATTTAAAGGGGAAAAAACTTACAGATCGCCGTCCCAGACAACAGCCCTCTATGCAACCAGGAAGGGAGTCTTGTCGCCAGAGGAGTAGGAAGTGAAGAGAGAGAGGAGAGGGAAGTGGCTGCTTTTTTAAAGGGAGAGAGACCACGCCCCAATGGGCTGGTATCTCAGCGGCTATAGGCTGGAGGAGTGGGAGGACCTCCCGCAACACCTACCCCTTTTGTTTAAATAAGAGAGTTATTAACCTACTATGAAATTATATACAATAAGTACAAATATCCTATTCTAACTAGCTTGGTCTTGTATAATAAATAACTTGGCCAAGTCATGAGAGAAAGTAACTACATTTATATAGTCTTCAACCCCATCGAAGATCTGAGAAGGGAAATAATGTTACCTGGGTAATTAGAAAGTTCAGTAAAACAACTTCCAAAACATGCAACAAATCACAGAGACAACTAGCTACCTGGGCAATCACCCAAAGTCACATTAGCAGTGTTGAAGCAACCAACATTGGCTAAGGCCTAACATAACTGACATACCATTTTCTAAGGCAAGCAAGTTTTCAAAACTATCTTACCCTGTCTTGGCAGGATATGACAGTCCTGTTTTATCCATTGATGCACGCTCTGTATCTTTGTCAGTCGTTGAGGTATGGGCATTTCTTTGCCCAAAGGCCAGTTCTGCCAAATAGAAAGGCTCCAGGTGGAGTGTCTTTGGTGCTCAACATTCTCTCGGGAATAGAATGGTGTTGCCAGGAGCAATTGTGTCTCACTACCACAAAACTCTGAGTTAGATTAAAGGCCATTTTCTACAGCTCTTTGAAGAAGTTGAAGATTATCTATCTATACTGAGTATAATCTCTATATATCTAAAGAACCTGATTAGTCTAATTATAAATGACAAACTTAGATGACTATTAATCTATATAATTCTCAATATCTATCTAACTTAAAGACTAAGACAATAAACGACTGTGAAACAAATGAGGACAATGACCTCCAAATATAAACAATGTACAAATATACATTGCAGTAGGTAAATATATATCAATACACAAACATTATATAAGTATCTTAATCAGAGGTAGAAATGTACACTGCAATATGGAAATATATACTATATATATATATATCAATACAATATATGTCAATACATAAAAAATGTTTTAAACAGAGGTAGAAACATGCATGCATACAATAGTCAATATAATTTAACTTTGTATCAATACACAAGAATCTATACCAATATATTTGTCTAAAAACAGTAACTCACAATTATAAATCTATTATCCCATCATCCCTCTTTTTTTTTCAAAATGATCCCTGAGCGTATAAAATTCCTCCCCCAACCCTCAATAGTATACTAATTATAATCAACCCCTAAATGATGTCCCTAAACCCAAGGGCAAACTTCACTGGGAGAGGGGACGTCGTCCTCTAGAATTACTTCCAGCTGTCATGGGGGCGACGTTCTTTCTGGGGGATCCTGTGAAAGTAAAATGATGGTTAAATTTCAAGATCAATGTCTTTTAAAATTGCCAATAGTCTCTGAGTATTTTGTGCAGGTCTGGCCAAAATGTTGTATAAGATGTGCACCATTTCAGCTAACCAAGTTGGAACTGTCTTGTGCAGCTGGTACCCAAAGCAGGTCTTGTAGTAGTGCTATCAGTATCATGACGTCATATCAACCAGGTAGAGTTGTTGTTATGGGGCCCCATCTTCTTCCTGGAAACTTCAAATGTCACTTCAGGAAAAACTCATTGGTCATTGTGAAAAACTTAAACATTAATCATATAGACATATATATATATATATATATATATATATATATATATATTCACTGAAAGGCATGATAGATATATTCAATGAAAAGTATGATAGATATGAAGAAAAGCAAAGATGTTTTCTAAACTCCTATTTCTTTCTGTCCCATATCATAGCTCTTTTTTTATTTATTATATATACAATATTCTGTCTGTGTGTATGCCTGTAGGCCAAATGGTTATGAGCCACCATGTGGTTGCTGGAAATTGAACTCAGGACCTTTGGAAGAGCATGCAATGCTCTTAACCTCTGAGCCATCTCTCCAACCCCCCCCCCCCATATCATGGCTCTTGACATGAGACAGAAACTCCAGAAACTCTGGGTTTTTCTCTTACTAACAGGCTTGGAATTGGAGAGGGACTGAGCCAGAGTCCAACTTCAAAACCAGCTTTATAAATTTAGAAATATGGTTTAATATATTTTACTTACACAACTCATCAGTTTTCATGATATTTCCTATTGGGCAGGTATTTTTCCATCTGTCAGCATCCAAACATCCAGGGTCCCTTGAATTTTTCAAAGATGAGTGTTTTCCTGTGGAGATAAGAACAGAACCCTGCCCCCATTCTATATGTTTTTCTTAGCACCTGTATGAATATCATCATTGTGGATGAGTTGTCATTTCTCCTTTCCAAGAGGTTTCTCCTCTTCAAATCGAAACTTTATTAATTTTGATGGTATCCACAATTTTTCTTCTCCTGTGGAAACAAGAGCAAAACCCCTTCCCCAACGTAGCACATCTCCTGGCTTCCATTGAGAGGTCAGCACATCTTTGAAATAAATCGGTTGATTTAGTTCAGCAGACTTTTCCATTATCCAATGTCTTTCTGCTGCTGTCATTCCTTTCTCATTAGCGTTAAGAAAATTCAAGGTTAATAAAGCATTATGTAATCTATTTCTGGGGTTATTTTCGGTCCCTTTCTGTTTGTTCAGCATATCCTTTATAGTACAATTTGATCTTTCTATAACTGCCTGACCTATAGGATTATTTGGTATACCTGTAATGTGTTTTATATTATAATAATCAAAAAAGCATTTCATTTTCTTAGATACATATGCTGGACCATTATCTGTCTTTATTTGTGCAGGTATACCCATGATGGCCATAACTTCTAATAAATGTGTGATTACTGAATCAGCCTTTTCTGAGCTCAGGGCAGTAGCCTATTGAAAACCTGAATACGTGTCTATGATGTGGTGTACATATTTTAATTTACCAAATTCCATAAAGTGGAACACATCCATCTGCCAGATTTCATTTCTCTTAGTACCCTTTGGGTTACTCCCTACAGGCAACGGTGTTTGATTATAGAAAGAACAAGTAGGACATCTCTTTATAATGTCCATAGCTTGTTGCCAAGTAATGGAAAATTCTTTCTTTAGGCCT
This sequence comes from Microtus oregoni, assembly GCF_018167655.1. NCBI lineage: Eukaryota > Metazoa > Chordata > Mammalia > Rodentia > Cricetidae > Microtus > Microtus oregoni. The sequence goes on from NW_024543086.1 coordinate 2,558,100, forward strand.
TTACTATTGACATGATGCTTCTTATGAAATTCTGAGGCCTGCAACACACTTCCAATCAATAATTGATCAATCTCAGCGTTGCCTTGGGCTAGAGGACCAGGCAGACCTGTATGAGACCAGATGTGTGTTATGTACATCGGACAAAGCCTGTTCCTGATTATGTCTTGTACCTGGATAAACAATGAAGTCAACTCTGTGTCATCTGGTTTAAATTCAGCAGTTTCAATATGCAAGATAACTCTTTCTGCATATTGTGAATCTGTAACTATATTAAGAGGTTCTTTAAAATCTCTTAGCACCATAAGAATGGCATATAATTCTGCCTTCTGGACAGAATTATAAGGGCTTTGTTCCACCTTACTCAATTCATCTGACTTGTAACCTGATTTCCCTGATTTATTTGCATCAGTATAGAATGTACGGGCTCCAGTTTTTGGAGCATCATGTACAATTCTAGGAAGAATCCTAGAAGTTCTTTTTATGAGGTTAAGTCTACCACTTTTGGGATAGTTGCTATTAATTTCTCCCAAAAAATTAGCACAAGCACTTTGCCACGGTTCATTGTCTTCCCATACCTTTTTTATTTCTTCAGTAGTAAAAGGCACTATAATTTCTGCTGGGTCTATACCTGCTAGTTGACGAAGTCTCAACTTACCTTTTATAATTAATTCAGAGACTTTTTCCACATAAGTTTTTAATTTTTTACTTGGTTTATTAGGTGTAAATATCCACTCTAAAATAATATCTTCCCTCTGCATTAGAATCCCTGTAGGAGAAATGCTGGAAGGCAATATGACTAGGATACAGCTAAGATTTGGGTTCACCCTATCCACATGTGCCTCCTGTAATTTTTCCTCAATCATTGTCAGTTCCTTTTCTGCTTCAGCTGTCAGTTTTCTTGGACTATTCAAACCTTTATCACCATCTAAGGTTTTGTTTAAATGAACTATTAGATCAGGTGTTATCCCAACAGCTGGTCGTAGACTGGAAATGTCTCCTAACAATCTTTGGAAGTCATTAAGAGTCTTTAACCGGTCTCTCCTAATTTGTGCCTTTTGCGTTTTAATTTTCTCTAATTCTATTCTGTAACCTAGATAATTAATAGAATTTCCTCTTTGAATCTTTTCAGGGGCAATTTGTAATCCCCACCTAGGCAAGACTTTCTTTACTTCTTCAAACATCCTTTCTAAAGTATCTTTATTTGAATCAGATAACAAGATGTCATCCATGTAATGATAAATTATGGACTTGGGGAATTGTTTACGAATTATTTCCAATGGCTTACTTACAAAATATTGGCACAATGTAGGACTATTGAGCATACCCTGTGGGAGGATAGTCCATTGATATCTCCTATTAGGCTGAGAATTATTATAAGTAGGCACTGTGAAGGCAAATTTTTCTCTATCCGTTTCTTGTAACGGTATAGTGAAAAAACAATCTTTCAAATCAATAACTATAAGAGGCCATCCTTTTGGTAACAGAGAAGGCAAAGGAATTCCAGATTGTAGTGGGCCCATAGGTTGAATTACTTTGTTGACAGCTCTTAGATCTGTCACCATTCTCCATTTACCAGATTTCTTTTTTACAACAAACACAGGAGAATTCCAAGGGCTGGTTGATTCTTCAATATGGTGAGCATCTAGTTGCTCTTGCACCAGCTGTTCCAATGCCTGTAGTTTATTTTCAGCTAGAAGCCACTATTTGATCCATATTGGCTTTTCAGTTAGCCATTTTAAAGGTAGGGCTGTTGGTACCTCTAAAGGTTTGGTATTTGCTGTATGTTCTTGTACAGCCTGAATGGCTGGTGACCTTTTTCCATAATACCTCATCATATCCTTCCCAGAATTATGAGTTCCTGGAACTACAGGAATGTTAATCTGGGTATTCCATTGCTGTAGCAGGTCACGGCCCCATAAATTTATGGAAATATTGGCTATATATGGCCTTAGTCTTCCTATTTGCCCTTCGGGCCCTATGCATTCAACCCATTTTGTGCTTTGTTTTACACCAGATAGGGTTCCAATTCCCAGGAACAGAATATCTACCTCTTGAAGAGGCCAATTTGGATGCCAAGATTCTGGGGTAATGATACTTACATCTGCACCTGTGTCTAATAAGCCTTCCATAAAAGTGCCATTTATACAGACTCTTAGCTTTGGTCTTTGATCATTAATAGAAGTCTGCCAAAATATACGTTTACTCTGTCCTACTGGGTTTTTTGACTCATCCTCCACATGTAATTCATCATTTAGACCAGTATTACTTTTTACAGCAGAAATTGGAGCTTTTAATTTTCTTGGTGAGGCACGTTCTCCACTGTGACTGGGAATGACTGGGCCACTATTGGCTTGGGGGCCTGCGAGAGGCCCCCCAAGGAGTTTCCTGATGATATCGGATTGCCCCGTCTGTCTGTTGTTGACCTACATTTGTTGGACCAATGCCGGCCTTTACCACATCTCCTACATATACCTGAAGGCCGAGGTCTCCTATTTTTGTCATTCCCAGAAGAGATATTATTCCTAGAAATTCTTTGCCTGCAATCCATTTGCAAATGTCCTAATTTACCACAATTAAAACACCTGGCAGTTTGATGTCTCCTCATTGCTTTGGAACTTGCTTCTCCTACCCAAGATTCATCATTATAGCTAAACGTCTCAACATTCATCGTATGCTGAATCCATTCATCCATAGGTGCTGATCTAGACTTTAAAGGCCCAATTATCTTTTTGCATTCTATGTTTGCATTCTCAAAAGCTAGAGATTCAAGAAGTATTCATCTAGCTTCTGGGTCTGTTACCCCTATGTCCAGAGCCTTAATTAATCTTTGCAAAAAGTCAATAAAGGGTTCTCTCTGTCCCTGCCTAATTCTGGTATATGATTCAACCCTTTTAGCTGGATCTTCTATCCTATTCCAAGCATTTAAAGCTGCTTGGTGACATAGACACAGTACTTCATCGTCATAAAGAGCTTGGACCTGTGGATCAGCATATTCTCCTGCACCAAGAATTTGATCTTGGGAAACCTCAACACCCTTTGCTCTTCCTTGCTATTCAATATGTTTGGATTCTTCTCTGAAATAAATTACAAACATCAAGAAAGGTCCATTATCTAAAACTGCAGATACTAACTGATGGAAATCATGGGGGGTAGCTCTAGCATTAGAAGCCCAAGTCCTTATCATTTCCTTTACAAATGCATTGTGCAAGCCAAAATTAACAACAGCTTGCTTAATTTCTTTCAGATCATTCATTGCTATTGGCGTCCATCTAGCTTCTCTGACTCCCTTTGAGCCTTTAGAAGTTGACGCTTTGTCAGAATTAAGTATAGGGTATGTTGCTAGAACCCTGGGTAAGCCAGTTCTAATAGCTGGTGGAGGCATTGTATCCTGTCCTTGTGCCTCCTTACTCTGTTCACCAACTGCAATAATTTCCCCAATCTTTTCAAATCTTTTTATCATTGTCTCTCTTAAATCCTGAATCTCCTGACCTGTATATATTTCCAGTGATTTCACTGAGGTATCAATTTTTTGGTCCCCATTCTGCACCTGTGATTCCAAAGCTTTAATTTTTTTCCTTCAAAGATAACATGTCCTCCTTAAACTTTTCTTGTATATCATGTAGATTCCCATCTTGGAGGTACATTCTGTCTGTTACCTTATTAAAACTTTGTGATAAAGTCTGAAGGTCAAATTCAACAGCCTGAACCCTTTCAGGTAACTTTCTAATACCCTTGGATATGGAGTCAATTTTGTTTGTCATAGTATCCACTTGTTCAGATAACCTCTGATTTTCAATAATTTTAATTCTGTCAATTAGTTGTTCATTATTAGTTCGTAAAGATTCTATCGTTCTTAGGAGTGCCATATTCTTCTGTTCATTATTAATTTGTAAAGATTCTATCGTTCTTAGGAGTGCCATATTCTTCTGTTCATTATTAGTACGTAAAGATTCAATCATTCTTAGGAGTGCCATATTCTTCCTTAATGATAGAATATGGAAAAGAAAACTGAAACCTAGTAACAAGCAAATTAAGGTATCCCCATAATCATATAAACCTTGTATGATGTAATCCATTGTATTAGTAAATATAAATTTACTAATAATCTATTTTATTAGTGAAAACAAAGCAGTAAAATTTGCGTTAGAAACAAAAACTGCCATATTTCCTATTATCCAGCAGGTGGTGCTGTTGCCAAGTCGCGATGAAAACGGGGTCATGTTTCAGTGCCTTAGTAGATGTTAAAAACTGGAAAATGCAAGTTTCTCAACAAAGTAAAAGTAATTAAATCAATTCCAGAGACGGAACCAGAAACCCAGAATGCAGGGGTAGAGAAGAGCAGCCTGGAAGCCGCTTATGCCTCCACGTGACAGAGTCACCCTGAGGGGTTGCAGCTTTCAGCAACCATGTGCTCTGGTTTGTGCCACTTAAGAGCTGTGCTTGCAAGGGAGATTTAAAAATGACTCAGAAAAGAGCAAACCACGCGGGCAGAGACTACGCAGGCCTGTGGAGTTTAAATCCACGTGGGGAGGCAGACGATAGGGTGCATGGGGACTGGAAGTATTAAGCTGCTGGCTCCACGCACAAGACACAGGCCACAAGGCCGCCGCCAACAAGGCCGCGGCTGAGGAAAGGAGGCTCGCGCCAAGCCAAACTCGCGGCAAGCGGGGGAAGGAGAGGTCCTAATACCAAACGTTGGGTGCCAACTGAAGGCGTAAGTCACAAACAATGCCACACCAGTTTGGAATTATGATTAATAGGGTGGTATTTATTTAAAGGGGAAAAAACTTACAGATCGCCGTCCCAGACAACAGCCCTCTACACAACCAGGAAGGGAATCTAGTCGCCAGCGGAGCAGGAAGTGAAGAGAGAGAGGAGAGGGAAGTGGCCGCTTTTTTAAAGGGAGAGAGACCACACCCCAATGGGCCTGCTATCTCAGCAGCTATAGGCGGGAGGAGTGGGAGGACCTCCCGCAACAATCCGTGCTCAATTTGAAGTGTGCACTTTGTGGCATCAGCCAAAGCATAGCATTCTAAACTTATTTTTATTTTAAATTACGTGTGTGTTTTTTGTGGTTTTCTGCACTTGAGTGCATATGTTCATGGAGACTGGAAGTATCAGATCTCCTGAAACAGGAGTTATGGTAGTGATAATCACAATGTGGGTTCTTGGATCTGACTCAGGTTCCATGTGGGAAAAGTACTTGCTTTTAACCACTGATCTGTATCTCCAGCACAAGCACCGTAGATCCCTAAAGACTACAGGTTTGATGTGTATTTTTATCGCTATAAAGAAAATTGTCTTACAGTTTCTATGCCACATGAATAAATTGAAAGATTCTTGAAGCAAGGCATTAGAAAGCATCAACTCCTCATAAAACAAGAGACTTGGAAAGTCTGCTTCAGTGAGGATTTGAACACAGGACAAACCTTCCAAACATAAATCTGTGCTAGCGGCAGAAGGCCTGGCCCTGAAGTTTTTATTGAAAGAACCAGCTTCTAATTCAAGTGAATATAGATGGACTCTGAGCCACTTTAGTCTTCATAACTGTCACCATGAACTTTCGTGACAGTTTCTGTCACCATAAAATAGGCATGAATCATGGCTGTGTCAGACATAGTTGTCCTAAGAATTAAGTTTTGTATTGTAAAGCGTTTAGCATATGGCCTGGCGCTTAGGAAACACTGAAGGTTAGCTGCAGTGACTATGGCCTCTGCTGCATGGCACAGTTTCAGGATGGAAGTAATGAATCCAGAGTCTCCCTACCCCGACCCTAGCTTTCAATCATTCCCTGTTTCCTCATCAGAAAGCGATGCTGAGCTGATCCAGATTCCCACCACCCTCATCAGCTCTCTTAGATAAATGATCCACCTAAGTCTGGCTAGAGTGAATCCCCTGGGAATCTGATAGAGAGAGATGGGTTCCCTCCATCTCCAAGTTCTTACACAGCAGAGGGCACACATAAAAAGGCTGGAGAGTCACAGACACTGAGACTTATTGTTCAGAATCCAGCTAGGGAGCCTTCACCTAGATTGTACTTAGGACTGCCTTGCTGTTCTCTGTGTCCTACAGCATCCGATGAGAAGGTCGCTGATTGTTGAAATGCGTGGGGTCTTTACCTGGTTTGGGAGCCTGTGTGTCTGTTGGTAGTCGAGGAATAGAAGTAGAGATTCTGGCTAATTTTGGAGCATCTGTGGGTCTTGCTGAAGTATTTGTGGGTTTTTTTTAAGTTGTGGGTTTTGTAGTAGCTGTGGGTCTTGTTGGAGAGTTTGTGGATCTTGTGATCATTGTGAGTCTCCTTGGAGGACTTGTTGGAATTCCTGGATTTAGAAATCAAGAAGAAAAAAATATCAGTCAAGCAAGAAGAGACAAGAGCTTCCGATGTAGCACCACTGAAAGGCTGCCCCCAAGCAGAGGTTCCTCTCCTGGACTTTTGTTCTTTGTCGTTGATCAATTAGGATGTGGCAGGGCGGGGCTGTGGAGACAGCTCACCAATCAGAGGCAGCAGCACATGGAGATGAGAACAGAGTCCACGTTCCTAATGACATGCTATAAATGACAGATGTTGGATCCCCAGATGTCTCTCAGCATCTCTGTGAGACTCGGAGGGTATGGTGGCCTAGGACTGCTCTCAGTGATTGCTGACTTCATCCACAGTTTCCAGACCCAGCATGCTTATTTTAGTTAGTCTTGAGAGGGCACACCATACAGCCCTGAGTCTTAGCTGAGGTATAACTAGACCCACTGTCTATGAGAGATCCCATGCAAGATCCAACAAAAAGATTTGCACTTTTGGGAAGAGAGCAGACATAGTCACGCATGGCTTCTTCCAATCCAAGAGATACAGGCCAAAAATGCTTGGTATCAGGAGTTTCAGGATTTGGTTCTTTCTGAAATTTTCTGCATACTTGCAAGTACCTAATATCATATGCATGATGATCAAGTCTAAATATGAATTGATATAGCATTCATATGCATACACTTTACATATATCACCTAAAGGGAAGGTTATAAACTCTTGATATTCTGTACATGAAAATTTCATGCTAATGAATTCTCCATGTGAATTATCAAGTCTGCTCTTGGAGCTCTGGAGATCTTAGACTGGACTAGGCAGAGTCAACCTGTAGCCCACAAATCCACAACCTCAGAAGTGCTGTTCGTCCCAACATTACTCATGGTTTCTATGTGCACAGAGACCCAAGACTGGAAGTGAGAGGAAGCAGTGAGTGGAAAGAAACTTCGAGGACTCCCGCAGGAGCGCTCAGAGCTCTGTCAGCTGGCACACTTTCCCGTGAGCATCGCCCTTCAGTCCTAACTCTACTCATAGAACTAGGGCTGATCCCTTTGAAAACTTCTCTCTCAGGTAGGGATGCAGGGAATTTAAAATCTAGCTTGGTCTTTTTTTCCTTGAAAGAAGGAAAGAGATGTATGTGCCTGTTGTTTACAGGAAACTAGTAAAAGTATAAGCCAACACCACTTTAAATTTTTGAATTCCATTTATTCCATGTGTGTCTGTGTGTGTCTGTCTGTGTGTGTATGTGTGTGTCTGTGTATATGTGTCTGTGTGTCTGTGTGTGTGTGTGTGTGTGTGTGTGTGTATGGCACACACACCATGGCCCATGTGTAAAGGGGATAGGATAGCTTGAGAGAGTTGGATCTCTTCTCCTACCATGTAGACTCCTGGGATGAAACTAGGCTTGGCACCTAGTGCTCCTATGAGCTAAGCCATATCGCTGACCACCTGGCCCCCTTTTTTGTAAAGGGCCATATAGTGAATATTGTCAACTCAGGAGCCCAACAACACACGTCCAGTAATAGCAAGTACCTCGGCCAGGTTGAAACTCCCTGCCTACAACACGGTAATGAGTGGGTGTGGCTGTGCTGCAACAAAACTTCACGCCAGTGAGTGGGTCTGTCTCATCACCAGATCTCACCCTGGCTATGGGCTAACCCAATTAATGCTTATCCAGGGGCTTGAGCACAATCTAAAACCTTCCCATGACAGAACAAATCTCTCACACAGGGAAAGAAGCATTCAAGGTAACAATCCAAGAAGACCACTAGGAGAGCAACCAGGAAAGAAGCCACCAGCTGGGGAACTTTGCTTTTCTTGCTCTGGGACGTTTTTCTCCCAGGTAGTTGGGAAAGTCCAAAGGAGCTGATGAGGGTCCTAGGACAGCTGAAGAGGATAATCCTGTTTTAAAAACACAAGAAATTATCTTTAAAAATGGTGGTGAAAGGATAGGGTAGAGTCATTGGCTCACTTGTGGAACTACTGGCCCAACAGACACTTTGAACAATGACATATGTAGGAATTCTTAAGCTTGGCAAAAGCCTACTATTAATAGTTTCAAACAGCTTGTCGTGTTGGCATGTGTGTTGATGGGTACTTGCAAACCCAGAATTTGGGCGATATAGGCAGGAAAACCAGGAGTTCAAGACCAGCCTATGTCACTTAAGACCTAATCTCAAACCACCCATTCCTCTCCCTCTCCAAACTATTGACAATAAAACAATTAACTCTTTACCCACCTCTTCTATACAAAGAGTAGGGCCAAAATTTCATTTACAACATTATTGGGTTAAAGACAAAACTTTACTAACTTCAATATCAATTTGTTAAAAGGATTTAGAGCATCATTAGGAGGGGCTGAAGCTCTAGGATCGGTCTGTTAAAAAGAAATCTAAGCAGGGACCTCTTCTTGTATGTCAGTAAGATTCTAGAAATGGAACAACACTCATATAAAGTGAGACCACAAAATCAGAATAGTAAATTAAGAACTAAATCATGTGACTTTTAAAACTAAAGTAATAATTTTAATATGTATCTGATGAACTGGGAGAATAAAGTCTTAATACCAATTGCTTCTAACTTTGCCTTTAAAAAAACTTTGTGGGTCGAGAATTTACACAAATGATACAGTACTTACCCTGTGTCAACCCCTGGGTTAGATCCTCAGCACGGGACAAACACACAAAGAACACAAAACAATGAACTCCGATTCACTAACCTATATGCAAGTCTAGGTTACAAGTTTGGGATGTGGTGGATAAAAACTCGTTCCTTGTTGCATAAAATGAGTGCTTTCTCCTGGGATGCACTTTACTTGATTTTGCCTAATACCTTTTCAGCATCACAAATGAAACACATGCTATTACAGTAAATTAGAGCAGCATTTGATAAGAATGAGCTTCCTTCCACAATCCCGCATCCCAGAAATTAGATTTTAGCATGTGTGCCATTTGTGGATGCTCAGCTTTTGGGAGGCAGAGGCAGGAACAGCAGATATGAGAGATCATCCTCCACTATATAGGGAGTCTAGAGTCAATCCAAACTACCTTGGACCTTGTCTCAAAAAAAATGTAATTTACTATCATCACCTGTATCTTAAAATGTTATTAATTAAATAATTAAAACCATTTTTAAAGACACAAAGGTGTCAAATGAAGTCTAAAGTGTCCGTTTGACATCTTGTCCTTACTCCTCAAATAGAAAACACTACTACTATTTCCTATGAATTTTCGAGTATAGCATACATGTACATGTATACCGCTCTTACTTGTCCATCACATGCATATTGCCCCTTATCTGACATACTTTTATGGATCATGCTTATTTAGCCATCATTTTCGAAATCCATAGAGGTTCAGCAAGTTCTTTGTAACTACAGCATCATCCTGGTTCTCTGATCACTGTAGCAATATTCCATTGACTGTAGTTATGTTGATTATAACCCATAATAATCAACACCATAGGATACCTTTTCCCTCCTACAGCTCTAGCCTCTGAAGCACTCCCAGCTCACCTACTCGCTTACCTGTGAGAAGCAGAGTGACACCTGAAATGATGGCTTGAAGACGCACCATGGTGTTGACCAAAGGAAAACGTGAAGCCACGCTGGTTGGATGCGACACTTGGCACATTGATGGAGGAAGGTCATTGGCCAATAAAGAAACTGCTTGGCCCTGTGGGTGGAGTAAACAGAGCAAAATGCCGGGAGGAAGAGGAAGTGAGCTCAGATGCCACAGCTCTTCTCTCTGGAGCAGACGCCTGAGAGAGATGCCATGCCCCGCTCCCGGGATGAAGCTCCGACCCAGGATGGACATAGGCTAGAATCTTCCTGGTAAGCGCACCTTGGGGTGCCATACACAAATGATTAGAAATGGGCTAAATTAATATGTGAGAATTAGCCTAGAAGAGAATGGGCCAAGCGGTGTTTAAAAGAATACGCCTTTAATCCCAGCACTCGGGAGGCAGAGGCAGGCGGATCTCTGTGAGTTCGAGACCAGCCTGGTCTACAAGAGCTAGTTCCAGGACAGGCTCCAAAACCACAGAGAAACCCTGTCTCGAAAAACCAAAAAAAAAAAAAAAAAAAAAGAATACAGTGTCCGTGTAATTATTTCGGGGCATAAGCTAGCCGGGCAGGCGGCTGGGGTGTTGGGGACGCAGCCCCGCTGCCGCCCTTATTACTACATATGGCGCCCCACGTGATGGACTAAACCCACTTAAAAAACCTGAGAAGACTTAAAAATAAGGGAGCGAGAGTTTAACACAGATTTTTGCTGTTTGTTGGTGGCGTGCTGTAGAGAGATTTCCTGATTCGGCAACAGTAGCAGAAAAAACGCTGTGTCATTTTAAAGCGCGACTTCCTGGGGCTGTGCCGCCATTGCTCTGTCTGGCTCCTGCAGGAGACAGAGCTTTTGAATAGAGCATTTGGAGTAAAGTGCTACGATTTGTTTGATGGCAACTAGACTCGCTGTGTTCTCGCGTCTGCTCTGCTTGTTAGAGGCAAGCAAGCGCCTCATCTAAGAGAGGCTTCCTGACTCAGCTTTAGCTGCAAAGCCTGCAGCTCATTAAGAGGTCCTGCCACGAAACACTTAAATGGTGTTGACTAAAAGCTGAACGCATGCTTTTCGGTTTTCAGCCGTAGCAGGAAAAAAGCTGTGCGGTTTAAAAATGCTGGCTTTCTGGGCTGTCCTGCCAGGGCAAACTCTGTCTCTTTTACACAGGCAGTTCGTGCGGTTTGCAAGTACAGGCTGCTTAAGCTCGCCTGCTGACAGGGACATTGAAACACTGTAGGCTTGTGGCACTGAATGCGGCTCTGGCCGGTACCTCAGCCATGAGGCTGGAAAGCTAAGGAATGGACTGGATCTAGCTGGCAAAGCCACGCCTTTAGTCCTACTGAGATTGCTTGGTAAATTAAAGATTCGTGTGGTCAGAAAAAGAGAGATATACAGTAAAGAGAGATTCAAAGACAGAAAAAATTTCTGAATGGTTTAAAGTGTGTTAAAAATATATGCAGACTAAAAGTTGAAATTCTTAAAGTAAACAACAAAAAAAGGAAGAGAGTTGTTGTGTGTGGTAGCACACGCCTTTAATCCCAGTGCCTAGAAGGCAGAGACAAACAGATCTCTGTGAGTTCAAGGTGTAGTAGTGTACACCTTTAATCCCGAATGCCTGAGAGGCAGAGACAGGCGGATCTCTGAGAGTTCAAAGACAGCCTGGTCTACAGAGTTACTTCAGGTCAAAGATACAGAGAACTTGTCTCAAAAAGCAAAGAGTTAAAAGTAAAAATAAACAAAATAGAGGTTAAAACAAAGCTGCACAAAGATGGAAAATACACAGAGAATTTTGATACTGTATGCTATTATGCTCTCTTTGAATTGTTTGAATGCTGAGGAAAGAGCAAAAGCTACTAAAAGATATTTATTTATAAATACTGCTGAACTAATCCAACATAGATATTTTGAATTTGGATCTAAGGATATGATACTTTGGAAAGGAGTTTCTTCTTTTCTTTTCACAGAGGATGAGACGCTGTTCATTTCTTCTATTCCAATTTGGTATGATGGACCACGTCCTCCTGAATGGTTCCTGTGCACGCCTTCAAAAAATTGCTTCGCTCAACTGCCAACTGAGATAAACTAGCACACAGGTTATACCATGAAAGACCTAATTAACGACGCCCCCATTCAGCAGGAAGCAGTTTGGAGAGAAATAACTGCGCCCATATTCCCAAAAAATGTTTATAAATGTTCTTTTACATTTAAAGAGGAATATGATATAGATATGAATAATTTGCATTAATATAGATTTTGCTTTATTGATAGAGATTTAAGGTCAATTTTGTTATATGTGTAAGTGTTTCTGATTTTGATTAAGGTATTGTGATTGTGTAGTTCATTTAAATATGTACTGTATAATTAAGAAATATAGCTTGTTAATGGATAATCATTGATAATAGTAAAGCTTGTAGTCATGTTAGTTAGATTTTCTAGATATATAGAGATATATTTTAGATAGACATTCTTCATGTCTTTCAAAGATTACAGAATAGGACATTTAATGTTTTAATAACTGAGGACTTTTCATGACAATGAGACACTCTGCTCCTGGCAGCACCAATCTACTTCAAGAGGAAGATGGGCATCGAAGAGGCTCGTTATGGAGTTTTGATAGCCATTTGGGCAAGAAACTGCTCTTGCCTGGACTATTGCATAAACTGGACACAGAGAACCCGCAGAGAGAGGACTACTGAACTTGCCTAAGGTGAGATGATCTTTCGGGGTTCCTGATTCATTTTGAAAGAGTCTGCGAGACATTCTGCAGGACACAACAGATAGTGACTGAACTGACTTTGAATTTTCCTGCTTTATGGAAATGTCTGCTGGATACCATGGGCCTGAAGGCTGAAGATGGATGCCCCAACGGTACAAAAGAACTTTGGGTGACTGTCCAGGCAGCGAGATGTCTTTGTCATTTCTAGAGTTTGAAGTTTCTTAGTTCTTGTTTACTTAGGTAATATTATATCTTTCTGGAGTCTTTGATGGAGTTAAGAATAGTTAGTTATAGTGATAGTTTTCCTTAGTTATGATAAAGATTATTGTAATTTTTACTTGATAACTGTTTTGTTATATGTAATTTTGCTATATTAAAGCCTTTTTTTTTTTGTTTAAACCGAAAAAGGAGAAATGATGGAGGAAGGTCATTGGCCAATAAAGAAACTGCTTGGCCCTGTGGGTGGAGTAAACAGAACAAAATGCCGGGAGGAAGAGGAAGTGAGCTCAGACGCCACAGCTCTTCTCTCTGGAGCAGACGCCTGAGAGAGACGCCATGCCCCACTCCCGGGATGAAGCTCCGACCCAGGATGGACATAGGCTAGAATCTTCCTGGTAAGCGCACCTTGGGGTGCCATACACAAATGATTAGAAATGGGCTACATTAATATGTGAGAATTAGCCTAGAAGAGAATGGGCCAAGCGGTGTTTAAAAGAATACAGTGTCCGTGTAATTATTTCGGGGCATAAGCTAGCCGGGCAGGCGGCCGGGGTGTTGGGGACGCAGCCCCGCCGCAGCCCTTTTTACTTCAGCACATGGTATGCGGTCAGGTCTTAATTCTCAGAGGGCAACTTCCCATTTCTTGATAATGTGAAGCATGTGACTGCTCTGATGGGACTGTGAGAAAATCATTTTCAAATCTTTCTCCAGGGCTCTGTTGGCCCCTAGTGGTGTAGGGCTCTGTGCCTTCCCACGTACATGAAAACCTGTCCTCCATAAGTCTCTTCTTTACCAGTCCCTCCCCATGTATAACCATCACTGTCACTCTTGGTCTTAGCACAAATAAGGCATCACAGAAAGGCAGAGATAAGAGAATGGAGCCTTCTAATGACAAGATGCACCTGCCCTCTGGTGAACAAGGCTGGTACTGCCCAGTAGCAGTTAGTCCCTAAGACAGAATCAATTTCATCATTAGCAAGATGGACTGAGCAAGAAGGTGACGCACTGTGGCTATGCATTCATGCTGTCACACACAGCAACAAAGACCACATCTTCCTGAGAGATATCTAGAGACACCTAGAAAAGCACTTGGTATGGATCCAAACCTTCCTGTCCACAAAGCTGGGCAGCCCAGAGAGTTGTGGTGTCCCTCTAAGCCTTGATCTACTCCTTTGTTAAATAGCACTAAGTACATTTGCTTAGTCTTTTGGGGATTCTGCTGTGAATTGGATTCAAGGCTACTTACACACAAGCACCTACTTCTTACAGAACCCCAGAGGCAGAATTTTGGAACCCCATTGGTGGAGCGAAGATAGTGTGTTCAATTTCCAGCTTCAAGCTTTCAATTTCTTAATACAAAGTATAGTTATTTGGATTTCATAAGTAGCCATGTATAACTGGATTGAGGTTATTTAAATAATATGCCACTAAAAGATAATTCATTTAGTTTTATTTAAAACTTAAATATTTTTGACTTTTTTATTTTTTTCTTTAATGCTTATTGCCATATGTAAATATACATATAAATATGTAACTACAAATTTCTCTGTTGGAAACATGGCACAGTTATGAAGAGGACCAACTGTACTTCTAGATGATCCACGTTTGATTCCAAGTATCCACACGGTGGCTCACAACCATCTGTTACTCCAGGTCAGGGGAACCTGTGCCCTCTTCTGGTTTCCAAGACCACCAGGCACATACATGGTACACACATATACATATAGGCAAAATACCCATACACATGAAACAAAATGATTTAAAATAAATTAATGCACCATGCTGAGTCTGTTTAGCATTTCATAGGTGTATGTTTGTATGGCTGACCATTTCATATTGGGTTACTAATTAGGAAAATCATCCAGAGAGAAAAATCATTGTCCTCTCAGCAATTATCTGTTGCCTGGAACTCTTCATCTAGGGGTACGATTTTCCAAGATTTCTCACATCCATGTTAGTATGTCAACTGTCATCATTGTTGACCTACATTGTCATATGTGGTCACTGTTCGGGTCCTGTTTAGCCACCATGCATTTCATGGATACAGCTTTCCTGTCCTATGTGGAAGACACAGTACTAGTGACTAATTCTGATAGGAGGGTATAAGAAGCCACACAAGAAATAAACCAGACTGGGGATGAACAGATCGTTGCTATGACAACAATCTTAAAATGGAAAGTCAAAGATAAGAGGCAGGTCTTCAAACCATCACAGAGAAGTGCCCTGGGAAAGGGAACAGGCATGGAATAGGAGAAGGGACAAGGAGAACTCAGGGTATCCTAGAAGCAGACAGGAAGCCAGTGTGGTTGAAGCAGAGAGGATGAGGAGAGGCTGGTGAAGGCAGGAGAAAGGCAGTCCCTTCCTCCCAGGCCAGAAAATGGCTGAAAGGTCCTCAACAACAGAACAGGTCAATCTGATTGATAATTTTTTTCCTGATTGTAGTCTTGAGAGCTGGAATACTTAGGCCACCTTGTGAGGAGTATACGCTGTCAGGAGAGCTAGAGGTTAGGATTCCTAAAGGAAGGCGAGAGGTGAAGGAGCATAAAAGTCACTGGGATTCCAAGAGAAACCTCCTGAGAACTGCTTGGGCTTTTATGGTTTGTTTAATCTGATACTGTTTTGTTTTGTTTTGTTTGGTTTTGTTTGGTTTGGTTTGGTTTGGTTTGGTCTGCAGCTCTGCTTGTCCCGCCCCAGCCTCTTGACTGCTTGATTTTAAATGTGTCCTCTCACAGACAAATTTTAAAAACAAAACCCAAATCGAAAGGACCATGCCAAGGTAAAAATTTATATTTTTAGGACTGTAGTATAACTCACTAGCGTGTCCAGCATAGATCAAGCTCTGCTTCAACACCCAGCGCGGGGAGGTGGGAGGTGCACACCTGCGATCCCCAGGACTTGGAAGTTGAGGCGGAAGGATCCGAAGTTCAAGGTCATCAGTGAATACAAAAGAACTTCAGGGACAGCAGGAGGAACAAGAGACGAAGAGTCTCACAGTTTTTGTTCATTTTTCTGACGTGCTTGAAGCAAAAGATAGACAGGCAGATAAGTAATAGATGATTGATAGATAACCTGAAGGTCAGAAAAGCAAACCAGCCACTGGCTCTTACCTCTATCTCAGTCTAATGTCAGAAGAATACAGGACCGAGGGCAGCTTAGTTCACACCTGCCAAGACAGGCTCTATACAGGAAGGTAGGCCTGAGCTGAGTCTCAGTTTACTCTAAGACAATACCTGGTTCAAAGAAAGACCACAAACTGAGACCACCCGTACTCCACCCAGGAATAGACCATCCAAAGGAAATTCCTAATGTTACAACCATTGTAGGAAGGATCACCTGCCAGCACACACCCATTGCTTTTCACCAGGCACCCCTAGACAAATGTCAGCCAATCAAGGGTCCTAAACCTTAGAAATCCCTCACCCCTACCTATGCTACTGTAAAACCCAGCCCCAACTCCAATATGTTGGACACACAGAGAGGCCGAGTTTGCAAACCTGGGTAAGAATAAAGGCTCTTTGCTTTTACATACAGGACTCGGTTTCCTAGTTGATTTTTTTTGGGGGGGGGACTATGTGATCTGGGCATAACAGAAGATAGATAGAAGATAGATATAGATACATATTGCTATGTTTGTTTAAAATATGTTATTGTTTCATAGTTATGGGATTTTTAAAAGTATCACATTCTTTGACAAACCAGCTTCACCTACAACTCTAATTCCCAACAGCATTTAAGTGTATATAGGCTTCGGTATAATGTGTACTTCTTTCAACATATTTGAAATGGGGAACGAAACCTGTGTATAGAGAAATGATTTAATAAAACACATACATTTTTGTTCCACCTAAACTACATGTCCACCTAAATGAAGTATGTTATCCAAGGAGAAAATGGGAATTTATAATATGTAATCATAGACTTATTGGAGGCATGCTGTGGGTCACAGGAAGTATCCCCTAGCCCCACATGGTTACTAGGCTCCTGAGAAGTGGCCAGTCAGGGTTGAGAAAAGTTATGAATGCAAACCGTACACTGAATTTGTAGGATTTACAGTGGGAAGAATGTGAACACTCCCTAGTGATTTAAAAAAAAAATGTATTCCATATTGAGATAAGATACATTTTTTTCAGTGCATTAAGTGAAATAAAATAAAACCTTAAAATTAATATCAACTATTTCTATTTTTAAATTTTATTTATTTATTTATTTGTGTGTTTGTGTGAACACACATGTGTTCGCGTGGATGTGTTACATGGACCTACAGGCCAGAAGAAGGTATCTGGTGTCCTCTTGAATCACTCTGCCTATTCCTTTGAGTCAGTATCTCTCTGTGAACTCGGGTCTCAAGTTTTCTCAGTAAACTGGAAGTCATACAGGTAGAGAAATTCCCCTGTCTCTACCCACCACCCCCAGAGCTGGGATTCAGGAGTTCTTAGGGTGGTATCTTCATCTGTAGGGATTGGGATGCTGCTCAGTCTGGCCATTGTCATTGTTTCTTTTTAATATGGAGAGCAGAAAATTGAAACTGCTCATGAACTTCTTGCTATAATAGTACTGAACAGTGCTGGTCTAGAAGTTCAGAGCAATTACACAGACGACCCCTAGGGAATGAGAGGGCGTTAATGGGAAGGACAGAGAATAGGGGAATTCCAGCATAAACTATATTTTTGATGTTTGCTTGGCTGACTTTTTTGCTTGTTTTGAGTTAAGTCTCATGTAGCCCAGGACCCTCAAGTATCCAGGTAGTGGAGGCTCTTATTAGATTCTTGACCCCCCCTGGCTCCAGTTCCAGGGTGCTACCTTACAAGTACACACCACCGTGTTTGCCTTTTCCACCGTAATCTGTAACTTTTATTTTTCAATATTTCAGTATAGATTAGCATAGTCTTTGCATGTTACTTATTTATGTATGTATACCACTGAGCTATATTCCCACCATTATTTTCTTGCTATTGTGTCGTTTTTCGAGGCAGGGTCTTTTATAACTATCAGGCTGGTCTCATAGTAGCAATCCCCCTGCCTAGTGCCAGAAGTGCAGTCATGTGCAACCACACCTGGCTAAAGTATTCACAAGTGAGGAACCAACCCCAGGACTCCCAGTCAGGAACAGGGCTCAGTTAGCAGTACCATGCTGGTTTCTTCGTTTTGATCAAGGCTCTGTGGTGTGTACAGTGCTGACATTAAAGAAAATGTGCATTTAGGGACACTTGTGATTTTGCTGCAGATCCAAATTATTTCAGGATAAAGCACTGAACAATAGCAACAAGGAAATTAAGAATCCAAAGAGATTTGTTTCTTCCCAGAATACCGTAAGCAGTTAGCTTCCAGAAGGCTGCCTTGCCCAGAGTGTCCCTGTGATAGCCTGACTGGAAAGAGGCAGCTAGAAGGGTGTGGATGTCAGACTTCAGAGTCTTTGCCTGAGCTTCCAGGATGGTGAGGCTGCCGCTTGTGTATTGGGAATGTTTAACCTGAGGAGGATGGTTGATGTCATTGTTGGAAGGAACAGTGAAAACTGCAGAGATTCCTGAGGCCTGGAGCAGACAGGCCTTGAACCCCTCATCCTCAGCACTGCCTTCCCTCTACCAGAGCTCAGCCAACAGCAGGTCAGGAGAGTTTGGCCAGGATCTAGCCAGTTTTTGTACGGGGAAATTGTTATAGTCATCCTGGTGACGTACAACTGGGACCACCACAAAGGAGGTTGAGATAGGGAGAGCCAGAGTTCAAGGTTATCTTCCACTACGGTTTGAGTTCAAGGTCAGCCTACCCACGTGTTAGCCAGGTACAACTTAGCTGTACTCACAGTGTAGGTATTTGGTTGCCTCGTGGCTTACCCAAAGGAAGTAAACTAACGTCTGAGTGTAAATTCAAAGATTACCTACGTCGCCTCCCATTGTGCTTCTACTGGACAGTGCTGGTCTAGAAGTACAAAACAACGTGAAAGGTCATTCCTTGGGTGACCCGGGGACTTTAGCAGGGAAGGCCGAGCCTGGGAGGAGTGTGCATGATTTGAAATGAATGGGACGTAGTGTAGTGTGACCTGCTTCTGATTCCAGCACTCAGGAGGCAGAGGAAGAGGATTACAGTAGCTGAGGTCCAACTGGACTACAAAGCAAATTGCAGTCCAGACCAGTCTACGCAGCAAGAACTTGTATCCAAAAAAAAGCCTAGAAAAGAAGGTCAAAGTTCAAACAATAAGTAGAAATTAGAAATGACAATTTGTCAACATATAAATTATAAGACAAACATAGAAAGCCATAATAAAATAAATTAAAGGTGACACACCTACCATTATCATGTTAAAATAATGAGCAACTTTAACCTGATGCCTCATTACTGAACAGTTAAAAACCCATTTTTTAAAAAACCCTCATTGTTTTTTTCTGGAAGAAAAAAAGTCACATAAGAAGAAGTTAGGACACAAATGTGCAAAAGAGATTGACCACAGAAGACATAAGTGACTTGAAATAACTTTTATTTTTTATTACACTTTTACACTTATTTATATGCTTTGTGTGTGCCATAGGGCACATGAGGAGGTCAGAGCACAAGATAAAGCAATCAGCCTTCTCCTTCCACCAAATGGACCCCTGGGCCCAAACTCAAGTCACCCAGCTTAGCAGCCCATGCTTTTACCCACTGAGTCATTTGGTAGTCGACGTGACCTTTGTTTATAATGGCATTAGGCAGGGCTAACACAGGACACAGGATCTGGAAACCCGAAAGGAACACTTCTGACTCACACTTCCTCTTTGCACAGGTCTCCCACTGAAAAACAACTGACACCCAAGCCTTCCTCAGCCTTGAGGATCCTAGGATAAAATGGTCACCTCGCTCCTGCTTTCCCCACTTCTCAAGTTGAAACCCAGAAACATGGCGGATCTTAGAACGACTTCTTTAGGGCCCCTCTGTTCATCTCTAGAAGGATCCAGACCATTTGCCTACAAATCTGGGGGTCTAACTGGGTTCTGCTTTCTCGCTGTAAGTCAATAGATGACCTTTGGGAGTAGGCATGAGGGTCATTTGAGCTTCACCAAATCAGATTGCTGTTTGATAGTGATGCTGGATGTTGCTGGAAGTGGTATTATATAATGACTCCATTTCTCGAACTCAAGCCATAAGCTTAGAAATGAATACATCCCATTATGAGTTGTGTAGAAACAAGCTATTTCTACAAGCACATGCTATATTTATTTTAAAGTGGGGAAATGATTCATATAAACTGACTTGCTGTTATCAGGAGAACCATTGAACAGCTTACGATGTCTGTCTTGGGAATTTCAAATCTATAAATCAAGGGCAGGGAAAACTCCCTTCTCAGAACCTGTCTGGTCTAATAGGAAACTCCTAAGGACTTGTAAGAGGAAGTTACACATTTTCTCTCTCTCTCTCTCTCTCTCTCTCTCTCTCTCTCTCTCTCTCTCTCTCTCTCTGGGACAGAATTGAGATTCCAGAAATGCTCCACCATACCCCGTGTATGCAGCGCTGGCAAGAAACACAGGGTTTGTGCATAGTAGGCAATTACGACTGGGTGACAACTGTTTGATTTTCAAAACTATTTATTTGTTTATCTCTTTACTGGTGTGTGTGTATGTATGTGTGTATGAGCACATATGTGGTGATTGTGTCTGTGCACATGAGTGAAGGCTAGAAGACATCACTGGGTGGCCTCTTTTATCCCCCTCTGTTTGTTCTCTTTGAGGCAAAGCCTTTCCAAGAATTTGGGTCTCAAATTTGCTCTGCTCTGCTGGAAACTAGCAAGCCCAGGTGAACCCCCTCAAGACGCATACATGCACATCCATCAGAGATGAGGTTATAGACTATGTGCAAGACATTGAGTTTGTTACATGGATGCTGGGTTCTGAATTTCAGCTTTCATAATTATAGAACAAATATGTTTAACTGCTGAGGCAATGAGCCAGCCTTTAATTTCTTGCTTTTTGGGGGGAGGTGGGTATTCTTGATTTTGTTTTGAGATAAAGTATCATGCAGCCCAGACAGGCTTGAACTTGTTAGAAGCTTTGAATTTTTTCATCTTTATTTAACTTGTTTTATGGTGTGTATATGATGAGCATGTGTGAGCATAGGCTCATGAATGCCACAGTAGGAATGTAGAGATCGGAGGACAACTTTCAGGAGGCCATTCTCTCCTTTCACCATGTTTCCAGGGATCAAACTCAACTTGATCATTAGACCTGAGCTGAGTCATTCTCCAGCCCTTTTTTCTTGTTGGTTTTGGTTTCTTGTTTTTATTCATTTTTAATTTGGCTGCCCTGTCTCTTCCTCTCTCTTGAGTTTATTTCCATATCTATATATTAGCTTATTTTCATTTTTCATATTACTGTGAATTGGATTTTGTGTTACATTTTTAAAGATTTATTTGAGGTCGTGGTGTGTATGTGTGTGTGTGCATACATGCACATGTGTGTGCAGTACATGTCAGTACATGTGCCTAAGTACATGTACAAAGACTCGAAGAGGGAATCTTGTGTCCCCCTCTATTACTGTTTCCATGAAGCAGGGGCTGCCCCTGAACACCAGCACGTGGAATGGTCTCACCCACATCTAAGGTAGGTATTCCCACCTCAATTCCCCCAAACTAGAAAACACCTCACAGACATGGCCAGAGCTTCGTCTCCAAGGTGGCTTAGACCTGTCAAGTTTGAAATCAATAAAAACAATCCCATTGTATAATCAGCCACTCTCCTACTTCTCTGCTAAGCTGGAAGCCAGGATGCTCCAGCCGTCCTCTTATCTCTGCCCCTCTCCACTAGGGCTCCAGGCATGCGGTAGACCCCGTTTCATTGCACAGGAGCCGAGTTCCAAACTCTGGGCCTCGTGCTCACACAGCAGCCATTCTTAACCACCAAGCCATCTCTCTGCCCTCTCCCTTTAAAGACTCTACGCTGCATCTTTGCCATTTCCTGGGCCTCTTGTACTATCTCCTTTGGCTCCCTCATTTTTTTTTTTCCTCTGCCGCTCACCAACTCCATCCCAAATACATGACAGTAAGTGGCTACAGGTCTAAAACCAAGGGTTCTAAATCCAGCTTGCTGCGACCTTCTGGTGCCACTGACCTTGACCTATTTCTCATTGATGAAGACAAGAAACAGGAGAACATTGTTATAATGCTTAATTCAACTTTTATAAACAAAGAAAAAACAAAAATATTCCAGTTTTTCATAAAGTATGTAAAAGGAAAAACTGAAATATCCTAAGGTATTATTATTGATTTGGGTATTTTTTCCATATGCTAAGCAGAGAAATATACAAGTCTAGGACCTCCTTTCTTGTCTTAAAAAATGTAGCATTATCTTCTGGCAACAGTACAAAGTCTGTGGTAAGAGATTTTGGTTGTGTTTTTTGTTGTTGTCCCTAGAGACTAAACAGTGTCAAGCGGGAAGTAATCATTACTAAAGAGCTCCTGAATGAATGGATATGATCCTTCCTCCTTTTGGATCAATTAGACTTTCACAAGGCCAGATATGTGATTTATTCTATTGTCCCAGTACCAAAGTGCCTGCACAATGCAACCACTTAAAAGTGTTTGCAGCTGTGTAAGGTAGACACAGCACTCAGGAGGAAAAGGCAGAAAGATTAGAAGTCCAAGGCCATCCTGGTGAATTCAAGAGCAGCCTGGGATATATGAGACCTTATCTCAAATCAAAAGCCAAAAAAAGAAAGAAAGAAAGAAAGAAAGAAAGAGGGAGGGAAAGAAGAGGAGGAGGAGGAGGAAGAAGAAGAAGAAGAAGAAGAAGAAGAAGAAGAAGAAGAAGAAGAAGAAGAAGAAGAAGAAAAAAAGAAGGAAGGAAGGAAGGAAGGAAGGAAAGAAGGAAGGGCGAGCATGAGCTCTAAGCAAAGCTACCTGATTCTTTTTAAAACCATATCCACACCATGTGTATTAGTTAGCTTTCCAGTTGCTGTGATGAAATACCTGACCAAAGCCTCTTTAAAAGGGAAGGGTTCATTTTGACTTGTCAGTCAAGAGGACATTGTCCATCACGGTGGTGAGACATGCTAGTAGGAACAAGAGTGGGCTGGTCACATGGCATCAGCAGGAAGCAGAAAGAGATAGATGCTGGTGCTAAGCTTGCTTTCTCTTTTCATGCAGTTCAAGACACCAGCCGGTGGAATGACTCCACCCACCTCAACTACCTTAAATGCCTCACAGACTTGGCCAGAGAGTCATCCCCAAGGTGATGTTTAGATCCTGTCAAGTTAGCAATCGATAGAAACTGTCACACCATGTAATCAATCATCCCCCTATTGATGTCAAAAGCCCCCCGCAGACACCAGCACAGAATCATCTTTGGACCCGTGCCCTTGCTTAAAGACTTTGCCCAATAAGAAGGCTGATGGAGGAAACCACTGGGTTGGTTTAAATGTGCTCAAAACCCTCCCCAGTGCAGTTTATAACTTGAAAACATCTGCTGCTACTTTCCTCACCTGCATGAGAGCCGCTACCTCTAACTGAATTGTGTCAGCTGCCCCCCATTCCATACACTCCTAAGAAAGCCAGTACCTCCCATAACTAGCTAGATGCAGCCTAAACAACAAAATCCATGCAAGAAAAACTTGTCCAAACAGCCAGATACCTGCGTCCCCATTAACAAGTGTCTTCTGATCTCCACAGTAGCTCCCCAGTGCAAAAGTCTTTTGACAAAGCTATCTTTCTGCTCATTTAATTTTTTTGACTCTGGGCTGTTTTATTAGGTTCTGTTACGTATGGGAACGTACACAAACCAAGACACTGAACAGTCATAAGCCAGACAAAATTGATCTCCACCAGCTTAGAAATTTGGTTTTGTGACCACTGTCCTTGTAGTGGAAGATCTGAGGCTGATGACACAGATGGCTGCCAGGACTCTGCCTTCTTTCAATCAGGAAACAACATGAGCATCCCAGTCACTGGTTCTTCTTCTGTGAGAAACACAGGTCCAGCTTCCTCCGGGAATGGAGAAGTTGTCAGAGGCGCTTCCCTCTGAGCACACAACAGGGAAGGTCGGACTTCGGCAAGGAGAGTTTCCTTTTATAGTCAGCAGGCCCCTGAGGAACCTTTTCTTTTTGTGAAGGGGGGGTCTGGCTCACAAACTCTCCATGCTCCTGCTTCAGCCTGCTGAGGGCTGGAATTAATGACAGGTCTGCACCGCCATGCTCCCACTCAGAAGCTGTCGGGACTGAGATGGGGGCCGGTCGTGTAGAGATACACATTGCATCCAAGCAGAAGGTCCAGAGAGAACCTTCACTACTGTTTCATCCTTCCTTTCTTTCTTTATCTCATGTGTGACCGCGTATGTGTGTATGCACATTCAAATATGTGTGGAGACCAGAGGGCAACTTCCATTGTCTTTCCTCAGGAACACTGTCCACCTTATTTTGAGACAGGGGCTCTCGGTGACTTGGAACTCACCAACTAGGTTAAGCTGCCTGGTGACCAAGCCACAGGGACCTGCTCTGTCACCACTTTCCCATCTCTGCGTTTACAGGCATGCATTAGCACGCCTAGCTTTTCCGTGTGGGTTCTGGGATCCGACTCCGGCTCCTCATGCGTGCACAACAAGCACGTCTGAACCATCTTTCCAGCCTCCCTATGTGCTTGCTTGATTGTTTTTTTTTTTTCTCTTCTGTTTTTAAAGCAAAGTCTCACCACCATAGCTTAGGGTGGCCTTGAACTCACGATCCTCCTTCATCAGCCTCGTAAGTTATGTAATCATAGGCATGTGCCACCTGACTTTTTCTTAATTATTCAAGGTCCGAAATCTCTAGGAAAATCAGTGGTCACTTTAGATTGCCTGCATCCACACAGACCTGCACCTATCTCCCTTAGCCTAATATTCCCCGTACCTGTTGAAGAGCTTTGTGGACACACCACAATCCCGAATGTCCAGGTACTCCAGAGATATCAGACTAAGCATTCCTAATGTGTGAAGGCACATGTGAGCTTCAATATCCATGATTAGCACTCTCTGGGTTGGAGGAGATCCTATCCCTGGAACTCAGAGGTAATGATGCATTTCAATATAGTATAGGCTACAGTTGAATCCCCTTATGAGCTAATTATCCCTAGAAAACAGGAACACTTCATGGTGGACAGAACCTCCCAAACTTTTCAGATATGATATATCTCATAGTGTTCAAAAAGGAAAACCACAAAGTCAAAAATGAAGGGGAGCCTTAAAAAGCGAGAGCCCAGGGGTGGTCAAGATGGCTGCCCGCTGGTGACGTAGCAATAGTACTCATTGGCATTCTCTATTTCGTAGATGTTCTCCTCGATGGTATAGACGTTTTCCTCCGACCGGTGTCTGCTTGCTCCCGCATTCGTTAGCCCCACTGGAGGGAGGTTGGCCAGTGTGATGAGGCTGTGAAGATAAAAGGATGCCGTTGACAGAATTCCCAGAGAACAGAGAAGAGAGTGAAAAGAGCCGTCTTCACTGCTGACAGCAGCCAACTGACACCCAGGACTCAGCACTGGGTGCGCACTGAGAGAAACCCAGGCAGTAATTTGGGGAACAATTAAGGACATGTAATTACTCTTAATTTTCTTAGGTATGTAAACCCTAGTCCCTGTTCTTAGGAGTTGTAGACTGAAGGGTTTGGGATGTGTCAAGATGCCTGCAACATCCTTACGAGTGGTTGAGAGAAAGCCCTGTGCTTACTGAGAACTAAAAACACAGGTGTTCCACGTGTCGATTAGGAGTTGAAGGTAACGTGCTTTAACGTCCCTTGCGCTGTTGTTTCAACCCTCTGTGAACTCCAACAGTTTGAAAAGGAATGGGAAAGTGTGAATGTGTCAGAGACCCAATCGGGCTTGAGTTGGAATTCTGTGTTTCTTCCCAACACCCAACACCATGACTTGGGTAAACGCATTTGTTTGTGTGTGTGTGTGTGTGTGTGTGTGTGTGTGTGTGTGGTTGGTTGCTCATTTGGTTGGGGTTTTAAATGTTTTTAGTGCTTTGTATAAAATAAGGGTTTCATGACAACCTTTTTTATAGCCATATATTCTGTGTTCTGCCCATATTCGCACACGTCATCAATATCTCATGTGCCCCCTCCTCTTCCCAAATAGTCGAGCACATCATTTCACGGATAGCAAATTGATGCCTGTCAGCGCTACCTATGAATAACATGTTTCCAGTTTCACTTCTGATGAAGCATAATGGTACTGATAATTAAATACTATATTTGGATTTATATGACTTTTCACTTTATATTACCTTGTCTTTGAAACATTCTGAATTTTGTTGATATATGAAAAAAGAGCTGGTTTCTATATTCAGCAGATAATTATATTTTCCATTGAAATACATTACAATTTTTCATGTATTGAATCTTACTAAAACTGTAAAATGTCTCTCTCTGTCTCTTTCTGTGTCTCTGTCTCTCTCTCTCAGTGTGTGTGTGTGTGTGTGTGTGTGTGTGTGTGTGTGTGTGTGAAGAGTCAGGAGTGGAGTAATGATGAGGATCACCTGGAGAGTTTTGAGAACAATACCATCTCGGGCTCCATCTCCCAAGATCCTGATTCAGTTCCTTTAGGTGTGTCCTGTATCTGCAGGATTAGTGCCCAGGTCATCCTAACACACTGCCACGTCTGGAAATTCCTAGGTGGGGCTATAAAACCCTGACCATAGTGGCTTGATTTTTGTTGTTGTTATTTGTTTGTATGTTTTTCTCATTCTGGTAACACCATGAAAACAGTAAGCACTGAGCTAAAGGTGTAGTTCACTGGAAACTAGAAACAAATATTTTTTAGTAATTAGGCAAACTATACACCTCAACTTTAGAACTGAGGAAGCTAAATGTACAGGAGGGCAAATATTGAATTTTCATTTCATAAACAGAGGAAGTCTAACCTAAGATTTCAAAGCTTCCAATAGGAACTTCTCAGAGGAAGAATAAAATCATAAGATGGTAGGAAACCCCAATACCCTTTTCCCTCTTCTGTGTTCTTACCTTGAATTCTGTAACTTCTTTTTCTTATAAGAATACCCTGGGTAAAGGTGGAAGAAAAACCAATGAATACTTTTCTAAGATAACTTGAAAAAAGAAACAAAATGGACTGGTTGGAGATGAGAGCAGCTTGGTGACATTTGACCTTGCCTTAGAACAAACTAAATCAGCCTGTTAGCAATCTTAGGACGATATTAACAATAATAATGTGGAGCTCTTACTTAACAAACATTATGAGGACTATTCTGTGTGCGTTGCAGTTTGGTAGGCACCGGGGACACACAGGAGGAGTTGTGAGTGCTGACTCCATGAGGCATGCGTCCGAGTGAGGAAAGAAGGAAGGAGGGGAGGAAGAGTGGAAGAAAGGAAGGACAGGAAGGACAGAAACAAATAATTTCAAATTGCACTGCATTATAAAATGAAACCAGCACCATACTAAACCAGAACCAGAGAAGGTTAGGCGAGCACGGTAAGACGTGACTTTTGAGGTCTGTTCAGAAAGAACAGAATGAGTCACCCATGTCAAGAGCGAGGGCAAACACTCCAGGAACAGAGAACTCTTGGCAGAGATCTGGGTGGGTGTCAAAACCAAAACGATAATGAGAGCAAAAGAGTGGCCCCCAACAATCTAAGAGGTAAAGCTGAGGCTTGGTCCCAAAGGCCTTTTCAGTTATTATCTTGTAATCCCAGCCTATGGGATGTGGAGGTAGGAGGATCAAGGGTTCGAGTCAAGCAAGCAATCCATGAGATCCATCTCAACCAAACAAACCAACGAATCAACAAAAAAAAAAAAGAATTTGGACAGTGTGAGACAGCAAGATTGGTAGGGCACCATTGAATGATGGTATGACCCGGTTACTATGTAGAGAACTGATTAAAAGGAGAAATTAAAAAAAAAAAACGAGCAAGATGCAGAACAATGAAGCAGTCTTTGATCTATTTTTGCACAGAGGCTGCAATTGATGCTGATTACATATTGAGATGTTGAAAAAAGAGGATTCTGGGATGACTTCTGCATTTCTGACATAAGAAACCAGAGAGAGACAGAGAGACAGAGAGAGAGACAGAGAGAGAGAGAGAGAGAGAGAGAGAGAGAGAGAGAAATAAGAAGATGTCCAGGGCCTGACAGCTGGGTCCTGGTGGGTGGAATTTGGAAGCAGAAGCCTTGTATCTGACATGACTGTATGAACCTTCAAAGTGGAGCTATTACCTGGACAGATAGACAGGATGCATCAACATTGTAAGAGTTGAAAAGATTAAAGTGAAGATTTAAGTCCATGGAATTATGCTATAAAGTAGAGTGTTTTTTTTTTACAAAGAGAAAAAGGCCAAATCCTGAGGAACTTCAGCTTTTAAACACCAGGCAGAAGACGAAATATCTGTATAATGGGATGGACCAACCAATCAAATACAACAGACAGTGTTTCCAAAGTCAAAAGAAAACATTTTAGAACAAAGTATGGATTCTACTTGGGATATTATTGCAGAAAGACAAAGCTATCTGTGACCATTAGTAAAAGGAAAGCAATTTGGGATTGACTAAAATTGTATCTGTGGCACTTTAAGGATAGGAGTGAGATGGACAGTTCAGAAGGAAAACATAAAGGGATGGAGACTTGGCACAGGGAGCACCTTTGCTGTGTCCTTGGCTAAGAGAGGGTTGAAGGAGGCTAAGCAGTAGTGAAGCTTGGGTGACCATCTCAGTCGGTACACAGTCCACTCGAAAGCCAGAGGACTGATCCACTTCCAGGTCAGCTTGTGGCTATAATGTCATGACTTATCTGCCACCTCATCTGTCAGATTGCTACCCACAAAATCTAGGGAAAAATTATAAACTGAACAGAACATTCTGATCTATTTCTTAAAACAACCCTCTGTGTTTACCCTTGTCCATCTAAATCCACTGTGGTTGGTCAGGAACGCCTACAAACACCAAAGTGTGCTCAAGTTCCTTATATAAAGCACCACTAATACCTGTCACATCCTATCACGTACTTTAAATGACCTCAAGACAGCGTGTAATATCTAGCATGCTATAAACGTTATACTTAAATAGTTGCTGCCTTCTTTGGGAGAATAAAAAGTCTATACATGTTAAGGATAAATAATTTTCAATAATTTTTTACTTTATGGTTGAGTCCAGAGATGTAGAACCTGTGTGCACTGAAAGTTAGCAGTTATATGTGCATTAGATTTCACCCATGCCTCTTTTAAAGACAAGAATGAGTATAGACTTACTAAGCAAAAGAGAGAAATAACTCCCAACATGGGGAGGGACTCCAAGGGAAGACTACCCACTTAACTTCTTACCTTTTACATAAATTACAAAAGTTCCTAATTTCTAGGTCTCAGAAGAACTCAAAACGTAGTACAAGTTATCATTTCTCCTGTATTCATTTAGTAGCCTCCAGATCTCATGTTCGACTGATCAGTCCCCACTGTTTCCTGCAGCCTCTCAGGGAGCTCATGAGAGTGTATATAGGGTTGTTTCTTTCTTGGAAAAACCCGTTTACCGAGAAGTAGTAGAAAATAATCAGGAGAAGTAAGGCTGATTTATATTTATCAATTAACTGTATGGATTTGGACATATTACTTAACACATCAGCATGCTATCATGGTATCAATTGTACCTAGTATATTTTATACTGTATATCATAGTTAAAGGACCTAACCTCCTTGAAGTCCTCAGCAACTTCAGTTCCTGGTCAGGGTGACCAAGCCAGCCTGGTTTTTCTCAGATGGGCCCAGCTTTACCAATGGAAGTTCCACATTTTAGGAACTTCCTTCAGCCTTGTGAAAATCTGAGATGGCTATGACCCGACATAGATAGTCCCTGTTGTGCGTTCAGGAGAAAGGCTTGATGTGGGATTCCCCACTATATGCTGTGAATATGTTTTATTACCACTGGTTAATAAAGAAGCTGCTTTGGCCAGTGGCTTAGCATAGTAAAGCCAGGCAGGAAATCCAAACAGAGATAGAGAGAGGGAGTAGGTGGAGTCAAGCAGACTCTGGCCAGCCACCAAGGGAACAAGACATGTAGAAAATGAGGAAACACCACAGTCACACGGCAATACATAAACTACAAAAATAAAATAAAATGGATTAATTTAAGACATAAAAAGAAGCCCGAGTTAATAGGCCAAACAGTGTTGTAATTAATATAGTTTCTGTGTGATTATTTGGGTATGGGCAGCCGGGAAACAAAGTGCGGTCTCCCTTCACAAAGGGTGTTGTAAACGCATTACACTCTGGAGAAATACCTTCTTCTCTGCTCGCAGAGAAAAGAAACTATATCACAATTATGAAAGGGTGGAAGGCTTTGGAGTTATGGGAACATTTGGATCTTTAGTGCGACAATGGTCTCCAAGTACACTAACCAAACTGAAAAAAAAACTTTTTCCCCCTGAGACAGGGTCTCCTACAGCGCCCCTGGCCTGGAACTCAGTGTGTAGCTGACTATGGCCTTGTACTTCTGATCCCCCTGCTTCTACCTCCAGAGAGTTCTGTGATTACAGAACTTACAGTACACCCCCATACCTTCTTTTATGGGCTCTTGTGTTTCCTGCATGTTACAAAAATACTGTAACAATTGCACTACATTCCCAGACCTCAAGTTGTCTGTTTGAATAAAGACAAATAGTATTGCTGAGTGCTGTGAGGAGAAACCCCAGTCTGGAAGCCCAGGCATGGTTCAGTGTTAAAGAGAGGCACCTGAGAAAGCAATATAGAAACCCACACAGAGAGAGAGGTTGTGTTGTTGGGCTTCCTAATAAGCATGGGTATATTTATGATTTAGCTAGAGTAGCTCTTTCAGTGAGTTAGAGAGAGACAGAGAGAAGAGAGGATGGGGGGATGGGAAGAGATGAGACAAAGAGAGGGAGGGGGAAGAAGAGGAGGGAAAAGTAGAAAAGGCGAGGTACCCAAATGCTACAACTCACAAAAGGCCAGAGGACAGTCTGAGGGAAGAAATTCATTTTCTTCTTCCACCATGTGGGTCTCTCAGATCAAACTCAGAGCATCAGGCTTGTGACAGGCTCCTTAACCCACTAAGCCATCGCTCCAGCCCCAGGATTAGCTTGTGTATCTAAAGATAGCCAATCTGGCTGTCTGTGGCACTTGAAGGTCTAGACTTGGACCTTGCTCACAGTGAAACTTGGAGAACTCAGCTGCTCTCAGCAAGCTGTACTTCCCTCTGCCCTAGACTGGGAAGGAATAGTACAGCCTAGTTTATAACTGTTGATGACTAAGATGTCTGTAAAACATTTAGCACAGTGTCTACCTGCCACATAGGTATAAGTCTGAGAGATCGCTAGTTATCAGTTATGTTATGGGCAATGTCTGGAAGGACAAGTGAGTGTCCTTCAGGTTTGCTTAAAAAATTGTATTTCTATCTAGGTTTGCACTGTTCCTATGGTAACCATTCTTTATCAGAAAGTAAAAAAAAAAAAAAAGCACTATGCAGCAACTTACATTTAAGGAATAAAACACCAAAGATGAGTGCCAGGGCCAGCCCAGCAGAAACTCCTACTCCGATATAGACAGCCGTTCTGATGGTTTTTCCAGAGTCCTTCACTTCATCGGTCCATGTGGAAATTTGCTGGGAGACAGAAAATAGGAGTCAAGTTTGAGAAGCCCAGAAACTGGTCATATGCTCAGAAAGTCTCGCGATTCAAGAGGACCACTCTTCTTCATAGTCTCTCAGGATTGCAGGAATGATGAAGCCTCCCTTGATCTGTCCTCTTCTAGACTAGACCCAGTTAGCAGAGGAATGAAATGGGCTAGCTCAGTGTTTGCAGTTAACAAGGAGATAAAGCAACCCCCTCCAGTGCTGTGGGTGTAGAAGTCACTCTGCGGCCCACCTGCCCGCATCCCTTCAGAGGCTGGATAGTGGATCCTACTACCTCAAAATTGTGTGTTCAGAGGGATGGAGTTCTGGAAGCCTTTTAGGGAAACCACCATTCACACAGAAATGTCACACAGCAGTGTTACCAGAGCCAGGACTTTGCAACCACACAGTCCTCAGCTCAAATCCCACATCCCCAAAAGCTCAGTGACCCTGTGGAGTAATTGAGACAATTAGTGCAGAACCTGTTTCTTTAGGAGCACTTGATCAGTGGCAAACACTACTGTTATTTCTCTCATTTCTGACACCAAGGAGTCTTAGAGAACATCCTTCTATTTCTAAATTGTTAGTCCACATCCCACCTTCAAAGGCAGTAATAGTAAAGACAGTTTAGAAGAAAATAAGACACTTAGCCATAGCGATGAACATTCATAATCCCAGCACATGGGAGGCGAGGGCTGGAAAGTACCAAATTGAGGCCAGCATGGGCTACAGATGGAGACCCTGTTTCAAAAAGACCCACAAAAGCACATTTTATATATATATATATATGAGAACTAATTAGATACAGTAGGTAATGAACAAGAAGAAGACATGAACATGGGAGGAGACAGGAGAGGGATCTAGGAGGAGTTGGAGGGGGGATAAAGTGAATCTTATTGAAATACACTGTATTCATGTACAAAATAATCAAAGACTAAATAAAAACTACATTTAAAAACAATAAAATGATAACCAATGAAAGCAGTAAATCTCAGAGGTTAAATCCTCCATTTAATCACTACACGTGACTTCTGCAAAAGCAAGATGCCTATGTACAAGTACTATGTGTTAAGCATCTCAAAGAGGGGAGATAGACAAGCACACAAGATGCCAGGCACTAACCATGAGTGCTCAAATAAGGGACCGAATTAGATGAATGCAGGCCTCTAGATGTGGCCTTAAAGAGTTGGTTTTATTATTCTTACCTATTTATTGTTGGTTTGTGTGTGCACACGCATACATGTGCATCCATGCCTTGGTACATGGTGATTAGAGGACCACTCTCAGGAGTCAGGTCTTTGCCTCCACCATGAGTTCTAAGAATCACACTCGCACGTAGTGAGGCTGTGCAGCAAGTGCCTTTACCCACTGAGAAACTCAGTGTCCACTCATTGAAGTTGCTACTACTAGCTGGCTTTTTAGTGTTTTTTTTTTTCCCTGTCTAGTTAAGGACATAATAGTTCAGTCCATAAATTCTTGCCTCTGGGTGTTCCTGAGTCTTGTTACATAAAAATGAATTTTAAAAAATGCAAAATACAAGCTGGACACCCCAGCCCTGTGGAGGAGGAGGTGGAGAAAGACTGGGAGTTCGTTATCATTCTTAGCTACTTAATAAGTTTAGAATCAGCCTGGGCTACATGACACCTTGTCTCAATGCCACAACAAGCTCGAAGTGGAAAACCTGAAAATAAAGGACAAGAGACCTTCACAGTGACACATAGCAGTGGCATTTGCAAAGACAGATGAAACGCTTCTTTCTTCTTGGGGGTTTTTCACACTTAGTACATGCCAGAAATCTCACACTCACACCCAACTTCTATCAGTAACAGGCCTATATGGTCAGACCTGTCAACACATGAAAGCCACAGAGGGTGAAGACAAGAAAGGTACAAGCTTTCCCACACAAGGGGTGCCCTGGAGGAAGTCTACGCTCATCATAATGTCAGCACACACACCAAAGTTACTTACTGTTTGGCTTTTATCCTGGAGGGTCCCCAGAGTCTGAGTCTCTGTCACACACATACACAAAGGGGAGGAAGTAGACAATAGTTAAGAATGGTTTTTAACTCCAGATCAAAGAAAAAAAATTAAACACACTAGCAATCCTGTTTAATACTAATTCGTCTCCCTATGTTCCACAAAAATTAGAAGACCAACAAAAGTCACTGAATGCATACAAACCAATCTCAGGGTGGTGTCCTTCCACACAGATAATCACCTCCTCTCTCTGTTAGGTCTTAAATCCAGGACAAATGGCTGAGGGGCCGATTTAACATACCAAAGCAGACCTGGCTGCCAGGTTCTCCCAGCATCCCTCAGTCAGGTTACAAGGTTTGACAGGCATACCTCACCCCCTACCGTGAACTCTCTAGCCCAGGAGCTGGGTTACCCTTCCCTATATAATCTAATCCTTTGGGCTAGGCCATTTCGTTTTTACCCATTATCCTCCAGGCCTCTTAGTTTCCTGGTCTCCTTTCCTCTCCCCTCTCCTCACATGGCCCTACTCAGGGTCACCTCTGGACTCTTCCCAGATGCCTTTGCTTCTGGTTATGCTCTCCCTCCTATCTACAATAAACCTTCTCTCCCACCACCTGCAGGAACAATCATGCCAGCCTTTAGCCATCCAGTAATATTAATATCGTTTGGTCATAGTCTAATTAGACTTTCAAAGACACAAAACTCTGGGAAAAGTTTAACATTTATTCATTGCCATGGTATTTAGTTAGCAGCTTTCAAATGGAAACAATCGCTATGGTTTACCGGGGCCAGGCATTTTGCCAAACACTTTTAAGGAACTATCTCGTTCAGTACGAAAAGAACTGTCCTAAAAACACAGACTCATAGAAAATGAGTGACTGAGTGTGACTTCCTCTGGTCTGAGTGATGAATGTGTCATCAAAGAAACTGGGAGGGAGCTGGGCGATGGTGGCACACGCCTTTAATCCCAGCACTCGGGAGGCAGAGGCAGGCGGATCTCTGTGAGTTCAAGACCAGCCTGGTCTACAGAGCTAGTTCCAGGACAGGCTCCAAAGCCACAGGGAAACCCTGTCTCGAAAAAAAAAAAAAAAAAAAAACAAACTGGAAGGGAAATTCACAAATTCCTCAAATTGAATGAAAATTAAATACAGCATAGCCTGCAGATATAGTGTATGCACTGTAAGAGGGAAGCTTTAGCTACAATGCATTTAAAACATCGGAGAAACCTTGAGGTCTTAGAAAAGTAAGAACAACTAAACCTAGACGTTGGGGTAGGAATTAATGCCAGTACAAAGAATCAATGGAAAGATGGACCAAATCAGTAATCTCTTGGACAAATTAACCAAAAGAGAAAAAAAAAAGACCCAAATCCATAAAATTAGAAATGAAAAGGGAGACATTACAACTGCTAAAAAAAATGGCATTTAGAAAATCATTATGACTTACTTAGATATTCCACTAAACTGAGCATCTAAAATAATGAATTGGTTTCTAGACACATATGATCTACCAAAACTAAACCAAGATAATCTGAACAACTTCAGATTTATAACAAAAAATGAAATTGAAGCAATAATTATTTATTCCAACTAAATACAGCCCAGATGGTTTCACTGCTAAATTCCACCAGACCTTTAAAAAATAGCTAACACCATGTTCTTTGTATTATTTCATGAACTTTAGATGGAAGAAATGCTCTCAAGATCATTGTATAGAGCTAATTTGGCTAGCCTGATACCAAAACCAGAAAAAGACATAAGAACAGAAGGCCAATCTTCCTGATGAAATTAGTTCAAAAATAATCATCAGGGCTGGAGAGATGGCTCAATGGTTAAGAGCATTGCCTGCTCTTCCAAAGGTTCTGAGTTCAATTCCCAGCAACCACATGGTGGTTCACAACCATCTGTAATGAGGTCTGGTGCCCTCTTCTGGCCTGCAGACATACACACAGACAGAATATTGTATACATAATAAATAAATAAATATTTTTTAAAAAAATAAATAATCATCAATAAAATATCTGCAAACCTTCCAGGTCAGCCAGCCATGGCAACACAGTGAAACCTTGTCTCAAAAACAACCGTAACAACAAACAACTAGAAAACCAAATTCAATAATTAAAAAAAAAAAAATCTCGAATGTAATCAAAATGCCTTCACCAACAGAAGCAGGGATGGTTCAGCATATGCAAATCAATAATAGTAATAAGTCACATAAATAGACTAAATGGCTTCCCTGGACTTTTGACCAAGATTGAGTACAGTACCTTGAGGGCAGTGGAGGAAGTCCAGAGTGAATGTGTGCTGTTAACATGGGTCCAGCCATGTCAAAGGCTGCTCCAGTGCCTCAGCCCCATGGGAGTAACAAAGCCTTCCTTGGAAGAGCCTTGGGACTGCCAAAGCCTTCCTCAGGGATTCAAGTATGATTGTTGATAGTGTGTTCAGAAAATGTCCACCTTAGCCTCCTCCCAGCCTGATGTTCACAGCCCGAAGCTCTCCTCCAGATCTAGCTCCTACCCAGATTAGCTAAACCTGCCTCCTTGTTCAGCCATATGCAATAGCCCTACCTCCCTGTTCAACTCTATATAAGAAACGTACTGAGCTTCCCAGGTGCTGAGGCTCCCCCATCCAAGGACCCAGCGCACACAATCACAGCTTTTCTGCATGTCTATGTGGGTTTGTCATTTCTTCATTCCCCCTCCACTTCAGTAAGTAGCCAAGTCCTTTAGCTGGGCAAAGACGTGGCAGTACATAAAGAGATTTAAGGACAAAAATCAGATGATCATTCTCAGTAGACTCAGGAAGGGCCAGTGACAAAGTTTAGCATGCCTTTATGCTAAAAGAAGCTGAGAAGAGACCAGGACTAGAAGGGACATGCCTCAGCACAGGGGCTGTGGAAGGAGCTGCTCAGTTGATAAAGAGTACATGCCTAGGTGGGCGATGGTGGCGCACGCCTTTAATCCCAGCACTCGGGAGGCAGAGGCAGGCGGATCTCTGTGAGTTCGAGACCAGCCTGGTCTACAGAGCTAGTTCCAGGACAGGCTCCAAAGCCACGGAGAAACCCTGTCTCGAAAAACCAAA
This sequence comes from Microtus oregoni, assembly GCF_018167655.1. Taxonomy (NCBI): domain Eukaryota; kingdom Metazoa; phylum Chordata; class Mammalia; order Rodentia; family Cricetidae; genus Microtus; species Microtus oregoni. Next base: position 2,594,488 of record NW_024543086.1, read on the forward strand.
AAAAAAAAAAAAAAGAGTACATGCCTAGCACTTACAGAAACCCCGTGTCTGGTCACAAACACTGCATAAATATTAAGTGTGGCAGCCCGTGCCTGTGATCCCAGAACTCAGGAGACAGGAGTTCAAGGTCATCACTGACTACATAGCAAGCTTGAGAACAGCCTGGGCTACATGGGACTCTGTTTCATAAAAAAATAAAGAACTCTTTGAGAAGGAACATACCCCAGTATAAAGTTTATATGCAACAGACCCTACAGTCAACATTGTAATAAATGGGGGAAACTCAAAAAACAGTCAACTGAAATCAGAAATTGAACAAGGGTGTCGACTTTCTCCATTGCTATTCAATACAATTTTTGAAGTCCTAGCTCGAACAATAAGAAAAGAGAAAGAAACAAAAGGGATGTGAATTGAAAATGGAGTCAACATGTTCCTATTTGTAGATGACACAATAGTGTACGTAAGAAATACTGAAGCCTGTACCAGAACATTCTTAGAGCTGATGCTCTTAGCAAGCCGTAGATACATAATCCATATACAAAACGCATGGCTTTCTGACACGCCAACAATAAACTGGATAAGAAAGAAATCAGGAAAACAATCCATTAACAATAGCTTCAAAAAATAAAATATATTGCCTGGGTACAGTGGCTCATACCTTTAATCCCAGCATTTGGAAAGCAGAGGTAGGCGGATCTCTGTAGTGGCATTTCATTTGTATTTTAATAAATAAAGCTTGCCTTGAGATCAGAAATGTAAAACAATCATACTGGTCAGCCTTACAGACCAGGCAGCAATGGCACATACCTTTAATCCCAGTAGCCACACTAGCTTGCCATAGAAACCAGGCAGTAGTGGTGCACACCCTTGATCCCAGAACTAGAGAGGATTATAAAACTGGAGGAGACAGCTCTCGGTCACAGTCTCATTCTGGGGTTTCCTGGAGGCAGGATCACCATTTTTGGACTGAGGTCGAGGTAAGAGTCAGTGGCTGGCTGCTTTGCTTTTCTGGTCTACATTGAATCCAATATCTGTCTCTGCGCTTCATTAAAAATCATACTTGATATCTCTGTGGGTCAAGGCCTCCTGATCTACACTGGGAGTTCCAGAACAACCAGGGCTACACAGCAGGGCACTGTCTTTAAAAACCAAATAATTCAGGGGCAGGAGAGATGGCTTAAGGGCACTTGCGGCTCTTGCAGAGGTTCTGGGTTTGGTTCCCAGCACCCACATGGTGGCTCATGATCTTCCATAGCTCTAGCTGGAAAGGCTCTGAAGCCCTCATCTAGCCTTCATTCCCACCAGACATGCGAGCAGTGCACTAACAGCTATGTCAGCAGAGCCCTCACACACGTAAAATAAATATAAATAAATCTTTTTTTAAAAACTAAAATACCTAAACCTTACCAAGGAAGTAAAAGAACTCCAGAATCAATATTTTCAAAGAAATTGAAGGAACCACCAGAATGCAGAAAGACTTCTCATAGAAGAGCTGAAGTAATATGAAAATATCGATCTTACCCAAAACAGTGTACAGGTTCTCCGCAAACCCAACCACCAAAATCTCATTCTTCTCAGCAATGGAAAAACAATCCCCAAACTCATAAAGACCTCTAATAGATTAGCAATCCTGACCCCAAGTTGTTTACAGAGACCCATGACAAGCAACACTGAACTAACACAAAACAAACAGGTAGCTCAATTGAATAGGATGGAGAGCCAACAAACAAAGCCACGCAGCTACAGACAGCTGCTGTTTTGACAAACATGCCCAGTACATGCACTGGGGGAAAAGACAGCCTCCTTAGTGAATGAAGCTGGGATAACGGGATTTCTCCATGTGAAAAGGCAAAACCAGATCTTTATTTCTCATCCAATACAAAAATCAACTCAAAATGGGTCCAAGAGCTTAATATAACATGTGAATCTTCAAAACTTCCAGGGAAATACTTCCAGATACCAGCATAGACAAAATTTTCTCAAAAGGCCCCCAATCATAGTAATAAAACCAAGAACTGACAGATGAGATTGCATGAAATAGAAAGTTTCTATAATGAAGAGAAAGCAGACAGAATGAGAGAAAATCTTCGTTAACTATATATTTCATAGAATTAATATCTAGAATATATAAAAAAGAAAACTTCAAAGCTAATTAACAAAAGAACAAACAACTTAATGAAAAATGGATTAATGTCTGTTCCTTACATGAAAAGACAAAGTACACTTGGCCAATAAGAATGAAAAATTAAAATTATATAGTCTTGTTTATCTATTTTATGAATTTATTTATTTAATATGTGTGTGTGCGCACGTGCGTGCGTGCATGCACTCACATGCCATGGTATGCCTGTGGATATCTGAGGAGAGTTGTAGGATTTAGATCTCTCCTTCCAGCATGTGGGTGGGATCCAGAAACCACACTTAATCATCAGGCTTGATGGCAAAGTGCTGGCCTAACAGTGAGATTCTGTCATTTCAGTCAGCATGGGCCTCATTAAGAAAATAAATAAGGTCAGGCGGTGGTGGCTACGCCTTTAATCCCAGCACTCAGGAAGCAGAGGCAGATGGATCTTTGAGTTAGAGGCCTGCCTAATCTACAGAGTAATTCCAGGACAGTCATAGCTACACAAACAAACAAACAAACAAATAAACAAATGCTAGCAAGGGTAAGGAGGAAAACAGGGCCCCTCACACTGGTGGATCATGTAAATTAATTCAGCCACTGTGGAAATCAGTACAGAAGCCCCTCAAAAATAAATAATAGAGAAATAAAACCCTAAAATCTAAAAATAGAACTACCATGATGCAACGGTTCAAGGATTCTAAGCCAACACACCACAGAGATAACGTGCACATCCATGTTTATTGCTGCGCTAGTCACAAGAGACAAGTTACAGAGTTAGCCTAGGTGCCCATCAACATGTGAAGGGATAGAGAAAATATTACATGGGCATGCATACACACACACACACACACACACACACAATGGAATATTAGTCAACCACAAATAAGAATGAAATTATGGTATTTATAGGAAACTGGCAATTTTTTGGTCTCCATAGGAAACTGGCAATCATAAAATTAGCCCCATACACATTCAGAAAAATGAACACTGTGTTTTTTTCTTTTTAGGGAACACTAGATTGTATATAAATGTTGTGGTGGTTTGGATGAGAAATTCCACCACCCCCACACTTAGTCCGCAGTCAGTGGTGTCATTTGGGGGAAATTATTGGAACTTTTAGGAAGTGTAGCCTTGCTAGAGGAAGTACGTCACTGTGAGGTGGGTTCTGAGGGCATATAATCTCACCCCATTTCTTCGCGCTTTGTTTCCATCTCTCTTTGTCTCTCTCTGTCTGTCTTTCTCTGTCTCTCCCTCTGTCTCTGTCTTCCTCTGTCTCTCCCACTCCCTTTTCCAGTGTACAGATAAAGTGACCCTACTATATCATGCCTTCTAAGCATTATGAACTCTATCCCTGGGAAACTTGAACCTGAAATGAACTCTTTCTTCCTCAAAGGGTTTTTGGTAGGAGTGTTTAGAATGGATGAATAAAATCATTCATCCATATGGAATTAAACAGAGGTGAAGTTATATTGAGAAAGAAGTGAAGTAGCACAGGTGGGGAGAAGAAGGAGAGAATGATGAATATTGTCATACTAGATAACCTTCCTGGAATAAAAATGTCTCTAGGAACCTGTTCTACAAACAATAAATATACATCAATCAAAACTTAAAAATAAAAATATATATATGATCTAATGAGTAGAGGCTGTTAGTCACTTTGGACAAGGGAAGGAACTGAGAATGAGTTACGCCCTACTTCATGAATGAGAATGTCTTCCCGTGTAGGCTCTCAAGGCTTTAAAGCCACTTTCGTAACTTCAAGGCCCTCAACAACTTCACCCAGCAATGTCGCCAAAATGAAGAGAGTCACATAGCTCATCTGCCAGCTTCAATTTCTCCTTCGAGTGTATTTAATTCTTCATTTGCTCATCTGGCCAATGGCTGTACTAATTTATACCAGGTAGAGGGAACAAGGCCCCACCAGTAAGACAGGAGGAGAGCCTACAGACACTGCATTGTGAAAGAAAGCATAGCTTCCAGCCTCCAGAAAACCAAGGGAACCCATTCATCTGGGTGCCCGAGTCAGAGTGTGAAAAATCCATCGCGTTCCTGAACCCTCTAAATCTAAATTCTTCAGGATGCACCAAGACTTTCAGCAAGTCTGAGCCTAACTAACTGTGGTTTAAAGATTACAAAGACGGTCTCAGCCTAACATCATTTAACGGGGAAAGCGCTCCAGCTTTGTTTTCATTATCTGAAAGCAACTTAAAGCAGAAAAACCACAGGGTGGAACTTGAGAGGAAACAGGAATCTTCACCATATGCAATATTTGAAATGGAAATGTCACTTCTGCTTCCCCATCATGGCGATTCTTGGTCTAAGTGGCAAGACTGACTTGTTCTCTCTCTTTCTCTCTCCCTCTGTGTATGTGTCTGTCTGTCTCTGTATATGTCTCCCTCTCTCTCTGTCTCTTTCTATCTGTCTCTCTTTCTCCCTCTGTGTATGTGTCTGTCTGTCTCTGTATATGTCTCTGTGTGTCTGAGTCTCCCTCTCTCTCTGTCTCTATCTGTCTCTCTTTCTCCCTCTGTGTATGTGTCTGTCTGTCTCTGTATATGTCTCTGTGTGTCTGAGTCTCCCTCTCTCTCTGTCTCTATCTGTCTCTCTTTCTCCCTCTGTGTATGTGTCTGTCTGTCTCTGTGTATATGTCTCTGTGTGTCTCTCTCTCTGTCTCTCTCTTCTTTTTTGAGACTGTGTCTCAAGTAGTCGGGGTTGAATTCAAAAGCCAGGTGACCTTGAACTCCTAATCCTCCTACCTTCCCCCTCCTGAGGGAGGGAGAGCAGGCCTGTGCCAACACACTTTATTCACGTCCTGCTGGGGATAAAACTCAGGGCTTCCATGGCTAGACAAAGACTCTGCCAATTCAGCAATACCTCCAGCCCTGACCTCTTTACTTTTCTCCTCCATTTTGTTTTGCTATAAAGAAGAACAAGAGATGTCTGTAATATTGTTTTCTGTTTTACTTGGAGAACTGAAGACTGCACTCAAAACAGGCATCAGGGAGAAGGAATAAAGTGGTCATAAATGTATATAGATGCCACGGTTACTGTCTGCTCGGCACTGAGGTGCCAGCCATGGTTCTTAGCGCTGTCAATCTTTTTTATAGTTACTCGGTTGGATTTCTTTCTTTCGTTCTTTCTTTCTTCTTTTTTCTTTTACTTTTTTTTTTTTTTTTTTTTTTTGAGACAGGGTCTCTCTAAGTAACCTTGACTGTCCTGGATCAAGTTGGCATGGGAATTTACAAAGATCCTTCTGCCTCTGCCTCCCAAGTGCTAAAATTAAAGGCATGTGCCATCATGCCTGACCCTAATCTTATATGTGTGTGTGTGAGTGTTATAAGTAAACTATATAAATATAAATAAAATAATTATATATAAATATATTTATATGATGTATGTATGTATGTACCACTATTTTGCATTTTCAAATAAACAAGTTTTACTTTATCTTACTGTTCATGTATGCATGTGTGTCTACAAGTAAGTGTGTGTGTGCTCATGGGACATGCTATGGTGTATATATGGAGGTCAGAGAAAGATCTTTGGGAGATCCTTCTCCACCATTTGGAGACCTATGATCTAACTCAGGTTGACAGCCTTGGTGGCAAGGGGCTTTACCTGCTGCACTAACACACCAACCCAGAAACAGGATGTTAGAGAACTCTGCTCATGACACATGAAACCTAAACTTCAGAGAATTGTTGCAGCACTAACTACTGAGATCAGAACTGGCCAGGGGAACTGAATTTAGAACCCAGTTTACTCTCACTGCAGTAGGGAACCATTTTCTCATTCCGCCTTCTGGCCCTACTAACAGCATTGGTGACAGGCGCTAATGTACCCAGAGAATACACTGTGACCAGACACTGGACTAACTATTATGGTCTCATTTTCTTAATGAAACCCTAAAAGTTTTAGCTTGTGAGTTATATTACATGATGAAAGGGAACTTAACCTATTTTCCTCTCCCATTTCAGAAAAATGAAAAGAGCTTCATAGAGTTGAAGGGCAGAACTCTACCCAGAAATGAGATGAGATTAATCATACTGATCGATGTGCCCTGAGATCAGCTTCTTCTGTCTCCTTTGTCTCCTGGGACAGCTCCAACCTTGGCCCTAGAAAGAACTGAGCTCCTCCTTATGAGGCTGACACCTGAGGAAGCTGATGGTCGGTGTTTAGCTAGAAAGGGCCCTGATTTCACCAAATCAATCCCTTATCCCAGATATAAGCAACAGTGCCAGCCCAGAGTAAATCAGAAAATAACAAAGACAATAATCCTTTAAAGTTTACTTAATATCTAACCAAAATAGAATCATTTCTTGTAGTGAGCTGCGTGGAGTCACACCTGATGGAGATGTATAATCAAACTCCTGAGATGGCTAAGGCCTGACCTATGCTATGATCACGCAATGATTATCAGCTGCTTGCATATGTGTGGGCCTATGGGCAGTGCCCACCTGGCAATCCGGGGTTGGTAGCCCATGCCTACTTAAGGGCTGGGAGGGGTTTGCCCGGAGAGAGAGAGATTTGAAGGTTCCCCATACGGGCCACCACCTGTCACGTCCCACCTCGTCCAGCAAGGATGATGCAACCACCGGAGCTCTTCTTGCTGACAGTTTATTCAAGACCTTTTTTTAACAATTGTATCTCTCTCTCTCTTTCCCCTCTCTCTCCTTCTTCTCACTGCAGTTTATTCCAGGAGTTTATTCACTTTCTCTCTCTCTCTCCCTGGGCAAATCTCTCCCAGCCCTTAAAAAGGCACAGGCTGCCTAGCCCGGATTGCCAGGTGGGCACTGCCCATAGGTCCACGCATATGCAGGCAGCTGACAATCATTGCGTGATCATTGATTGTCATAGAGAGCACTCGCTTTCGGGATTGCGGAGGGCGGGAGCCAGCACCCTCAGGTGTGCTCCATGCAACTCTCTACAATTTCTTATTAAAAGTTTTTTAAATTAAATTTTAAATAAATGCCTGCAAAATGACCCCACATATAATGGCACTTCCCTGAGACCTGAGTCCAGTCCCCTCATCTCATTCAGGGCAAGGAGAGAGCAGGTGCCTCTAAGTTTCTCTCTTATCTCCACATGCCATTCATGGCATATGAGCACAGAGAGAGAGAGAGAGAGAGAGAGAGAGAGAGAGAGAGAGAGAGAAAGAGAGAGAGAGAGAGAGAGAGAGAGAGTTATTAATTTATTAAAATGTAATAAAAGTGAAACTTTAAGTAAGAGGGGGCCCTTGTTTGCAGTGAACCTTACTCTCTAATAATTGAGCCATCTCTACAGCCCCAAATGACTCTCTTTTAAATGACATGATGGCAATGGTAAATGGTTCTCTTTCTTTGTGTAGCAAAACCTGTGGACATCCAAATTAAGTTCTCCATGGGGGCAATGTTATTTTTCCTGAGACAGGAAAACCAGAGGTCTCTGGGCCACGCCCCTTGGACAACAAGAGGAACCAGAGCCCCAGGGAACCAAAAAGCCTTGGCCCAGGTCACTTGGCTAGTTTGTGACTTCTACAGAATCCTAACCCAGGGACCAACATGTGTGGCTACCACCTCACTCACCTCAAACAATATCTCAAGTGCGAAAAGTGATTTCCTTAGCTATTTGTCATATTCCAAACTCTGTGAACTGAGATCTGAGCTAAACACACACACCTGTGCTCATGCCTCACCTGAGCCGTCTCCCTTGGTAGTCAGGGTTCTTGGAGAAGTTGGAGTAGGGTATCCACGAGCAGGGACAACCGGGGTGATCTTGGCTTGAGTCAGAGAAAAAAATTAAGGATCAGGATTTTCAGTTACTTCTCTCCTTTCACCATGTGGGTTACAAAGACAAAACTCAGGGGATCAGGCTTGGCAGTAAGTGAGCTTACCCACCGAGCCCTCTCGCCTGCCCAGGAGTTAGGATTTACGTCAGGGAATCCACAGGGCAGCAGAGAATACGTGAAAGACGAGAAACGAAAGACGCATGCCCTCACCTTCAAACCAGCATGGTCACATTCAGAGAGAGATAGCACCTACTTCAGACACATAACCGCAGCAGGACGTGGTTGCCATCGCCACTGTCTAGTCAGTGATGGAACTACCAGTGTGAAAGTCACAGGAACGCTCATAAACATCAACTTGTAGAATCCTTTTAGTGATAGTTGACTACATTGTACAGCTGAAGAGGTCACACATGAAGTAATGCTCCAATGCTACACAATTAGTAAGGACAGTTGATTTGAACTCTGTTCCAGATGACCACAAAAAGTTTTTTGCTGAGCTGTATAACTAACCCTATCTATTATAAACTTTAAAACATAAGAATTTATACATAAACACCTCCTTAAGATGCACATACAACCCAAGGCCTATATTCCTGCCTTACCTGAAGAACATATTTGCAAAAAAAAAAAAAAAAAGAAAGAAAGAAAGAAAAAGAAAATTCAAAATTCATCCCAGACACGGCAATGTTTCTGCATTGCAGGTGGGCCCAGGCACTGGAAGGAGGTGGAAAGATCGTAAGACTCAGAGGTGGTAGACAAACCCAAGGAAACAATCTTCCAGACAACACAGGACTGCTGCACATATGAACTCACAGAGACAACGACAGCACTCACAGACATGCAAAGCCTCAAGCCACACAAATCCCAGCACTGAGATGGGGAAGTGGACATTGATCGCCACTCCTAACTAAGAAGCTGTTTGCATTGACACCAGCTGAGACAGGGCAAGTCCAACGTCCTCCAACGGAGTGTCACTGGGTACACAGCCACACAAAGAGCAGGCCCCCTGCCAATGCAGACTCCATTTGACTCTGAGCACTTTTTTGGTTTGATATTTTTCATGTTTTGGTTTTACTTGTCTGTTTTGACTTTTGGCGGGGTTTTGTTTGGTTTTGCTTTGTGTGTATGTGGAGGTCTGTGTCTAAGGGATAGAAAGAATATGAAGTTGTGTGGGTAGGAAGGTGGGGAGAATCTGGTGAGAGTTGGAGGAGAGGAAAGAGTATAATAAATGTATAGTATGAAAAAATTAAAGCAAAAATTAATTTAAAGAAAGGAAGTTTGCACGTGACCTAATGATCAGGCAGGGTCTTGAACCTCTCTCTGGTCTAGGCCTTTCTTCCCCTTCTCTAGGCTGCATCCTTGAGTATGAAAACACATGGCAGGTACATCATTGGCCTTCACAGTGAGGCCTCTTCATCTTGGGCCTTCCCATCCCACCCCCAGGACTGTAACTAGAGGTGATAATAATCCATATGTGTATTATGATATCATGACCCACGGGTGATTCTTATAGACAAAGAGAACATGGAAAGGGTCTACTCACCTGGTCTGATGTCTAATTCCAGGTTTACTTTTTTATCATTCCCTGGACCAGTGAATTCTACCCGGCAGCAGTAGGTCCCACGGTCAGCTAGAGTCACATTCTCTATGGTCAGGGACACATCTCCTTTGAGGAAATTCCCCTTTAGCTGGTATCTTCTGGATTTCTGATGTATCACATTTCTTTCATCAGTGCTGAGCACTTTATTGGCACCACAATGTGACCAAGGACAGGATCCCTTGCCCCAGCACACAGGCACAGGTGTCCCATGTGCAGGTAGACTGTAGTCACAGGGCAGATACGCATTCTTACCGACCTCGACTATAACTGCATTTTCCAAAGACCCTACACAGAGAGGAGAGGAGGGCGAGACAGTGAGGGAGTGGGTCCATTTCTGTTGGTAATGCATCATAGAATTAAAGAGGGAACTCTGGCTTTCCTGTTGGGAGGAGGATTGACGGTGCCAATGATTCTCTGTCACCAGAGGAAGCAGCGAGTCCTGTTCAGACACTTACTATGATTGCCCATGCCTCTAAACCTGGAGCTTGGCAGGTGGAGACAGGAAGATCCCAAACTAGCCTGCATAATGAAATCATCTTTTAAAAAATAAATTAACGGTCCAGAAAGTGATGACTGCCTTAATCCCTGTACTGAGGATTCTGTGGCAGAACTGCAGTGAGTTTGAGGCCAGCATGGGCAACCTCTGCTCATTCCCTAAAATGACTGCCTCCACTGGCCTGAGAAGGAACATGAGAACCTGCATGTCTCTCAGTTCCCATGTGTTGGGGGCCCTTGATCCCCACCCCCACCCCGTCCCAAACGCATACTTTTCAGTCCTCAAAGAGATCTGTGAACAGTTTCTTAAAGATTAAAAAACCTGGGTTAATGAAAAACAAAAATTGTTGGCCAGGAAAGTGGCCCACCTGTCTGGGCTAGCTGTCTGTTCATTAGCAAAGGAAAGGTAACCTAATAATTCTCAATCTCTCTCTCTCTCTCTCTCTCTCTCTCTCTCTCTCTCTCTCTGAGATAAAAGTTTTGACAAAACAAAACTAGTAGCTTGCATATTTGAAACTCTTCAAATGTTGTACTGAAGTTTAAATTCCTTTATAACAACACACACATACACACACCTATATAATAAAGTATTCAAACCACAGAAAAGATACTTGAAAGCAGGACCGCCTCTCCCAACTCTTCCCATCCCCCTAGAGCTCAACCATTCAAAAATGTCCACACATTGCTGCCTCCTGGCAATGCTTACACACATAACTGGGCACCTTGGTTCTCTCTGTAGCATTGTGATTCCCAGCATCTGTATCAGGTTGTTGAATTAGGCTCCCTGCTTCTCTCATGGATATGTCTAATTTACCTACCCGATCTCCACTGTTAACATTTAGGTTACTTCCCAACATATACTATTAGAAATAGCATCACTACACCCATCCTCTATCTCTGTCTTGCCCTCTGTGTGATAATCTTTCTCCATCTGAAAAGTACCGGCCCAGACTTACTTGCAAGTAGCAGTAGCAACAGCAGCAGGACACAGTTGAAAATAAGATGTGAAAACATTAGTACTTGTCAGGGAAAAGAAAAGGCCAACTCAGTGTAGGCACAGCTTTAGCTCTTCAGTTAAAATGGTATTTCCTCTAACTTCTGTCTACCCCAGAATCATGAGGGCTGACCACACCCACTCAGGGTCAACCTACTTCCCAGGGTGTCTGACCATGTGAAGTTCTCGTGTTAGTACAGCTAGTCACATCTGAGAACGTTCCTGTTCTGCGTCATATCACAGTAGACAGAGCCTGCTGGCACTCTGACGTTTATCACATGAAATCAACGAAAACAAAAGAGTATTTCAGAGAAAGAAAAGTATTAGTCATGGCAAGAGTCTTATAATATCTCAGGAAATAGCCTGAGACGGTCCATGTATAAACCCAGCTGGTTACTAAGGAACAAAAAATATAAACATGTCACTCATGTATTCATGCTGTCAGGTCCCTCTCCATCAATCAAGCCTGTGACTGCTGTCCTTGATGCACCTGGAGTGGGAGCTGAAGCAATGAAGCCGGACATGTGGTGCACACCTTTAATCCCAGCTGTTAGGAGGCAGAAAGAGGCAGGCCGATCTCAGACTTTAAGGCCAGCCTGGCCTACAGAGCTGGAGTTCCAGGAGTGCCTACACAGAGACAACCTGTCTGGCTGAATAAATAAATAAGCAGTGAGTGTCATATTTCTTATCTTTACATGTATAAATTACTTCCATGCCAATGGAGAGCCCAGTTCAAATCCTCGGTCTAATACACTTTAGAGTGTAATCTATAAGCTTATTGTGTCTGACTTTCCTTGTTTATAATGGTATTGAGACAAGGAAACAATCAAGACACCATTACAAGTGGTGCATCTTTTTATAATTCCAGTCTCAGGAGGCTGAGTTAGGAGGATCACCGAGTAGGAGGCCAGCCTGGGCTACACAGAATGGCCTCTGTTAACGATGCTGAAACGTTGTGTCAGCATTGTATGCAAAGCCCCCAAATCATTCTGATTTTGACCTTCAAAGTTTCAAAACCTTTCCTTTAGGAAACACATACTTCTTCAGCAATGTTCCTTGCCCACTATTTGGATAGAACTGTGTGGCCCTCACTATTCCATCCCATCTCTGTTCCCCTGGAGGACAGGGGGACTTTGAACAGAAACTGTCAGGTTGTTTGACGTTCCAGCTATGCCATTTATGATCAAGTTACCATGTCAGACACCAGCACTCTCGGCCGTTGAAGAATGACATTTATCTAGACACCTTCAAAACAAATGCTTTGCCACAGAGGGAAGTCAACTTACAGACTGTGTGATTTCTGAAAACCCGCTGGGTTTTTGCTGAGTCAGCCCTTCCTGGCTTCCCCCGACACTCGCTTTCCTTAGAGGCATTTAATCTAAATATCTAACTTGTTCAGTGTGAGAAATTCCACGGTGCCATGGAACGAGGGCTACTCAAGAGGTGCTGTTTACTCCCTCATGTTACAGACGAGAGAGAGACAAGGAGAATGACTGGTCCCAAGGTACGTGTTTAGCAGTGTAGAGTGAGAACAGCCCCCCTGAGTCCTAGACTTGCACTATAAACTATGCTGCATGAATTTGATGTCTTTACCTGGACCACTACTAGCAACTTGCGGTGAGTATTCCTGTATAATGGAGAGAGGGTTAAACCTGAGGCTGAGGGCCACATTGACTCTGCAAAGGTCTTGGGGGAAGATTCCCAAAGCACCAGCTTGTGGTTCTGTGTTGTCCATTCGGTTGCAGTCCCAAGAAACAAGACAAACTTTTCCTGCCTTGCTTTTTCTTTCTTGGCTTTGTTTTGTTTGACATGAGGTCTGACTTAATCTAGGCTGACCTAGAACTCTCTGTGTAGCCCAGGACAGGTTGGCCTCAAACTTCTCATCCTCTGTGCCTCTTCTGCCTAAGAACTAGCATTGTACATACGGTCCCTCATGCCCATTTCTGTGAGCCAGTTCTGTAAAACACCAATTTGATATATATATATATAATTTATTAAAGGCAGCCATGAAAAAGTCTGCAAAAGTCCACCTATCCACCTACCCCTTTTTCTATTTATGAATAAGAGACTCATTTCTAATTTTTTTCATGTTAATTTTTTAACCTCTTAGTGGGTTTTTTGTTATGTTAAAACACAAGATCAGCATCATAAATGATTACATTTAGCAATAAACAACATGAGAGGGGAAAAAAAACCAGAAATACAATAAAGCCCTCTGTGGAGAATACGTTAGTTTCCACAGATCAGAAACTGAAATAATCTGTTAAACAACTAATCAGAATTACAGTTCTTAAGGGCATTTTTGCCTACACATATTGCCTAAAACAGCCAATACTTTATTAAGTTATTTATTTTTTTAAAAAAGTAATATTTAATTTATTTTCTTTTGGTTGTTATTTTCATTTTGATTCAGTTATTCTTTTGGTAGAGAGTGCTAACATGAAGGTTCCAGGACAACCTATTGGAGTCAGTTCTCTCCTTCCTCCACGTGGGTCCCAGGTATCAAACTCGGACCTTTCCGCTTGGTGATACCTTTACCCACTAAGCCATCTCCCAGGCCCGAGTCTATTTTCTACTGTAATGATACTCAGATGAAGTAATGTAAGAAAAGAGTTTTATCTAGGACAGTTTTGGAGGCTCAAAGTCACAGCATGAATATTGGCTCAGCTCTAGGATGACCTCGCAGAGACAGGCAGGCATGCCAGAGGGAGAGATCACGTGGTGAAGTGGCAAGTCAGGTGAGGAGGCTGGATTGCTCGCTGGGCCACAGCCATCTCCCAGGAACTAACTCCCATCTTTAACAACTACTTTCCATCCCTCTAAGAATGGTGTTCTCCCTGAGACCCATTCAATTTCCCCTTGGCTTCATCTCTTGAAGGTCTCAGCATCTTTCAAATATGTAAATAACTGAAGAACAAAGAGCATCCAAGCCAGCTACATGTTCAAATGGGTAAGAAGTTACAGGAATATGAAAATATTCTTACCCCTTCTCATTAAGTGTATGAGAGAGGGGAGAGGGAGGGAGAGAGGGAGGGAGGGAGGGAGGGAGGGAGGGAGGGAGGGAGATGAAGAGACAGCAGCAGGAAAGAGAGAGATACAGGGGAACAGAAACAGAAGAGAAGAGGAGGGAGTGTCAGACAGAGATGGAGGAGCAGGCCTAAGGAGCTCTGGGTGCAGAGGTCAGAGGACACTTCCAGGAGTTGGTTCTCTCCTCCTGTAGGCTCCAGGGATTCCACTTGGATTGTCAGGGTCACACAGAAGTCACTGTGAACCACTGAGCTGACTTTCCTTGTTTTGACAAAATGGAGTATCAAAACACTTTTTACTCCTTGTATCTTTTGTCTTTTATTTGCTAAAGTAATTTTTAAAAAATCATAGACGTGTTTCACCACCATCTCAGACTGCAATGTAGATCTACTTCCAAAAAGAGGAAATCCTTTTGTGTAGCCAGGGTACCACTGCCACTCAAAACAAAGACAACTGTCGATGATTTTCTATTCCTCATCTTAGACCATAACCAAATTCTCTATCTCCAAAATATTATTTAATTGATTTGTTTTGATCCAGGCTCAGACAAGGAGTCCACGTGCAGCTGGGTGTTGCAGTGACCTCTCTCTTCATTGATGACAATCTGCCCTGCATTTCTCAGTCCCTTCCTGGTTCTAGAAACCAGTTCTCTGTGCAATGGCATCATTCTGGGCTTGCTTGCTTCCTTGTGGTGTCATGGACTCCACTTCCTGTTTCTGTTAGAGTGCCTGCAAGGGAAGTTTAGTTCTAGAGGTTTGGTGTGCTTCAGGCTGATTCTTTTCTTTTTTAATACTTCACAGCTTGCTCTGTATTTGACATCGCAACACAGATACCTGATTGTTGCCCACCTCTACCTGATTGTTGCATATCTCTGCCTGATGGCCGCATGGCTAGAGATACCAAATTGGTCAGCCCACAGCTTTCAGCTTTAGCACGAGGTTCTGAAAACTGTTATCTCCTGTACAGTCGTCTCATTTTTTGCTACAGACACAAGGATTCCACTGGATGAAAATAAACTGGCCATGGTGGTTCACGCCGCTAATCTCAGCACTGAGGAAGTTGAAGCAGAAAGGTTACCGTGAGTTCAAGACTACCTTGGGCTACATCGTGCATTCTAAACCATCATGGAGTACTGTATGAGATCCTGTCTCAATGGGGGAAGAGAGACAGTAGCATGTGATGCTCACCATTTCACAAATGGTGGCCGACAGCTGTAAAACTGTAATCCTAGCCGGGCATGGTGGGTGGCTCACGCCTTTAATCCCAGTACTTGGGAGCAGAGGCTGGAAGATTGCTGTGAGTTTGAGGCCAGCCTGATCTACAGAGCTAGCTCCAAAACAGACAGGGCTACAAAGAGAAAACCTGAGTCGGAAAAACAAACAAAAACCTACTAATCCGCCGGGCGGTGGTGGCGCACGCCTTTAATCCCAGCACTCGGGAGGCAGAGGCAGGCGGATCTCTGTGAGTTCGAGGCCAGCCTGGTCTACAAGAGCTAGTTCCAGGACAGGAGCCAAAAGCTACGGAGAAACCCTGTCTCGAAAAATCAAAAAAAAAAAAAAAAAAAAAAACCTACTAATCCCAGTGTTTAGAAGGTAGAGGCAGGGGAGGGTCAGAAGTTCAAGGTCATCCTCTGCCACCTAGCAAGTTCAAGGCCAGTTTAAACTCCTTGAAACCAGTCTCAAAAAGTTGATCCTTTGAAATTCATACTTCACGCCTGTCTTCATTTGCAAAGACGATCATAAAAGACCCACCCATAAACAATGATTCTGTAACCAAACACTCTGGGAGTCTGCAGTTTGGAAAACAGTCTTTGAATGGGTTTTGGATACTGAAGCCTTTTATAGTTTCTCATATTCTAAATTGTATCCTAAACTGGGCAAGGCAGCTTGTGAACTCACAGCCACGGTGAGCTATGTAGCGAAGCCCTGTCTCAAACAGCTGAAAAACAAGGAAGGCTGCGCCATAGCTGTTCCCAGCCAGCTGGGGCATGCTGGCTATGAGCATGTGAAGGAGGCGGACTCTGCTGCAGATGAAGGGCGAGTCTCTGCTTACCCCTTAATTACTAGGAAAAGTGGCGGTAAACCTCAGACTTCTGAAAGATAGCCTCCAAGTTTCAAATGAAAATACTACAGTCATTTCCAGTTTGAATTACACAATAATAAATGACTAAGGGCCACTTGACAGAATTCATAGGGTGGATGTTACAGATTTTACCCAGGTCAGGAGACAGGGGAGTGTGGTGTGGTCCCAACAGGGCTGCCTGGCAAGCTCATCCTGGTCAGAGTCTAGGGTGCATGACTGCAGAGTCCGCACAATGACCAATTACTAAAGGTGGGGCTCCTGCACTATGTACTTAGATCAACAAGCTATTTGTGTTTAAATCAGATCAGGAGATTGCATGGACAATGAATCTCACAGCTATGGAGGTTGATGTTCAGGATAAAATCGTAAACTAAGCAACCTTGAGAATGAAATGAATTTGCTGCAAGCTCCCTGGCAGCTTGTTGCAGTAAGCAGCCAGTCCCAAGCAGGGACAGTGCACAGACCACGCAGAAGATCTCCAGGTCTCCATGTGGACGACAGGCAGGCAAGAGAGACAGATACATTGATAGGCATGCCATGCAGAGTGAGGTTGGATATTTATTCAGGGGGTTATGGAGGGGGGAAGGAGAAGGGGAGAAGAGCAGAGAGAGAGAGAAGAGAGAGACAGAAGCAGGGGAAGGGGAGAAGTGGGGAGAGAGGCAGAAGCTGCCTCTCCAAGAGAAAGACAGAAAAGAGAGAGCTCAGACTGGAAGATGAAGATCAGCCTGCCTCAGTAGATGGGGGAGATTGTGGGTATGGCTTGTCTCTTAAAGAGACTGAACAATCATTACATTCCCATCTCTTTTTTATAATAAAAAGGTGGGCCGGGTGGTGGTGGCACATGCCTTTAATCCCAGCACTTGGGAAGCAGAGACAGGCGGATCTCTGTGAACTCAAGACCTGGTCTACAAGAGCTAGTTCCAGGACAGGCTCCAAACCTACAGAGAAACCCTGTCTCGAAAAACCAAAAAAAAAAAAAAAAAAAAAAAAAAAAAAAAAAGGCAGAAGGTTAGGCACCACAGATTAAAGGAATTGGGGCAGCAGATTCTTAAGACTTCTTTCTGTTTTTTTGTGGGTGTCATCTTTGGGGGGAACCTGAGAAGGCTGGGTGCTGGCCACATCCTGGCTTAGCTGGTCTCTTTGCTCCTGTCCAGTAGTTGTGGCATGGAAACGTCTGGTGTCTCTTATACCTGTTTAAGGGGGATCCTTCAATTCGGCTCCCTGGAACTCACAAGAATTCTTTGGGTTTGTGAAAACAGAAGTTTTAGACATATACATTGTATAAACAGTAGCATATTTATGTCAGAATGACTGTGACAGATATTTTTGCACAAATGAAAAGTATTTTTATGACTATGGAAAGCAGCGTGAGAGAGAAGTTTGGTAACTCATATTTGTCCTCACACCTTTATAACTTGTAGGTATTGTATTTGTATTTTACTGAAGTTTGTTTGGTGAGGTTGTTCTTTTAAACTGACAACACTCTCATCTGTCAAACTGCATCAGAAATCTTTGAGAAGGATAAAATTTTACTTGAGTTACTGATTAAAAAATGACATAGAACTTACTTCGTTGGCACCTAGAGTCCCTCCTCAGGGTCCTCCATGGTCACTGAAGGTTGTATTTGCCTTCTGTTGTTTAGCGCAGGGCCTGACAGGCTCCAGAAGATCTTGTGGGCTAAGAAATCTGTAGGAAGACAGGCCTACCTTGACCTGAGCAGCTAGGCTGTCGATTCTAGCAATTTTGTCCACATCTGGAGATCTTTAGTTTAGATGAAAGGCAGTTTTTCCCAAAGGTCAGTGCTTGGCAGTTGAAGCGAATTGCAGATGGACGTTGTTGTGTGCCCATTTCTTTTCTGTCTTCTTTGGAGGAAATAGAGTGCTGCTGATAGGAGCCAACCTGTCTCTTTTTGTTATGAAAAGTTTTTTTTAATAATTAAATATTTAAATGCCATATTTCCTAGATCTCTGAGTAGTTGGGGGCTGTTTATCAGGTAAAACTACAGTATAGACTCTGCCTGGAGAGCTGGGTCTGAGCTTGACTGTACTGGCTCTTAACAGGTAATATTTACACTCATAAAAAGACAGAAAGAAGAAAAAACTGCTTGCAATATAAGGTTAATGGCAGAACTGACAATAGTAGAGAACAGCTTAATATATTTTAAATGAGGGTTGGATTAAATATAAAGTATTTTTGTAAGAGACTTAAAAGTACATACCAGTTTAAAACATGAGATTTATTGTTTTTGTAGTTTGAAATGACATAAAATGAACAATTATAACATTAAGCATAGGTACATTTAAGTTACATGTATGATCACACACAGAGAGAGTGAACAGGAATTGGGCAAAGTGGATGCTCTTAGTGGGCCCTACCAAAGGCATGCCACTGCACAAAACACATGCAACAGAGTCAACAAGAGGAATTTAGTGAAAAAAAAATAAGTAAACCAGGGGACAAGACAGGGCATGCTTTAGTAAAGATGGAAGAACTTGGTCACTTGACCTGGCTCTCAGCCAAGATGGCAGTGAAGTCACCTGACCCCAGTCAAAATGACAGCAGCCACATGTTGTATGGAAAAGCCACTCAGTTAAGATGGCAGTGAAGTCACCTGACTTCAGTTAAGATGGTGGTGAGGTCATATGACCTCAGTCAAAATGGCAGCAGTCACATGCTGCATGAAAAAAGCCACTCAGTTAAGATGGCAGTAAAGTCACCTGTCTTCAGTTAAGATGGTGGTAAGGTCACATAACCTCAGTCAAAATGGCAGCAGTCACATGTTGTATGAAAAAAGCCACAATTTTTGAGCTGTAGTGGTTTTAAACTCAATAAGAGATGGAAACGCCACAATTTTTGAGCTGCAGGGATTGTGAGCTTAATAATAAGAGAGACCTAGAGACGTGATCTGCCCTGTAGCTGAGCCGCCATGCCAAAAGCCGCCAATGCCACAAGCTGTGGTGGGGAGCAAAGGGCTGGAATTGAAAAAAGCCACCTCATGGATCTGACCAATCTTGTTGGTAGCAGTAACCATGGCAGGGCCCATTTGCCTGTGTGCTGACAGTCGTCAGAAAGCTCCCATAAAAGTGGAGCTGGCGGAACACCGGCAGAGTGAAGGTAGGAGCTGAAGAAATAGGGCATCAAGGCCTGGGGTTTGAGGTCCTCTAAAAGGCTTCCACCTCTCAGGAGACGGACATGGATGGCTTGCTACCCACAGCTGAAATTGTGAAATGTGTGAAAACGGAGACATCACAAGGCCTATAATGGGGATGTCTCTATAGATGGGGTGCAAATCGGCATGAACACCATAGGACCCATGGGCCAGGCATCCCCTGTCCCTGGGTGGGGTGCTATGACCTGGCTGGATCAGGTAGGGGGGGACTCGGAAGAGGCCAGAGGCCACTCTGAGCGGCCTTTTATAGTGAGGGAGAAAAAAAGAAATGGGAAAAAAAGAGAAAGAAGGATCTAAGGAACTCTGGGCCCTCAGTCATGGGTGGATTGGCCTCAGGCCATTTCAAACACAATTTAAGCTGAGCGAAGCAACCATAGCAGAATGGGGGAAACTCACCAATCGAAGCCAGTGTTATGAGTAGAAATCACATTGTAGGAACATCGCTCAGGCATATGGAACACGTGGTTGAGGAAAAAAAATACCTGGTTCAGGTTCCCAACCCTGGGAAAGAGGTTTGGGGCAGAAGAGCCTATCTGAGTCACAGAACCAAATGTAATGGAAAAAATTTAAAATGCTGGACCATTCTGAGTGCCTCTAAGTACCATTCCCCTGTCCCCAAGTGGTGGCTGGTCCCAGGCAGGGAGACATGTGGCGGGCAGACAAGAGACAGAGACATATATAGGTATGCCATGCAGAGTGAGGTTGGATATTTATTCAGGGGGTTATGGAGGGGGAAGGGAGAAGGGGAAAAGAGCAGAGAGAGATAGAGAAAGAAGAGAAAGAGAGAGAGGGAAAGAGAAGAGAGAGACAGAAGGGGGAAGGGGAGAAGTGGGGAGAGAGGCAGAAGCTGCCTCTCCAAGAGGAAGATGGAAAAGAGAGCAAGCTCAGGCCGGAAGCTGAAGATCAGTCTGCCTCAGTGGATGGGGGAGGGAGTGGGCGTGGCTTGTCCCTTAAAGAGACAGAACAATCATTACAGAGATGGATCTTCTGATTTCCAGAAGGCAACAAGCCATGTGATTCCCTTTTAAAGTGCTTGATGTTACCTATGTAGCTTAAAACTCGCTTTTTAAAAAATTCCATTAATGTGTCTGTACTCGTGCCCATGTGTCGATAGATGCGTGTGTGTGTCCAAGCACATTAGCACATATGGGATGTGTTTCTTGAGTGTGGAACCAGATGAAGAGCCTCGGGTATCACCTTTAGAAAGAGCATCTTTTGTGTAGGGTCCCTCATTGGCCTGGTGCTCACCAAGAGTGGCTGCCCACTCACTGAGGTTCCTTCGTCTTTGGTTCCTATTACAAGCTTGCACCACCACGCCTTGCTTTTTCCATGGGTGCCAGAAAAGGTGTTTTCGACACATTACAAAAACAACTCCCACCTTGCCAGCAGCCACCTCCCCGAGTATGGTTTCAGAACACTCCAACCTTGATTTGCCAACATTGCCTCGCCAACACTCAGTATTTTTTTAACGCTGCAAATGACAGAAAACCCAACTAAAACTGGCTCCAAGGAAACGCAAATTTACTGACAAAACCGAATCAATCACTTGGTTGCTTCTATGAAAACATGGTGATCTGAACTTCTTTAAAGGCCCAACTTGACCACACATTCATTTCTCCACAATCACAGTCTCTAAAGAATCAAAACAAACAACAACAACAAAGAGTGCCCATTGGCTAGCGCTGAGCCACCTCCCGAAACCTAAGGTCCTGAAAACAGTACAAGAGTGACATTCTCAAATGAAAGCTGCAGTGTGAGAACAATGCAGGGGGCGATGGTTAAAGAAGATCCTCCAGCCCTGTCTCCCCACAGACATGCTGAGAGAGCTTTTCATGTACCCGGCACCTATAAACGAGTTAAGAAAGCTGCGTAAGAGACCAAATGTGATGATGATAACTGAAGAAACAGAGAAATTACTAGAACTACACAGTTTACCCATACAAGAACTAGGAAGAAACTGAAAAGATGAGAAGATTAATAACAAATAACAAGACTAACTTGGTAATGATAAGCCACTTATTGAGCTAACAAGATAGTGCAGCAGTTAGGA
The DNA here is from genome assembly GCF_018167655.1 of Microtus oregoni. NCBI lineage: Eukaryota > Metazoa > Chordata > Mammalia > Rodentia > Cricetidae > Microtus > Microtus oregoni. The sequence continues at coordinate 2,615,794 of NW_024543086.1, forward strand.
GTGTGTGCAGTCGCCTTTAATCCCAGCACTCAGGAGGCAGAAGCAGGCCAGTCTCTGTGAGATCGAAGCCAGCCTGGTTCCAGTACAGGTTGCAAAGAAACCTTGTCTCTCCAGGTTTGGTTCCCAGCATACACACTCGGGTGGGGGGGGGGGGGATGACACACGACACACACGATGACATGACTCACAATCACCTGTAACTGCTCCAGGGGATTTGATGGCCTCTTTTGACCTCTGTGGGCACCTGCACACATTTTAATTGATAACCAATTTTCCTTAAATGATTCCAAAACATAGGATAGGAAGGAATTCTCCCAAACACCTTCCACAAAACCAGCATGACCCCATACCCAGAACAGATGAGAGCACAACAACAATAACAAAAAGAACGCTACAGGCTAATGTCCTTTGTGAGCACAATGCTCAAAACAGCTGGATGTGATGATGCACACCAGTGACTCCTGAGGAAGACGTATATCAAGTATGAGAGTAACTCTGAAAACATAACAAGTTGGCTGAAGTAGAAAAGAAGAAAACAAGAAGTCTTGGGTCTGGGGATATGGCTTAGGGTTTGTCTTGAAAGTTTGAAGCTCTGAGTTTGATACTCAGTGCCACAAAAAAATTACACACCTGTAATCCCAGAACTTGGGAGACAGAGGCAAGAGGATCAAATGTTCAAGTTATCCTTGACCTCATATGAAGTTTGAGGAGAATCTTTCTCAAAATAAAAAATAATTTGAAGAAAGAAATCTCATTTATAATAGCTACAAAACAGATGAGTGAATAAATATCTCAGAATAAATTTAACCACAGTGGTGAAATATCTCTATAATAAAAATTATGAAACACTGATAAATTGGATTGGAAGAATCAATACTGTTGTTATATGTTCATACCAATTCAGGTTAATAGAACCCTATCAAAATGGCAATGGCATTTTCGATAAGACTAGAAAAAAACAAGTCTAAGATTTACATAGAAATACACACACATGGAGAGAGGGAGGAAAAGAGAGAGGGAGGGAAGTTGGGAGAGAGGAAGGGAGGGAGAAATGGAGTCTTAGAACAAAACAGTAGAAAAGCTTTATTATTTTGAAATAATAACAAAAAAAAAAAATTAGTTAAGACCCTAAAGCCAAGCCGGGTGATGGTGGCGCACGCCTTTAATCCCAGCACTCGGGAGGCAGAGGTAGGCGGATCTCTGTGAGTTCGAGACCAGCCTGGTCTACAGAGCTAGTTCCAGGACAGGCCCCAAAGCCACAGAGAAACCCTGTCTCGAAAAACCAAAAAAAAAAAAAAAAAAAAAAAAAAAAAAAAAAAAAAAAGACCCTAAAGCCATAGGGAACAAAAGCAAAAATAAACAAATGAGAGTGTATCTGTCGTGGCCCGTGAGGGTCCAACATAAATTTCCTAATTCCCTAACCCGGCAGGAACGGAGTCGCGAGGAAAAGAACTGACACAGCTTACACCGTCATCATGGAAAAGGCCAGAATCCTCGTTTATTGTCCAAACATTTTATATACCCACACCAAATTGAGCGGGCAGGGGGGGCGGCATTACGCCATCACCTAGGCAACCAGGTGCCTGGGCTCAAGTCACATCTGCATCTAGCAGTCAGGTAGGCCCTGAATTAGCATCTCTATAAGACACCTTCCAAATTACAAAAGGAAGGAAGCACCAAACAGCTGAACTCCTAAGTCATCAGCTTCAGTCAAACATCTCTTCTCAGGTAATCCACATTCTAACAAAAGAAGCTAGGATCAGGCATCCTGGCTTTTGTTAAGGGAAGAGACAGCATGTCTGCAGAGCTGTGTGATCAGCTTGGACTTGGGTAATGGCTTTTGTGCCATATCGAAATATGGACCCACATGTATCTAAACCTAAAAATTGTCTATACAACAAAGGGCAAAATCAACAGAGTGAAGAAAACAACCTACAGAATGATCTATAATATTTGTAAACTCTACATCTAATAAGAGGCTGATTCCAGAATATACTGTGAACTCTAAAAGCCCAACAACAACCTTTTCTCCCAAATAATCCAAATTGAAGATTGGCAACAGATCTAAAAAGACACATCTCAAGAGAAAACATCAAAAAAAAATGAAAAAAAAAAAAAGTCCAACACATTGATGAGAGAAATGTCAGTCAAAATCACAAAGAGATTGCATCTCACTGTAACTATTTAAAAACTCCTAAGTGATGCTCGGGGGGGGGGGGGGGGGGCATGAAGGAAATCTTTGAACGAGTAGTCTTACAGAAGAAAGTATGGAGGTTCCTCAAAAGCTGAAAGAGAGCTACTCTATGATCCAGTTATTCCACTACTGGGTATACACTCAAGGGAAGTGCAATGGATAATTCATAGAAACATCTGCACACCCTTGTTATTCCAAAACTCTTCACAATAACTAAGAAATGGAAACATCCTAAATATCTATCAGTTGATGGGTGAAAAAAGTGTGATATGTATACACTATGGAATGCTAAAACCCTGCCATTTGCAGTGCTGTGCATGGAGTTGGATGTCACTGTGATAAGTGAAATAAGCCAGGCACAGAATGGTAAATGCTGCATCTCTCTCATAGGTAGAATCTTACAATAGTGACAGTGGAAACTGAGAATAGAGTGGAAGTTACCAGAAGCTACAGAGAGACAGAGAGAAAAGGGAGAGGCTAACCAGTAGGTCCTGTGTTCTGGTTGGGCAAGAGTAAGAAGCTTCACTTCAGTGTGTTGCTGCGTGTGGGCTAGCTGGAGATAAGGGTGATATGCCATATAGCTCAAAAAAAAAAGTATTGGATTGTAGCCTCAAACTGAGCAAAAATAAACTCTCTCCTTCAAGTTGTTTTTCATTGGGTATTTTATTGCACCAACAAGGACTAATATGACTAATATGTACTAATAAATACTAATATGACCGTCTTTCCAAATAAATGTGGATCTTGGACTAGAGATATAGCTAGGTTGGTAAAGTGCTTCCCTGGCATAGGTTTTACCCCAAGTACTCAATAAACCAAGCTTGTAATTCCAGAACTTATGAAGTAGAGAAAGGAGTATCAAGAATACAAGGCCAGTCTAGTACACAAGAGACCATGTCTCAAAAACAATAAAAACAAAACAAATTATGTATTCTGTTCCTCATAAATGAGAATGAAGTGTGTGCTTCACAAGGACTTGAACTTAACAAAATTAAGGAGATGATGTAGAGTTTTTATATCCGATAATTATGAACGGATGATAGAGAGTTTAAGCTTTCGGTCACATTCAAGCGTATACAGGAGTACTTAGCGTTCTTTACTCAGAAGCACAGAAAACAGTGGCCCAGTGAGGACAAGTCGTCTTCTCAGCTGCCACATTCACTGGTCTACGAGAAGTCAGATCCTCTCTGAAATGGCCAGTGTCCTCATCACAGCGAGGAGAAGGCCGTGAAGAGGACACCCCTCACCAGCTCCCGCAGGCTCCAGCCATGCAGCTGCAAAGGATGAAAAGCGTCCACCAGCGAGAACGTTCTGCTGAGCTGTGACTCACTGTGGAAAATCCTGTCTAGTCTCATCTTGAAAATGGAGATCCCGCTATTGCCCACAGAAGCCGTGCAGATGGGAAGTGGTATGGCTTACCCTTTATACTGCTCTCCGGTAAGGCTCTCTTCTTTCTGCCAGCTAACAGTTTCCCAGGGTCAGACAGCTAAGCTCTCCTTCTCTTGAGTTCACAGACACACTCACCACCAGTCAGTCGTGGTGAGGTACCTTTTAGGCTTTCATCTCATCTTACTACTTCCTGTCTTCATCCTTGCTCCATGTGCACATTTTTCTCTGATCAAAGACATCCTCTTTACAAGACCACGCTTAGCTGCCTTCCAAAGTGCCTAATCCCCTTTATGCATTCATTGGCAGCAAGAATCCTTCTGATACTCCATGTCTTTGTCAAAATCTTCTTGTCAGACAATAGTTTTCCAATAAAAGGGCTGGGAGATGGTTTCACAATATGGCTTTAAGGTTTAAAATTTGTTTAATGAAAACTATAATGAAATGCCGCATAAACACAAATATATTGACTATGCAATACTTATAAAGCAATATTCAAGCAAATCTGGATTCAAAAATACAGCCACTCTGCTAAAGCCCATTTGAAGCCTAACTCCAAGTCATCTGTTCTTTCCTGACCACAACACTTTGCTTCTCTAAGTAGGTATTGTCCTTGGTATTGCAATGCAATTTTGTCGTGATAGTTTTTTTTTTTTTTTTTTTTTTTGGCTTGTTTTGCAGTTTTATGTATCCCAGGCTGGCCTCTAACACTCTATGTATCCTAAAATGACCTTGAACTTCTCTTTTCTCCACTTCTGCAGGACTTAGATTACAAATATGCACCACTAAACCCAACGCTGGGGATCAAACCCAGGGCTTTTAGCATGCTACACTCCACTCCACTGACTGCACACCACCAGTCCCCTCTGTCTTTTTTCAAACTTCACCACTTATGTATGAGTCTCAAATTTATGCATATAGCTCTTCGTGGTTTTCAACAATTGATTAATGAAACCATGTGAGCTGTGGTGTTTTTCATCTACTTAACTGGACAATGTAGCTGTAAGACCCTCTCTGCCTATTTAACTGGACAGCGTATCTGTAAGACCCTCCCTGGCTATTTAACTGGACAGCGTATCTGTAAGACCCTCCCTGCCTATTTAACTGGACAGCGTATCTGTAAGATCCTCCCTGCCTATTTAACTGGACAGCGTAAGACCCTCCCTGCCTATTTAACTGGACAGCGTATCTGTAAGATCCTCCCTGCCTATTTAACTGGACAGCGTATCTGTAAGATCCTCCCTGCCTATTTAACTGGACAGCGTATCTGTAAGACCCTCCCTGCCTATTTAACTGGACAGTGTATCTGTAAGACCCTCCCTGCCTATTTAACTGGACAGTGTATCTGTAAGACCCTCCCTGCCTATTTAACTGGACAGCGTATCTGTAAGACCCTCCCTGCCTATTTAACTGGACAGTGTATCTGTAAGAACCTCCCTGCCTATTTAACTGGACAGCGTATCTGTAAGATCCTCCCTGGCTATTTGTGTCCTTGTAGTTGCTACCGAAAAGTTTTTCTGGGAATGGATATAGCTCAAATTATCCATTTCCTTGTTTTCCTTCATTTTTGAGAATTTCATACAAGTATACAAGAAATATGATTATATCTGTTCCCTGTTTTCCCCTTCCATCTTCCTCCTATTTTCAACAAGCCTCCTTCCCAACTTCAGGGAGCTTCTGTTTTGTTTGATAAGCCATTAAGCCCAGTTAGTGCTGTTTTTATCTACATGGGGGTGGGGTGAGGTCATCCACCAGAACATGGAAAACTTACCAGTGATCACATCTTCCGCAAAGTTGATAGTTCCTCTCTCAGTCTGTGATGAGTGGGAACTGAGACCATCTACCTCATCTCCGCGGCGATTGCGGTTGGCTTGATCTTGTGTAGGTCTTTCAACAAGTACCCACTGATGCTGGGAATTCATGACTACATTGCTATCTCAGGTCCAGAAGACAGCACCCCACACACAACACTCCTCCCATCTTCCCACTGTCCCTGATCCTGGGGTGGGAGGGTGAAGTTGTTAATGTAAATGTCCTGTTTACAGCTGAGACTCAGTCTCTTGCTCAGCATCCTGACTATTCTACGTCATCCATTTGACCGTTGCCCACTGTAAAAAGATGCTTCTCTAATCAAGGCTGAAAGCAGCTAGGGTCTGTTGGCACAGGACCTAGGCTAGGCAGATGGGGACATTCTATTTTTTTTTTAAATACAGTTGCATGTTTAGTAAAAGGGTTTAATAGGTTTTAAGTGCTAGGGTTAAGATATGAAATGTGTTCAGGATGAAACTAAGGCACACCCCTGAACTTCTCAAAAGAGTCATTGTCCCTTCTGCTTTCGACGTTCCGTTTTCATTTCAGTGACACACACTGCCACTCGGGACATTCTCACGTAATAATGTGAGAATAGAATAATGCTGATATTCACGAGTTTTTGGAACGCCTTTCTAAAAGTAGAGTTAATGGATCAGAGGGCACAAAGCCCTGGAATCTTGTTAGGTAATATTCAGTTAGCTTCCCAGATTCTCACCAACAGCATATGGAATATATTTTGCTGGGTGGCATAGCGCACACCTGTAATCCAAACAGGGAGATTGAAGAAAGAACACAATTTGAGGACAGGCTGGGTTACAAAGCAAGTACCCTGTCTCAAGAAGAAAAAAAAAAAAAATACTGATCTTTTTGAGCTGTGGTATTGCCAGAATTGGCTTTTTTGTTTGTGGTTTTGATTTCTATGGTTTTTCAAAAACTGGTAAGAATGTGGGAACATGTCATATGACTTTATCTTGTATGTCCCTAATGACTAACCGGCACCTCTTGTTTATACAGAGTTTGAATTTAATTTTAGAGAAATACTTGTTTACGTCCTTTACCCAGTCTGTTGGGTTTCTGTGTGTCTCATATTGATTAATACAAATAATCTGTAACTTTTCAATGTCATTCCTCTACTGATTTCATCTGTTGCAAATATTTTTCCTCACACTGTAGCATTTCAGCGTATCATTTGGAAACACACACACACTCTCTCTCTCCATCCCTCCCTCTCCCCTCCCTCCCTCTCCCCTCCCTCCCTCTTTCAGATTTGTGTATGTATGTGCACTTTGTACATGCCTAGAACCTGCAGAGGTCAGAGGATATTGGATCCCCTGGAACTGGAGTTATAGATGTTTGTCAGCCCATGTTGGTGCTGGGAACCGAACCAGGATCCTCTAGTCCAACAAGTGCTTTTAACTGCTGAGACATGTCTCCATCTCCTGAACACAATTTAATTTTGTTGTAATGGAACAGACCAATCTTTTCTCTTGTGAATCATACATTTTTGTATTCTATTTTAGTATTTCTTCTCTTATTCAGAGGTTTAAAAAATACTTGCCTATATATTAGTTCAAAAACTTGACTAATACGAAAAGGAGCAAAGATGCCTGAAGCATCTTAAAGCCAGCTGGCTTCTTGGTCCAGTTGGGCTCACCCGACACGTCAAAGTCTGAGGACAACTTTTAGGAGGTAGCTCTCTCTTTCCACCATATGGGGCCTAGGTATTGAGTTCAGGTAGTCAGGTTTAGGGGAGAGCACCTTTGCCTGCTGAGTCATCTCTCCCAATTGTGATTCCATTTTTTATTAAGGCATAAATAACTTTTGCTTCAAAAAAAATAGTATGTTTTGTAGGTAAATCTTTAGTTCTCCTGGAGCTGGGTTTCGCATGTTCGATTACAACCCCATCTACCGAAATTTCAGCCTTTCCCTCACCTTGTACCGTCATCTCCCCGGTGCTTCATCGTGATATACAGACATGGATTTCTGTCCCAACTGTCCTATTTCTCTTTCTGTCAACATTTTCCTTTCAGGGGAATCCTTTTCTTTACTCTCCTCGAAGGGCAGTATGGCTCTCTGGGTCCTTTTAACAAAGCCTAGAATCAGTTTATCGAATGTTAGAGTATGGTAGAAAATTATTAACTTGCACTAGAGCTACAAATGAAATCAGGACAAATTTGGCCTCTTTACAAGCTGGGTGGTCCAATCCACAGACATGTTTTGGCTCAACTTATATTTAAGTTGATTTTTTTAAATTATCTTAATAAAATGTATTCTCTATAAGAATTTAATTGTTTCTAGATGTTTTTTCTAGGTGTTCCATATTATTGAAGCTATTTTACATAGCATCATTTAATTTTTATTTTGGCTTATCAAATACTGAAGTAAAATGTATTTTTTGATTTCTGCAACCTTTTAAAACATTTCTGCAACAATTAAATGTTTACTAATCCATTATCTTTAGATTATATAAAATTGTTTATGCTGAGGATTACTTTGTTATGTAGTTAACGCTTAGTTCCTTCCTTTTCAATATTTTTTGTCCTTTGCTGGTTAGGGAATCTAGTACGGACTTAAAGCTTTGATAGTAGGCATTCTTATTTTATTTCTGTTCTCAAAGAAAAGGTCTCAAGATATCACCTCGGGTATAAAACATGCTATAGGTTTTCATTTTGTTTTCTGTTTTTAAGAGCAGTTTATTATATTAAGGAAATTTCCTTCTATTCTTGATATGCAAGCTGTTTTTCTTTTTTATGAACGGATACTAAATTTCAAAGATGCCTTTCATATATATTGTGAAAAGTGATTTTTCTTTCCAAATCCATTATTTGGCAGGTTCCATTAATTCCCTATTCCACATTCTTCAGTTAAGTATAAATTGGTCATAAACATTCTTTTTGAAAAAAACATATTGCAGGTCTCAGTATAATATTTTGCTTATGCTAGCTTTATAAGAATTGGGAAATGTTTTGTTTTTCTATCCTTTTCACAGTCTGCAAAAAATTAAAGCTGTCTTATTCTTTGTGTATACACACAAGTACACGTGGTGGTCTGTTTATACTGGCAATGTTTACCAGGCTTATTTGCAACAGAAGCTACCTCAACTTGAAAGATTCTCTGTAAGATCTTCACATTTGTTACTTATTATCTTTATGTCTATAATAATGTCCCCTTTTTGCTTTTATTATTTGTGCTTTCCTTCTATTTTTTGTTCCCCATCCCCAACGGCCCCAGGCTCCAGCACCACCTAGCCTTTGGGGTATCCAACAAGCCCTTTCAGATCAAATGCTCTGCACACATGCCTAGTTTGCCTGAGTATTATTTCTTGGGGTCAAATCGGTTTCAAAAGAAATTAGGGTGAGTGCTGTCCTTCACTGTCAGCATCATACTCTGGGATAACTACTGTGACTACCCGGGTCAATGAAAACGGATTTCCATAGACACTAGTAAGCCAATTCAATGATACGCAGTTGATAGAGCCCAAATTCTAAAACTCAAAGGTTGTTTTTGTTTGTTGGGGGTGGCTTTTGTGTGTGTTGTACTTTGCCTTTTTTTTTTAATTTTATTAAAAAAAGGAAAAAAGAAGTTTCCGCCTCCTCCCAGCCTCCCATTTCCCTCCCCCTCCTCCCACCCTTCTCCCACTCCCACCACTCCTCTCCCTCTCCCTCTCCAGTCCAAAGAGCAGTCAGGGTTCCCTGCCCTGTGGAAAGTCCAAGGTCCTCCCCCCCTCCGTCCATATCTAGGAAGGTGAACATTCAAACTGGCTAGGCTCCCACAAAGCCAGAACATTAAGTAGGATCAAAACCCTGTGCCATTGTCCTTGGCTTCTCATCAGCCCTCATTGTTCGCCATGTTCAGAGAGTCCGGTTTTATCCCATGTTTTTTCAGTCACAGTCCAGCTGGCCTTGGTGAGCTCCCAATAGATCAGCCCCACTGTCTCAGTGGGTGGGTGCACCCCTCATGGTCCTGACTTCCTTACTCATGTTCTCCTGTACTTTGCTTTTTGAGATAAAGTCTTGCAAGGTAGGCCTTGCAAGGTAGTCTGGAAATCCACCCTCTTACCTGCTTCACCCTCCAGATTGAGATCCCAGGTGTTAGCCACTACTCCCAGTTGCATTATGAGTTTCAACAGCCATCTCTGATTCAACAGATATCAATGAGATGTAAAGGCCTAATTCACCTCTGAATGAGAGTTAAGTGAGCAGTTCATATGCAGTGCCTCTAGGTTTCATTTTGGTCCTCGCTGCAAGACTGCCACTTATTGGTAGCATTGTCACATTACAGCATGAAGCCTGATCTTAAGCCTTCAATGGTCAATGTTAATAGTCTGCGGAAGACAAACAGCAGAGAAGGCACGCTTGCGTGGAAGTATATTCTCCTCCGTAAATATATGCAAGTATTTCCAAATGAAAAACATAAACAGAAGTTGAGTGTGGTGACACCTGCCTAGAACGCAGACACTCAGGAGGCTGAAGCAGCGAGAGCCCTGAAAAGTCTGAGGCCAGCCTGGTCTACATAGTGTGTTCCAGGTCAGCCAGGGCTACCTAGGAAGACCTTGTCTCAAAATAATGAAAAATAAACAAAGTAAAACTTTAAAAAGAGAGTAGTGGGGAGGATATTATCTCATATCTACAGATTTTTAAGTACTACTGCATAATACACTGTAGCTATAAAGATTACTTTGTCTTTTTTGTTTGTTGTTGTTTTCCAAGACGTGGTTTCTCTGTGTAGCACTGGCTGTCCTGGAACTCACTCAGAGACCAAGTTGGCCTTGAACTCTGCTATCTGCCTGACTCCCCTGAGTGCTGGGATTAAAGGTGTCTACTCCCACCATTCTACGGTTTGTTTTTTCCTTTTTGACATTATTTCTGTAGTCTATTTATTACTAATATCAGTATATGTGGCGTATGTAGAAGTTAGAGAGACAATTCTGAGCTAGCACCTTTACCAACTGAGTCATCCAACTGGCCCTACATTACTATCTCTGTGACGATACTTTGAGATGTAAAATAAATCCCACCAGCCAAATTGAATCTACTGCCTGATGTTAAACCCACATAGAGTAGAATTTTACATTTAAGTGGTCCAAAAACTCAAAAGAATACTTCAGAAAACACTTGAGCAAATGAAATTCAAATTTCAGTGTCCTTACTCTATTCCTACTGTTCATATATAAAAGTTGGATTAGAACATAGTGCTTTCATTTACCCTGTCTATGACTTCTGTCACGCCATAGCACTCAAGTATATTAAACAAGTTGTATGGTCCTCAATGCCTATTAACTGGACTTACAGTAAAAGTTTACCACCAATGAGACAAGGAAGCAATAGAGAAAAAAGGAAAAAAAAAACAGTACCAAAAAAAACAAAAAACAAAAACCACTTTTGCCAGCATCTTACCCCACATGGACTCCAGCCCAAAGAAACCATAAACTTTAAGCGTCAACTTTCTTGAGTCTGAAGAACATCTCAGGATACAGATGTCTTAACCAACACATGCCTTAGGATATTCAAAGTATGCCTCTCTGAATCTACAAATGTTTCCTCCGTAGTCCGAGGTATTTACAAGCATGGATTTCAGGAGTATAAAACTGGAAGTCTCTTTACATATGACTTAACAGTAGACTGGAGGACAGACCCAAGTCCAGTGCTGTGGCTATAAAACAGAATACCTACTTTGTTTTTCAAGGCAGGGTTTCTCTGTATAATAGCCCTGGCAGTCCTGGTACTTGCTTTGTAGATGAGGCTGGCCTCAAACTCACAAAGATCCACCTGCCTCCTGAGTGCAGGGATCAAAGGCATGCATGTGGTAATTTGAACATAACTGGCCCCCATAATCTCACAGGGAGTGGCATTAGGAGGTATGGCCTTGATAGAGGAAATGTGTCACTGTGGGGAGCAGGCTTTGAGGCTTCCTATGCTCAAGATACTACCCAGTCACTCAGACCACTTCCTGTTGCTTGCAAGATGTAGGACTCTCAGCTACTTCTCCAGAACCATGTCTGCCTGCATGCTCCCATGTCCTGCCATGATAACAGACTGAACCTCTTAACTGTAAGCCACTCCAACTAAATGTTTTATTTATAAAAGTTGCCTGGACACGGTGTCTCTAAACAAGAGAAGACAGTATGCCGCTACTGCCCAGCACAGAATACCTATTTTTTAACCCAATTCTGTCATTTATTTTTGTGATCTTGGTTAAGTCAAGTTCTCTGAATCTCTACTTCCTTATCTATGAATGAAAATGGGTTGGTTGTGGATAACTTTTATGTGATCAGAACAGTGCTACCAACATACTATACTTATTTGCAAAAGGAGACAATGTGGGCAAGGTGTTGAGTAGGCTATGTTGGAAAAAGAGACTCTTCTGAGGGTGCTACAATGGCCAAGTGACTAAGATACGATCTTACCAAACACATACCAGAAAACAAAACAACAAAAAACAAACAAAACTGCCGACACTGACAACAGCTGCTCAATAGCAGTATCTACTTGGGGAAAGCCTATATCCATCTGTGAAGACAAAGAATGTACACTTCTCTTGGGGGTGGGGTGGGATGGGGGTAAGGGGAGATGGGGAGAGAAAAGGGAGAAGGGGAGAATGGGGGGAACTTGGGGAAAAAGGAGGATTGGGATAAAGGAAGGTTAGATAGGGAAGCACGGAAGCACAATTCTTAGTTAAGGGAGCCACCTTAGAGTTGGCAAGAGACTTGAACCTAGAGTGGCTCCCAGATGCCCAAGCCGAGGTCCCCAGTTAGTTCCTTGGGCAGCTGAGGATAGGGAACCTGAAATGACCCTATCCTATAGCAATACTGACGATTATCTTGCATATCATCATAGAACCTTCATCTGGTGATGGATGGAGATGGAGACGGAGACCCACACTGGAGCACTGGACTGAGCTCCCAAGGTCCCAATGAGGAGCAGAAGGAGGGAGAACATGAGCAAAGAAGTTGGGACCACGAGGGGTGCACCCACCCACTGAGACAGTGGAGCTGATCTATTGGGAGCTCACCAAGGCCAGCTGGACTGTGACTGAAAAAGCATGGGATAAAACTGGACTCTCTGAGCATGGCGAACAATGAGGGCTGATGAGAAGCCCAGGACAATGGCATGGGGTTTTGAACCTAGGTAATGTGCTGGCTTTGTGGGAGCCTAGCCAGTTTGGATGTTCACCTTCCTAGAAATGCACGGAGGGGGGAGGACCTAGGACTTACCACAGGGCAGGGAAATCTGACTGCTCTTTGGACTGGAGAGGGAGGGGGAGAGGAGGGGGGGAGGGGGAGAAGGGGGGAGGAGGGGGAGAAGGGTGAGAGGAGGGGGAGAAGGGTGGGAGGAGGGGGAGAAGGGTGGGAGGAGGGGGAGGGAAATGGGAGGCTGGGAGGAGGTGGAAACTTGTTTTTTTTTCTCCCTTTCTCAATAAAAAAAAAAAATGGAAAAAAAAAAGAATGTACACTTCTCATAGAACTGGACCATAACCATTTTAAACTGAGTTTTGCCAGCGCCAGGACTAATACGACCTTGACAGAAAAAATCCTTTTGCTCAAAGCAGAGGCTGAGAGAGAAATTCTAAGTGGTTACCTGGGAAACCAAATGTATTACATCTATGGGTGGGCTTTCATTTTGAGGTTACATCAGAATCACATGAAAGGCTTGTTCATGCTATTTCAAGGGATTCTGGTTCAGGTGTGGCATGAAAGACTATGCAGTTCTAATAGGACCCCAAGAGAAGTTATGTTACAGGTCCAGTTACATTCTGAAAATCACTAGCCCACATTAAGAGAGCGACAGGCAGGCAGCCTTTGATAACAAGGCTACCCTCTTAAGACTTTGGTTGAAGAGTCAGAAGAAAGTGCATAAATAATAAATAAATAAATAAATAAATAAATGAAAATCCTACAAAGATTTTGTTCACATAAAATCAAATTAGTTAAGAAATGCAGCTGATGAAAAGACCCCTGTCATTCAAAGTAAGGACTCAAACTTAACTTTTGCCATCTTAAGTAGACTAGAATAGTCACATGGCCTCACACAGATTAACGGCCCTGTGTGGAAAAGTGTGGTACATGGCCAGTCAGCTACATCTCAGCAACGTAACTCAAAAGAAAACAAGAACATTTGGTAAACATTTAGCAGTTTGTTTGTTTTTTTTCCAGACTTAAGACCTGAGATCAGCTTTAAAGGGCTAATGTAGGGGCTGGAGAGACGGTTCAGTGGCCCAGTATGTACTGCTCCCGTACAGTACCAGTTTGGTTCTCAGCATCCACAGAAATGGCTTATAACCACCTTCACTCCAGCTCCCAAAGTCAACTCCCATTTAGCCTCTGTGGGCACTGCACTCACACTTACATGGACAGATATGGGGGGGGCCGGGAGACAAGGAAATGTATAGTTAGCACACAGCTATCTATCTTAATGACTAAAATGAGCAAATTAACTTCGTGACTAAAGACTAATTACCTGACTGGGGGAAGGGAGAGCCCCTAACAAATATTCTATGGAACACGAGGAGGAAAAAAAGCTGTGATGCCGAGTTTGAATAGTCAACAGGAAAATAAAGCTTCTGTACTGTTTTGGAAGAAGTCTAAACATTTTATAATTTCTTATGTACACTTTGACGCCCTTTATTAGTCTTAAAGCAAATTACTTTTCCCCCCAAGAATGACAGTTCATTATTACTTCAAATTTTTATTCCAACTCCAAAAATAGGACTATCTCATACAATAGCAAACATTCTGCTTTTTTATGGTCATTACTCAAATATACTTGCTTGTCTATGCTTACTATTATAGCATTTCAACTGAGAAAAAGTCCCTTTATATTTTTAGTTATACCTCTTAAGACAGCCCAAGAGAAAATAAACTAATATATGATGTTACTCACTAAAAGAAAAAAATACTCTTCATGGTCTTTCATTCATTTCATCAACTAGGACACACAAGGCAGCATCTTTTTCTATAATCTGGTCCCTCCTGTGACCTGAATTCTCTCTTTGTTGTTCATTCTGTCCAGTACAATTGCTGCTATCATCAGTATCCATGGGCTCAGTTTTAACTCTCATCCCTGCTTCTGAATGGGGCAAATCATCAGGCAAAGAAGCAAGGCAATTTTGAATCATTTCAATTACTCGTTCCAGGTGTTTCTGAAACCTCTCCGCTGTTTCCAGACGTTGCCGTTTCTGGACCTCCATCATGACTCTCAAAGTCTCTCTCGCTTGGTGGGGTCGATACTCATTTATAAGATGGTGCACATGGACAAAAAGCAGCTTAAGATCTTCTAGTTTCTCTTCTCGTTTTATACTCCCAGGGCTCCTTATTAAGATATCTAAAAGGTCCAAGAAATTAATCAGTATAGACATATTGAGTTTCCTCAGTTCTTTCTTGTGATCAAACTGCATAGGATGAAGCCGTTCGATGCCCTGACTTTCCAAAGGGCGAATGATGAGATCATCACATTGGAACTGGTTGCCAAACATCATGTAACTGTCTTTAATCGGAGGGGGAGGCTTGGGAGCTAAGCCTTCCTGAATATTTTCATCTGTGTATTCCTTGATGTACTGCATTGGCGGTGGTGGAAGCGCACTCACTTGCTGTGGCTCACCCATCGTGGACAATCAAGAACCTAAAGAAACAAAACACAGATTCAGAACAGAACTATAAAATACCGTCCCAATCCCCATAAGTGACTTCCAAGTATGTTCTTACCTCTGACAGGACAGAGTCCAAGACAAGATGATCTTGGATTTTAAAATTAACATTAAAAAAGGGACTGGCTATCAATTATTTCCTAATTAAAGATCATGTTAACAGCCATATATTTTCTTTGATGTCCTTGATGCTTTCAACGGCAGTTAAATAAACAAAAGTTACACTTTGTCATCTATAAAGGCAATCTGAGGGAACTGGAAGCTGTGGCAGCCCCACATCAGCTGGGTGTCTGCTGAGGCAAAAGAAAGATAACAGCCTACAGATGGATATGCAGGATGTTGTTTCTGCTTTGTGCCTAGGATCTCCTATTGCCACCACCCCCTACCCTAGGGGGTTGGGAGCGGGGTGCCTGTGCAGCAGAGACATCCAGAGACCACGCCATTCCAGCAGAAGGCAGACACCCACAATTACAGTAATGACATCGAGAGGAAAAGAGAAAGAACTTCCAGGGCACAAAAGACCCCCAACACCTGTCAATTTCTCAAAGACAGACCTGGGTGAAGTATACTGAAAATAAAGGGGTGCTGGGGGAGGGGGCTCTTGTGACAATGTCACTGTATCATCAAGTTTCACTGATGAAGAAAAAAAGTTACCAACCTACGACCAGGCAGCCTGGTCAACACAACTTCGATGTTCAGAAGTTCACTGTGAATTCAGACCATACTATCTTCAAACTTCCTGATGGTAAGTATGCCTTGAAAATTGAGATCTTGTTAGGCAGTCAAGACAAGAGGTGTGCTAATTTCGCCCTAGAGGACCGGTGACCCTGGCAAAGGAGGAAGAAAAAAATAAAGCAAAGCTGTGGTTTCATGGATGAACTGACAAGAACCAGTTAGGTTTATGGACTAGGGCAGAAAACTACATTCCAAAGTCTTCTGTTGGCTTTGGAGCCTGTCCTGGAACTAGCTCTGGTAAACTAGGCTGGCCTCGAACTCACAGAGATCCACCTGCCTCTGCCTCCCTCGTGCTGGGATTAAAGGTGTGCGCCACCACCACGCAGCTCCAAAGACTTGTCAAGCACGAAGGCAGGTTCTGTAACTGAGAGTGGACACTGGCAAGTTCATTTTTACAGCAGAATCACCTTAAGATGGAAATGTAAACCTATTTAGTCACTGACTGTCCGGGTCCTACATCCTCCTCACAGTGCCTGCTCTGATCCCACGGCCTGCTCCATCCTAGCCACTGACCATTCACCCAGAAGCCTGCAGGCTTGCGTCAGATAGCTTGTTGCTTATCTGAATCAGACCTAAATGCTGCAGTCATCACGGCCACTGCAATGCGAGCAGTGAAACAATCTCTAGCAACCAAAAATATACCCAGAGCTGTGCAAACTTGGACTATGAAGGAAATTCTGAGAACACAAAGCAGTATCATTTGGAAACCTTACTATTATTTCAATCTTTTCAAGTCTCTATCACCTGTTAAAGGGCACGCTTGTTGTCCAGACTAAGTAAAGACACCATATGCTTAAGATGGGACTTTCTCCAGAAACCTTGGATAGCAGAAGTTTGAAATTTAACAATGCTGTCAAAATGTTTAGAGTTTTAAGTGTTTGGTTTTGGAAAACAGTGTTTAACAGAAAGCAAAAGTGATCTTTAAAAACTAGTGAATATTTTAAAAGTACATGAAGTTGGGAATGAGACACAGTGATGGTCTGCAGGGTATCAGAGGGGAAGGAGTGGGTAGGCAATGTGTGTCATAAAATTCTCAAAAAACAAAATATATATTCGAAAAACTAAGAGAAGAGGGTCTTTATTTGGGGAGCTTTTGTATGGCACATGATATACTAATTTTCAAGTTTGATTTTTTTTTTTTTGGTAGGTGCATGTGGGAACCTACTCTGGGAAAAAGAACACTTACACCCAAATGTCATATGCCTTATTTATTACTCTTTCCCACAATGAAACGACATATGGTGTTTACCAATCTCCAATCACAATCACGTTTGCTTTCTATTGCACACTAGTTTCCAAAACCAAACACTTAAAACTCTAACATTTTGACAAAAAAACAAACAAACAAGCCCAAAGCATTGTTAAATTTCAAACTTCTATTATTATCCCAGGTTTCTGGAGGAAGGCCCATCTTAAGAGTATGGTACAGTTTTATCAACACATTAGCATTCTATAACCTTTCTAAATACATAAACCCCAACACTGCAACATATATGGTCAAAATAACCTCTGCTTATTCCAATCTGGGCTTACGTGTATTATCCAAGGAGGAGATTCCCGAGTGCATTTTCGCACTGATCTGAGTTCAGCATACACCACCTTCCAACATCAACCCGGGCCAGTAATACACGGGTTCTGTATCAGTATTACACCTAAAATACGTTAAATCTGAGGGTAGCCTCTTCAAACTCTTCAGGTTTCCAACTGTTTGGTCACACTCACACACACCCCATTAGCTTCTTTTTTCACCCCTCTTCCCCTAAGTACTTCAGTATAGTCCTAAAACACGAATGTTCTCTTGCAACCACAGCAACACTGATCCTCATTTCAGAAACAAGAAAGCCAATCCCCAACGTGCAAAACTGGGTACATCAGATCAAATGCCTGGCAAATGGTGCAACGGGAATTCTTACTCCCGGGTTTGCTAGTTTTTTTGCGCCAAAATACAAATGCCCTAGCTTCACTAAGTCGCGAAGCCTCCAGAGCACAGCCTGCCACGGGACGGGATCCGCCCATCACCGGTTTAAACTGAACTTTTCAAAGCCGCTGGAGGTCGTAACTGACTAGCACTAGCAAAACCCACACTTTCTAGTGTTTGCTTTGGAGGGGGGAAAGCGTCGCAAGTTTCGGTTTGTCCCCTGTACCTGGGACCCCTCTGCAAGTCTGGTAAATGGGGAATCGGGATCCGCTCGGAGGTCTCGCGCCCCTCCCGCCAGCCTCCCGCAGTCCCAGGTGGCTCTTCTCATTTTACCGATGGCGACGGGGCAGAGTCCTGGCTACGGGCACGGCGGTTCAAAAGCCGTCGGCGTGGGGACGAGAACTCGGGCCTCCCGAGTCCGGCTCTTCCCGCACGCGGCACACCTTCGGCCTCGGGCAGGCTCCGCTGAGCGACGCGGGGGGGCGGGGGCACGCGAGCCCGGGATTCCCAGGATGCCCCGCGCCGGGCCTCGGCGCTCCACACTCGGGGAGACGCAGCCGCGGGGGCGGAGAGAGAAGCTCAGGCAGCGGTCGCCAAGCGCGGCCGCCCGCTCACCTCAGCGCTTGCTTTTCCGGTAGCGACTTTCCTCAGCGCAGCGGAAGCACAAGTTCCGGTTGCCTTCTCAGGAAGAAGCCTCTGACGCTGGCCTTTAATTGGCTACCGAGGCTGTCCTATGACAGGTCTTACTCCCGCCCTAAAGATCCTGCGCCTGCGCACTGCCGCATCTCCCGGGTTCTACCCCCCCCCCCCCCCCCTCGGTTTTTCGCAGGGATTTCGCCCTACCCTGCACCCACAACCCTAGGTCAGGTCGGGATAGTACATCTGCGTACATTTTGTCAGTAAAAGAAAGTACTACCTATTAATTCCATTCCTCACCCCTCACTTTCAAATGAGACTCTTAAAGAGGAATCCACTTGCCTTATGTAAAAAGTCCGAAAATACGGATAAGCAATATATTAAAATATTCTATCTATTAACCTTCATCAGGCGATGAAAGGAGACAGAGACAGAGACCCACATTGGAGCACCGGACTGAAATCTCAAGGTCCAAATCAGGAGCAGAAGAAGAGAGAGCACGAGCAAGGAACTCAGGACAGCGAGGGGTGCACCCACACACTGAGACAATGGGGGTGTTCTATCGGGAACTCACCAAGGCCAGCTGGCCTGGGTCTGAAAAAGCCTGGGATAAAACCGGACTCGCTGAACATAGCGGACAATGAGGACTACTGAGAACTCAAGAACAATGGCAATGGGTTTTTGATCCTACAGCACGTACTGGCTTTGGGGGAGCCTAGGCAGTTTGGATGCTCACCTTACTAGACCTGGATGGAGGTGGGTGGTCCTTGGACTTCCCACAGGGCCGGGAACCCTGATTGCTCTTCAGGCTGATAAGGGAGGGGGACTTGGTCGGGGGAGGGGGAGGGAAATGGGAGGCGGTGGCGGGGAAGAGACAGAAATCTTTAATAAATAAATAAACAAACAAACAAATAAATAAAAAATATTCTATCAATGCTAACCTCACCATCAAAAATATTTTAATAAGATCATACTCCGTGATAAACATATGTACGTATATAACTATTTGCAAACATATGGACATATTTGTGAACATGATTAAGAATAAAATCCTAAACCTGTATTCCCCCCCACCCCCTCCTTTCACTTTTATTTTCTCTCAGGAATTCAAAGATGTCTATTACAATTCTTCCACAAGTTGACAAATGAAAAAAAAATTAATCTAATATAATTTTTTAAATGAAGAGAGGGGGCAATTTCACTGCATAGCCCCGGCTGGCCTGAAACATCCATTCCCAGCCTCAAGAGAGTACAGCAATATGCCCTCAGGCCCAGCAAGAAAACTTTCCATTTACTGTTTTGTTTACAGTTTTTGTTTTTTTGCTCCCTCCTTCCACCCCAAGAATTGTTAACAAATGTCCAAATTTTTGGGAGTCTTAAGGATACACTCTGAATATTAAAGTAAGATAAGAATGTTCTTCTGATAAAACAGCTCTGCTTCACAATTCTTTTTAAAGACGTCGAGAATTGCAGGCTAACAGTGAAAGTACTGACCATCAACATTAAAGGTTCCACGCTTAGCGTCATTTCATCTCCAGGCCAGTGTGCAGCTCGGAAAGGTAAGGCTTTTTATTTCTTCATGTACCCATAGAACTATTATCTTACTGAAAGTTTATTAGCGGTCATTAAATAAAAAAACTGACTACATGTGCATATGCATATACATATGATTTATTAGAGTGTCTCATGCATGAAAGGCCGAGCATCCTGTAGCTGCTTAGTCCAAGAGGCTGGCACTGGAGGCCTGGAGGATTCCTGGAGGGCTTCTGGACTTCAGTCTCTGTAGGAATCCCCCCCCCCAAAAAAAAATTGGTTCTAATACTGGCAAAGGATTGACACAGCAACAGGACTGATGAGGTTGCCACTAAGTGTGAGGGACACGCAACCAAAGCACGGTTTCCTTTCTTCTTGTCCTTTTTATCTGGTCAGCTACAAGAAAATACCACCCAGTCTTCCTTTCTGCTTCTAAAAATCTGATTAAGAAAATTCCTCATTGGAGCTCACAGGAATTTGGGTTTTAGTTGATTTCAGATGCAAACGAGTTAATAACCAAGATTAGCCAGCACCCAAAGATAAGTTAATTGGGATGGGGTTGTAGCTCAGTTGGTAGGGAACTTACCTAGAATACATGAAACTGGGCTCTATCCCCAACACTACGTTAGCCAGACATGATGGCCTATGCCTGTAACCACAGCACTTAGGGGGTCAAAACAGAAGGACCCAGAATTCAGAAATTCAAGGTCATTTTCAGCTACATAGTTCAAAGCCGGCTTAGGCTATGTGAGAATATGTCTCAGAACAGAAAGAAGGAAAAGAAGAAAGTAAAAGAAAGATTGCTCTAGTTTTTATAATCAACTACCACATCAATATTTTGATTCAGATTGTCTCTGGTTCCAGTTAAGAACTACCCTTTTCAAACTACTAATGTCTTTTAATTGGCTTGTAATACTTACATTCCTCCCCCATCCTACCCCCCCATCAATATTTCGGTTGAAGGAATCCATCCCTTTTAAGCATGCCTGAATCAAGTGTTTCTCCTGACACCAGCATGTCCTACACCAGAGACTGCCAGGGTTATTTCCCATATATCACTGTATCCCATCTGTCAGCAGTACTTGGCACATTTCATCATTTGATTCCCCCAGGACTCAGTTGTGAAGCCACCTCTCAGTCACGTGACAGCACATAGGTCATACCACAAACACCCTGGAACCCTCTATACTTCAGTCCCTAGCAGGCAGCTTTACCCAATTGTATTGCATCTGCTTGCAAAAAGCTCCTATTTTTCTTCTGGTGCACTGCTGAAACTACTACACCAGCCTCTTGCATTAGTTCTATTTTAAAGTGTTTCAAACATTAGTTTTATTTTAAAGTGTTTCAAACATGACAAATTGTTACCACTCCTGTGACTCTGTTATCATTCTTTCTTACCTTGATTTCTCCCAAATGGTTTCTTTGCTTCTGCTTTTGTCCTCCCTTATCCTGCTTCCCATTCCGTTCTCAAGTAGAAGACTGAGCTCTGTTCATAATTCTCCAAGGCAGTTTTTATCACATAGAAAATGAAATCTAATGCCCCTACCATGGCCTATAGAAAGCTCTACAGGATGATGGTCCCCCAAACATTTCAAAATGTACTAAACACCCTTTATAGGGTTTGTCATCAACTGAAGTCATATTTATGTAGCATATTGGATTATTGTCTCATCAGAATACAAGTTTATGAGCATAGAACATCTTCCTAATTCATTCACTGTTGTCAGCACCTAGAACAATATCTGAGATGGGCAAGTACTCAAGAAATATTTATTGAATAATAGCAGAATAGCAATAACTGTCTCCTGTAACTCCGGGGAACATATTCCATGATCACTAGTAAGTACCTGAAGGCACAGATGGTTCCTAACCCTGTACATAGTATACAGCTTTGTTATCCCACCTATAATAAAGTTTAATTTATAAATAAGTACAGTAAAATGAACTACAATAACTAATAAAGGAATAGAATATTTATGACAACATATGTAATAAAATTTTGTGAGTGTGGTCTCTAAGTATCATATCACTAGTTCACTTTTAGGAAATACTTTATGACTTCCCATTGACATACGTGAACAGCAAGATTGATTCCTCTTGTACGTAAAATAAAGATTACTTGAGCCAAAATCCAGCAATAATGTAACAGAAAATCTATAACTGACGGTGTCTACTAAGAGACTGCAGGGCAGGTAGCATATATGACTTCTATACTCTGGACAAAGGAGTAATTCACAACTTTGGCAGGCCAGAACTGGACAGTCTGTACCATTCTGTTCAAACTTATGCACACTTTAAAGCATACTATAAATTTATTTCTGGAATTTTCCAACTTGTGTCTTTATGCATATTTGTTCATGAGCAATTGAAAACAAAAGCTTCGATAAACGAGGACTACTAAATGGCCATCAGTTTCAAATAAAGCTATAGTGATGCTAATAGACAGACCACGGTCTGCATAGCCATAGCTCTGCTGTGTGACAGTACTTTCCTCCCAGTGTTCACTGTCATAACCACTGGATTGTGAGCATCTCCATTCACACTTGTTCTGCAATAAGTTTCCCAACTGAGATTAATTTCTAGAAGGTCCAAACCACACATGTCTTACAGCTAGTGACCTAATCAAGGTGGACTGTCAGCCTCTTGATTCTCATTCTGGTATTCTTTCCAGTAAAGCCCAAATGGATAGTGGCTATAAAGTCCATGTCATGATAGAATCTGTTGTTGACTGTATCTGCACGGTCTGAATGGAAAACGTATGCCTTTGGTTTAACAAGGAATACATTTCTTCAACACATCTTTATGGTGTGTATATCATGCCAGGCACTGTTCTAGAAGGTTAAAGACCATGCCCAACCTTCTGATGGAGAGGTGTAGACAGCAGGATGCAAACATAGGAATCTCAGATACTGATAAGGGCTGTGGGGACAGAGTAATGCAGACTAATATGGTCACAGTGTGGGCTAAGGCCAGCTGCTTGGGGTAGTGACAGATAGTGACCTTGGGTGTCAGCTATGAATAATGGAGAGAGGTGAATGTTGCAGGGGTAATGGAAACAACTGTTGGAGCAATGTCAAGGTCTCCATGATGGTCTTGAGCTGGAGCTGGAAAGGAACCGAGCTGCACCTCCCTTGTAGCGTGCACCTTCTCCTTGTGTCGTCCCCCCACATGTCCTGCCACGCTCACAGAAGTAAGCGAACGTAATGTTACAAACCTTTGGGTTGTAACTGCTCTGCATCTTCTGTCTGCTTTGCCATCCCAAAGGATGCACAGTGCTTTAATCCGCTGTCATTTGATGTTCTTCAGTTTTCTATCATAAGCAACTTTTCTCCAGTGAGCTGCTTGAGTTTTTATACTTTTTAAAAATTGGCTTGTCTTCTCTGTTGAGTTGTGTGAGCGTGCGCTGGGTACAATAAGTTATTTACTAGATATATGTCTCGTAAATATAAATATTTTTAAGAACTTATGGCTTCTTTTAACTCTCCCTATAGTATCTTTTAAACAGCAAGCGTTCTTAGCTTCCGCGAAGTGCTATCAATTCTTATATTTTAGATTTACTTATTTTACTATGAGTGTTTTGCCTACACATATGTATGCATAATACATGTGTGCCTGGTGCCCACAGGAGCCAGAAAAGGGTTTTGGACCCCCTGGGACTAGAGATACAGATGGTGTGAGCCACCACGTGGGTGCTGGAAATCAGACCCAGATCATCTTCAAGAACAATGGGTGCTCCTAACTGCTGAACCACCTCCAGTCCTGCCAATTATGTCCTTTCGTGTCTCATACTTCATGTATCCTATCCAAGAATCTTTGCTTAACCAAACATTGTAAGGGATTGGTTATTTTTTTTTTTTTATGATTTTAAGTGTTACTTTGAGGTTTCTAACTTTGGGTGGATTTGTTTTCATATATAGTTTAGGTAAGAATCAGGGTTCCATCCATTTATTATTTTTGTGTATAGAAATCTAACTTTTCCAGCCCTTCACTGACTCTGCTGATATTATAGTGCTATTGGTAGAAAGGTTCATATACAATAATCTGTGGGTTGTCAGTCAGTTTGTATTTTCAGCCTGTTAATCAGTCTCAGGAGAATTGGAAGCTAGCAAATGAAAATGGTTGGTTTCAGTATCTTCTTATTCATAGGGTATAATATAGTATATATAGTAACGGTGTATATATGTGTGTTGCATTTGTGTATATACATTCATAGATCTGCAACCTAAAGGAAGCACTTCCAATGAAAATCAATGCTAATGAATTTTCCAATGAAATCTACGGTATAGCTTCAATCCCTAATAACCATTTGTTTTTGTGCGTGTTGCTGTTACTTTATTGGTGTGAACAAACGTATCACTAACAACTCAGCAACCCAGCCATTGGTGAGAGGGGCAGTTTGCTTTGCGGTTCACAATTTTTCATGCCAGCAGGGGGCAGCAGTAACCGGATCAGCTACATTCAGGCCCTGGGGCTTCTGTGCTAATTCCCCTCGCTGTCTCCCACTTCCCATCTGTTACATACAGCACTGCCAGGCTGCTGTGTGCATGGTGTTGCTGTGCTATTTCTCATCCTCTGCTTGGATAACCAGGCTCTCTGTCTGTCCTAAAAATCCCCCGAACTCTCCCAGTCATCTCTCCCTCCCCACAAGTCTCTGGAATTCATTGACCTTTTTACTATCAGAATGATGTGACCTTTCCTAAAATGTCATGTAGTTGGAGTCATACATAGTGTTAACTTCTACCCAAGGATTCCTCCATTTCTTTTGTAACTGTATCTTTACTTTAAAAAAAAAAACACTTAATAACATTCTATCATATGAACATACCTCCTTAACATGCGGAGGTCAGAGGGCAACTTTGTGGAGCTGGTTCTCTCCTTCTGTGTGTCTGTGGGCTACAGCACATTTACCTGCTGAGCCGTCTCTCACCCATCCTTAGCGTGTGCTTTTAAGAGTTCTTTGAATGTTTCGGGTAATAACCTCTATCAGAGAGGTCTTTTGCAAAATATCCCACTCGGAAGCTTATCTTCTCATTTTCAACGGTATCATTCAGAGAACAGATGGGGTGGTGGTGGTTGTTTTAATCAAGCCTGGCTCATGTTTTCAGAGATTATGTGTTTGTTGGGGATACAGTTTCACATCTTACAGGCAGGCCTATGACTTGTTTGTGCTCGTTTTGTGGTAGGTTAAGGTCTTCGGGTGTCTAGTTGCCTCTGTTTACGGATAAAACTATCCTGCCTCCAGTGAGCTGCTTCTGCTTCTTTGCCAAGTCAGTTTCTTTCTGGGCTTTCAGTTAGTTTTCTTCCTTTGGTTCATCGACAGTTTCAACAATAATGCATTGTGCTATCAGAGTAATTTGTGATAAATCTTAAAAGCTGGTCCTGTCAGCTGTTTGGCTTTATTTTCCCCAGGATTGTCCTGGGTGCATTCTAGACTTCGTGCCTTTCCTTATAAACGTTAGAATCTGTCTGTCAGTATCCACACAGAACCCCCCTAGGTAAACTAGTTATTAAAATGGGAGGAAATTGTGATTACATGTAGCAATGCAGAGAGATCCCTTGCATGCGGTGTCCAGTTTACCCTGATGGTACCTCTTGCAGAATGATAGTAGAGCACAGTTACTCCAGCCATGGTATAGTACAGTCAAGGTCCCTTTCCACCACTCTCATAGTGCCCCTTTTATATATCCATTTCCCATAGCCTATTGTCCTTTCTGTACCATTTTAGGTCAGGAACATTGCATAAGTGGAGCCAATCAGTATGTAACGTTTGGGGCTAGCTTTTCCAATCAGAACAGTTATCTGGAGAGTCAGGTAGGTTGTTTGATAGCATATTCTTTTTTTTCCTGGATATTATTGTATAACACGGATGTGAAAAGGATATTTTAACCTCTGAAGGAGTCATTCAGGGTTGTTTTTTATTATGCGGAAAACTACCATAAACATTTGTGTAAGGGTTTTTATATTGAGATACATTTTCATTTCTCAGAGATAAATATCGAGGGGTAAATTGCTATAAAACATTTGAATATTTGGTATTTAAGAAACTACTAAACCATTTTCCGTAATGACTGTGCCTCTTTACATGTCCACTATCAACAAATACAGATGAGTGGCATAATTTCTCCTGCTCTGAATCACACTTTTGTATTTCCCCTATTTATTTGTTATTTCTTACTTTAACTATTCTCATAGATACACAGAATTATAACATTGTGATTTTAATTAGCATTCCCTCAAAGGAGTTTATGGATTTATTTAATCTTTTTATTTATTGTCTGGGTAACTGTTGCCCATTTTTGACTGGGTTGTTTGTTTATTTTTTAAGATTTTTTATTTTTGTTTTTGGTTATGTGTGTTTAAGGGGGTTGTGCATATGAGTGCAGTGCCCATGGAGACCAGAAGAGGGCATCAGATCTCTTGAAGCTGCAGTTGGCAGTCGTCGTGAGCCATCTGATGTGAGTGCCTGGAACCAAACTCAGATTTTCTCTTTGGTCAGTGTGTGCTCTTAACCGAGGAGCCATCTCTACAACCCAGGGTGTTTTCTTAGTGCTGACATTTAATAGTTTCATAATATAGAAACTGTTACTCTGTGGGCCATTTGATTTGCAAATATTAATATTTTTTGCATTTTCAACCTGTTTTTATTTGGTTAACAGGATCATTCAAAGGACTTAGTGTTTTGAATTTTGGGGATGTGCAAATGAACAATTTGTTTTCCTCTATGAACTACATTTTTAACATCTCCTGTGGTTTCTTCTTACATTTCTTATAATTTTGTTTTCTTTAGGTAAATCTTGAATAAGTCGTTGACTCACTTTGAAAGCCTTTTAATAAGGTTCAAGACTAAATTAAATTTTTTATTTTGTGGTTTGTTGCTACCCAGGACCATATGTTGAAAAGGCTCTCGCTCCCATTGAACCACTTTTGCACCTACATAAGGACTATGCCAGCCATCTCTACATTAGCATGCTTCAGAGTTTCCCATTGTCTTCCCTTCAGCACTGCGTGTCTTCTGCCACATGGGCCACATAGTCTTGGTAACTACCACGGTGCGGTGTCTTGAAATTGGGTAGCCGTATCCCTAATACCTGGTTATTCTTATAGTTGTTCTGGATAGTTGTGTTTATTTCTCATACATATGATTTTTTTTTCATGATTGTCTTTACAAAATATCTTATTGAGTTTTAACTGATAGCACATTATACCTATAAGTCACTTTGGGGAAGACAGAAATACTGAAACTTCAAATTTATGAACTGGATATATCTTTCCGTTGCTTTACAGCTTCTTGATTTCTTCCCTCAATGTTGTGTACACGTTTTTAGATTTACATGTAAATATCTATGTTTTGTATTCTGTGAGCTTGGGGAACTCACTTATCGGTTCTTGGAACTTGATTGTAAATACCTAGGGAGTTCCTGTAGAGCGCTCTTGTTATGTCCGCCTAAGCTGTGTTTCTTGCTTTTTCATCTGCATGTTTTTGATTTTATACTGTTGCTAGGGCACTGCCCACAACTCCTGGCACCCTGCTGGGTACATGTGATGAGTGGACATTCTTGCTTTGCTCTTGGCCTTAGAGAAGTGTGGGCTTTCATCACTCTGTAAAATGTGAGCTCATTTTTTTTTGTGCTGTATCATATTGACATTTTATTTCTGTTACATGAGACATTTCGTTGTGACTAGGTGTTGGATTTTGTCATTTACTCTTTTTCACAGATTAATGTGATTATGTGATTTTTCTTCTGTAGCCTCTTCATGTGGTGATTATATCAATTGATTTAAGATACTCTAGGATAAAACCTGCTTGGTTGTAGTATATAATTATCCTATTTGCTATTATTTTGCTGGAGATCTTTGTTTTGTCTTATGAGGGACATTAGTCCACTGCTTTCTTCTTTCTCCTCCTTTTTTCATCTTTAAAAGTATTTTTTTTTTACTTTTTTGGAAATTTTAAAAATATGTGTTTGGATGTTTTGCTACTTACATGTGTGTGCATCACATACATGTCTAGTGCCTGGAGAAATCAGAGGAGGTATCATGTCCACTTATCCTAGAATTTTGAAGGGTTGTGAGCTGCCATGTGGATACTGAAAACCAAATTGAGTTCTTCTAGAAGAACAACAAGTGCTCTTAACCCGTGAGCCATCTCTACAGCTCCTTTAATACTTTTTGAGACAAGGTCCCACTGTGTACCCCTGTCCTTTAATTCAATATTTTGATGCCTCAGTCCCCTTGGTGCTGGGATTACATATATGTATAACCATACCTTGTCCTTCTTCTTATTAGTTTCTTTGGTTTTGGAATCAGAACACTACTAGCTTTGTGAGATAAATGAACAGGTATTCTACTTTCTAGAAGGCATTGTGTTAAATTGATCTTCCTCCCTTCCCTGCCCTCCACTCCTCCTCCCTTCTCCCTCAACCTCCAGAGAGCTACAGTGGCAGGTGGTTACTACTATGCTCAGTGTTTTTTTCCTTTAGCTGGAGGTAGAAATCTCCACTGAAACCATCTTGATCAGGTTTGTTTTTAGAGGGAATTAAATTTAAAAACCAATTTAATATCTCTGTGTTTGTACATTTGTGAGGGTTTTGTTCTTTGAGAAAGCTGGTCCACTTTATATAAGTTCTGAAGCTCTGTTGTAGCTCTGCTTGCAGAGTCCCCTTAGTCCCCTTTTCACGTCCTCAGAGTCTGTGTGAGTATTTCTGGTTTTCATCTGGGATACTACCAATATGTGTCTATCCTGTTCTTTCTTTGTTCATTTTACTAGAGCTTTGTCAATTTTCCTTTCAAACAACCAGCTCTTTAATCTATTATCTCATTTTCAATTTCATCAATTTTTTGCTTTGGTCATTCTATTTCTTCTGTGTTTCAGCTTGACTTTAATGTGTTTGCTTTGGGATTTTCTCTTACAATTTTAGTCCTAAGATGAGAATTTAAGTCACTTAACTGAGACTTCTATCTTCTGTGGTAAATGCAGAAGATGTGTTCTTTTGTCTATACAGTGGTTTAGCTATATTCCACAATTATCAGTATTATTTTTATTTTCAAATCTATGAATTTCTTATTTCCCTTTGAACTTTATGAAGACTGAGGAAATAGCTCAATTGTAGAATAAATTCAGTCTCTAGCACTGAAAACAAACAAACACACACACACACACACACACACACACACACACACACAATGGGCCTTAGATTTCCTTTATGATCTTGGGGAGTTAGAAGTGCACTGTGGAGACTTTTAATATTCGGAGTGTCTGGTTCCTGTAATCTTTCTATTATTGATCTCTGGCTTGCTCCCATTACAGTCAGATTATACACGGTATAATTTCAACTCCGTTAGGTTCATTGAGGTTATCTTTAAGACTTAGAATATGAATGTTTTGATACAACAACTTGAAAATAATGTGTTGCTGCCAATGGTGAGTGGAGTGTTTGGAAAACACTACCTGGACCACGTCGGTAGAGAGCATCATTGATGTATTTTGTATGCTTGCCAATCTTGGTCTAGCTGTTCATTATGTCGTTGAGAGAGTTATGTGGAAATACAAATATAAATGCAAGCAAACTGTGAATTTGTTTCTTTCAGTCCAGCCAGTTTTTGCTTTCCATCTTTCATAACTTTTCTTTTTTAAAAAACCCATTTTTCTTCATCAACATTTTGCCTCAGGACTTTTTAACGTTTCTTTCATTCATTTTTAAAATTGCTTTTATTAAGCTGTACATTTTTCTCTGCTCCCATTCCTTCCTCTCCCCTCCTGTTCTGTCTTCCCCCATGACCCCATGTTCCCAGTTTACTCAGGAGATCTTGTCTTTTTCTACTTCCCATGTAGATTAGATCCATGTATGTCTCTCTTAGGGTCCTCTTTGTTGTGTAGGTTCTCTAGGATTGTAAATTGTGAGCTGGTTTTCTTTGCTTTATGGCTAAAAGCCACTTATGAGTAAGTGCTTATGATACTTTTCTTCCTGGGTTACTTCACTCAATATGAAGTTTTCTAGATCCATCCATTTGCCCGCAAATTTCAAGATGTCATTAATTTTTTTCTGCTGTGCAGTACTCCATTGTGTAAATGTACCACATTTTCCTTATCCATTCTTTAGTCAAGGGGCATTTAAGTTGTTTCCAGGTTCTGGCTATGACAAACAATGCTGCTATGAACATAGTTGAGCGCATGTCCTTGTGGTACAATTGAGCATCCTTTGGGTACATACCCAAAAGTGGTATTGCTGGGTCTTGAGGTAGGTTGTTTCCTAATTTTCTGAGAAACCACCATACTGATATCCAAAGGAGCTGTACCAACTTGCACTCCCACCAGCAATGCAGAAGTGTTCCCTTTATCTTACATCTTCTCCAGCATAAGTTGTCATCAGTGTTTTTGATCTTGGCCATTCTTACAGGTATATTGCTCTTCGAGCTGATGAGGGAGGGGGACTTGATCGGGGGAGGGGGAGGGAAATGGGAGGCGGTGGCAGGGAGGAGGCAGAAATCCTTAATAAATAAATAAATTTAAAATAAAAAAAACTGAAAAAAAAACCAACATTCAACAACAAAAAAAAAAAAAAGAAGGAATCTCAGAGTAATTTTGATTTGCATTTCTCTGATGGCTAAGGATATTGAGCATTTCCTTAAGTGTCTTTCAGCCATTTTAGATTCCTCTGTTGAGAGTTCTCTGTTTAGGTCTGTACCCCATTTTTTATTGGATTATTTGTTCTTTTGATGTCCAATTTCTTGAGTTCTTTTGTATACTTTAGAGATCAACCTCTGTCCAATGTGGGGTTAGTGAAGATCTTTTCCCATTCTGTAGGCTGCCATTTTGTCTTGTTAACCATGTCCTTTTCCTTACAGAAGCTTTTCAGTTTCAGGAGGTCCCATTTATTAATTGTTTCTCTAGGTGTTTATGCTACTGGGGTTATATTTAGGAAGTGGTCTCTTGTGCTAATGCGTTCAAGTGTACTTCTTACTTTCTCTTCTAAGAAGTTCAAGTTCAGTGTGACTGGGTTTATGTTGAAGTCTTTGATTCATCTGGACTTGAGTTTTGTGCATGGTGATAAATATGGATCTATTTTCATTCTTCTACATGTTATATCCAGTTATGCCAGCACCATTTGTTAAATATGCTTTCATTTTTTTCTATTTGATATTTTTTGCTTCTTTTTCAAAAATCTGGTGTTTGTAGGTGTGTGGATTAATATCTGGGTCTTCAATTTGGTTCCATTGGTCCTCCTGTCTGTTTTATGCCAATACCAGGCTATTTTCAGTACTGTAGCTCTGTAGTAGAGTTTGTAGTCAGGGGGATTGTGATGCCCCCAGAAGTTCCTTAATTGTACAGGATTGTTTTGGCTATCCAGTTTTTTTTATTTTGCTTTGTTTTGGGGGGTTTTTGGTTTTGTTTGTTTTTTTGCATATGAATTTGAGTACCATTCTTTCGAGGTCTATGAAGAATTTGACTGGGATTTTGATGGGCATTGCATTGAATCTGTAGATTGCTTTTGATAAGATTTCTATTTTTACTATCTTAATTCTACCTACCCAAGAACATAGGAGATCTTTCCACTTTCTGGTGTCTTCTTCAGTTTCTTTCTTCAAAGATTTAAAGTTCTTGTCACACAAGTCTTCCACTTGTTTGGTTATAGTTACTTCGAGATATTTTATGCTATTTATGGCTATAGTGAAGGGTGATGTTTCTCTGATTTCTTTCTCAGCCCATTTATCATCTGTGTATAGGAGGGCTATCGATTTTTTTGAGATAATCTTGTTTCCTGCTACATTACTGAAAGTGTTTATGAGTTGTGGAAATTTCTTGGTAGAATTTTTGGGGCCGCTTTTTAAACTATCATATCATCAGCAATAGTGAGAGTTTGACTTCTTTTCTGATTTGTATCCCTTTGATCTCCTTTTGGTGTATTATTGCTCTGGCAAGGACGTCAAGAACTATATTGAATAGATATGGAGAGAGTGGACAACCTTGTCTTGTTCCTGATTTCAGTGGAATCACTGGGAGTTTCTCTCCATTTAGTTTGATGTTGGCTGTTGGCTTGCTGTATATTGCCTTAATTATGTTTAGGTATGTTCCTTGTATCCCTGCTTTGTCTAAGATCTTTATCATGATGGGATGTTGTATTTTATTGAAAGATTTTTTGGCATCTAATGAAATGATCATGGTTTTTTTTTTTTAGCTTGTTTATATGGTGGATTTCATTGACAGATTTTCATATGTTGAGCCATCCCTGTATCACTGGGATGAAGCTGACTTGATCATGGTGGATAATGGTTCTGATGTGTTCTTGGATTCGATTTGCTGGTATTTTATTTAGTATTTTTGCATCAATGTTCATGAGTGAG
This sequence comes from Microtus oregoni, assembly GCF_018167655.1. NCBI lineage: Eukaryota > Metazoa > Chordata > Mammalia > Rodentia > Cricetidae > Microtus > Microtus oregoni. The sequence continues at coordinate 2,647,992 of NW_024543086.1, forward strand.
ATTGGTCTGTAATTCTCTTTTTTAGTAATGTCTTTCTGTGGTTTGGGTATCAGGGTAATTGTAGCCTCATAAAAAGAGTTTGGCAATGTTCCTTTTGTTTCTATTATGTGGAACAATTTCAGGAGTATTGGTATTTGTTCCTTTTTGAAAATCTTGTAAAATTCTGAGCTAAAACCATCTGGTCCTGGGCTTTTTTTGGTTGGGAGAATTTGATTACTGCTTCTATTTCTTCAGCAGTAATAGGTCTGTTTAATTTGGTCGTCTGTTTGTGATTTAATTTTGGTAAGTGGTATTTATTCAGAAAGTTGTCCATTTCCTTTAAATTTCCAATTTTGTGGAGTACAGGTTTTCGAAATATGATCTGATGATTCTCTGTATTTCCTCTGTGTCTGTTGTTATGTTCCTGTTTTCATTTCTGATTTTGTTAATTTGGATTTTCTCTCTCTGCCTTTTGGTTAGTTTGGATAAAGGTTTGTCAATTTTGTTGATTTTCTCGAAGAAATAACTCTTTATCTCATTGATTCTTTGTATTGTTTTCTTTGTTTCTAATTTGTTGATCTCAGTTCTCAATTTGATTATTTCCTGCCTTCTAGTTTCCTTGGGTGAGTTTGCTTCTTTTTGTTCTAAAGTTTTCAAATGTTCTGTTAATTCACTAGTGTGGGATTTTTCCAGCTTCTTTATGTAGGCATTTAGTGCTATGAACTTTCCTCTTAACACTGCTTGCATTGTGTCCCATAAATTAGGGTATGTTGTGTGGGCATTTTCATTGAATTTTAGGAAGTCTTTCATTTCTCCCTTTATTTCTTCCTTGACCCATTGATGATTCAGGTGAGCATTGTTTAATTTCCATGTGTTTGTGGGCTTTCTGGAATTAGTGATCCTGATGAATTCTAATTTTAAGCCGTGGTGAGCTAACAAGATACATGGGGTTATTCATTTTTTTTTTTGTATCTGTTGAGGTTTGTTTTGTTACTGACTATGTGGTCAATTTTTGAGAAGGTTCCATGAGGTGCTAAGAAGAAGGTATATTCTTTTACGTTTGGATGGAATTTTCTATAGATGTCGGTTAAGTCCATTTGAGATATAACATCTGTTAGTTCCCTTATTTCTCTGTTTATTCTTTGTCTGGCTAACCTGTTCAGTGGTGACAGTGGAGTGTCGAAGTCTCCCACTATTAGTGTGTGGGGTTTAATGTATGATTTAAGCTTTAGAAGTGTTTCTTTTACATATGAGGATGCCCTTGTACTTGGGGCATAGATGTTCAATATTGAGATTTCCTCTTGATGGATTTTTCCTGTGACTAATACGAAATGTCCTTCTTTGTCTCTTTTGAACGATTTTAGTTTGAAGCCTATTTTGCTAGATATTAGACTAGCTACATCAGCTTGCTTCTTAGATCCATTTGGTTGGAAAAAATTTCCCAAACCTTTAATCTGAAGCGATGTCTGTCTTGGAGGTTGGGGTGTGCTTTTGTAGCAGCAGAAGGATAGATTCTGTTTTCATATTCAGACTGCTAGCCTGTGTCTTTTTTTAAAGGTGAGTTGCGTCCACTTATATTAAGGGATATTAATGACTAGTCATTGCTATCTCCTGTTAATTTAGTTTTCATTGTTGGTGATGTTAAGTTGTGTGTTTTTCCCTTCTTTGGGATTTGCTGCTGTGAGATCATCAATTGTCTGTGTTTTTGTTGATATGGATAACTTCCTTGGGTTGACGTTTTCCTTCTAGTACTTTGTGTAGGGCTGCGTTTTTGGCTAGGTATTGGTGAAATCTGGTTTTGTCATGGAATACCTTGTTTTTTCCTTCTATGTTGACTGAAAGTGTTTCTGGGTATAGTAGTCTGGGCTGGTGTTTGTGATCTCTTAATGTCTACATAATGCTTGGCCATGACCTTCTGGCTTTCATTGTCTCCAATGAGAAGTCAGGTGTAATTCTGATATAGGTTTGTCTTTATATGTTACTTGGTCTTTTTTTCTTTGCAGCTCTTAGTATTCTTTCATTATTCTGTATGTTTATTGTTTTGATGATTATATGGCAAGGGAACACTATTTTCTGTTTTGTAAGTTTCTTATGTCTTCATAGGAATATCTTTCTTTAGGTTAGGAACATTTTCTTCCATGATTTTATAAATACATTTTCTATGCTTTTGTGTTGAACGTCTTCTCCTTCTATACCTATTATCCTTAGGTTTGGTCTTTTTTTTTCATGGTTTCCCATATTTCCTGGATATTTTGTGTTAAGCTTTTATTAGATTTAAGGTTTTCTTTGACTGATGAATCTATTTTTTCTATTGTATCTCCAACACTTGAGATTCTCTTTTTCATCTCTTGTATTCTGCTGTTTATCTTTGCATTTGTGGTTCCTGATCATTTTCTCATGATTTCTGTTTCAATAATTCCCTCAGCTTGTGTTTTCTTTATTGTCTCTATTTCAATTTTCAAGTCTTGAATAGTTTCTTTTATATGTTTGATTGCCTTTACTTCTTAAGGGATGTGTTGTTGTCTTCCAATTTTTTGTTTGTCTTTCCCTCCATTTCTTTGAGGGAATTTTTCATTTTCTTTTTAAGGGCCTCAAGTATTTGCCGAAAGTTATTTTTTAGGTCATTTTCTTCTGCTTCATCTATATTTGGTTGTTCAGGTCTTGCTATTGTAGGGTTATTAGTTTTTACTGGTATCGTGTTGCTCTTTGGGTGTTGTATGTGTTCTTACCTTGTCTACCCATCTTTTCCTCGGATTGGTGTAGTTGGGACTGTCTGTGATCCTGGTGATCAATCTTCCAGGTGCCAATGGATCCAGGATCAGATGGTTGCTCCTTGTGGTGCAGTCAGTGCCACAGTTCCAGTGACCCTGTTGGCCACTGTGTGTTCCTTGAGGTCACTCTGCACTCCCAGGCTTTGTTCTGCTCCTGTGGAGTTTGCTGTCTCAGGCCTGCTCCAGCCTAGGTCACTGGCTCAGTATTGTTTCTGTAAATGTCCATGGTGTGGATCCACTTCTGCTCCTGTGGAGTTCACTGTCTCAGGACTGTTCTGGCCTAGGTCACTGGCTCAGTCCTGCCCCTGTGGAGTTCGCTGCCTCAGGCCTTCTCCTTTCATACCTTTTCTGTGGGGTGAATACACTCATATGGTTGCTCTTTTCTTGGTCCCTTTAATAGCCCCCTTCCTTTTTCCCTCCTACCTCGTCTCACTATGTATCCTAGTGTGTCTTTGAACTCACTATCCCCTATAACCTCAGGTTCACATCACAATTTAACGTCTTCCTTAATCACGATATGATGTGTCTTTCTTATTCATGATGGTTTTCACTGCTCTGTAGTCTACTTAATGACATTAATGTAACTCCTTTTGTTTTCTTTAATGTTTTCATGATACAGTTTTCATTATTTTACCTTTAATATTTCTTTGTCATTAGAGATTTTTTAGAGGATTTTGTGAGGGGTTTTTTTTGTTTTGTTTTGTTTTTCTTTTTTTTTATTTATTTTTTAAATTTATTTATTTATTAAGAATTTCTGCCTCGTCCCCACAACCGCTTCCCATTTCCCTCCCCCTCCCCCGATCAAGTCCCCCCCCCCCTCATCTGCTCGAAGAGCAATCAGGGTTCCCTGACCTGTGGGAAGCCCAAGGACTGCCCACCTCTATCCAGGTCTCGTAAGGTGAGCATTCAAACTGCCTAGGCTCCCACAAAGCCAGTACGTGCAGTAGGATCAAAAACCCACTGCAATTGTTCTTGAATTCTCAGTATTCCTCATTGTCCGCTATGTTCAGCTAGTCCGGATTTATCCCATGCTTTTTCAGACCTAGGCCAGCTGGCCTTGGTGAGATCCCAATAGAACATCCCCATTGTCTTAGTGTGTGGGTGCACCCCTCGTGGTCCTGAGTTCCTTGCTCGTGCTCCGTCTCCTTCTGCTCCTGATTTGGACCTTGAGATTTCTGTCCGGTGCTCCCGTGTGGGTCTCTGTCTCTGTCTCCTTTCATCGCCTGATGAAGGTTAATATTCCTGAGGATGCCTATGTGTTTGTCTTTGGATTCACCTTATTTAGCTTCTCTAGGAACATGAATTATAGGCTCAATGTCCTTTATTTATGGCTAGAAACCAAATATGAGTGAGTACATCCCATGTTCCTCTTTTTGGGTCTGGCTTACCTCACTCAGGATAGTGTTTTCTATTTCCATCCATTTGTATGCAAAATTCAAGAAGTCCTTGTTTTTTACTGCTGAGTAATACTCTAATATGTATATATTCCATACTTTCTTCATCCATTCTTCCGTTGAAGGGCATCTAGGTTGTTTCCAGGTTCTGGCTATTACAAACAATGCTGCCATGAACATAGTTGAGCATATACTTTTGTTGTATGATAGGGCCTCTCTTGGGTATATTCCCAAGAGTGGTATTGCTGGATCCAGGGGTAGGTTGATCCCGAATTTCCTGAGAAACCGAAACACTGCTTTCCAGAGTGGTTGCACAAGATTGCATTCCCACCAGCAATGGGTGAGTGTACCCCTTTCTCCACAACCTCTCCAGCAAAGGCTATCATTGGTGTTTTTTATTTTAGCCATTCTGACAGGTGTAAGGTGGTATCTTAAAGTTGTCTTGATTTGCATTTCCCTGATCGCTAAGGAAGTTGAGCATGACCTTAAGTGTCTTTTGGCCATTTGAAGTTCTTCTGTTGAGAATTCTCTGTTCAGATCAGTGCCCCATTTTATAATTGGGTTGATTAGCCTTTTACGGTCTAGTTTCTTGAGTTCTTTATATATTTTGGAGATCAAACCTTTGTCAGTTGCAGGGTTGGTGAAGATCTTCTCCCAGTCAGTGGGTTGTCTTTTTGTCTTAGTGACAGTGTCCTTTGCTTTACAGAAGCTTCTCAGCCTCAGGAAGTCCCATTTATTCAATGATGCCCTTAGTGTCTGTGCTGCTGGGGTTATACATAGGAAGTAGTCTCCTGTGCCCATGTGCTGTAGAGTACTTCCCACTTTCTCTTCTATCAGGTTCAGTGTGTTCGGACTGATATTGAGGTCTTTAATCCATTTGGATTTGAGTTTTGTGCATGGTGATAGATATGGATCTATTTTCATTCTTCTACAGATTGACATCCAGTTTTGCCAGCACCATTTGTTGAAGATGCTCTCTTTTTTCCATTGTATACTTTTAGCTCCTTTATCGAAGATCAGGTGTTCATAGGTTTGTGGGTTAAAGTCGGGGTCTTCTATTCGATTCCATTGGTCGACTTCTCTGTTTTTATGCCAATACCAAGCTGTTTTCAATACTGTAGCTCTGTAATAGAGTTTGAAGTCAGGGATGGTAATGCCTCCAGACAAACCTTTATTGTATAAGATTGTTTTGGCTATCCTGGGTTTTTTGTTTTTCCATATAAAGTTGATTATTGTCTTCTCCAGATCTGTGAAGAATTTTGATGGGATTTTGATGGGGATTGCATTGAATCTATAGATTGCTTTTGGTAGAATTGCCATTTTTACTATGTTGGTCCTCCCGATCCAAGAGCAAGGGAGGTCTTTCCATTTTCTGGTGTCTTCTTCAATTTCTTTCTTCAAAGACTTATAGTTCTTGTCAAGTAGATCTTTCACTTCCTTGGTCAGGGTTACCCCAAGGTATTTTATGCTATTTGTGGGTATCGTGAAAGGTGATGCTTCTCTGATTTCCCTCTCTGCTTCCTTATCCTTGGTGTATAGGAAGGCAACTGATTTTTTGGAGTTGATCTTGTATCCTGCCACGTTACTAAAGCTGTTTATCAGCTGTAGGAGTTCTTTGGTAGAATTTTTGGGGTCGCTTATGTACACTATCATATCATCTGCAAATAACGAAAGCTTAACTTCTTCCTTTCCAATACGAATCCCCTTGAACTCCTTATGTTGTCTTATTGCTATTGCTAGAATTTCAAGCACTATATTGAAGAGGTATGGAGAGAGTGGACATCCTTGTCGTGTTCCTGATTTTAGTGGGATGGCTTTGAGTTTTTCTCCGTTTAATTTAATGTTAGCTGTTGGCTTGCTGTAAATAGCTTTTATTATATTTAGGTAGGACCCTTGTATCCCTATTCTCTCCAAGACCTTTATCATAAAGGGGTGTTGAATTTTGTCGAATGCTTTTTCAGCATCTAGTGAAATGATCATATGGTTTTTTTCTTTCAGTTTATTTATATGGTGGATTACATTGATAGATTTGCGTATGTTGAACCAGCCCTGCATCTCTGGGATGAAGCCTACTTGATCATAATGGATAATTTTTCTTATGTGTTCTTGGATTCGGTTTGCCAGTATTTTATTGAAAATTTTTGCGTCGATGTTCATGAGTGAGATCGGTCTGTAATTCTCTTTCTTGGTTGGGTCTTTTTGTGGTTTTGGTATCAGGGTAACTGTAGCTTCATAAAAGGAATTTGGCAATGACTCTTCTGATTCTATATTGTGAAATACATTAAGGAGTATAGGTATTAGTTCTTCTTGGAAGTTCTGGTAGAATTCTGCATTGAAACCATCTGGTCCTGGGCTTTTTTTCGAAGGGAGATTTTTGATAACCATTTCTAATTCTTCGCGAGAAACCGGTCTATTTAGATCATTCACCTGGTCTTGGTTTAGCTTTGGTATATGATACTTATTTAAAAAAAATGTCCATTTCTTTTGTATTTTCCAGTTTTGTGGCATACAGGCTTTTGTAGTAAGATCTAATGATTCTCTGAATTTCCTCTGTGTCTATGGTTATGTCCCCCTTTTCATTTCTGATCTTATTTATTTGCGTGTTCTCTCTCTGTCGTTTAATTAGTTTGGATAGGGGTTTGTCGATCTTGTTGATTTTCTCCAAGAACCAGCTTTTTGTTTCATTGATTCTTTGGACTGTTTTCTGGGTTTCTATTTTGTTGATTTCAGCCCTCAGTTTTATTATTTCCAGTCTTCTACTTCTCCTGGGCGCATCTGCTTCTTTTTTTTCTAGAGCTTTCAGGTGTGTTTTTAAGTCCCCAATGTATGCATTCTCCGTTTTCTTTAAGTGGGCACTTAGTGCTATGAACTTTCCTCTTAGCACTGCTTTCATTGTGTCCCACAGGTTTGAGTATGTTGTCCCTTTATTTTCATTAAATTCAAGGAAGACTTTAATTTCTTTCTTGATTTCTTCCTTGACCCAGGTGTGGTTCAGTAGTTGACTGTTCAGTTTCCATGAGTTTGTCGGTTTTTTGGGGGCAGCGTGGTTGTTGCCTTCTAACTTTAATCCGTGATGATCTGATAAGACACAGGTGGACACTGATATTTTTTTGTATCTGTGGAGGTTTCCTTTGTTTCCGAGTATGTGGTCAATTTTTGAGAAGGTTCCATGAGCTGCAGAGAAGAAGGTATATTCTTTCCTATTTGGGTGGAATGTTCTATAGATGTCTGTTAAGTCCATTTGCTTCATTACCTCCAATAATTCTCTTAATTCTCTATTAGGTTTCTGTCTGATTGACCTGTCCCTTGGAGAGAGAGGTGTGTTGAAGTCTCCTACTACTAGTGTGTGTGGTTTGATGTCTGCCTTGAGTTCTAGTAATATTTCTTTTACATAAGTAGGTGCTTTTATATTGGGGGCGTATATATTCAGGATTGAGACGTCCTCCTGATGAATTGTTCCTGTATGAGTATAAAGTCTCGGTCTCTTCTGATTGATTTTAGTTTGAAGTCAGTTTTGTTAGAAATTAGTATGGCTATACCTGCTTTTTTCTTAGGACCATTTGCTTGAAACACCTTTTCCCAACCCTTTACTCTGAGTAGGTGCCTGTCTTTGTGGTTGAGATGTGTTTCTTGCAAACAGCAGAATGTTGGATCCTGTTTTCGTATCCAATCTTTTAGCCTGTGCCTTTTTATAGGTGAATTGAGCCCATTAATATTAAGTGATATTAATGACCAGTGGTTGTTTACTCCGGTTATTCTTATTGCTTTTGGTAGTAGAGATTGTGTGTCTCCCTTCTTTGAGATGTGCTCGTGAAGGGTCATTAGATGCCTGGGTTATTGTAGGCAGTGTTGGCAGTGTTGGATTCCTTGGGTTGCGATTTTCCTTCTATTACTTTCTGTAGGGCTGGATTTGTGGCTACGTATTGTTTAAATTTGTTCTTATCCTGGAATGTCTTGTTTTCTCCGTTGATAGTGAACGATAGCTTGTCTGGGTATAGTAGTTTGGGTTTGCATCCACGGTCTCTTAGCTTCTGCAGAACCTCTATCCAGGACCTTCTGGCTTTCATAGTTTCCATCGAGAAGTCAGGTGTAAGTCTGATCGGTTTACCTTTATAAGTTACTTGCCCTTTTTCTTTTGCAGCTCTTAATATTCTTTCTTTAACCTGTATATTTTGTGTTTTGATTATTATATGGCGAGGAGATGTTTTTCTTTGATCCAGTCTGTTTGGTGTTCTGTATGCTTCTTGAATATTTAAATGAATATCTTTCTTTAAGTTGGGAAAGTTTTCTTCCATAATTTTGTTGAAAATATTTTCTGGGCCTTTGAGCTGTGACTCTTCTCCTTCTTCTATTCCTATTATTCTTAGGTTTGGTTTTTTTATTGTGTCCCATAGTTCCTGAATGTTTTGTGTTGAGAATTTGTTGGCTTTGCTGTTTTCTTTGATCTGTTCGTTTATTTTCTCTATGGTGTCCTCAGCATCTGAGAGTCTTTCTTCTAGCCCTTGTATTCTATTGATTATGCTTATTTCTGTAGACTCTGCTCGTTGGCCTAGATTTTCTATATCCAGCTGGTCCTCAGTTTGTATTTTCCTCTTTGCCTTCATTTCAGTTTTCAATTCTTGAACTGTTTCCATTACCTGTTTGATGGTTTTTTCTTGGTTTCCCAGGGTATCATGTACGTATTTACTCATTTCTTCAAACTTTTTGTTATACTTCTCATCCATTTCTATAAGGGCATTTTTTACATGTTGTTTAAGGGACTCTATTATCTTCATAAAGTCGATTTTTTTCCACTTCTTCTGTGTTAGGTTGTTCAAATACTTCTGTTGTAAGATCATTGGGTTCTGATGTTTTCATGTTGTTTTTCGGATTATTGGGTGAGTTCTTGCCTTGGCGCCTGCCCATCTCCTCCTATTGATCCTATCCAATGGGTCCTTTAGAAACCGGATCAGGTTTCCCTGCTGGCCAAGGGCTCCGCTTACAAAATGCCCTCACTCTCTTTCGTGGTTCCTGCTGCAGGCCAAGAACCCTCTCACCCCTCCGAAGGATCTTCAGGACAGGACCAGGCTCCCCTTGTGCCAGTGGCCTGGCCAACCAAAGGCCTACCTCTTTGATTCAATTGTAGTAGGGCGATCTGCTCTCCTTATTGCACGCCTGTCCCCGCCGCTTGGGTCTGCCGCTGTGCCGGTCCCCGAAAGCTTATTCCTGTATGCGTTGTTGCTCCACTGCGCCTGGCGCCGCCGCCGCTCTGCCTCTGTGTGTCTGGCGCCGCCGCCGCTCCTCCTCTGTGCGTCTGGCGCCGCCGCTGCTCCGCCTCTCTTTGTGAGGGTTTTTATAGATAACATATAATTGCATCATGCTTTTTGAATAGGTATATACAGAGTATTTATGTTTAATATGTTTATTTATATGCCAGAACTTACATATGCCATTTTGTTTTTTGTGTTTTTGTTTATAGTTTCTTTTTTCTGTGGATTATGCTAATATTTTATAGAGTTTCATTTTGATTTACCTATAATATTTTAATACTTTTTTTGGTTTTCCAAATCAGGGTTTTGCTGTATCTTTTGGAGCTTTTCCTGGAACTAGCTCTTGTAGACCAGGCTGGTCTCAAGTCACAGAGATCCGCCTGCCTCTGCCTCCTAAGTGCTGGGATTAAAGGCATACACCATATCACCCGGTTTAATACTTTTTTTAAGTGTTGGGTTTTCTTTATTATGCTTATGTGCATGGCAGAATTGGGGATGTGCCTATGAGTGCAGGTGCCTGACAAGGCCAGAGGCAGCAGATTCTTTAAGAGCTGGAGATGTAGGGAATGTGATCCACCTGACATGGGCTCTGAGAACAGAACTCTGGTCCTCTAGAAGAGCAGTATGTGCTCTTAGTTGCTCAACCATCTCTCGAGCCCCAATTGGATCTCTTTTCAAGCACTTTGATGCTGCCACCATAGGTATGGCATATATACTTATCTTTTTAACAGTCTCTACTATTGTCATTTTAATAGTTTAGGTGAGATATAGAAATTTTATGTCTCTTTATATCCCTTTTTTCTTCTTCACTTAGAATATAATAGTCTTAGATACTTCCTTTATAAACATTTAGAACCAAACAGAAAGCATAATAATTTTTCCTGGAGGTATTAAACACAATGTAGAAAAATCTTACAGAAGGAAATGTAAATTTTCCTTTATTTTTGCTTACTGCGTTCTCCCATCTTTCAATGTCTAGCCACAAATATTTAAATAAATCATTTTGAGCCTCTCAAACTCACTCTGTGTTTTATTTGTTCTGTCATTGTAGAGACATTATAACCAAGGCAGCTTACAGAAGAAAGTATTTTTTTTCTTTCTTAAAATTTATTATTGTTTAACATCCTGGCTGCAGTTTCCCCTCCCTCCTCTACTCCAAGCTTCTTCCCCCTCACCTCCCCTCTCCCTACACCACCATCCACTTCTCTGTTTCTCTTATTTCTCTTCGGAAAAGGGCAGGCCTCCCATGGATATCAAGCAAGCATGGCATATCAAGTTGCAGTAAAAACTAGGCTCTTTCCCTCTTATTAAAGCTGGGTGAGACAACCCAGTAGGAGGAAAAAGGGCCCCAAAAGCTGGCAAAAGAGTCATAGAGAGCCCCTGCTCTCACTGTTAGGAACCCCACAAGACCAAGCTGCACAGCTGTCACATATATGCGGAGGGGCATGCAGGCTTCATGGTTGTTGGTTCCGTCTCTGTGATCCCCTATGAGACCAAGTTAGCTGATTCTGTGGGTTCTCTTGTGGTGCCTTTGACCCTACAGAAGAAATTAGTGACTTGCTTCCAGTTTCAGAGGGTTAGTCCTTTATCATCCTGGTGGGGAGCGTGGTGGCAACTAGGAGACATGGTACTGGAGAAGGAACTGAGAGCTACCGCCTGATCCACAGGAGGAAAAAGGGAGACACTGGACCTGGCATGACTTTTGAAACCTCAAAGCCACCTCTAGTGACAGAACTCCTCCAACAAGTCCACACATCTCCTCGTCCTTCTCAAATAAGTTCACCAAGTGGGGACTAAGCATGAAAATATATAAACATATAGGGCCAATCTCATCCAAACCACCACACTGTGTAAGGGAGGATGACCTGGAACTTCTCATCTTCCTGTGTCTACCTCCCAGCTGTTGAGATTACTGGCCTATGTCACCAGTATGTCCTGTGGACCTTTAAAAACAGGTTTTCTGGATGAGTCTCTCTCTCTCCCTCCTACCCTCCTCTTCCTCCTCTCTCTCTGTGTGTGTGTGTGTGTGTGTGTGTTTTCATTCAATTGAGAATGTCTTTCTGGGAGGTGTGCACGCCTTTAATCCCAGTACTCAGGAGGCAGATGCAGGTGGATCTCTGAGACCAGCTTGGTCTACAGAAGTGAGTTCCAGGACAACCAGGGCTACACAGAGAAACCTTATCTTGAAAATCCAAACAAAAACACACACACACAGAGAAGGGAGGGATGAGGGGAGTGTTTTGATTTCATGTTCATTTGTGAAGAACAAATTTCTTGCAAAAACGTCTGGGTATTTTTAATTGTTTTATTTAAACATTTGAAAATTATTGTGCCACTTGTTTGTGTCTTCCACAGTTTCAGATAAGAAATTCTAGTCTTTGAGTTTATTTTCTCTGTAGTTGTAGTGGTTTTCAGTATTTTTGTTTACAGAGCCTATGATTTGTCTGCATATATTTTTCTTTGCATTTATCCATTTTTATTCACTTTTCTAACTGGATCTTTAGATCCTCTTTTACTACACTTTAGACCTTTCAGCTGTTACTTCTTCTAGTATTCCTATAGACTCCCCTTGTTCCCATCTCAGGACTCAGTGCCACAATTGTAGGTCTTCTGTTCTGCTTTCACAGGCCCCTGAGGCCCTGTTCATTTTTCCCAGTTTGCTCTGGTTGTTCCAATCTCATCATGTCTATCTCTTTCTCTTTCAGTTCACTGATTATTCCTTCTTCCTTATTTAATCTACTATGGAGCCCAAACACATCTTTCTTTCAGATACGAAGATTGATTGTTTTTTAAACTCTATGTGTGTGTAGGTGCGTACATTAGGTATGTACAGGAAAGCAAACTTGGGTTCCCTGCAAGAGCCGTGACTCTTTTTGCTGCTTTGCAAATCTCCTCAGCCCCTCGCATTGCTGATGTATCTCCAGTTCTAAAGCTTCCACTTGGTTCTCCTTTTCATATTTGGTTTCTTTGCTGGGGGTTTCTAGTTTTTCATTTGTCTCAAGAACTTCCCCAACTGCATTGTCAAGGATGCTTTAAAATACACATCAGACAATTCTTGGTAGATCTTTTCTTCATCTATTCACAGGTCTTTCTACTTCTTGGTTAAGATATGGTATTTTTGGTTAAGATAGGAAATTATTGCACTATGTTATGATACTGTAGGTTTTATTTATACATTCTTTTAATGAGCTTCCTATGACATTATCCTAACAGGAGATGGGAGAGACCTCCTTTTTACTGCTGCACAAATCTACACCTTAACCCTCTCAATGCTGTAACCTTTTAATACAGTTTGTCATGTTGTAGTGACCCCCAACCATAAAATTATTTTTGTTGCTATTTCATAAATAATTTTGCTACTGTTATGAATTGTATATTTGTATTTTCTGATGGTTTTCTGAAAGGGTCATTTGAACCCAAAAGTGTAGTAGGAGCGGCAGGGCTGCGTTCCGGCCGCCCTGGCTCCCGCATGGCTAGCTTTATCCGAAATAATTACACGGAAACTGTATTCTTTTAAACACTGCTTGGCCCATTAGTTCCAGCCTCTTATTGGCTAGCTCTTACATATTGATCTAACCCATTTCTAATATTCTGTGTAGCACCACTAGGTGCGCTTACTGGGAAAGATTCGGCATGTCTGACCTGGCGGCTTGCTTCATCGCGTCTGGCCCAGAGAGGGGAAGCATAGCATCTGAGCTCACTTCCTCTTCCTCCCAGCATTCTGTTCTGTTTACTCCTCCCACATATGTTTTAACCTATGAGGGCCAAGCAGTTTCTTTATGATAATTAACCAATGACCTTCCTCCATCACAAAAGGTTCATGACCCATATGTTGAGAAGTGCTGCTTTTGTATAAATGTACGTCTGTCCCCCATGTAGTGCCCTCAGAGGTCAGAAGAGGGTGTTGCACCCACCGGAACTGGAGTCACAGATGGTTGTGAGATGTTGTGTGAGGTGCTGGGAATTAGACCCGGGTCCACTTTAAGAACAAGCACTCTTAAAGCCATTTTTCCAGACGTAACACATTTACTCTTCAGAGAAGGCCCCCAGATGTCCCTAGAAACCCAACTTCACCATACAAACAATATAAACACACATGGGTTCCACAATTTTTCTCAAGTTAAACTTTTATCATCTTTTGTTTAATATCTGATTTGATGTAGAATTATGAGTTTATCATTTGTTTAAAAATTAAGTAACAAGGCAGTTCTGTAGTAGTATTTCATTTTTATAATGTTTGAATTTTATAATTTTATATGTAATATAGCATATCTTTAAACTTTTGGACTTAATTGTGCTGTATATATAATTTATATAGTTAATTAGGATACATATATGTTATCGTGGGATATTGTTTCCTTTTTCTTTCCTTTTTTTTTTGAGCTTTATGAATTAATCCCAGGACTTCATTCATTCATGCTAGGCAAGTGCTATTCCTCTGAGCTTTATTCCATATGATATATTGAAATAGTTTCCATGTCTTCATATTGTGACCACTCCTTTTTAATAGCAGTGAAATTTTTATTTTATATTTATGAAAGGCCTATTTCCAAATAGTGTGTTTTGTCATAAAGCTCTCTTCAACATATACAAAGTGGACAGCTTACCTGGACACATCCTCTTGCCTAAGAAATAGGATGTTTGCCCCTGCTGAAAACTCCTGCCTGTGCCTCTCACCTCACACACCCCTGCTTTGCCCTCGGAAAACCATCTCCTTCCTGAATTCTGTGTTCATTGTTTCTTTGTTTTTCTATATGCTTTCAGCAAATACACTCTTCCAAGCTTTGTCTGCTCTTGCTTTTTTATTTTGTAATCTATTTTATTTTATGTGTGTGGGTGTTTTGCCGGCATGTTTGTCTACCACATGCATGCCTGGTGCCTGCAGAGGTCAGAAGAGGGCAGATCACCTGGAACTGGAGTTACAGATGGTTATGAGCTGCCATGTGGGTGCTAGGAATTGAACCCGAGTCTTCTGAAAGAGCAGCCAGTGCCCTTAACCAGCTGGGCCATCTCTCTAGCCTCTGCTCTTGTTTCAGTGGAATCCCTTATAATCGTTCCGTCTGAATTTTATTAGCCCATGTTATATAAAATTTATTCATGCTAGCGGGCGTAGCTGATGTTTGTTTTCACTGCCAAAAATAGGGCCTGCAGCCTTATATCACAGTTTATGAGCTTTCCTGTTTGATGAATAGTTGGGCTCTATCCAGGGTCTTGTTAATACAGAGTCTTTCTACAAGCATTTTTCTGGCTTGCTTCTTTCTGATAAGTGCTTCTCAGAGTTTCTCCAAAGTGTGTAGACATCAGAGGAAGGAGAACCGTTAACATCTCCCTAGACCAGGGGACAACAGGCTTTCTTCTCTAAAGGGTAAGATGGTAAATATTTAAACCCTGTGGGCTGTTGAATCTCTGTGCAGCAGCTCAGATCTTCCATTTTAACATAAAAACTGCATAGACAACACTGGCTACCCCTGTGTTCCAATCAAACATTATTACTCAGGGCCGGGGAGATGGACTCGGTCAGTAGAGTGCTTGCTGCTCTCGCATGAGGACCTGAGTTTGGATCCCCAACAAACACATGAATACCTAGGTGCCCACACAGGGAGATCCCTCAAGTTCATTGGCCAGCTCCTAATTTAGCTGAACACATGAGCTTCCGTTTCAGTGAGACACACTGTCTCACTGTGTGGGGAAGAGTGAGGAAGACATCAAACTTTATCTTACACACACATGCACACGTGTGTTCACGCTTACATAGACATATGCACACACAGTGCTTTGTGTTAGGTCTCAAAGCTAGGCAAATGGCTGAGGTGTCTATTTAACTTATCCAAGTGTACCTGGCTGCCAGGTTCTCCCAGCATCCCTCAGTCCCTACCTGTTACAGGGTATGGCTGACATACCCCACCCCTTATCCTAAACTTCTCCAGAACAGGGACTGGGCTGCCCTTTCCCCAGCTGCTCTTCCCTGTATAATCCAGCCATTTTGATTACCTGACCCTTTTTTCCACCCTTTACCCTCCTGGTTTCCTGGCTCTCTCCTTTCCCCTCCCCTTCTCCTTACATGGCTCAGGGTATGTCAGAGTCACTCTGGACTCTCCCAGATGTCTCTGCCTCTCACTATGCTTTCCCTTGTATCTACAATAAACCTTCTCCTCTACCATCCCTAGGAGCAGTCATGTCCTTTTTTGTTTCTTTTTTTCATTCAGTCTACAAGATTTGGTCATCTGAACATGGCCTGCCAATCCTAATGTGGATGAAACATTCTTAACTCTGTCTGCATTTTGCCCAAAGTCACTTAGGAGACTTCAGATATATAGGTGAAAATGGGTATACAAATAAAAATTTTGCAAAAAAAAATAATTCTTAAGCAAATTTCCTTTAGTTATGGGTAGGTATGGTGTGTTGATGGAGAAGTTGCCGTCAAAGGCTCATGCATTTGAACACTCTGTCTCTCGTTGGCAGTGCTGTTTCGGAAGCACTGTCATGGAACTTTTAAGAGGTAGATACTTGCTAGAGAAAGTTCATCACTTGGAGTAGGATTTTAAGATTTAACAGCCTTGCCTCATTCTCTGCTCTCCCTCTCCTTGCTTCCCGTGTGTGGATGAAAGAAGTGATTCTGTGCCTTCCTTGCCTGTATGGACTGACTGTCCCTCTGGAAAGGTCAGCCTAGACAAACTCTCTCCATAAGCTGGTTTTAGCCATGGCATTTCATTGTAGCAGCAGAAGAGTGACAAATACAGGGTGTTAAACCAAACTAAGGATGTGTGAAAAAGCCTTCTGGAAACCCATGGGTTTGTAAGATCATTTCAAAATGTTAACTTTAAGAGGTATTCATGGAATTGCCCTGCATTGGTGGACAGTGTTGCTCTTAGAAGACAAAGGTTTTGAATGCAAACCATAGCACAAGGCATAAAAATCTCTCCCTTCGCCGGGCGGTGGTGGCGCACGCCTTTAATCCCAGCACTCGGGAGGCAGAGGCAGGCGGATCTCTGTGAGTTCGAGACCAGCCTGGTCTACAAGAGCTAGTTCCAGGACAGGCTCCAAAACCACAGAGAAACCCTGTCTCGAAAAACCAAAAAAAAAAAAAAAAAAAAATCTCTCCCTTCAAATCATGGCTCAGGGAAGTCCCAGAGGTCTCCTAAGTGTCAGACTATTGCCATTGTCCTTGGTTGTCTTTCATAGCTACGTGGTAAGTCCCTGCCACTGAAAATGGCATACTTGGGCTACAGGACACAGAGAAATCATTCTCAAACTTCCGCTGTGTTGGGTAGCTTGTCTATTACCTGGAGGGCTACCCAGGCTGCCAGGAGAGAAAAGACATCAGTGTTCTTACCCAGCACTGGACCCTACATGCTGCAGTAACTCACTTTCCAGGCAAGATGTGCACACTGTTGCAGTAGCTCTACATTTATTACAGAGTGACTAATTGGTTTTCGACAGCATTTGAGATCAGATCCACAGGAGAGCTGTGGTATTTTTTTTGGAAATTCAGAGAATCATTAGGTCTTACTACAAAAGCCTGTACTCCACAAAATTGGAAAATGTAAAAGAAATGAACAATATTTTAGATAGATACCATATACCAAAATTAAATCAAGATCAGGTGAGGAATTTAAATAGACCTCTATGTCACAAGGAAATAGAAGCTGTTATCAAAACCTCCCAACCAACCAAAAAAAAAAAAAAGCCCTGGGCCGGATGGTTTTAGTGCCGAATTCTACCAGAACTTACAAGAAGAGCTAATATCTATACCCCTCAATGTGTTCCGCATAATAGAAACAGAAGGGTCATTGCTGATGAAGCTACAGTTACCCTGATACCAAAACCGCACAAAGACTCAACCAAGAAAGAGAATTACAGATCAATCTCACTCTTGAACATTGATGCAAAAATTCTCAATAGAATACTGGCAAACCAAATCCAAGAACACATAAAAAAAAATCATCCATTATGATCAAGTAGGCTTCATCCCATAGATGCAGGGCTGATTCAACGTATGAAAATCTATCAATGTAATCCACCATATGAATAAACTGAAAGAGCTGTGGTATTTTAAATGAGAATGGTCCTCATAGGCTCTTATGTTTGACTACTTGGTCCCAAGCTTTTGGAACTGTTGGGAAGGATAAGGAAGTGTGACCTTGGAACTGTTGGGAAGGATAAGGAAGTGTGACCTTGTTAAAAGTGTGTCACTGCAGGTGGGCTTCAGGTTTCAAAAGACTGAGGCCTTCCCCAGTGTCCTTTCTATTTCTTTTTGTGGATCAGGGTGTGCCTGTCTGTTGCCCTGCTCCCCACCATGATGTCGAGGGACTCCTATACCTCTGAAACTGTAAGTCCCAAATAACCCTTCTTCTAGAAGTTTCCTTGGTCATGGTGTTTTATGACAACAGTAGGAAAGTAACTAAAGGAGGACATTTTTATGGCCCTGGACCAGTCTTGATCAAAGTCTGGGGAGGTCCTAGGATAGAACCATGGCTAAATGCTCATGCTACCTCATGAGTATCCTTCTACATATTTATGTTTATACCCATAGACCTGGGCTGCTTTCCACCTTGCTCAGAGACGCTCCTTTGCAGAGTGGGCAGTAGCCAATGCAGAGATGCCCAGCTAGTTAAAATGCTCAGAATAAGAGTTTCTTGTGTTTCGCCCTAAATACGACATCTATATTCAGTCCGCCACTAGTGCTCAGGGAGCACTGTGTGAAGCAGAGGGGAGAACGTAGGAGCTGGAGGATGGGGAGGAGTGCTGTGATGTGCTGCCTTCTGGACGTGGCATGGCTGTCCCACTTGTAAACTCACGGCAGCTGTGGGATCAAGCCACCCAATCTAAGTAATAGATAGGTGGGGAATGTGATCTCCAAGCCTCATTCCTTGTTGTGGAGCTCTCGGCAGCTGATGGGGGCTTGGAGAGGAAACATCATTATCATTGGAGGATGTGGGCACTGGTAGGTTTCCCATGCTCTGGGGGATGACCCACACCCACACAGATATGGGCAGCACTGACTAAACTTCCTAGATTATATATATATATATATATATATATATATATATATATATATTTAAATGAGATAAAGTTGAGAGGGTGACCTGTTGATATGAGGGAGGTTGGAGGATAAAACATGAGGTAGATGTCATATTTCATTATGTAGCAATAGAAAACTCTCAAGAGAAAAGAATATTAAACATTTAAAAGTTCTTTGGGATACGTTTAATTGTACTGTTTCTTAGAGAGGAAATCACATTTGCATATCAATGAGATGCATACGTTTATTTATTTTTACGTAGAAATTAAATACTGAGCCTGGAGAGATGACACAATGCTTAAACTTACCCTGCTTTTGCAAAGGACCTGTGTCCAGACCCCAGCACTCACGTTGGGTAGCTCACAACTGCCATCTAGGAGGATTTGATGCCTCTAGCAGCCAAGTACACCTGTGCACATATGCACATACCCACACTTAGACACACATGATTTAAAATAATGAAAACAGATCTCTGAAATGTCAGCTCTTGACCGAGTATTTGATACTGCAGCATATGGGATATTTCCAGCATTTTTCAGACTTGGCCAATACTTTGATTTTATAATGAGCATTGCTCATAAATACATACTACAAAATGATAGAAGTAAGTTCAGGGCTGTTTCAGAAATTGTGGGAAACTGGTCCTGATCTCAAGCCAACATGCATTTAACCATTTATTATAACTCTTACCAGCCACTCCAATATCACTTGGAAATCATGCATGCTCACACACAGGGCAGTCAGAGGTACATGCTGAAGGATGGAGGTAGAAAACAATTAAAGGTCTTTGTTTTATGTAATTGAACCATTGTTTTTATGACAGCAGAAGCCTGTTGTAAAAACACTTCAATGACTTACAGTGACTTTTAACCCGAGGGGTGTTCCGGACGCCTTTGACTGGCACGCTGTGCCAGTGTGCGCATTGTGTAGTGTGTGGACTGTGTGTTCAGAGCCAAGGCTGCTCCAACAAAGTCATCTCTGCTTCATTATTCTCATTTTGAGTTTTTTGTTTTTTGCAAGTTGAGAAAGCTTTAACTGGTGCAAGTGATTTTGTTTGTTTCTTTGCCGCCCCGCCTTTAGGATTCGTACACATAGTTTAAGAAGCTTTTAGTTCATAGACTCCCCCTTGCCAATTGCCTGGTAAGGCCACTGCATCTTCTTGCCCTGTCCTCCCTCAAATATGGAATAGACTGAATGTTCCCACTCACGAATGGCCTTTTGGGAAAGAGGGGAGAATGGGTACAAAGTTCCCCCAGAGGCCGATGGCCTGTACTTAGGGAACCAAAGACAGAAAGGGGTTAATGCTGTTGCTTCAGCCTTGGCTCATCTAGACCTGTGGGTGGGAGGCTCTACCTCACCAGAGCAGTGAATGTCACAGAAGCCACTGTGAAGTCACTGCCGGAGTGTACAACACAGAAGTGCAAACAGAAGACAGAATTCTTTTTGAGTTATGTGACCTTTATTATTGAAGTTGCCTTTAGGGGAGCTGGAATTGTCCCACCAGGCTGCTCTCCTGAGCCTTGGTCTCTGTTGCGGCTTCCTACTCTGGGTCTTATTGTATGGATTTGGCTTCAAAGATGATCCTCTCTGTTGTCTCGGTTACCATGCCACTGAACTCTAACTCCTTGCCTTTCTCCATTTTCGTCTCTTTGTTGTGCTTCTTCACCGTCTTTGTCACGTCTACCGCTCTATCACATGAGGGGACCCCTGGTTTTGAAGTAGGCCGTGTTAGAAAGCTCCTCAAAAAAGAGCCAATCTTACTGGACTTCTTATCCACAGACACTGAGCTAGGTGTGGATCGGCTCTTCCTGGGTTTGTGAGCAGTCCTGGACTCACTCTTGTGAGAGGAGCCGTGTCTCTTGCCCCTTAAGCTGCTGTGCCCTTTTCCTTTTTTGTCTTCTCTTGTTTTCCCATGGCTGGATACGGAGGACCGGTGGGAAGATGATTTCCGGGTCTTGTCCTTGCCTGAGCTTCGGTGACTTGCCCCCGTCCTGTGGTGATGGGATCTTTTCCGGCTGGCATTTCTGTCCTTTTCTCGTCTCTCCCGTTTTTCCTTCCGGGGTTCAGAGTCAGTGTGTGAAACCTTCTGGCTCCCATCCCTTTCACACATGTAGCCTTCACTCTGCAGGGTTGACACGAGTGGAGCTTCGGGTTTGTCTGCAGCAGGCCCTGCAGCAGGCCCCTTGGTCGTCATGGTGCCTGCAAACGCCACGCTCAGGTTGCTGTCTTGGGTAACACTGACAGTTCCAGCTGCAGAAGTGGTCTCCAAGGAGGAGCTAGCAGCTCCTGCCAAGACTACGTCTATCACGTCTGAGGATATGTTTGCAACAGCTGCCAGGGCCTTGCTGGATCCACTTCCTCCTGAATCTTTGCTGGCTGTTCCTGCCAGAGCTGCAGCTACCTGTCCTGAGCCTGGAGACTTGGTCGTTGCCGTTCTTACAGCATCAGCGGCAGAGCTTGTAGCTGTCCCCACTTTTGACACCCCTGCTAAGGAGCCTGTAACTACTCCTGCAGCCACTGTGCCACCTGCTGCCCCGGCTGCTGCCCCAGCTGCTGCCCCTTTAGCACCTCGAGTACCAATGACTGCAGAGGCTACAGTAGCTGGTCGCGTCCCTTCTCCTCCCGCAAAGGCAGCAGAGGTGGCTCCTGACACATCTCGGAGCTTTTGACGCCCAGAATCCTGATCCCCTTCTCCATGGATCTCTGAGCCCTGTGTCAAGGGGAGAATAGACAGTGAAATTGAGGTGACAGGCCAGAATGCTCAGTTCCTCCCTCACCCTAGAGCTCAGTAACCCAGGGACTTCTGAATTCCCATTTATTACGAGATCCCTCCCATCGCACTTCGGTCAATGGCCTCTCAGTTTCACCCGGGCAATTCTAGGGCAAAAGGAAGCACCAGTTTAGAATGTGTTTTCCACATTTTGTGTTTGGGTTTTGTGTTTGTCTTTGCTGGGCACAGCTCTACAAATGGAATTGTTGGGTCAGGGAAACACTAGACAGTTTGATGGTCTTGAAACCCGTTGTGCAAGTACACACATGGGAACTGTGCTTATTTTTTTAAGAAGATATCATATAATAGGCACAGGGTGACAGATTATGGCTCAGGGAAGGATATGTTTCTGAGAACATTTAGTTCTGGAGAACTAAAAACATTCTACACTAAAAAGCAGGTCTCAGGTTAGTGGTCACCAGGACCTGGGAGGAGCAGGAATGCAGAGAATATGGCTAAAAGATACAGTTAGGTAAGAGGAGTAACTTCCTGTGGCTTATGTTCCCCAAGGATAACTATGATTGGCAACCATTAATCTTACCTCAATAACAAATCAAGAGGATTCTCCCTATTCCTAGCACAAGGAAATGATCAATATCTGGGGTGCTAGATATGCCAACCACCCAAATTTCATCACTGCATATTAAATACAATTATTAATGGCACACTGTAAAATATCAATATGTACAATATCAATTAAAATTAAAAATGTAATTTGATCAGGTGTGATAGCACCTGTCAACAGTCTCAGCACGAGAGGCTGAGGCAGGAGCCAATTCAAGGCCAGCCTAAGCTACATGGTGGGCAAGTTCCAGGCCATCCTGGGATACATCTTGAGATCTTGCATCCAAAAGAAGAGAATATATATAATATATTCCCTTCATTTTATATATTATATAACATTCCATAGCATAGGAGGCTGAGTTGGTATATAAAGAGTTTAAGACTGAGCCATCAGGAAGTTGTAAGGTTCACCTACAGTCTTGGATAGGAGGCAGAATAACTGATAATTCAGACCTCTGACATTAAGCCTTCTAAGACATTTTGGAGGAGTAGTTCAGCTTCCCAGAGTGATATAGTTAAGTCCCGAGTGGTGGCGCAGGATCCTTTCAAATATAACACATTTCCCAGGTGGGCCTAAACAGGCACCTTTGTCTCTGTGGAACCTGCTCTGAGATGTTCCCCCAAATCTCCCCAGCTTATTTAAGTCTTTAGAAACTTACCAGGAGGCTTTTGTCCTCAGGGGAAGTTGCATCACCAGTGTGAAGCGTGGGACCACTGCTGCAACTGTCTGTTGGTGGCCTCAGGAGATAGACGAGCTTTTCCCAATAGCAAAAGAGATCTTCTCGTGCGTCAGAAGAGGGACACAGCTGTAGGTAAAAAGTCCGGCCTGTGGCAAGTTTCAGGCGCAGCTGCTGTTTCTCACGATCGTGGATGGAGATCTTGACAAACTTCAAAGGCAGTAGCCTGGTGAGCTCTAATGTCTTAAAAGGCTTGCGACCTCTCCCCTTGATGAACCGGGCCCGTCTGGCATGTTCTTCACAGACTTTAGCTGGTCGGGCCAGCAGCATGACATCAGGTAGTGGGAGGACCGGGCTGGTGGACGCGATGCATACAGTCACCATTCGGACGCGGTTGTGAACGTCAATCACCTCTCCTTTTTTGCTAATCTGGATAAAGTCACTCTCAAACATCGGTGCATACTTGAAAATATCATACTCTCCTCCCTTGTACAGTTGTCGCTGTAGGTTTCCCATGGAGGTGTTGAACATGCCCATGGATCGGTAGCTGTGGGCAGTGTAGTAAGGTAACAGACACTCAGTGCTCATGGTTCTCTTCATCCCAGGCATCACTGCCAGCCACAAATCGTGTCCCCAAGAGAGGGAGGGAGCGAAGGCAATTGCCCATCTCCCAGCAAGATTTCTGCCCACATCCCCTCACAGCTCCACAGTTATCCCCCTGCTGTCCTTTGTGACCTGTCACCAGCACACTCCCCTTTGTCCTGGTGTCCAAGCAGTCACCCCTCAAAGCCAGAGCAGCAGCCTCCTCCGACCCCAGCCACACCACCACCTGCAGAGGGCGCAGGCTGCACCCAGCCAGAGTACATATGTGGGTGTGCTGGACATTTTTAAAAATCAGACAGTTGGGTGCTTAGGACATAAGCCATTCTGCCTTTCTCAGCATCTAAGATGTTTCTCTCTAGTTCCGGTGCTGGTCTTATCACAGACACTCTAATAAGGACCATCTTCCTGTGAACACATTTTTCCTTCAACTGAATGACCTCCTGGGGTCACAGTCCTAGTGATGGAATGGAGTTTGCTGAAGGGCAAGACCCTAGCTGGATTCTGATTCATCAAGGCCTCCGTGTGTAACCGCACAATCCGGGCGGGCTCTCAATACAGCTTTCTTGGCCATTTTCTCATTTAGGCAAAGTTAATCTTTCAAAGCCATAAGTTACAGCAAGGAAATCAAGGGCTACAGGTTATCTGGCTTGGGGTCAGAGTTCAGGACTGGATTCTAAGTCAGTCTCATCAGTGCTACGAGAGCTTTCTCCAAGTCAGGCTATTAAACCTTTCTGATTCCTCTCTGCACACAGAGAGGGTTGGTGGTCAGCAGTGTGTGGGGTCGAGTGTTACTGGGAACCGCGGGATTCACAGGTGCTAGAATCACAGTCGGATTTCCCGCAATGGTGTGCCTGCCTCTTCACCCTGATGCCTGCCTGGTAAACCACTGGTGTCTGGGTTCTTTGAAAAGCTTTTCAGAGAAATCGTAGCAGATTTATCATTCTGGAGTTTTTTTCCTTTACTTGGCAGAAGGTGATGAAGCTAAAATCCCCCTCCTCCAGTTAGAGCAGTACTTCTGAAATAAACCCACACCCATCCCCCACACCCAGTGATTACTGTGTAAAGAAAAATCTTTGTTCTGTGCTCATATTCGCCTCAGTGCAACGTGCAGCCTAGCTTTTCAGTGACTATGGACTTGTGTCTGCTGAGGCTCACTCTTCCATGCACTTATGAAAATATAATCAACAATTGATTTGTTCGTTACTAATAAGGGAAACAAATCCTTTCCTTGAAAAAAAAGTCCTTTACCACAGAAGAACTAAAATATTTTTTCCAAAGATAATATTTATCCCAAAAAGGTAACACAGTGACTTGTAAGGAGGTAATGATTAAAAGTTAATAATATTAGATCTTATTAACTTAGAAATAGTTCTGTCTCCCTCCTTACTCACTTTCTCCCGCTTGGCCCAATCCCCATATAATATATATTTTATATTTTACTATTACATATTATAAAATGTATATTGTCGTAAGTCCATCACAGATATATTACTAAAATGAGAGTTTGTCTAGCACGTATGAAACTCTTGAGTTGGATCGCTAGCCCTGAGAGTTTTTCCTATTTCTTTTTTAATTGAGATCATTCAGTAGGCCAAGACCTCTGTCACTAAACCTGGTGTGAGGTTGATCCCAGGAACCCACGGGGTGGAAGGAGAGAACCAACTCCCAAAGGTTGCCCTCTGACCTCCACACATTCATCATGATGTCCATGCACACACACATAACTAATAAGAGTTGTAACGGCGTAAACGAATGCAGACAGATTGTAAAAATATATATATCTATAGCTTTAATGTAGAAATAGACTTACAGAACCACCGTTCCCGTGGAGACCAGGAAAGCAGAAGCAACGGCTGGGAGCATGCTTGCCAAATTTATAGGCAGACATTAGCCTGAGGCGAACACGCCCCCCAAGGGGTGGGACTTATCCCTGCATCTCCCCTTTTTGTCTAAATAAGACAGAACCAAACCAAATACAACTATATACAATAACAACAAATAATAAATATAACAAACAATATTGAGAACAAAAGCTTTGCTAAACATTCTATCTCAAGGAATCCAAATAATGTAGAGAGTAACTACAATTATATAATCTTCAACTCCGTCAAAGATCTGAGAAGGGAATAAACACTACTCAACAAACGAGATATATCCAAAATGTGCAACAATTGACAGAGACAACTGACTACCTGGGCAATCACCCAAAGTCTCGTTTGCAACGTTGAGTCAACCAATTTTGGCTAAGGCCTAACATAACTGACATACCATTATTAAAGGCAAGGAACTTTTTAAAACTATCTTACCCTGTCTTGGCAGGATATGACAGTCCTGTTTTATCCATTGATGCATGCTCTGCATCTCTGTCAGTGGTTGAGGTATGGGCATTTCTTTGCCCAAAGGCCAGTTCTGCCAAATAGAAAGGCTCCAGATGGAGTGTCTTTGGTGCTCAACATTCTCTCGGGAATAGAGCGGTGTTGCCAGGAGCAATTGTGTCTCACTATCACGAAATCTGAGTTAGATTAAAGGCCATTTTCTACAGCTCTTTGAAGAGGTCGAAGATTATCTATCTATACTGAGTATAATCTCTATATATCTAGAGAACCTGATTAGTCTAATTATAAATGACAAACTTAGATGACTATTTATCTATATAATTCTCAATATCTATCTAACTTAAAGACTAAGACAATAAACAACTGTGTAACAAATGAGGATAATGACCTCCAAATATAAACACTGTACAAATATACATTGCAATATGGCAAATATATATCAATACACAAACATTATATAAGTATCTTAATCAGAGGTAGAAATGTACACTGCAATATGGTAAATATATACAATATATATTTATCAATACAATATATGTCAATACATAAAAATGTTTTAAACAGACATAGAAACATGCATGCATACAATAGTCAATATAATTTAACTTTGTATCAATATGCAAGAATCGATACCAATATATTTGTCTAAAAGCAGTAACTCACAATTATAAATCTATTATCCCATCATTCCCTTTTTTTTTTTCAAAATGATCCCTGAGCTTATAAAATTCCTCCCTCAACCTCCCAACCCCTAAATGATGTCCCTAAACCCAGGGGTAAACTTTACTGGGAGAGGGGACGTCGTCCTCTAGAATTACTTCCAGCTGTCATGGGGGCGACGTTCTTTCTGGGGGATCCTGTGAAAGTAAAATGATGGTTAAATTTCAAGATCAATGTCTTTTAAAATTGCCAATAGTCTCTGAGTATTTTGTGGAGGTATGGCCAGAATGTTGTACAAGATGTGCACCATTTCAGCTAACCAAGTTGGGATCATCTTGTGCAGCTCGTATCCAAAACAGGTCTTGTAGTAGAGCTATCAGTATCATGATGTCATATCAACCAGGTAGAGTTGTTGTTATGGGGCCCCATCTTCTTCCTGGAAACTTCAAATGTCACTTCAGGAAAAACTCATTGTTCATTGAGAAAAACTTAAACATTAATCATATAGACATATATAGACATACATATATATATATATATTCTATGAAAGGCATGATAGATATTTTCAATGAAAAGTATGATAGATATGAAGAAAAGCAAAGATGTTTTCTAAACTCATATTTCTTTCTGTCCCATATCATGGCTCTTGACATGAGACAGAAACTCCAGAAACTCTGGGTTTTTCTCTTACTAACAGGCTTGGAATTGGAGAGGGACTGAGCCAGAGTACAACTTCAAAACCAGCTCTATATATTTATAAAGAAATGTTTAATAAGACATATATATATAAATTAATACTTACAAAATGTGTCCATCCATCAGTAATTAAATATTCAGGGTCCCTCAATTTCTTTGAAGATGAGTATTTTCCTGTGGAGATAAGAAAAGAACCCTGCCTCCAACCTATCTGTATTTCTTACCATCAGTATGTTCGCCATCCTTATGAAAGAATTGTTATTTATCTTTTCCAAGTGGCTTCTCTTCTTCAAACCGAACCTTTATTAATTTTGATGGTATCCACAATTTTTCCTCACCTGTGGAGATAAGAGCAAAACCCCTTCCCCAACGTAGCACATCTCCTGGCTTCCATTGTGAGGTCAGCACATCCTTGAAATAAACTGGTTGATTTAGTTCAGTAGACTTTTCCATTATCCAATGTCTTTCTGCAGCCGTTGTTCCCTTCTCATTAGCGTTGAGAAAATTCAAGGTTAACAAAGCATTATGTAACCTATTTCTGGGGGTGTTTTCCACCCCTTTCTGTTTGTTCAACATATCCTTTATAGTTCGATTTGATCTTTCTATGACTGCTTGACCTGTAGGATTGTATGGTATACCTGTAACATGCTTGATATTGTAATAATCAAAAAACCGTTTCATTTTCCTAGAGACATAAGCCATTATCCGTCTTTATTTGTGTAGGTATACCCATGATAGCCATGACTTCTAATAAATGAGTGATTACTGAATCAGCTTTTTCTGAAATTAAAGCAGTTGCCCACTGAAAGCCTGAATAAGTGTCAATGGTGTGATGAACATATTTTAATTTGCCAAATTCTGAAAAGTGGAACACATCCATCTGCCAGATTTCATTCCTTTGGGTGCCCTTTGGATTAGCCCCCACAGGCAGTGGCGTTTGGTTATAGAAAGAGCAAGTAGGGCATTTCTTTACAATCTCCTTAGCTTGTTGCCATGTAATTGAAAACTCTTTCTTCAAACCTTTGCTATTAACATGATGTTTTTTATGAAATTCAGAGGCTTGTAGCACAGTACCAATCAATAATTGATCAATTTCTGCATTACCTTGTGCTAGAGGACCTGGCAGACCCGTATGGGATCGGATGTGTGTTATGTACATAGGGCAAAGCCTGTTCCTGATCAAATCTTGAACCTGGAGAAACAATGAGGTTAGTTCTGTATCATCAGGTATAAATTCAGCAGTTTCAATATGTAAAATAACTCTTTCTGCGTATTGTGAATCAGTGACTATATTAATAGGTTCTTTAAAATCCCTTAGCACCATAAGAATGGCATATAATTCTGCCTTCTGGACAGAATCATAAGGACTTTGTTCCACCTTAACCAAGTCTTCTGATTTGTAACCTGCCTTCCCTGATTTATTGGCATCAGTATAGAATGTACGGGCTCCAGTTATTGGAGCATCACGGACGATTCGAGGAAGAATCCAAGAAGTTCTCTTTATGAAGTTAAGCCTCTTGCTTTTTGGATAGTTGTTATTAATGTCTCCCAAAAAATTAGCACAAGCTCTTTGCCATGGTTCATTATCTTCCCATAATTTCTTTAGTTCATCAGCAGTGAAAGGCACTATAATTTCTGCTGGGTCCATGCCTGCTAGTTGATGAAGTCTCAGCTTGCCTTTTATAATTAACTCAGTGACTTTCTCCACATAAGTTTTCAGTTTCTTACTTGGTTTATGTGGTAAAAAGATCCATTCCAAAATAATATCATCTCTCTGCATTAAAATTCCTGTAGGAGAAATTTTTGATGGTAGTATGACGAGAATACAATCGAGCTCTGGATTCACCCTGTCCACATGTGCCTGTTGTAACTTTTCCTCAATCATTGTCAGTTCCTTTTCTGCTTCAGCTGTTAATTCTCTGGGACTGTTTAAATCTTTATTACCATCCAAGGTTTTGTTTAAATGAATTATTAGATCAGGTGTTATTCCAATAGCTGGTCGTAGACTGGAAATGTCTCCTCTCCTAACAGTCTTTGAAAGTCATTAAGAGTCTGTAGGTGATCTCTCCTAATTTGTTCCTTTTGTGTCTTAATTTTTTGCAAACCTATTTTATAACCTAAATAATTAACAGAATCTCCCTTCTGAATCTTTTCAGGAGCGATTTGCAATCCCCATTTAGGTAAAAGTATCTTTACTTCTTCAAACAGTCTGTTCAAGGTATCCATGTTTGAATCGGATAACAAAATGTCGTCCATGTAATGGTATACTATAGATTTGGGAAATTTCTTGCGTATTATTTGCAATGGTTGATTCACAAAATATTGGCACAGGGAGGGGCTATTTAACATACCCTGGGGGAGAACGGTCCAGTGGTACCTCCTCGAAGGTTGAGAATTGTTATAAGTAGGCACTGTGAAGGCAAATTTTTCTCTATCTTCTTTTTGCAAAGGTATAGTGAAAAAACAATCCTTTAAATCAATAACTATGAGAGGCCATCCTTTTGGTAATAAAGAGGGCAAAGGAATTCCAGATTGCAGAGGGCCCATAGGTTGAATAACCTTGTTGATGGCCCTGAGATCTGTCACCATTCTCCATTTACCTGATTTTTTCTTAACCACAAATACAGGAGAATTCCAAGGGCTGGTAGATTCTTCTATATGTCCAGCATCTAGTTGTTCTTGTACCAGCTGTTCTAAAGCCTGTAACTTTTCCTCAGCTAAAGGCCATTGCTTTGTCCATATTGGTTTCTCAGTCAACCATTTTAGAGGCAAGGCTGTTGGTATCTCTGAAGGGACATCAATTGTTTGTTCTTGCACAGCCCTAATGGCTGGTTTTCTCCGTTTGTAATATCTTTTAATATTATTTTCAGAAATATAGGCTCTAGAAGTCACAGGAATGTTAATTTCGGTATTCCATTGTTGTAATAGGTCACGACCCCATAAATTCATTGCGATATTGGCTACATATGGCTTTAATTTTCCTATTTGTCCCTCTGGCCCTATACATTCAACCCATCTCGTGCTCTGCCTTACTCGAGATAGGGTTCCAATTCCCAGGAGCTGAACATTTACATTCTGAAGAGGCCAATACGGATGCCAAGATTCTGGGGTAATGATACTTAAATCAGCACCTGTGTCCAGCAGGCCAGTAATAAAAATGCCATTTACACACACTCTCAGTTTAGGTCTTTGATCATTTATAGAAGTTTGCCAAAACACACGTAACTTATCTTTCTGATCATTATTGCTTGTAACAGTAGGCATTGGGACTTCCTAATTGTCCTGATGAGGCACGTTCTCTGCAGAAACTGGAAATGACTGAACCATGTTTGCCATGGGGGCCTGTGAGGCCCCCCTCTCACGTTTCCCGACTGTATCGGGTTGCCTTGTCTATCTCTTGTAGACCTGCATTCATTCATCCAATGTCTGCCTTTTCCACATCTTCTATGTAAACCTGAAGGCTGAGTCCTCCTATTTCTGTTATTTCTGGAAGATGCATTATTATTATCATTATTATTTCTGAAAATCCGTTGTCTACAATTCCTTTTCATATGACCCATTTTTCCACAATTAAAACATTTGGTATTCTGGTGTCTCCTTTTACCATTGGAAATTGCTTCTTCTACCCATGCTCCAGTGCCATAATCAAATGTATCAACATTGAGTGTATGCAAGACCCATTCTTCCAAGGGCGCTGATCTGAGCTTTAAAGGCCCCAAAATCCTTTTGCATTCCACATTTGCATTTTCATAAGCCAAAGACTCAATCATTATACATCTTGCTTCTGGGTCAGATATCCCTATTTGTACAGCCTTAGTTAATCTTTGTAAAAAGTCACTAAAGGGTTCTCTCTGACCCTGTTTAACTCTGACAAATGATTCCATTCTCTGTCCTGGGTCTTGTACCCTGTCCCAAGCCCTTAAGGCTGCTGTAGTACACATGGAGAGTGTGTTTTCATCCAAATTAGCTTGTTCCTGAGGGTCAGAAAAGAGCCCTTCACCTAGAATTTTATCTAGAGAAATGTCAATTCCCTTCGCTTTTTCCTGCTGTTCTAAAAGTCTAGCCTCTTGCCGAAATAAGCATTTCCATTTCAATTGCGGTCTACTCTCAAGTACCGCAGAGCTCAGCTGGAGCCAGTCCGAGGGGGTTGCTCTGCTTGTCGTGGCCCATGATCTTAGCATCTCTTTAACAAAAGAGGCTTGCATCCCAAAAGTCATGACAGCCTGTTTTATTTCCTTGAGATCATTCATACGGACAGGCTCCCATGTATCCTCCTTGATGACCCTAGGGTTTCTGGAACCAATCACCTTCTCTGTTCTTATTACTGGAAAGGCAGGTAGAGCTGTAGGTAGAGCTTTGTGGAAATTGTTCCGGAGAGATTTACCCACAGATGTAGTTAAAATTTGCCTTTCTACCCTTTGCTCTTCTTCATCAGAATTTAGAAATTCCTCAATCTTTTCAATTCTATTCACCATTGCCTTCTGCAATGTCTGAATCTCCTGTCCAGAATTATGTTCCAAAGCCTTCACTGAGGATTCTAAAGTATGAAGTTTGTCCGTTAGAGATAACATCTCATCTTTGGACATAATTTTTATGGCATAAACCGTGCCTTCTTGTATTGACAATCTTTCCGTCAATCTGTCATAAGCTTTAGACAAAATCTGATTGTCACATTCAGCAGTTTTGAGTCTCTCAGTTAATGTTTCATTTCCTACAGAAAGGGACTGAAGCTTACCATCCAGATCAGCTGTTCCCTCTTCCATAGTAATGAATTTCTCCTTAACATCAGCCTGGAGAACTTCAAACTGATTCTTGAGAAGATTGTTGTCATTCTCAATTGTTTTTAAGCGTTCAATCTCTGCCTTAAGAATCCTGGATTCGTCTCGTAAAGACTTTATCATATTTTTATTATCAAACCATTTAGTGCCAATGAAAACTACAAATCCCAGAAGGATCCATAGATGTGGGGTGATAGACACCTCTTGTAAAATCTCCCACATGGTACAATTAAAAAAACTGTTAAATTCTTGAATACTAATGTGTTCAGACATTTTATTTATGAAAGAAATTTTTTTTACCTGCAATTATCAGTTCCTGCCAGTGGTGGTCTCTGTGTTTTTTGGAGCCTGTCCTAGAACTAGCTCTTGTAGACCAGGCTGGCCTCGAACTCACAGAGATCCGCCTGTCTCTGCCTCCTGAGTGCTGGGATTAAAGACTTGCGCTACCACCACCTGGCCGGCCTCAAACTCACAGAGACCCGCCTGCCTCTGCTTCCCAAGTGCTGGTATCAAAGGCGTGCGCCACCACTGCCTGACCAAGTTACTTTGTATCAGACCAAATCTGCCACTGTGGCAGCTTTTGTTGCAAAACCGCAGGTACTTGAGCTTCTGCTAATTCAGGCAGTGGGGTTCCACTGCAAACTTAGCCAAAGCAGGCAGAATGGGCCTGTGTGGCCGAGTATGTCTCGGACTCAGCACTGGGGCCGGAGTCACGGAGTCACGAACTAAAAAACAGCACCTGGGAGGGTGCTGTGTTAGCTAGCGGGCTACCCGCTTGAGTCGGGGGCAAAATAGCCCACGTTGGACGCCAAAATGTAACGGCGTAAACGAATGCAGACAGATTGTAAAAATATATATATCTATAGCTTTAATGTAGAAATAGACTTACAGAACCACCGTTCCCGTGGAGACCAGGAAAGCAGAAGCAACGGCTGGGAGCATGCTTGCCAAATTTATAGGCAGACATTAGCCTGAGGCGAACATGCCCCCCAAGGGGCGGGACTTATCCCTACAAAGAGTAAACAATTCAAAAACTGAGACAAATCGTGGTTGTGTTGTTGAGAACTTGCTATAAACCATAGTAAAAATGGCAATTTTACCAAAAGCAATCTATAGATTCAATGCAATCCCCATCAAAATCCCATCAAAATTCTTCACAGATCTGGAGAAGACAATAATCAACTTTATATGGAAAAACAAAAAACCCAGGATAGCCAAAACAATCTTATACAATAAAGGATTGTCTGGAGGCATTACCATCCCTGACTTCAAACTCTATTACAGAGCTACAGTATTGGAAAACAGCTTGGTATTGGCATAAAAACAGAGAAGTCGACCAATGGAATCGAATAGAAGACCCTGACTTTAACCCACAAATCTATGAACACCTAATTTTCGATAAAGAAGCTAAAAGTATACAATGGAAAAAAGAGAGCATCTTCAACAAATTGTGCTGGCAAAACTGGATGTCAATCTGTAGAAGAATGAAAATAGATCCATATCTATCACCATGCACAAAACTCGAGTCCAAATGGATCAAAGACCTCAATATCAATCTGAACACACTGAACCTGATAGAAGAGAAAGTGGGAAGTACTCTACAGCACATGGGCACAGGAGACCACTTCCTACGTATAACCCCAGCAGCACAGACACTAAGGGCATCATTGAATAAATGGGACCTCCTGAGGCTGAGAAGCTTCTGTAAAGCAAAGGACACTGTCACTAAGACAAAAAGGCAACCCACTGACTGTGAGAAGATTTTCACCAACCCCACAACTGACAAAGGTCTGATCTCCAAAATATATAAAGAAATCAAGAAACTAGACCGTAAAAGGCTAATCAACCCAATTATAAAATGGGGCATTGAGCTGAACAGAGAATTCTCAACAGAAGAACTTCAAATGGCCAAAAGACACTTAAGGTCATGCTCAACTTCCTTAGCAATCAGGGAAATGCAAATCAAGACAACTTTAAGATACCATCTTACACCTGTCAGAATGGCTAAAATAAAAAACACCAATGATAGCCTTTGCTGGAGAGGTTGTGGAGAAAGGGGTACACTCACCCATTGCTGGTGGGAATGCAAACTTGTGCAACCACTCTGGAAAGCAGTGTTTCGGTTTCTCAGGAAATTCGGGATCAACCTACCCCTGGATCCAGCAATACCACTCTTGGGAATATACCCAAGAGAGGCCCTATCATACAACAAAAGTATATGCTCAACTATGTTCATGGCAGCATTGTTTGTAATAGCCAGAACCTGGAAACAACCTAGATGCCCTTCAACAGAAGAATGGATGAAGAAAGTATGGAATATATACATATTAGAGTATTACTCAGCAGTAAAAAACAAGGACTTCTTGAATTTTGCATACAAATGGATGGAAATAGAAAACACTATCTTGAGTGAGGTAAGCCAGACCCAAAAAGAGGAACATGGGATGTACTCACTCATATTTGGTCCTAATCAGTTTATGTTAAGAAAAGATTTTTCTTCAGAATATCCCTATAAAATGTTGATCTGTTTATCATCCATATTGTATGGGCGGGTGGGGGGGGTGACATCAAGGCTCAGAGAGGTTAAGTAAGTTCACCAAGGTCACAATAAGGTGAAAGGAATGCAAGTCCCCAGACATACAATGGTTGAAATTATCCTAAATTAGGCCACACCAATGGAAGGTAAATGTATAAGTCCTACGCAACCTAAACTGACCCACTTTACCTCATTAGCTGCGCCCTGCCCTGAGGAAAGCAGCAGTGGATGAAATAGGCAGGCATACCTGGTGGAGCTCTGTAGAGACGGTGAGCAAGTGTGTGTTGCAGTGTGGCCAGCGCTGGTGAGGACTGTGAAGAAGGAGAAGTGGGCATGCAGGGCAGGAGTGCTGCCAGGAGGAGCCAGAGCAGCGCACTAAAGACGCGGCGGAACAGGACCCGAGCATTCAGGAGCGTGCAGATGTGTGTCTCCACACCTACGTGCATGCAGATGTGTGTCTCCACACCTACATCAGGAGCATGCAGATGTGTGTCTCCACACCTACGTGCATGCAGATGTGTGTCTCCACACCTGCGTGCATCTCTTGTGCTTTTTCTGTGGCTCTTTTCTTGTTTGGTGCTTTTACCATATTCTGATTTGTTTCTTTTTACTTATTTTATTGTCCCTTAGATGCCTGTTTTTTTTTTCTTTCATAATGAGAGACAGATCATTAGGTTGGATCCAGATGGGAGGGGATATAGGGAGGGACTGGGAGGAGTATAGGGATGGGAAGCCATAATCAGACTATATTGTGTGGGAAAAAAATCTATTTTTAATAAAGGAAGAAAAATGAATAAGAGGAGAAGGAAGATGAGGAGGAGGAAGAAGAAGAAGAAGAAGGAGAAATGACCTTTCAGCAAAGGAATAAAGAGGCTCGGGAAACCGACAGCAGTGGAGCTTGAGGAAGAGCCTGTTGGAGGCATAGCAGTTAACCACAGCCCTGCAGCCAGAACATGCTTGACATGTTTAAAGATATGCCAAGGAGATCGGGGCCAGGGATAGAGTGAAGCTGGTAAAGAGGGATTGGAGTTGAGGCGGAGAGGCAGATCGTCAAAGAGCAAACTACCAGGAGGGTTGTTGGCCGTTGCTGCAGCCTGAGTGTTTCCCTCCCCGGTCACATCAGCCTACGTCACTGACTGCACAGACAGTGTGCAGGGTGAGCCATAGTGAAGCAAAGGCTTATTAAGTCAGGGAGTCACACAGGAAAAGAACAGCACACAATCCAAGACGTGGTAAGGCTTGTCAAGTGCGAGCCATGCTTAGGTGCCGTTGCAGTCATTGTACCTGTGATCCTGTGACTATTTATTTACTTACTTGTGTTTGTTTGTTTACTTGTGTGCATGTGGCCATTTGCCACCTCACACGTAGAGGTCAGAGGACAACTTTCAGGAATCAGCTCCCTTCTTTCATTGTTGAGGTCAAATTCAGGTCACCAAGCTCTGCAGCAGGTACTCTTACCCACTGAGCCATCTCTCTGGCCCTTGTTTATTCATTTTTTCCTCTTAATAGATTTTCTTTTTAAAATGAAATTGTGGGCCGGGCGGTGGTGGCGCACGCCTTTAATCCCAGCACTCGGGAGGCAGAGGCAGGTGGATCTCTGTGAGTTTGAGGCCAGCCTGGTCTACAAAGAGAGTTCCAGGAGAGGCTCCAAAGCTACAGAGAAACCCTGTCTCGAAAAACCAAAAAAAAATAAATAAATAAAAAAATAAAATGAAATTGTGAGGTAATTCTATAAAGTACATCATTGAGATTTAGGGCTAGCAAGACAGACTCAAGGTTATGGAACATTCTGGCACTAGGTGACTCATTTTTAACATCCTTATTTGTGTGTTTCAGGACGCTAGGCGCTGTCTCTGTCAGCAGCGTCAGTTGCATTTGTTGAGTTAAAGTTTTAGACTTGCATCCAGATTCCAGGGTGAGGGGCTCCTTTCTTGTCTCATGCCCTCCTAATTTTCCCTTCTTTTTATCCTGCCTCAGAGTTTGACTTATGTAAAGCGCCGCAGTCCACAAGACTCAGGCACTAGGTCTGGAGACTTAAAAACACACACATAGCCGGGCGATGGTGGCGCACGCCTTTAATCCCAGCACTCGGGAGGCAGAGGCAGGCGGATCTCTGTGAGTTCGAGACCAGCCTGGTCTACAGAGCTAGTTCCAGGACAGGCTCCAAAGCCACAGAGAAACCCTGTCTCGAAAAACCAAAAAAAAAAAAAAAATAATAATAATAAAAAATAAAAAAATAAATAAATAAAAAGATTTAAAAAAAACACACACACATAGACAGACAGAGACACAGGGACACGGGTCATCCTTGATACAAGAACACCAAGAATGCCCACTTTATTGTGTTCAGGGCAGCTTATATAGGGATCCTTAACTGATAGCCACGCCTCAGCTCTTGGGATTTTCAGCTGTAAACACCACCAAAATTCACTCCCCTGCCATCAGGAACTCTTGAGGGTCTCATGCTCAGAGCAATTGCAGGCACAGGAAGACAAGTTGTTTTGCTCAGAGCTACAAGAAATTCAGGGTCTTGGGGTCCACAGCCTCCTATTAGACTTGTAGGCAAAGGTTAATTGGACATGTTTTGTTCCACTGCACCTAGAACTTACACAAAAGGAAGTAACACTTCCAGTTTACAGATTTTCAAGAATATTATGCCAGTAGAGGTATATCCTTAGAACAGTAGTGATTCAAGCCTAGATACAACAAAAAAACAAAGATGTTTTATTCAGATCTAACTCTGGCACAGAATTCCATAACCTGAGAATGAAAGCCCAAAATCATACTTCCTGATTTTTAAATACACTTATTGATTGCTCACCATGTTATGCCCATCATTATGCCAAGAGTATGCAGGTTGTCAAAATGCATTTCAGAAAGTATGAACCATGACTCATTTTTTTCTTTTTTTTTAAATTTCATTTTATATTCCAGACACAGCCCCCCCCCCCCGCCCTTCTCATCCCACTCCCCATCTACTCCTCCCAAAGTGTAAGAGCTCCCATGGAGAGTCAACAAAGTCTGGCACATTAAGTTGAGGCAGGTCCAAGTCCCTCTCTCCTGCGCTAAGGCTGAGCATGGCATCCCACCATAGGGAATGGGCTCCAACAAGCTAGCTCATGCACCAGGTAGACCCTGGTCCTGCTGTCAGGGGCCTGGCCCCTGTAATCAGATTAATGAACCATGCCTCTTATGCAAACAGAGGCATCAGTGTCATTCACTAATGGGGAAATTTTTAGGATGTTGAGAGCTGGTTCACATGAGAATTAGAGAAAGAAGCTGGCGTTAGGGGAAAACTCTGTAGGTAGTGCATTGTCTCCCATGCACTGAAACCATGTGCTTGTGTTGACATTGCCCTTTCTGCTAAGCAGAAATCATTCATTCTCTCAAATGAAGGTCTGCAGGTTATTAGAAGCTCAATAGAACTGAAACTTTGATCAGTAATATGTAGCCTTCCCAGGAGGTTGAAGTGTGACAGCCGTGCCATGTCATGATTATGCTGAAAACAGTTGAAATGTGTACTGAGACTGCTTCAACTTCTTGGCACGTAAGACGTATCTTACTTAAGAATAGCTGATAGCTTTTCATGTCTGTTTTGTTTTAGCTAAACAACTTATATATGAAAGCTCTAAACTTAGTGTGTCTCCCTCCACCCAGCCCTGTGGGCATGTGTATCTGAGTATGTGTGTGCATATACAATGTGTGTATGCACTGCTTAATGTGCATTCATGTAAATAAATGTGGGCACACGCATGCCATGACGTGCATGTGGCGGTCAGAGGACAACTCAGGTCCCCAAGCTTATACAGTAAGCACCTTTGCCTGCTGAGCCATCTCCTTGGCCCCCAATGTTATTCTTAAAATCATGTTATTCTAAAAAAAAATAATAATAGAATACAATACTTAATTCTTAAATAATCAGTGCAGTGGCATTTTCATTCCTTCTGTGAAATAATTAAACAACTTTTAGGTGGGAATGTTAAATAAGCTTTACTAAGGCAAAGCAGGTAAAATTGTCTATTCTATATGTTTTTAATGTGTTTTTTCTTTAAAAGGAATGTTGTGGCACATGTATGCACTATGATCTAAGTTGAGAGAGTCTACAAACTGCAGAACGTTCTTAAAAGACCTGGAGAAAACAGGGGGACAGATAGATGGTAGAATAATAGTGGATAGGTAGACCAGAAGGTGCATCTGATATTTATCACTGTATTTAATTAAAATCAACAATAACTTTTTGTAAGAAGGAATAGCATCCAAAACGGATTCTAAGGTTACTTGTCTATACATTTTAAATCAGGCTAAGGTACAAAAGAGTAAAGCATGAGAGTACATAATCATATGCCGCATATTAAGTATAGACATGCATGGTTACAGACAACAGGAATCTGAGCATTTAGTGTGAAAAGAGGTTACAAGTTAATAGAGTTTGTTCCCCCATTATTATTTTGATCATCAGGGCAGAAGCTGCTATATATAGCCTTTTCAATGAGTCTGCAGCCTAGCGAGGGGATGTTGTATGCTAGGCAGGATGTGAGGGTGGGGAGATTTCCATACTATACACAATACGTACCTATCGGGTAAATCCCCAGGCCTAAAATATAATCCACAGTACTTTCATGTTGGGTGCTGCACGGTGGGTGGCGTGGGATGAGCTGTGGTTTGCCTTGGGCACCAGGACTTGAGGAAGTCAGCTTGATTTCTGCAATGCCTTCTTGCTGTCTGGAAAGACCACAGATACCTGAATCTTCCCCTGAGGGTCAGCATGCAAATCACCTTGCTCCTGCCCTTGGGCTGAGAGGAAAGAAGCTGGTATACCAGACAGCTGCAGCTGATCAAAAGAGTTGTGTTGCTTAATACTGTGCTCCAGCTGTCTCCCTCCTCTGCCTTCCTTCGGCCCGGCTCTGGCTCCGCTGTACTTGGCCTCACTCTCAACTGAAATTCTTCCCTGCTCAGCTGAGTCTTACGACACTTCCCAAATTTCCCACTTGGCTCTGTTCATGCAAGGTGAGCTATCCCACCACAAATCCTATGTTTCTTTATTTGGTGTTAACCCTGAAAAAGACTGCAGCTAAATACACATGCATGCACACACTCGTGCACAATCACATTAGAGGTAAAACAAGCTACTGAGAGGTAGGGATGTGAGTGATCCAGGATCTGGTATTAAATGATGATTGCAAGTAAATAGTTTAATTCTTGAAAGAAAATCAGGAAGTGTAAAACATTAACATTGATGTGAAATGATTTTAAGTTTCATTTACTGACTTGATTTTTTTTTACTGACTTGATTTTTATACCAAAAATATGAAACACTTTTTAAACTAGATTTGAATTTAGATTTTGTTTTTTACATTTATTTTTATTTTATATGTCTATGTGTTTTGCCTGCCTGTATGTCTGTGCACTACAGCGCCCTCAGACACCAGTAGAGAGCCTTGAATTCCCTGGGGCTGTAGTTACAGACTTGTGAGCCACCTTGTAGGCACTAGGAATTGAACCTGGGTTCTCTGGCAGAGCGGCTATTGATCTTAATAGGTAAGCCAGCTCTCCAGTCCCAGTTAGATTTGTATGGATGAACCACTTTAATTCCAGCGTTCGGGAGGCAGAAGCTGGAGGAACTCTGTGAATTTGAAGCTAGCCTGGTCTACATAGCAGGTTCCAGAACAGCCAGAATTACATACTGAAACGCTGTCTCTAAAGTAAAATAAAATAAAATAGATAATTTTTTAATTAAAATAAAAGTGCTAAGCTCTCTGGCCATTTCCCATTAGTACTGACAATAACTTCTCTCTTCTCCTCTTCCTCCTCCTCCTCCCCTGCCCCCTCCCTTCTTCTCTTATGTGTATGTGTACCTGTGTGACTGTGTGTGGGCGGCCATGGAGGCCAGAAGAGGTAACTCCATGGAGCTACCTCAAGAAGTCATCAGCTACCTGCTGCGTGAGCTGGGAACAGTACTCAGGTGCTCTAAAAGAGCAACAAGCACTAAGTCACGGAGCCATCTCCCCAGCCCCTATCACTGACTTCTAATAAAACTGAAGATTTCTAATAAGGAACACTTTATTCTTTTATTTTAAATTAGAAATTTAAATATCTTAGCAACAGTATTGTTCCAATATGTAGAGCTGTCTGGTCCCATTTGTTAGAAGTATGCTTGCGATATAAATGTTTGACATTGTGTATGTGTGTGTGTGTATGTATGTGTGTATGTGTATGTCTATGTGTATGTGTGTGTATGTTTGTGTGTATATGTTCTCCTTCCTCTGCTGGCAGAACTGTGGTGTGACTTAGAGAGCCACACCTCCCCCCCATCAATCCTATGCCACCCCAAATCCAGGAAGACCTAGAATTTCACATCCAAATTCCATTGCCTTGGCTGTACTGACTCTGGTCTATATAAGCACCCTCCCCAAGCTAAACCAATGACTGAAGATACTGGAGTTACCAAACCAGTGGATAGGGTCCTTTTGCTCTACCCAGATAGAAATCACAGGTAGTCACGGAGAAGCACTCAAGCTCAGGGCTTCAGCGGCTCTTGTGTCCCCCAGCATCTGACAGCAGCAGGCAGGTGGGGCAGCCACGGGAGGCACCCTCTGGTGTTACAGCTCCCGTGCAGACCTCTGGTAGTTGGGCCCTTAGCTCTACGGGTGTTACAGCTCTTGCCTAAGCCTTAGAAGTCAGGATTCCTTAGCTCTTAGAAGTGACCAATATTAGAGTTTCCAGGCCTGGTGTATCTGAGCCACTTGGCCCCAAAGGCTTGAGGGCTGTCCACAATTCTTCCAGTAACTAGGGACCCTCTGCCCTGTTGATATTTCCTCCATCCCTCTTCTTCCTTCCCAGGAAGGTCTCTCAAAATGTTCGGCCTCCTCTTGATGCTGTAGCTCTTGTCACCGTGGTCACCATCTAGGAGGCAGTCACTGCTGCAGCTGCTGCTGCCCGTCAGTGTTGTGGCTCTACCCCCTTTTCAGCTGCTAAGCTTGTTGGTTCTGCAACTCAGCATGGAAGCTACTCTAAATGTCACGGTGCTATTGCCTTGCAGCCTTCATGGTTGCTGCTCAGCTCGGTGCACGCCTAGAAGTGGTCAAGAAAAGACCACCGCAAAAACACATTGTGGGGCTCAGTGTTGCAGCACCAGGGAAAGCAGCTCAGCGCATACTTACCAGTCCGCTCTCCGAGTGAGGGTAAGAGCTTGCTTACATAGCTCAACGTGGGGATGTGCACCAGTCACAGCTAATTCCCCACACAAGTGAAGGCTTGCTTGCATCTGCACCAATCACAGCACCACCCTCTCTGTACCAGCTACAGCACTGGGCCACTATGGTCAGTGCTTTCCCTCCCTGGCCGAGGTGGAAAGGATTAAAAACCATTTAACATTCACCAAGGCTCGTGAGAGCAACAAACCTGGTACAGATTGTACAGCCCTGGGCAGGAGCTACCCCTCCAAGAACCAGAGCAAGCAGCTATGACTGCTGTGTGGTTTCCTCGTGACATCTGTACAGTGTTCAGAACAGCTGGTGCTGGCAGAAGGGCAGACCAGGTGGCTATTTAACTGACAGTCTTTTTGCTCAAGGCAGCTAGGAAAAGAGCAACAGTTGTAAATTCAGAAGTAATGTTGCTCTGTGGTCACCATGAAAATGAATATGGAAGTGCTTCCTTGCAATGAGAACTTGAGAAAGCCTGATTAACACTAGCAATGATGTTAGCATAGTCTCTACCCAGTGTCCCACGGAGATGAAGGTCCTCCTCTTCTGTATCACTGGGACTCTTCTTCTTTCATAAATTAATGGTCTCGTTGTGCCATTCTCACACCTACCATGTTCTTATTCATCCCCTCCTGTCCTCCTGCATGCCTGCCTTTGCTTCTTGCTGGTCCCTTTCCCCCACCTCCCCAACAGCCCCTTCTGCCCTCAGGTCATATGTGTTCATTGCCCTCTTCCTCTTAGACCTTCTCTTATGGTTCCTCTCCTAGGTTCATGGCCTGAGCCTCTCATACATACACATACAGATTTAAATCTAGGATTCACTTATGAGAAAAAAATATGTGGCATTTGTCAGATATTTTTATGAAGCTGGCTCATTTTTTAACATAGTGATTTCCAGTTCCATCAGTTTCCTGTAAATGTTATTTTTCTTTACTGCTAAATAAAGTCCCATTGTATATGTATGTGTATGTATATGTATATGTATATATATATATATATTACACATTTCTTTATTCATTCATCTGTTAATGAGCATCTAGGCTTTTCTCATTTAGTCTCTCTGAGATGCTTTCTAGAACTGTTCTCATAGTAAAATGTCAGACGATTACTCCTGGCAACTGTTTTTGTGCCATAGAGGGCAGTCTGGTAAACAGAAGCCAACACAGAACCAAGGAATGGCAAGCCAAATTGTAGATGTTTTTGTGGACTACCTGGGCCACAGAATTAAGCTGAAATGTTTTTACATCTCTCTCTCTCTCTCTCTCTCTCTCTCTCTCTCTCTCGATAGTAAGAAAGGCTTTCTCAATTCATCTGTGGTTCCAAAGGCTCATAAAGATTATAACTAAAGGAGTGAAATATTTCTCCATTCTAACAGAGGGGTGCTGTCTCATCCACTAAGACACAGGAAGAGGGAAAACCAGTTCTGCTGGTAAATGTCCTCCCACCTCCAGCTTTCAGAAGCCAGGGCTTAAAGCAATAGGGAACTGAGTTCTCGAGGTACTATAAATGTCTTCTTATCTCCAGTCAAAGGGAAGAGTCCTGAATGCTTGTATTCCCCAGAAGTCAAGGAACAGGGCCTTTAAAGGCAGACTCATTGAGCCTTGGAAACCTACAAGTCATATCTAAATCCCAGTAAGACAATAGCAAAAGCTTGTGGTAGGGCTGTTTGTCATCAGAGAAAAGGGGGTGTCCTAGGGACATGTGTCTATCTGCAGTGACAAGGCAGGAGTGTTGGAGTCGTGGGCAGAGATGTAAAAGTCAGAGAACAGCAGGGAGTGGGACCAGTGAACTTCCAAAGAGCCCTGAGCAGAAAAATCTTGAAAACAACAAAACTTGGGACTAGATTTTGCCACAAAGAAAAGAAACATTGTGTGTCTGCATCACACCCCGAGGGGGCCAACCCAGGATTGCCCCTGTTATCATGTTGAGTTCCTTGCCTGTGCTTCCCTTTCTTCTTCCCACCAGCCTGAGCCTGAAGAAGCGCAGCAGAAATCCAGGTGGTGCCTGAGGGAGGAGGAAGAGGTAGAATACGGACAGTGGCAAAGTCAGTGTGTTTGCCAAAGCAAGTCCAGCTGATGCTGAAGAAAAGCAGTGTGTGGGC
The DNA here is from genome assembly GCF_018167655.1 of Microtus oregoni. Classification (NCBI taxonomy): domain Eukaryota; kingdom Metazoa; phylum Chordata; class Mammalia; order Rodentia; family Cricetidae; genus Microtus; species Microtus oregoni. Next base: position 2,691,330 of record NW_024543086.1, read on the forward strand.
TATGTGTTCAGAGTTTTCTGTTGCCTTTTATTTTAGTGCCTGTGTGCAGGCCTGCCCCCCTCACTCTGTGTGTGTGTGTGTGTGTGTGTGTGTGTGTGTGTGTGCATGTGCCAGCATGCATGCATGCATATGTGTCTTTGCGTGGATATGTGAATGTAAGTACAGATGCCCATGGAGTCTAGACAAGGTTGCCTGATGGCTTGAAGTTGGATTTGTGAGCACCTAATCTGGATCCTGAAAACCAAACTTGGTCCTCCTCAAGAACAGTGCATGCCTTTAACTGCCGACCCATTTCTCCAGCCCTGTTCTTAGAGTTTTGATCATCAACAGGAACTGGACTGGCTCCTTTGAAGTGTCCATTATAGAAACTTCAAACAGATGCTAGTGTAAAGACTACAATAACAACCCCGGTGTCCATCACCCAGCCACAGCCATTGTCCATTCAGGGACACCATTTCTCTCCCTACTTCTCTTCCCTGGACTTCATTGCGTTATAATAAAGCAGAATTCAGATTTGATTGTTTTATCAATCATTTAGTGCACACCTGTGGAGATCACTCTTTTCAGACAGTAGTGTCATTAGCTTGCCTAAACATTTCCTAGCAGTTCCTCAGTTTCCTCCCAGGGTTTAAATGCCCCAAGATGGCTCATAAGTCCTTTATACAGTTGATTTGTTTGGCTCTGAATCCAAATTCCTCCCACGTTGGAAACATCTCCTAAGGTCTTTTTCTAGTCTGTAGGTTCCCACCCACTTTATTTGTTGGGGATCCTGGGTCATTTGACCTTGGCATTTGGTGTATTCTGGACTTGCTCAGTTACATCCCTCCCTGTTCTTTGCCATGTTCCTTCATCTCTTGAGCTTCCTGGCAGCTCAGATGTAGATCTAGAGCTCTGACCAGACTCATACGTGACTTTTTTCTCTCTACACAAGGCGTCCGTGTGGGCGGTTTCCTTGCTTCCTATCACATTACACAGAAGCCACACAGTGTCTGCTTGTCTCTCTGTCATGTGAAGAGTGGTCAGCCCGACACGATGCTGTCTGCTTCTTACTGCTGTACATTTCCCTATGAGTTTCGACATGGAGAGTTTAATAGCCACCTAGGGCCATCGTCTGCATTCATTGTTCTATTCAGGTTGGGAGACAGTGATGCTCTCTCTTTTCCTCTTCACTTCCCTTATTCGATGACTATACTGAGATGCAGTCCTTCAAGAAAGGCCGAAGGTTCTAGTTTGTTTTTGTTTTCAGTTTCCAGAATAGTAAGTTGGTTATTTATTAGCTTCTGAAAGTAGTCATTGGGGTGGCCTTTTTCAGTTTTCTTTTGAAAACTGTAGTTTTAATACCTTTACTTCACTCATCACACTTAGAGGTTTTAGTGTCCAAAACTGTTCTGTCTTTGGCGAGTAGGAGCTCTTTTGTGTTGTTGGGTTTTTCATCCTTGGTCATTTATTTGTTTGTTTGCCCTATGGTTTTGTGTGTGTGTGTCTCTGTGTGTCTGTGTGTCTGTAGTTGTATGTGTCTGTGATTGTGTGTGTCTGTGTCTCTGTGTGTGTGTGTGTCTGTGTGTGGTGTATATGCACATGTGTAGGCCAGATAAAGGCTTCAGGTGTCCTCATCTATCACTCTGCATTCTTCGTTTGCAGCAAGGTCTCTCCTTGAAGCTGGAGCTCATGGTTTTCAATCAGGTTGGCAGCCAACAAGCCCTAGGAGCCTGGGGTAAGGAACCCCTTAAAGTACTGAGATTGCAGGCATGCAGTAGACCGTGCTTGACTTGTTATGTGGACACCAGTACCTGAACACCAGTCCTTATGTTGTAAAGCAATGCTCTCAACCGCCGAGCCATCTCCCCAGCCTCCTTTGCAATTGTGTTTGCTTTCCTTTGAGACAGGGTAGCACCATGTAGCCTAGGGCTAGTTACAGGCACCAGTAGGGAATTAGTCTTCTATACACCAAACTTTTAAAACCAAAATACAAATAAAGGGACTGTGTATCTTAACATGATGGAGAAAATACTTGGGGCTCTAAAATTATGCTGTAGAGTGGACATAGACTAATCCCAGGAAGTGGTTTGGAGTGTTCTGTGTCGTAGAAAATAAAATTATGTTTTATTGTACTACATAGAGACTGGGCAAATGGAAAACAACAGTTCCCCATATTCTGCTTTCCCGGGTGAAGGGGCTATGTAAAACCTGTAAATCATTGGACCTGAATCAGCCTGGCATCAATCTACCCTTTCCAAAGTAGTTTACAGTGTAACTGAGAAGGTAGTACATGATACATCATAGTGTTAAAGTTGGGTATGCTGCCAGTAACAGGGTCCTAGAAAATATTAATGGTATATTTCTTTTTGTATTAAAAAAGAAGATAATCCAGTGATTATCAGCCTTTTGTCTAAGATGGAGTGTGGAACGGGTGCTCCACAGCAAGTATGAATTATTAAATCCATGATTCCACCTATCATGTGATCAGTCACTCTTAACATAGAGCCTCCACATCATATAGTATAATAATATAGTCTTCCAGTACCAACCACCAAGTCAATACCATAATAATAGAAAGAGAAAGGGGGCGATAGATAGGAAAGTTCCCATTAAAGAACCCCCTTCTTTTCTTGAGACACCCTCCCAAGAGCTGAGATTACAGGTGTATACCACCACATCCCGCAAGGACGCTTCCATTTCTGACAGATTCTTTTGTTCAGAAATGAGTTGCATGACTCTACCAAGTTACTGGAAAGGCCAAAAATAGCGTAGGCTTTACTCAGGCAGACCACATGTCCAGATAATCTTCAGGTAATCAGTTACCAAAGGAAAAGGAGAGAGAAGGAAAAAAAAAATCATCTTTGCGCAAACCGTATTTTGAAAAGTTTACCTCTTTTGTACATTATATTTTCATGCCTTAAAATCTCAGAATATATCCCTTCCCTTTCCTACCCTCCCCCTCTCTTCTCTTCCCTCACTGTGCCCTCCCTTCCCTTCACCTTTCTGCCCTCCCTCCCTTCCCTTTGCTTCCATTATTCAACAGCATCCAATACATTATGTGAAAGGAGACTATAATTAGCAATTTACATCTAAAAATAAACTATAGAACTGTGTTCCCACACTTTGTCTTATCCTTTGTCCCCCTCTGATCTGTGCTTCCCCTGCTTGCATTGGGGCTTCTTGGTGACTAACTTCCTCATCACAGTGAACCTCATATAAGTACTACATCTTAGCATTGTCCTGACTCTAGGTTAGACTCATAAGTAACATGCATTACTCACAGAGCAGATGAGATTCACTTCCCAAAGACCCTCATGAGGAAATAGCTTGTTGTTTGTCTCTGCGAGCTGCCTCCTTGTAAGGGTCTTTATAAGCAAGGAAAAATTAGGCTAGAAGATTCCATGTGGGAAGGTCTGCAAGGCTCTCCAGAGGAAGCACATGTTGGCTGAGGCTGGCAATATCACCTCAGAGTTAACCAGAAAGAAACAAAGAAAACACATTCAGACACAGCATGAAGCATTTGTGCAGTGGCAGACACAGAAGCCTAATGTGACACCATTAAAACCACCGTGAGGCTGACAGAGGAGTCAAAAAAGGGGTCCTCCGACACCTCATACGAGGCCCCCACTGCTTCCTTCCAGAGAAGAACTGAAATTCCAACCTATCCTGCAGGTGGTAGGTGGTAGCACTAGAATTCAAGCTTGTAGGTAGAATCACAGCCCTGTACAAATCTTTCCATGCCCTAATCCCTACAACCTGTGACTGTATGAAATTGGGTGTCAAAGGGGAATTGCCATATCAAGTGGAGTTACAGTGACCATCTTCTGACCTTACCACAGGGTGGCTGTCCTAGACTCTTCATGGTGGGTCTCAGGATCCTTGAAGGTGGCAGGAGGCAGAGGGGGTTGCAGCAATATGGAGCAAGCAGAACTCAAGCCCACAGCTGTTGACTTTGAAGATGGAGAAAGAGAGCCAAGACCAAGGCCACCTGGGTGTCTCTCAGAAAGTAGGACAGTCACAGAGACAGTGTCCCCCAGATACCTGCCAGAAAGAAGTACAGTCACCAGGATTTTCCCTCAGTGAGACACATTTCAGACTTCTAAAGTAGAGAATTGTATGGTGCTTAGAGGATTGTAAGGTGCTTAGAGCCACTAAGCCAGCGGCAATCCATGATAGCCATGGGAAACTTATACATGAGCTGTGCTCCACTAACCCCTGGAGCCCTGTTCTTTTTCCCTTTCCTATATGTCTTAAATGTTGCAGAGGCTCAACCAGAAACTATAAAAATGAAAATTGAATTCCTCTTATAATTCTAAGTTTCTTTAAACCTCATTTCCAAACCATATCACAAAGGATATGCATATTTTTGCATGTGCTTCTTAGCTTGGTGAATTTTGAAAGGATGTGGTCATGGCCTTTGACATCAGAGGAGGAGCTCGGTGGTGAGGCTGGCTGATGTTGATAGAGAGATAAGGGTAGAGGCAAGTTGCCTTTGAGCGACACTCTACAGATCAACTGTATCCTGTTGCATTCCCAGCTGTTTCTCTCCATCGGTTGCACTGAGGGGTGATGCCCAAGGCGCATCACTTTTCAGAACTGGACCATGAACAACTTCATCCTCCTGGAAGAGCAGCTGATCAAGAAATCCCAACAGAAGAGAAGGACTTCTCCCTCGAACTTCAAAGTCCGTTTCTTTGTGCTAACGAAAGCCAGCCTGGCATACTTCGAGGATCGCCATGGGGTATGAAAACACTTGCTCTTGTCTTTGTTTCTTTATTGCTTTGTGTTTGGATTAGTTGATTTGTGGGGTAAACTTGAACACCTGGAACATGAGCACACGTTGTGTTTAACAACCACAAAGCACTTGAGAGATCAACACAAACTCGGAGAGGTCCGAGAGTCAGGTGTTAGATTTGGCTATTTCAGTTCTAAAAGCTGTAGGTTTAACACTCATCCATTTTTCTTCTCCACAAATATATATTTTATGTGCTGAGTTTTGTGGATAGAACTTGAAGTTCATGTGAAGTATATGGTATTTTAGAGGCTGTAGGGCAGTAGGGTATTAGTTATTGCTCATGAGGACATAAGGGGCAACCTAGTCCAGTCTCTCTGTTTTACAAAAGAAGTGCTTCTTAGAATGGTGACAGGGAGGTCCTATGTCAGACTTTTATGACTTGAACTCTCCTTGTCTCAACACCCATCTCTCTCCTGAGGCCATGGGGTCACCCTTCCATGTGATAATCTGTATTTCATGGGCATGTGTATGCACAGAATATTCATGAAATATTCTGAAAGTGGTAAGGCACGTGGTAGCCTCTTCATCCATGGCACAATGTCTCAGGAGACTAGGGGACAATGGAACACAAAGTATCTGCCTGAAGAAGGGCTCCTCCCTAGAGTGGCGGCATAGCTAGATGTGTCTAAAGGCATCTGCCTATTGAACAGCAGCAGTGACAGCAAAGCAAATGAGTACATGGTCAGAATATAGTTTAGTAGAAGCACTGGGTTGGGGGTCAGGAAGTCGCTGTGCTTCCCACTGAGTGAGTGGCCCTGGGCAAATGTCCTTCCCCATAGACTCTTCTAATTGTAAATGAAAGCACTGGACATAAACCTGAGTTCCAGCCCTCCTTTCAGACGCCTTTGGTTGTGTGCAGTGCCTCTTGGTTAGTCTTCCTCGACCACTTCTCAAAGTGTATTTGATTTCTCTTCATGTCGTTGTATTATTTTTACATTATTAGAGAGCTAGGGCAGAGATGAGTACTAAGGTTTTAGCTGTGTGGTCACTGAGTCAAAGATGGTTCCGTTCCTTGCTGGTTTCTCACTGGAAGATACAGATGGGGGTGGCAGGGGGGTGAGACCTGATCTTTGAAGGTTTTCATGAACTTGGCGCAGACAACTTGGGAGGAAACCTAGTCTTTTTAGTTTGGGGTAAAATAGTGTTGCGTCTCTCTCCACTTTTGCAGTGAAGAGAATCGCTTGTCCTCAGCAGGGCCTCACTGATAAGTCTACCAATAGGTTAGAAGGCACACAGAGCTACAGAAGTGCAGGCCCCATTGGTCAACGGCCAGGTGCTAAAGCTTTGAGCTTGGAGGATTCACCATATAGAACAAATAAATCACATGGCATCAAGTTTGTGTTTTTGTGAATGAAACATGAAGCTCACATTTCATAAAGAAAGCATAGTCACACACCTTTAAATAATTTCACAAAATGGATTTTAGGCTTTCACAAGTTTTTTAATATTTTTTAATTTTTGAGATTATAATGTCATTTATGTCACTTCCTCCTTCTTTCTTCCTCCGAATTCCTCCGTGTACCCTCCTTGCTCTCTTTCAAATTCATGGTCCTATTTTCTTTAATTATTGTTGAGGGGGGAGTGTGTGTGTGTGTGTGTGTGTGTGTGTGTGTGTGTGTGATAATGTCGCCCATATAACCCAAACTTGCACTTGAAGTCTAGCCTCGGCCTCCAGAGTGTTCGATTATAGGTAGGTGCCACCACCCCGCTTTACTTCTTAAGAATCATAAAAGAATTCTAACACAAGCTGCATTTGGTGGCATATGCTTATAATCCAGCACTAAGGAGACTGAAGCAGGAGGATCAAGGTAAATTCAAGGACAGTCTGGGCTACATGGTGAATTCCAGGTCAGCCTTGGATACAGAGCAAGACTTGATCTCAAAAAAAAAAAATACAAAACAAACAAAAACAGAAATAAAAAGAGAAAAAGTTTTATAAATAATTCATTTTGTGGCCTTTGTTTGTAGTATATAATGTTTCTATGATGGGTGTGTGTGTGTCTATTGAACAGTCTGTGTGTAAAATCAAATTTCTTGTTTTCTAATACCAGTGGTTTATATTTAACATTATGAAACTTTTTAAAATGATTATGGGAATATTTTAGTTACTCATGGTCACTGAGTTATTGTTATTATTGTACATGCCTCAGCTGTATACATTGCCCGGGGCCATCAGTGAGCACAAAACAGTGCGTCACTTATAAATATATACCTTGCACTTGTGTGAAGAACTCTCTTGTGGTTTCAGTAAAAGCTTCAGTCCTCCCCATCTGTGAAGTGGGTATGATGGTAGCCCCCATTTCATGGGAACGTGGCCCAGACACAGATAATGGGTGTGAGCTCAGCTATTGAAATTAGCATTTGGCAAATGGAAAAAAGTCGGATGTTGACAAGTTCACCATGCAGCTCATTTTAAGACATGGCATAGTTACCCCGTCAGCACCTGGGAAACGTTGGCTGTAATGTGTGTCGTGTTCACATCCCCGAGGGAACTGGCAGGCTGGCACAAGGTACTCATCCTCAAGTGATGGGAAAGGCTGAGGGAGGAATCAAAGCCAGATCAGAGGAGGGCTCTTGATGCGAGACACACACCCATCGTGAGTTGCACAAGCCAGGGTCACCCCTCTTAAGCTCTTAGCTTCCTTTTCCCTCTTCTGCATCTGTAAAATTGTGTTCCCTAAAGTTCAACTCTCTGTCAAACTGTGACACCACACGAAAAGAGAACAAATGCTAGCATTTGTGTTCAGTCCAACTGTAAATATCGGCTCACACTGTCATATACTCTGAATGGCATGAACTGTGACTTAAATAGGAATGTAATTTGGGGATTATATGCCTGTCTCCCTGAACTGTGCTGTGACTGCTGTTCTGAGCTCCCAGAACCTTCTCCATCCTACTGAAGCAGTGGATCAGAAAGACAGAGGGCTTGCAGGTGGTGTCATGTACACGCATAGCTTCAGATGCTCCCTGGGCCTGCCAGGCATTTTGTAAAATGGTCTCTGGTATCTGCAGTGCCTTAGCAGAGAATGGTAAGCATGCTGGTAAAAGTGGGTCACAGTCACTGTGTCAGTGGAGGGGAATCGTGGAGCCCTGATTTGTAGCATGTGTTGATTTCTCCACTGTAAATAAGTCCTTCATGGAGCTGGGCTGTAGCACAGTTAGAAGAATATCTGCTTAGCATGCATGAAGCTGAGTTCAACCCGTAGCCCTTCATAAAGTAAGCACGGCGGTTCACAATTACAACCCCATGCTCAGGAGGTAGAAGAAGAAAATCAGAGGTCCAAGGTCATTTTCAGCTATTTAGTAAGTTTGAGGCCAGTCTTCAAAACACGAGAAGCTATTTCTGAAAAGAAGAATCCCTTTGGCCATTTCAGTTAGTGAGTGTGACATGTGGATCACAAATTCCTAAAAACACAGCAGTGTGCTCTCATAGGCCAGTATAAGGGAATCTAGCATACCACTGACAGACTTAAGTACAGTCTCTGGGGAGCTTGTTGACAATCAAAGCACAGAGGAAAGAAAAATCAGAGGGACCTGAGCATGAAATGGAAGGGGCAGCATAGATGGAGACAAACACTACAGGTTGGAAAAAGCAGTGTAGCTGAAAAGAGCTGTGTTCAAATCCTACCGCTCTCACTTTGTAGGTGTGCAATCTCAGGTAATATATTCCATCTGTTTAAGGCATTTTCCTGTCTGTAAGCCCTGGACCCTAAGGATTCTCCCTGTCTCACCAGATGCCAAGGGCATTCTAAGAAAAGTCTGTCACAAGCTTTATGCTCACTTTGTGACATGGCAAGATGGTTACTACCCACCAAGTTCCATCATGGTCTTCTGACAGGATTCCTTATTCTGATGACTCTTCGCACCTCAAGGACCAAACTTTCCATGCTTCCATGGTGTGGGATATGTTCCCACTTAACGAGGGATGGAGTGAATAGTCAGGATCATTGCCACCCCAGCTATTACCAGATGAGAGTCTTTCCTCCCTGAGCTGCAGTCTAAACTAGCAGCAGAACCAGCTTTCCCAGCATTCAGCCTTCCTGAATAAAAGAGGACAGGTGGGGGGATGGTCCCTTCCTTCCCTTTGGAGCCATTGTGTAGCATTATCAAAAACATGCTTTCGGTGTCAGAACGATCTGGGTCACAGATCAACTCTCCCACTTGAGCTGTGTGACTTGCTATAAACCATGTAATGCTGTATGTTCTCGAAACTGCCATGTTTTTGAAAGACTGAATGTTCCTTTTTTAAATTTTCTTTTTAATGAGATAGAGGTCACCATTATTCTAATAATTAGCAATGACTAACATTGGACAAATACTACAATCATTCTGTAAGTAGGAACTGTTCCCTCATTTATAAGTCTGGGAAGAACATGGAGAGGGTTTAAATAACGTCCCTGGGGTGCCTTATGTCTCCAGAGCTGACACAGGCCTGTGATAAGTGGTGCTTCTTGTGATTAGCGGTGTTGCTGTCTAACTATTACAAGATGTCATGTGTTCTTGCTCTATAAAGGGTTCTGAACATCGACACCCCATGTTCTCTGGGTTTGTCACAGTGATGTGCGTATGAGCTCTGTCCCTTTCGTGCACACTGCAGGACAAATCTGCACACCCCTTCACTTTCTGGAGCTCTGGCCCATGTCTTAAACAACCTGAACACATTCTGCCCCTTTTCTACTAAAGTTACTGCCTGCATTTCCTAAGTTGCTTTCCCAGGAGAAGTCCATACGTCTGGCCCTGCCGCTCCTGTCATGTGTCACCCACTACACTCTGCACAGCTGCCTGGCTGAGCACTTCACATGGTTCTGTGCTCAGTTGACGTGGTTCTCATCAGAAGTGTTGTTCCTGTTGGCCCGTGGCACCAGAATCTTCTCTCTGGGCTCCAGTCCTACCACACTGTTCATCTCTAAATGTCCCTCCCTTGGCGAAACTTCCCCTGAATTCTTTAGACTTAGTCAGGCTCCTGTTACGTTCTGCTATGGTAAAGTGCACCCTTTCTTCAGCGTCCGTGCCAAAGTCATAATCGCCCATTTACTAATGGGGGTCTCCATTGGACTGGGACTTCATGAGGACAGGTATCTGATGGTACCAGCAGTTTCCACAGTGCTTCCTGCCTCTTGAGATTCATTAGTTTTTTTTTTTATTTGTTTGTTTGTTTTGTGTTTCTCTTGTGGAGGGAGTAGAAGGAAAAAGGAAGAAAATACAGATCCAGAGTGGGATGGTGTAGCACAGATGAGCCTTGTGAGAAAATGGCTCAATACTGAAAGAGTAAACACATGGCAGAGACCAAAGGGAGGGTTCCGTATACGAATAAGTAAAGAAGAGTTCCTGGGGGAAAAAAGCATGGCCTTGTCTTAAGCAAGAAAGAGTTGGGTGGTTGGAATTCTCAGAGATGCCCATGGGAGCCTCCAGCTGTTTCAGGAGAACCATCCACTCTGTTCTCTTTCCCCTTCACCATGACTGTCTTTCCTTCCAACATGGTTACAGCTAGACCCTCTGTGGGTAATATTCTTAAAACTACCTGAGCATTTCTGCTGGAGACTTTCACCAGTCATGATCCCTCCCGGCTCCATCCTAATGTGATTTCATTGATGCTCCCTGCTGTGACAATCGAACTTCCATACCAATCTGTCATCTTACACAGCACCAAGAATGAAGTTTTAAAACTGTAGCTCACATGCTGCTTTCTACCCCCAAAGCTCTGTATAATGGTTTAGAATACATAATTCTCAGCTATGGTCCCCACGACCCTTCTGCCCATCTTTCTGATTGCGCGTGACACCACACCAGCTCTGTGTGCCTCAAGCGTGTCTGCCTTCTTTCTGGACCTTCAGTGCTTCAAGTTCACTTTCTTTTGGGGCCCTTGCACTCAGGACTAGAGTCAGGCACGTGAAACACATACTATGGGGTGCCATTTCTCATCAAAATACAGATGCTCCGCTGGCTTTTTGGAACAGTCAAGCTTGCAGCAGGGCCTATAATTCCTTTCTTCCCACCTCGCCTCTCCTTTCTCTCATATCTTCCTGTTTCATCTTTAAAAAGCTTACAAAAAAAGCTGGGCATGATGGCGCATGCCGTTAATCCCAGCACTCAGGAGCTAGAGGATCTTTGTGAGTTTGAAACTGGCGTACCCTTTCGTTACTTCCTGCAGTGAAAATAAGTGTTAGTAAATGTTTTCAAGAAGAGAACGTAGGTTAAGAGAGAGGATGAACTGGAAAGCAGAAGAGCCTTGTCTCCACAGGGTCCAAACAAGACTCACACATTGAGGTCCAAACAAGACACACGTTTGAGTTGTAAGGAAGTTGGCTTAAAGCTCATCTCAAATTTTCACGGGCCACGTGCTACATCTTTAGCTAATTTCCTTAACTAATAATACATTTTCCTATCTGTCGGTGACTTATCAGGATACCAGAAAAAGTAGGAGGGTCTTCCAGGATGTGATTTTCGTCAAGAGGTGAGTTGGGGGTTGCCTTCATGACACTCAGGAGTCTCACCAAAGTGACCCAGAGGAGGAAACTACTCTGAAATGTTTTTAAATGCACATAAAATTCCCCCTGTAGATCACCTGTCTGTCCTTGAAAGTCAATGCCAGTTTTTTTTTAATTTATTTTGTTTTTTAAAAGAAAACAATCTTTTTTTCATTTTACGTACCAATCCAAGTTCCCACTCCCTCCCCTCCTCTCATTCTCTCCACCTACCTCTCTACCCCACCCCCTATCCTCTCCTTAGAGAGGGTAAGGCATATTGCTTTGGGGAAGATCCAAGGCCCTCCCTACTATATATAGACCCAGCAAGGTATCCATCCAAAGAGAATAGGTTCCCCCAAAGCCAGTACAAGCAGTAGGAATAAATCCTGGTGCCACTGCCAATGGCCCTTTAGTCTGTCCTAGCCACATTCAGAGGAACTAGTTTGGTCCTATGCTGATTCCTTCCCTGTCCGGCTGGAGTTGGTGAGCTCCCATTAGCTCAGGTAGACTGTTTCAGTGGGTGTACCCATCATGTTCTTGACCTCTTTGTTCATATTCTCACTCCTCCCACTCTTCAACTGGACTTTGGGAGCTAAGTCCAGGTCTCCACTGTGGGTCTCTGCCACTGTTTGCATCAGTTGCTGGATGAAGGTTCTAAGGTGATATTTAAGATATTCATCAATCTGGTTACAGGGTAAGGCCAGTTCGGGAACCCTCTCCTCTATTGTTTAGGGTCTTACCTGGGGTCATCCTTGTGGATTCCTGGGAATTTCTCTAGTGCCAGGTTTCTTGATAGTCCCATAATGGCTCCCTCAATCAAAATATCTTTTTTCTTGCTCTCATCTCTGTCCTTCCTCCTTCTCAACTATCCCACTCCCTCAAGTTCTCCTTCCTCACTCCCCTTTTCCCTCATCTTCCCCTTCCTTCCTCCCTTCACTCACTCCCACACCCGTGCTCCCAATACAAGTTTTTATAGATTTAATAGAATAAGAGGTTGGCATAAGTTTCATGTCTCCATGAAATTTCTGTCAATCAAAGGTTGTTCATAAACTGTTATTTGCAAGCTTATATTATCATCTAAAAAGGGATTTGTTGCTGTGTGGTGGTGGTGCATGCCTTTAATCCCAGGATAGGGGAGGTAGAGGCAGGTGGATCTCTGTGAGTTCAAGGCCAGCCTGGTCTACAGATTGAGTTCCAGGACAACTAGAGATGTTACACAAAGACTTGTCCTAAAAGCAAAACAATAAATAAATAAATAAATAAATAAATAAATAAATGTATACATACATACAAAAAGGGGGGGTTATATACAGATTAGTTAAAGAAGATAAAAACTTTACCAGTGAAACATTAATTTGAAAATCTTTAAAAAATAAGAATAGATCCTTCCTGGAAGACTAAGCTGAAATGTACAACAAGATTTTGGGAAAATGCTCAACTTCATTAGCCATCAGGGAAGTGAAAATCAAAAGCAGATTAAATATGATTGTATCCAGCTTCATGTTCTCTTTTATTGGATTATTATTTTGAAAACTTCATCCCTGGGTCTTATGTCTACATCACTCCCCACCCTTCTCTGTCCTGTCTGACTCTCCTGTGCCTCCCATTCATACCCTCTTCTCCCTTAATTATTGTTCCATACAGATTACTGAGTCCACGTAGCATTCCTATGTACATGTATTCAAGGCTGACCACTTGGGGTTAGACAATCTAGAGAGGAACTCAACCCTGGAGGAGACTGATTCTCCCTCTGATAGTAGCCATTTATCACCAGTAACTTCATCTAGAGGTAGAACCTTGAGGAATTTTCCATCTGTTTTGGCATGTCAACTGGTTTGAATGAATATGTCATTGTTCAGGCAATCATATTGTTGAGAGTTCACTAATGCGTTTTCCCTGTCATGTCTAGGGGACATTACCTATCACCAGGCATACTGGTTCTCTGACTCTTAAAATATTTCTGCTCCCTCTTCGGTGATGTTCTCTGAGCCCAGGTTTAGGGGTTATGTTGCAAATGTATCCATTGGGGTTGAGTAGCCTGCTGACACCTCTCCTCTGCATTTTGACCAATTGTGGATCTCTGTAATAGTGTCTGTTGCAATAAAAATAAACTCTTTGATGAAGGATGAGAACTACACATATCTGTGGGTATAAAGATAAATATTTAGAATACAGTTAGAAATTACATCTAAAAGTAGTGGGTTCTCCTCTAGGACCTATGACTTCTCCAGTTGGCTAGGTTTACAATAGTAATCATGAATTTTCTCCCATAAAGTGGGCCTTAAGTTCAACTGAACAGGTGTTGGTTACTCCTAAGACAAAAGTGCCCACTATTGCACAATGGGGACTGTCTTGATAGGCTAGTCATTGTTGTGGTTTGTAGGCTTAATTAACAGCTGGATAGGATGACCAATTGCTCCTCTTCCTTGTCAGCTTACATAGCACCTTCTGAAACCTCTTTTTTTTATTTTTTATTGTTTGTTAATCATTTTTTAAATGCCTACTGTGTCACCATCAATGATGTGGGTGTGAGGAATACAGTGTTAAATAATACGAACGAGGTGTTTGCCCTCATAAGCAGGTGGAGGAGACGGCGCATAGTGAAGAACATAACAGCACGTGGTAGATACAGATGGGCAGGTTCTATGTCAAACCTCAGAAGCAACTGGGGCAGAGTTAGAAGGAAGTGTGGTTAGAGAGGGAATCTGTATCTAGGCCAGAGTCAGAGTTCGGGGGATGATGGATGTTCCAGTCATGTTAAAATAAAGAAAAAAGAAAAAGATAGAAAGAAACCCAGGGTGGCATTCTGTGCAGTGGAACTGCAAGCGCGAGGACCCCGAGGTAACTTAAAGCTGGACCCATGTGAGGAGAGAACTTTGAGCATAGTTCAAGAGAAGGCTGCAGCTTGAGAGTACAAAACCCAAGCTATGAGAGCCATCGTGGGCCATGGCAAAGAGTTCGGACTTTATTCAAACAGCAAGAACCTACCCAATGGTGGACACAGCCATGGGACACCACCTGTTCTGTGTTTGGAAGTGGTTGTTCTGACTGCTGTGGGGCTGGAGATTACACACAGGGCAGGCCAGAAAGCCAGGAAGCCAGGTCGATTATCAACTCATCCATTGGGTTATTCTATGGTTACTTTATGCCCTAGCTTTCTGTGTCTTTCGGAGGGCTTTTCTAGAACCAAAGATAGGAAGACGTTGATCCATTTTATAACCTGGGTCAGGACTAGGTATCTCCTAGCAATGACGACAGAAAACAAGTTAGAATTCAAGTAAATCAATATTGATCAATACCACAAAAAACAGATTACCATACTGCTAAAAACAGTTAATAAAACGAGATCTAAAACATTTTGTATAACTTTTTGTCAAAAGCTATCAAATTACTCTGCAGATAAAATTTCAAATACTTAAAATTATAATGCATGGCAATTTTATATTCTACTTCCCCATTCATTCTTTTACGTAAATACACTTTTATATATCCATATGGCCTTAAACTAATCATTTTCTCATATATCTAAATTTTTAATGATTTGATCTATCCATTGCAAATACAAACTTATCTGTTTTATGCGCCCACATAAACATATCTATCATTTATGACTCAACATTTGTTTTCCGGCATAATGAAAACAATATATAATAGAAGTCTACCTTTTTAAAAGCTTTTTTAAAGATGAATTTCTTTGTAGAATAACTAGATCATAGGTAATAGTATTTCACAATTATTTATTTAGTGTAAGAGTAGGTGCATGCGTGCCACAGTCCACAAATGAAGCCAGCAAACAACCTTTGGAAGTTAGTCCTCTCCTACCACCTCGGTTCTGGGGATCAAACTCAGTGCCTTTACCCGCTGAGCCATCTCATCTGCTCAGGATAAGAAGATTTCCTGGGCTCAAACATTGACTGCGGCATCATTTTCCAAAGAGCTAAAGCACTGTACAAGCCGCCAAAAGTGGCCAAGTGTTTGTTACAAAATCATTCATATTTTTTAAGAATCATTTATTTTTCCAAGAAGAAATTACTTTTAAAAAAAATCTGTTGCTGTGATTTTCCGTTACTTTGCTTTTTTTTTTTGACTTATATGACTTATCAGGTTTTCTTTTCTTTTTATTTAATTTATTTATTTATTAAAGATTTCTGTCTCTTCCCCGCCACCGCCTCCCATTTCCCTCCCCCTCCCCCAATCAGGGGAGCAATCAGGGTTCCCTGTCCTGTGGGAAGTCCAAGGAACCCCCACCTCCATCCAGGTCTAGTAAGTTGAGCATCCAAACTGCCTAGGCTCCTACAAAGCCAGTGCGTGCAGTAGGATCAAAAACCCATTGCCATTGTTCTTGAGTTCTCAGTAGTCCTCATTGTCCGCTATGTTCAGAGAGTCCAGTTTTATCCCAGGCTTTTCCAGACCCAGGCCAGCTGGTCTTGGTGAGTTCCCAGTAGAACATCCCCATTGTCTCAGTGTGTGGGTGCACCCCTCACGGTCCTGAGTTCCTTGCTCGTGCTCTCTCTCCTTCTGCTCCTGATTTGGACCTTGAGATTTCAGTCCTGTGCTCCAATGTGGGTCTCTGTCTCTGTCTCCTTTCATCGCTTGCTGAAGGTTAATATTCAGGAGGATGCCTATATGTTTTTCTTTGGGTTCTCCTTATTTAGCTTCTCTTGGATCACTAATTATAGGCTCAATGTCCTTTGTTTATGGCTAGAAACCAAATATGAGTGAGTACATCCCATGTTCCTCTTTTTGGGTCTGACTTACCTCACTCAGGATAGTGTTTTCTATTTCCATCCATTTGTATGCAAAATTCAAGAAGTCCTTGTTTCTTACTGCTGAGTAGTACTCTAATATGTATATATTCCATACTTTCTTCATCCATTCTTCCATTGAAGGGCATCTAGGTTGTTTCCAGGTTCTGGCTATCACAAACAATGCTGCTATGAACATCGTAGAGGATATACTTTTGTTGTATGATAAGGCCTCTTATTTTTTTTGGGGGGGGGTGTTGTTTTAGTTTAGTTTTGTTTGTTTTTCTGTTTATGTGTGTAGAGTGTGCAATATGTGTGTAGAGTGTGCAATATGTGTGTAGAGTGTGCAATATGTGTGTCAGTTTATAAAATGCCACCAAGTATCCAGTCCTGTTTGAGGGAATGAAAGAGCACTAAAAACTCAAGAAATTAAGGCCTGGGAGAAGGAATTCAGGGGCCACTATCAGAATCACAATACACTTATCCGTTTAAATAGTTCAGAGGGAGAAATGCCTGAACAACAGGTACGGAGTCCAGGACACTTACGTGTGTAAGGACAGGGTCAGGAAAGATGGGGGGAGGGTGTTCCTCACCCACCTTCACCTATGGGTGCCTGAGCCCCAGGATGCAGTGAGCAGATAAACCTGCTGCCCCAAACTGACATCAGATCTTTCTCAAGAAAAGTAAGTCTAATAAAAAGATAAAGCATATTCTCACTTTGTCAGCATAAAACAATGGAACAAAAGGTCCTGAGCCTGCCCTTGCACCAGGAACCATCCCTTAGTTTTTATCAATCATAGCATGCTGAAAAAAAAATACCTTTGAAACCTAAAAATAAAATTAAAACGATCCTCTTCAAAGCTCAGAGGCATTAGACCAGGAATTCTCTCGGTGCTTTTGTGCATGTGTTTAAACTGATCCAGTTGATCATGTGGTAGAGCCGATTGTTGGGGCTCGGGCCTGCCCCCTCCTCCGTGCCTGTTGGACCTCTCCCCTGTGCCTCTGTCACCTGCCTTTGCCCATCTTCATCTCCACACAGAAACAGACAGAGCAGAAAGGTTCTGGTAAGAGGCCATTTACAAAAGAACTTCTTCCATACATAATATATCTTTATTTATTTATATGTTTGTTTTTGGTTTTTGGAGACAGGGTTTCTCTGTATATGTCTGGTTGTCTTGGAACATAGCTTTCTGTAGGCCAGGCTGGCTTGAACTCACAAAGATCTGTCTTCCTCTGCATCCAGAGTGCTGAGATTAAAGACGTGCACCACCACCACCAGGCCCTTAATTTTAAAGTAATCAAATGCTATGTAGTGACAAAACTTCCACTCTTTGTCCCAAATCCCATTTCTCTAGCCTCAGATAAACCAATATGAGGCTCAGCAGATAAGGCCACTTGCTACCAAGCCTGGTGACATGATTTCAAACCCCGGGACAGATATGGTGGAGTGAGGGAACCAGCTCTTATAAATTGTGTTCTCCATCTACACACACACACACACACACACACACACACACACACACACACTAAAAAGTTAACAGATGCCACCAATTTCTTACATACTTTCCAATGATGCTTTATTCATATACATGTAATACAAATAGTAAAGCCTGATTCTTTGTTTTTATACAGTAGCAGCATAAGCTATACACACTACTTTAACGTTCTTTTCTCTCCATTGGCTAACAGCCTAGTTTAGAGGTCAGTCCAACATGGATCCGCACAGAGCCTTTTCATCTTTTGTGAATGTAAATAAAACATTTCCATTGTATATTGAGTGTACTTCTAGCTGTTTTATTTTTTAAAGCAACGGATGTGAATAACTTTGTAGAGTGTGTCACTTTAACGAATATAGCCATGATGGTTAATCAGAGGCAACCTTGCCAACCTGGGGACATTTGGTCTTGTCGAAGATGTGGGGAGGTAGTTGCTACTGGTGTCCAGTGGGTCGAAGTCAGAACCAAATGGTCAACAGTACAGAGATTGAGCAGCCCCCATGTATCGAAACCGTGTCCAGATGTTGCTGAGTTAAAAGGTGTTTACAGCTGCCGTTTAGTGACCCAGTCGCTCTCCACAGAAGTTGCACTTTCCCAGAGCCATGTGTGTGAAGTTCATTGTCAAAACCTCAGCAACACCATTATCTGATGCCTTGATCTTTGCTGGCCTGATAGCTTTAAAATAATCTAATGGAATTTATTTGTATCCCTGTTGTCATAGAAACCAAGCATCTCTTCATGTGTTTTAAGAGACACACATTCCTTTGCACATTTTTCTATAAGTCTGTTCAGGAGCATCGGTGCTTTTGGTGCAGGCTAGGGTTAATTTACCTTTCCACTCCCAAAAGACTTTTGTTCATCCTCCAGTTAATCTGGAGCTCACATTCCATTGAGAGTTCCACACATACTGTCGCGGGGTCCACACATGCTACTCCCTGCTACGATGCTCTTCCCTGCTATTCCTCGGTGGGCCAACTAACAAATACCATTTAAACATTGCCTCTGTGAAATGGTTTCCTGAACTGTAACTAAACTGTTGACTATCTACTTTAGCTACAGACTCTTTGGGGCCTAAAAGGCAGATAAAATGATGTTTTCCGAACTCACTGAACATCGCCAATGCCCTCCCCTGGAAAGATGGGGAGGGCCCTTTGGAAAAGAGTTCACAGACTAGAGATGCCGAGAGAGGGTGCACAGGACATGGAGGAGCCACACTTACCATGTGCCATGTAGTTCTCTCAGAGACCAGGTCCTGCTTTGGGGTCTGGCATAGCTTGGAATCAATGACGCTACCTCAGACCCAAATGCTGGGATCATAGGCACACACCAACACCCAGCGTCACATACTTCTTATGAACAAAACTAAACTAACATTTTTGTTGCGTTCTCCTTTTTTTTACATCTAACACCGATTCATCTTAGAAACAATTGCCTCACAAGATACATATATCCACACAAAAGCTCAGTGATTTTTCTTGAACAAAATGAAGGAAGAAAATGGCTGCCCCTTGAGAACGTGAGAGGAACTGCCGTGAACTTGAACCCCCAAGGATACAGAAGGGCAGGTGGCAGATGCTGCCGAGTTACAGCTTCTTACTAATGGGGTGTTGAGGTCATCAGGGCAGAGGTTATTTTGCACACCCAGCTTTTCAGTTGAACCCCTTTCCCTTCTCCCCCTATCCACCCGTCACTGATGTGATACAGCGTGCTGTTGTTTTAATGCTCTCACAGCTTTGAAATATTCTTTTTGGTTTTTTCCTCTCGTCCTTTCTCACGCTTACTATTTTAAAAACACCTTCAAGTCTGATAGAAACACACTGTTTCTGCTGTGGAACTCTTCAGTTTGACACACGAGGAAACCAGCGTTAGCAACTTGGAATCTTTCCCCTCCTCCATTACTGTTTTTGGATATTGTCTATACTAATAACTATTTTATCATTTTTCAAAAAAAACAAGAGGGTTCAACTGTTGCTATAAATCTCCTTTTGAATTTGATGTATGTTATTGTTCCTTTATATAGAACAACTGTCTCCTTTATTGGCGACTACAGAGTTGCCACAGGATGATTGACACACTGATTCAACCATTTATCTGTTGATGAATGTTTACATTTCTCTTGTTTTTTCTCTTTTCTAGTGCAGTAAGTAACACTGTGGCAAGCATCCTTTCTCTCATATCTGTGTACAATTTGAGCAGTTGATTTCCTTGGATAAGTCCTATATGAGGAATATATTTGTTAGTTAACTTTTAATACAATAAAATAAATGGTAAACTGTTCAAACAGCATAAATATAATATATATTATGTAATATATATTTATGCTATATATATATATATACTGTTATTTTTCTGTCCCTTATTTCCAAACCTCAGATATGCCCCAATTTTCTGTTTTTAATATTTTATTAAAAAATATGTTCATAATTGAGTAGGGATAACCTCAGTTGGCCTCTGAAAGTTAAATGAGAATATAGTTCTGTTTCTCTTCTTTTTTATAAAATTCTCATCTTTTTTTAATTTTTTTGGTAAAATTCTCACCTTTTTTCTAGCCAGGGTACTACTATTGAAAAGATGGCCGACCTTAAAAGAAGCCAGATACTTTCCCCTCTGCCAGCCTCGTAGTAAACCACAGAGTGAAACCCGGCTATAGTGAAAGCCAGACGATAGGGCTTATGTCTGAGTGAGAAATCTTATGGAAAGAAGAAAAGAAAAGAGGGCAGGCATGGGACAAACTGCCATTGCCCAGCTTGCAGCAGGCCTTGGCATCCGCCCTATCTTGCCCTGGCTGCCAGCGTGACTTGACTAGGTCCAGTGAGGATGGGCTAAGGAAAGGAGAGAAACACAGGCACCTACCCCTCCCGCTGCGGCCCCTCCTCCTCCCGTCACCTTTGTTCTCTCAACGCTTTCACTTCTACTTTCATTTCATATGTGCAGACATGATTTATGTATCTCTAAAATCTAGGAACCGAATATGAAAGAAAACATAATATTTATCTTCCTGAGCCTGGCTTACTATGGTTGTCTCCAACTGCATCTATTTCTCTGCGAATCACATAACTTTGTCTTCTTTGTAGCTGAAGAAGTTCTGTTGTCTACCTCTCCAGCCTTGTCTTGACCCTCCTCCCTGTTGATGGATGCCTTGGCTGAGTCCATGCCTTAGCTGTTCTGGATGCTGCTGCATAGTTTCTTGGGGATGTAGTGACTTGGAGTCCTTCGGGTAAATACCCAGGTGCTGCTGGCTCAGGTCGTAGATTTGCTGTAGCTTTTAGAGAACCCAGTGTGCTGACCTCCATCACGGCTGGACCAGTACAGCCTGCCAGCCATATGTGAGGCTTCCCTTCTGCCACATCCTCACCGGCATTTATCTTGTTTGTTTGCCCCATGACCAAGATTCTAACTGAGGTGAGGTAGTTTCAATTTGGAATTCTGTGACAGTTAGGAGAGCTGAGTTCTTCTCCACATATTTAATGGCATTTGAGTTTCTCTTCTGGAAACTGGCTGTTCAGTTTGCGATCCCATGTATTGGTTGGGTTGTTTGCATTCCTGTGGTTGAGATTTTTTTTGTTTTAGTTCTTGGTGTATTTTATGTATCAGTCTTCCGTCACATGTATGGCTGGCAAAGGTTGTCTCTCAGACAGTTTCTTCTCTCAGTTAACTCTAGTCCTTGACAGTACAGAAACTTCTTAATTTCATAACAGAAGGTTCCATTTGTTGACTGCTGGCATTATTTCCTGAGGCAGTGTAGTTCTGAGCATGGCAACAAGAGAAATAATGCCACCCAAAATCTTGTGACCTTGTGTGGTGCTGACAGTCAGAATAACAAGGAAGAGGGAGGACAAGCTAACATGGCCTCTCCCTCTTCTGGTGGCTTTTGTGTGGTTTTCTTGGCAGGCCTTCCCATGATGTTTTTCAGATATAGCTCAGTTGTTTGGGAAGATTGCAGACAACCATCATTTCCCAGAGACTGGCCTGTGTTTAGCTTCTGACCCGCCGCTCCCATGAAGCAGTTGAGGAGGGAGCATCTATGCCTGCTGTGTCCCACATCAAATGCTGTGAAATTCTGGGAGACTGACAGGAGAGATGGATGGGGGGGGGGACACAAGCAGTTACTAGGGTCCAAGAGTGAGGTTAATGGTGGCCAATCTGATCTCTCTGACTGAAAAGGCTGACAGGTAAGGAACAAATGGATACTGGGAGTCATCTGCAGGAAGGAAGAATGCTCCTTGAAAACTGTGTGAGCACTTACACGTGGCACACCCAAGCTGAGGTGTGAAAAATGGAAGACTTCAAAGGTTAGGACTAACGAGGAGTTGATCAACTTTTATGCTTAGTTTGAAATGATAGTACTTAAGATGCTTGGGGTTAAATAGCATAGTTATCACAATTGATTTGATTTGCTGCTATTGCTTTTCTGAACATACTTATAGGAAAAAAATTATTTTGAATGGTAGCTTTGGCTATGTAGTCAAGGCTGGTTCCAAATTTGTAGAAATTCCCCTGCCTCAACCCCAAACGTGGTGGAATTATAGATGTAAACTACCATGCCCAACTAAAAAACTTTAAATTCCATGTCCAGCTCACATTCTGTTTGAATTTTTATTGAACACTGCAGCTTCAGAATGTCACATAGGATTTCTGCTCCTCTTTTTGGCTCCAGATATGTCTGTCTCCCTGCACTGTGTACCATAACCACAAAGAGAGGCTTAATTAGAGCTTTTCTGCCCAGACGTTTTGTTCTAGTGCCGTGGTTCTCAACCTTCCTAATGCTGCAACCCTTTAATGCAATTCCTCATGTTGTGGTGACCCCCAACCATAAAGTTATTTTCATTGCTACTTCATAACTGTAATTTTGTTGCTCTTGTGATTCATAATTTGAGTATGTGTGTTTTCCAATGATCTTAGATGACCTTTGTGAAAGATCATTTGACCCCAAATCCCAAGGGTTCTCAATTCACTGAGTGCTCACCCCTCCCTGGTCACAGACATTCCCTGCTGGACTTCATGGTCTGTGTCAATGTCCTCTCTCCAGAGGCCTGTCCTGATGACATCTACCCATCCCATTGCCTTTTCAGCACTTGCTTCTCCTTTCTGACCTCCCAAACTTAAGAAGGAGTTACATCCTTCTAAACTTACTGTGAGCTGAATGCCTAGCATACCAAACACCACAGCTTAGCAGTGCAGCTCACCGCAGAGAGCCTGGTACCCACTCTCATGGTCTTGTGACCCAGTGGCTGTGGCCTTCTGCCCAGCAGTATGTCGATACTATCATATGAGATATCACTGGCCTAGAAGAAGATTAAAACTCAAGTTTTGAAGTTTAAGTTCCTTTTCTTTCTTTGATGGATAATTGATTTGATTTTTTGAGGTGGGAGCTTGCTGTTGTAGACCCGGCTGGCCTAGAACTCACTATGTACAGTATCTGGAGCCTGACTTCAGATTCACAGTAATCCTCCTGCTTCTGCTCCTTAAGTGCTGGCATTGCTACAGTGATCAACTTTTATTTTTGACCATGTCGCCCAGACTCTCGATCCTCCTGCTTCAGTCTACATAGTACTGTGATTACCAACATGCTCCGCTATGCCTGGTCATGAAGATTGGTTTTTACATCAACATAGAGTCAAAAACTGAAACAAACCATCATAAGTGAGGGCTGCCTATAACCCTCATTTGTTAATGTTAATTGTTGTGGAATATTAGTTGAAGATGTGTTACATTTATTTTTGCTGTGTAACAATTGTTTAATGCTATAAAGACATGTTGCATTCTTTTATGTTGTATTTGTTTAACTATATGAAGCTGTGTTATTTTGCCTGTCTAAAACACCTGATTGGTCTAATAAAGAGCTGAACAGCCAATATCTAGGCAGGAGAAAGGAAAGGTGGGGCTGGCAGGCAGATAGAATAAATAGGAGAAGAACTCTAGGAAGAGAAGATAGAGGAGCAAGAAAAAGGAGAAGGAAGGAAGAAGTCAGGGGCCAGCCACCCAGCTACACAGCAACCCATGGAGTAAGAAGTAAAGAAAGGTATATAGAATAGAGAAAGATAAAAGCCCAGTGGCAAAAGGTAGATGGGATAATTTAAGAAAAACTAGCTAGAAACAACCAAACTAAGGCTGGGCATGTATAAGTGATTATATGTCTCAGTGTGCATATTTATTTGGGAGATGGCTGGCAGGCTTCCAAAGAGTAAAGAGAAAAAAAAACTACTACAGTTTATTACTTTGTTTACTGAACTCAGAGCAATACCTTGTTCATTGTGGGCCTTCAGTAAAAATTTTCAGGATAGCCAGACATATTAGACTTACATCTGGTTGAGATTGCTTAAACAGGGTCCAAGATGATGCCCTAGCCAAGGACGATAAAGGATCAGCCACTGTGCTAGGCACTGAGCCGACATCACAGAACTCAGTAGTTTTCAAAGAGAAAAGTAGTATTTCGCCAGCGCTGCCCTGGTATTGGTGTGAGCCTTCTGTCAGTCTCACCCTGAAGAAGAAGACAACACCCAGCAGCTTGAGCTCACCAACGGCCAGGGACTGCGGATGGGACAGGCATTTCTGCTGTGCATCTCTGTGCACTTCTGCTGCTGAGGTGCAAACTGGCAGTGCCTGAGGGCTGTGATGATGGGCCATATTGGGGCCTCTATGGGAGTTGGAGTCCAGAGGGCAGGCCTCTTAACAGTACTAGATTACCAAAACAGCCGTGAGGCCAATGTGTAAATCAGATGCTCATTTTTGTTTATATATACCCTGCAGTTGTACAGGGGAAAAATGCCTTGGGAGATGGCTGCATCAGTAAATTGCTTGGCATATAGCCATGAAAATCTGAGTCCCAGTCCCTTGATAGCCCTGTGTAAGGAGCTGGTGGTGGCAGCATGGGCCCATAGTGCCAGCGCTGGAGAGATGACAACAGGAGGGGCTCACAGACTACTTAATCTGGTCACTTGGGAATTCTAGGTTCAGTGGGAGAGTCTGCCTTATAAAAGTAAGATCAAGAACAATCAAGGAAGACATCTCGTGTCCATCTCTGGCCTCTCTCTCCCCCCCCCCCAAATAAACATATAAACAAGCAAACTGTTAATCTTGGCTGCCTTGGGACCATGAAGAGAGGTGGGATAATGATGTAGCCCTGTAAATATTTACTTCTCATGTAATTGTCCATATTGTTTTGCTTGTATAACCAGGAATAGATTTGTTTTTGAATTAAAAATTGTGTAAAACAGTTTTGCAAAGAAAATTTGCAAAGAAACTTCACAAAACTTCCCTGTATTCAGTAGAGTCTGCTTCACACATCCTGACTATTTTCATCAGTCTGTGCCTCAACTAGTAAGTGCAGATCGGTTTCCAGGCAGAGGATCAAAAAACAACGACTGCTTTTCTGTTCTGGAGAATCTGATGGTGTACAACTACCCACGTGCCACCATTCTCTTGCAATAGTTGGGCCTTCCTTCACCCTTTTGGAAGGTGCCCTTTATTAAAGCCCCCGTTACAGTTTATTTTCATCACCCTTCCCTACTCTCTGACCAACCCCAAGAGCCAGGGGTTGTCCTCACAAGCTATAAATAAAAGGGTTCTTGGAAGTTAGATGTACTGCCTGAGTTCGTGGTACTAACTAGAGACAAACCCCAGCCTCACACCCCACCCTTCCACTCCTGTGTTGGTTTTAGGCCTTCAGAAAGATGACATCTAATAATGTTTTTCACAAATGATTCCATAGCTGACTGAAGCAACAATGGCAAGCCACATTCTAGGCACCTGGGGAAGGCTCTGCCATCCAAAGCCTTTCCAGCTCACCTCGCTTAGAGCCTGATAATCCCACTAATAAGACGTCTCACAGGGCAAGGTGGCCCGTCTCCATTTCCTGAGCACAATGATGTTTAGGTAATATTGGACATCGTTTATCAAACAAGGCACCATCAGTTACGTGGACCACACCTCTAACAAGCTTTCAAAGGACTGAGGCATGAGATCAGTACGATTTCCCAGGGGAGGGTGAAGTGGGTGGTCAAAGGTAGTTAACAGAATGGAAATGTACTGCAGGGGTGTTACTGTGGAACTTTGAATAACTAGAAGACTTGCAAAAGCCAGATGTAGCAGAGACATCACTTATATACCTCACTACCCTGAAGCCTGAGCACAGTTACTAGTGAGGTCATAGATATTACAGAGAGAGCAGGAAATGCCACTCATGTGACTCTTTTCCCACTGAGTATACAACCCATCTCAGCCATGAGTCCTACACACATTGCCGCGTGTCAACAGGACCCTGGTGTGTATCGCTGTGGGTGACTGAATAGAAAATCAGTCCCCATCGTGACCCTTCAGAGGCCCTTCTCCCAAGAGTCCGCTCAGAGTCTCTCTCAGACTGAGGCGGGAGGCAGCTTCAGGATGTTTGATTAGGAACACTACAGCTGGCTTACAAGGGGAGGGGAAATTTCCTAGTAGTAAATGTCTGGAAACAATCAAAATGAAAACAGTGTCTCTCACTTAAACGGATGTATTGTCTCCTCACAGAAGAAGCGCACATTGAAAGGCTCCATCGAACTTTCCAGAATCAAATGTGTGGAGATCGTCAAGAGTGACATTAGCATCCCATGCCACTATAAATACCCTTTTCAGGTAAGCCCATCAGGACTACAGTGGATAACTTTCTGTCCCTGGACCATGATGAGAGAAGATGGGGAAAGGACGGCTCTCACCCATGCTGAGAGCTTAGACCAAGCCCCCAGGAAGGGCTGTGTGTTATTCCTCTAACCAGTGACATTCATTCATTCATTCATTCGTTCATTCCATAAAGGCACAGGCTCTTGGACAGGTTCTTGCTTTCCCATAGGGCTGGGGATTGAACCTGGGGCTTTATACATGCTGTGCTGTGGTCTGTCACTTACTACAGCCCTGACCTTGAAGAGAACCTAGTTCCTCAGTTTCTCGTCTGCGGTTTCAGATCTCACAACCTGAAAACTGTATGAAGATGGTTATGCTATTCGAAATAGCAGCCACCTGCGGAATGTGAACGTTTATATATAGATAAATGACTATCAGAATTAGATAGTGCTAAATAAGTAATGATTTTCAAAGGGTCAGTCAGATGGCTTAGCAGGTAGAAGCCCTTGTGTGCAGACCTGGTGACATGAGTTCTTGACCTCAGAAAGTGGGAGGAAAGAACTCTACTCTGAGGATTGTCCTCTGACTTCCACATTCACACAATTATGTGTGTATTTCACACACAACACACACACACACACTCACACACACAGAGAGAGAGAGAGGCAGACAGACAGAGACAGAGAAGAAGAAAGGGAAAGAAGGAAGATGGATGGATGGATGGATGGCCCATTGATAAATGTTGATACCCACTTGCTACTAGAGAGTCACGTGTTGACAGCCCAGGCCACAGACAGTTCTCAGTGTGGAAAGCTCCATTAGGCTGGTCAGTGTACCTTTTAGTCTTATCTTGCTCACCACCTTTTGTGCTTACAGTTCCAATGGAGGAGATCTCTCCTCCCGTGTCCCAGATACCTTTATGTTTGCCAGCCTGAAGAGCAGAGAGCCCTAGCTTGGTTTTTCCCAGTGCTGGAGATTGAACACAGGGTCCCGAGCATATACTAGACAAATGTTTTACCTCCGAGCTACAGCTACAGCCAGATGGTCCATTTTTAATGAACCCGCCATGGGCCCAGCTCAGATGCCCTGTTCATTTTGGACTCTTGTGTGTTTCTAGATCATGCATGACAACTACCTCCTGTATGTGTTTGCTCCAGACTGTGAGAGCCGCCAGCGCTGGGTGCTCACCCTAAAAGAAGGTAATTAAACTCCTGTGGCACTGGAACCTCGGTCCAGTGATGGGTTTGGGATCCAGGAAGAAACACATTGCTATCTGTGAGCAAATGGTGTTCAAAATTATCTCATTTGTTGTGAGTCAATGCCTTGAGTTTTTATCATCGGCCCAGAGCAGCAACAAGTATAGTTTCAGGATTGGTCAAATCTAGCCCACCACCTGTTTAGTTCCAAGATAAAAACAGTTCCTGTATTTTAAATCATTTAAAAGGACTATATAAGTGTCTACATGAGACCATTTTGCCTGCTGGCCATTCAAACCTAAAATATTTACAATCTGGCATTTTAAAAATGTTTGCTTACTCCAGAGGAGCAAGAAAGGTCAGGGTAGGAACCCTTCTGGTTAGAGCCCAGGGGTTGGCATCCTGGCTCTTCCTTGTGCTCTTGGGCAAGTTCTTCACTTCACTTTCCCCAGCTGTTAAACTGGAGAGGGGAGGGGGCAATAGAATCTCTCTACAGAGCTGCAGTGTATAAAACTCTTAGAACTAGCATCCGTAGCCAATGCCCAGAAAGCATTAGCTTGTTTATTTGTTTGTTAGTTTGTTTTTGAGACAGAGGTTCACGGAACCTAGTTTGACTTCCAATTTTCTAGAATTACACGTGTGCACCACCATGCCCAGTCATCTAGCTATTTCTTCATCCTCACAATCCTGGCAGCATAATTAGAGCCCACACAGTGTTTTAGTCCTTGGGATGTGGAGACAGGGTTCTGTAGGGCAAGTCCAGGAAGAGACGGTTGTTAGTGTTTCAGCTGGACCTCTGTGCATCTCTGTTTCCTTGGCTCTAAAAGTCATCCAAGAACAGTCAGAAGGCTGTTGTGAGAATCCAATGAGTTAGTGCATTTAAAAGTCTCGTCCCCAAACAGTACTTGATCAATGTTACTATTCTTATTCTTTAGCTGAAGCCCCCTATGTATCAGGAAACCTGTCTCTAAGCAGCTGTGAGGAGTAAGGAAGCAAGACCCTTACTGTGTCTGGAGGCACAGTTCTTCTGTCTAAAAAATGAGGCTAAAGTGATGTTGTAGGCTACCAGGGTCAATGAATTTCAAATGGACTGGGAACCAGCCAGCGATGGGTCAGCAGGAACGCTCTCAGGTCCAGTAGCCATGGGTGGAAAATAGACACGAAAATGCCAGGCAGTGGTGGCACACACCTTTAATCCCAGCACTTGGGAGGCAGAGGTAGGCGGATCCCTTGAGTTTGAGGACAGCCTGGTCTATGGAGTACATACCAGGAGAGCTAGGGCTATGTTCATTTTCCTGTATCTTTTGTTGTTGTTATTTTGTTTTGGTTTTCAAGACAGCATTTCTCTGTGTAGCCCTAGCTCTCCTGGTATGTACTCCATAGACCAGGCTGTCCTCAAACTCAAGGGATCCGCCTACCTCTGCCTCCCAAGTGCTGGGATTAAAGGTGTGTGCCACCACTGCCTGGCATTTTCGTGTATCTTATACCAGGTTTTTGATATGAATTTTAAAATTGGAATGAGCTCTAGATATTCACTAATGTTGGGATTTTTCTTGATTTTCACTAGTAGAGCCCCTTTTATTCCTAACAAATTATACTTCAAAGCCTTAGCCTAGAGGGAATAGAAGCAAATTTACAGAGCAGCTGGGTTGGTAGTGTGCTAACCTCCCATGGATTCTGAAGCCCTGGATTCTAACACCAGCACCGTACACACTTGACATGGTGATGCCCACCTGGAATCCCAGCACATGGGGGATGAGGCAAGAAGACCTGGAGTGTAAGGACATCCTTAGCTCCATGAGGCCTTTCCTTAAAAAATAAAAAATAGCCGGGCGATGGTGGCGCACGCCTTTAATCCCAGCACTCGGGAGGCAGAGGTAGGCGGATCTCTGTGAGTTCGAGACCAGCCTGGTCTACAGAGCTAGTTCCAGGACAGGCTCCAAAGCCACAGAGAGACCCTGTCTCGAAAAACCAAAAAAAATAAAAAAATAAAAAAATAAAAAATAAAATAGCAAATTTTCTGTCATTCAAAGTGAGAGAGGTGGAAATTACACTCTCTCAACTGTCTCCTTAAGCCCGCAAGGCTTCATCGTAGACCACACTCATCCAGGTGAAGACATAGCAGGGAAATCTGGGGAAACTGAGGTTTATGTGAGGGTTCCCCATCCTAGAGGCACACAGCCAAGGGGAGGAAGATCCAGAAAAAAAAGTAGATCTGCTGGTGACGGATTTAACCCATGCTCCCTCAATAGCAGCACAAGGGGTTGCCTGGCTGTCCTAATTAGCACTCAGGAGACGCCTACCCCAGAGTCCCGTCTTAGTGAGTGAAAAGATTGGTGGTGCTCAATCAGCTGGCCTGGAAATGAGCTCTCTGTTGGTATCAACTTCTTACAGAAACGAGGAATAACAACAGCCTGGTGTCCAAGTATCACCCTAATTTCTGGATGGATGGGCGATGGAGATGCTGTTCCCAGCTGGAGAAACTTGCAGTAGGCTGTGCCCCCTATGACCCGACCAAGAACGGTAAGACTTTGGGAACGAGACAAGAGGGAACCATCTCAGCTTCCTATCAACGGGGGTTCAGAGACCGAAGGCGAAATTCTCTAGTTCCAGAATTTTCATTGGGGCATATCTATCTACCATCCCTTCCATGCCTTTCCATGTCATAGCTCATGCATTTGAAGTGTGATCCTTGGTCACCTATAACTATCTGGAAGCTAGTCGTAAATATTTTAAAAAAAATATCTGGCCCTGCCCAGTCTACTAGATGAGAATGTGCATGTTAACAAGCTCCACGGGGCACTGGTAGACAATAGTGAAAGCTGGGAAGTGCTGCTGGAGCCTGTCGGGAAGTCTGAGTGGTCTTAGATCTTAAATTATGGAGACAGCCTTAAATGCATAATATTTTTTTTATTTCTTTTAGTGACGTCACCCCCACGCATATGTCTAACTATATAAATTCAACTCCAAAAGCTTGAGGGAGAGAGAAAACTTCTTTTAATTCTAACTCTGGCTTCTTCCTGCCTGGTCTTCAGACTTGACCTTGACCTGCTCAGTCTCAGAGAAAAGGAATCCATAGTCTAAATGCAAAGTTTAAAAAAAGTTTATTCTTGGTTTTCCTAACAAAAGCCCAGTTCTGGGGACTGGACCGTGTCTTCATTTGTATCTGATGTCATGGTGACTTGGGGACACCTCCAGTGGACTGTAGCTCTAGACTCAGATGCACGTTTACAATGTCATGCTTTGCTTCTTCACTGCTGTCTTGGGTAGAGAGCGACGTCAAAGAAATGGACAGCCTTGAGTAGTTCAAGGTCACACAGTGAGGAAGGGGTGAAACGAATGTCTTACGTCCAGCTTTCTCATCTCTCAGCCTCTCCTACCACAGACACTATTTCTCATCCTGTGGTTTTTACTGTCCTGACACAAGGCGGATATAACACACAGTTGGGTTTTCCATGGTTTCCTGAGTCACAGCCTCTCACCGCCATTTTAGAAACCACTGCTTCTCACCTCGCACTTGGAAAAGAAAGAATCAAGGTCATCCGTCTGTTGGCCTACGTGAATGATGCTTAGCATCGTGGAGGTGGGCGCCCACTCTTTAGTGCTGTTTGTCCTGCTGGCTGTATCTACTCAGAGAGAACAGAAGTTTGATGACATGGATCTCCTTAGGGGTTGGCAGGATGCCTAGCTCCTGAGAAGAAGCCCCTCCAGAAGCAGAGATAATCTCTGATCTCTACCAATACCCTTCTGTGGACCCTTGTAGGAGTCACCTGGTAACCTGGGACCCTAATGTCCTCACTCCTAAAGTGGTACAAGAGGTCCCAGAACCCTAAGATGATATAATCCCTCACCCAATCCCCTTCGAATCTACTTCCATTTCGCAGTTTTCCCCATGGAGGTTGCAATGCCCCTCAGCAGGGTTCATGGCTTTCTCTCACCCTGAGGCATGTGACTGAAGTGTTCGGATGATTGAGTAACTCAATATGACTATCCTTTGGAAGGACAGATATTTACCTGCCCTTCCATGCTGATCCCAGCTCTCAGCCATGGCCATGCATGTGAGGTGCAGCCGTTTGGCTGATAACTTTGCATTTGCACACCAACCCACTGCCGTCTCTTCTGACTTAGGTAGCGTCACTCACCATAGTTTTGGCAGGATTGCAAGCAATTTGGGGAAACATACTTCACTGTGCACACAACACATCATATTCCTGGGGTAATGGCTCTGAGGATTTCTTGTATTGAATATATCAACAGTGCAAGGTATGTGAGCATAGAGCTTTGGAATTAAAAAATAAAAGATCCCAACACATTCTTTTCTTGTTGCATAACATTATGAACTACTTAACCTTTCTGAGAAGCTCAGGTAATTTCTTCCTAAATGGATAGAATAATAGGCAACTACTTCAAGTGGCTGTTGGAAGACTCATCAGGGTAGTAGAAAGCTCTTGGCGCATTGCCAACCCTTAATGCACTCTCAGTAAATGGGAACCATGTCCATTAGCCTTTCCTATTTGTGATGAAAGCAGCCAGGTCTGAGATACTGCAGCATCTGAGAAACAGCAAAATGGCTGAGAGGAAATGACTTAGCAACACATTTCTACCACCATAGCCAGTCCTAACTACATCCCATCCCCACATTATACACAGAGAGAATATGGGCAAATAGAGCAAGATCACCAGAGAGAGAGAAAGTGACCAATCAGAAGATGTCCTGGCAAAGAAGGGGCTCATTCTGGTGATGCTAGGGTTAATCCAGTTTGCTGGTCCATGTCCCATACTAAATAGAAACCAGACCTCTGTGTGTGTGGGTCACTGATGATCAAACCTGGGGCTGTTTCATACAAGAGATCTACCACTAACTTATAATAACCCCAGCCCAGAAGCTAGAGTTCTGATTGTGTGTGACTTCTTCATCTTGTTCACTGTTTACACAAGCCAATATTCCAACCCACCCTTGCTCAGGGAGCCAGCATGGAATTGGGCTCTGGTATCCACATAGGAATCTTATCTACCACATCCATGATATAGGCTATCTTCAACTCTACCACATGTAGGGATGAAAACCTCCTAGCTGTCCCACTCAGGCCATTCTCTTATCTCCAGTGCTTAAGGAGTTCATTGTACTGAATTGAAACTTTTATACATGCCCATGCCTTTGCGCTCTCTCTCTCTCTCTCTCTCTCTCTCTCTCTCTCTCTCTCTCCCTCCCTCCCTCCCTCCCTCCCTCCCTCCCTCTCTCCCCCCCACACACAAATTTGATGTCCATAGTTTCTAGGCCTGGCCTGTGATATAAGGAACATGGTCTATAGATCAACTGAGAGATGGAGATGAAGATAAAGGAAGCAGAGAAGGAAAAAAAGAGAGAAAAGAGGCAAAAAAGAGGAGATACAAAAACACAAAGAAATTAGAGAGAATGAGCAAAGGGGTCAAGACCATGATGGTGATACCCAGAGAAACAGCTGACCTGAGCTTGTGAGAGCTCACTGACTGGATGGATAGTGGGGGAACCTGCATAGGACCAAACTAGGCCCACTGAATATGGGTGACAGTTGTGAATCTTCGGAAGCCTGTGGGACCACTGGCAGTGGGACCAGGATTTATCCCTAGTGTTTGAACTGGTGTCTTGGAGCCCACTGTCTTTGGAAGGATACCTTGCTCAGCCTAGTTATAGGGGGGGGAGGGTCTTGATCTTACCTCCAAGTGAAGACTCAGACTTTGTTGACTCCCCATGGAAAGCCTTTCTGAGGAGTGAATCGGGGAGTGGTTTGGGGGGAAGGGTGAGGTGGAAGAAGGGGAGGGAGTGGTAATGGGGATAGCTATGTAAAATGAGAAAGGATTGTATTTAAAAAATATTTTAAAAAAGGAATGAGAGAGATTGATTTTGAAGGAGAGGTGAGTTTGAAGGAAGGCGTGGAGAATATGTATCTAAATGCCTCAAAGCAACTAAAAGCAAACCTCAGCCCACTCAGAAAGCACAATGCTCTCCCACCCCATCAAACCCACGGTGGCATCAGGAAGGTAGTGACTCATTGTCTGAGTCACATATTCCCACTCCTGAGCTCAGAAGGTGACATATGTATTCATGGAAGTCTTTCTACCTGCAGAGAAGAGCCCAAATCTTGGCTCCTTCCCAGCCAGGAGATACAGAAGGAAATCCTAAAATACTGGCTTCTGGGAGTCTCTAGAATCTTCTAGAAAGAGGAATTGGAAACTAGCAAGTGCCAGAGATGAAAGACAGGTTCTGGCAAGGTTGATGCCCGTGTCTGTATTTCATCATCTCCTTCTGCCCCTTTTTTTGCGCTCCTCCCCTTGGGCCCCCTTTCTCTGAAAGGCTGGGGTTTCATGCTCATCTTCTCTTTCTCTTTTTCCTGTTTCAGCTTCAAAGAAGCCTCTTCCTCCTACTCCCGAAGACAACAGGGTGAGTGAGGTGGGCTTGTGTGTGGTAAGCCTGTGACCTCCCTGTTTCTCAGATCTGTGTGTGTGTAGTAGACAGTTGCAATTAGGTTTAACACATTGGGTTTGAGGCTATTTAGTGTAGTGGTTCTCAACCTTCCTAATGCTGTGACCCTTTAATACAGTTCCTCATGTTGTGGTGACCCCCCAAACATAAAATTATTTTTGTTGCCACTTCATAACTATAAGTTTTCTACTGTTATGAATTGTAATGTTGATATCTGATTTGTGACCCCTGTGAGCAAGTTATTTGGCCCCAAAGGGGTCTCAACCCATGGGTTGAGAAATGTTTGTTTAGTGTGTCTCTTCACTTCTAGGGTCACTCAGGTCCTATACACAGTCTACAAGCACTGGTACCAAGCTGTCTGTCTGCCTCAACATAGAACACTCCATAGACAAACACCTGATAATTCTTTATATACTCCAAAGCACTTCCGCATGTTTGCTATTTATGATAAAACTGTGTTCTATTCACTTTGAATAGTTATAATTTTACCCTTGCTTTTAAACTTAGCAAACCAAGTACCAAGAAGTCTTGAGGTCTTTCCCAGGGCTACCTGCCTAGGGAATGATGCTGCCCACAGTGAGCTGAGCCCTCCAACATCAATTATAACAAGACAGTCCCCCACTATGTGCTCTATATGACCCCTGTAGAAATGGATCACCATTGTCTAAACCTCTGTGCTAACACTTTTCCTTTAAGGGTCAAGTAGGGAGTTGGGCCTATAGTTACATGAGTAACATGTCACTTCTGTGCCTTCTTCTGGTGCCTTGAACACAGTTTCTCCATCTGCTAGTTCTCTGCAAAGCCTCAGGTCCACAGGCTCTTGGCTGTCTGGAGGGCCCAACCCACCACCTATTTCAAGCTCTATAAATACCAAGACTTCATTGTACTCAGAGAATGTATGACTTCCCAACACTACCTCACCTTCCAGCCAAAAGCTCAATCTTTTTCCATGTTTAACTTTGTTCCCAAATCTGTCACTCAGTCTCACATGTGCTCATTTTGACCTCTGGTGATTGTTTGCCTTATGAACTAGCTGTTCTTCATGTCATTAATATCTCATCCTAAGTGAAATACGGTATGTGTCTTAGTTAGAGTTTCTGTTGCTATGAAGAGACAGAATGACCACTGCAACTCTTATAAAGGAAAGTATTCAATTGGGGATGGCTTACAGTGTCAGAGGTTTACTCCATTATCATTCTGGTAGGAAGCATGGCAGCATGCAGGCAGACATGATGCTGGAGAAGGAGCTGAGAGTTCTATATCTTGATCTGCAGGAAGCAGGAGACACTCTCGGCCTTAGTGGGTGTAACTTGAGCATAAGAGACCTCAAAGCCTGCCCCAACAGTGCTTACTTACTCCAACAAGGCCACACTTCCTAATAGTGTCACTCCCTATGGGCCAAGCATTCAAACACATCAGTCTGTGGGGGCCATTCCTATTAAAACCACCACAGTGTGGGACAGAGGCATAGGTCAAGGTTTCTGAAAAAGAAAGAAAGGAGCCATGTGTTACCGTAGAGGGAGCATTGAGCTGAACTCTCTGGGAGCTGGCTATGCCCATTCCCTGCCTTGGGATCTCATTCCACATTCTAAATAAAAACATTGGCAAAATGGGCTCTTGAGGGAATTCCAGCCCTGGTAACTTCTAATTAGATGTATCTGGGTAGACCCACAAATCAAATATGCCAATATAGAAACCAGTAGTTATCTATGAAAAGTACATGGCTTCTTGGATTTCCAGGATCCGAATTTACCTCACAGAATGACAGAGGTACGTACGGCTGCTGTTTGCATCTGTCAGCCCCATAATTCTAACTCATAAAGAGTGCCAACTTGAGAAAAGCAGCTGTCTCTACAAATGGCCCCAGTGGATGAAGGGAGCTGGCGTGTTGACCTAGTCTAAATCCAGGACCCCAGGGACTCACCCCCCTTCTTACATCTTTGTTTGGTTTTGTTGTCTCTTCCCAAGCGATCACTTCTGGAACCTGAAGAATCCGTGGTCATTGCCTTGTATGACTACCAGCCCAATGACCCCCAGGAGCTTGCACTGCAGTGCAATGAAGAGTACTACCTGCTGGACAGCTCCGAGAGCCACTGGTGGAGGGTTCAAGACAAGAATGGGTAAGACAAGAGCATGGTTGCTATGGGAACGAAGCAAATATGGGGAGGAATATCCGTGTCCTTCAGCTGCCCTGAGGCTGAGTTAGGAAAGCAGAGCTGAGCACAGTGGGAGGGAGAGAGGAGAGAGCTGGTCATTTCTCTTCTCCAAAGTAGCAGAGAGGCTTGCCATACTTACTCCCTGTGCCCATCTTAACCCTTCCCTGTCTTCAACCCATCTAAAACCCCTCAGATTTCCACTGGATTGACAGTTTGGGGGCTTGGCAACTTGCTCTGTGATGTTCTTAAGTTTTTAAATAAATTACATTGTGAAGTAAGTGGAAAGAAAAGGTGTATCAAGATGGCACAGAGTATCAGTTAGGTTAGAAAGTCTCAGATGACACCAGAGAATTCATTATGAAAGCAAGCATTAAAAGATATATAGAGACAACAAGGTTCTACAGTACTAATGGCCTACTCTGGGGTTTTGAATGGAAAACATCTCATGAGCACTTCTCTAATCTAAAACAATTACTGTGATCAATATCCTTATATATTAATATCAAGTGTTAATATTATGAAATTATTATTAATTTTAAAACAAGAAAAAGAATATATTCTAGTACTGAAACATCACTATGCCATGTCAATATTTCATTTTTTTCTTAAAAAAAAAACCACTCAAGTATGTGTATCTACCATGCATGATACCCTTGGTTCAGTTCTCCGCAATGAAGAAAGAAAAGAAATTTAGAAAGTAAACTCACTGTAGAAAGAAGCATACATGAAAAGTCATCAACTCCATAATCACTGCTAAAACTTCTGTGTGTGCCCAGACACAAGAATTGGTCATAACAAGTGCATTTTGTGTATTTTGCTCAAATGATCCATTCCCTTCTTTGCCTTTATCTTCGTATCATACCTCTTAAAAATCTTTTCATATTAATACATACAAAGTCACCTCTTTCTAACATGTGAGTGTTCTGCCTCAATGTATATATGTGTATGATGTGCGTGATTGATAACCACGGGTATCAGAAGAGGACACTGAATCCCCTCAAACTGGAGCTACAGATGGCTGTGAACTACCATGTTGGTGCTTTTAGGAGTCAAACCTAGGCCCTCTGCAAGAGCCAGAAGTGCTCTTAATCACTGAGCCGTTTCTGCAGCCCTTCTCTGTTATGTTGAACAAAGCTTCAGTGAAGACCTGGCAATGT
Organism: Microtus oregoni; assembly: GCF_018167655.1. NCBI lineage: Eukaryota > Metazoa > Chordata > Mammalia > Rodentia > Cricetidae > Microtus > Microtus oregoni. The sequence continues at coordinate 2,728,382 of NW_024543086.1, forward strand.
TTATGTGACATGACAAGCTTTTGGATGTGTACACATGTGCACACATATATCTCAGTTATAACTATGGAAATGTTAAGTCAGAGTATATGATGTTTTAATTTTAACAGATAATTTCTAATAAAATTTTACCAAATTAGCATACCCCCAACAGGATATAGAAGAGCCAGTAGGCTAGTATTAAGGTTTGAAAGGCCGAGAGAAGGGTATTTTTGTTCATCTTGTACTTTGGCAGAATCAGGAGGTATTTTAGATGGAATCAAGTATAAATCATTCATTTCACTGGTAAGAACTGGAAGCCGACAGGCAGAGGTGGCACATGACATTAATCCCAGCACTTGGAAGCCAGAGACAGGCAGATCTCTAGGAGTTCGAGGCCACCATGGTCTACCAAGTGAATTCCAGGACATCCAGGACTGTTACACAGAAAAACCCTGTCTCAAGAAAGAAAAAAAATAATATAAACTGGAAGCTAAGAGAGCTGAAGGAGCTCTTTACCTGCTTTCTGGTGCTGAGGGATGACTACAAAGTAGCTTCAAGATCTACAAAGCTGTACACAATGTAAAAAGTGTTGGTAATGCTTATTAACTTTTCGTCATATTTTTTCACTTCTATACTATTAATTCCAGCTCAAATGTTCATTTCTATACTATTAATTCCAGCTCAAATATGACATTTGACCTTGGAATCCAGCTTGACCTTGACCATTTTTTTGATCTTATGCAGGATTTTACACTGTACCTCAGGCTGGCCTGTAACTCACTGTGTAACTGAGGCTGGCCTGGAACTCACTGTGTAACTGAGGCTGGCCTGGAACTCCCTGTGTAACTGAGGCTGGCCTCACATTCACAGCTCTTTTCCTGCTTCAGCCTCCTGAGTCCTAAGATCACAGGCGTGGACTCTCTGCTCAGCTTGACTGTATCCTAGATCTCATGGTTCTTTCTCTGAAGATGCTCAGCTATGAAGGTCTTAAACTGAAAAGTGTACAGCACCAACTGGGAATGATCTTTAGAGACCTGTGGTTGGAAAGATGGGTTCTTATGTCTGACTTTACTTTGATTTCCATACTGGAAAATAATGGCATAAAGTGGAAAAATACTGATTATCACAAAAATTAATTATAGAAAATGAAGACTGAAAGATATTTTTTCCAGTAGAGGAAATTTGATGATGAGAACAGCATTCAGAGCCTTTAAAGTAAACGGCCACTTATTTATTATTATAGTTTGTATTTTGTGGTGGAGTGTGCTGCTTTCGCCGGAGCTTACCTTTGCTACTTTAATCAGCTGTTCTACCCCCAAATTTTTATATGTTTTATCACAAGTGTCAAATAATGTGAGACTTCCCATTTTTAAGTGACTTTAGTGGATTAAATCTATTAAATCAAAATGTAAAAATCAGTTCTCTGCATGTCTGAACACTTGTTTTCCTTTTTACAGGCATGAAGGATATGCACCAAGGAGTTACCTGGTGGAAAAATCTCCAAATAACCTTGAAACCTATGAGTAAGAGTCTTCCATTTTTTTTTTACTTATCATTTACTTATTTGTCTATTTGTTTGTTTGTTTATGAAGACAGGGTCTTATTGTGTAGCCCAGGTTGATCTGAAATTCACTATGGAAACCAGGCTCTCCTAAAGCTCAGTGATTGCCCCACCCCTGCATCCTAAGTGGTGGGGATAAAGACATGTGTCAGCACACCCTGCTTCAAACAGTTTTTTTAGAACCATGGTACTAAAGTTTTTTTTTTTTCTTAAGTCAAACTATTGGTTGGCTTTAAAAGTTCCCAAAAATCCCTTTTTAAAAAATCTGTTTTATTTTATTCTCTGATGATTGTTTAACCCAAATGGGGGGAAAAAGGAGTGTGGTCAGTACACTACATTCCCCTTTTATTAAGAAATGATTCTTGGTATCTTGAAAAATATTCTGTAGAAGAGAAATCTTTTAATGAGAATCCCGAGTATGGGTCACTTGAGAAAGAAAATCCCTTTGAATATTGGATAAAATATCAACTGACTTAAAACATAATTAAACACAATATTGCCAATATCAGGACAACATTCAAACTCTCAGGTAGTATCTGCTTAGGCTGTGCTATGTTTATCAGTAAGCCATCACTTAGGAGAAAAGTTTCTGGGCTCAATTTTAGTGGAAAAGTTAAGTGTTTGTTTGGTAAAATTCGATAGAGTGTACAAGTACCCACTGTGCATGTGTACTCCCAGCTCAGAGGCTGGAAGGTCTACAGCTACCACTTTGATCTTGTTTCTGAATGGCATCCCCACCAAAGAGAACCGTGACTTCTGGAGGCAGTGGGGCATGAGGACTCCTAGGTTGAGGCGAGGAAAGAATAAGATGAGCTTGGGATGTTTTGTTGCACTAAAAAGTAAAGAATTAGTATTTTTTGAAAAAATATTTCAGTGATTTCATTACAGAAGTGAGTGTTCTAAAGCTTTGCTAACCGGAATGGGAAAATTTGAGTATCAAAATAAATAAGGATAGTAGTGGACTGTAACTCATTGAATGAAATAATAACCCGTAATAAATAGGTTGATTGTAAGTAATTAAATAAATGAGACAAAGCTCTTTCTTAGGAGAATGCCTACTAATAGGTGTAGGAAGTTGACAAAGCTTGAAAACCACCATTTGTAACTCTTAAGTATTAGTTCTGGCAAAGTCAATGAATGTCCCAACCAAGGAGTGAAATGTAATAAATATAATAAAGGGTTTTTTTTAATAGGCTCAAAGTAATCCCTTCCTAAATCAATTGTAACTATAAGATGGGGATAACTGGTAGACCCCATCTTATGATCAACACTCATCTCAAAATGGCTCTAAAATATTGTCCATTATTATCCCTGTTCCAAAATATATAAAATACGAATTTAATTATGGATACTGTACCAAGTCAAAATTAAGGAATATTCTACAAAATAAATGGCCATAAAAATGTTTTGTTACCAATACAGTATTGGGGAAAGTAATACAGCTTTGATAAGGTCTGCAATTAGACAATTTATAGAGATACTAAAATTCATTATTAAATTGATAATGATAAGATAGTAAACAGATCACTGAGTACTTAGGCATAAAAGTCTACTCTCAAGTAATACTAAAAATTAATTAGGGTTTCTGGGACAGCTCGTGTTAAGGGCTTGCTGTGCACTGATGCCCTGAGTTTGATTCCCAAATGTTCATAAAGTGAAAGGAGAGAACTAGCTCCCACCACAAAGTTGTACTCTGATCTCACACATGCATATGCATACACACCACACACACACACACACACACACACACACACAAAATAATAGATCAATATAATAATTAAATATACCCATCCATATGCCTAAATTATCTAGAGAGAATAGTAGATATATAAGCTTTCGGCCACTGATTCATCTAGAAAAAAAGTCAATGGGAGTTCCTTTGTACTGTTTTTAAACTTTTATACAAGTTTGAAAATTTTAAATTTTATTATTATTGTTTGTATGCGAGAGTGTGCTTGCATGTGCTGGGAAGGATGTGTGAAGGCCAGAGAACAACTTTCTGGAGTTGGTTTTCTCCTTCCACCTCTAGGTTCCCATAATTGAACTGTCTCAGCAATTGCTTTTACTAGCTGAGCCATATTGCTGCCCCAAAATACAGAGTTGTGGAGCCCAGGCCCAGTAGGTACATCTACAAAACACTCCCCTACCTGCGGTTCGGGGAATATTGTAGGAAATGGGCAGAAGGATTGTAAGAGCTAGAGAATTTGGAAGTTTGCTTTGAGATTGTGTCTCCTAACAATGTCAGAAGCTACACCCATAAAGCCCTACCCACACAGCTGCCCAACCGTGAGCTGGACAAGGAAGGAGGACAGCCATGAACATACCAAACTAGGCGGGGAGAGCCTCACAAGGCCTCAGCCCTACCCAGAGAGCTACAGGCACCTGAGTGAAGAACCAACAATTCGTTGTCCAGTGCCAAACGGTCAACCCTAAAAACATACATACAGGTAGCATTATACAGACCTAACGGTATTCAGTATAGTATTCAGTACAGTAACAATTAGTGACATAAGAGGCTTTGAATTGGAAACAGATCAGGAAGAGATAGGCGGGAAGGTTTGGATGAAGGAAAGGGAAGAGAGAAGTGTTTTAGTTAAATTATAATCTCAAAAGTAAAGGAGAGGAAAACAAGATAGCTAACTATGAACCTGGGAATAAGCTAGTCAACAGCATTCCTCGGTCATTTCCGCTTCGAACTCCTCCCTGGAGGTCCTGCCTTGGCTTCCCTTGATGAGTGTAACCTGAAGATGAAATAAAGCCTCTCCCAAAATAAAAAATAATAAATAAATCGGTACTCACTAAATATGTAACATCGTAGAAGAAGGGTGTTAGATAACCAGAACTTCCACTAGTCCAGTAGGATTCTTGCTAGTTCAGTTTGGCCAATGTAATGTTTTTTGCAATCTGAATAGATTCTGGTAAGCAAGTGCTGTCATCTTCCTAAGAGTGTCTCTCGATGCTTTGATATGTGTGAATAGCCCTTCCCTGAGCGGAGAGATGAGTCATCCTTTCCAAGAATGTTTGTGCTGAGATGAAACAGATGAGAGAGAGATGCTTAGCTGAAATAATCGTTTTATAGTCAATGCCTTTGGAGGAAAAAATCCGTTATTTCAAGTGACTACTTGGCTGAATAACTGTGTTTGTTTTGGCATTTGACCAAAATCCCTTTGTTTATGATTCGAGAAGCAAGTTCAAAGCCTCAATAAAATAAAAAGCCATAGAGAATTGATGGAACTTTGGGGGCAAGTAAAAAAATGTATATCTCTGACCTAAAGGAATTTTAAGACATTTTCTTAATAAAAAACATATGGTCTGTGCACCAGTTTGTACCATGCCAGCTTACATTTCCTGGGTTATGAAATCCCAGCTAGAAAATAATATGACATAAGAAAACATTCTGATATTTAATATGTAGCTAGACATAGAAAAGCTATCCAGACATTTTATTCTTTTTTTTAAAAAAAATATTTATTTATTTATTATGTGTACAGTATTCTCAGTATTCTGCCTGCATGTATGCCTGCAGGCCAGAAGAGGGCACCAGACCCCATTACAGATGGTTGTGAGCCACCATGTGGTTGCCGGGACTCGAACTCAGGACCTCTGGAAGAGCAGGTGATGCTCTTAACCACTGAGCCACCTCTCCAGCCCCAGACATTTTATTCTTTAACTTAATGTTTACTACTTGCAGGTGAGTTTTGCATAATAACCCAAAAATATACCATGTGGTAAGAGAACCATGGGTTAGTAGCTTAGCTGAATTCAGGGTTCCTGCCTTGGTTTAGAGGCAGGACTTTGGACAGGTTGCAGTAGTCTACTATTCCTGGTGGTGTGTTTCATGACTTACAGTGTATCCTGAAATTGCAGGTAGCTCTGAACTCAGTATATACTATGTGTTTCCTTCTATGTACACCTTGTGTTAGGGTTTACTTTAAATTAGATACATTGAGAGATTAACACCAATGGCTAGCGATGAAATAGCACTTAAAACAATATACTATCACAAAGTTGCCATCATAACTACTCTTGCATAGTGCTGAGTCACTTGAACACAGACGCAACAATACTATGGCAGTCTATCTGGTAACCCACACAGCTACCAAATGACTGATAGATAGTGTATGTAGCAGGTATGTTGTCTCTTGGATGACTTATAGCCTAGATGATCACCATGAGATTTTATCATGCTACTCATAACTTATAATGGTAAATTTATAGAACTGTCCATTTAGCATTTTCTAAGACTGTGGGTTGACTATGGGTAACTGAAATCACAAAATAGCAAAACTGTACGAGAGAGGCTATGCACCCCATGTGAGCTCTGATTCCTTCCTCTGGTAAAGGAAGGGGTAGGAAAAACAGAGGCAGCCAAAACACCATACTGCAGACATTCCTCTTCACTCCCCATGCATACAAGTAGACCTCTTTCTGTGACAGGGACACTACTGTCCGCTGAAACCCAACTTGTTTCACACTTTAGATCCGCAGATCTAGTAACCCATACACATTGCTTGGAGCTTGGATGGGACAAAGCATGTTTGCCGGCTGTCAGCTTATCTCTGGGAGCCCATGAGGTGTACAGTTTGCTCAGCCATACTATGTTTTTTGTTTGTTTATTTTGTTGTTGTTTGATATTTTTTAAAGACAGGGTTTCTCTGTAGTTTTGGTGCCTGTTCTGGAACTAGCTCTTGTAGACTAGGCTTGCCTTGAACTCACAGAGATCTGCCTGCCTCTGCCTCCCGAGTGCTGGGATTAAAGGCATGCGCCACCACCGCCCAGTTCCCATACCGTGTTTTTAAAGCTCAAGGGAATCCCCTGGGTCTCTTATTCTTAGATACCCTCAAGTAGCCATACAAATTTATTAGATACTATTCCTTCCCCACCTAGAGCTTCTCCTGATTTATTAATTTCCAAAACAAATTGTCAAAGAATGATCATTCTACTTTTATTGCAGGCTTTCTGGTCCAGAAGTGAGACCACCCTGTAGACTTCTTTTACCAATGTCCTTCAGGCTTCTAGGGAATTACTATTCAAGTGCTGGGGAGCATGAAGGTTACAGCTCTGAGTCTTTTGTTCGTATTGGGCTTCTTTGTATCTTATCTATGGTTGCAGTAATTCGATTGGATACTTTAAACTACGCTTAATGGCTAGAGTGAGAAGGGATGGGCAAGGAAGGGGGCTGAAAGAGAGACATGGTCAGTTTGCTCACACCATATGGGACTATTGACCAACTTGCATGTGTGCATATCCACGTGGTCTACAGACTGTCCTGCAGGTACACAGATGCATGGACATTGAATAACCTGCAGAGCCATTTCCTGTCTTTCTTCTCTTTAACCCTGAGGGGTCCCTTCTCCCCCATCCACACTTTTCTCTTTTCTAAGCTGTTAGGATGGTCAGGATGAGTCTCGGCATTGAGAACATGCAAAACTTCATTCTTAAAAATTATTCCTGTTTTTTTTTTCATTTATTAATTACATTCATCAATTTCACAAACTTTGCAAAGTCTGGAGGTCCAGCCTTAAGAAGAAAATATGGCAACTGTTTTTGAAAGATACTTGCTAAACTTGTAAATCACTATTAACTTTTTTTATGGCTGCGTAACACCCTCCTACTTACAGCCACCCACTGATGTATGAAATGGGGGAGGTGAATGTTTCCTGCAGCACTATCATGGAAATTTTCCCACTTTCATAAAAGTAGAAAGCACAATATAAAGTAAGCCCTGAAACTCTACTTTAACAATTACCAGTATTATGCCAACTCCTGCTTCATTTTTTTTTTTTTAAATTCTCCTGGAAATGATCATGGCTTTCTTTTTGAGTTTGAAAGCACTGGTAGAAACAGAAAACCAACACGTGATTTTCCAGCATCATCTTTTGTAGATAAGCGATGGAGTTTTCAAGCTGTGACACATAACTTGTTTTTGGCTTCCAGGTGGTACAATAAAAACACCAGCCGAGACAAAGCTGAAAAGCTTCTCTTGGACACGGTGAGTCTCCTTCAAATTGTACGGTTTCCAGCCATGCTGTGGTTCTGCTGCTGTCGTAGATTCTTGTGTTGACTTACGGTGGCTTTCATGTCTGAGGACTATTAGTGTCAGAAGGCATAGGAGAGGAAACTTGGGGAGGTAGCAGGTCTCTGCTGACAGTTGCCGCCAAGTGGCTTGGCTCAGAGTGTCCTCAGGACTGCTCTGCTTTGCTTTGTCTCAGGATCAGCTCCTGCCTGAAGGGGCTGTAGTTTACAGGAATCGGACAGTTTTCTCCTCCATGGTCTTGTCCGAGACCATGCAGTCTGGCAGAGGGACTGACCTCTCCCTGGGATCTCAGAGTTAAGGGAAAGGAGGATGAGAAGAAAGAAAGCAGAATGGGTGGGATGGGTACCTCTGTTCTGCCATCAACTGAGAAGGTGACTCTAGGGATTTCTCCTCTGCCTTCTGGACCCCATTTGTCAGTAAAGACAGATTGAGCATCTGAGTATGCCTGGGTGCCAATGACCTGTTACCCCCATGGATGCTGCCCCTGTACTCTCCTGGCCGTGCGCACACAGTCACTGCCATTACACCTGGGCCCCACCGGCAGCCAAGGTTCAGTGGAGAGCTAGAGGCAAGTGGAAGGGAGACCCAGATCAGAGAGTTGGAAAGCATTCCCCTCTCCCAGGGGGAGAGAACCTGAGCTGAGTCCTTCCTGGATGCTTGTTTCTCCTTGGTTCTCAGCAATTAACCATTTCCTGTGGTTCCCAACAGACCTCATGCTACAGGTATTTAAAATGCAGATTCTCAAGGGGGCTGTGGGATGGCTTAGTGGGTATAGGATCTTGCTATCAAGACCAACAACCTAAGTTCAGTACCCAGGACCTGAATGATGGAGAGAAAGACCTGACTCCCACAGTTGTCCTCTGACCTCTACATGCATACCATGGTACATACGTTCCACCCTGTCCCCCCCCACACACAATAAATAAATGTAACAAAAATACAGATTCTAAGATTCCATGGTAGATCTGCAGAAACAGGACTTCCAAAAGCAATTCTCAGAAACCATGTTTTTTGTTTGTTTGTTTAGGCCAGGTTTCTCTGTGTAGCCTTGGCTGTCCTGGAACTCACTTTGTAGATCAAACTGGCCTCAAACTCACAGAGATCCACCTGTCTCTGCATCCTGAGTGCTGGGATTAAAAGGGTGCGCCACCACCGCCCTGCTCCTGTATTTTCTTGATGGGTTTAGGATGCAAATGTAGCCAGCTCATCTCATTCCTCAGCCTGTAATGCTGGTAAACAGTAAAACTTGAGTCACAAAAACTAGCTACAAAGAGCACACGACTAAGTCCCTGCATTATGCTGTTGAAACAAGGGCATTTACATTACATCCTGCCGCATCTGTAGCCAAGACAGTGGAGCGCTTTAAGTAGCCCACATTAATGGCAAACAAAAGCAATTCCTGTGGTTGAGCAGTACTTTTTGAGGTATTTAAACATATTTGCTTGCCCATGCAGTTGAGACATTCTTTCTTGCTATACATTAAATTCACTTACCAAATTCTCTCTTCCTTCTTAGGGAAGTGTGAAGGCAAATTTCAGAGGGGGCTCCCTGCTTCAGTCTGGGTTCTCGACAGTTAGAATGGGATAAGACGTTCTTACTTTTCTGTGTGCTTGCTTTCTGACTCAACAATGTTGTTCCTCCAGTGTACTCAGTCTTCTTGTCTAACAAGTGTCTGACTCGGAAGAGGTGGGTTATGTTCATTTCCCTGTTATTAACTAAAGCTTCCACGTTATAGAGTATATGTATGTGTATGTGTATTTCTCCATTTTACTTTGCTTAGCTACCCCAAACTGTATCTAGGACAAAGTAGTTACTCGGAAGCTACTTGCTGCAGCAGTGAGTTCACCCAATGCTTGCTCTGTGTTTTTAAGCTAGTATCCATATCTAGGAACTTAGCTGACCACGCGTGTCCTTGGGGAAACTTAGAAATACAAGCTCAGGCCTAAAGACATGACTCGATGGCTAAGAATACTTACTGTTCTTGCAGAAGATCCAGGTTCAATTCCCAGCTCCCATATGGCTGGCCACAGGGGATCCTGGCTGGTCACAGGGCCTCTGCAGGCTTCTGTATATAAACTCATGTAAAAGCATGCTCATAGACATAAAAAAAATAAAACATCAACACCCCTTCCCAAAATAAAACTTCTGAACTCCAGGCCTATCCAGTCAGAACCTCTCCAGGGGCCACTCAAGTGATTAGGAGCATGGGAAAGAATCTCCCGCATGTTCTCTCAGGTCTTCAGCTAACACCTTCTTTAATAATCCAATCCTCTGCCTAGCCGTGAGATGGAATTCTTTTTTCTCGTGGTCAAACATTGAGGTGTAAAGTCACTTCTCCAGTGGTTGTGTCTGCACTCGGCCTTCAAACTCAGCCTTTCCTCTCAGTCTTAGCCCATCTAGAGAGAGGACCAATTCCTTGTGAGCAGGTATTTCATAACTATCTGCCTATGGCAGCATCTCACACTTTGGGTGACCCACACTTTAGACAGGAGCCTAACCTAGGTTTACCTGTGCCCCCAAGATGCCATCCAAGATGCAGTGTTGACTGAATAACGGAATGAAAGATATATGTCAGAGACATTCTTAAAACATTCTTGGGCATGACAAGACCACAAAGCATTACCCTGTCTTTGACAATAACATACCTTTTCTTTGAGTTTACCTTCTATAAAGTCACCTTCAAATCCTATGGACAGAAAGACACACACACCAAAACGTGTCTCAGATGAAGACAATGTAATGCATGCTTCCAACAGATGCTACACCCCAGCATGTGGTAATAATGGGAACTAATACCCCTAATAGTCCATCCACATCCAGGAACTATTCCGGGCTTGTTGCTTAAGTCTCCCAATAGCCTTGAAAAGGTCATTTTCCAGGTCAGGAAACTGACATGTGTACTTTTAATAAGAAACATTTAGAATTACCAATACTACAAGCTGCTATAGCTAGAATTCCCTTTAAAGACCACCTGGCCCATCACCTTTGTATTAAAGGCTGATAAACTGGGGCCACATTCAGAAAGCAAGTCAGTGGCATGGCCTCACTCAAGATATGCAGGGGCGTATCTTTAAACAGCCAGATAGTCCAAGGAAGTACTTCACTTACTATTTCCTCCTATCCCACCAGGGCCATACACATGCTTCACCTCTTGAAATCATCTTTTCCATTGTTCCCGTTGTATTTTCCTAAGTGAAGCAATAAAAAGCAAACTGAGACCTTGAGTGTGTTGAGAGGAAGTGAAGCCCCACCTGGCAACATGATACCAGTCAGTAACCCCTGCCACACTCTTGTGTGGCGGTGTTTCTGTGGCGACCTCTCGGCTCCTTGCAGGAAGTGTGTGGTAAGGTGCATGCTTCCCTCAGAACTCTTAGCTACTTCGGCTCAAGTGAGACTCCGTGAGGCTTTCACCCAAGGCCGCCTACAGCAGCTACCGTGGAGGAGTGCTGGAGGGAAGCAGAGCCTGACACACTCTGCAGACCTCACGTGACCTCACCTCTCCTTCCCCTAGTGCTTCCAGAGCGCTTCCTCTCCATAGCAGCTGAGGACTGCTATCATCACAGCGCGTCTACAGAAAAACAATCGCTTCTTTGAAAGAGTCACACCCACGCAAACAACCAGGCATTATTAATTAGATAAAAGAGATGTTTATACTCTTCAGAGAGTTGGTGCTCTTTTGGTCTGTTTCTTTCTTTAGAATAAATGACATAACCAGATAAAATCTGCCTCCTCTTGAAGTCTGCGTCTTCCTGTCTCAGGTTTAACCCGTCACATTCCAAGCAGCTGCAATCCAAAGCTGCGCTGTTAGGCAAACGGTCAAAACTGAAGACAGTTTCTCCTGCCTCCCATGTGTGGATAATACCACAAGCAACCTGTTAAGCAAAGTAATCCAGACATAAAGTCTCTGCTCCCAGCGGCTAGAAGGTGACTATCAGCTGATGAGTGGAAAACACGCGTGGTCTGTCCCTACACTCGACTATCACTCAGCCACAAGTAGGAGTGAAGTCTTTATACCTGTCACCACCTAGGTGGGCCTCGGAAACAGTGTAATAAATGAAAGGACCCACTCACAGAAAACCACATATGATTCCATTTACAAAAAAGTCTACAATAGGCAAATCTGTAGTCAGAATGCTTATTAGAATGCATATCAGTATTCTTCTCTGTCTCTCCCTCCCTTTCTCTCTCTCTCTCTCTCTCTCTCTCTCTCTCTCTCTCTCTCTGTGTGTGTGTGTGTGTGTGTGTGTGTGTGTGTTCGTGTGTTCGTGTATTCATGCAAAAATTCTCCTTTCGGACTGAAGGATGGAGAGGCTTCTGTTATTCTACTTTCCCTGTTGTCTGTGTCTATAAACCACAAGACTTCCATGCAAGGTTCCTATCCAATTCTGACCTTCACTTGCGGCCCTCAAAATGTCTAATTTAAGTAAGTCATAATTACCAAGAGCCGCAGGTGTTTCTGACTGATAGGAGAAGAGCTGAAAGTGCGGTTCTTAAAACAGTTCTTGTTTTTCAGCTCCCATCAAGAACGTATGAACTGGCATGCTCATTTGCTCCTGCTGATTCCCTCAGAGCGGGCAAAATTGTCAGGTGCTCCCCTCTCCACCTCTCTCCCGGCACTAGCCTCTCGCCCTTTCTCCTCCAGCCCTTCAGTGAAATCAGCATTCTGGAAGGCGCCTGAGAAGTAAAGCTCTGCCCAGGGACTTAGCAAGCTTCAAGGATAGGTTTTGTCCCCCAGCAGGTGTAGAAGATGTTGGAGCATCATCGAGCAAGAAAAGGTCATGGCACCAAAGTTCCAACTCCAACCCCATTGTGCACTAGCTGCAGACCCAGGGGAAAGCCACCTGCTCCCTCTGTCACTCACTTTGCTGTCCTTGTTGTCAAAGGGGATAATGGCGTCCAGACTGGACTCGGGCATTGTGGAGAGGGTTGGGAAATGCCTGATGAGTCCAGTGCCTGGTGAATGGTAAGAAAGAGGGCCTGTATCTGCCTATCTGTGTAGGACATCACATGAACAACTGCCAAAAGTGTAATTGAGATGGTGGCTGCTACAGCTGAAGGTCTGCTCTGTGCCACTCAGTGCTTCCTCCTTCCATGAGCAAGAAGATGGAGCTGGGTGCAGGAGGTTGGTTTTTGAGATCACTAAACTTTCACACTTTCTACCCAATCCAGGGTAAAGAAGGAGCATTCCTGGTCCGAGATTCCAGGACACCCGGAACATACACAGTCTCTGTGTTCACCAAGGCCATCATCAGGTATGATACTCACTTGCCTCCGAAGAAGGACAGCTGCTTTTGTTTGATGGTTTAGGCACAGCAAGCTCTGCCCATGCATCAGGCAGAGCTGACTAGCAGTGGTGTGGCTTCTGCCAGCGCCCCTGTGAACATAAAGCCCAGAGTTCAAGGGCAGAACTGAAGAGATTTAATAAAAGACAGAGCTGGGTAGACACGGGATCCTCTTCTTGGCTATGGCCAGGCCCGATGGCAGAGTTCTGACATCAGATACTTGTCCCTGTATTTGGTGAGCATGTCAGTTAACATATAGAATGAAAGAAAGGGTTGTCATCTAGAAGAGGAAATAGACAAATGCCAATTCTTGGTCTACTAGTGAAATTACCTACTTGATTGAGAGTTGACAACCCTGTGTGCCAGAAAGATATGTGTGTATGTGTGTGTGCGTGTGTGTGTGTTCTGTCTAGACTCCACATATGAAAAAAAACACTCAGTGCTTGTCTTTCTGAGTCTGGATTATTTTGTTTAACATAATAATTTCCAGTTCCACCTATTCATTTGTGAATATTTTAATTTCTTCTTTTTAATAGCTAGATAAATTTTCAGTGTATATATGAACCACATTTTCTTTATCCACTCCTCTGTTGCAGAGCATCTGTGCTGACTCTGTATCTTGACTATTGTAAATAGTGCAGCCATAGACATGCGTGGTCAAAAACCCCTATGCTATTCTGGCTCAGAGTTCTTCTGGTCCACCCCCAAGCATGGTGTGGCTGGAACACGTGATAGTTCTATCTTTAGTTTTGGAGAAACCTCAATACTGATCTTGATAGCAGCTGCACTAGTTTGTGTTCCCATCAACAGGGTTCTCCCAAACACGCGCACACATAGACATACACACTCACACACACTCACACGCACACACGTAACTCTCTCACACATGTAACTCACACCGCACCAGCATCAGCCGTCAGTTTGCTTGATGTCAGCCATTCAGCCTGGGATGGGATGGAGGACCCCAGCGTGGTTTCCATTTGCACTCAGGGCACAGAGAGTGCTGTTCCCACGTTCTGTGGCTGTGGATGAAGCATTACCAACACCAGCATATCTCAGCACCGTTGCCTCTTACATTCAGATGCAACCTCAGTGTGCTTAAAACAGCATCAGCACCACGGCCAGCCTGCCAAGACTGATACACACACTTGAAATAGTGTGTGCCTATCCTCCTGACGAGAGCTGCCATCCCAGGACAGTGAGCCTAATGCCAACCCATGTCTTTATGCATCAGCATTGCTTCTTGATGATGACTGTATGTTCGTTTGTTTTAAGTGAGAACCCCTGTATAAAGCATTATCATATCAAAGAAACAAATGACAACCCGAAGCGGTACTACGTGGCTGAGAAGTACGTGTTTGACTCCATCCCTCTCCTCATCAAGTATCACCAGTACAATGGAGGAGGTAAGTTCTAGGGGACAGAGCCAGAAGGGGACTCTCACAAGGAGACTAGGGAGGAAGTGACATAGTCCCAGCCTGGTTCTTCGTGCTGCACAAGCTGGCCATAAAGAGTAACTCGAGATGCAAATAAAAACATAAGCAGAAGCAAACCAGCCAAGTTCCAAATCCCTAGATCTTCCTTGCCTACCAGAAGGAACGTCTGCTCTGCAGATCCCCGGGTCACTCTCTGTCATGTGGTTAAGAATCCTCTCACTGGGCTGTGTGAAAATCGTGGTGGAACTTTGGAATTTGAAAGCAGCTGTTTCACCTATCATTCTATTCCTGGCGATCTAACCTTAACAGTTGCTATGGCAAAGCCCTAACCAGCCTTTGACTTTTCTGTCACCCTAGGTTTGGTCACTCGACTCCGGTATCCAGTGTGCTCCTGGAGGCAGAAAGCCCCAGTGACAGCAGGCCTAAGATACGGTAAGCAGCTCAAGCTCCCATACCCAAATGTCTAGGACAAATTCTAAGAAGATTTGCCGTTAGCCTGACTGTTCTCCAGGCTTTAGATGACTTGGAGCAATGGTAGGATAACGATCGTATGCAAATGTGTAAGAAATGTGTGTGTATACACATCTATGAAGACCAAATCAATGTCCTTTGGCTTTAAAGAACGGTTCATTAATGCAGCATTTATTGAGCATCTACTATATACAGAGTACTCTACTAAATGCTATTGGAAAATCTCAGAAAACAAACCTCTAGCACTGTGTTTTCTGCCTTTTGGAACCTCTGTTATAATCTAACTTGTTGGCTTTGGGTCCTCTGCAGGGGCTATGAGCTCTCAGCATCTAGAGGTCTTCACATAATATAATGTTAAGGTGTGAGATCTGGGGCTTTAACTCAGTGACAGAGCACTTGTCTAGCATGAGTCCGGCCCTGAGTTCAATCCCCAGCACCAGGAAAAAAATTGTTTGCTTTAATGCCTTTAGGTAGAGCCTATACCCCGAGGGCCATGGGTCCTACTATGATGTCTGTCCTCCAAAATGCCTTTCCTCCTTGTTGAACTCCCTAGAACCTAAAGGCATTTCAGTTCACATCCCTTGGTCCAAAATGTGCTGTTTGAAGGGGGTACTAATCTAGTCTTTATTTTGTACCCTTTGGTGCTTCTCAAACTTCAGTGGGCATCAAAATCTTTCCAAACATCTATCAAAAATGCTGGTGCCGGGGCACTCCCTGCTCTTATCAGAACACTCCCTGAGAGTGTGGCCTTAGGGTCTACCTTACTAACAAGTGGCCTGGTAATTCTGACCCAGGTGGGCAGGGAAATACTTGGAGAAACACTGCCGTGACTCTTAATACCCAGCCCGCAGCATGTGTGGCAGATGGGGGTCTATACCTCGGCTTGATAGGCACGTGGCTGTTTCTGGGCCTTGCGTCAGGAAAGCAAAAGGTATTGTTAGCCTCCTTCTGAAAGGAAAGCTTCTCTAGTGTTGTTGACTTCTAAGGTGTCCTGCCGGATGAGATCACAGAGATTATTTGGTCAGCCCGCTTATTTTATCAACAGGAAAATCGAGGCCTAGGTCCTTTTACTTGTTTATTAAACACTTATGAGGAGCCTGTCCTGGGGCTGGAGACATGGCTGGGAAGGTAACAGTGCTTACTGTTCCTCCACAAGAGCCAAGTGCATTTCCTGGCACCCACATCTGGTGGCTCATAACGACTTAGAACTCCCCTCCAGGAGATCCACTACCCTGTTCCTGGCCTCTGCAGAAACCTGCATTCTGTGCCTTACACTCACACTAACATACACACATACACATAAGGGAAAATCTAAAAAGAAATCTTTATGGAAAAAAAGGACCTGCTAGAAAGAGCTCACTTTGTGAAGTCCCCTTTGAAGCCACCTCTTCCAGCTCCACTCCGGCCAAATCCTAGCGGAGTGCTGTGAACACAGAGGGACCCTCAGTGAATCAATGAACAACAAGAGCTGCAAATGAAATTCCCTCTGCAAAAATGGCAATAAAAATTTTTAGGTATGGGATTTGTAAGCCTCTGTGTGCTCTGGAGACTGAGACAGTAGGATTACAAGCTTGAGGCCAGTCTGGGATAGATGGTGAGTTTCTGGACACTCTGAGCTACATAATAAGACCCAGACTCTTGTCTGAAGAGAAATATATATATATATATATATATATATATATATATATATATATATATATATTTTAAATAAAAAGGTGGCGTTTTCACCTTTGCCATAATAAACTAGAATTGTGTGTAGAAAAAAAAGAAAAAGAAAAAAATAAAATAAAAAAGCGGTTGGGACCTTATAATGATCCTTTTATTTACATTCTTTACCATACTTTACATCATCTTCCTTTTCCTTCCATGCTCCTCACTCCCACATTATGGCAGTTTCCAAAACATATCCCAGGTTACAGTAATTAACCATTTTTTGAGATATGGTAGCCATAGGCTAGCTAGGACTGTATATATTTCTGAGAGTCCTATATCTATTCATTGCCCACTCCCTCCCTCTCTTTCTCTGTTCCAGGGAAGTGGGTGATCCACCCCTCAGAGCTCACTTTTGTGCAGGAGATTGGCAGTGGACAATTTGGGCTGGTGCACCTTGGCTACTGGCTCAACAAGGACAAGGTGGCCATCAAGACCATTCAGGAAGGGGCGATGTCAGAAGAGGACTTTATCGAAGAGGCTGAAGTCATGATGTGAGTGAAAGCAGGGGTGTGCGGGCATCCTGTGTGGGAGGCTTTGGGCTGTGTGCACAAAACTCCAGTCCGATGTATATCGGGCCCCAGTAGTAGAATCCTACTGCATAGGAAACAACAAAAGAGAGGAGAGAGAGAGAGAAAAAAAAGAGAGAGAGAGAGAGAGAGAGAGAAAGAGAGAGAGAGAGGGGGGGGGGAACCTCATCAGGACTCAGTTGGTGAAGTGCTTGCTATATAACCCCCAAGACCTAAGTTCAATCTACAGAAACCATGTTATAAAAAAAAAAAATAGCTAGGTATGGTGACTTGTACTTGGAGTCCCACTGCTGGGGAGACAGATATAAGAGAGACAGGCAGATCCCAGGCTTGCTGGCCAGCCTAGCCTACTTGGCTAGTTCTGGGTCAGTGAGATCCTTTTTCAGAAAAAGAAAAGATGAGGGCTGGAGAGAGGACTCAGTGGTTTCACTTGTAGCTCACTACCATCTGTATAGTTCTAAGAGATCAGCACGACACACAGGTGGTACACGTACATACTGCTGCTATAAGAGAAAACAAGGCCCTCTAAATTAACATGAGCAAAGCTCATAGGAGCTCACAGTGACTGTGGCAGCAAGCCCAGGGCCTGCATGGGTCTGCACCACATCCTCTGTATATATGCTGTGGCTTCCACTTGAGTGTTTTTATGGTATTCCTGGGTGTGTGAACCAATGGCCTCTGATTCTTACTTAGGCCCTTTCCTTCCTGTTTGTGTCTTGTCTAACTTTAATGTTAGTTTTCGATTGTTATATAATATTTTAATGTTATCCCCTAGTGAAAGACAGAAAGGGAGTGGACCCTGATGGGAGGGTAGGTACGAAAGAATATGGGGGAGTAGAGAGAAGAAAAACTGTAATCAGGATATATTGTGAGAAAAAAAATCTATTTTCAAAAGAAGAAAAAAGTTAAAAAGGAAAGATTGACAGTGTCACAAGAACACCCATGCTTGACCCTTGGCCTACACACACATACACACATTCATACATACATACATACATACAGCACACGCACACACACATGGGAAGGGGGTACACTTGAGCATGATCTAGAGGACCTGCTCTGTGGTCTGGACCTTTATTCTCCTCTCCTACCCATCTCTCCTCAGGCACACACTGGCGTCTGTCCATCTTCATTCATACTACCTGACTCCCTGTCCTCAGCCCTTGGCTTCATGACCATCTTTGGTTTGAGTTTGGAGTTTGTTTCCATTCTCAGAACCGTGAGCTGGATGCCATAATATGTTCAGCACTTTTGGAAGACTAAATCCTGGTCATCACATCTCTTGCCTTTTTTCTTCCAGGAAACTCTCTCATCCCAAACTGGTCCAGCTCTATGGGGTGTGCCTGGAACAAGCCCCCATCTGCCTGGTGTTCGAGTTCATGGAACACGGCTGCTTGTCAGATTACCTGCGAAGTCAGAGGGGCCTCTTTGCGGCAGAGACCCTGCTGGGCATGTGCCTGGATGTGTGTGAGGGCATGGCCTACCTGGAAACGGCGTGCTTCATCCACAGAGACCTGGTATGAGCACGTGCACGGAGCCAACGCCTGCAAGGACAGATAAAGGAACATCTTCCCCTGAAATGTAGTACAGCAAGACCTAGAGAGAGAGCGTTCCTAAGTGACTTGCCCCATGGGGCTGTCCTTCCTCCCAGCTTCAGGAGGTTCCTAGTAGGGAAGTGTTTCCCGAGTGCTCAGATATGAACTGCACCTCAGCCCTTCTTCTAACATACACTCAGTGTTTCAGCTCACATTTTTCCAAAGCGGAACTTCCAACCAGTCCTTATTAGCTTCCCCGTGCCTCAGTTTCCCCCTGGAAAAATGAAGGAAAGGGCAAAGACAGTTTTACTTTGTAAAACATAATATTTACATTTGTTAATTTACAAAGCAATGGGTCTGCTTACACCTTTCCTCTGAGTGTGTCATATGATTTGATCGTATTCAGCTCCCCCGTGGCATCTTTTGTCCCTGGTCTCACTGGCTACCCCTCTCCTTCACAAATAGTTCTGTTCCTACCTGCACATTTTATTTATTTCTTCATCTAGATCCCTTGTGTGAGATTATAAAAACAGCAACAACACATGCTATTTGTCCTTAAGGGTAGCTAGTCCTCTTAACCTGGCGATCCCCAGTTCTGTCCCACTTTTCAGCAACTAAAACCCTCCATCCCTCCTTATGACTGAATAACCCCTCTCCCCCGAGTCTGTACACACTACCTTTTCTTTACACCTTCTCTCACTGATGGGCACTTGGGCCTAAGCACAGTTTCTCCACTGAAATTGTACTAGATAACCTGAGAGACAGCCTGGAAACCTCTGGTGGTGGGGGATCATGAATGTGACTCTCCAGGTGAATATGGAGACACTTTTAAGTGTCTCCCAGGGCTCTTCCAAGACTATACTCTGGGATGATGCCAGTGGCCCATTGGCCAGTCCTCCCCTATTTAGGGCAATTTTAAGAGGATTAGCTTCTGAACACTTTGGTGCTGATCACTTGGGAGGCACTGCAGTCAGCCAGGATCAGCATCGCCTTCTGCGTCAGGCTGCATTCCAGTGAACCACTAGCTGGACAACACTGGATTTCTCTAATAAGTGGGAAGGAAGATAAATTCCTCATCCTGGCAAAGGGGCTTGCACATTCAGCTAACTGGCTGGATTTCCTGCTAGCTCAGCAGCGTTCTGCTGATGCTTGATCTCTGCCCGGCTCTGCAGTGCCTTTGTACAGCAACACAGCAAACACTAACAATGGGAAACTCTTCTGCTACTAGCTGTCCACCCACAGCTTCATCTCTCTTTTGCCTACCTGTCTCTCCTCTAGGCCGCCAGAAACTGTTTGGTGGGAGAAAACCAAGTCATCAAGGTGTCCGACTTTGGGATGACGAGGTAACACAGGGATGTGGTGTCAGCAGACTCTCAGGAGTAACACTCAGCCCTGGAGTGTTCTGACCTCATCCCTGCCCCTTCCCAGGTTCGTCCTTGATGATCAATATACCAGCTCCACGGGCACCAAATTCCCAGTGAAGTGGGCATCTCCAGAAGTGTTCTTTTTAAGTCGCTATAGCAGCAAGTCGGATGTGTGGTCATTTGGTGAGTGTCCTCCTCAGCCCACCCCTGTGCAATCTGGATCTGTGGACCATCTGTTTCTTTCTCAAAGGCAAACAATTCTACTTTGTTCTGGGCCCTGAACAGAGAAAGAACCTACTGAGGGCCCGTGTGAGGTCAGCCTTGAATGTTCAAATGGGCTATAATTATTGCATTTGTTTCTAGAGAGCTTTGAAACAGCAAAGAAATTAAAGATCACAGTGGAGAAAAAGTGTCCCGTAGTAACTTCTGTGAGCTGGGAGGCTGGAGTAGTCCAGAGATTAGGATATGAAGCCTGTGGAAGTAGGACCATGCTGTGCCAGCATCGCATTCCCACACTTGATCCTAGTCAGCATCTGTTACTCTACAGTGGTCTGCTGAGCATTCGATCCCAGGGCTACTCAAGGTGCTGAGGAGCAGGAGGACAGAAGGCAGAAGAGGCTTCTGTTCTCTTGAAGCAAAACTTTTGAGGAGACAGGCAGCTATCACACAAGGTAGCAGTTAGAAGATCCAGTCACATTGGTCTTGGCCAGTGCTGGGAATCAAATACAACAGCAACCGTACAGAGAGTATTTAGGCTGGAGGAAGGGTCTGTTTGTAACTAGCATGGTCTGGAAAGGCCTTTCTAGGAGGTGACTCTTGAACAAATGTGTCCATTCAAATATTCATGACACTGTGTTCCTGACAGGAACCGGAATGTGTAAAAACCTCACTACATCCAGAGAGCAGGAGTTACTAAGTTAGTAACTGTTCTAAAAGTCTTGGGTAGGTGGACGGATGGGTGGGTGGATGGATGGATGGATGGATGGTGTCACCATGTGAGAAAGGCTAAGTGACTTGCTGGATTTGATGTCTGCCTAAGTCATAATTTTTGCATGTAAAAGTGTGCATGAAAATGCAGCAAATAACCTCTGTGGTATGATAACCATAAAGAGGGAACTTTGGAGAGAAATATCTTTAGGTTGACCATGCCATTCTGTAGGAAAGGTTTACTAGGGCACAAACCTCAGTGGTATAAGCAAAGGAGATGCTGTCTAGTCAGATATCTCAAGATAAGAATCAATGATAGGAATTTCTTCACACTGTAGAATACCCATTCCCAAGAGCCCAGAACTTGTTAATTATGAATCTTTCTGATTTATTCTTTAATCCAACCCCATCTCCATGCTTGGCCATTACTCTCTTAACTGGTAGAATTACAGAATGAACCCCGGGGGAGATTGTTCTGGCATCATCTTTGCACAACTGTCCACAAGTGTGGAGGACAGCTAGGGACAGTGTGTGTTCATCTCTCCATGGCTAATGGAGCTACTGACACTGCCAAGGAGGGGCCTCCCAAAGATGCTTAGAGTGCCAGCCATACTTGCACCTCCACCTGCAGACTCAGAATGGAGCCTGTGACATCATAGCACATCAGCCGGGGGATGTTCTGCTGCTCTCCAGAAGATTTGTTTAAAATAACTCCCTTCCTGAAGGGAATCCAGGCATGAGGTTGATAGACAGATAGGGGAAGATTAGAAACAGGTTGCATCACCCGAGCATGGTGGCGCAGGACTTTAGTCCCAGCTCCCTAGAGACAGGGGCATCTGCACAGTGAGTTCCAGGACAGCCAGGGTGACACAGAGAGAAGGGAGGGAGGAAAGAAAGGAGGGAAAGAGGGTGAAGGGAATATAGAGGGAGGGGGAGGGAAAGAGGAAAAAAAGAAAGAAGGGAAAGAAATTTGTAGCGGCATGCACAAACCGCAGCAACCTTGCGACCGGAGAGCCTCCTGCCTGCCTCAGCCCAATGGGCTTTGTCATAGATAAAGTCTCTGCTTTTTACCACAATTGACTTCTTGAAGAAGTCTGTAGCCTGTATGAACCATGCCTCATCCATGTTCAGAAGGCTTATAATAAAGCAGTCACCCCGAGCTGTGTTCCAGCACAACAGCTCGCTTTCAGAAGACACCCCACTAGAAATCCTGGCATCTTGGAATACTGAAGTAGAGTCTGAATTTTCAGGTCCTCGGGCACTGAAAAGTGACCCTAGGAGGAGGGTTGTAGGATGGGGTTCAGAAGTCTGCCATTTGAAGAAGTTTAGGAGCCGATTCTTATTTGGGTGTTTGGCAATGAGACTTGGGGACACTCCATCCCACAGTCCTCTGGACTTACGCGTCTTGCAGATCTCTGGTTAGGACATCAGTAACCTCCCTTCCTCCTGGGAGGTCGTGATCTATCAGTACTGTTAAAGACAAAGCTGGGGCAGATGTAGGGAGACTTACCACCAGAAGGTAAGTTCTCCTCACTCTCTACAGTACAAGTTAAGATTCCACAGATGAAATGCCTGACACCAAGAACGGCTTAGACTTTAGATTCTGGGATATTTGCATATCTGTGTGTGCATTTATAGCGATGGAGAGAGGGGAGTAAAGGGAGAGAGAGCTTGGAAATGGAACCCAAGCCTGGACATGAATTTGTTTCACATACACCTCACAACCTCTCCAGAAGATCTGGTGGCCTCTTCTAGACTCCTCAAGCACCTACACACACGACATATATTCATACAAACACATACTCAGACGCATAAGTAAAAAATAAAGCCTTTAAAATAGAAGTGAATCAATCAATGAAAAAAAAAAATGTTAAGAGGAAGCCCGATAAGCCTCATGGGCCGGATACTGAACCTCTAGATGTCTACCGAGTGGACTTGGACGCTAACTCCAAGGACTCCGTCATTTTTAGATGAGTCTCTTCGGTACATGTGCCCTTTGCCATGAGCTGTTGTTCTGCTCACTGTTGTTCTAGGTGTGCTCATGTGGGAAGTCTTCAGTGAGGGTAAAATCCCATATGAAAACCGGAGCAACTCAGAGGTGGTGGAAGACATCAGCACTGGCTTTCGGTTATACAAGCCCCGCCTGGCCTCCTCTCACATCTACCAGATCATGAACCATTGCTGGAAGGAGGTCAGTACACGAGGTCATCCCCCCCTGTATCATCACACACATTTTCAGGGCCTGCATCTCAAGGGAAAGGATGTCCTAGGAGGATGAGGACCAAGGGCGACCACAGTAAACAGGCAGGAAGTTGTATCTGTGTATATGTGTAATTAGGTCTTCATTATATATCCATATGGTGTACAGTATGATACTTTAATATGTGATCTATGTGTACTGAGCGTGGGGGTGATAGAATCCATGTCATTTCTTCCCACCATTATGTCATCCTTGGAGCCTGTGAGCTCTTCTCTTCTGCCACTCATAAAACACAGCTAGTGGGCTGCAGCCTCCCACTGGGCCGTCCAAATCGAGAACTTTCTCCTTTATTGGACAGTATTTTGGTGCTTATTAACCACCTTTTCATGTCTCTTTCCTCACAGCTTCCCAGGCTCTGAGAACCACTTTTCCACTTTCACATTGGCTTTTCTTAGCTTTACATGTGACAGAGAGTATGAGCTTCTTCCTGGGTCTCACCTTTCACTTGATGTAATATCCTCCAGATTCACCTACATTGCAACCAATGACAAGGGTTCATTCTTCTTCACCGAATAAAGTGCCGTCATATCTATGTGTACACACACATATACTCATCTATAAGTATATATGTATTTGTATATATATATATACATGCGCACACACATGTTTATATGTACATATATATTTATGTATATATCTTATCAGTTCATCGTGCTGACCAAAGTTCTGTTGATGGATACCCAAGTGGATACTCCATCTTAGCTATTGTGAAATATGCAACCAAAAACACTGGCAAGCATGTATTTCTTTAATATACTGACATCATTTTCTTTGAACATGTACCCCTAAGTGGGATAAATTTTTGTTTGTTTAATTTTTTAAGATTTATTTATTTATTATGTATACAGTATTCTGTCTGCATGTATGCCTGCAGGTCAGAAGAAGGTGCCATTACAGGTGGTTGTGAGTCACCATGTGGTTGCTGGGAATTGAACTCAGGACCTCTGGAAGAGCAGCCAGTGCTCTTAAGCTCTGAGACATCTCTCCAGCCCTTGTTTGATTCCTTTTTAAAATTTATTTTTACCTTTCATAAAAGGAAATATTTATTTAGTTTTAGAAAGCCTAATAGTTTTTTCTCTGCACTTTATATTTTACCTTTTTTATTGTTTTTATTGAGCTATATATTTTTCTCCGCTCCCCTCCCTTCCTCTCCCCTCCTGCCCTCTTCCATGATCCCCACTGCTCCCAATTTACTCAGGAGATCTTGTCTTTTTCTGCTTCCCATGTAGATTAGAGTGGGATAATTTTTTAAAGACCCTCAATAAGACAGAATCTCAAAAAGTCTAGTAGCCTCAAGAAAAACCTTAGTCTTAACAGTTGTTTCTTACCATTAACCATGATAAAAAGCAAAAAAAAAAAAAAACCTCCAAACCTCCTTTCTTTGACTTACAAGACTACTAAGTAATGCTTAATCCATAAGTTCACAGAGAGTTTATAACATAAGCAATGAAAGATACAAGCAAGAACACAGAAGAAATCCTATTCACTGAAAAAAAATCTTGAACACTGAAGGAATAATGATACCTGATGGTTACTTGGCAATGCTTTTTTTTTTCTTTTTAGGCTAATTGGGGGAGCAGTTTTTGAGACAGGGTTTCTCTGTGTAGTCCTGGTTGTACTGAAACTTGCTATGTAGACCAGGCTGGCCTCATTGTCAGAGATCCGCCTGCCTCTGCCTCTTGGGTGCTAATATTAAAGGCGTGCGCCACAGCCGCCCAGCCTCTTTTAGCTATGTTTTATGAAGCAGAACTTATGAAAAGACACTTTTAACGTAGATCTTATGCACACACGTTACATGGAGGAGAGGGTACTCAGGAAGGACACACCCAAGAGTGTGGGTGTGGGTTGCTCTAAGATAGTCACCTCAATTATCTTTTTAATTTTTTTCCAACAGATCTTAGAATTCTGTGTATCTAGAAGAACTGAGCAAACAGCTCGAGTAGGTCCCATATTTCCCTTCCTCCTCAGTTTACTTTGCTTACTAGCACTTCATAAGAATTTGGTTCATTACAATCATTTTTAAATAAACACCTGCTGCTCCATCATCGTTGACCAAAGTTCAGAGATTAAGGTTCACTGCTGGTACTGCCCGGTTCAGTGGGCTTTGACAAACACGTAATAGCACAGACCCACCATTATATGATCATGTAGAATAGTTTCGCTGTCCTAAAAATCCCCTTTGTTTCTCCTGTTCGTCTCTGCCCTCACTCCCCAAACCCTGGCAACTATTGATCATTTTACTGTCGACAGTTTCAGCCTTTCCAGGTCTGTCCTGGAGCTGGAATCATACAGTTGTAGCCTTTTCTGACTAGCCTCCTTCTGCTAGTAATATGCATTTAATGTTGTTTTGTGTGTTTTTTGGATTTTATTGTTTATTTATTCTTTATTGTTGAGTAATACTCTGTTGTATAGACATACCATAGCTTATTTATTCATGTGCTTTCTAAAGGAAATCTTAGAAGTTTTTGGTTTCCAGCAATTATGCATAAATTTGCTATAAATGTTCACTGTAAATGCATCCATTCATGTGAATCTATGTGTATACATAAATTTTCAACTCCGTTAGGTAAATGCCTGGGAGTGGTCACTGGATCAAATGGTAATACGTGAGGGTCCAGCCTCGATGGGTTCCTGTGTTCCAGGGAAATGGGCCTGTGGTTTAGAAATGTTAGGCAAGAGAAACAGAGATATGAAAAGATAGTAATATAGAATAGTACCAGGAGGGCAACCCAGTGAATCCTGAATCCTGAATACACCCACATTTATTTTCCACACACTTATGTACCCCAATCCAAAAAGAGGGGAAGAAGGTAAAAGACTGCTTTAACATCACACAAAGGACAAACAGAACAATTACTTGCTTCATTACTTGAAATATCAAGCAACTATTTCCTGAGTTAAGCATTCTGATGCTTTAGGCAGGATGTGCTGCAACAACACCTTAGACCAAGTATCCTGTAGGCAACCACTCCCAGGGTCAAACCGCCTGTCTTAAAAATGAAGGAGCAGGAATAGAGTGGAATTTTCTGACTTTTGGTCAGTGTGGAGTGGATCCACCTCTTTGGGTCATCTTAATAGCCAAAACACCAAGTAACCACACCCTAGGTGGAGATACCTTGTTTGTAGCCATTCCTTAAGTCAGACTTCTTGTCAATAACTTTGAAAGAGCAAGAGTAGGCTTAGCTATCTGACCTTCAGTCAAGGTGGAACGGACCCCATTTTGTGGGCCTGCACAGTAAGGCTAGTTTTGTGAAACACCACCAGGTTTTCCTTTTTGTGTTCTTACCAGTGATGAGTGATTCTGGTGCATTTTGTTTTGGTTTGGTTTGGTTAGGTTTGGTTTGGTTTGGTTTGGTTTGGTTAGGTTTGGTTTGGCACTATGTAGCCCTAACTGTCCTGAAACTCACTATATAGACTACCTAACCTTGAACTCACAGAGATCCACCTGCCTCTGCTTCTGCCTTCTAAGCAAAGGGATTAAAGATGTGTGTCACCATACTCAGTCATGATGCTTCTTATATACATCAGTACTGGTTGTGTTGATATCCACCCTTCTTACAGAGGAGGGGTAGAATTTTGTTTCCTGTTGTCTGGATTGACATTTATCAATGGCTTGTCATGTTGGATATCTTTTCATGTTTATTTCCCACCTCTAATATTCTCAACGAAATGCCTGCTCAGATTTTTACCCACCATTCAGCAGGGTTGTTTATTCCATATAGCTGATTTTAAAAAGTTCCCTATCATTATATGTTTTGCAAATATTTTCTCCAGGCCTACAGTTTATTTTTCATTCTCTTGCTAATGTCTTCAATTTTTTATTTAAAAAAAATTTATGTTTGTGCCTGCGCATGTGTCTGTGTGCCATGTGCATACAGTTTTCACAGAGGACAGAAGTGGGCATCAGATCCCCTAGGACTGTAGTTACTGATGATTGTGAGCTGCATGTGGATGCTGGGAATCAGACCTGGATCCCAGCAAGTGCTCCTAACCATTGGTCCATCTCTTCAACCCTTACTGATACCACTTAAATTATTTTTATTTATTTTGTGCCTATATGTATGCAGGAATGGGGGAGAGGGCATATACTGTTAGTATGTACCCATGGAGGTCAGAAGACAATTTGCAGGAGTTAGTTCTCACCTTGCCCCTGTGGGTCCCAGGGATTGAACTCAGATTGTCAGGCTTGGTGGCAAGTGCCTTTGCTGCTGAGCCATCTCACTGGCCCTCTTGAGAGCATCTCTCACAGAAGTTTTCCAGTTTTAACCAAGTTCAGCATCATTTTTTTCCATGACTCACACCTTGAAGTTATAGCTCACAACTCATCACAAAACCCAGATCTCTTCCGAGATGATTTTATGAAAATTTAATTTTATTAATTTTGTATTTTTTAATTAAAAACTTATTGCATCATATTTCTCCTTCCTTTTCCTCCCTCCAGTCCCTTCCATGCCTCCTCCCCCTTTGCTCCCTCTCAAAAGCGTGGGCTTTTTAAAAAATGCGATTGCTACACTCACACACAAGTGTGAGTAAATATACAAACAAAACATATTCATTCCACTTAATGCTGCTTATATGTATAAGATTTCAGAGATGACCACGTGGCCTTGGAAAACTGCCTATGGGGCTCCTCCCTGG
The DNA here is from genome assembly GCF_018167655.1 of Microtus oregoni. Taxonomy (NCBI): domain Eukaryota; kingdom Metazoa; phylum Chordata; class Mammalia; order Rodentia; family Cricetidae; genus Microtus; species Microtus oregoni. The sequence continues at coordinate 2,756,112 of NW_024543086.1, forward strand.
GGAGGACTACTTCTCCCACTCTCAGCATCCCTTAATTGCCCGTGGTTCCCAGTCTAGGGTGCTGTCCTGTCAGATTCTCCCCTGCCATGTTAGCAGGTCTGTTGATGGTGTACTTCTGCAGATCTTGTTGAGGCAGCCATATTGTTGAAGTACCATGGGGAAAGCTTCCCTGCCATTTCTAAAAGACACACTCTCATAGCAGATTTTTCTGGTCCTCTGTCTCTTATTGATCCCCCTCCACAATGTTTCTGACTTGTGTTATGGGTGTGTTAGTTGGGGCTATACACTTGTTCCCTGCATTTGACCACTTGTGACTTTCTGTAAAGGCCTCCGTCTGTTGAAAATGGATGTTCCTGATTTTGATGTTTATGAGGAGTAAAAGCTATACTTACCTGTGGGTATAAAGATCGATATTTAGAACGCAGTTAGGAATTAAATTGGTTTAATAAGGTGACAGTAGTAGTTTCTTCTCTAAGGTCTATGACGTCACTAGCTCCAGGTAGTTGGGCAAATTTCCAGGTGTGGTTTCCCTCCTGATGAGTCATCTTTAAGTCTAATAGAGCTGGTGGTTACTGCCAGGTTATGAGTGCCACTATTGCACCCATAGGGTTATCGTGCCATGCTCACCGTTGGTGTTGTTTGTAGGCATCCCAAATGGGTAGGACTGTCAGTTGCCACCCTCCCTTGGAAGACTGCATAGCGCCTTTCAGTATAATGAAAGCTAGACCTGAGGGAGGAGGCTTTCAAGGCAGATCCAGCTTGGCTCCTCAAGGCCTTGTATCCAGAGGGCGTGGTGTCTTAGCAATAGGCACTTGCCTTCAGCCTCTGGGAGGCAACTGAGGGCAACAGCAAGTCTAGATTGTTTGGGGAGTCTCTTGGCTTCCCATAAGCAGCAACTCTATAAGGAGTTTCTCATGCCTGGTTTTTGTTAGGTAGTCTATGGCTCATGGTGAGGATGGGGGGAGTACTGTCAGGCCAAGTGGTATTACTTCATTTATGCTATATACCAAGAGGTATTACCAAGTGGTATCACGTCATTTATACATATACTTCATATATGCATACAAACAGACTTATATGCATTGCATATAATTTTAGGTAAATGAATGATATTATTTCTGATGACCCTTTCCAGACATCCTCAGCATTATTCACAGTTGACGTTCTCTCTCCCATCCCCAGTCAAGGCTGCCTCCCCCGTTTCACCCATTTCCCTCTCCCAATCATTTGTCTTATAGTTCCACCTTTCACATTCAGGCCCATCTTAGACTAGGGTCTGCTGGTCCTGTAGGGTGTGCCGTTACAGCACTGTCTGTTGTCCCTCCATTCTTCCCATGTCTACTTGCCGTGTCCCTGGTCTGTTTCTAGGCCCTCTGTTCTCCTGCCTGATCCACTGCTTATCCGTCACACTATCACGAATCCTCTGACTTCAGAGGAAGCCCTGAGCTTGGGTGGTCTCAGTCCCCGCTCTACTTTTCTTTGCCGTCATTAGTATTAGTTCTAATTAGTATGTCTTAGTCCCCTGAGAGTTTTGCCTCTCCACATACATTTCACAGTCAGCTCTTGGCCACCACAGAATCACTTGCTGGGAGCTTTGGTTCACGTTGCACTGAATCTGTAGATCAGGTAGTAAAGAAGTGACTACGGAATTTAAAACTAGGCCGCCTGGTCTCAGACTCTCTGTTATGGACAGTAAGAACATCCTTCCTCCAAGACAGCCCATGTGGGAAGACTTTAGGGCAGATGCTGCTATTGGATTCGGATCTGCTTTGCACTTAGGCAGGACACACAGGTATAGGGAACTCACAGAGCTCTCTTTGTTACTCTGCAGAAACCAGAGGACCGTCCACCTTTCTCCCAGCTGTTAAATCAGCTGGCTGAAATCGCAGAATCTGGACTTTAGCAGGGATTCGTTGACCAGCCACAGCCGTGTATCCTGAGCGAAGGAACAGTGTCCTTTTTACAGAGCATTAAAAGCTGCCAGCAGCCCAGGACCCCGCACCGGTGCCTGGACCATGGTGCCAGCCCCTACGCAACTGTGACTGCAGCATCCTAGAAGAAACTGGAGGGCCAGCCACTGGGCCAAAGACTGGGCTACAGCAGTAACCGTGCTGCTGTGCCCAACACCCCAGCCTCTGTCATATGCTATCTCAAAGCTCCATCACCTGCTCTCAGAAGCATTTCCTCCCCTTCTTAGCAATAGGGAGAAGCAGGTATAGGCCACGTTCTTCTTTTTATTAGTATTTTAAGCATAGGTCGAATACTCAAGAGACGTTTTATTTGACCCAACAAGACAGTATCCCCATTTACAAATGGAAGAATGGGAAGCCTCATTCTTTTTCTAAGAAATGCAAGAGGTGATTAGCCAGAGGGTTCTGCTAACTGTGAGCCTGCCAGCCTCAACTTCCTGCTAAATGTGGTGGGGTGGCTGCTTGTGCCAGAGGCCGGATGTCGTGAGGTTTCAGAGCACACTGCCACCTCTCTTCGATGGAGCATAGAAAGCTTCATTGGGTGCATAGAGTGAAATGACCCCTCTAGACCCCATGGCTGGACCACTGTGTGTCTGAGATTGACCAGGAATGAGAGGGCCTTTGATGGTCAGGTATCAACAGGTACAAAACAAGGCATCGGCTTATTACTAATCCAATGGCCCTGTCGTAGTGACTCACGTGGGTGGCTGGGGCTCCTGGTCTATGCAGAATGCTGAGGCAATGACTATAGAATGTTCATCATTCTAACCTCTTAGGTAGGCATCTGCACAACCTACCTGAACCAAGAGAGGGCAGCACAGTGCTGGTCCCTGTGGCCTCAAGACTTTGGCGTTCTCTTAGGCTTTAGGAGTTTAGCAGTCTTAAGATCGAGACTTCAAAACTCTCAAGATCCTAGCAAAAGAAGGAGGATTTTTGCCCTTGTTCAGGCTATCTGGAAGGACATAGAGTCGAGCACTGAGAGGTGTTTCCAAAATGCATGAGATGTCTGCTGTTGATTGACACTTATACAGGTCACATGCGTCTATTCTGAGCAACAAGCCATTCCTGGAGAATCAGTTCATACCAACCCGATGGCACAATATTATTGATGTTTTACAGAAAGCAGAACTCAGTCTTTTCAAAAGCCAGACAGCTGTGCCGTAAGAGTGACAGAACTGGGAAGGACAGAGATTGAAATGCCACCCTTTTCAACACTGCCTCCTGCTGAGAGTGGATTGCTGAGCCGATTAATACTAGACCGAAGTCAGCCCTTAAGCAGTGCAGCACCACCCAGTGGTGTTGCTCCTGAATAGACCACTGGGGGGCGCAGTGGGACGCTCCACATTGAAATAGGACTCTTCTCTGTCTTCCTCTTCATCCTCACCAGGACCTGAGCTCACAACTTCAAAGCTACCCGGAATTAACCCTTTCATTCTCCCAACCTACCAGAGTCACATTGCCTGAGGCCATTCATTCCAGAACTTCAAAGGACTTTGAACCAATCTCCTGCCCAGTAATTATCCCTTCAGCCTCCAACTGGAGCCCTCGCAGGAGGGCTCTTCCCTGGTGCCAGGCACACTTGATTCTCCCAAGGTGTTCAGATAAAGCTCCTAGAGAAGGGATCAGAGTTGCGGATCCCTCTTTGTAAGTCACGTGGCATTCAGACTGACTTGAGACTCAAATGCCTCCCTTCCAGCTATAATTACTGTGCCCACATAAAACTCTGTCATTCAGAAAACAGTCTTCCTCAGCTGGGCCACAATCATCCCTGTCTACTTCTCAGCCTAGTGCATATTCTCTTTTTGGAACCGTTAATTAAGAGATGGTTTCTGGGACATTCAGCCTAGAAGAAAAACACTGGAACTGAGAGATGTCTGTGGCATGGTTTCGAAGACCGGCCCCCATATTGTCTTCCTTAAGCTCAGCTCCATGGAGGCTGGGACAGACATGTGTGCACCTCTTCAGTGTCCTTTACGGGAATATGGGATTCTCTTACATTTTTGGAAATGGTGCTGTGTATTCGCAGAAAATCCCCTGATGAAAGGCTTGGGTTCCAGTTGTACTTTGTAGCTCTTGCAATTTGTAATGTTTGGGATTATATATTTATGCCTGGATCAGGAGGGTATTTATTGCTCATGTTCAAGATAAAAATAGTGCATATATGTCTTATCTTCTGTAGAAGCCACAAGTCAACACTTGCATGTGGCAAAAATAAAGCTCTATGTTTTACAAATATAGGGTCTGTGGCTTGCGTTCCAAATTGCTGACACCTCAGTTTTTGCTTAAATAAAAATGGTTTCTGAATTAAAAAAAAGAAAGAAAGAAAGAAAGAAAAAGGAAGGACATAACTGCTCCTAAGTATGGTGGAGGAGAAAGTTTATTGTAGACGTGCAGGAGAGCATAGCCAGAGGCGTGGACATCTGGGAGTCCAGAGTGGACGGGACCCTGAGTAGGGCCATGTGAGGAGAGTGGGGGAAGGGAGGGGGCAAACCCGGAGAGTAAAGGGTAGATGAAAAGGGGCATATTTGAAAAGTCCATGAAGATGAAATTTCATTGATCAGGAAGAGACAATCACTTAAAAGATTCCAGCAGCAGTGGAGGGAGTTGAACTGAGAAAGGCAGAGTTGATGGAAGAGAAACGAACTGGTTCTTGCTCAGAGTGCCAGGCCACTGTCTGCTGTGAGGGTGCCAGGCAGCTCCTGGGGGTCAAAGTTCCTGTCATTGCTGACGGTAACTCCTCCTTCAAGCTCTGCTCTCAGGGCTTGGGTGTGCTGGGCATTTGATGTGTCTCAGTACACAAATGCCCAAGTCCATTGCAAGAATCCGTTCCTGCTCTGTGGTCCATTACGCATGGGGAGGAGAGTATGGGACTTCCACTGGGCTGTGTCTAGGACTCAGTTCTGAGCTTGGTCCCTGACTAGGATATAAGGGAGAGTTCTAAAGGAAGCTGGACAAATGGATTTGTTCCTTGGGATTCTTCCTGCAGGGCCCCTTTCCCCTGAATCTCCCAACACAGACCCATCATTTTAAGGACAAGACAGAAAATATCCCAGGAACTCAGATGAGGCATGTGGATAGAGGAGGAAGCTGTATTTGCATGGTAAGCATGTGTTCTGAGGTTAGAATTCGGATGAATTTGCAGTGGCCTTAAGGGAGGCACTGGAGGCTTAGTGCACCAAAGCCGGCTCCCCAGACCCATCGTGTCAAGAGTAATGGAAGCAGCTATGTGGGTGTGGGCAGGTATCTGAGCATTTAAACAATGACACCAAGATCCAACCCCACCCAACCCCATCCAACTCACCCTGCAGCTACGTGGCAGGGACCCAGACCTCCATTGGAACTTGCCAGATCCCACACCCACTCCGCCAAGAACCCTCTAGCTTACCCACGTGGTGACAAAACAAATTAATGCATCTTAATGCAACTCTCTTCAGAAAAGTTTCTCTTTGTAGTCGATGGTGATTAACACGGAGACCCACACTGGCCACATGGTACAGAGAAGCAGAGACTGGGACACTCAGCCTTATCTATAATCACATCCCCTCTTCCCAAAACTCAGGGATCACCATGGAGGAGGTGGAAGGACTGTAAGAGCCAGAGGCGTTAGGTGACTGAAGCACAGCAGTGACCTCTGGACAGAACAGCAGCTACACATAGGAGCTCACAGCACTTGTGACAGCTTATCCAGGCCCCATGTGAGCATAGTCCAGGCCGGAGCCCAGCATGGAGCAGGGAAGTAGACATAAAGTCCCTCTCCAAGCTATTAGCAATTGGTAGGTGCCGCTGCTGGGAGAGGGAGGGTTTTAAACACTTTTAACACGTTGCCCCTGTGCTCCAGGCGAAGGCCATACACCCAAGATGGCACAGGTAGTACAAATTGGTCTTAATGGGTGAAGACCAAAAAGATTAAGAGGGAAGGAAGAGGTAGGGGAAGAGGGAATGTGACCAAAATACATCGTATGAAATTCTCAAAGAACTGCTAGAAAAAATAAAAAAGGATTCTTCCCCAAGAGAGGGGCCTGCTTGGAACTCCCTGCTGAACTATGGGCTACCCATAGATGTTGACTTCAGGTATATGCCCGTTAGGAAGTGCATAAGGGTTCAGTGGACCATTCCAAACCCGTGGTCGCCCATATGGCCCTGGTTAAACTCACTGGGTCACAAAACAACGCAGAGAGACAGGAGTGTGGGGAAGAGACTTGTAGGGAAGGGGAGGGGTGGTGGGCAGGAAGGAGATAAAGGAGGGAGTGGGGACAATAATTAGACTGTGCGTGTCTATGCATGAAGCTATCAAAAAATATCAAAAGCTTTTTAGAGAAGATTCTCCCCAAGAAATAGTGTAGCTTCGGCTTATAGAACAGCAGAATCATGCAGATACCGTTAGAAGCAGTGTAGAGATAATTTATATCGTGTGTGTGTGTGTGTGTGTGTGTGTGTGTGTGTTCAGCTACTGTGGTGCTTTGAATAAAAATGGCCCCCCGTAGGCTCACATAATTGAATGCTTAGTTAGATACCAGGGAGTGGACCTCTTTAAAGGATTCAAAGTATGAGAAGGCATCGCCTTGAATCGCTGTGGCCTTGGAGGAGGTGTGTCACCAGGGATGGGCTTTGAGGTTCCAAAAGCCTGTGCCAGACTCAGTCTCTGCCTGTTGCCTGCAGATGAGCTGCTGCTCCCGTGCCGTGTGTGCTGCCAGGCTCTCTGCCATGACGACAATGGCCAAAGCCTCCGAAAAGGTAAGCGAGCCCCCAGTTAAATGCTTTCTTTTTCTAAGAGTTGCCGTGGTCACAAGGTCTCTTCAAAGCAATGAAACGGTGACGGAGACACCAATGTCATTCTCTTCTAGAGAGGCGCACACAGTCACAGTCACCTGAGAGTTGGCTGAAGGAGCCCAGCAGATTCTGATGCCGCGGCCTCTTGGTTGGTGACCCACTCCCATCCCTCTACACTCTCAGAGCTGCTATGGGGGGAGTTTCCTGTTTCTCAAAGACTGATTTAGGGGTAGATGTGCCCACAAACTGAGACAAACAACTCAAACATTTGCTTGCTTTCCTGTTTTGGCCTTTCAGAAGCACTGCCTTGCCTAAGGCTGTTTGATCTTCCCAGCCTTTGTGGGATAATACTAAGGAGTGGGTGTCTCAGAGGAGGAAGCAGGGGCAGAGAGGTTACACACCTATATATTTTGGGTTGCGGAGTTTGGCTGGACCGTGAAACTTCATCAGAGCCCTGCATCCTCTTTAGGGATCATCCAGAAAGCAGCCCACATTTAACAATGGCAACACTAGTTATTTCTTGAGCCTTCCTCGTGTACCAGATTCTGTTTATCCTGTTAGGGGACTTATTTCACTTGTGTTTCACAAGAGCCTGAGGGGAGGGAACAGAAATAGCTTCCCAATTTTACAAATAAAGAAAACAGGGCTCCGGGAGTTGTGGCAATCACTCACGGTCCTACAACTAGTCAGTAGCAGAATGAGGGTCTCAACCCTGGCTATCTCTATGTCCCAGTGCCCTCAACCATTCAGTGACAGGATTATGGAGCCACTGGCTTGGAGAGCGCAGGGGAACTAGGAACGGTGCCTGGGTTTTACTTTCAGGGTTTGTAAGGTCCTCCTTTTTAGTTATTATCTGAAATGATCGTAAATAGGATTTGTTTAAATAAAAAATGAAATCTTCTTCACTGTCGGGAGGTTAGGCCTCTTGCTGTGTCGGCAACAAAGGCAAAGCCGGAAATACAGTGGGGAGAGAAGGGATGAGAAGGGACGCTCCTCCAGGTGGGGGGAGTAGCAAGGTCTCAACAGAAAGCAGGTTCTTACAGTTCCATCTGCAACACAACAGAGCTACACGTGAGGGTTGCGTGAGCTTGAAAGCAGTCCGTCCACACAAAAGCCCTGATGTGAGGACAGGGGCCAAAGCAGCAGTCCGTGAATGTCAGGGGCAAGGTGAAAGCTTTCTTTAGCAGATTCTTTTAGAGTCTAAGGAAGACTATGGCCACCTAGTTCCCTAGAGGAAGAATTAGAGTCTGGGACCAGCCACCGTTTTGTGACCTTTCCCCCTTCTGGGCCTGGCATCCCATCTAGAGAATGGATATAGAGAGAGCACTCTATAGCAACCCATCTTGATTATGTCACTGATTAGGAAGTGTTTCTTTACTTGCTACCAATATAAATGCCTAGAACAAATATGAAGGGCTACCTAGTGAGTACACAGTGTTATTTCTTGTTCCATTTCAAATGATGCTCAGATTTGGCTCCATCTCCCACTTATGCCCCTTTTAATCTTCCTTCTTAGAAAATTCCTCACTGGTTACATTTACTTATTTTATGTCTGTGTGTGGGCACATGCATGTCGTGGTGCACCTGTGAAGGTCACATGACAATCGCTGGAAGTCAATTCTCTTCTTCCACCGAATGGATCCCCAGGGTCAAACTCAAATCACCAGGCTTGGCAGCAAGTGTCTTTCCCTACTAAGCCAGCTCATCAGCTCTTTTATATTTCAGCTTTAATTTACTATAGCCCAACAATGTATATTAAGAATGATTTGGGGGGGTTGGAGAGATGGCTCAGAAGTTAAGCACACTGGCTGCTCATCCAGAGGTCCTGAGTTCAGGTCTCAGAAACCACAGGGTGGCTCATAACCATCTGTAATGAGATCTAGTGCCCTCTTCTGGTGTGCAGGCAGAACACTATATACATAATAAATAAACAAATCTTTTTAAAAGAATGTTTTTAGAATAATAATAGCATATGAATATGGAGATTTTTCTCTGGAAACGGGAAGTGAAGTGTGCCACTGCGGCAGACGGCATAGGTGTGGTTTCGTTACCTTGGGTAAGTTCCTTTATGGGCTTCTGCTTCATTTATAGAGTGAAACACAGGATTGTATTCTCCTAATGGAGAAATTGTGGAAGTTAAATGAAGCGATGCACCGGTTAATAGTTTTATGCTGTATTTTTCCTTCCAAGTTCCTCCACTGCTGGTGGCCAGGAAGCAGTGTCTGGTGACGGTTTCCAGTGGAGACTACATAACCTAAGTCATTTTCTCCAAGTCAGTGCTGTCACCGTTCATGGAACCTAATACATGATGTCTAGCTTCACAAATATCAGAACAGTTCTCACTCAGTAGCTCCAATCCTCTCACTGGGTTGAGATAGGAAGGCAATCTCAGGGTAGTGGACAACAGCAAATCTCAATGGCAAAGGGTAAAGGTTCACCTTGAGTTGTTTCTTCAACTGCTTTTCTGAACTTTTTTTCCAGACTCGGGGCCAGGCTCTGAGGATACTTCAAGAGGCAAGACAGAAACATCACCGCTCTCTCAGATAACGCCTAATGTAGGATACAGGAAAGTGTAGATACGGCTACAACACAGCACAGTAAATGGAATCCCAGAAGGATGACTAGGGAACTACAGGAACAGAGACAATGACTCCATACCTAAGTCAGCCAAGGAAGGAGCCTGCGAGAAGTGACAGCTAAGGAAATACCAAAAGGATGAGCAAAAGTCAAGCAGATGACCTGGAAGAAAGCGTGGAAGAGGGAAGGACTGGGAGAACTGAGCCTCCCTAGCAAGAAGCTTGGCTTGTACGAGGGTCAAACTGAAGATAGGACACATCAAATTTGGGGAACTAAAAGGGGTTCCTTTTCATTAAGCCATAGCAAATTTGTTCACATGGGAAGAACCCTAATAGATCATGAGGCCCCCTACTAGGTTATAGAGTTTGGGCTCCATCCAAGGGCAATGTGAAGCTAAGAAAGCACCCTAATTTTGAGGTGGAAAAGCCCTCTGTTTTAACTCATGCAATTCTCTACGTGCAGAGGGATGATGGCCTGTAGCCAAGCTGGTTACATTTATCGATGGGGAAACGGGGCGGGGCAAGGGGGACCACAGAATTTCTTGCTGAAGATTACTCTTCAGTTGGTTGCAAAACTCAAACAAAAAGGCAAGTCTCCGGCTTTTTGATTCAGTACTGAGGAAATCCATGCTGCTTCTATTCCATGATCAAGCAGAACTCAACAGCCAAAGAAAATGAAATTGCATAAAATATAGCCATATATAAGATAAATGTCGTTTATTTTACATTATTGATTCCAAGCAAATTCTCCCCGAAAGGCGCAAAGTCAAGACCCCTCCTCTGGGAGTTGCCTTAGTCCAAAGTCCACCTCCGAGAAAGCCTGCCAGACGATGACCCCTCCCCAGGGTGGGTCAAGACCACTCCCACGTGCTATTAAAACTACCCACCCCCAGAGAATGAACACGTGGTCTCTGGGTTTTGTGTGGTCTCCCCTTCTCTCTCTTCCTCTCATTGCTTTCCTGGTATCACCTGGGAGCATTGCATTAAATATGGGCATCTTTTATTTGGTCTGATTGGAGTTATTTTGCATCAGCGATGAGGCTTGTCTTAAGAAATATTCCTAACAAAAAACACTCCAAATAATTTGCTCTTTAGGATGAAGCACCTCCCCCCCCCCCGCGGAATTGTGAGTCTCACTCCTAAGCATGTGTAGTCACTGCAGATCAAAATTCTGACAATCATGGTGAAAAAAATGAATAATAATTAAAAAAGAAACCTGAGTTCTGTGTTTAAAGCCATCCTCCACAAACACCTCCACAGCTTTCTCACATGGCATCAGAGAGGGAAAAATGTATGTGTGTTGCTATATATGTAAGTCATCACTTCTGAAATAGCAATTTAAATTAGACGGGTGATGTAACATCAAACCACAAAGGATCATGAATTCTGAGCACTTGGGGAAGTATGTGAGATCATCAAAATCTTCTCAAGTACTTTCCTGAGACCTGGATAAAGTGGTTTATCATCAATAGCCATTTATAGGGAACAACTGGGCTCGCCCAAATTTGTGAACTCTGACAAGCATTGCAGAAGGTTCCCTCGACCCAAGACTTTATTGTAGTAATATGGGGCAGCGGGGCTGCGTCCCTGGCACCCCAGCCGCCCGGCTAGCTCAGTCAGTAGAGCATGAGACTCTTAATCTCAGGGTCGTGGGTTCGAGCCCCACGTTGGGCACCATTTTAATAAGGCGGCGGGGCTGCGTCCCCAGCATCCCAGCCGCCTTATTACTACACTTTATTCCTTATTTCTAAAGACTTACTCCAATGTCTCAAGCACTTTCCAATTAGTTCCCCTAAGAGGCACCGAGGTCAACTATTTTTCCCTCCGTTGCAGGTACAGCTGCATCTCCCAATCAGAGCAGCACCATGCTGACCTGCCTACAGGTCAGGACTATCTAAGAGCCTCCAGGCTGCATCTCAAGGAGCACAGATTCCTCGAAAAGCCCTAAGCTTTTCCTCAGCTTTTTTCTAGGTTTGCTTCAAAGTCCGTGTATCACGATTTAGTCCACAAGGCAGTTAGTTCATCCTGGATGAGGTTGAAACAGACCCTTGCTTTAAAAAAGTATATGATAGCTGCAGGGTTCTACTCTAAGAAATGGAAAAGTAGGAGACGTTTCTCATTATTTTGAAATTATTACATTCACTTATTGAGTGCATGTGTAGACATGGGTGTGAATATGTGTGTGAGCGCTTGTGAGTGGAGATCAGAGGACAGTTTACGGTAGCTTTCTCTCTCCTTCCATCATGTGGATCCTGGGATTGAACAAGACTCTCAGGCTTAGCAAAAAGCGCCTTCACGCTATAAGCCACAGGCCGTAGAAGTTATTCTTGACCACAGGTGGAGCACTAAGGAGCAAGCTCAATTAGTGGGAGGGCCCAACCCCTAGCTCAGCTTGCTCCTCAGCTGACTTCCCCAGCTGTCACTGGACCTCTGCTAGGTCAGTTAATGGTAGCAGATAATAAGCTCCAAGTGGGTAAGGGGCTCTATTGTACGCCAGTGCATACTTGGCTCTGGACAAAAATGCTTGGAACAAAACAGGTAGTCGATAAAGATGTGATGGAGAAATAACGACTTGAAAATAATTTGACACTGGAGAGATGCGAATGAAGCCGAAGCTTCCTTCCTTCTGGGGTGGCAGGTGTCTCTGATGATGGAGGCAGCTGCAGAGAAGGCGTCCCTCCTTCTCCACCTCCAGAGTCGGGAAGCTGAGTGCTTTAAAGCCGGAAGGTATGAGTCCATCGCGGCCCTTGGTAGCAGGAGGTTGCAGGTCAGGGGTGCGGAGGGAGCCCCTCGCCACAGCCATTTCCGGCTCTTTGTGTGACAGCAGCCGCGGCGAAGGGGCCGGGCACGGTGGCCAGGGGAGGAGCTGCCGCGGGCGGAGGGGCGGGGCCGCGGGCGGGGCGCGGCGGGCTGCAGGCGCAGCGGCGGAGCGGGGCTAAGCATCCTGCGCCCCGGCGCGGGGCCCTGCGGTAGCCTCGGGCCCCTAACCTCGACCTGCCACCGACCCAGGTAAGGGACTCTTGGACATGTCGGGGCTGATGCGGGAACCGAAATGCTGCCTGGGCGGAGGATGCGCTCCTGAGGATGCGCGAGGGGCGGGCGCCACTTCTCCCAGCCCGCTGGGGGCGCTTGGCGTGGCGCCCGAGGCTGCGCGGCCCCGGGTCCCTGGAGGCCCAGCTGCAGGCCCAGCGCTGCCCCTTCTCCCCTCCGCCGTACCGGGCGCCCTGGGCAGAGAGCGTCTCCCAGGAGGCGCCGGTACAGCGCGCAGGTCCCCGCGGCGTCCGCAGCAGCAGCAGCAGCAGGTGCGTGGCCTGGGCCAGGGCCGCCCACCCCAAGGGGAGACAAGGATAGTCTTGAGGACCAGGGGCACCTGTAGGGGCCACGAGCCAGGGGTAGGGGGTGGGGGCAAATCCCTGCGCCCAGGTACAGAAGAGACCGGTCCCCGCCTCTGCGGTCGCGGCCACCATCACTCCGCCAAGGCCACCTAGAGCCGCCTGGGCCCTCCTGGTAGGCTGTGGGGTACCGGTTACCCCCGGTGAACTGGAGCCGGGCGGGGCCGGGACCGCAGCGGCGCGGTTTGAGAAAGGAGGGCTCTAATGAGCCGGGAGGAATGGCTGACCTGCTTCGAAGCGTTCTGGCCTATGCTAGCACCTCTCTCTCTCTGCTCACTGTGGGGGAGGGAGGAGGTAGGGTGAGGGAAGCCTAGGAGGCAAGATTTTCTTCACGTGTAGCTTCCCACCTGTCTGTTGTGAGTGATGGTCATATCACCTGAGGGAAGTAAACCCTCCTGTGTGCACAGGAAGGGAAGGAATAGCCTGTGGTAAGAGTGGGGGCAGGGAGGATGGTCCAGGCAAATGATGGTTTTCTACCGCGACCGTCCAGGTGCTTCCTTGATTAGGAAACCTGACTTTGAACTTGGCTTGCCCAGTTTCTTAGTGGCCACAGCTCCACAGTTGGGCAGGAGGACTTGGGGGACAAACAGCAGGCAGGGGCTCAAGTCAAGAGCGTATTGGCTGCTCAACTACCATTTCTACCTCTTGCCCCCGCCCCTTAGGGCAGGAAGTAACCAGTCTTACTCTTGGGCACGGGCCCTGCTGGAACCCATACCTAGCATTCAGTGCACCCCCTCCCTTGTTGGAAGACGAAAATATAGGTTCATATCTAGTCAGGATTGTAAAGTCCTTGAGGTAGTTGTCCCCACCACCATACCCCCTCCAGAACCTTCTCCCCCTCCACGAAATGCTCCGTGTGTTCCTTCTCTCCTGTCAAACTTGCTTGAGAAAGGAGCCAGTGAGTGGTGTCTATCTTGAAGAGCTAGATACAAAAGGTTTTCCTATTGGATGCAGAGCAGGTGCCTCTGAAGTCATGGGATCAGAAAGGAAGCTGAGGATGGGAGACAAGCAAAGCAGAAGGCAAAATATTTGATATCTCTCATGGTTGACTTTCAGATGTAGGCTAGATGTGGGAGTGATCCTGTCACCAAAATGGCATATCTAGCAGCTGTCGGCTTCATTCTGAGTCAGGGCTGCTATGGCCTGGTGGGCAGGAAGAGAGAGAGAGAGAGAGAGAGAGAGAGAGAGAGAGAGAAGAGAAGAGAAGAGGAGAGGAGGGGAGGGGAGGGGAGAGGAGGGGAGGGGAGGAGAGGAGAGGGGAGGAGAGGGAGTTAGTTTGTGGCAATAGGTCAGGGGTTACTGTAGCCAGAAGGCTTTTGTTGCTCACCAGTGTCTACTTGTGGGGTGTGAAATTTTCCCATAGAGAGTTCCTCACCGAAGCTAGCTGCCATCTGCCCTGACTCTTATGAGGCCACAAGAGCATGCTGCTGCGTATAAAGCCAGTGTGCCTCTGGGTGCTTCTGCTTACTGAGCCCCAGGCCAGTGGCATTAGCTCAGTAAGCTTCTTTATTATATCTCCTGGCCAGATCCGACTGGCTGTATAGGAACCCAAGACTGCCTTGTTGGCTGTGTGGTGGAAAATGGAAAGGAAAAGCCCAATTTAGGCATCGGGCCAAAGGTGGCGTTATACAGCTGTCTCGATTTGGAGATCTTTGCTCAATCAGATCACATGGAGGAGTAATTTAACAAGTAGTACAGGGCCCCAGTAACAGGACATGTACCCTCTGATTATTGTGCCCCCTCTGTGAACAGTGGGCCTCTGAGACTGTCATCGACCTGAAAGCTAAATTAGGGGATGAATAGGCAACGAGCTAATTAGCATTGGGCCCAGTGTGGCTGTAGAACAGTATAGGGCTCCTGTCCTCCCAGTTCAGCCTCAGCCTCCATGCTCCACGAGGCTTCTTTGGGCCACTGTTCGCCCCAGGGTTCTACCCAGCGCTTCACAACATGGCCTTTTTGTAGCCTCCACGTGGCCACCATAACAATGAGTCTGTTTCTTTACTGGCAAGTATTAATTATTCACTTATAGTTGACGAAAGCAGACGCCAGTCACCTCATTGGAGGCTCTGTGAAAGGCCTTTGACCTTGTCGTGTTGAGAAGCAAAGCCATAGCTAGGGTCCGGCCGATGGCCTTGCGTTTGTAGCTGGAGGTGGTTAGTGGAAAGGGAAGGCGGCAGGCAGTTTTCGCCTTGCAGACTGTGAATGGGAGGCCAGCTGTGGTGGGGGAGGGGCCGGGACATCTCTGGATGCTCTTATTAAATGAAGGATGCACGAGCGTGCCGAACAGAATGTGTGGCACACGGACACTCCCCTATTTATATCTTCAGTGCTGCGATGCATGATTTAAAAGATCATCAAGAATCTGTTTCATGTGTACTGCTAACTCCCAGCCCTCTCTAACCTCTCCACCTCTGGGGCTTACATGCATCTTGCTTTTTCAAGGGGAGTTGGTCTGCCGGATCAATGGCGGTGTGTGCCAAAGGCATTGGCAAGGTGTGTGATCAGACAAGGTGTTGGCCAGGGCTTCGCCTGGCAGCTGCTGAAAGTGAGTGTGGCCAAACTTGAGTAGGCAGGAGGAAAGGGGTGTGGGCAAGTGAGCAGAGGCAACTCTCATGTTTCAGCACACGGAGTCCAGGAAGAACTTCTTCCTCTGTGTGTGTTCAGCATTTTGCAACCAAAACCAAAATGTCAAGGGCAAGCTCGGCTTTACTCCGGTGACAGACGGAGCAGTGCAGTGGACTTAGGACGGGGGATTTCTCCTGGCTCGCTGTGTACCTTTAGCATGGCCACTGCCTTCTCTGACTTCAGCAATGGAGCACTGGAAAGCAGTCTGCTCCCCCTGTTACCTGTCTGTCACCACCAGAGCCCCCGGGATGAGATAATGTCTGTGAACCCCCAGTTGGAGAAGAAGTCATGGAAAGAGGAGGAGAAAGAGGATCCGGTGCATGGCTCCTTTGGAAGGCTGCCTCCATTCCTAAAGGGACTCTTTATTAAGTGTGTTTTGAGTGTCTGTTGTAAGAGTTGGATCTGTGGCTTCCCTGTACCATGGAGCCAAAAGGGAACTGAAAGGCACTTTGTGGTCCAGGTCCCCAGGTCCTGTGATGCCCTTATCTGTACAGAGACACTCCAGGATCCACACAGTGTGTGTGGGATGGCGCTCAGGATGCAGAAGTCTGGACGGTAGTTTCATAGCTATGGCCATTGTACCGAGGGCTGTGGGTGTGAGATGTACCTCAGCAGACATCCACTTTGGCCGTGCTTCTCAGATCCTGGTGACAGGAGGAGTGAGTTGAGAGCACATGCTTGAGATAAATGGTGGCAGAGGGAAGGGCCAAGTGCAGCAGACTTTCCTGCAGGGCTCATTCTGCCTGGGTGGCATTCTGAAAGCCTCATGTCAGCTCAGAATCAGTGTGATGACAGAGAAAAGCAACTAGGACCTTCCAGAGGAAGAGACCCAGTGATGACCTCATCAGTGGGGCCTTTTAATCGGATGATGGCCTCCGTGGCCAATCTTCTCAGAGTAGAGGTGCTGGGCTTCCGTCTCTAGGTGGGATGGAGGGAGTTTGTGTGGTTGTCAACTGACTTACTTTTCTTCTTGCCATCACCCAATAACTGACCAAAGCAATCGAAGGGAGGAAGGATTTCCTTTGGCTCACAGTTTAAAGGGGTACAGTCCGTCATGGCCGCAGGAGTGTGAAGCAGCTGTCACATCGCATCCCCAGTCAGGAAGTAGAGAAGGATGAATGCCAGTGCTCAGCCTCCTCCTCCTCCTTCTTCTATTATTATTATTACTATTGTTGTTATTATTCCTTTTTATTTATTCTGTGACTGTAGCCAATGGGATGGCACCCCTCGCTCAACACTGAGGGTAGACTTTCCAGTTTAAATCCTGTCACGTGGACAGCAATGATAAACTGTGATAAAATGTGAGACTTTCCACAGAAAGTCAAGGTAGCAGGCTGATTAGGAAAGGAGACTCCCTCGGTTTGGACCAGTTTCCTCTGAGAGGACTAAGAAGCAAGCTGGAGCTGACTGAGAGGACTGCCCAGCTTTCCCTGAAGGCCCAGGAGATTAAAGAACATGCAGGGCAGACCCCTCATCACAGAGTCATTATCTCCATGCGAGGGATGCCGAGAGCTCTTTTCAGTTTGTGCTTTTAAAATGTGCTGCTTTAGGGTTGACTTCGACAAAGCGCGAATGGCAAGGTAAGAATTAAAATCGAAAAGTCTCCCTCCGACCTCCAGTCCGTCACAGCTCCGTGTAGGAAAGCGATACAGAGCCGCTTCTTAAAACGAGCAAGAGGGGCATTCGATGGAAGAATTATCCACAGATGTTTTCTTAGACTCTTAGATGAGGAAAACTTCTGTAGATAGGGTGCCTTGAGGGAC
This sequence comes from Microtus oregoni, assembly GCF_018167655.1. NCBI lineage: Eukaryota > Metazoa > Chordata > Mammalia > Rodentia > Cricetidae > Microtus > Microtus oregoni. The sequence continues at coordinate 2,773,208 of NW_024543086.1, forward strand.
CATGGTATATTTTCACTTTTCCCCTTTCTTTTTATTTATTTATTTTTTTTAACCAGAGGGCATGAATTTGGGTCACTGGCTCACGCAGACAGCAAATCGTTAAACAGCAATGAACTCTGCAGTGCCCAGTGCTCCTCCCTCTGCTCTAGTTCAAGGCATCAAATCCAGAAAGGAAATCTATTCATGGCATCAGTGGTGGCTGGAGAGTCTCCAACAGGGTGAAGCAGTTTGGGATGGGATGGGAGGCGGTGGGTTTCAGCCGTGAGTTCTGCTGATGGCTGCAGCGAAGCCGGCCGGCCTGTTGATCGTTGTTTTGTTAAACTGACTTATGGAAAGCCATTTTCATGTAAGTATGTAACACACTTGTAGCGTTTTTCCCCCACTCACCTTCACCTTTCTCCTCCCTCTCCTCCATATTCGTCCCCTTTGTTCCTCCAGACAGTTTCACTTCTACTCTCTCGCCTGTCTGTTCCTACGAGATTTTGTGCATCTGTATAAAGTCTAGGACCCACAAAGGAGAGTAAACTTGTGATATTTGTCTGTGTCTGAAACTGACTTATAATTCTCGTAATATGGCGAGTTTCTGTTGCATCCATTTTCCTGCTCTTGACGTGATTTCGTTTTTATGGCTAGAAAAAACTATTTCTTGGCATATGTAAGCCACGTTTCCCTTATGCATTCAGAATAGGTCGGTCTAGACTTGGGCCTCGACACAGGGTAGGGTTTGAGAAGAGGAGGGAACAAGCCACAAAGCCGTGGGCAGTAGTTTGAGCAAATGCACATAGCCAGGATGTCCTTGAACAGACTGATGACCCCATACACCCTGGGCAGGTGGTCCAAGCTGCACAAGGGTGGCTTTAAGAATGGTCCTTAAATGGAGGTGAATGTCCCAGCTAGCATCAGAATCATTTGCCTGTGGGTTGGAAAGGCCCAGGGAGAGAAGATCAAATTCAGTGATTCTTAACTGGTTGGTTGGGGTTTTCCATTTTCTTTCTCTTTTTCTTTCTTTTTTGATGTACTTGTGATGCGCAGTGGTCATGTGATCAATAGCTCACATTGTTTCAGCACCATACTCCACACAAGGGACAAGCGCGTTAACAGTGATGTGATGGGGACACTTAGAAACTTCTCCTCGTGCGTAATAAAATGCAGCCCAGTGGCCTCGGTGCTTTAGCTGGGAGTTGTAGCAACCTCTACAACACAGATTCTGACGTCATGGTTGAGGCTACTAGCACACCAGCCTCCATATTTTCTTGTGTGTGTGTGTGTGTGTGTGTGTGTGTGTGTATAGCCACACAAGCATGTGTGTGTCTGTGCATATGGAGGTCAGAGGTCAACTGTGCAGCCATGGAAGTCACTCCTGGCTGTTGTCTACTTTGTTTTGATATCGTTATCATCATCATCATCATCAAGACAGGATTTCCCATGGTCCTGGAGCTCACTGATTAGGCCCAACTGGCTGACTAGTGAACCCTAAGAACTCATCTGTCTCCAAATCCCCAGCACTAGTGTTAGAAGCAAGCAGCCATCAGGCTCAGTTTTTATTTTTATAGGCCCCGGAGACCAAACTCCATTCAGAATGCTTGCCTAGCAGGCACTTTCCCTAGTGCGTTGTCCTCCCAGATCCCAAGCGCCAAATGTCACAGAGAAGCTGGCTTCTGGAGAGTCAGTGAATGTGACTTGGGAGCCCACGTCAGCCTCAGTTGGAGCCACGTTCCCGCTGCAGGTCCACAGCAAAGAAGGCTTCCGCCAACCTAGAGACCAAACCCCAGAGAATCCCTAATCAACCAATACCGCATGGTGCTTGACCCTGAAAGGCCCCTCTCGGGTTCCATTAGCCGGAGCTTCTGAAAGCCTGCTCCCCTCCACATATACAAGTCTCACTGTGGCAGCTTGCGGTAATCCCTAGTGAGGGCACAATCAACTGGGCACCATGGAGGAATGACTTCCCCTCCATAAAGGACTGAGGACCATGGCTCTGAGCTTGTGGCATTTGTTTACTTTTGGTTGTCACCAAAAAGCCTTCCAGAACCCCACTGCCACCAGAAGCAGCTGAGAAAAGTGGCCAATGAAATGGCAAGTCCCTTTGCCCCACCCAACAAGGTCTTTCTTTCCGATTCCTTGTAGAAAAAACAAGAAGGCTAGATAGGCTTTCTGCAGATGTTCAAGTGGAGGCTGATTTATGCTCCTTGGCTCCACCTTTAGATCCCCTGAGAACAGAGACGCTGCAGGTGACAGAGCTTCTGGTCCTAGGGGACAGGCAGTGAGGCACCGCCTAGCCAGCCGGTGCTATGTACTGGCCAGGTGTCTCAACTGTTAACAAGGAGGTCTGTGGGTTGTTTTTCAGAGTAAAATTTAAAATTCTGCTCAAAGCAATACATGCACTTGCTTTTGAAAACTAAGCAATTGAAAGACTTGTAGGCCAGGACAACCCTGCAGAGTGGGGATCCCCTGGGGTCTATGTTTTTGAGTAGCTATATCCAGTCTCGAGCTATGTTCACACTCTGGGCTTGTCTCTTTTGGAGATTCACTTTCATTTTGTTTTGTTTTTGTAGTTGTTTTTATTGAGCTATATATTTTTTTCCACTCCCCTTCCTTCCTCTCCCCTCCCCTTCTACCTTTTCTCATGGTCCTCATGCTCCCAATTTACTTAGGAGATCTTGTCCTTTTCTACTTACCACGTAGATTAGATCCATGTATGTCTCTCTTAGGGTCCTCACTGTTGTCTAGATTATCTGTGATTGTGAATTGTAGGCTGGTTTTCCAAGTGCATATGATATTTGTCTTTCTGGGTCTGGGCTACCTCACTCAATATAAAGTTTTTTAGATCCATCCTTTTGCCTGCAAATTTGAAGATGTCATTTTTTCCTGTTGTGTAGTACTCTATTGTGTAAATGTACCACATTTTCCTTATCCATTCTTTAGTCGAGGGGCATTTAGGTTGTTTCTAGGTTCTGGCTATGACAAACAAAGCTGCTATAAACATAGTTGAGTGTATGTCCTTGTGGTACGATGAAGCATCTTTTGGGTATATACCCAAAAGTGGTATTGAGGTAGGTTGTTTCCTAATTTTCTGAGCAATCGCCACACTGATATCCAAAGGGGCTGTACCAGTTTGCACTCCCACCAGCAATGCAGAAGTGTTCTCTTTACCCCACAACCTCTCCAGCATAAGTTGTCAACAATGTTTTTGATTTTGGCCATTCTTACAGGTGTAAGATGGAATCTCAGAGTTGTTTTGGTTTCCATTTCTCTGATGGCTAAGGATGTTGAACATTTCCTTGAGTGTCTTTCAGCCATTTTAGATTCCTCTGTTGAAAGTTCTCCATTTAGGTCTGTACCCTATTTTTTATTGGATTATTTGTTCTTTTGAAGACCAATTTCTTGAGTTCTTTGTATATTTTGGAGATCAGCCCTCTGTCCAATGTGGGGTTAGTGAAGATCTTTTCCCATTCTGTAGGCTGTCGTTTTGTTTTGTTGACCGTGTCATTTGCTTTACAGAAGTTTCTCAGTTTCAGGAGGTCCCATTTATTAATTGTTTTTCTCAGTGTCTGTGCTACTATATTTAGGAAGTGGTCTCCTGTGCCAATGCGTTCAAGTGTACTTCCCACTTTCTCTTCTATGAGGCTCAGTGTGGTTGGCTTTTTGTTGAGGTCTTGGACTTAAGTTTTGTGCATGGCGATCAATATGGATCGAAGAGATTCACTTTTTTTTTTAATCACACCGTGTTCCCAATCTATTAAGATCTCTGCTTTTATCAAATCACATGTAACACATCTATTTCATTAAGGTGTACCATTGATGAGAGTAGGAGGCTTAAGAGATGTTATATTTCTTTTCTTACTTGGTGTTTTGTTTCATTGGAAAAATCAGATTTTTTTTTTTCTTAATGTCAAGTTAAATGTCAGTTGCTACATCAGACTCTGTCTTAGGGATTGCTGTGCTAGTGCAATCCCTGCCCAGCCCCATCACTGCATGCAAGAACCTTGTCTGGGCCCCAGTTTTTTTTTTTTATCACTGGGAGGGGCACTCTGTTGGATAACTCCTCCTTTCTCATTTAATTTGAACTTCAGAACGTATCAGCCCTCTGCTCCGGCAGTTTCCTGTCATCTGAGAAGTCTTTTCTCCACAGCGGAGCAGATGTAGGAGCAGGGCAGTGGGTGTGGTGGTGTGTCCCACGGAGGTGAGGCTGGTGAACTGCTGTGAGCTTCAGGCCAGCTTGGACTCGTAGTGAGACCCTCTCAAGCAGACAGCAACCAACCAGGCAGGGGAGAGGCAAAAAGTCAGTTTGGGGGCTGCTCCATAGGGAAGGGTGGGGTTGTCTGTTAGTCTGCTTATCCCCTCCCCTGTCTTCTGCTCCATCTGTAGCTCTCTCTGTACCCCACTTGTACATGCTGTACTCATAGGTTCATAAAAATACTAAGTTTGGGAGTGAGTGTCTTAACTTTAAGACATACGGAGTATTTCACAGTTGACCATTTAGACCATACACTTCCGTAATTTGTAGTAACTTACAAACCTGGGCAACCACAATCTCAGATAATTTTAGAACGTATTTGGCATCCCCGGAAGAGACCTCATGACGTTAAGTCGTATCACTGATTCCGTCCCAACCCAGCCCTAGTCAACCACAAGTCCATTTTGTGTCTCCATAGATCGTCTGGACACACTGTATAAATGGGATCACACATCGTGGAGCCTTTTGTTTTTAGCATCATAATTTCAAGGCTCTTGCGTGTATTCAGGGTCATAACATGTATCCGAACTAAAGTCCTTTCTGTTGCTGAATAAGATCATGTTGTGCAGTGGGTACTGATTTTATCTCAGCTTATACTCTTGGACTGTTGTGGATAATGTTGTTATGGATGTTCATTTACAAGGCGTTTAGTTTTTATTATAGTTTATGTATTTATTATTTATTTATGGGCTCTTTGTCCGTGTGTGGAGGTAGCAAGTTTGTGGAGGTCAGAGGACCACCAGCTGGAATCAGTTCTCTCCTTCTGCCATGTGGCTCTCAGAGGTTGAACTCGGGTCCTCAGGCTTGACAGCAGGTAGGGGCTGCTCAGTCATCTCACCAACCTCCTACAGATTCCTCCCCCCTTATTTTTTCCAGCTTCCTTTCTAATCTGGCTCCTTTTATTTAATTTTCTCTTAGCTACATTCTCGAGGATGACACTCACTATAAAGGCAGGAGCAGGTGGTCTGTCTTGGTCCTAGCGAGAAAGTATTCCACTTTCCCTCATTAAATCTGATATTGGCTACCCCCCACCACACACACACACACACACACACACACCATCATTGCTCTTTATCGAGTGTTCTTTATTGGGTTGAGAACGTTCTCTGTACGACTTGGGCTTTTTTTATTTGTTTGGTTTCTTTCCTCCTTTCTTTCTTTAGTTCTTTTGTCAGAAGAAGGTGTGGGTTTTCTCCACCAGCTGACAAGCCTAATTGAGTTGTAGCTGTGTTGCTACCGGAGACACTGGATGTGATCTGGACCTCTGCCTCCTCTCGGGGAACCTAGTCAGAGCAGGGGAGAGAACATAGCAAATGGCTTGGGAAGCTGCCATACATAGCACGAGGAAACAATGTGCAGGTTCAGTGAGGCCCAAAGGAAATGATGCTCAGATGGAGATTCTCACAGAGGGTATCGTTCCCTTCCATCTCTTCCAGTTCCAGAATCATCCCGAGAGTATGTGGCTTCCGTCCGATATACCACAGTATTGGTGATGCTTTTACAGGATGTGGTGCAGTGGGAGTTCTTGGCCCTGCACTCAATTGCCCAAGTTCCTGGACCTCTCCCTATCTTGAATGGTTCTCTTTCAGTGTGTGTATTTGGTTTGTTGTTCTCTTAGCATATGGACGGCTCCAAGCCTATGACTTTATTCTACAGGTTGGTGTCAACCCAGCTTCTTAGACTGTGGGTCAGAACCCCCAATGGGTCAAGTAACAAATCTGGCCACCCGAATATGCTGCGGTCAAAATTAAACATAATGAGTCTGAGGTGTTTCTGGAGCACCCATGGAGCTTGCACTGTGCAGCTCCACTGGCAGCCTGGGTTATGGACACACAAACACTTTGCACATCCCATGCCATCTCAACACACAGTACTGGTACACTCTGCTTGGAACCACCTTGGCCCATGTGTGGTCCTGGTATGTGTTATAAATTGCAATGATTTCAAAAATATATCTATTTTTCTGTATATAGGTGCTTTGCCTGCATGTATGTGTGTGAACTACATGTAGATAATGTTCACAGAAACCAGAAGAGGGTGTCAGATCTCATGAAGATACCAGTAAACGTTTGATTTGCATACCTGTTTATGCCTCTACATACCCGTAGTTTGGTCAACATTTCTTGGGTTGAAAGAGATCACAGGAGAAAATGTTTAAGAATCCCCAGTGTAGGTTATTCCCTAAAAGCAGCTCCAAGTGGTTCCCGTAAGGCTGACAGCTGGGAACCTTGACCTTTGTCTTGTAGACTGTTCCTGCAGAATCTTTCATGCCCAGTGCACTCAGTAGTGGTTGCATGGCCCATCGTGGCACACTCTGGAATACCAGGAAGATGAGCAAGAATAATTGCTTTCCTGCTCAGCTGGTTCTGAGGTTTGAAGGGGCTCTAATCCACAGGGCACTGGTCTCCATGGAGCTGTATCCTGCCATGGCCACCTTCTGTGCCCACACAGCTTTTTGCCACACTCTGCTATACCCAAGATAGAAAAGCAGGCCATACTCTTGGGTTTTGCTCACTCAACAGCCAACCCCATTTTATCCTAATGGGACAATCTCCCTTTTAATTGTTTTGTTTTATTATTTTAATGTATATTCACATAATATTTTCCTTCTGTATATAAATATATGTATATGTATATCTGTGGGCATCTGTCTATGTATCTTCTAGCTGGGTACCTGGGCAGGTGGGGAAAGTATTTTCTGGCTTCTAGGTGTTTGTAGATCTCCCAAATATGACAGTTTCCTAATCTTTCCAACTTGGGAGAGTTTTGGTCCTAAGGAAGAGAAAAGCAGCCAAACTGGGAGGGCGGTGATGAGTTTAGCATTTTCCAAAAAGGTACAAAAGCAAGCATGGCCTAAGCGCTGAACTAGAAAGAAAGATATCCCGTGTACCGGGCCTCTGCCAATCACTCACATGGATGAAAGCATTTATTTCTTATTAACAGTGACCTCTTGAGGAAAACATCAGACAGTAGCTGCCCTCTTGAATTTATGGGGCAGTGGTGGTGGGAAATCAAGATGAAAGAGCCATACAGAACTGACATCTTAGTGACGATGCTTTGGGGCAGGGCTAGGAAAGTCGTGGCAGTGTTTATCTGCTCTGTGGTTAACACACCATGAGCTTCGGTGCTGAGCGGTGAGAAGCCATAGCTTTAGTCTGAGCAGAGGGCAAGACTCCCACAAGCCAATTTGTTACTGATTTTTTCTGAAAACAGGAGGATCCCAATGTAGCTGAGTTAGCACAATCAGGAAGGCCCTCTGCGTTAACTTTTACAAAAAGAAATCTGATGTAAACCAGCCTTTAAAATCTTTAGTGATATTCATGAAAGAGAGAGAGAGAGAGAGAGAGAGAGAGAGAGAGAGAGAGAGGAGAGGGGAGAGGGGAGAGAGAAGAGAGAAGAGAGAAAAGAGAGAGAGAGAGAGAGAGAGAGAGAGAGAGAGAGATTGTTAGCTTGATTCAAACTAGAGTCACTTGGGAAGAAGGACCTCAATTGAGGAATTGCCTTATCAGATTGGTCTGTGCATGTCTGTGAGACATTTTCTTAATTTCTGCTGATGTAGGAAGTTCCAGACCACTGTGGATGGTGCCATCCCTAGGCAGGTGATGTAGGAAGTCCCAGCCAACTGTAGGTGGTGCCATCCCTAGGCAGGTGATGTAGGAGGTCCCAGCCCACTGTGGGTGGTGCCATCCCTAGGCAGGTGAGCCTGAGCCTTATAAGAAAAGTAGCCAAGCAAGCCAGCACTAGCAGCATTTCTTGTGGTCTCTGCTTTGGTTCCTGCTTGAGTGCGTGCCTTGGCTTCCCTCCATGGTAATCTATAACCTGTAAGGTTAAATGAACTCATTCCTCCCCAAGTTGCTTTTGGTCAGAGTGCTTCATAGCAACAGAGAGCAAACTCGGAGAGTGTGTGTGTGTGTGTGTGTGTGTGTTGTGTCTGTGCACTGTGCACACAAGGAGAGACGTGCAAAAGTCATTAGTTCTCTCCCTTCACTTTTGTGTGGGTTCTGGGAATTGAACCCAGGTCTCCAGGTTTGCATAGCAAGCACCTTATGGGCGGAGCCAACTTGCTGCCCCACTGGGTGTTTTTCAGGGTCTTATCTCTCTGCTCCTACCTTACCTGCTGCCTCTGTGTAAAGAGAGCTCCTAGTCTGTTTTAGAGAAGGGCCCTGCTGGGAATTCACCAGTTGTGACTAAGAGCCCAGTAACCTGCTAATTTGTACTTTTATTTTCTGACACTATTTCCTGAATGCTCAGTCTGGGCCGTCGGAAGGCCTTGCTAAGTATTCTCCATGCTGTCAGTTATAAAACGCTGAGAACAAAGGACAGGCACTTTTATAAATTATGGTCCTTTTTCCAGGGGTTAAATCACAAGCTTGTGGTTCAGTGGCTGTTCAGTGCTGAGTAGCAGGTTCAGCCCCAAGGCTCAACCCCACCCACTGTTAAACCACCTTGGGAAAAAAAAGAAACCCGCCTTATTTTCTCATTACTTCCAGAAAGTAAAAAAGGAGCATGGCTTTGAGATCCTACTCGAGCTGTGAACAGAAGAACCTGCATTTCCAAAGCCAGGTTCTAGCTACCCATCATGCACCGGTGCCAGGACCCACCCAGTCATGTTGTGGTCTGTCAGTCATCTCAGCCTAGGAGGCTCTGCCTCCCCGCTCTGAAGCAAATTACTCCTGAGCTCAGGGCTATTGCTTATCTTGCAGCAGCTGGGGGGCTGACTTTGAGTTGGTTATGAAGATAGTGAATTAAATAAACGGTACTGACTCCTCATGTTGAGAGACAGCGGCTGCATGAGGTAAACCAGGCCTCAAGAGCACGGTGAATTTGAGAATAATTTATTACTCTCTTTTCCGAAATGAAAGAACAGGCGCATGTGCATGGACTGAACACATGGGATAATTCTCATGTAAAAGGTTGCGTAACACACTGGCCTCCCGGGCCAGGAAAGCATGCTTGTTTTCACGTATACCTCTGTTCAAGTTCCTAGAACGTCCTCCTTTCTTATTGATGTGGCTTTGGCACTGATTTCCAGCACTTGAGCTAAACATGTCTGATTTCCACCTCCCTTAGGCAACGGATGATCTACAAAGGCAGAGCCATTGCTGAAACTGTATTTCCAAGGAGAAAAGAAAGGCCGTGTTATGTAAACAAAGACTCTTAATTTGTTGGCTTTATTAGGCACATACTGGTTTAGTTCGAGGAGACCTTGGGGTGCTTCTATTTTGAAGGAAAACGCTTTAACAATTATTCTAGTAAATGAATGTTTTCTGAAGCTCATGAAGTCCTGAAGAATCCCAGGTTTTGGGAGAAAGGTGAGAGGAAGGAGCATGGTAGATGAGGATGGAGGTCAGAGCAGAAGGGAGAGGGGGTTCCAGTGTGAACTGGGAGCCCGCCACACTGAGCGAGAGGCCTTTGCAAAAGGTTCCAGACAGACATACAACAGGAGAGGGAAAACAGGAGAAAGCCCACACCAGCGTCACGGAGGGCCAGCGGTTCTTACTCCTGGCTGAGTGTTTAAACTATATTTAAGGTTAAAAGACAAATTACATGACTCAGGGAGCAAACTCAGATCCTCAGGTTTGGCTGTAAGCTCCTTTACCTACCCAGCCCTCTTACTTACCCAGGATTTTGTTTCATTCTTCTCCATCTTATTAGGAAGTCAATCCCTGTATCACCTTGTTCCTATTTTAGTAGATATTTCTAGAAAACACTTTTAAAACATACTTGTGTTTTAAAACGTACTACATTACAACTAAAAAAAAAAGCAGTCTTTCGATAGTATCAAACTTGTAGTCAGGATTCATTTACCAGCTTTTTTATTTTTTTGATTTTTATTTTTGCTTCTCTCTCGCTGAGTATTACAGTTTTGTTTTCAGGGTGGTGTGTTTGGAATGGAATCCAACCAGGATTCAAACACACACTGCGTCAGAGTACAAAATCTCATAGCTGCCCCCTTCCTGCACTTATTTTTCTTTTTACCCTTTTTACCTTATTTGTTGAAGACATTGAGTCATCCTCCGTATTGACTTACCTGTGCTATTATAATGTGTTTTTTTATTTATTTTTATTTTTTATTATTTGAGACAGGGTTTCTCTGTTGCTTTTGGTTCCTGTCCTGGAACTAGCTCTTGTAGACCAGGCTGGCCTCGAACTCACAGAGATCCGCCTGTCTCTGCCTCCCGAGCGCTGGGATTAAAGGCGTGCGCCACCATCGCCCTTCTTATAGTGTGTTTTTCTGCCCTCTGCATGCCCTGTGAGTCAAAAGCTTGAAGCGATTCTGCTGTTCCTTTTGGGCCTAGCATTCTTCCCAGGTGATGGTGTCTGTGTCCATCAGGAGGTGCGTGGTTGACCTGGCTGCTTTCGTTTAGTGATGCTGGCCGTCTTGATGAGCAGTGAGTGGAGCCACTTACTCGTTAGCTGTTTGAAAGCGGAGGCGTTCCCATTGGCATTGTCTCTGAGAAAGGAAAACAAATTATGTATCTTTTCTTTTGACTTGGTTTTCCCAGCCAGCAGTCTGTTTTGTTTAGGAAAGGCAAGTTGCCTCTTCGCGTTTTTCCCATTTTCAGCATAAAAACGGGATCACAGGCACCGTCCAAGTAATGAGAGCCAGGTTTTTATTTGGTAAATCTATGATCTCACTGAGGCAAAGGCGTTTACTCTTGTGCTGGTCCACTGTAGCTTCCCTGATGAGCACACACATGCTCCATCCTGGGGGAGCAGGAGCTTGATTCGGGGTCTCCTCTAGATCTGTTACACACACAGTCCCGGTATCTTAGACAGAGTCCTTGCTATGCCGAGAAAGTTGTTAACCTTGCCAGTCATTTTCTACCCCAGGCCTGGGCTCACGTGAGTCCTAATTCCTTGGTAGGAAGTCAGACTGGCGTCTGAGCACTGAAGGTGCCTGTTGCTCGTGGGCTGGGATTTGTTTCTAAGTCTTTTCAGTGGGCAGAAACACGGGTGTATATACAAACATCTGTATGTATAAATATCATTTGTGTCTTTATAAATGTGTATTTGTGTCAGTGAGGACCTTGTTATGTGTTTTAATTTTAACTATAAATATAAACACATATGTGCATGTGTACACATCTGGTTATCTATGTTTGTGCTGGTCTCATTTCTATTATTGTGATAAAACACCTGGACAGAGAGCAACCCAAGGAGAAAGGGTTTATGTTAGCTCACAACCCCAGGCCGCAGTCATCTTGGCAGAGGCAACACAGCAGCAGGACCTCAAGACAGCTGTCACACTGCACACTCAGAGGCATAAAGAAATGCATGCATACCTACCCCGTTATTTCACTTAGGAGACGCCCTGCCTAAGGAACGGTGCTGCCCACAGCTCGGTCCTCCCCCATCAGTCAACCCAGTTAAGACAACCCCCTCTAAACATGCCTACAGGCCAAGCCCATGGAGACCATCCCTCGTTGAGGCTCTGCTCCCAGGTGATTCCATGTTGTATCAAACCCACAGTCAAAGCTAGCCACCATGTCTTAGGGTTTCTATTGCTGTGAAGAGACACCACGATCACTCTTAGTAAAGGAAAGTATTTAATTGGGGTGGCTCGCTTACAGTTCAGAGGTTTAGTCCGTTATCAGCATGGTGGGACATGGTGGCGAGCAGGCAGAGATGGCGCTGGAGCAGTAACTTACAGTCCTACATCTTGCAGGCAGCAGGAATTTGTAGTGTGGAGCGGCAGGCCCACCGCCCAGCTAGCTTTACCTGAAATAACTACATGGAAACTGTATTCTTTTAAATACTGCTTGGCCCATTAACTCTAGCCTCTTACTGGCTAACTCTCACATCTTGATTAACCCATATCTAATAATCTGTGTAGCACCACGAGGTGATGGCTCACCGGTAAGATCTTAACCTGCATCCATCTTGGAGAGGAGAGCTATGGCGACTGCTTTACTCTGCCTCTTTCTCCCAGCATTCTGTTCTGTCTACTCCGCCTACCTAATTTTCTGTCCTATCAGGGCCAAGGCAGTTTCTTTATTAACCAATGAAAGTAACACATAGACCCTCCTCCATCAGGAAGTGGTCAGTGTCACACTGAGGGAAACTTGACCAAAGGAGGCTTCAGAACCCATCCCACCATGACATATTTCCTCCAACAAGACCACACCTACTCCAGCAGGCCACACCTCCTAATAGTGCCATTCCCTTTCGGGGCCATTTTCTTTCAAATCACCATTCAGTATTGTTTCCTGTGGTATTTAGTTTTTAATGACTCTCTACAGTTGTAAATAAAGTATTTTCAGTCATATCAAGGACACCTTCGTCTCAACAACAAGAGGAACACATCTCATAATCACTCATTTCCTCCTAACACATCCAAACATGTCACAGTAATGTATCTGTATGGTATTGAAAATAAAGCGAGGTTGTTTTTTGTTTTTGTTGTTTTAAGAAAGGGTTTGTCTGTGTATCCCTGGCTGTCCTGGAACTCACTCTGTAGACCAGGCTGGCCTCAAACTCAGAGATAATCTCTGCCTCTGTAACGCTGGGACTAAAGGCCAGCACCACCATCCCTTACTTTTGTCATTCTCAGGGTGTGTCCCCCCCTCCCCAGAATCTACCATCGGATTATTGAATGAGAGGCTGGAGAGATGGCTCCGTGGGTAGGAGCACTTGCTACACAAGGACCATGTAAAAAGCCAGGCATGGTCATGCATTTCTATAACCCCAGTGCTGTGGGAGGCGGAAACAGGAGAATCTCTGAGGTTTATTGGCTATCAGTCTAGCCCCTGGTTCAGTGAGAGATCCTGTCTCAAGGCAGTGTAGAAAAAGTAAGGAAGTCGGAGATTCTACATCCCCCTTAGGCCTTCATAAACATCTGCGTGCGCACGCGCACACACACACACACACACACACACACACACACACACACACGTCACAGAATCACTTGGAACAATTCCTTTCTGTGTGGCTCTACCAATAATTTGTTCACATATACATTCATTTCCTTCCATTTATTCCTTTTTTAGGGGTTTGCATTTTAAGTTTAAAGCTTATTTTACAATCATGTAAAACCTGGAAAACCAGGTATATTCAGGATTGCTAGACTGTTTCCTTCATAGGCCTTAAGCTTCTTTCTCCTTCCTCAAAGCTCAACAGCCTTTGTATAGCGCATCCTTGAGTCTTTGTGTCTGTATATGCATCTTCCTCTCGGATAAATGGGACCACATGGTCCACACACATGCATCCTAGGGCTTGCTGCTGCTCTGTCCTCACTGTGGAGGGCTCCAGCAGCCCTGCGGTCATAGATGTTTGCGTTTTTCAGTCTGTTGCAATTGCATATTTTATACCCCAACCAACAGTGTGACCAAGGGCCAGCTTCTCTATAAGCTGGCCAGTGGCATGGTGGTCATAAGAGTTTGATCAGTAATGGCAGTATGGGTTTCTTACTGCAAATGAAACAGTAAGCTTTTAAATGGCATCTTCCTTGTATTAGGAGTGGATCCCAGGCTGGTATTGATAAAGCTGTTCATGTGATTCTCGGTACAGGTAGAGCCAAAACCCACCAACGCCGTGTTCTAAACCCTGAGTGCTCTTGTCTAGGAAGCAGAATCCCATGGTGCATGACTGATAGGCTGTGCAAACAGGCGAACCCTTGCAATGTCTGGTATCAAGAAAGACTGATGATTATTATTTGACATAATGACATATTGGGCTTTGTAATTAATTGTAGATCATATACCCTCAAGTGGACTTAATAGAAATGTAAGAAAGGCTGGAGAGATGACTTAGAAGTCAAGAGCATATACTGCTTTTGCAAAGGACCCAAGTTCGATTCCCAGCACCCACACTTAGAGACTCACAGTTGCCTCTAAACTGCTTCAGGGGATCTGATGATCTCTCTTGGGCTCCACCAGTACCTGCACACGTGTGCACATACCCACACACAGGCACACGTGCATACACATGATTTTTAAAATATAAATGAAAAAGAGTAACACAAGGAAGAAAAGAGGCTCTGTGTAGCTTGACAGTCGTGCTACTGTAGACCTGAGTATCATACTTAGAATTCTGAGTCGGGATGAGAAGAGAGGCAGAGGGGTAGGTCACCGCTGAGTTCCAAAGGCTGGCTGTGCCATTGGCAGGGCACATGCCCAGAAGGTGTGTGTGAGAACTCAGTGGAGTGTGAATTCTAGTCAGCTGATCTCCAGCCGCCCAGCCTCCATCTGCCCTCCCGACCTTGGGCCTGAGAGAGGTATTAATTGGCAGTGTGGCCTTGGTTATGAGCTCCAACTTTTTGCAGCCATGCACTCCAGCTCTTTGCAGCCCCCAGACCACATTTACATATCAAAGGTCCCCATGTGGCCTGCCAACAGACGCTGTTTTTCTAACACAGGGCACAGTCCCTGACACTGAGAGAATCCAGCCCTTGTCTAAACCATATTTCCCTGCTATGGGGCTAGCTAGCACAGTGGCCCTTCTCTGTGTCTTCTTCCTATTTGTGTAGTAAAGATCTGGCTGGATTATCACTAATGATCCTATAGGACTCATCTTAGGTTTTGTTGTTGTTGTTGACCTCTACTGGGTTTTTTTTATTTTTATTATTATTATTTGTCTTTGTAATTACGGACTCCTCTAGCTCCATTTCTTTGGGTTTGCGCTTTTGATCTCTTTAAGTGTTTCAGTGCTACATTGGGCTAATTGAGTTCCACTTTTCTTTCCTTGAAAATGTGTTATGTTTTTATTTGTATGTGTGCAGAAGAGGGCCCCAGATTTCCCGGAGCTGGAGTTGCAGGTGGATATGAGCCACCCAACTTGGATGCTAGGAACAGAGCTTGGGTCTTCTGAAAGAGCAGCCCGCTGGTCCACTGAGCGATCTCTCTAGACCCATGTTCCACTTTTCTTACCTTCAATTACATGTATTTAAGACTTTTATCCCTTCCCTTTAGTTCTAAGTAATTACCATTTCTGTCTGGATCGCTCTGTAGCTATGAATATGTTTCTGTGGGTTTATAGGTTTTCAAAGGGGTGAATTTGGGGGCTCTCATCTGCACTGTTGGCGCTGTAGTAAATCTTGGTGTTGGTGCTGTATCACTGGGGGG
The DNA here is from genome assembly GCF_018167655.1 of Microtus oregoni. NCBI lineage: Eukaryota > Metazoa > Chordata > Mammalia > Rodentia > Cricetidae > Microtus > Microtus oregoni. The sequence goes on from NW_024543086.1 coordinate 2,788,508, forward strand.
ATGCGGTTTCAGATCAGCCTCACTGTGTAACCAGGCAGGCTTTCAGCTATATAACCCAAACTAGCCTCAGATTCACGATTCTCCTGCCTTGGTCTCCCGAGTGCTGGGACTGTGTGCATATGTCACCGCACCTGATCTAATGTATCATTTTTAGAGGCTACTGGTGGGAACCCAGTTTATACACTAAATCATGCAGTGTAAGCTTTTAATCCGTTTTCACGTATAATTTGTTTGTTTGTTTGTTTTTAAAAATGAATCTTCTGCTTGCACAGTGCTGTGTTCTAAAAATAGCAACTAGCTTGAGCTGGTTAACTGCCCTGCTCAGTCCTTTCTGCCTCACTGCCTGGCAGAGTTACCCTCCAACCAGCCGCATTCTACCTGCTTCCAAGACACAGAAATACCTATTAAGGGCTGATGGCTTTGGTATGGTTCATAAAATGTCCCCAGACCAAGGAACACATGGCAGCTTCTCCATTGCTTCACACAAGGCTGGTTTACAGAAGTTACCCACTGTGCGGTTCCTGCTTAACTAGCCTCAAAAACCTAGGTGTAGGTCTCCTTGGTTGCCCTTTGTCCTGGCTTTTCGGTCATGGATATTTGTCCTGTGCCAAGAAAGGAACTGATAAGTATCCTTGTGAAGAGAAGGAGGCCCGTGTCCCCATGCCCAGCATCAATTCAGGTCCTTCACCCTTGCTTACTTGATCACGTGAATGTCACATCACTTCTCAGAGCTGTGCTTTCTGGCTGCTCCCGTGTTGGCAGAATCCAGCTTTCCGTGCTGGTAGACAACAGTTGTGGTGAGGTTCAGCCAAGATATCCTCGACATTTATTATTTATTTTATTATTTGTGTGTGTGTGTATACAATGTGGGGGTGTGGCAGTTCATGCCATGGTGCGTGTGTGGAGATCAGGGGACAACTTGTGGGAACCTGTCCTCTCCTTTCACTATATGTGGGTCCCAGGGATCGAACCCAGGTCGTCCGACTTAGACTCAAGTGCTTTTACCCGCTGAGCCATCGCACCAGCCCTGATCCTCAGATTTTAAAGATGTAGGTAGAAGACATCTGTGAAGCACTGGCATTTGAGAGCGGCCTCAGTGACTCCTAACCCTCGTCACCCTCCAGAAGGGGTTTGGATGAAGTGAGGCCAAAGGAAATAGTTGGGGGACCTGAAATTCTCCCTTGTTCTTTTCTCCTCTCCATCAGCGTGGAAGACAGAAACCGCAGCCATGACCACCCACGTCACTTTGGAAGATGCCCTGTCCAACGTGGACCTGCTGGAGGAACTGCCCCTCCCAGACCAGCAGCCATGCATCGAGCCCCCGCCTTCCTCCATCATGTACCAGGTAATGGAAATGGTGACGTGCAGTGGAGAGACCCGGATTCTGGGGGTCCTGTAAGGGGACTGACCTGCCCTGAAGTACAGGGAAGAGGAGGTGCATCTGGAAGGTGAAAGGTCGGGAGCTGATGGAGTCCCTGTGCACTCTAGAAGCCCAGTGGAGGGAATGGATTAACTAATAAATGTGTGTCAGGACCATGTCCCTCCCCTAGGGAGCATTTGTTCGTCTGCTCTGATCCTAAATTCCTTCTGGGCTGCTCCTGTTGATGCACCACCCAGCGTATGGCATCCCTGATCTCATGAATTAAATATCACAGTTTAGAAGCCTCTGGAGCCTGCCTGGGTAATTACTTTTCCTGAGTGTGGATGACAAGAGCTCACGCAAGTCCACACAGCGGCCAGTGGCTCAGGGAAGTGGGTCACAGTTATTTGCTTTGGCCCTAAATGAGATCTTGTGATAAACCTCCATTGCATTACACACAGCCATGACGCTGGCAGGCCTAGCCAGGAGGGCATTCATGCAGGTGGAGGCAGCCTGGCCAAAGCCCCTCGTCTGGGTGCGCCAGGCTGAATGCCATGTTAAGAAAGAATGTGTTAATTTGAAAACTGGGGCTGTGTTAGACCTTTTTGCTAAGTCTTAGATGCTGAATGATGACTAAGTATAATTATATTTTTTCATTTCACTCAGTAATTAAATGAATCTTCACGTACTTGAAGATTCAGTTCCTAAATCTGACTTATTGGTAGCTTTTAATGCAGATTAGAATTTTAATTATACAAGTATCTTTTGGTTTTAGTTTTATAGAGAGACATTTTTATTATTAACAAAATGGAAAAGCATAGCATAGAAATGAATTTCTTATACTGATATACCCTTCTCTGTTTACATAGACATTTTGTTTTATTAAATGTATTTGGTGTATATAGTCCTCTTTTTACTAAAACAGGAATTCATTATATATTCATTTTATACACACACACACACACACACACACTCACTGTCTTTTCCTTAACATTTCTTGTGGAGACAGGTAGGATGGCTCACAGATGTAATGCCAGCATCCCAGAGACTGAGGGAAGAGTATTTCTGTGAGTCTGAGTCTAGCCTGGGCTACAAAGAGAACCGCTGTCTCAAAACTCACAACAGCAAAAACTTGAGTGGATATTGTTGGACATCAGTGATACAGTAATGCCGCCCTATGTTTAAGCAGCTCATGGTCCTTCCAGCCCATTGTACTGAGACTGTCATCTTCTCCAGCTTTTGCTGGCTATTTTCATCATTTCCAGGGGGCTGTTTAATTGTAAAAGCTGCGGTGGTGGCCTGACCTCTACCTCCACACCTGGGCACCCTCCGGCATGTGCGTCTGAGTGGCTGGATCAGAGCTATGCACCTTTGACTTTTAGCAACTGTTTGGACTTGCACAGTTAGCTGGGAAGTATGACTTCCTTGTGCTTGAACTTTTATCCATCCTGACAAGCATATAAAACAGATTAATTGTAGCGCACTAATCACATGAATAAGTTGGCAGAGTTTATTCGCGGATCCCTACTAACTGGAATTAGAAAGTGTCAATTCGGAATCAAACATGTACTTCTGGGGCTTGGTTGAGCAAAACCCGTCACCTGTGAGAAGCAGGTGCTGTGCATCTGTCCTCAGCTGTTTGGAGGCCGTAATGGGTAATATTCGAAAGCCGTGGGGCAGTAGATTTCCACAGAAAGCCTGTGGCTTTTGTTGGCGGCTGTTCACTCCCTAGACATCCAGCCAGCTTAGATGTGTTTTTCCAGTAACCAAATACCCCCTCCTGTCCTCTCCCTCCACAGGCTAACTTTGACACGAACTTCGAGGACAGGAATGCGTTTGTCACGGGCATTGCAAGGTACATTGAGCAGGCAACGGTCCACTCCAGCATGGTAAGTCTCTGTGACCTACATGTGCAGATGCACGCCCTACTGACGCAGGAGGAACCATGGGCTGCCTCCCACACCAGGCCTGTGCTCAGCTACCCAGCTCTGCTCTGCCTTAGTCAGCTGGGCTATGGAAGTCCATTCTGGAACCCGGCCCCATCTCCTCTCTGTGCCTTGGAGCAAACTCCATGTCTTGCTCATCTTGTTCACTATAAGCCCGTCCACACCCCACTGTTCACTTCCTGGAGCCCAGGGCTTTTTATGTACACATGGGATTAGGTTCTACTTTCATCTTATCCTTACAGAGTACTGGCGGGAAAGGGGGTGTTGTGTGTTCTCTCGACAGAGAAAAAAGTTCCTCATAAAAGTGACAAGTGACATGGCTTTGGAAAGTGCCATTTGTTGATTCAAGGAAGTTGCTGGCCTAGATCATTCATAAATGGGGCCATTTGTTTTCCTTCTTAGGGTCTGATCCTAAGAGAGCCAATTCTTCTCTCCCGTTTTATCTAGAGTGAAGTTTTCAGGTTCTAGATTCCTCATCCAAGGGCCCCTGCTTGTACTTCTCTGGACCCTTCTCAGTGTGTGGGACAATGCACTCATTCACCGCTGTGAGCTGATTGAAGAATTAGCATGAGGCAGTCTCATTTCTGAATAAGTCAAATGGGGAAGAAACAAGCCAACCAAACCTGTTCTCTGTGCAGCTATTTCAGGGTCATCACCTCATGTAATCCTCACGCAAACTCTGTGAGGGAGGTGATTGGAAGCCCCAGTACTTCAGCTGGCCAACATTGAAGCCTCTCTCTCAACTGTTAAGAAGTTGACTGAGGATTTCACAGCTGATGGGGTGGTAGTTCTAAACTTGGGATTCTCTGGTGACCAAGCCTGGTGCTTTGGACAATTCTTTGCAGGCACATAAAAATGTATAACGTTCAGCGTCATGGAGTTCAGTTTTTGAAGGGGCCTTGAGGAGGCGGGAGGAAGCTTCCTGGAGGAAGCCACTTTTGAGTATAGCCTTCTAAGAGGGTAATTATGGGGTGTGTGTGCACACTGCTCTTTGAAATGTAGGCTGGGCAGTCTGCTGTGTGAGACCATCAGAACCCCATAATCACCCCGGGGCTTGCAAAGGGCTCATTATACCTATTGTAGAGACAAGAAGACTGAGGTCTGAAGAAGTTAATAAGCAAGTTGTTCATGGTCCTACAACTAGAAGTCCTAGCATGAACCTGGAGATAGTCCTGATCTCTTTCTGTGGTCCTCTCTATGTCCCATAGGACTGTAGCAGTCAGAGATGAGATGGGGAGGGGACATCAGGTGAACATCAACACAAGCAAAGACAGAATTCTCAGTGACTGCCCAATGTGTGTGTGTGTGTGTGTGTGTGTGTGTGTGTGTGTGTGTGTAGTATTTATGTAAAATAAGGTAAGGAGTCTATACTTGGAGATCATATTTACTACCTAGGCTCCCATAGCAAAATACTGTGACCAGGTGGCTTAAACAATAAGTGTTTCCCTCCCACAGCCCTCGAGGGTGGTACTCCTGGACCAGGATCAGCAGGAGTGATTTCTCCTGCTGTCTCTTTGGCTACCCTGGCTCTTTCCATACGAACTCCTGCGTGTCTGATGTCTCAGTGTGTACCTAAGCCAGCCCCCCCCCCTTTATAAGGATGACAGTCAGATTGAGTGTGAGGGTCTGCTCTCGTGATATCCTCTGAGCTTCATCACCTTTCAAAAGGACCGACTAGAAATAGTCACAGTCTCAAGTACAGGGTTAGGACTGGAACTTTGAGATGGTGTGTGGGGAGTAGGAGCGGCACAGCTGAGCCTGTAACAGAGGGCTTTCATCCATTTAATGAAAGTGCAGACCAGAGGCTGGAGATGTGGGTCAGTTTCAGCTGTGTCAGCAGCCGCCTAGAACACACAAAGCCTTGGCTTGATATCCAGCACCAAATAAACCAGGCCTAGTGTGGTAAATGCTTGTGATCCAGCCGTGGGGAGGTGGAGGCAGGAGAATCAAAAGCTAAAGATCACTTTCTCAGCTCCATGGGGAGCTTGAAGCTAGCTTGGACTGGAGACCCTATCACAGGCGAACAAACTAAATCAACAGCAGTGGGCAGTTTTCAACTGTGGGAGAGAGGGGAGCAGAACTCCGCTTCAGCCATGCTTTACCTGTGAACTGCTCGTGGAATGCGAGTGGAACAGGTACTCTGGATGAGCTTCTGAAAATGATTGCCGCCAGAGGCACGAAAGGCTGAGAAGTGGGTAGTGGCCTTAGGCAGGAGCTGTAATGAGCAGGTTCATGAGAGAAACTGGAAATCAACTCCGCCTGGTAGAAGGAGTCTTTGGGGCAGAGGGAACTGGAACCCTGCAGACCAAGGTGTCCCAGAAATACCAGGTCACAGGCTCAGAGAGGCAAGTCTGGGACAGGATGGCGCTAAACAATGACTATATTTGTTTTCTGATGCAGCTGTGAGAAATTACATAATTGGTTTAGTTGATAGAGTGCGTAGAATTTACGAAGCCCTAAATTTGATCCCCAACACCACATAAATGGGGTGTAGTGGTGAATATCTGGAAACCTAGCCCTTGAAAAGTAGAGACAGGAGGATCAGAAGTCCAAGGTCATCCTCAGCTACCTAGAAAGGGTAACCTGGGATACATATCTCTAAAATAAATAGATGTATTATATATTTATTTATATATACACACATATATTTTATACATACATGAAAGATGGCCCTATAACCAAAAACTTTAGGTTCTCAAGGCCCCATTCAGGGCTCTTGCCACCATGCCATCTTGAGCTCTGTATTCTAGACTTGTTACATAACAACCTTAGCTGAACTGTCCAGAGGGCAGAGTGCACATCTTGAGCTCTGTATTCTAGACTTGTTACATAACAACCTTAGCTGAACTGTCCAGAGGGCAGAGTGCACATCTTGAGCTCTGTATTCTAGACTTGTTACATAACAACCTTAGCTGAACTGTCCAGAGGGCAGAGTGCACATCTTGAGCTCTGTATTCTAGACTTGTTACATAACAACCTTAGCTGAACTGTCCAGAGGGCAGAGTGCACATCTTGAGCTCTGTATTCTAGACTTGTTACATAACAACCTTAGCTGAACTGTCCAGAGGGCAGAGTGCACATCTTGAGCTCTGTATTCTAGACTTGTTACATAACAACCTTAGCTGAACTGTCCAGAGGGCAGAGTGCACATCTTGAGCTCTGTATTCTAGACTTGTTACATAACAACCTTAGCTGAACTGTCCAGAGGGCAGAGTGCACATCTTGAGCTCTGTATTCTAGACTTGTTACATAACAACCTTAGCTGAACTGTCCAGAGGGCAGAGTGCACATCTTGAGCTCTGTATTCTGGACTTGTTACATAACAACCTTAGCTGAACTGTCCAGAGGGCAGAGTGCACATCTTGAGCTCTGTATTCTAGACTTGTTACATAACAACCTTAGCTGAACTGTCCAGAGGGCAGAGTGCACATCTTGAGCTCTGTATTCTAGACTTGTTACATAACAACCTTAGCTGAACTGTCCAGAGGGCAGAGTGCACATCTTGCTTCAGGCACACACACACACACACACACACACACACACACACACACACAGCCTGAGACCTGAAGATACTTACTATAACCTCTGTTCACCCAATGAAATTGTGCCTACTGTGGGCTTTTGGAGGCCACGTGTTCTCTACGTTACTGTCAGTTCCTCTTTTAGACACGTGTTCCCAAGCAGAAGAGAAAGCAGGAGGCCCACAGTTGGGCTTCATTGTTTCTGAACTTGGGGACAGCATGTTACTGACTGGTGTTCTAAATTAAGAATTGAAACCATTGCTTTTGAATAGAATCACACTCAGTAACAAACTCCAAATTAAATTGTATTCTTCCCTAATAATGTCTTATAAAGTGAATATGATAAAGGGCTTTAAATTTTAAAATTCATTTCCCCCCCAATACAAACATTTATAAGGAAAGGAAGCATAGTATTAATTTTTTTGTCCTAATATTTTTGAGGTATGCTTGATATAACTGGAAGCCATTTCAAATATATACGTGAATATTTTAGTCATATTCGCAATATACTACTGCCACTGCCCTTGAATTCTATCACCCGTACATGTGCCCTAGACTGTTAGCAACTCACCTGGATCCTCTCTCCCCATGTTCCCGTCAACCACTGTCTGTACTTAAGGCTCTTGTAGCTATTTCATCTAAAGGAAACAGAATATGTGGCCTTTCGTCCGGCTTTCATTGAAATTCATGTCAGATCAGTCTTAAATGGGAGGAGCATGTGCGTTACCTGGGGGCTTCACTGGGTTATAGGTCTTCTTTGTTTTTTGTTTTTCGAGACAGGGTTTCTCTGTGTAATCCTGGCTGTCCCGGAACTTGCTCTGTAGACCAGCCTGGCTTCATACTCACAGAGATCCGCCTGCCTCTCAAGTGCTGGGATTAAAGGTGTGCATCACCACCCTGTGGAAAATAGCTTTTAATCATAGGCTCAGCCAGCCTGAGAGCCTGCTTTGTCAACAAGCTCCCAGCTGATGCTGCTGTTGCCAGCCACAGACCACACCCTAGAGCCTTGAGAAGCCGAGGGCCCTAGCGTTATTCCTCCCTGATGAAAGTGCCGTGCCGTTTCAGAATGAAATGCTAGAGGAGGGACACGAGTATGCGGTCATGCTGTACACCTGGCGCAGCTGCTCCCGGGCCATCCCACAGGTGAGACCATCCTTGCTATGCCGCTTTTGCCCTTCAGGGGGCATCAGTGCCCCTCAAGTCCAATCAAACCTAAACCAGAGGGCTGAGTTTTCTGGGTGACAGGAGGTAAATCTTGGCTGCTGACCCAAAGAGCTCCCCATAATGCTACTGAGAAGGTCCAGGCCCCAGGGTCTTGAAAAGTTTCCCAACATATTTTATTTCACAAGCAGCATCTGCCGCCTTCCACCCAGGCCACTGCAAAGGGTCTAAAGTAGCACACAATCTCTCCTCACTCCTCCACCCAAACCGACGTCTGTCTGTCCGTCCACAGCATGATCACTGCACACACTCTGCTTCAGACTGCTCTGGGTCTTCTTATTGGCAGGAACATATTTTATAAAACCATATCATTACCACAGAACCATATTGTTTCTCACTTTTTACACTATCTTGGACTTGTTGAAAATACGGAAAAAAGGAAAATATGGATATTTTATTTGTCATTGATATCTTTATTTAATTGTAACAATCAGTAAACCACACACATAAAGTAAACAGAAGGTACCATTCTCTCTTTTAACCTTCATATTTAGAAACAACTATTTACAAATTTTGTACGTTTCATATTTTTTCTAAGCCTAATTTTGTTTTTCTTAAACAACTGGTTTTCTTAAAAATTTTTATTGCATTTACTTACTCTCTCGGGGGAGGGCATATATGCACAATGGCATGCATGTGGCTGTCAGAGGACAACATACAGGAACTGGTTCTGGCCCCATCCAGGCTCAAAAAGAAGTGCGTTTTTCTGCTGAACCATCTGGCCAGCTTCAGAATTTGGCTTTCCTGGAAAAAGGGACCAAACTGGAGTTGTCACTCAGTGGCAAATACTGATAAACATATCCAAGGTCTTGGGGTCCAAGGCTTGGGTTCTCTCCCCAGCAGTGCAAAGACAAAAATAAAACAGGCCTCAAATCATACTGAACCTTTCTGCTTGCCAGCTGTGGGGGCCACCTTCCCATGGCTGCTCCAGAGACACCCCCCCCCCTTAGTCCTTCTGATGTCTGTAGTGGTGGTATACGACTGTGTCCCTTGCCCATTTAATACCCCACGGTCAGTTCCCGAGCCATTGATAACCATGAAGGCTAGTTCTTGTCCAGTGCCTGTGGAACTCACCTGGAATCCCAACACATAGGAGGAGTCAGGAAGACCTTGAGTTTCGGGTCTGTGCGGGTTCGCAGTGAGACACTGTCTAAAGGGAAAGAAAATAGCGTGCTCGCCCGCTCTACGCCCAGCCATCTTGTCAGGCTTGGGGTGTGTGTGCTCAAAGAGCATCCGCCATGCGGTACTATGATTATACGCTGACTAAAAACACTGGGTGGGGGAAGTGGGTCTCTGGACGGTACAGCTTCAGTCAGCTGTTATCAACCTGGATGCGGCTGGGAAACTGCTCAGCGTCTTGTTGTCCAAGGGCAGAGATGTTCAGCATTTTGTGCATGAGGAGAGGGGAGAGGACATTGCAGATCTCCGTAGATACGCGGATAACTAACTGTAAGAGCGCAGACCAGCCGGAAACAGAGGAGGGCCCAGTGTTGGGGCCAGCTGGCTCGTATAGCAGCCCATCTCCAGGGATCACTTCTGGGGACTGTCAGTCTTCTATAGCTCCCTCACTAGGGTGACAATATCTGTTATCACCCACCACGAGGTGCCGTGTGTGAGCAGCTAGCCATGTTCTGAGATAGCGGCTGGAAGCCTGGATGATGGCCTGGCCTCTCTCGTTCACAGGTGAAGTGCAATGAGCAGCCCAACCGGGTGGAGATCTACGAGAAGACCGTGGAGGTGCTGGAGCCAGAGGTCACCAAGCTCATGAAGTTCATGTACTTCCAGGTGAGCAGGGGCAGGGTGTGGGGGGGAGGGGTCCACAGCGGAAGACTCACAAAGACCCCTACTGTCCACATACTAGACTTCGGGGCCATGTCATTTTTTTTCTCATCCGGCTAGTATTTTTAAGAGCCACCTAGAGTCCCGTGGGTGAGCCAGGCCAGCAGGTGTCCCCACCTCCACGGAGGATGTGTCCTAGTGAGTATGTGTATGGTATGCTTGGAGCACGGAGCTTCAAAAATACACCGTCGTTTTTTAGGACGCGGTCAGGGCCATGCATGAAATACGATTTCCAACAGTTGTAGATTGTGGAGTCGCTACAGATAGTTGGCGCTTTAGGGACAGCGCATGGAACTATGACCTGGTCACAAGAGAGGCAGGAGTGTGGTGGTACGGTGAAAGGGATCCAGGAAGAGGGTCTGGCAGAGCCCCAGGCCGGTGGGGATGGCTGTGATCAAGACATAGAGGACAGTAAGGGAGTGGGTTGAAGACCGGTGAGAACAGGAAGTGCTCCGAGGGGAGGCTGGAGGGAGCAGGACTCAGTGAGATGAGCTTAGGTTTGGATTTGGTGATGAGTCCTGACCTGAGGTTTCAGGATGTCTGGCCACCGGGTAGGAAATGGCTGGGAGGTGGAGATGGGAAGAGGCTGTGAAGAGGAGTATGGGGATGGCCGGAGACTAGTCGGGCATTCTGAAAGAGCCGTTGTTCAAACAGGGGCGAGAAAAGTCTAGGTGGTAGCACAGGAAGTGTGAGCAGCCTGTTACTTGCTGGGGTCTCAGTGGCAGCTGAGAGGGTGGCAGGACCGACACTTCAAAGCCAGTCTTTACCTCACAGTGGGCGACGTAGCCTGCACAAGCCATACGCAAGGAATGTTCCACTTGGGGGACTGAGCTTCATTTGTAGACTCTTGACTCTGGCTAGAATCCACTCTGTACTCAGCATCCAGGCAAGAGCTGTGACTGCACTGGGGAGGTGTCTCAGCCTGGGCAAGGAACAGTTCTAGGTCAGACCCTGGCTCTGCTGTTGTCTGACTGTGTGTGAATTACTTCACACACGCATACACACAGACACACACACTCACACTTAGACACACACGCACTCACACATAGACACATGCATACTCACACATAGACACACAAACACACACTCAAACTCATACACACTCTCACACATAGACACACAATTCACACACACAGATACAGACTCACATTCACACACACACAGATACTCACACACAGTGACCCATACCAGCACTGAGGAAATGAAGCCTGCACACAATACACACACACACACACACACACACTCACACACACATGAGAAATGAAGCCTACACACACATACACAGAGACACACACACACACAAAAATGAAGCTTACACACACACACACAAACGAGAAATGAAGCCTACACACACATACACAGAGACACACATGCACATACAAAAATGAAGCTCACACACACACACACACACACACACACACACAGGAAGTGAAGCCTGGCCTGTCAGGATAGTGGAAGGGGTAAATGAGATCTATCTGTAGGTACCAGCAGGGCCATGCCAGCACACAGTGCTTTGTAACTGTTGTTCGTATCATAGATGGCCTGACTTCCTAAAGTCTCTGGGAAGCAGGTCCAAGAGAGAAGAGCTGTCAGAAACTGGATATGAAGTGAAGAACTTCCCAACAAGGGGTGTGAATGGACAGAAGGGTCTAGAATGGTTACAGCCATGTACCCAGCACTGTGCCCATTGATCACATGTGTAAACAGCAATAAGTTAAAAACCAAACTCCTCAGCAACTCAAGGCTTGCTTCAAGCACTCAGCAGCACTGTGGCCATCCCTGCTAGTTCCTCTCTTCCCTGCTGGGGTCAAATGCCTAATAAAGCAGTTCCAGGAACCTCAAGGAAGGCCAGACTTACTTGGCTCACAGTTAAAAGGTACAGTTCACGGTGGCAGTGAAAACATGGTGGAAGACGCGTTAGGCACTGGTCAGGTTGTGCCCTGGTCAGGAAGGAGGGACCCAAGTCCATGGGGTCACACCACACTACTTACACATTCGGGGCAAGTCTTCCTTGTTCAGTGAGACCTTTCTGGAAACACACATCCTTCATGGACACGCCCAGGTGTTCCATGGTGAGTCTAAATCCCATCACCACGCCATTATGGTGAGCATGGCTGTGGGAAACAGTTCCACCATGGCGGAAAGCCCAACTGGACTTGGACTCTGGCCTGGTCTGTCCTGTGAGGGAGAGGGACTGGCAGGAGGGCACGGCAGGTCCTGTAAGGGGAGCAGGCTCATATCTGCACATACGCCTGCCTCTCTTCACACCTCCCTTCCAGTGTTCTTCTCTTCCTCCTCCTCTCCCTTCCTTCCTCTTCCTCTTCCATTTCCTCTCTCGCTCACCACCCCTCCATTACTATAGTAGCTTCTTGTTTCCTTTTCCTGCCCCTGTAACAGACTTTTTTGAGATTTAGTATTTGCTCCAGTGATTCACGCAAGTAGAGTGAACAGCCCAGCATGCTTTAGTGTCTTCACAGAGTTGTGTGTTCATCATATAATCTGTTCTAGAATGTGTTTACCCCTTGAGCCATCATCCTGTTCTACCCCCAACACCCTCTCCTTCAGCCCCAGGCAACTACGGAACTGCTTCTTATCTCTGCGGATTTCCTTGCTCTTTAGACGTTTTCCTACCAATGAAATTATACAGGACATGACTTTTCATGGCTGGCCCCTAGCAGCTCGTGGGGTGTTTCTATACTGTAGCAGGTGGCAGAATCTATGTTTCTCTTTAATGGTGGAACACCATGTCACTGTATCCAAACATCGTATTTTACTCATCCATCCACTAGGGGATAGATGAGGGTCTGTTAGGAACAAAAGCTGAGCGTGTGTGTACTCTTGTCTTTCTCTTAGGTAGCGTGCTAGTTAGTTTTCTGTCACCTTGACACAAGCTGGAGTCACATGGAAAGAAGGAAACTCAACTGTTGAGTTTCTTCTACTGATTGCCCTGTAGGCAAGTCGGGGGGGGGGCATTTTCTTGATTAATGATTGGTGTGGGAGGGCCCAGATCACTGTGGGCTGGCAGGGTCCTAGGTTGTATAAGAGAGCACACTGACCAAGCTCTGGACCCTCTGTATCTCTGCTTTGGTTCCTGCCTCTAGGTTCTTGTCTTGAGTTCCTGTCCTGACTTCCTTCAGGGTAGACTGTAGGCTGTAGATCTTTTCTTCTCCACGCTGCTTTTGGTCAGGGTGTTTATTTCAGCCTTGGAAGGCAAACCAGGACAAGCAGACTCCCGTCAGTGGAGTGAGGGCCACTTAGTGACTCCAACTTAGGAAACGACAGTCCGCTGTCACCTCTGCAGCCACCATGCTACCTTGCTGGAGCCCCAAGCCCTGCCCTCAGAAGAGCCTCTGAGAGGGCCTGGCCTCTCTAGTGTTGACTTCGCTCCTTGCCTGCACTCAGTCCAGCTTGAGCCAAGCCCTGTCCTTCCTTCTGCCCTCCCGACATGCCTCAAGACCTTTGCACTGGCAGCTCATGCTTCCTTCACTTACTCCTCTCTTTCTTCTCTTTCAAATTACTTCCCTAAAAGCTACTTCTTGGAGATTTTGATCTTTCTCCCTAGAGGGACAGTTCTTTTGAGCCCTTCCCAACCTCCATCCCTTCTTCATTTCCTTCTGTATCGGGTATTCCGCTGCAAAGAATTTATTTTGTTTTCCATTACTTAGTTGACGTGTAGGATCCTTGGAGCAGTTTTTGTTCTCATTTTGATTTCTGCTTAAACTCAGCCCTTAGGATGGCTCTATGGTATACAGTAGATGCTCAATTATCAGTTGCTTGTTGGATGAACCTCTGTCTCTCCCTGCGTGTCACACACTGGGTACACAATGCCTCCTGGTAAATGTGTTTTTGGAATAATTCACCACATAAAGTCACTTCAGACAGGTCCCAGCACCTTTTCAAGTTAGCTTTGGAGATGGGGACATCTCTGAACAAGACAGCCTGGCATGGCAGATGTGTCCTCCTTTCCCCACCTTGACTCTAATGGGGACCCTAGGGCAGCCTTGACTGCTCCTATCCTAGAGTGCACTGAGGTTCCCCGTCACCTGCCTGCCCCATCCTCACCACTGCCTCTCTGTCTCCAGCGCAAGGCCATCGAGCGCTTCTGTAGCGAGGTGAAGCGGCTGTGCCATGCGGAGCGCAGGAAGGACTTTGTCTCGGAGGCCTACCTGCTGACCCTGGGCAAGTTTATCAACATGTTCGCAGTCTTGGACGAGCTGAAGAACATGAAGTGTAGCGTCAAGAATGACCACTCTGCCTACAAGAGGTCAGGCACCTTCCCTGCTCCCCGAACCCTTCTCACAACCCTTCTTATTCCCTGGTAAGAGTTGCCGTCCCGAAACCCAGCTGCCATTCCAGGGTGGTTTGAAAAAGATGGTTTTGAGCCATGGCTTCGGAAGAGTTGATGTTGGCCAGGCTTGACCACCCAAGATGGAATCCAGTCCTTGCTTCCCCATCTGGGGAACAGCGTGCCTGTCTTGTGGTAGGAAGATTAGCATAAGCAATCACATTGTCACTTTCTGTGAGAGACAGAAAGCCACAGCTTGTGTCCCAGAACTACAGAGCCCAAGCAGACATTCCTCTAGTTACCCCAGCGGCCATGGCGGTTGCCTAGATCTCTTCACCACTTCTCTGCCTCTCTGCGGGCTTCTTTGTCAGGCAGGCCCCTGCTATGACCTCCTGCTAGCCTATGGTATAACCCCAGCCTTTCAGGAAGGAACTCCTCACTTTCTAACCACGTTTGAAAAATCCAAGCCAAGATTGCCATCAATCCAACTTGCTGATCCCTCCCTCAGATACTGAGTGTGGTGGAGGCTAACTGAGCCAATGGCTGAGTTAGGGGTCCTTGTCATCGTTGACAAGGACTGGAATTGGGAGGGGGTCATTCAAACTAAGATACAGCCAGTCAAAGACAGGGAGCACTGCACAGCAACAGATCCCTGAGAGTTGGTTGAGGCTCAGATGATGGACACAGCATCTGTACGTATCTCCTGGAAGAGTTGTCCATATCACTGGCAAAGGACGACCCTATCTCTGAGCCACACCTCCTCATGTTTCAAGATAACAAGAGAAAGAATATGGCAGATTGAATTTCACAATTCTCCCGGGTGAGATGTGAAACCGGGGTTGCCAAATAGTTAGAGCCCATCTCAAGGCTGACTCCAGATGCCACAGATGGTCACCAGCACAGCATCCTTCCCCATACACTTCCTGCAGTGGCCCACCACTTCCATCGTGACCGCAGCCAACATCTGTGTCCTGCAGCGGGCAGGAGTGTTATCGCCATTCTCACAAGCTGTTGTGACATGAGTTGTGCCTTGCTGGGTTAAGCCGGGACACACGGTTAAGACCAGTCTGTGTTCTTCCTCCTTCCGTCTGTCATCCGGTTAGGTTAGAGGCACTTGCGCTCCCATGCAGGGCTGTGCGTGGGAGTGTTGAAGTAGAGACAGATCTTCCATTTTTGTTACTTGGAAGGCTAAGGCGGGAGAATCATCCGCTGGGCCTAGCAGCACAGGAGTACAATATGGTTTCCGTCAGTTCAAGGTTTAGGCTATAGAGTGATTTTGATACCAGCCTGAGAAAACTTAGCAGGACACTCTCAAAACTGAGAAGTGGTAGAAAGGTAGGGGACGTCGCTCAAAGGTCAAGTGCTTGTCCAGCATGTACATGCTTGCCCTAGATCCGATCCCTGGTACTGCAAACAAACCCAAAAATAGGATGTTGAGATTTTCTATAATGAACAGAACACATAAAAAAAAAAAAATGAAGCTTCCTGCCTGTGGTTGCTCTGCAGGACTCACCATGCAGCTTCCCTGGAGGTCCTGGCCAGGCTCAAGGTCTCAGTGTTCCTTCCTGGTTTCCATTAACCGTCCCAGGATTCCAGCTGTGTTTTCTTTTCTCACGCCTTTTAACTCCCAGCAGCTGTCCTGAGAAAGGATGGCCAAACACACTTTCCTTTGACCTTGGAGCCACCTGCAATGCTCAGAGCCTCTTGGCATGGGGATGGTGTCCCTCTTAGGCTGAGTGGGTGCAGACTCCTCTGCACCCGGTTATCCCTTCCTTCCCTGTGTTTCAGAGCGGCACAGTTCCTAAGGAAGATGGCGGACCCCCAGTCCATTCAGGAATCTCAGAACCTGTCTATGTTCCTGGCCAATCACAACAGGATCACCCAGGTGAGGACAGGTCCCCTGTTCATCTTGCCTGGTATGCCAAGGAAGCAAAGGTGGGGCCTGAGGCTCAGAGGGCTCCAAGGGACAGCACACTAACTCCGTCCACACTTGTTTCCCTGCTCTTCATGAGAGTAAAGTAAAGCTACCATCAGTGACCTCTCCCTGTTCGGTTCTCCGAAAGGTTCCTGGGCAGGGCTGTGGGCCCCACATCCTAGGCTGAGAACAAGCATACCCTGGGTCCATTATCACATCTCAGGCCAAGTCACAGATGCAGTTAACTCATCCATAAAGTGGGCGTATTATCTTGGGACTGATATGAGAATATAGCTCATAGAACTAGATTGAAAAATAAAGGATGAACAAAAAAAAAAAATCCCCAGAACATGACCAAGGGCCTGGAGAGGCACAGTTAGAGTCACCGCCGCCAGTTTGCCTGAGTGCACCCTCTGGCCCTTCTCTCCCCCTGCTCCTGTCCTAGCTGGACCTGCCTCACAGTAAGTTCAGTACCAGCAAGAGTTTCTGCAGGACCCAGGCCAACCCAGAGCGGGACCCTGATGCTCCCAGGAGTTCTCAGACTTATTTCCCTCATCTCAAAGGCCTGGAGGTGGCAGAACCTTTTTTGGTCACTGCAGAAGGCTGTGGAGAATCCCAGCAATGCCCTCCACTGAGTATCCAGTAGGGGCCCAGAGAAAACCCTGCTAACAGGGCTACAGAGAAACCCTCCTTAACAGGAAGTGTTTTGATGTTCCTGAGTCCTGCCAGCAAGGAGATACCTACCTACCGTTACCCCTTCCGCTGGGTGGGTCTTCTTCCTGCCTTTGTCTGAAGAAACCTCATAGAGAAGTCCACACCCTCCAAACCAAACTGCAATTACTGCAGGCCCGATTGCTCTAAAGCTGAGCTGCCAGGAGTGCACTCTACCCCCAGAACCACCATGGTTAACATGGGAGCCCAAGGGCTTAGGTTTCCGGCTGCAGAAGGTGAGCAGAAACTACCAGCTATCAAGGGGGAGTCAGGTATCAGCACCTGTTGTCTCTAAGGCTCCCTCCTCCTGGAACCTCAACTGAGACCAAAGTGCTCATTTATCCTGCCCAGCTCTGGGCTTTCTGGGTGGTGTCAGAGGTTGCTTGCTCTGCCTGACCAGCAGGTGGCGCTGTTGTTTAGTGTCTTCACCAGCAATTGGAAGTGATTCCAGGCTACGAGGAACTGCTGGCAGACATTGTTAACATCTGTGTGGATTACTATGAGAATAAGATGTACCTGACACCCAGCGAGAAGCACATGCTGCTCAAGGTAAAGCTTTCCCACCTCACACTTGTGTGTGTGTGTGTGTGTGTGTGTAGACCAAAGAAGGTGTCATTCCTCGGGATCTTTCCTAAACATTTATTTATTTTATTTTAAATATGCTTATGTGAGTATGTGCACTTGAGTGCAGGTGCCGTTGAAGACCAGTGGTTTTGGATATCCTGGCACCTGAGTTAGGGCTATTGTGAGCTGCCCAACACGGGTGCAGGGCACCAGACTCAGGTCCTCTGCAAGGGTAGTAACTGTTCTTAATCGCTGAGTCATTGCTCTCACTCCATATTCTTTTCTGACACACGGTCTCTCACTGGGACCCTGGGCTCACCCATTAGGCCTGGATGATTGGCAGCAGCCCAGGAACTAGCTTGACTCCGCCCCACCAGCACAGGGTTTCTCATGTGCACCAGCTTTCCGGGTTTTACATGGATGCTAGAGATTGAATTCAGGTTTTATGCGTGTTCTACAAACATGTGACTGACTGGGCCATCTCAGCCCCCTCTTAAGAATATTTTTAATTATCAACCGCTGACTCCAGTCTTTCCTGGGATCTTCCCTTTCCTTTGGTGCGCCATGAACACATTGACAATGCCGTCACACATGTTTCTCCAGTGCCATCACTAGTTGACGCCAAGAAGCCACTTTACAGGGATGCTCTTCCTCACGCATCTCCCGGGGTTAAAGGTTTGCCTGCACTGAAAACCCTGAAGTCCGCGCCTTGAGCACGACATTTGCAGAGCTCAGCTTCTGAAAGAGAAGTTCCTAGCTTAGAGGGAAGGAAGACTCCATGTTTTGTCAAAATGGCAAAAAAAAAAAGTGGTTTTTAGTTTTTAGTATGAAGTTGTTGTTATAATTGTGGAGGCTCTAAATTATTCAGGAATCCCGCCCTCCCAACTCAGGGACAATACTTTTAGTACGTTGGTGTATATCATTTTTTTTCTGTGCTTCTATATTTTCAAAAAAATTAATAACATAGAATGTATAAGTTTTCTGGGGTTTTTTTTGTTTTGTTTTGTTTTTGAGACCGGGTCTCAACAAAATTTAACCCTGGCTAGCTTGGAACTCAATATGTAGACCAAGCTGACCTTGAACTCACGGAGCTCCACCTGCCACTGCCTCCCAAGTGCTGGAATTAAAGATGTGTGCCAGCATATCCAGCCTTACATGTAGAATTGTAAAGATTTATTTATGTATGTCTTAAAACACGTATGTACCACAGTATTCATATGGAAGGCAAAGGACACCTTGTGGGAGGCAGCTCTTTGCTTCCACCTTGTGGGTCCTGGGGATTGAACTTGGATCATCAGGCTTGGCAGCAAGCACCTTTACCCACTGAGCCTTCTCACCAACCAGCCTTCATTTGGGCTTTCTAGCCCATGCAATCAAATGTGTTTGGATGTTTCGCAGCCATAAGATGGTGTCATTACAGAAGAAATCTGTTGCTTTGCCTGTCCTACTCTTGGCTGCTTAGGTCCTGTCCAGCCTTTCTCCCACAGCTGACCTGAACAGGATTGTTTTGTGCTGCGGCCCAGCTCTCTGCAGCTTGTTAGTGAGCTCGGGTGCCACCAGGGGGCGTGAGAAACCCTTACAGACAGTCTGGTGCTGATGCTGCAGGACAGAATGCGCCAAGCAGGAAGCAGCTGTCAGAGACAGTTCTCTGCTTCTTCCCTTAGGGGCCAAGGTGATAAAGGCACGGTGAGGAGTGACTTCCTGTGTCTCCACAGCTGACCATACCCTCCAGCTGCTCATTTATCTAAAGGGACTAGGAAAAAAATAAGAGTCTCAGCATCTTCAGGCAGAAACTTGCTCTTAAACAGTGTCCCCCATGACTCCTCAGGAGCCTTTACATTGTTGTTTGCGTGGGGAATTTTATGGTCACAGTGTCTGTGCCTTGGCACATCTGGGAAACAGCAAAGTCCTTTCTGTGTTAGTAGGACCTGTAAGTGCACATTTGAATGGCAGATCCTGAGCTAACCCCTTTGCAGATAGTCCCTGCAGCTCCCTCGTGTGACTATGGCAAGATCTCTCACCCCTCTCTGTTTCCAGCTCTCCATCCTTAAATAATATGTGGCACCTAAGAGTTTTGTGGGAATTGAGACCTCACTTGTTAAACCACAGCCCCTGGCCCAGAGTGGCTACTATAATAATACGCTACATTTCTTGTTGAAGTCAGGCCCATGTTTCTTATATTAATTTGGAGGTGTATATGATTTTGAAGCAGCATGTGTGTCTCTACAAGATGCCAGTGAATCTCTGTGCCTGCACATGTATGTACATGTGTGTGCATGTATGCATCGAGGGCCTCTAGTTTTGTTAGCTGCTCTGGGAGTGTAATAGTTTTGTCTTGGGTCTTTCTCATTCTAGGTGATGGGCTTTGGCCTCTACCTGATGGATGGAAATGTCAGTAACATTTACAAACTGGATGCCAAGAAGAGAATCAACCTTAGCAAAATCGATAAGTTCTTTAAGGTTAGTAAATGGAGCTGGGGCTGGGCAGGGGGACAGGGTGGCTAGAGTCTTGATCCCCTGGGGGAAAGGAAGGGATTAGCCAGAAAGCTGTGGAGATGGTTCATAGGCATCTAAAGACCCTCAAGAAAAGGAAGAGAAGAGCACAGGCTCCAGCTGCTCCCACTAAAGCAGTCTGCTGCCCAGATGTGGGTGATGCCCAGCCTCCAGACTCGGCTGGGATTCCACCGGAGGCCTTGTAAGTCTTCCTGCATGCTCTTTTCCCCTTTCCTGGAGTCTTTCGTCTAAAGACAGAGTTGCATCCTAGAAGACAATAACTGTGTTAATTTTCATAACATCCCAGAGCTTATGGAAAGAGGTTCTAAAGGCTGAGTGTTTTCGTGAAAGATTTACTTTTATCTTATGCATATGGATATTGTACCTGCATACGTGTCTGCACCATGTGTGTGCAGTGCCCATGGAGGTCAGAAGAGGACATTAGATACCCTGGAACTGGAGTTACAGATAGTTGTGAACTGCCATGTGGGTACCCGGCATCAAGCCCTGGTCCTCTGAAAGAGCAGCAAGTGCATTAACGGCTGGGCTATTTCTCCACTCTCTAAGCTCTAACTTTTAAATGGTTTCATGTTTGCCATTGCAGCCACTCTGGGGCCCATGACAGGCTACTTGGCTGCACCATTTAGGCCCAATAACTTACCAATGTTCTGCATAAGCTCAATCCATTTGAACCTTTGAGATCTGACCATTTGGCCCAAAAGCTTCCTAGTGAAAACTTACAGACAAGCTGGGCAGTGGTGGCACACACCTTTAATCCCAGCACTCGGGCGGCAGAGATAGGCAGATCTTTGTGAGTTCGAGGCCAGCCTGGTCTACAGAGCTAGTTCCAGGACAGGCTCCAAAAGCTACAGAGAAACCCTGTCTTGAAAAACAAAAACCTTGCAGATAAATGTTAACTTTGGAGTTTGAGCAAGGACATGTCACATCTGGAACCGAATTCTCATTCTGAAGTTACTCTAGCTCTGGGTCCTACAAATGGGAACCCTGCCCTGGGGGTGGGGGGGGGGGATGCTGTTTGTGGAAAGATACTAGGTGAGGTCAGCTATACTGAGGTTTAAGAGGAAACATGAGTCCTCAGAGGGGTCTCATGGCTTGCTTTCTTAGCTTTTCTCCAGAGCTGTCCCAGGTGAAAACAGGCCTCCTGTTGGGAGACAGCAATGTCATCAGCCAGCAGGAAGACAGGCAGAACCAGGCCTACCTATACCAGGGGTTAATCTGCCTCTGCTCCCTCTGTCTAAGCAGCTTTGGAAACGGCACAAACTAGGCCTCCTGGGGCTGAGAATTCTTCTCCTAGCTCTTGCTCCATCTGGCCTGACTTCCTGGGCAGACTAAGCTTCTCCATATGTGTCAATCCCAATGCAATTACAATGAGACGGGGGCAGTACTGACCCCACTTGGTCACGTGTGGATGGGGATAGTGGATGCTTGGTAGCTGGGTTTTGTAGTACTTAGGATTAAATCCAGGGACTTGCCAATGCTAAATAAGTCTTCTACTACTAGTCACATCCCAGCCTTTCTTTTTCACTTTTTATTTTAAGGTAGAATCTCACTGTGTTGTCCAGGGAGCCTGTGAGCTTAGGATCCTCTTGCCTTTGTGTCAGGAATAGCTGGGATTATAGGCCTTTGCAGCCAGGCTCAGCTGAAATAGTGTTTGTGAAGCACCTGGTCCTGTGTCCGGTGAGAAAAGACAGATGTAGGTAGACAGCAACCTCCCTTCCACATGTCCTAGGCTTTGATCAGAAGATATCTGCACTTTAATGTTAGCTATCAGGTGGACAGTCTCAGGAAGGCCACCCCCAGGCAGTAGCCCTCTGCCACCTGCTCCTAGTCCAGCTTGGAGCAGTAGAAATCTTCTGAGCTATAGGAAGGACCTGTACTAGGAGACCAGCCATCTGGTCCTCTGGTTCATCTGTTCTGTGTGACCTGGACAAGCCACTTGGCCTCTCTAGTGTCAATTACTTGAAGTATACAGTTGGTTGGAGGCAGGGGAAGGGCCTGTATGCTGGCTGGGGTTCCTCTGGATGCCAGGACCTTATGGTAACACCGTAAGAAATAAACAAAACTTCTGACCCCAGGTGCGCACTGAAGCCTTACACCCCGCCGGTACATCAGCCCCAGCCCTGCCTGTGGCATCTCATGCGCTCTGTTTGCTTCCTTTGCAGCAGCTGCAGGTGGTGCCCCTTTTCGGCGACATGCAGATAGAGCTGGCCAGATACATTAAGACCAGTGCTCACTATGAAGAGAACAAGTCCAAGTGAGTGCCTGCCGTAATGTCTCTCGGCTCCTGTGAGGATGCCCAGCCCGGGCAGGGAGCTGAGGGACCACTTCAGTCCCTCCTCCCTCCCCAGAGCCCTGGGCAGGTGGATTCCCACAGAACAGCAGTGCCAGGAGGGGACTAGTGAGGATGCTCTGAGCCCTTTTGCACCAGCCCTCTGCTGCCAGGCTCTAAAGGGCTTAGAGCATAGCCACGCCCCTTGTCCTGTTCTGCGGTAACCCCCTCCCCTCAGTGGGACGGCCGGAGTCTACTGATGGCAACAGTCATCACCCTGGTTCAGGTCTGCTCAGGTTCTGTGGCTGTGCAATAATTACGTGGTTAACAGCGTGGTTTGGATGGTTCCAGCTGTGACGTGGGTTGGTGGCCTCCTCCTATGTCATCTACTACATCATAGTTCAAGGAAATCGATGTTAAGGCCTAGGAGTGAGTTAATGGCTCCCAGGAAGGATTACTGGGGGTGCAGGATAGTTATCGGGCTCCAGCCTTGATTCCTCTGCTCTTAGAAGACACAGGATGGTCTATCCACATGCATATTACCTACAACCAAGAGACTGTGGTTTATCTGTGTGGATCAGTGTTGGCCACCTTCTGGTCGGTGTCTTAGTTTTGCAGTGCTGGTGATTGAACCGAAGACTTGCACGTGCTGGACAGACACCCTACCAAAGGGCTACAGCCTTCCTTATCTTTTCACTTGTTATTTGGAATTAGGGTCTCAGTCTGTAGCCCAAGAATACCTTGTATTTGTGATTCTCTTGCCTCAGCCACTCCTAGTAGCTGAGATTCAAATGATATCAGCAGAGCCCAGGGATGGTACAAATACTTAAATCCCAGCAGTTGGGAGGTGGAGGCAGGAGGATCAGAAGCTTGAGACCTGCCTCAGCTACATTGGAACCTTGTCTCTAAAAAGCTTAGGATACCTGCAGAGGGGTCCTCAACCTACAGTCTACGTCTACCTGGAGACCCAGAAATGAGTCCTTGGGGGGAAATCAGACCATGTCTGGCAGTCTTAGAGGGAGGAGCTTGTAACCAGGCAGAAAGTCAGAGATTTGAGCGACTGTGTCCCCTCTACAAGTAGCTCAAAATGAAAATCCAGCAGGCTAAGCCAGGGGAGGGCATCGCCACTAATACTCCTTATGAGAGTCCCTTTGCGTCTTCTTTTGAATTTAAGCTCTGTCCAAACCCTGCACCTGCCTCCTGGCTTCCCATTCTCTTGGTCTGTTTACTTGCCGGCCACTGGTTCTGGACAGAAGAAGAGGGTCAGAGAGTGAGGGGGGTTTGCTCACTTATTTCCTCTGTGATTCAGGAAGGTTTTCCTAATGACATCTTTCCAAAGGATGGGAAAGAAGACAGGAGAGGAGAAAGGAGAATAGGAAGAGAGAAGGAAGGAAGACAAGGTGGGGAGGAGACACCAACCACACCTCTCAGAATGATAGAAGGTCTTTCACTGTGGGTACATTCATGTCACCAGGTCCTTTGGGGAAAGACAGGGAGGTTGCTCGTCTGTGATTCTAGCCTTTTGTGACCACAGAGAGTCTGTGGTCTTGGCCCTCGCTCTCTCACTTAACTGGTAAGTATTGTGTGCTGGTGTCCAGAGACACCTGCAGTAGGAACTGGAGAAGGCAGAGACAGGACTCTCCTTTCTAACCATGGTGCCTGCGTTGGTGGCTCTGGGGCTTAGATGGCCACTTGACCTTTTGGTTCCAGCCAGGGGAGCCAGCTATGTTGTTTGAGGACCAGGAGCAGCTAGTGTGCAAAAGGAGCCTCTCCCATGCCAGTGCCTGGAGCTGTGACCCACACAAAGCCTGTGGTTTTCTCCCCAGGTGGACATGCACGCAAAGCAGCATCAGCCCCCAGTACAACATCTGCGAGCAGATGGTTCAGATCCGGGATGACCACATCCGTTTCATCTCAGAGCTAGCTCGCTACAGTAACAGCGAGGTGAGTTCTGTGGCTGGTCCAGGGCCAGCAGAGTCCAAAGAGACTGAGGAAGAGCCGGCAGTGTGGGATGGGGGAGCCATAGCCAGAGGCGGAGAGTGAGCTTGCTGGAAGTGATTCAGAGCCAGGCTTGGACTCTGGACCTCGATCCCTTCATCTGCAAAATGGAAAGAATGCAGTAATGCCTGACGAGGGAGTGGCAGGGACAGTGACGAAGAGGATTATTAGCAGGTACAGAGGTGCAGTCAGGAAAGAAAAGGAGTTTCCTTCCGTCCTTTTTCATGGGGTATCTGTATTCTTACTAAATAGAAAATATTTAAGAAAAATACAGGTTTAAAATAGTCAAGTAGGAGGAATCACTTACAGTGTTCACACAGTAGAGTGACAGTGGTTGATGATAATTACAGTTCTCAACGTGAAGAAATGACATCAGAGGTGATAGATACACCAGGTAGCCCATCTGTCCGTCACATAGTGTATACATGTGTTGAATCTTCACACCGTGTCCCATAGATATCTACAGTTATGGTGTCAATCAAAAATAATCCAGACATCTTTTAAGTAGAGGTAATGATAGCATTCTCTTGTAAGGTTCACTGAAATAACCAGTAGGGTGCCCGGCGTGTGTATTGTGCCTGGAATACAGTAAAGGGTGTAGTGATGAGGCAAGCAGGCCTGCTTTTCATCCTGCCTGGCTCCTGCATGGCTGGCTTTACACCCGAAATAACAACACACAAATTGTAGTCATTTAAACACTGCCTGGTGCATTAGCTCTAGCCTCTCACTGGCTAACGCTCACATCTTGATTAACCCATTTCTACTAATGTGTATTACCACAAGGCTGTGGTTTACTGGCATGAGTCTAACCACCATCTGTCTTGGGTAGGAGAAGCATGTTCACATCACATCCACAGTTAGAGTGGAAAGAATTGAACGCATGCTTGCTCTCTGGCTTGCTTGCTTATGTTCAGCTCAGATTCTGCACTCATACACAATTCAGTACCTCCTGTTTAGGGAATGGTGCCTCCCGATGTAGGCTGGTTCTTCCTGTTTCAATTAACGTAATTAAGATGATCCCTCAAGGATGTACCTACAGACTGACCAAATGTAGAGAGTCACTCATTGAGATACCCTCCCAAGGTGACTCTAGGCTATTCCATAAACTCAGAATTCAAAAATTATGAGCCATTGCCCACAAAGAAATTCAGAATTCCCATGAGCCTCTTGCCACACTGTTTTTTTTTTTAATCAGCACAGAATCTTGTTTTATCTCCATTTCTGTCTAAAGATACCTTTGTGATATTTTCTGTTGATTCATTGATATTTAACTGAGGGCCAACAGTACCATGACTTCTGTTTGAAGGAAGCATTTCTAAACATGTCTGTCACAGCTTTCCTGGATGTAGAGCACTGCATTGCAAAGTGGTTCTCAACCTGTGGGTCACGACCCCTTTAGGGGTCAAACAGTCCTTTCATAAGGGTCACCAAAAAAATACCAGAAAACAAATATTTACATTACAATTCATAACAGTAGCAAAATTACATTTATGAAGTAGCAATGAAAATTTTACGGTTGGGGGGTCACCACATAAGGAACGATATTAAAGGGTCACAGTGTCAGGAATGTTGAGAACCAGAAGCACAGCACATCAGCTTTGTCTGAAATTGTTAACTAAAAGCACAAAAACGTGGGCATCCTGACACTGTGTAGGCGACAGAGAAGATGTTGACTTGCAATGTGAGAGCTAAAACAGAAACACAGAGACCTCTACTCAGCTGGAACATGAGGGGTCTGCAGGGAATGGAGACATTGCTACAAGTGTCACTGTGGTAAATTATAGAGGAAACAAATTTACAGAGATAGTGTCCATCATTAATGACTATCTGCATATACTCATGTGGTATTTGTGTGCATGTGTATAATATAATAATATATTTATTATTATATGGGTGTATCCACACACACTATATATATATATATATATATATATATATATATATATATATATATATATCCATACTTATGAACTTACGGCATGGATGGACTATTACACATACAGACATTTGTGTCAGATCTTTTTATTTAGTGCATCATAGCTAGTCAGTGGGCTATGACATCATTTTAGTGATCTGTGATTAGCACTGTATGTGAAATAGAACATGAAACCATGAGTCCTATGTGTAGACAGAAGTTTCTGTCCTGCCTGGTCTCACAGCTGTTCAGTCCCAAAGAAACACACAGGGGCTTATTCTAATTATAAACTCTTTGGCCTATTAGCTCAGGCTTATTATTAACTAGCCCTTACAACTTAAATTAACCCATAATTCTTGTCTGTGTCTAGCCATGTAACTTGATACCTTTTCTCAGTGAGGCATTCTCATCTTACTTCCTCTGCGTCTGGATAGTGACTGATTCTCTGCCTTTCCTCTTTCTAGATTTCTCTTAATCTGGTTGCCCCACCTATACTTCCTGCCTGGCTATTGGCCAATCAGTGTTTTATTAAACCAATATGAGTGACAAATCTTTATAGTGTACAAAAGCATTCTCCCACAGCAGTTCCCCTTTTTTTCTTCTCAAAACAAGACCCTGAATCTAATCTCCTTTGTATAGCTTTTTTACTGACCATTATGCATGACAACTTGTAACCAATACACTAAACAAAGTCTAGAAAACTACACCCACATTCCCAAAAACTAATTCATTTTTTGGAGAGGGGAATGTGGGTGTAGTTTTCTAGGCTGCTTCCTGCTGATTGGAGGTGCTGGTAAACTTATAGGAACCCAAAGTAAATTTAGGATTATGGTCAAGTCCTAACTGGAGTATTCTGTGAGGCTAGATAATCTCAGCCAGCATCCTTGAAGCTGTTCTGGATGCTGAACTCGGAAGAAACTGCAACAGAGGTCCTCGGAAATGTTGGATCATCTGGGCCATCCATTTCCATTGGGGATTTCTCAAGGGGGTCTTCCTTGATCAAACCTTATTTTTCTTAACCCAGAATGAATCTACAGCCGCTCATTTCCTGTGAAAACAAAAGCAAAACCTCTTCTCCAATGTAACATATCTTTCAATGTAGCATATTTTGATTTAAAATTTGAAGTCAAAGCACTTTCAAAATATTTAGGTTGGATTAATCCAGCAGCATTTATAATTTTAAAAAAAGTTTTAGCAGCTGTTGCTCCTTTTTCAAACAATTCAAAGACAGCATAATAACAGTATCCAGATTCTCTGTGTATTTTCCATCTTTATGTGGCTTTTTAAAAAAACTCTATTTCTTTTATTTTTATTTTTTGGTGTTTTGAGACAGGGATTCTCTGTGTATCTTAGGCTATTCTGAAACTTACTCTGTAGACCAGACTGGCCTTTAACTTACAGAGATCCACCTGCCTCTGCCTCCCAAGTGCAGGATTAAAAGTGTATGCCACCATACCCAGCTACACTTTTTCCTTTCTAAAGGACTTTGTCTATCCTTTTTCTTTTCTCTCCCAAACTTACATTAATTTTTAAACAGATTGTAAACCATTTAAGAGTTTTTTTTTAATCTGAATCTGTCTTTATTGTATTTATCTTTTTCTGAACACATGAGTCATTAATCTGCTAAGTAACATGGCTAGGATTAAAACTGTGGCTTTGGTGACTCCACCACCAAAATGGGGTTCCACCTCATTCCTTAGCTTCCTGAGAGTCTAGAATGACAGAGGTACAGGTGGGAGCCATGTTTATTGCCATAACTCTGTGGAGTTTCCAGATCCATGCCACCACCAAGAAGCATGCTGCCGGCTGCTCATAAACACCATTTAAGTGTTCGGTGACAGAGCCTCTTAAAAGAGCTGGGAGGGTTTTGCCATTAATGCTGAGTCAAGAAGCCACTGTTAAAGGAGCTGTGTCTCTGCCTGTCTCTAGCAAGTAGATCTCACCCCCCCCCAAAAAAAAATGTCGTTACCCAGAAACTGTGCTTAACTCTGTTCTTTTGTGTCTAGAATCCGTTCCCAAGCTCTCTCAGGTTTGTGTGGATATAGTTGCTGAATGTTTAATGCCATTTGTAGATGGAAGTTTCTGTTCTGCCCAGTCCTGCAGCCGTTTAGTCCCAAAGAAACACACAGGGGCTTATTCTAATTATAAACTGTTTGGCCTGTTAGCTCAGGCTTATTATTAACTAGCTCTTACAACTTGAACTAATTCATAATTCTTGTCTATGTTTAGCCACGTGACTTGGTACCTTTTCTCAGTGAGACATTCTCATCTTGCTTCCTCTGCATTTGGTTGGCAACTGCATCTTTGCCTTTCCTCTTTCCAGAATTCTCTTAGTCTGGTTGCCCCACCTATACTTCCTGTAATCAGTATTTTATTAAATTAATATGACTGACAAATCTTTACAGTGTACAAAAGCATTCTCCCACAGCACCTGTGAAATCACAGTGTTGTATAAAAGTCATTGCTAGCATACATACTTATATTTAATTATCATTTCAAGGGTGAAATCTCAGGTCACTTACTAGTTTGCACTTCCTATAATGAATACAGTCAAGATAGCCTTTGCTGTAAGGCTGTAGGGTGAGGCTAAGTGGGGATCTGAAATGACACCTCCTGAATCAAAACCCTCAGCCACTTACAAGACATATGACCTTCAGCAAGACAACTGTCAAAGACAAGTTTGTCTAGCAAAGGGAGCATAATAATTGCACAGATTTTCCAGGGGAATTTGAAAAGTAATGCTCATGAGCCTCAGGCACATGGACCATGAGGTGAGTATGAAATTCTGTGTCCCTCAGGTGGTGACAGGCTCAGGGCTGGACAGCCAGAAGTCAGATGAAGAGTACCGGGAGCTCTTTGACCTGGCCCTTCGAGGCCTGCAACTTCTATCCAAGTGGAGTGCCCATGTCATGGAGGTGGTAGGTGTCCTGAGACCTCAGCCCCTACTGACCTAGTTCACATGGCTTCTGTCTTTCATGTACCACACCTCTTACCCAACTGAAGCCTACATTTTAAGTATATTCATTAATACTTATTCATTAATAAGGAATTGTATTACCTTAAGTTAATATTTTCATCACTTAAAAAGATGAATAAATAAAACCACACCTGGGCCCAGAGAGGTGGCTAGGACCCTGCCCTGACCTTAGGTGGCTTACAGCCTCTGTAAACTCCAGCACAGGTGAGATGATGCCTCTGGCTTCTGTGAGCACCCACACTTACATGCATATCCCACAGACAAACACATGCACATAAACACCATTAAAAATAAAACCCCACATCTGTCACCCCGCCCCTTCAGCTCTCAGTATTCTTTCTGTCACTGTACATTACCTTACTTTAGATGGTCACCATATATAGATTCCAAGCATGTGGTTTTTACATACAGCTTTTTACATTGTGTTTTCTGGGTCCACCCCTATCCTGCATAAGTCAGTGCTCTCACCCTGCATCTAATCAGTGTGCTGATGGCTTGGTCATTTGCTTACGTTTCCTCAACTGATGGACACTGGATTTTCTTCTCCCCCGCCCCAGTACTCTTGGAAGTTGGTTCACCCCACAGACAAGTTCTGCAACAAGGATTGCCCGGGTACAGCGGAAGAATACGAGAGAGCCACACGCTACAATTACACCAGCGAAGAGAAGTTTGCCTTTGTGGAGGTGGGTGCCGATGCTCTGCTCTCCCCGTCTACCCCAGACTGCAGCTCCCTGCAGTTCCTGAGTTCTTTTGATCACCCAGAAATGTTGTCATTTTAACTTGCTAACCTTTTCTGACTTTTCCCGTCTAGGTGGTTCTCTGTCAAAAGTGGCTAAGAAATGATAGATCCAGCTAGTTTCAAGTTCCAGCATTGACTCTGGAGGATTCCTGAGGTCCTGCCCCTAGTGGAGGAGCAGTTGCTAGTTGCTGGGGTAGTCAGAGTCATTTTTTCTTGGGGAGCATGGCCGTTGGTTGGTTCCCCCAAGCCCCAGTGGATGATGTCATGCCCATGTGTGTATGGGCAGCACCGATTGGACTCACTGGGTTAAAATATAATAAGTAGATGAATAAATAAGTGCTTATGAAAGAATGATCTGAAATTGGAAGGAAGGGCCAGAGCAAGGTTGGGGTGGGATAGGAATGGATATAATCAAAATATAATGTATCACAGTTAGGATTTCTGTTGCTGTGATGAAACACCATGACCAAAGCAAGTTGGGGAGAAAATGATTTATTTGGCTTACACTTCTATATTGCTGTTCATTGTCAAAGGAAGTCAGGACAGGAATTCACACGGGTAGAATCTGGAGGCAGGAGCTGATGCAGAAGCTGTGGAAGGGTGCTACTTACTGGCTTGCTCCCCCTGGCTTACATAGCCTGCTTTTTTTATAGAACCCAGGACCACCAGCCTAGGGATGGCACCATTCATAATGGACTGGGCCCTCCCACACTGATATAAGACATTGAAAAAAATGCCTTACAGCTGAGTCTCATGGAGACATTTCCTCAGCTGAGGTTCCTTCCTTTCTGGAGACTCTAGCTTGTATGTAGTTGACACAAAATCGGCTAGTACATAATTTATACAGGTATGACATTTTCTAAGAAGTAATTAAAAAATTAAAAATATATGAGGAGGACTGGTAAGGTGGCACTGGCTACACATGCTTGAGGACCCAAGTTCGGATCCCCATTACCCACGTAATCAAGTAGAATATGGTCGTACCCTTAATCCTAGTGCTGTGGGGATGGAGACTGAAGGCTAGCTGAGCTACACCCTCAGCCTGCTTTTGCTTTGGTTTTTTTTTTTTTTCTGTTGGTTTTTGTTGAGAGAGAGTCTTAGGTTGTCCTTGAACTCACTTGCTATCCAAGGCAGGTCTCAGCATTGCAGACTTGTCCAGTGAAGCCTGGCTGAGTTTTAACTTTTTACCAGAGCCCTCGCAGTGTAGACGGTCCTTCAACAGCCACACCAAGGGGGATTTCACATTGTCGCCAGGTCTCCTGAGTGTCCCATTGTTCTGTGCCCTCAGAGGCCTTTGGTGGCCACCTTACTCGTGATCTTGGCCATTCTAATGGTCAAGTAGGTGAGTCTCATTAACCTTGTGAGTCTCATTTCCCAGAGTCTGATGACACCAAGTATCTTTTCACATGATCGTGGCCATTCTTCTCTCCTCCTGTGGATTCTATGGAAGCCTTTTTGCCCATCTCTGAAGGTTGTGTCTGTGCCTTCTCATTATGAAGTTGTGAGAATCCTTTCTGTGTCTTCACCACAAGGCTTTCATCATGCGTGTGTTGCAAGTAGCTTCTCTATGGGGGTGACTTTGCCTCTTTGTTTTCTTGGCAAAGCCTTTTGAGGCATGCTGGTTTTATAGTTTGCTACCGCCCAGTTTATTCAACTTATTGTTTCACAGGATGTGAATGGCGGGTTCTAGCATAGAAATCTTTACCTACTCTTAAGTTGCAAGGGTTCCCCCCCAACCCAGGTTCTGAACCCTTCTTTATCCATCCGTTTATCCCAGTGTTTTAATTATGTGTTTGTGTATGAGAGAGAATGTGCTTGTGAACGTCTGAGGCCAGAGGCATCAGGTGTCCTTGGCCCGGCATTACAGGCATTTCTTACCTAGTGGCGATCTGACAGTTTTAGAGGCGTGGACCTCACACTCTAGGCACCCCCACTGCCTGCTCCCCGCAGCCTGGAGAAGCACAATGAGCAGACGGCTTGCTACACGGTAGCTGGGCTGACCCTTGTTCTATGCCCACCAGGTGATCGCCATGATCAAGGGCCTGCAGGTGCTCATGGGGAGGATGGAGAGTGTCTTCAACCAGGCCATCCGCAACACTATCTATGCGGCCCTGCAGGATTTCGCCCAGGTGACACTGCGTGAGCCCTTGCGGCAAGCTGTGCGCAAGAAAAAGAATGTTCTGATCAGGTGGGTCCTCAGATGGCCCCATTCAGGGTGCTGCAGAACTGAGGGATGCAGGGCTAGAAGGGGAGGGCCTCCTAGCTCGGTCGCCTTCCAGCATGGCTTTTAAACAAAGAGACCCTCTGGTAGTGGGCATTGGTGTTCAGCCAAGGCTCCACTCAGGACTTGAACTCAAACCAACTGCTGTCTAAAAGTGAATTATTCAAATGAGTTCTCTGAGTGTCCGTTCCTTGGTTGTAAATTGGGATCATGGTGGCCACCGTATCCATGGCTACAGGATGCTCAAATGAGATAATCCATGTGTAGACTTCAGCACACATGGTGTGGGGGGGAACGGGCTATATACATAGAAGCTCTTTCTAAAACTTGATCCATATGATCCATATAGCTAGTGATGCTGATGAGATGTTCCTGTAGCTCCCTCCTCCTCTCCCCACCCCCAGGTCCTGTCCTCCTGTCCCCCACGTGGCTTAAAGCTGAATTCTTAGGTAGTCAATGGCCATCAAAGCCACAGGAGCCTCTTGTTGAAAGCACCTGAGCACTGCTAAGAGCATCCCTGAGTGGTCCAGGATTGAATGTACATCCCAAACACTCAGAAACTCTAATGCAGGAGGTGCTAAGCAAGACCCTCTGGGGCCTGAAAACAGCCTTGCAGACAACTGGGCTAAGCTCCCTCCCCTCCCTCACCAGTGTCCTGCAGGCAATTCGCAAGACCATCTGTGACTGGGAGGGTGGTCGAGAGCCCCCCAATGACCCATGCTTGAGAGGGGAAAAGGACCCCAAAGGCGGCTTTGACATCAAGGTGCCCCGCCGTGCCGTGGGACCTTCCAGCACACAGGTAAGCAGTTCCCGGGCAGCCTGGCTCCCCTGACTCCAGGCCATTTGGACCAAGAAAGGGTCCTTGGAGAACTACAGGGTAGTGGGATGGGGATCCTTGTGAGGAAGGGCAGGGTTAAACAGCTGCTCTGGGTTTTTCCTGATGTCTTGTTTGATGTAGAAGGAAGACCACTGGCCAGAGATTCAGGAGACCTGGGTTCTAGTCCTAGACACCTGTGTGACCTTGGACATGTTACACGGTCTCTCTGGGCCTCAGTTGTCTAGTCTGACCAATGGTGGTAGCACATATTCACCTCCCCAGCTATCTCCTAGCCCAGTAAAGCTCACATACTGCAGTGCAGGAGGGGTCTGACATGGAGCCCACGTGCATAGGTCTGTGTATTCTAATGACGGCAGTCCCCTTACCTACAGGGGCAGCCTGGCAGGGGAACTTACAAGTTCAGCCTCTGACTTGCTGTATGTTTCTGGGCAAGCAGCTTAACCTCTCTCAGCTCTTGTTTACCTTCTAAAAATGAAAACTTGGGATGAGCTCACGTTACCAACAAGACACTTTGCTAGTTTTTCCATCCCTTTCCAAAGACAACCCACAAGCTTGGCAAGCCACCTCCCCTCAGACACAGTCTGGTTGTCAGAAATACTCTTGAGTTTCCAGCTGGAACTTCCGCAATAAGACGATGTCTGTGTTCACCCAGAACAGACTTAAAATTACATGGGGGGAAAAGAGTGACTCGCGGAGTTAAGTCCTTACTGCCGATGTAGAAGAAGGTATTTCCCGGTCTACTTTCTGTGGTATTTGAAAACAGATGCGTCTTACTGTAACCGTCAGGGTCTTGCAGGCTCCAGAAGCCCCAAGCTGGAAGCTCCTCCTTATAGGACCTTTCAAGCCCGTCTCTGCTCTGGATCACCTGAAGCGGGCCATCTGAGGCCCTTTCTGACCCCTCCTTCTGTGTGTGTCCGTGTCTGGGCAGGGCTGGGGCTGAGCAGGGGCAGGTGAGTGTTTGGCAAGGTTATCATCACTTCTCTTAGCTTTGCAGTATCCAATGACCAGCGTGCACACATTCTGTCTTCTGCATGTGCGACACCCCAAAGGATCCTTTATAGACAGTTCTGAAGTCTTTGTTAGAAGGCCAGGAACCTTTCTAACTCTGAGTGCCCTGGTGTGGCTGAATGGCTCTCAGGCATTTCTCTAAGTCCTGAGAGGAGCAAGGAGAGAAGGATGGAGGGGCTGTAGACATCAAGAAGACAAGAGAGAGGGCATGTGTCTTCGTGGATAATTTGAGAACTGCAGGACAGTTGCCGAAAACTAAACCCCACCCCTAGGTGCCCCTGGGGTAGGTTGATAGCTCAGATGCAGATTCATTTAGTTGACTCCCAGATAGCCCCAGAGGCGGATGAGTGCTGAGAGGTAGATTCCCCCTCCCCCTATTACAGACGGGGAAACTGAGGTCCAGAAAGGGGAAGTGACTTGTCCAAGTCACAAGACGAGTGCCAGGTAGACAAGAACCCAGGTCTCCTGATGCCCACCCCAGGGCTCCATGGCAGCCCTCAGAATGTAGCAGGTGTAGGCATTTCATGGAGTTGGGTAGCAGCCTGTCCTGGTAGAGTAAATGCCCGTTAATACAGTTAGCTAAAGAATTGACTCTGTTCAGAACGGACCCACTTTTCTAGTAGTTAGAACTGGATGTGAATCCAGTCTCCATAGCTCCCTTTCTTTGGGGGACTCCAAGGCCATCGTTAGCATTGTACTTTGATACTCAGAGAGAGAGAGAGAGGTTCATAGAGGGTGGGCCGTCTAGAAAACCAGCAACAGCGGTCACTCCTTCCCCACAGAGGGGACCCTACACAGGGTGGCATGGCATGCAGATCTGTGACTGCCAGGCCCATGGTGGGTGAGAACCTTAGCCCCATCCAGTAGCAGCAGAGAGTAGTGTGGTTGCTGGGAGGTCGGAGCGTGTCACGTGTGGCCCCTGCAGTTGTGGTGGCTTTCCCACTGTATACAATACCTCTCGCTTTTCTCTCTCTCTCTCTCTTTCTCTCTCTCCCTCCTCCCTGTCTCTCCTGCCCTCCCATCCCCTCTGCCTTCTCTCCTGTCTGTGTCTTAGGCCTGCCAGTGGTCCCCGAGGGCTTTGTTTCACCCCACTGGTGGTACACAGGGCCGAAGAGGCTGCCGATCCCTGGTATAACACCGCCTGGCTGGGTTGGTTTGGGTGCCTACTGCGGGAGGCAGCAGGAACAGACTAGCCTGGCTCCTCAAGGCCCCTTCCAATCCTCAGACTCAAAGACAAATGATGTGGAAAAAAAAAATCTAGATTAGCAGAAAGAACAGCCCCGCTGCTCTTGGGCCCTTTGCATGTAGGGCACTCTGTAAGCTGGGGTTAGGTGTCTAGTAGCCTCCTGTGTAAGTATGGATGTTGACTTGCACTCCACCCAGAATCTCTGGAAGGCTGTACAGTGCAGCCCGGGCCACCAGAGGGCGCCAGCATTCACTGACAGGTTTAAAACACTGAGGACCAGAAACAGGAGGGGTGGGGGGGTTGCTGTTTTGAGCTTTGTCCATTGCGTAACTCCTCCGAAAGTTAGAGCTGAAAGAGACTGGGTTGAGAACTTGTCTGGTCCAATCCTTCCTGTTAGATGAGGCAACTGGAGCCCAGAGTGGAGGCCTCATCGTCTAAGGTCACACAGCGAGTCAATGGCAGTGCTTGGCTT
Source organism: Microtus oregoni (assembly GCF_018167655.1). Lineage (NCBI taxonomy): Eukaryota > Metazoa > Chordata > Mammalia > Rodentia > Cricetidae > Microtus > Microtus oregoni. The sequence goes on from NW_024543086.1 coordinate 2,824,007, forward strand.
TGAACCTGGCTCTCTTGGTTCCTGGTTCAGTGCCCCATCCATGCTGTTACCGTGGTCATCTGGGACATGAGGGTGACTGTAGAGTGGCATGGATGTCCATGCCCTTGGCTAAACAGGGCAGGCAGGAGCCTTTCACGGGCCTTAACTACCTGCCATTGTCGGTACACCTAGGGGTGCTATGGACCCTAGGCAGAGAACTTGGCAAAGCTGGTCAGTCTGCCTCTCGGAGGTTTTCACAAGGGCAGGTGGCAAGCCCAGTGATGGATGCTTGCCTGGCATGTGCTGGGTCCCAGAACGGCAGGGAGAGGCCAGGTTTCCATAGCTCCAAACCCGCTTCTCTGCCGTAATCGGTGCTTCCTTAAGACAGTTCTCTTTAAGAGCAGAAGGAAGAACAGGAAGGTAGGAAGGGACGGCAACTTGTCCCTCAGCGCGGAGGGCCACCTGACCTTCTGTCCCTTTCTTTCCAAGCTGTACATGGTCCGTACCATGCTTGAGTCGCTCATCGCAGACAAGAGCGGCTCCAAGAAGACCCTCAGGAGCAGCCTGGATGGGCCCATCGTCCTCGCCATAGAGGACTTCCACAAGCAGTCCTTTTTCTTCACACACCTGCTCAACATCAGCGGTGAGCCACCCTCCTCCACAGCCAAGGCGGTAGGGCAGGAAGCTGGAGACCGATGGAATCATGAGCCACAGCGGGGCACAATCTGCTCCCAGGGGCAAAAGAATTAATTTAAAAACAACAGAAAGGAAAACCTTTCTGTCAGCTTGGGAAGGTAGGAAAGGCCAGGCTCTGCTGAACTCATTCTGACCCAGTGACTTTGTCTGGTACACAGTCATGGCTAGTTAAAGGCGGGAATCATGTTGGAATGCCTGTCTATACCCCAGAACACCCTGTGGCTGGTTAGGAAGGGGAATCATACTGGGTGCAAGCCTGTAGCTCAGCGTGCACTGGATTAGCCTGTGACTGGTTAGGAAGGGGACTCATGCAGGGACGCATGCCTGTAGCACAGTATATTCTGGATCAGCCTTCTGTTGGTCAGAGTGGCTCTAACCTCCCTTGTACCCATTGCTCCTCATTGAGGAAGGCTTCCAGGCTGCACCTCAGTCCCATGTCCTCTTCTTCTCTGCACTGAGGGGTTAACTGGAGCAGGGTAAAGACAAGTAGGACCCCAGTGACATGGGAGTCTTAGTGCTTCTCCGTTAAAGAATGACCTGAGGTGGGCTTTCAAGACCTCCAAAGAGTAAGGGCTTCAGAATCATCACATACAGGAGATGAGGGGCCATGATTCCTTGAAAGTGAGCACTGACTGTGTGTTCTAAAAACACCGTTTGTATGTAAATCAGCCCTCCTTTTGGATGACTCTGGAGGGAGTTAGTGGAAATGGTGGGAAGGCAGAAGTTTTGAGACCTCACCACCCCTTCCCCCATAACTTGCCCTGTGTCAGAAGATGACAGATGCTATTCACCATGGATGCTACTAAGCTGGCTTCAGGCACAAGACAGTGAGATCAGGGAAGGGTTGTATGGGACATGCCTGCTTCGCACCTGGCATGCCGATGTCAGTCACAGTGGCAGCCAGTGCACAGCAAATGCACAGCAAATGCCGTGACGGGTGAGCACTTTTTGTTAAACCAAGGCTCTCTCCTGTTCTTCCAGAAGCCCTGCAGCAGTGCTGTGACCTCTCCCAGCTCTGGTTCCGAGAATTCTTCCTGGAGTTAACCATGGGCCGACGCATCCAGTTCCCTATTGAGATGTCCATGCCCTGGATTCTCACGGACCATATCCTGGAAACCAAAGAACCTTCCATGATGGAGTAAGAGGCAGGATTAGGACAGGAAGCTCCTGGGGTTGAGTGGGAGGCTGACTTGCCACCGACCTCTCAGCTTTAGAGAAGAAACTCCTGAGTAGAGATGAGGCCTTCACCTACCTGCTTTTCCTATCTTTGTCCCTCTCATAACAGCCATACTGGGGAAATTACCATCTCTAGGAACCAAGAAGTTCTCTCCTAGGCTAAGGTTTTCAGACTAGGGGATCCATTAGCAGCATGGACTGCTAATATCTGTGTGCAGACTGGAGAGCAAGTCCTTCCTAAATGGAGGTGTGGGGACACAGGGAGGGGTGGCAGGTTGTCTTCAGTTCCAGACCATCTGCCTCGCCGCCCATACCTCTTGTGTTTTCCAGGCCAGTGTAACTTACCCCCATGTTTCTTGTGTTCCTTCCAGGTATGTCCTCTACCCCTTGGATCTCTACAACGACAGCGCCTACTATGCCCTCACCAAGTTCAAAAAGCAGTTCCTCTACGATGAGATTGAAGCCGAGGCAAGTGACATGCTGCCTTCATTCCTGCAGTCCCCAAGAGGCTGAACTTGGCCAGTCCTCCAGAAATAAACGCAAATGGGGGGTGGGGGAATGTCAGTGACTTCAGGGAGCAATATGCATGATTGCTGTGGCTATAGAATTTAATAGTGTACAATGGCTCACTCCTTTGTTCCTCATCCCTAGTCTGTGTATCTACCATGCGGGGCTTCATGTGCACTTCATGTGCATATACACTTTGGCTTGCGAGTGATGTCATCAAACTCCTCCTGAGGCTGGTCATGAGCTCTGAAGAAGACCATGGGGTCTCTGGAGGGGCTGCGAATATCTGGAGTTGGTTCTAGAAAGGGACCGTGGGGTCTAAATGAGCACTCCTACTTTGACCCTCTAGATCCCTCACTGCTAGAGGGTACACTGAGGATCATGAGGTTCAGAGGCCCAGGCAGGAGGCCTCAGTTATCTGACTATGAAGCCAGCACCGTGGGTTGAAGCCAGCACCTTGGGTGTAAAGCCAGTATCATGTACAGAACCCTCGGTGGGTTTTGTTCTGTGTGATATAGTGGGTATCAAATAATAGGCACAGAAACCTTTCGATAAAGACATCATCTTAGAAACTTGGTAGAAAGGAATCAAAGATCAAGCCCCTCCCCTCCCTCTGTCTGCCGCCCTGCTGGTACCAGAGCCCTGGTCTCTTTCAAGTCCCACTTTGGCCACTTTCTTCTCTGGTCATTCACGGAAGATGTGGCTCTGATGCTCCATGGTGGGTGTGACCTTGTCTTCCCTCCCGACTTCATAGTCTCCTGTGAGTCGGGAAGACTTTGTACATGAAAAACCAGAGGGATTTTAAGGAAAACTTGAAGAAAGGGGCTTTTCTATTTCTAAGGGCATTCCCCAAATTAACTCTGCAGAGAAAGGAAAATCAAATGCATGGAGCAGACAAGAAAGTCTTTGGGTTAACAGGCCGCTGAGGGGTATTCATGGCCCGAGAGAAAGAGCTTTCGTTTGTGGTCCCTGACCAAGCAGGGGGCGCAATGAGGACGTTGGTTCCTGGGTCCTTTTAAACTTTGGCTCTTCCAGTAACTAACTGAAGACACTGAAAGCAAGGGGCCAAACTCCTCACTTCTGCATGGCCACAGATGCTTACTCCTTTATCCCCTCTGTCAAAGCGGCCATGCTGCCCCAGAATGCACTTCAGTCTGCCCTGGTGCCCTCCCGACTTCCCGCGGTTAATCCAGACAGGAACCGCTGACCCCCCCCCCCCCCCCCCCGCTTTCTCTTCACCAGGTGAACCTGTGTTTTGATCAGTTTGTCTACAAGCTGGCAGACCAGATCTTTGCCTACTACAAAGCCATGGCCGGCAGGTAAGGGACTGTAGGCTGAGTAGCATCTTTTCATCAGCCTGCTGCCCGGAAGACGGGATTCCTTCTTCTCCCTTGCTCAGCACTTATGGGGGATCGAGCACTTTCCAGGGGTCCAGGCATCGAAACACATTGTAAGGGAGAGCAGGTAGATAGTGTACAAAGTTCACGAGGTCTGCGGTTCAATGGGAGGACAGAGGGTGATGAGAACTGAGGGAAGTTCATGAATATATGGTAGATAAACCTGAGCTGGTTGAGACCATCTTAAGGAAGCCGTGTCTAGGGAGTTGAGTGAAACAGGTGAAGGACGGGTCCAGAATGTGCAGGCAAAGGGAACTTCTGGTCAAAGCCTTGGTGGAGGTAGTACAAAAATAATAGCTTACATTCCAGCATCCGGCAGCTAGTTACTTCATGCAGTGGCATATCCAGGCCACTAGAGGGCGTGTCGCGTACCCGGGCACCATAAGCCTTGAAGATGCCAGAGAGCGATACACTGCCACAAAGTGGTTTCGTATGCACGGTGGCGGCTTGACTTCATCTTTATTTTTAAACTTCACTCTGATAATATTAACCCACGGAGAATGCATTTTTAGGTGTGTAAGGATGGACGTGTGTGCAGAAGTTTCAGTTGGAGATGCCTTAGGTTTATAGGGTTATCAGTATTTCCTGGATGATACTGTTTTAACTCCCCCCATCCCACCCCCATATCCCCAAGGAATTCCTGGGTTTTAAAATCTTTGCAATGGTGTTATCATGAAAGAAAATATGTTTATATAAGAATCATGGTTCTTGATGGAAGTCCAGTTGGACTAACCAGCAATCCTAAGGGCAAGTCCCCACCTCAGTTGCTTCTTCCCCCTGCCCCACGGAAGTGACTGGCTCCATTTTGCTTTGACAGGCTTGACACATTTCAGATAGGAGTTGACATGCACTGTACACGAGAAGATGGGCACAGGAGCTGCACTGACTAAAGAGAATGAATCCTAAGTGATAAGCAGATAGAAAGCACAGAGGGACATCCATCACTAAGTAGTTGCTTAATAGGTGTGAGCCGATCAGGTAGGAGGTAGCGACAGCAGGGGAGGCAGCATTTCTAAGACAGTGCCGGCCCTGAGTATGCTGATGTTGTCTGTGGAAACTAGCCCAGGAATGTCACATTCTGGAGACACTCTATACTCAGGTTATAAATTCTCCCCATCTTGGGAGCTGAAGAGATGCCTCAGTGGTTAAGGGCTCTTGGTAGTCTTCCAGAGGACCCAAGTTCAATTCCCAGTACCCAGAACAAGTAGATCACCACTACCTCTAACTCCAGGTGCATCTATTGCCCTGTTGGCCTCCACAGGCAAACACACACACACGAGAGAGAGAGAGAGAGAGAGAGAAAATAAAGAGAGTCTTTAAATATATATCCCCATTTGAAAATAGTCCTCAACAACCTTCCCTGCAAGATGAATGCTTTTCAAAGGGGTGGAAATTGAGAGGAGCTGGGAAATTCAGAGAAAGCACTAGGCAGAAAGGGTAACAACATGCTAACCCCGCCCACCTGACATAAAATGCCACCACAGATGGCAGCCACCTCTGCTGTCTTTAGGGTTTTAGCAGCCATATTTTTTATTTATTTTATTTTTCTAAACAATTGTTTTTATTTTACGTGCCAATCCTAGTTCCTCTCTCTCCCTCCTCCTACTACCCCCTCTTCCCCACTTTCACCCCACCCCACTCCCCATCCATTCCTCATGGGAAGTCAACGAAGTCTATCAACCATATTTTAATGAGGGAAAGCAACAGCTGGCATTTTAATAATATGTTTTATTTAATTCAACAAACCAAAGCCACTAAAATTTTAACGTGGAGTCAGTGTAAATATGATTAAAGAGATCTCCCTGTTTTCTCCGAGACCTCCTAAACCTGGTGTGCATGTGGCAATGGATCCCAGTTTGAGCCCGCCTCATTTGAGGCCTTCCATAGGCACTGGGACTGGTGGCTGCTGCTTTGGACAGTGCAAGTTTAAATACATCTCTTTCCCACTTAAAACCTTAACTGGCTTCCAGCTCATCTCTCCAACCTGCCTCTCTCTGTGAGGGCCCTGTGGTTCCACACGATCTGGCCTGTAGACTGGTGTAATGAGTGTGTTTTTCCCAAAACCTTCTTCCCTTTATCTCAGACAGACCACTGTGTGTGAGATAACCTTGCCGTGTCGTTACCAACCGATCTCTGGCCCACAAAACCGCCGTGCAAAGACTTCCCATAATTGCTCACTCCAAATGATCCTGTTTTATTGTTTTCAAAGTACTACAACCTGTGCCTCAGTGTGGAGGATGAAAATAGTACACCTGAATATAGGATTACAGCGACACTAAATATAACCATAGGTGTCTGCATATATGGGCATGTGCATGTGTCCATGTGCATGAATGTCTGTGTGAGTGTGTGTGTGTGTAGCTGTGTATCTGATGTGTGTATATGTGTTTGCATGAGTATGTGTGTGTATGTATGTCTGTGTTGCCTGGTGAAGGAGACACACTGAGCACATGATTCCTATTGCAAACCATTTGTTTTTTTTCCCTGCTTGCTCTGTCAATCTCTTCACTGGAAAGTCAGTACCTTGAAGACAGGAAGGACCTTGAATTTTCCTGGTCCCTAGAATTTCCCTGGGATATACCCAAGGATGAACTCAATTGTTTTCGTCATAAGTGAAGGAAAGACTAACATCTCCACCCTGGGTTGCCCATCTTTAACTTAGAAATCCCATGTCACACATTGAGCGTCTGTGGCTGGAAAGAATTCTGGGGAACCGTGTCCAGAGCAGACACAGTTACGTTTGAGATATTTAAGGTCACATTTCATGGGTGGACCCCGTGGTCTGACGTAGATGTGGCCGGGCTGTTGAGAAACCATCTGCCACCATGTTCAGTGCTGCTGTTTCGTGTTACTCCCTTCCAGTGTCCTGCTGGATAAACGTTTCCGAGCTGAATGTAAGAACTATGGGGTGATCATTCCGTACCCACCTTCCAACCGCTACGAGACGCTGCTAAAACAGAGACATGTCCAGGTACAGAGGGAGAAAGCCGTGATGGGGAGGACTGGGGAGGAACAGACTCTGAGGAGATGGTGTGGACTTCCCCATCTGCCTTGTGTCTGCACCCAGGCACAGCAGCCTCAGATCCTTTCAAACGGTAGTGAGCATCCTTTGGTGCAAGCTTTAGACTTCCTGGCTCCTCTCCACCCGCCATCCTGAGTCATCCCCTTCCCTCATGAGCACTATCTCACAGAGACAGGCAGACCCACCCTTGAAATAAGTGAAGAGGGCTGCAACCCTTTTAAATGAAGTGAGTCAAACTAAATGTGGGTTAGAAACTGGTGTGTTTTTATGCAGTAGCTTCTGTTCACGTTTGTCCCCAGATGTGGAAGAAACGCTGCTGGGGACAAGGACATATAGCTCTGTTTAAGAATGCTAATCTGAGCTAGAAAATCCTAACAGGGACCACCACAGATCCGAGCCCTCCCTGCTGGTGGCCAAACCTGTAGCAGAACAGTCTGTGTGCCATAGCATCTGTGTGGTTGCTTTGTGGTCCTTGATCTCTGTGAAGGACCAGAGCTGAGGCCAAGAAGATGCTGAGATGAACATGGTTCTGTTGCACTCCCTGGACATCCATGGCCAGTGTCCAGTCACAGGAGAGAAGAAACAAGGCTGAGTAGATGAACATCACCAATTGCAACGCAGCCAGAATTAGCCACAGGCTCCCCCTGTGGGACCTTAATCAGTTAGTAGGAAACTTACCCTATGATAAATAATGCTCGAAGAGTAATAATCTCTTAATACCTAGCAAAGTGGAGTGAACACAGCGGGTGATCAGTAAATGGTTATAACATCTGCAGTAATATCCGTGTGGATCCCAGTGGAAATTATCTTAAGCTATATTTTCCTACCCTTTAATCAGCTCTTCATATGCTTGCTTTTAAAATCACTCCCATGAGGGCACACATTGCTAAGGTGGCTTCTGCTCCCTGGAAACTCCAAATTGAACAGCGGGAAGACACAAAATGAACCTCAGGGTTGAAGCTAGGGTGTCAACAGAAGCATTTACCAGAGGTCGGAGCTTTCCCCAAGCCTCTTCCCACAGAATGAGTTGTGTTTTACCTCAGCGGGTTTTGTGTGAAGCCTTCAGAGAAGTCAGAATAGTAAGGTGCTCGTCTCCAGTCTAGCCGGATTCGTGCGAAGAGTGTTTCACTATATTGAGTTCCATTTTCTCTTTCTCATGTATGTATCTTCTCTCATATATGTTAGAGTGGTCATGTGTATAAATAATGCACGTGTGTTATTATACATACATTTTCTCTTACATTTTTAAGAACAATTGCAGTTGTTTTGACACTTCACCAGCCGGTATGACCCAAGAGCAAGGACTTCTCTTATAAAATCAAAACAGAGGGGCTGGGGAGATGGCTCAGAGAAGTGAGGGCCTGCGGTCAGATCCCCAGAACTAATGCAAAGCTAGCTACAGTAGCTAGCATCTCTAATTCCAGCACTATCACCATAGGACTGGAGATGGAGAAATCTCTAGCAGTCTGAGGGCCAGTAAACCTGGCATGCTCAGGCAGCTAACAAGAGACCCTGCCCTGACACAAAGTGCGGGATAAGGACAATACCCACGATTGTCCTCTCGCCTCCACATACACACATACACACACACACACACAACGCTGTGGCATGCTCATGTCCACACTCCCACGAGCATCCTACCCGTTATACATATACCACACGTACATATAATATACACAGAGATTAAAGATTAACTAGAATTACCATTTTAAGATATTTCATGATGCCATCTATGTTCTGTATACAGCCATCCCTTGTCCCAGCGATGCCCCTTATCACTTTAGTACAGTTTCTTACCAGTACATTGTGTTGAGTTGTCAGATATCTGTGTAGCTAGCAAGTAACTCTCTCTCCCCCGCCCCACCTCCCTCTGCCCTTCAGCTGTTGGGTCGATCCATTGACTTGAACAGACTCATCACCCAGCGCATTTCCGCTGCCATGTACAAATCGTTGGACCAGGCCATCAGCCGCTTTGAGAGTGAGGACCTGACTTCGATTGTGGTAAGACCCTGGGAGCCTGCAGGCTTTCCGCTCAAGGATGCCTCAGATTGATGCCTAGTTGGAAAGAGTTGGGGCTCTTCTGGGCCAGTTCAAGAGAAGCAGGGGATGTCTTTCACCCCTGGCCATAGCAACTGGGGAAAAAAAGGCGTGACTAGGCTGGGAGCGATTTTACCATCCGTATGGACTGACAGGCATGGAGGCTTGGAGGAGGATTTCCTTGCCATCAGAGATGACCATCCCTGTTTGGCTATGTCCTTAGGCTCTACAGAGCAGAGCAAGCAGGCAGAGTTTCCATAGGCTAGAGAGAGTAACACAAGGTCACTTGAGCATGTACTAATTGAGGGCCTAGAAGGACCTTATAGTTGTTTGGTTGTTCTGCCGCATCTCCATCATGAAATGATGAATGGCTTTGAATACCACCCTGTGTTTTCATTTTGCATCTATCTCTGTTGCCCAGTCAGGAATAAACCTGTCCCCTTCTAGAAAACAGTAGTTGGAATTGCCCCCTGTCAACTTTGTTTTCCTCCAAGAGGTAGCATAGAGGGCACTGGACTAGAACAGCAGACTCAGACAGAATTATACTCCCAGTCCTGTCGCTGATAGTCACTAGCTCTGTGACCTTGGGCAGGTTATATATATATATATATATATATATATATATATATATATATATATCTTCATGAAGCCTGTTTCCTCGCCACTAAAGTGAAGATGTTAACTTCAGAGTCATTGGAAGGCCACAGAAGGAACTCACCAGGAAAGAATTTGGGATGAGTCCTAGTTCTTGCTAAACATGTAATAAGTAAAAGCTTTTTTTTTTTTCCAAGGAGAAAAAGAACTATAATGGGGCTGCTGTGTTCTCTGGGGCTCAGGGGAGGAGGGACTATCTACCCCATCTGTTAGCAGGACATGCCCCAGTTACTCCCCTGAGTCTTGAGTAACGTAGGAAAATGTAGACTAGTTCACATTCCTGAAATCAATCACTTAGCCGCCTCTGTCTTGGGAGATACAGTTTTGTGTTGTGCATGTTAGGACATCCTCAGTGCTTATCTCTCAAGAGGTGGGAGTTGGAGTTCCTCCTCTTTTGTTCATCCGTGCATTTCTGTTTCCCACTCATGAGCATGTCTGGGGGGTGGGGCGGGTGTCCGTGGCCACCTCCCACTCCCTGGAAGACACTGAATGTTCTCTTGGCTGGAACAAAATGAAAACACGCAGTGAAAGCCCTTGTTTTTTTTTTTTTTTTTTTTTAAATTTATTTATTTATTAAGGATTTCTGCCTCGTCCCCACAACCGCTTCCCATTTCCCTCCCCCTCCCCCGATCAATTCCCCCTCCCTCATCTGCTCGAAGAGCAATCAGGGTTCCCTGACCTGTGGGAAGCCCAAGGAGTGCCCACCTCGTGAAAGCCCTTGTTAATCAGATGAGGCAGTGATTCCCACCCAGAACATCCTCTTCCCAGGAGGCCTAGGAAGGACCCCCTAGGGAGGCTCTCTCCTTGTGGGTAGGCGTGGTTCCTGTGAGCCTTGGCTACAGCCTCCACCTCCCAGCAAGGGCAGAAACAAACTAAGGAATGTGCCCTTGCCCTCCGCCTTCGAAACGGTTGTAAAATGCGGAAGTCACCACGTGTGGAAAGATAGGCATGGCAGTGACGTGGGGAGTCAGTCCCCTCGTTATGCAGCGGGCTAAGAAGGGAGTCTCAGTGAGATGCTGAAGCCACAGGCTGCGGGCTGTGCTTTCTTTTGGCTGCTGGTGGTCTTGAAATTTTGTGTAACCTTTGGAAGCATTCAAGTAAAATTCCAGGACCTCTCACAGCACCGGACGAGCCTTCCCAGATGGCAATGGTTGCCTGGCTCTGACTAGACTCAGTTAAGCAGGTCCAGTTCTCCTGAACTTGTAGTCAGCCCCATAGGCCCGCCAGCCCCTGCTGTGTTTAATTCCCAGATTCCTACTGTCACCTCCCTGACCTCTCAGAGTTGTGGTCTCCTGTGGTTAGCCGCCCCTCCTCCTCAATCCCCTCTCTGTCCGCTGGTTCTTCAAAATTGCCCATCTGGCTGTCTTATTTTCCCATCTTGCTTTGGTGTCGCAGCCCCAGCACGAGCAGAGTTGAGTACTGTCTCCTCGTGTCTACCCTTTAACACTAACATGAGTTTATGAAACTTTAAATCTTAGAACCATAGGACAAGCTTGTTCCTCAGCTCCCGTTAACTTCCCCCAAACAGGGTACCCCACACAGTGTGCTAAGAGGGCTCAGTGATCTTAGAAATGAAGCCAGTTACAGTTCAAATTTGTTTGCCGTCTTACCACGTCCTCGGCAAATGGAAACAAAGACAGCAGAGCCGGCTCAGCCCAAGAGGTGGAAGCAGAGAGCTGAGTCTGTGCTCCGTCCTTCATTTTCCTCTAGGTACAGAGACCAGGAATGTTTTTCTAACTGCCACCACTCCACGGCCGAAATCCAAGTTTTAGCATTCTTTTAGAACATGTAGGGTCTGCCACCCCTAGCCCATTGTAGCACGGCAACAACTAGGTAGTTGTCATGATGCCAGGACCAGCCCTGGGTGATGGGCTTCTCCACTCTGCCTCTAGTATGGCCTTTTCCACTCCTGTTAGTCCCCCTTTCTTGGCCTTCTCAACCCCATTGCTGTTAGTGTTGGCAGTTTTTGTCTGCATCCCCACTTTAAAGCCGTGCAGTCTGAGTTCCAGAGCACAAGCTACAGTGTCAGAAGGGGAGGTTGAGGCCATGACGACCCTACTAAAGTGGACTTGTCAGGTCCTGGGGGCATGGGGCAGGGCAGGGGGCTCTGTGGCCAGTGACTCACTGAGTTCCCTGGGAGAGCTGGCCCATGCCATCCCAATATGATTTTAGACTATGAAGCCTGGCTTTATATCACATTCTCCTTCCAAAGGACCTCCAACCGCTTGCATCTCTCCAGGCAGCTGTGTCAAAGAGATCAAGGACTCGTGATCTGGAATCCAAAGACCCAGCATGCTGCCCCAAGTGCTTTTTTTATAGTCCTTGTGTGACCTTGTGCATGTTGTTGGCCCTCTGAGCCTCTGGTTCTCCCCTCTGTGACAGGAAGAGCGGTACCACTCTATAAAGCTGGCTTTGTCAAAGCATAGCCTAGAACTTGAGCTTTCTTCTCCCTATCAGGACTTTGTTCTTTTGAACAGTCATGCCTGACAAGCTGGAGAACAAGAAATGAAACCCAGCCAGAAAGGTCCCCTCACCATTTCCTTTCCCAGCAAACACACGTCCCATTCTGTGCAAAGCTGAACTCTGAGTTCACCCTCTCCTGAAGGGGGAACTCCAAATGGTGAGAGCCTGTGGCACACACAAGTTCCTGGTCAGTGGGGCTGAGTACAGACTATAGGTGCCTTGCAGGATCTGCAATCCAAAAGAGGAGGCATTCTAACCCCAGCACATACATGCACGCACACACACACACACACACACACACACACACACACACAGATATGCACACGCATGCACGCACACACACACATTCTGTAGATCAGGCTGGTCTCGAACTCACAGAGCTCCACATACTTCTGCCTTCCAAGTGATGGGATTAAAGGCATGCACCACCACTGCCCACCTTCCAGTGGTAATTTGGTCATGGTTAAGAATGTTACCTTGGAGCCTAGTTCCTGGATCCAAAGCCAAGTTCTTCGTCTTCTCAAAGCCTCAGTTTTCACATGTATAGGGGCTACAGCAGTACTGGCATACACACACACACACACACACACACACACACACACACACATGATAAGAACGTACTAATTAAGTTAAACCATACAACACTGTTAAAATTTGATGAGGGTTCATCTAAAAACCTAAAAAATGTCATATTTCAGCTGAATAACTAACCCTAAGTAGGTGGTAGTAACTGTTTAGCGCTTCCTGCAGGACAGAGAAGTAACCTCTACTGGGATTATTACTCAGTATTATTACCCTTATGACACTAACACTAAGAGACGGACTTTTCCTCACCAATTAGGAAACCAGAAATCACACAGACACGTTCTCTACCCAGAGGGCTGCAGATGGTGTTTGCACGTGGTCAGACATCTTCTTCAGGTTGCATGTAGCTTTCCCTCCCTATCCTGTCCCTACAGTATCAGAAGAGGGGGACATTGTCCTGCACAACTACAGGGGGTTCTAGTCATTACATAGGAGGTCAAGAGGTTGTCTTGGGGAGGTCTCCCCTAGATGTAAGGAGTGTGCAGTGTGTGTGTGTGTGTGTGTGTGTGTGTGTGATCTGCAATGCTTTAGCAGCCTTGGTTTCTCTCGTATGTGTTTTGTTACCTGCAACACTTTAGCAGCCTCGGTTTCTCTCTCCATCAGGAGCTAGAGTGGCTGCTGGAGATTAACCGGCTCACCCACCGACTCCTCTGTAAGCACATGACGCTAGACAGCTTCGACGCCATGTTCCGAGAAGCCAATCATAACGTATCAGCCCCCTACGGCCGCATCACCCTGCATGTCTTCTGGGAGCTGAACTTTGACTTCCTTCCCAACTACTGCTATAATGGATCCACAAACCGGTAAGGGAATCCCTGTGCAGGGGCTATTGGGCAGGGTAGGAGAAGAGGTTATTATGGTCAGTTGCCTCCAAACTGTACCAAGCACTTCTGTTCATTCCTGTGACAAGTGCTTATCCGGAGCCGCTCCTGGGTGTAGACTCTGTACTGAAGGTAACAATGCCATGGTGAGCAGCAAATGCCACCCAGCTGCTCGGAGCCTTCTAACCAGACTTGGCCCAGTTCAGGAATGAGGTAAATATCAGTGTAGGTTTTCTCCTTCAAAACTGAGTGAGTTGGAAAGTATCAGCAAGGCAAACAGCAGAAATCTGTTACGGGCAGACCTTCTACATAACTAAAAGGTAACACTAAGGGAGGTGGGGTGGATGAAGGATAAAGGTAGCCACAAGCTCACAGATAAGCATTAGAAAAATCAGAATTGTTTAAACACGAAGACCTTTTTTCTTCAGAAGAAATTGACACCTGTTTTCCATCCAGAAGGCTGTGAATGAATGTGTTAATACCTGGTCAGCTTTGCTAGTCTGTAAAGCCAGCCCTGGCAAACACCCCAGACGCCTGAGCATTGTCTGTGGGTCAGTAGAACTCATCCTCATGGAAGAGGTCCCTTGTACTGTGCAGAAGACTTTGCTGTTATGCTCATTACAAACTGCTCCTCCCTAGGTCTTATCTGGGCCCTGGTCCTCAGTCAATAGAACCCATTCTTGTGGGAAAAGTCGCAGGTGTTAGGAGTCTCGATGTAGCCACACCTGAAGCTCTGTTGTGGTAACTGTTTAAATGTGTAAAAAGGAAACCACCCGGTGTCAGACTCCAGCAGTTTTGGCCCAGCGCAGCGCTGGCTAACTGAAGTCCAGCCGAACCCTAGTTTCATCCTCGCCTCATCTGGATTGTTTCCCTGCCGGCCTTAACACATGCAGGGACCCCCCACAGCAGCCATGAAAGATACAGTAGGAACAGACTAGAGACTCCAAAGGCCAGGAGGGATGGGATCATCACCTGGGAGAGCACAGTGGACAATGCTTCCATCACATTGTGCGTTCTAAGGACTTACACAGACATGTAAGCACAAAGCGGGTGTCTTTACAGGGTGGAACTTGGCTTCCTGGAAGGAGCACATAGCGCTGGGGCAGGCACTGAAGTAGAGATAAGACCTAATCCTTCATACACAAAGCCTCGCACCTGTATTCATAAACCAAGTGAGAACAAAAGGATGGGTGGAAATGTGTTAGTGGTCTTTGAACTCCAGGAGCCTGGATCAGGGTGCTGTCAGTTGAATCCACGTTGAATGAATGGAAGGATACAAGACGATTTCATACACAGACGTACCTGAATCTGTGCAGTGACCAAGACATGCCAATGTTATAAAGATTTAACTTTATTGCACGTTTGAATCAGGGCTGCAAACTATAGCCTGCCCACAAACTATATACCCTATCTCGTCACCAGCCATGACAACTGTACATGAATGGGAACTGGCTGTGAACAGTCCATGTACTGAGAATGGTGTTGCCGTCTTTGTTTTGGGGATGCTTTGTCATCATTCCTTTCATTTTTGTATGCATGTGTTGTGTCCATGTATGTATGTTTGAATATGTGTGGTCACACAATATGTGGGTGTGCACACATGCACTCATATGAGCACACCTACATGAAAACCCCAAGTTGATGACAGGAATCATCTCCGGTAGCTTTTCTACCTTATTCATTATGGCAGGCTCTCTCAATTTTCCATAGCTTGTTCCTAGCTTGTACATTCCTCTAGGGATCCCCTGAGTTCACCTTCTACCTCCCGAGGCCGAAACTATAGGGGAGCAGCTATAACCACTGAGCATTTTTCCATGGGATCTAGGGGATCCCAACTTGGGTGCCCGTGCTTAATGGCTGAGCTATCTCCCCAGCCCAGTGTTGCCATCTTTAGTAGGTGGTTAGGGGGAAATCCAAAGAGGAATAGTCGTGACTATGAAGATGATTTAAGTCACAACTCTCCTGGAACTTTGCACGTTCGCTAGCCTGCTGTTGTTTATCATGTTTTCCTGCTTGGGGGCAGAGCTGAGTCCTTGTGACCAAGACATCTGGCTTGCAGAGCTGAAGGATTTTCTGCCTGGCCCTTTACAGAGAGAGTTCACTGGCAAACTTTTAAACCAAAGTGGAGCCCCAGAAAAGGCCAAGTTCAGACCTAGGACACTCTGACTCTTGTGCCTCCTGGTCTCCAGGTTTCCCCCGTTTAAGAATAGGGAAGTGTGTAGTAATCCAAAGAGTGCAGCTCCTTTGTAGGCATCCATCTAGGACATACTGTAGGCCTCGGTGGAGAGGGGCTTTGGCAATCTCCTGTCCCGTGAAGGGTGTTCCTGGGACTCAGTTAACTGCTTCTCTGTCTCTTGTCTTCTAGTTTCGTCCGAACTGCCATCCCTTTCACCCAGGAACCACAACGAGATAAACCTGCCAACGTGCAGCCCTATTACCTCTATGGATCCAAGGTAATTAATTAGTTACCCCATCTCACCTGTGACAGACAGGGTGCGAGAAAAATAGACAGAAAGGTATTCCCAGAATCAGAGAGTGTCAAGCAGTACATTGAGAGCCAGGCAGAAACCACTGCAGATACAGCCATCTTTATTGGTTCACAGCCAGCAGGGATGGGGTGACCAAAGCTGTGGGGGTTGGAGAACTTGCTGGGAGCTGTGCTGAGGTTTGTGGGTAAGTGGGTCTGTGGGGCTTCTCCTTGCGGCTTCCCAGTTCCTCCCATTTCTTAGTCGATGCACCCTAACATAGTCTGGGGATTCTGGGATTCTGGGCTCTGTAAATATAAGGGGTTTACGGACAGGGCTTGTAGGCCACTGTGGATGGCTGGGGCTGTCTCTGAGCAGAAGGTCTGCTCTACCTCATATGGTTTGTGTACACATGCGCACATCCTCACTCTAATTACCCCCACAGGGTCCTTCTGCCCATTCATTCAGTGACATTTAATATCTGCCCCGTGTCGGCCAGCCATGAGTTAGACATGCACCCAGGGCAAAGAGACTTGATCTACACCGACCTATAACTTCATGTCCACATGTGCGATAAGGAATGGCTTTCACCGAGGCCCACCAATGTCGCAGTTTAATCATGACAGGGACTCATGTGGGAGGAATAGAGGAAGCCACCATAAAGGTGAAACGTGTCTTTCACCAAAAAAAGGCCAGTGATTTTCTTGGTGACAGAACAAAAAATGGCCACCTTAGATCTCATTCTCAGAGTAAGCAGAGGTCAGCTTACGTGAATACGATGGGATAAGGCCAAGAGATCTTCAAGATTTACAAGTGTGGCTAACCCAGAGAAGTTCTGGATGGGCCACTCACAGTGTATGAGGAAGGTGCTGGGGGCGGGGGCGGGTGTCTTCTCCAGAGGAGTCAGACACTTTAAGGTAATTTTCTCAAACCAAAGGAAGCTTCTAACCCAGGTGTGATAGCACTCACCTGTCCTAGCACTGGAGAGGCTGAGGCGGTAGGACCGCTGTGAGTTCAAGGACTAGTCTACATGGCAGGTTCCAGTCAACAAAGGCTATGTAGTGAGATTGCACCCCAAACACACCAGGAAAAGAGGGTGTGGTGGCGGATATCATTTGAGGCTATTCACAGACATGGTTCACAAATTAAAACACAGACTTCTCTTTCCAATTCTCTTCCAAACCTTTTGCTATATAAAGGTAAGAGATGCTAGCCTCTCCTTTGATGGAACACAAGAGAGATGCTCTTAAAGCCAGAGGCATTAGCAGGCAGAATGAGTCATCAAATTTAATATTATTTTGTTGTATTTATTCTTACACCTGTTCCCTACTGTTTATAACAGCAGGGTCCTGGGTTTTTGTTTATGGGATAACACAAAGCTGCCTCCTAAGAGTCTGCGTTTTAAAGCTGTGGTCAGTTTAAATAAAAGGTGTCAGCTGCTGATGGTGAATAGTGATGCTCCAGTCTGTGGCTTTAGAAAACAATGAACCTGGAGACGCAGGGTGTGGTGTGCGATTGCCCGGAAGTAGAAGGAGGCCTTCATCCTTTTAAAAAGAACGACGGAAAGCAAAGCTCAGGGTCCATATCTGACTCAGCATTTCTTCCAAGTAGAGTGTCAGATTCAGGTCTGGCTACTTGCTCTCTCTGTGTGATATAGCTGCAGCTGATTTTAATATTGAAGCAAGGCCTGCACTGCAGTGCTTAGCTAGGCCTCCAAATGAACGACACTGAAGCAAGGCCTTGTTTGCCCCTGACATACCTGGAGGGTCTGTGTTTTCCAGCTTGGGGACCGTGGTCATCTGGCATCCATCCAACCCCACTCATCTATACAGCACTGAAATCTGAGAGGAGGGCAGTGGGTGACCTATAGACAAATTTTCACATAGGATGCAGTATACAGAGCATTTTTAGGCTGTGTGAAATGGGCCATCTCCTCCCCATTGCTCACTCTCTATAGTGAGGCAGTATGGCTGGTTGGTTGCCGCCCTCCCTAGCTAAGACTACCACACCCAACACATCCTGGTTGGCTTCTGCTTCCGGTTCAGCTTCTGCTCTCATCCCAGAGTTCTTGCGTGGCAGTTCCACCAGAGGGAGCCCTTGCAGGTCTTCTTCCCTCTGACCCAGGGCTGGGGCCTCCTCTGGCCATCTTACCAACCCATTGGCTTCCTCCATGTGGCCAGCTCTGTAAGACCATCGAGGCTCATGACAGCGGATGCACCAGAACTGGAGGCAGATGAAGGCCAACACCGCAGTGAAGCAGGCCAGAAGGATGGCCATCAGCACCCAAAGGGAAATTTGGGGGTCCACCAGGGAGCCCCCCGCAGCTAGCGGACTCTTATCCAGGGTGTGGAACATGGTACAGTAGTGACTGTATGGGAAGGCAGCCTTCTTGCAGCTGATACAGAGGAAGTAGAGAGTGGAAGGGGCGAGGTGTTCCAGTGCCACGGAGGTGATGGTTCGAGGTACCTTCTCCTCGTGATGGAAGCTGTAGCGCAGGTAGCTGGAGAAGATACTGTTCCAGTTAGGCCTGTACATAATATGGTAATAGTCCTCCAAGCAGGGCTCCGAGGTCGACCAGGAGACGATGGCTCCCGTGTAAGACACGTTCCCAACCTCAATGTTCATCCCGGTTCTGGAACCAAATCACAGCGAAGAGTGACGTCCCCCTCCGTCTGTGTTTATTTACCATATAGTCCTAGCTACTGTAGGCTGAGCATTTGGGATGGCCACCAACACTGAGTTCATCATACAGACCCAAAAAATGGAGGCCCAGAGGGTAAGCTACGTAAGGCAGCTAACAAGTGGTAGATGTACGAGTGGGAATGAGGGCTGGCTCACGACAAAGCTGGTAGCCCTCAGGCCTGGCCAATCCGTGCCCACATGGCCCCAGCCACACCCATCCTGGCTGAAATCCATTACTTAAAACATGGATCCCAGCCCTTGTAAACACAGGCACTGTGACGAGAGATCCATAGACTCTCAGAGGGCCTACCTTATGATTCTCAGATCAGTCCTCTCCTGGCCTCCTGACTCTGCTGCGAGTTCTCTGAGCTGTTACCTAGAACATTCTGCTCAGTGGCTGGGTTTTTTTTTTTTCAGACTCTGAGTTATGTTTCCCATGGCTAGTGGAGATTTACTGCGGCACCTGCCTGCCACAATTGCAATCTCACCTCAGAGTTTCTGCTAGTATTATGTTTTGTCAGAGTCCAAGGTAACAAGATATTAGTTTCTCAGGACAAGGTCATCAGCTCCCAAGATAGCTTAGCTTCTAATAGTCCCAGTACCATGACTTTTGTGGCTATCTAACCTCGTGGTTCTCAACCTTCCTGATGCTGCGCCCTTTTAATACAGTTCCTCATGTCCTAGTGACCTCCCCCAACCATAAAATTATTTCTGTTGCTACTTCATAGCTATAATTTTGCTACTGTAATGAACTGTAATGTAAATATCTGGGTTTTTCAATGGTCTTAGGTGACCCCTGTGAAAGTCTTTTGACCCCCAAAGGGGTCGCATGACCCACAGGTTGAGAACCACTGATCTAACCACTCACAGCAAGTAAACAGTTGCTGAATTCAGGCTCTGGTAGATGGCTTCTCACATAATAATAGACTTAGACTCTCCATCCCCATCTTACAGATGAGCAGGCTGGCATCTCAGCTAACGGGGAGAGAACTTAGTCACTGTGTTTCCCTGCAAAGCCACTGGGTTTACAGACAGCGTGACTGTGTGCTGGACAAGTCAGATGAGCCCTGTTCACCTTGCCGGCCTTGCTGCTTTGGTGACAGAGAGACGTGGGGGTTTGGCTTTCCTTCCATTCTATCTGTGAGAGAGAAAACGGTCCCTCTCAATTTCCCCTGATCAAAAATCTAGAGTCGATGGGAGACAACCTCTGTGTGTCCCGGTGACCATCTCCCCCTACCGTGTTCCCTATCCCTCCTCTCCAGCCGGACGTGCAGATTGCGTTGTAGATTGTCGGTCAGACCGTAGCCCAGAGGGAATACTAAGCCAAACTGATTTCTGTTTTTTTTCGCTTGTGTTGTTAGGGTAAGTGAACCATGGGAGAATGCCACAGTATAAAGCAGCTTTTCCATCCTTGATTTTCCTCTTTAAAGAAAGTGAAATGCGGGGGAAAGGGAATCCCTCTTTTCCATTTGCCTGGGAATTCTGCCCAGGAAATGGGAAGCAACGAAGATGAGACAAGTGTGTGCAGATCCTTCCAGAAATGACTATCAGGAAGGAGACTGACTTATCCTCCCTCCCTGGTCTCGTCATACATACTCACCTCCCCAACCAGGGACCCCCACATCCAGCAAACATGCTTCCAACTGCCATCAATGGTACAGAATTCATACCCTATAATACACAGCGCTGCACTCTGTAAAACCCTCCCATCGGGGTAATTGGGAATTCTATCCTCACACATGCCTTTCCTTCTGTTTGCCTCCTCTCTGCTGCTGGCTGTTATAGCCTGGGTTCCCTGCAGCGGACATTGTTAAGATCTTCTACTGAGGATGCCAGCAGCATCTTCAGCTTCCAGGGATAAATCCATGCCCCCCCCCCCATATTTATTTTCTTCCTCCCTTCTGTGTTTAAACTCTTCCTGGTTTTAGCTGTTCCCTTCCCACAGCCTGGCCCTTCTCCAGGCAGCGTAAAAGAAAAAGCCATTTTCATTGCCAAGACAGCCATTCATGCCCCTTACCTGATGCTCGCAGTGGGTATGGCTAGGCTTCTTCCTCTGAGAGGGGACCAAATCCGAGACGATGTGCTTCTCCCTCCTCCGCACCAGGCTCTCCCCGATCTCTCTCTCACCACTGAGTAACGCCACTGTCGTCCCCTACGCTCACATTATTCATCTCTTCAGATCAGCATCATTCACCATGGCAACCAGCAGGCATCTACGCACAATGCTTTCAGGGACCAGTCAGAGAAGGCTTTTGCCCAGTGAGAGGAGCTTTGGTTCCTCCAGCCAAAATAATGGGCAGTATTCTGCAGGTCGATCCCCGCAACACTGAATTCTTCTGATGCTCCTGTTTTCTTTGTAGTTGGCTTGTTATCAATGCTGTGTGTGTGTGTGTGTGTGTTCAGCGCACGTGTACATGTTATGCCTGTGTAGAGATCAGAGGCCAGCCTTGAGTGTCATTCCCCAAACATGTACTATCTGCTTTCTATTTGAGACAGAGTCTCTCATCAGCCTGGGCTTTCACCAAGCAGGCTAAGGCCAGCCGGTCAGTGAATTTTACTAGCTCTCAGATTAAAGATGTATACCACCATACCTGGCATTTTTCCACGAGTCTTGGGGATTGAATCCAGGTCCTCGGGCTCACCGTATCCCAGGCTGACTAGTTATAATTTTCTTACTCTGGTCAGATCTTCTTAGTGGATAGTGGTTTCAAATGCAAAGATGCCCCTCTCTGTTCCACAAGGTTGTAAGCTCATTCCCATCCTCTCCCATCCCACTTCTCCTCTGTGACTCTTCCCCGCCTGTACATTCTCTGCCTTCTTCCTCCTGCATTGCCCCTGTGTTATGGTTCTGGGCAAGAGTCTTTCATAGTCTGGATCCCAGTTCCTCCATCTATAAAACTATGAACACAGCAGGAGATAGTTATAGGCACTAACAGTTCACATACATGTCTCCTTTGTCAAGATTACTCAACCAATATAGCCCTCAAACTGGATTGATTAGTGGTCCCCACTTCAGAACACGCCTGATTTAGAAGTTGAGTCTTCGTGGGTGGTAATTGGTTAAGGGTCTCAGGATGAAATCATCTTTAATTAACTCTATTGACTGGAATCTTTTTGAGAGAAAGGAGAAGGGTTGCACACATAGAGACACACACAAGGAAGAGGCTGTGTTGAGACAGAGGCATGGATGGGAGTGATGGAACCATAAGCCAGTGAACACCAGAAGCTGCCAGAAACAAGGAATAAGTGTCCTCCCTTGGAGATTTTGAAGGCAGCGTGGTCCTGCAAGCATGTTGATTTCAGGCTTCTTGTCTACAGAACTGTGAGAGAATACATTCTGTCACTTCTGAGCCACCATGTTTGTGCTAGCTACTTTGTCACAGCCTTCTAGGAATTTAGCATAGCTCTTCTGGCCGGGCTGGCAGCTCCCAGCACAGACATCCGAGCAGCTGCTTGCCAGTGAGACACCTGGGATTGATGGGAGAAATGGCAGCAGTTTCGTGCTCTTAGGGCAGATGGTACCCAGTATGTCTTTTCTCTGAGGACTCCTGACTGCACTTCCACCGTCTCCAATTATCCCAGATCCCTTACTGCCTCCCTAAACATTACAAGAATGTATCGCCATGGTGGTGGCCTTTAATCCCAGCCCTCAGGAGGCAGAGGCAGGTGGAGCTCTGTGAGTTCGAGGCCAGCCTGGTCTACAGAGCTAGTTCCAAGACAGGCTCCAAAGCTACGAAGAGAAACCCTGTCTTGAAAAATGACAAAAAAAAAAAAAAAAAAAAAAAAAGGAGACTATATTGTCACCATCTGTATGGGAGCCCCAAACATGTCTGAAATGGAGAGTGGGAATGAACTCAGAATCATTTTCACATGTGTGTAGGCAGGCTGTGAGTGTGTGTGCATGTGTGTGTGTTCTAGTGTGTGTGCACAGGTGCATGTGAATATGTGTATGGCCATATAGAAGCCAGAAGCTCATGTCTGTTGGCTTCCTCAGTCGTTACCCACCCTCTCTATTAAGGTAGGGTCTCTTACTTGAGCCTAGAGCTCAACAATTTAGCTATTTGTTCTGGTCAGCTTGGCCTAGGGATCCCCTGTCCCAGCCTGCTGTGTGCTGGGATTCCAGGCAAGCCACCATGTCTGCCCCAGCGTTTACATGGATGCCAGGGAGCTAAACCCAGCCTCCATGCTTACGTGGCAAATGCTTCACCCTGAGAGCCCTAGGTCTGGATTTCCTGACTCCCTCCCCCCCCCCCCCCTTGCCTTTTAGTACCTGACTACAGTGGACCTCAGAGAGTGTACATGTGCTTCCATAGTTAGGAGAGCTAAAGAGTTAATTTCAAAGAAAACTGTGGCCCCATGAGCCTGGAGACGTAGGAAATGGAAGGAAAGTAGTGACCAGGTGCAGTTAAATCGGAGGAATAGCTTCTAATGCTCTATAACACGGCAGGGCAGCTATGATTGACAGCAGCTCATTAGTTCAGAGTAACAGGAGGAAGGATTTTGAATGTCCTCAATACATGAGTGTCTGAGGTAATGGATATGCCAATCATCACTGCGGTCTCTGTGCACTGAATGTCACGCTGTATCGCTTCAACACATACAATGACTGTGCATCAATTAAAGGAAAAAGTATTCTAAAAAAGTCAGCTTCCTCCTTCTTGGTTCTCGGACAAAGCATCTTAGTAAAGCCATGGAGGTCACCTGATGAGCCCTGTCAGTGAGCATCAAAAAGCCAGGAGAAGCTGCCTAGTGAGTCTGGGCTGCGGGGCTAAGGGGCTCTGGAGCGGGGAGTCCTAGGGTGCAGGGTGTTCTGAGCCAGCAGGTGCTCTTGGCCTTCTCTTGGCATTCAGTCTTCCCAGGAGCCAGCTTTAAATCTGCTGTGGGCAGGCACACAGCAAGTCTCTTCTCAAATGCTAATGGCTGTGCCCCGCAGAGCAGAGGCCCTCTCTCCACAGAAGGGCAGGTGCCACAGTTTTTGGGTCGTCCTTTCAAAGGTTATTTCGAGGGGAATAAAAATACTCGGGTTAGCCAGAGAAGAGACAAGGCGAAACTCCATCCTTTTCCACAGAGTGGGAGTCTGTCTCTAACGCTCGTGGATGGCTCTTCGTGTGAGGAATTAAGAGACTCAGAGCATATGAGGACCGGCCACCCCTCATTTCATAGTCCCATTGGAGAGGGATTAGCGGTGTATCTCTGTTGGTAGAATGCTTGCCTAGCATGCTGGGTTTAGTCCCCAGGCCTTCATATACCGGGTGTGGTGGCTCATGCCTATAAATCAAAGCACTCCAGAGGTGGAGGCAAAAGGATCAGAAGTTCCAGGTCATCCTGGGCTATGTGAGGCTGTCTCAAAAATAAAGGGCGGGGGTGGGGGGGTGGGGGTGGAGAGGAGGACAAAATCCAGAAAGAATACATGACATTCCTCAGTCACATGACTGATAAGTGGTAGAACAGGAACACAGTCCACCTCTCATCTTGCTTTCCTGGTCTTACCTCTTGTTCACAGCCCCTGAGCCAGCGAACCTTTCAGCCAGTGAGATAGTTTATCTCATTCCTTCTCTACCCTCAGACACCGCTTTCCACAGCATGTACAACTGTGGCCTCTTCGGCCGTGGGGCCAGATGCTTCCTAGTTGATAATGTCTTTCAGTGGCAGATTCCTCTCCGAGGAAATCGGCCTTGACTGAGGGGTTCCTGGATCTTCTTGGCAGTGAAGAAATGACCTGAGAGTATCCCTCAGATACTGTGTTTGTACTCGGAAAAGGCGTCATACCCAGGCAGCAGGCCTTAGGGCAGTGGTCCTCAGCCTTCCTAATGCTGCGACTCTAATACAGTTCCTTGTGCAGTAGTGACCCCCAACCATAAAATTATTTTTGTTGCTACTTCATAACTATAATTTTGCTACTGTTATGAATAGTAATGTAAATATCTGATATATTGGAGATCTGATATGTGACCCCTATGAATGGATCGTTCGACCCCTCAAAGGGGTCACAACCTGCAGGTCGAGAACCTGCTTTAGCATATCCAGCCCAGAGGCCAATTCTGGACGTGTGGCCATTAACACAGTTTCTCCCTCTCTTCTGACTTGACTTACTCGACTCTACAGTAAGGATATCAATGCTTTTATAAAGCATAAAATACCTGCTTTATGCTATCGATAAACTCATCCACATCTGTGAAGAGTTGGGCCTAGAAACAGTAATCTTGATATTAGGAAAAGGTTGTTGGTATAGTGCCACTTGGAGCTTCATCCTGAGGCCCCAAGAAGCAAGATTCACACCATCAATAGCAGGCACTGTCTTCCTTCTCCTTACATCAGCATCCTTGGTTCTAAATCTTTAGTGCATGCCCATATTGTGCATAACTGAAAGAGTAGAGAAAGGTCCAAGGTGTTGCAGAACTCAGAAGTCACCCCGGAAGCATGTGGTACGCAGTCTCTGTTTGCACATCACCACACACAGCAGGGATGGAAAGTCAGGCTGACTAGACTTCCAAAGCCAAATTACATGACAACGGTGCTTCAGGCCGAGGCCAGGTAGCCACAGAGCCTGGGCTCCCGACTGGCCCCTGATGGCCTTTGGCACTCCTTGTATCCCTCTACACTACCCTGCTTTGCCTTGATGTTACCAGCTCTTGAAGGACAAGATTGTGGCATAATATATTCCAGAATGATACGAACAAAGAACCAAGAGACTCTGCAGAGAACGTGCAGGTAGCTGTCTGAACGTAACTGAGGGAATTGGGGGAAACAGCACTTAAGGGGGAAGGGGAGCTGCATCCAGCAAGCCTTTCCTCTTCTGAACATCCCTGGAGTCCAAGTGCATCTGCCTCAGAACGGCAACACAGGAGGATGCCATCAAGATGAACATATGACCTGATGCTTTAAAGAAGATCTTCTCTGTGCTCTACAGTAGCGTCAGCTGTCATCCAATGATACAGATTTCAACTGTGTTCATTCATCTGTATTCAAAAGTATTCATTCTTTTAGTCATTTCCAAATAACATCCCAGCCTTTAGATAATGCTGGTGTTTCCATGTTAGCATGCTCGTCACTAGCTAAAGAATGCTTCTGTCTCAGCCAAGAATTGCTTGATTGTAGAAACTTCATCCAATTCTTCCAACAATCCCCGTTATGTCATGGTCCAGAGGGTCCAAGCCTCTCTGACCAACTGGGTTCATCTTTATAGAACATCTGCCCAGGTATCAACACATCTCACCTTGACTGGCCTGGAGTATTGCCACCAGCCCGGGTTATGACACTATCAAAAAGCCTCTCAATTGTACAGTCACCACCTGTCCCCGTGTCCCTGGGCCCCTCAGCATGGCTTCCCCACACCAAAGCTTTTACGATTACGGCAGCCCCTGTTGGATTTGGACTTTGGGTTTCCAGTTCTAAGTGGAGATGGCATTGCCTTGCCAGCTGTCATAGCTAATAACGGCTCCCACAGACAGCCTGTCCTCATCCTGAAACTCTTCTTCTTTTAGAGCAGTCTTTGCAGCTGCGATTAGCGACAGATCTTTAAATGAGCAGAGGAACTTGCATTGTCACGGAGAGCTCTGGAGCATCACAAGTGGCCTTAGAAGAGAGGGTCACCTAGCAGGAGGACTTGATAGAAAAGCTGAGTAGAGAGACTGGATGCGAGGAGTGATGTGGTCACAAAATAGGAGTGCTGGCAGCCCCTGGTAGCTCGAAGGAGCAAGGAACAGATTTTCCACTGGAGCCTCTGAGAGAATGTGGAAGTGCTAAATCTTAGTGTGGGACCGGTGGTGGTGATTTTTTTTTTCTTCATAGCTACCAGAATGTTTCAAGGTACCAGGTTTGTAGTAATTTCTTACGGTGGCCACAGAAAACACGTTGGACAACAGTAAGAAGTTAAAAGGTAAAAGATTTGGGCGTAGTGGTATATGCTTTTAATCCCTGCGTTCAGGAGGCAGAAATGGGCAGATTAGTGATTTTGACGCCAATGTGGTGTACATAGAGAGTCAAGGCCAGCAGGGATACATAGAGAGACTTTGTCTGAAAAACAAAACAATACCCTCATCAAGATGAAGCATGTCCCTGTGTATCCGTGTGGTGTGTCATCAAATGAGTACCAATTATAAAGACAGTGGTTTGGTTTAGAGTTGGCTTTGGTTTCTCAAGATATTCTAACATTTAAGTGTTAGAGTGGGCATGAATTCTAGGACCTGGGAGGTTCTGTTTCTTTTGACTTTACGACTCATGACTCAAGAGAAGAGAAGGAAGCATCATTTCTTTAGCCTTCTCCAGCAACTCCTTTGGGTCTGTCACCCTGTGGACTGAGAGCCCCAGGGTGGAAGGCAGAGGCTTGTGCAGCGTCTCCACAGCTTCAGAAGCATCAAGAAGCAACAGGCAGACATGCCAGCCCCTTTGCCCAAGCACTAGCCAATGGCTCTGAGACTGTGACTGGGTGGGCCTGTCCTGGGAACCGTCTTTCTGCCAAGGATGGTCTGGGGTGGTACTCGCGCACCCTGTCAGTACTGACCCGCAGTGGTTTTAGAGAGCTGAGCTACAGCTCGCTGGCTCTCCAGCCTCAGTCAGAGGCCCAAGTTTGCTGGTGGACTACCGGCATCCATTAGAGAAACAAACAGGAAGTTAGGATGGGTTTTAATTCCTCTTGGGAAATCTTCGAAACAGTATTCGTGATTCCTGAGAGCAGAGATGCAAAATCCTTACAGATTGGGTTAGCCAGATAAATAGAATTTATTGTGTGGAGTGGCTGGCTGGGCTAACCGTCTGGTGAGAGATGGAGGTTTCAAGATTAAAAGTTTATGTATACTGCCTTTTAAAATGGTGTAGATGTTAGGTTTTCTTGGATTCGGTTTAGTTTGGGGTCTGGGGTGGGGGCTAGGCTGCCCGTACAGTCCAGACACCCCTGGAGTCACAGGCCTGAGCTGTCACTATTGGTGTAGTCATAACTGTTACATTGGGTCTATTTTCCCCACAGTTTTGGTTTTATTTTTTTAGAAGTTGGCTACTATTGTTTCTCTCTCTCTCTCTCTCTCTCTCTCTCTCTCTCATTCTCTCTCTCTCTCTCTTTCTCTTTTTCTCTCTCTCCCCTCAAAGTCTTATTTGTGACACAGTGAGATGACCCAGTGGGTGAAAGAAAGCTCCTGCCATGGAAGACTTAAGTTCAAAACTGACTCCCAGAAGTTGTCCTCTGACCTCCACACACTCACTGTGCCGCATGTTTGTATATCATACACATACAATGATAATACATAAAATTTAAAGAAACATGCCATTTACTTCTTCAGAAACTGTAACCTGGACTGCCTAGTAATAATTCCTGAGTTGGGTTGGTTTATTTCTTGATGATCTCCTTGGTGTCATCTAGCTTCAAACAAATCTGGTTTCTCATGGGCTACAGGAAATCTACTTAGTTTCCCATCAGGCAGTGGGTGTGGCCCAAGTCAGTGAGTGGAGATGGCTTGGTGTGAGAGACGAGTGGCAAATGTCCAGTGTCCCAAGTCACACTGCGTTCCTGTTTTTCTTTGCTGAACCTCAGAAAATGCCCAGGCTCCCCTATTCCCACATTTTCTCGATAGGGCCCAGCCTCCTGCTGAGCCAGCAGGTCAGAGGGGTGACCTTGGAGGGTGTGTGTGTGTGTGCATGTCTTTTTCCGCATGCGTGTGCTTCCTGTTGCATGCATGTGCTGGATTTGGGGGATGGGGCAGGGAGCTTGTTCACTTAGGAGGTGAAGTGGAAGTCTGCAAATTTCATGTTAGATCTGCTGAGGCCTAAACTTCCCTTCTAGGCTGATACAGGATTGGCACCAGAGACCTCCTAAGTGTACCAAGTGGGTTTGGAGGGGAGCATTTTTTTAACTCTTGTCTGGCAAAGTAATTCCAAAGTGTTTCCCCTCTGCCTAAAACTGGGACAGCCTGCTGAACAGTCTCCATATACCTGAAGATATTTTTTTGTTTGTGCTACTAGGAGGTACTGGGCGCTGGGAGGTCATGGGGAGGAGGGAGACTTGAGAGACTGCTCAAATGGACATGCACCCATCGAGAGAGCAGTGGAGATTACACTTTGGAAGGGAACGGCAGAGTACCTCTATCCCAGTCTTTTTCCTGGGGTGCAGGCTGCCCAGATCACATGTCTGGACAGTTCTTACTTTTGTGATGTTTTGATATTGAACAAAATCTATTTTATCAGCTGCTTCCAGCTCTGATTTTGGTCCGTCCCCTTGTGGGTATCCCACTGTGTTGTATAAATTAGACTTCCTGTATTGAACCTATATCGAGAGAATCACCACAGTGGCCATAGTTTCTGGGGCAAGTGGGGTTGAGCAAGACAGTACTTTCTTGGTGTTTATCAGCCAAACTAAGATTAATGAGTGCTTCCATAGGTACTTCTAGAACGAAGCATCATGCTTATGGCTTTACATACCTTACCTGTTAAACTTCAAGTACCATCCTCTTAAGGACTAGAAGTAATTTTCCCGAGTTCCTCCAAGTAGTAAATTAGGGCTCTGCAGCAGAATACGCATAACTTCAAAGCCAGCCTGGGCTACAGAGTGAGAGTCAGCCTCACAAAAATACTAATAAACAATAGGTACAAAATAGGACCCTGGGATTTGAACCCACCATGGCTGTGCTTACCCTTGAGCTCATCATGCAGTTTCAAGGTTTAGAAATAGAGACTCAGAAGAGACAACAGGCCAATTGCTGCCACCACTACCATCACCCACATCCATCCGGAATCCCCCTGCTAGCAGAGCAGAAATTCCTTCCCAGAGTGCCCGATATGAGGGGGCTGTTGGGACCAGCCAAGGGCTCTGTCACGTGTCCCCATGGCCACGACCATGCCGAAGTTTTGTCCTCTAGTGTTTCCTAGTATGGTAAAGCTGCAAGAGAAAACTCAAAGCATGGTTTTGCATTTGTAATCTTTGAAAAATAAGCAAATTAGACTATGATAGAAAAATAGGGGTTTTGGTTACTTTCTTATTGAGATGGAGTAAAACGCACTTAGCTCTATCTGGGCTGCAGTAGCAAGAGTACCATAGGATGGGTGGCTGATGTGACAAATACTTATTGCTTAGAGCTCTTGAGCTAGAAGTCCTAGTGCGAGATCATAGAACTGGGTGCTGGCAGATCCAGGTCTGGTCTGCCCACGGGCATCCTGTTATATGGCAGAGAGGGAACAAGCTCACATGCATTTTCTTATGGAGACACCAAGCCCCATTCACCAGGACTCTAACCACCCAGCATCCCCAGTTCTTCATGCTGCCACCTGGAGGGAACAGGTTAGGATCTCAGTGTGTAAATTTGGGAGGGTCGCAGCAACAGGTCCACAGATCATGGCTTCATGAGTCGTGACAAATACCTCAGACAACTCAAGCAGGATGGGGAGCTGTTCCACCTCCCTTGAACGGTCTGTACCCCTTTCTAGTCAGGTCTCTTTGGCTCCCAGACTCCTCCACTCTGAAGGAGAAGGAAGAATACAGAATAAGGCTTTGACGATGAGGGTGGAGGGTGGGATCTGAACCAAATCACACCTCCTATGTGTATGAGCCTCATGCCCCTTTCCACATTCATACTTGGTAATGCTGCCTGTTACAGAAGCACTAGAATAGGTTTAGTGTGCACATTAAAAAAAACACACATATATGACCTGGCTTCAGGGTTCTTGCAGCCACAGTCCACAGGCTTTTAGTACTCAACACTGACATTAGTGGACATCATAATCAGAAATAGCTGCAGTTCCCTCCCTCCCTAAACCACCCCATACATTCAAAAATGACAAAGGCTATGCCCTTCCCTAGGGTTAGGCAGCTTACTTCGACAGCTCCAGCTCCTTGGTATAGACTCCCATGCTCCACGCCTCCCTGTGTGCAGGGGGGGAGCTCACCAGACACACTCAGTTGGTGAGGTAACAGGTGTCCCAGTTTAGCAGGCATCCGAGTTACTGACGGGGACACTAGTTGTCCTTCACGCTAGAACTGTGATGCTCACTTCATGCAGTTAGGATAATTCATGTGTAACCAAACATCCTAAACTCGGAATGCACACCGAACCTAATTAAACCTTTGCCGATGATTTGGGAGGGCGTGGAGAGCCTTGCAAGCCTCCACATTGCAGCATACTGGGTCCTGTTTCATTCACGTAGAATTTCTAACTGATGGGCTAGTAGAGTGGCAGGTGCAGCCTGCTCACATCGGCATGTTCCTGCACAAGATTTTAATACCAGGAAAGAAAAGCATGCCCAGAAATCAAGTGAAACCTTAGCTAAGCAATTGGATATCACAGGTTGATGGTTTCAACTCCTACAATAGAGGGAGACGTAACAGCGGAGCTCTTAGAATCAGCCATACCTGCTCCAGAGCAGAGCTCACTCGCCTAGGGACTCTATGACCTGGAGCCAAGTTCGGGCTACCCAGAGCCTTGGTTGCCTCATCTGTGAAACGTGGTTAAGACCGTTACAAATCACAGTCATTTTTGTGTGCGTTGAATGAAAATGCACAGGGAAGCCCAATGAAGCATGGCATGAATGGTTCCCAATACAGCAGCCTGATCTAGGACCTGCTACGGGCCATGCGCTCTTAGACAGACAGGTATCACCACCATCTTCAGCAGCAGCTGTGCCACGGATAGAACCCAGCACCTCATGCATGCTAGGCAGACGGGATTTCACTGTGTAGCTCAAGCTGGTCTTGAATTCCAGATTCAACTACCTAAGTAACAGGATTACAGGTGTGCACCACCACACCCAGCTCAGAAAGGTCTCTTAAACTCTGTCTCATTCAGTTAGGGTATCCCTCAGGGTCCATAGCATGACGGTGGCCCAAGTCCAGAACTCTGGGTCCCCCAGTTCAGGAGCTCTACTGTGTGTATTCTGCGTCTGAGCATCCAAGGTATCTTTACTGTAGTGAACTCTGCTTTCAGAGTTTTGACACTACTAACTTAATCCAGTACCCATCATTCAGAGTGGGAAACCAGGCTCAGAAAGCCTGCTGACCTTGCTGGGCTCTCAGACATGTCTCCCGACTCCCGGGGTCAGCCCTTCCCAAGTCCCCTCCTATCACAGATGAAAACAACCAAACATAGAAGATGGTGGCTAGTTGGTCGCCCCGTCTCGACATCTAATCTCCAGATACAAAACCACCTCCAGGAGAAAGGCAGCTATCCTAGTCCACAGCTTGATTTGTTTGTAGACAATTACAGATGACAGGTTTCCTAGTATTCTTGATGTTTAGCTTGGTGTTTTTACCCCCTCCCACTGGGAAACAGCTTCTCTGGCCTAGTGACATTTGCTATGTCACTAGTCATTGGTCACATCTCACTCCAGGACCAATGAGGGAGCCCTGGGAGCAGCAAGATTCCGTTTCTTCTGTCAACAGAGTACCTGCCAGGACTCCCCCCAGCTTCCGTTTGGGAGTTCCACACTCACTTTCCTCAACCTCTGTTTCCAGCCTCTCAACATTGCCTACAGCCACATCTATAGCTCGTACAGGAACTTCGTTGGCCCCCCTCACTTCAAGACCATCTGCAGACTGCTGGGCTACCAAGGCATTGCTGTGGTCATGGAGGAACTCCTGAAAATCGTCAAGAGCTTGGTAAGGGGGGACAGTGCTGCTGTGGGTATTCCCAGGCACAGTAGCTGTATACAGGATTGGTTCTTCTGAGCTGAAAATCAATTCTGAGGTATGCCAGCTTTGTCACTTGATGCCACCCTGGGAGTCCTTGGTCCTTATTTCTTGGTGTTTTCTACCCATCTTCTGATGTGTTTCTTTATACCTCTTCTTATATGACTTTCCTTTTTATTTATGTTTATCTGTGTGCGCCTGCTTGTCTGTATGTGCGTCCTGTGTGTATGCAGTACCCACAAATACCAGAAGAGGGCGATGGATCCCCTGGAACTGGAGTTCCAAGCAATTATGAGCCACCTAATATAGGTGCTTGGAGCCAAACCCAGGTCCTCAGGCAGAGCAGCAAATGCTGTTAACCCAGCTGTGTCTCTAACCCAGCATAGATCTCTTGCCCTGTACCTTTGCCTCCCTATTTGTGGCTCAGAACTCCTTGTTTTTGCTGACTGAATTGAAAAATTCTGATTTTGACATTCAAGGCCAGATCACTGCTTATTCTGCCCAGCTATGCTCTCTGCTAACTGATTTAGCACGATTGTCTAGGTGTGTAGCTCAGTTGGCACAGTGCTTGCCTGATATGTACAAGGTCCTTGATTCAGTCCCTGGTACTTGCATAAAGCTGGCTGCTATGAGACAGGAAGTACCAACTAGAGACAGGAAGATCAAAGGTCCAAGATCATCCTCAGCTACATAGTAAGTTCGAGGCCGGCTTGGACTACATGAGGCCCTTTAAAACAAAAATCGAAACAACAGCAGCAACAACAAAAGACTGTAGCATAGCAAATCCACAATTCACATGCTGCCTTTTTTTAAAATTCTCATGGCCATGGCAGACATCTCTAATCATCATACTCTGTGCCCCGGGGGTTCATGCTGACCACTGCTACCACTGTTCCAGGGACTTCTGTATCCCTTTACCAACATTCCATCTGTACCCCAAGTATGGTCGTCTGGAGCTTCATTGAATTCCCTGTAGTGCAGCTGAAGCAAGGCCAAAATACGGAAACACGAGTTCTCTGGAAATCTTGAGTTCCTGAAGAGAAATAATTTATAACCAACCATGTAAGGGATAAACCAGACTCTCTCACTCAGTTAGTTCTTTAGGAGCAGCCGTGAGAAGCTATAGGTCATTAAGAGCTGCCGAACCCAGCCCAGAGTAGAACAGAAAAATGAGGTAATGGATTAAAGATGTCTTGCCTTGCACGCGCGGAGGAATGCGCTATGAATTTTCCATGCTTAAATTAGATTACATGCATTAATCTCCGCAGTTCCCTGTCTGCGTTTCGTTTAGTCTCCATATCGTAAGCGTTCCCAACCCTGAAAAAAAAAAAAAACCCATACCGAAGCACCCCACATCCCTCACAATGTCCACTCTGTTTTCTGTCTCTAAAGGACAAGGGGGCGAGTCCCCTCTTTTAAATGCTTTGCTCACAAGTCTCAGCAGAACCTGCGGTCCACTGCGGCCCTGCATTCGGGCCAGCGGTATCGAGTGTAGCAGCAGGCTGGCTCACAGCTGCTCACTCATCCGTATTGTCTTGCAGCTCCAAGGTACCATCCTGCAGTATGTGAAGACGCTGATAGAAGTGATGCCTAAAATATGCCGTCTGCCTCGGCACGAGTACGGCTCCCCAGGTGGGTGACGGGGAAGCACTGCACACCCAAGGCTGCCTCAGGAGATTTCAGCCTCTAAGCTGTCAGGCAGCCGACATCCCTGGCTCTGCCTGCCACGGACTGGCTAGCCTTCAACCTGTTTCAGCCCCCTGTGCGGTGGCAATGCCCTCAAGCAGGGCGGTGATGATGCCCACAGGACTTCTGGCAGCTGCAGTTGCACTGCAAAGCATGAGCGTGTTTAAACAGCGGACAGAAGGTTTACATGTGTGGCCCGCAGCAACCCTAGCAGGCCTTCCTGTTTGTCTGCTTAGAGGTAGCTGGTACCCCAGGTGGGGCGCCATGTGACATAGGTAAACTGAGGCCAGTTAGAGGCAATGGGTTGTCCTTTTATTTTTTGGACTACTCAGTATAGGAAAAGACAGAAGTTATAATTTGATGCCTTGAATTTTTTTGTTTCCAAAAGCTAAGGCATGATTTTCCATATGCACGTGATTGAGAACAGGAAAAGGATGAGGCCAGAGGCCCTGCTGTCCCTGCCTAGCTGCGCCACTTCCTGGCTGTGTGGCTATGGGTGTGTCATTTCCCTGCGTTGAACCTCATGTGAAAGGGGATGGTAGTGCCTAGTTGATATTATGAGTAATAAAAGGATATTATAGACAGATATACCTAACTCAGACAACACCTATAAATAATAATCTTGCTGTTAGGAATTAAGGTCCCTTTTGGAGGGACAGATAGGCCACAGCTGTTTCATTTGGGATTATAGATGTGTTTGATTTTGCTCTGGATATTTGGTGCCAGCCTCCTGAGCTTCGTCTAGAGTTGACGCTGGCATGCAAAGGGTTGCTAAGTCTAGGGCTGTGGTTCAATTGGCTTGTCCCGTTAACCTGGTTAACAGTGCCCTTGTCCCACTGAGCTCCCCCTTGTGCTCTCAGGGATCCTGGAGTTCTTCCACCACCAGCTGAAGGACATCATCGAATACGCAGAACTCAAGACCGATGTGTTCCAGAGCCTAAGGGAGGTGGGCAACGCCATCCTGTTCTGTCTCCTCATAGAGCAAGCTCTGGTAAGTCCTGAACCCACAGAATCCATGGTGCCCCCAAGTGGGCTTCCTCCACACATAACAGATGCCCAGGCTTCAGCCCTGACATGTATGCTTTCATTCCTGAAGGTCGGAAGGCCAGAGGGGGCAGAGGCTCTGGAGACGCTCATACCTGGCTTCCAGCACTGGCCCCACCCCTCTTTGGTTGAGCCCAGTCCTCAGAGCAGGTGGCCCAAGTTTTAATTGTCCTTTCTTTTGGAAAGCACACTGCTAGCCAGCAATGCGCCGGGGGAAGAAGCGGCAGTAGCCAGCTGCTGCCGGCATCTTGTGTGTGCTTGGTGACCAAATGCAGCAGGTTTGCATCTTGGTGAATGCAGAGGTAAAATAATTGCAACCAAGGTGTGAAAGAGTGCCAAGAGCTTGCTATCTGCAGCAGGCAAGGAGAGCGTGAGGTCATTTCTCTGTGAACCAAGCAAGCATGGGGACTTTATCCAGGGAACCTATGCATATTCATGTCAGTAGCCACATACTTAGCATACCCTGCTCCTAAACATACTTTGTTTAAGATCATAATTTTAAAAGATGCATAAAGGATTTTTGGTTTTAATGTGTATGAGTGTTTTGCCTGCATGTATATATGTGTACCATATGTGCAAAGTACCTTCAGAGGTCAGAAGAGGGTGTCAGAGCTCCTGTAACTGTAGTTATGGATGACTGTGAGCATCTTTGTATGTACTGAGAACTGAACCCGTGTCTATGTGACTTAGTGTTGTTGTGTTGTCATGGAAATTATATTTATAATGTCAGTAGTGCTGTGAGGGGCAAGCACAGGGTCCAGAGAGAGAAAAAAACAGAACCAGTGTGGTCTGTGTATAAACTGACGATGTGACTGTTCCATGGTATGGTTAAGGGGAAGGTTTTATTGTAGACATGAGAGAGAGAACAACGAGAGGCGTCTGGAAAAGTCCAGAACAGACAGAGAACGTAGCAGACTGAGCATAGCTAGCATACTAGACCTGGCTATGAGAGAAGCAGGAAGAGAGCAGGGTGGGGCTACGTAAGGGAGGAGTGTGGGAGAGCAGAGACAGGAAGGAGGGAGACAAAGAGAACACAGCCCAAATCAGAAGGGGGAATGAGCAGCTGGGGGAGTTTAGGTTAGGGGAGGAGGTGAGAAGGGCTCGGATGGACTCTGAAATGTGTAACCAGTACTTGTGATTCTGGGGGAGCCTGGACGCCAGCATACACTTTGGAATGCTAATACACACCACAGATAGCCGTTGTCCCTTCTGCCTTTTGGAATTTGGGGAAATGGAGTTTCCTTTGGACCTTGCAGCATGGGACTAAGGCAGGGCTTCCTTGCAGAGTGTCCTAGAGATTGAGTGAGAACTCCATAACAGAAACTGTTGTAGGCAGAGGGCAGCCCTGCATCTTTAACTCTTATGACAGGTGGCAAAGGAATGACCCGCTATCTAGCTTAAAGGCTGAAGAGAGAAGTGTGTGCAAGGTACAGGCAGCAAGAGTTGAACAGAAGTAGCATCCTGAGAGCGGACACAAGGATGCCTGCCTACATAGACACATCTCAGGAAGCCTAGGACCAGCCTTTGCTGATGCATCTCTGGCCCTGTTGCACAGATGTGACATGCCTGGAGGCTACGCTCTCTATGTTCTTTCCCACACATTCCCCACATGTGGTGAACCCAGTCCTCAAGGTGTGTGGTGACCAGGGCAGTGGAAGGAAACTGCAGCCGGGGGGATGGAGGGATGTGGGGAGACGTAACTCTTGAGGTGCAATGGAACACACTGGGCATCTCCTTCATCTGCACACAAAGTGTAGGTTACTAAGAGCTGGCTCGCTGCTTGAGGCCCAAACAAGAGACAGGCATCTTTTTTTTTTTTAATTCGGGAGGGGAAGATGAGCAAAGATCTCACAAAAGGACAGCCACGTATGGGGACACTTGCTGTGAGCGCATGAACAGGGTAACAGCAGTAGGGATGCTGAGGAACTGGGGAGAATGCCCTGTTTCAGGATGGAGAAGTTGGTGTCAGGAAGGAGCAAAAAGGATCCAGAATGAACAAGCATTGGAAGGCTAAGGCAGGAACTGCGGCTGAGAGACAGCCAAGTGGCAGGCAACCTCTGGTGACAATATCCTGGCAGCAATACCCTGGCAGAAGCTGCTGGAGGCTTATGGGCAGGAGAGAGAGGACCTGCCTTTTCTAAGGTCCTGTTGGCCACAGGGAGAAGCAGCAGCTGGATGGAGCAAAGGACAAGGCGTGGCTGTTTGCAGCCTGGGTCCACAGAAGAGAGAGGTGTGGAGGTAGGGAGGTACGCAGCCAAGGTGGAAATGAAGAGAGAGAGAGCTAACTGTGCGGGCTGCGGACTGAGAGCTGAGAGGATCGTTCACTGGTGAGCCACAGTGTCTGTCCTCGTCCTCATTTGGGGCTCTCGGGCCCTCACCGCCTGCAGAAGCTATGAAATGGTCCTGTGGTGCCTCTTCTGTGAGGAGCAATTGTGTTCTCTTTCAAATGGACTCCGGAAACAGCTAATGGCTCCTCTTCCTGATACCAGGCCCTTTACACACTTCAGTGGGCCTGGGTTGCTATAGCAACATAGCCTTCAGAAGTCACAAGGATAAGTAATAAAAAAAAAATGTTCAGGGCCTCAAGAGCATGAAGAGAGGGAAGAAGACGGGGTTGGCAGGGAGGACACGTGAGTCCCCCCCCCCCCCTTACAGAAGCTGTGGGTGAGAGCCTCTGTTCAGTCCAGGAGGTCGTGAGATCAGTACAGGCTAACCTTGGAGGAAAAAGCTTTCCCAGCTCCATCACTAAGGACAAAAGGACACTCGGGGACTGAAGTCACCTGGCTGATTCTCCTAGCACACACACAATAGTGTGGAGAACATGTCAGCAACCCAGGCAGACGAAAACACAAGTGTGTGTGTGTGCGCGTGTGCGTGTGTGTGTGCGCATGTGTGTGTGCGCGCGTGTGTGTGTGCGTGTGTGTGTGCGTGTGTGTGTGCGTGCATGCGTGCGCTGCCCCTAGTCCTGGGCAGGGTGGGCTGACAGTCAGGAATCGTGCTCACCAAGGCTGCAGCCCCTGCTTTCTGCTTGGATCAAGGGGGAGTTCTCCAGCTCTCCAGTCCTGTGCTTGCCTGGATGGAAGTAGGGCAGGAGAGTTCCAGAGCTTTTTTTAGCTTAGAAAGTGGAAATGAAATACGAAGAGATGTTTCAGTTGTTCCCATTAAGAAGGCAAAGAAAGAGAGAAAGGATGGGGAGGAGGGGAAGGGGAGGGAGGAAAAAAAGAGAAAGGGAAGGAGTTCGGGTTGAAGGGAGGGGGAAAGGAAGGGAGAAGGAAGCAGAGGGAGAGCGGGGGTGAGGGGAAGCTAAGGCCTTCCATAGAAGAGCTCTGTAACTGGACTGTCCATTCGTCAAACAAGAGTTTTTTCACCTTTAGCACAAGGCACATGAGAGAAGTTCCATGTGTGAAATAAACAACCTACCTAATAACACACTGAGGGATGAATAGGAACTCATCAGGCTGAGGGATCAGCAGCCATTGTCTCTAGATTTCAAGAAAAAGCCACAGATTAGAGGTCAGTAGGGACACTGAGCCTTACCAAGAATGGCTGCAGTCCCTCCTTGGAAATGGTACTGGCGTGTTAGCATTGATCAGGTGAACACAGCAGGAACGGACAGCTGCAGGGCATGAGAAGTCCCCTCCCGTGTCTCTGCCGTACCTTCTCTTTTCTCCTCATCTATTTCGGCTCTCACTTGTCGTGACTTTCACACTGATAGAGAAGCTGCCCGGGTATGTTCTCTTATTCTGTGGCCTGCCTTTCTGAAGTGGCAGCCGTGACTAATGTCGGCTCTAATGTCAAGGTGTAGAGAATGTACCTTTAAAAGGACGAATGGATCTTCTTCGTTATATAAGCACAAAGATGACGTACCTGGCTTTGCTCTTTCTGTGGAGCTGTGGCTGTGTGATGTCTTCAAGGAGCACATGCAGTCAGGCATGTAAATTGTAAGTGAATAGCTTGATCAAGCACCGAGTCAGTGTAATGCCCGCCAAGTCTAGAAGCAGAACAGTCTCTATGCTGTAGGAATTCTTCGCGCCTCCTCTCCGTGCCTTCAAAGCAGCCACGATTCTGACGGCTGACCCCAGGGCTTAGTTTTATCTTTAAAGCTCATCTAAGTGGAATTATGCAGTATATTTTGCCGTTCTGTCTGATATCTACCATCCAATGCTGTCTGTGCAGTTTGTATTGTAGGTGCTTCTCATTGTGTTTGTAGGTGAACTGAATAGCGTCCGAGAGTGACTGAGTGCTAACGGCTAAGCTCGGCTGTGTCTAGAAGCACCTAGCAGGCAAATGAAGCACACCCTCCAGATATATCTGTGAAGGACATTTCCAAAAAGACTTAACTAGAGGGATGGCAGGAAATGATTCATCCCGAATGGGACTGGAGAAATGGTATCGTGCCGTCGGCTGGGGATGTTGGTGGGGATAAAGGGGGGAGTGTGGGGTTGGAGAAATGGCTCAGTAGTTAAGGGCACCTGCTGTTCTTGCAGAGGACTCAGGCTTATTCCCATCACCCACATGAACTATCTGTAAGTCTAGTTCTAAGTATCTGGCACCCTCTTCTGGCCTTTGCAGGCACTGCATGCAAGTAATATACATATATGCAGGTAAACATACCCTTAAAAAATCGTTTTAAGAATAAAGGAAGAAGCCCCAATACAGGCATCTTCTCTCTCTGCCCTCTGTCATATACAGGCTTCTCTGCCTTGCCACTCAACCCCCTGTCATGATGAGCTGAGACCTGAAACTGTGGACCAAATGAAACCTTTCCTTTACGTCATAGGGTATTTCATCACTAAAGAAGTGGGCACTGGGGCTGCAGACAGTGGCTTACTGTTCTGAGTTAGATACGGTGAATATCAGATGAAGCTTTTGATATGAATTGCTATCATTGAGTAAACAGTTGAATTTGATCACAGCCATTTTAGGTGTGTTTCAGCATCTCCATTGGGGTTTTGATTGATCTAAGGGCACCAGGCCCTTGCTGTGTGTGGCTGGTCATCTGGACTCCCTCTTAGGTGAAGTGCTGTTAAGCTGCTTACTTTTTAGTTGGTTTCTTCATCAGTTTCTCGGTGCTGTTTACATAATATCAACCTATGCATAGCAGATACATCACAATTGGCTTTATTGAAGAGTTGTTTCTAAGGGTTGATATATTCATCAATTTCCCCTTTCATGGTCGGTTTAGTCTGTCAGGCTGAAACAAACCTCTGAATATATTATCTGGAATTCACACTGTGTTTAGTAGAAGGTAGAAATTCAATTCTGTTTATTTTCGGGTTAAATAACGTCTTTCATCTAGGTGCTGGGCAAGTGCTTACGTTGACTTTTGAGGCAGTCTCAGGTCTCAAAGCCTG
This sequence comes from Microtus oregoni, assembly GCF_018167655.1. Taxonomy (NCBI): domain Eukaryota; kingdom Metazoa; phylum Chordata; class Mammalia; order Rodentia; family Cricetidae; genus Microtus; species Microtus oregoni. The sequence continues at coordinate 2,864,181 of NW_024543086.1, forward strand.
AAATCCTCCCGCCTCAGCCTTCTGTGTGCTGAGATCACAGACGTATGTCACCACACACACTTGATTGTCTATCAAGTACTCGCTGATACTTGGTCAGTAGGCTCTTAACAGCTGGTGAATCTAATCTGTTTCCTTTGTCATCTCTGAGCCTTGGTGATTCCTGTTTCCCCCATGGCCACTTTGTGATTTCCATGCTCTTATTCACACTGTGTGTTTCTTTTAAACATCAGCCAGTTGTGGGTTATGCCCCCATACACCTATACATGTGAAACACAGAAGACTCCCTCCCCCAGCACACACACAGGCTCTGAGACAGCCTTGTATCTGTTGCTTATTTCTGTCTCTACAGCGCAGTTGGCCATAGCCACAACAGACACAGTCTCTTGCTGAGAGCATCATTCCAAGCCTCTAAATCAGACACGGGTCAGGTTCTCAGCCTCAGCCCTGCTGACCAAGAGACCAGATAATCCCTTGTAGGTCTGTTCTGGGCCTTAGATGCTGAGAGCATTTCTGAACTCTGTCCACTAGGTGGCAGTAGCATCCTCTTCAGATAAACCGATGGCTCCAGATCATGCCTGACTCTATTGAGAGTCCCTCATCTAGGGCAACTTCACTTTTGCAGATGGTGAAACTAGACATTGCCAGACAGTTTTACAAAATGATTAATTTTTATTCTCACTCAGCCAGGTTAGGGAATTTTGATTTCCTCACATCTTCATGTACTGTTAATGATGCCTCTCTGAAATCAGACCTTTTGAATCGGTGTCTTTTGATAAACCATTATGGTTCTGAGGGTGCCAGTTTCCCCGGGGTTACAGCTAGCACCAGAGATGAGCTGAGAGCCATGTGTGTTTCGGAGTGCAGAAGCCACCCACTGAGGGACAGGGCATGCTTGCTGCCGAGCTGGTTATGGTTGGGATATAGCAGCTGGGTGGCTAACAGCTTTGCATTCTGCAGCCAAGTAACCCAGCCCGCGTCTGACCTCTGCCTCTGACTTCTACTTCCTAGTGGCTTTTCTCTTTTTTCCCCTCAATGGACAATTGAAGTACATTCTGTCGGAAAACCCAGATAGCAGAATCTCAGCAAGACTTACATGGTTGCTGTGTTAAGATATTTTTCCAGATTTTTGTATGCCAGCCTTTCTTCTATAAAATTAGCTCTTCTGTTAGCTTTCAAAGTCTGGTGAGCCAAGCTCAGAAGAGTGGTGGGAACGGCAGTGAGAGAAGAGGGGCTCCAGCTTCTGTTTACATTCTCAGTCCTGTGCATTTATTGCAGTCAACAGTTTTGTCTTCCTTAAAAGGAAACATTTGCACACACAAATGTATACTATCTAGAGGGACTAGAGGGAGAGAGAGTTAAGGTGCGTGGAAGTTAGAAAGGTATTGACACGGGCTGGTTCCAGATGAAGACTTCAACCTGCAGGTTGTCAAAAGGGAAGTGCTGATGCTATTAGCAAAGAGAACAGGGCTTTGTAGGCCATGGTGTCTTGGCTGCAGGTCTTTCCCAGTTGATCACATATGAATCTGACCTGATGCAGGATAATTCAAGTATTTCCTCGACAGGCAAATGTATGAGGTTGGGGGCGGTGGGAGGTGGGTGTCGTCTGTGCTGTTATTCAGCAGAGGTGGGGGAGAACACAGCATCCATGCTGCAGCCCACCCCAGAGAGGAGAAGAATTACATGCAGATTTATTTAGCTTGCACTACAGAGAGTTGCGGGGTCCCAGAAGCCTGTGCAGCAGAGACGGATGTGGCAGGTCCTGGGTGGGATTTGCTCTGCGGATGCCGGCTCAGCTGAGCACTGAAAACATGGCTGATACTTCCCATGCAGAGGGTTGTGGTGGGCGCGGGAAGCCCGATTTCTGGCCTGCCCCAGGGACCCTTCAGGAAACACTCACACTAACAATGTCCATGTCCATATAAGGGAATGTTTAGAGCTTGTGCTTGCTGGCTAGGCCTGGCCCTGAGCCCCCTTCCCCCTTCATACCAGAAAACCAGAGTCCAGACGGGGTGGGGGGAGGCGCTTACCCTCCTTTGCTAAGCCGGCTCTGCTAGCATACTTGACAAAGACAGACACCTAATACAGGAGTGGAATTTGTCTTTTTATTGCCTTAAGCCTTAAAGCCGAATGTTACTTAAGAAAACACTCTTTTGAGATTGGTCAGCTGAAAATGGTCATTTTTCTCTCAAGAACAGAGTTTAATAGAGTTAAACGCTGTTTTCCCCATGAATCTGTCATCCTTAGGATCGCAGGATCTTTTTCAACGTAAGCACAGAGAATCTTTGTAATACCCTTTAGCCAAGAGAAGCCAGGTCCTCCACCTCAAAGACTCAGCATATTGCGAACATACTGGGGTGCGGTGCTTGGCAGCAGTCCTCCCAGCCCCTCAATCTTAAATGAAGTGTAATAGGAAAAGAAAAGTTCGAAGCAGAAAGCAGCACAGAATTGTCAGCCAGGCCCTTTGAAGACTTTTGATGTGGGTTCCTTACAGTCGTTTTTGCATCCCCACTCCTAAAGCCTGTTCACTTTCACTTGGCTCTGCTGACAACGAAGAATCGTGCAGTGGGCCTGGGTCCTATTAGGTGTCTAGCCGCTGCTTCCCTCCCCGTAATGCGTTAGCGGGTGTCACGGGAGTGATGACATTAACATGACTCTTGGTCCAGGCAGACGGTACTGAAGAGCAGCTCCACTCATCAGCTGCACCCCGGGCAACTTCTGCAGAAGCAGAATGATACGCTGCAGTTCCCATGCTAGGCAGCAGTGAAGCTGCTTCTTCAGAGACAGGGCTTGACTATGTGAGCAGGGCTGCTCCCAAACTCCTCGTTTGGAGTTGCCACTGGTCCTTGGGAAGAAATGTAAACCTTCCTCCTGGTGAAAACTCATCCTGGAGGCCAGGGCAGTGGGTCCTTGGGTCAGGTTCTTGTGGGATAAATGTGAAGACCTGGGTTCAGATCCCCAGAGCCCGGATGCAGTGATGCAATCCGTTAGCCGCAGAGCCCAGAGCCCGGATGCAGTAATGTACATCCATTAGCCCCAGTGCTTCTGCAACAAGACGGGAAGTAGAGACGGAGGATCCCTGGAAGTTCACAGGAGCAGCCAGCCTGGTGTGTACAGCAGTCAACAAAAATCAATATCTAAGGCTAAAGAGTGAGGATTAACATCCGAGGTTGTTCACCCATGCACCATCACACGCATGAACACATGTGCACAAACACCACTGTCCTCTGACCTCCACCCATATACCATCACACGCATGAACACATGTGCACAAACACCATTGCCCTCTGAGCTCCACCCATATACCATCCACACACACATGAACACATGTGCACAAGCACCATTGCCCTCTGACCTCCACCCATGCACCATCACACGCATGAACACATGTGCGCAAACACCACTGTCCTCTGACCTCCACCCATATACCATCACACGCATGAACACATGTGCACAAGCACCATTGCCCTCTGACCTCCACCCATGCACCATCACACGCATGAACACATGTGCGCAAACACCACTGTCCTCTGACCTCCACCCATGCACCATCCACACATACATGAACACATGTACACACACGAGACGTTTTAGTTCATCATGGTTAAAAACACTGTAAAGCTGTTTTAGGGACAAATGAGACTCTGCGGTTACATATTCTGTGTTGCTGAGAAGTTTGTACTGTGGGCTGCTCTCAGTACTCAGTATTGACGATAATTATGCAGCCGTATGACCTTGCTCTTAGGAGCCTCATGCCTAGACCGCTAAGGCTGAAATTTCTCAGTGTCGTCAATGTCCCTTCAGATGATTCAGAACAGTTACGGCCACTGTGACAAAATAGCCACTGGTACTTTCCAAGGACGGTCATGCAAAGCTGGAGGAGGGGAAAGAAAACCGACCAGGGACCAAAACAGTTAGGAAAAGCGGTCACGATCGTTGCAGCACAGGAAGAAGCAAAGTTATGAAAGGGTGTGTTTCTCCAGCTCCCTCCACTGCATGGGAGGATGACTTCGGTAACACGTGCCCCAGAGCTGCTGCTTCCATCTCTTTAATAAAACCGGGGCCTCTGCTTGTGCTGACTTCTGTCCTAGCCCCCTGTTTGATTCACCACCGGGAACTGTCACTTCAAGACCAAGAATATTCTGATGCACTTGGGAAGTTCTTCAATCCAGATTAGAAAGAGACCGTGTGGGACCTGCAGGTGGTCCTGGGAGAGCATCTCGGTGGCCTCCCTTCTCTCACTAGTCACACGAGAGGACTTGCCTTCCATTTCAGGGGCTTTTAGGGGGAAAACCAAAACCAAAAAAACAACATAATGCATTCTCATTGTGCTTAGTATGGGAGGTTTATGTCATATGTAATTTCTCCGAGGGCCACTCCTTTCCATGATAGAACTGAGGTAGGAACATGCTAAAAGAGGACTTTACTGAGCCAGATATGGCAGCACACACCTTTAATCCTAGCACTTGGGAAGTCCGTGCAGAAGAATTCAAAGTTCAAAGTCATCTTTGGTTATGTATTGCATGTATTGAATTTGGTTACGTGTAATTACTTGAGACTCAGTAACGAAGGTAAAGTGAGGAGGTGGTGACTGGCAGGTAGAATGTTAGGGCACACAATGGCACAGCCAGTTTCTCCATGGGACACCAAAGGGATCTGCATACAATTACAATCGGTCCTGTTGCTCTAGGTTAAAACTGCCAGGGAGTTTCTCAGTGTAGAGAAAGTCAGACTCTCAGCTCTGATTCACAGGCCCGGAAACCTCAGCCTCACTGCTCCACCAGCCTGCCCTCATGGCCCTCCTCCCTCCGCCACACATCCAGCGGCGTGGCTGAGTCCGCAGGTGAAGATGTGGTCAGATAAACTGAGGTACACTGTCAGATCTCACTGTCCTTGATGTCCACCTGCTGCCGTCATGTCTCTGTCACCATCACCACAACCCCCGGGCATCTCTTCTAGGAACTAGCAGCACAGTGTCTAATTCTGTTAGTGACTCACTCCTGGTCCAAAATGCCCTGACCGCCAGTGGCCCCGTTGGCACACACAGATTGCTGTGCCCTCGTGTACACCCAAATGGAGGGGTCACAGAATTCCCCACCCGCTTGTGTCCTCCACCGTGCGTAGAAGGACCATGTGTCGGGTCTGGGTCACCCCCTGCTCTGTCTCCAGCACCTACTACTACTGTGTGGATGAAGGACTTACTGTAATCTCTGCTCAGCCTCCATCCTAGCGGCCAGTGTGTGGAGCCTCGTTTCATCTCTAGATGGCATTGCCCTTCTGTACTCGGCATTCTTCTCACTGATTTCTCATGTCAGATGAAATACCAGTCCCGGGCATGGTGGTCCCTCTGAGAGGATCCTCTGTCAGTGTGTGCAAGGATCATTGCTTGGCTTCTGCACCAGAAGTACAGACTCTAGCTGAACAGTTCATTCTGCAACTCAGCGGGGGCACTGAATAAATGGGAGCCGTAGACAATGCTGTGTGGACCAGAGTGGTTGGGAAGTTCCTAGAAGGTCAAAGTTGAATGTGGATCTTAGGAGAGGTGGATGAGATTGGCTGGGGAACTCTGTGGACATTAGGAAGGGGGATCACTGACCATGTGAGGGGTGCAGTACTTTGGAATTACATCAGCAGATCCGTAAAAATGAGTTGCCTGCTGTGATGTTATTTACACAAACTTAGGGTAGAGGTGACTTCTGGGAAGAGTGATATTAGGTCCTGCTTATTTGACTAAAAGGTGGTTTAAGACCTGTCATTCTCTGTGTGGGGAGGTGGGGGAATGGGTACACACACACACACACACGCACACAGGCACACACGCGCTCATGTGCCCATGCCCGTGGAAGCCATAGGACAAACTTAGATATTGTCCCTCAGGCACCACACTTTTGCTGTTATTAAATAGAGTCTCTCCCTATCCTGACACTCACCACCTAAACCAGGCTGGCTGTCCAGCGAGCCCCAGGCATACTCCTGACACCACCTTCTCCAAACTGGGATTATAGGCACGCTGCCATTCCTGGCTTTCCCACATGGGTTCTGGGGGGGTCAAAATCAGGTCCTCATGCTCATGCAGCGAGCACTTGACCCACTGAGCCACCACTCCATTCTCCTTTAAACTACAGATGAAAATAATAGTTCTCTGTACATTGAAAGGAAGTTGAACGCCCAGCAAATTGGTAAGCTGTGTGCTCCTCCCAGGCATGGGTGAGGCTGAAATGTTTCTTGGGTGGTTCGATTCGAAGTGAGTTTTCTGGTTTTGATAATTTTGTGTATTTTCTTTTTATATGTGTGTCTATGGGGACTGGTCTCTCTGGCTTTGTCTTCCCTCTGGATATCTGAGGCTTTGTCTTCCCTCTGGATATCTGAGGCTTTGGCTTCCCTCTGGAGGGCTTTGGCTTCCCTCTGGATATCTGAGGCTTTGGCTTCCCTCTGGAAATCTGAGGCTTTGGCTTCCCTCTGGATACCTGAGGCTTTGGTTTCCCTCTGGATATCTGAGGCTTGCTTGTAGTTTTTAAACTCCTTGTACTTCTGGACAGCAAGAGGTCCACAGAAGAAGGGCTCATCACTGCTCCTGTCTTCTGCTGGCAGGACCCTGCAGTTCTGAGGTGACAGAGATGCCCATATGGTGAAGGGACCTATGATCCTACATCCTACAAGAGACAAAGCTCTCTAGAGGACCCATTCGCTCGTTAATCTACAGTGGCTAATCACCTCCACATACCCTTAACTGAGGACTGATGATCACATTTCAACACGGGCTCTGTTGGAGGCCCAGAATGCTGTCCTCTGAGCTGAGGGTATGTGGACTGCCACACAGCTATGAGGATGAAGGGAGGTGGCCTGGGCCTAATGCCAGCCTCACTGCTTAATACCTTCAGTAAATGTTCTGTCAGTTCCCATGGCCTCGACTTCCCTGAAGAGCAAGGCGATCTTACTGTTGTAGGCTCACTGTTCTAGCCAAATATCCTCAGGGGACTGTTGACTCCACCACCTACGTCTTGTTTAAATAGCTCTTCATTTCATGTGGTGATAAATCAAGCAATACAAATATATGACGACGAGCGCCTCTCCCAACCTCATGCTCAGTCCCCGACATGGCCTGCCTAAATCACGGCCATGTCCACCTCGGCTGTCCTCTCCATAACACTTAATGGGAGATGGCCTGTCCTAACAGCGACTTAATGTGCTATTTAGGGACTGTCTGGTTAGAAAGATGAAGTTCTAGCTCACTGCCGTCATTCCTGACTTCCCCTCCCACTCTTCCCTGCGATCGTGGTGAATGTGCCAACCTCCGCAGCTTCTTCCGGAAGCGGGATTTGGATGACAGCTATTCCAAGGATCCTCTGAGGCTGAGGAAGGTGACAGTCCCCAGAGTCACTGCCTCTTGCTTCTGACAGCTGCGCGCTTGTGTTACCACAGCAGTGTGGTCCTTTTTTCATTTATATTTTGTTCTGCATCAGTGATTTGCCCCAAGTGTATTCTGAAACAAAATCAGCTACTCGCCCTACACCTACTCAAACGTCTTTCCATACCAAGCCTAGGACCCGCCATCTTCTCAGGAGCAGGATGCCAGAGGCTGTTGATTTTAAAATTACCTATTAGCTGCTTCAGAGGTTTTTTTCAATGTCATTTTCAGAGTACTATATAGTTGATGTAGAAAATGTAGTGATTATACATATAGGTTTTTTAAAAAAGGAAGGCGAGTAGGGAAAAAATGTAAAATACCTGGAAACTCCACCATATGAAGCATTTGTTAAAAATATTTCATAGTTCAGATCAAAGAGAATTTATTTCCATAACTTATAATTAAGAATTTATTTCCGTCATTAATAAAGAGAAACTTCCAGGCCTACATAGAAAGACCCAGACTCAGGGAGATTCTAATATGTCTCCCATCCCTCACATGCCTGTATCTCCAGCTTCTTTTAAAAAAGTTCTTTAAGATGGGGTCTCCTATAGTCCAGATCGGCCTCATACTAGCCATGTAGCCAAGGACGACCTCAAACCCATAATCCCCCCAAGCACTAGGATGCTAGACAAGCCCTCTGTTATCTAAGCTATACCGCCAGGCCCTGAACCTTCAGCTTTTATTCTGTGTGATTGATCATTTACTATATACCCAGCACCATGCTCATCTTTGGAGGCATAGTGGAAAATACACTAAAATATATGAAGGGAGGTTGTCTCTACTTTATGGAAGTTGGGTTCCAGTGAGAGGTAGGTATGCATCAGTCACGTGGAAGATAAAATACAGACAGCTCAGGGGAAAGTGGTTCTTAGAGGAGGTTTAACAATGGCACATGCATGGTAGGGGTGAGGGTTGGGAGCTCACAGAAGTGTCCTTCAGGGGGCGGGGGTGGAACTGAAAGCTGAAGGCAGGGCATTCGCTAAGCAGAGGAGTCAGAGGAGAGAGGGGGTTCAGGATCACGCTGGAGAAGAGAGCAGAGCGTCTCTGATGGACAGGTAGGGCTGCGGAGCCAGGCCCACTGCAGGGCGGGCTTCACAGGTTGAGAAAGGACTCTGTCCAGTGGGGAGAGGCCTGGTGGGCTCCTCTTAGATGCTTTGAGATCCTAATCAGAGGAACGGGAAACCAGCCGTCAGCCCAGGCTCCACAATGGAAGCTTGTTTTGCCCGTCACACAGGCCTTTGTCTGTGCCCAATGCCTGTTTCTATCTGTGGCAATGACCTCAGCTAATGACCAGCAAACAAGTACCTCCCACACAAGGTGTGCAGCCACCTCGTTATGCAAATGGCTATTTGGTTCCTCTGGGATGTTCCTGCCTCTCCCAGAAGGCTGTCTCCTGCCCACTTACTTTCTCACCTTCCTAGCCTGCACAGCACTGCAGAGAAGACATGCAAGAAGGACACCCACATCCAAGAGTCCCTTGTCCTCTAGTCTGCAAACTTGGGGGAGAGGGAAAAGGCAATGCCTTCATCTCCCCCAAAGAGTCAAAGTTCACCGTGTAAAATGAACTGAGCTTCTGCGTTGCTCCTTTATTAGAGCCTTCCTGTCCTCTGAGCTCTCAGGTGGCTCCCGAGATTAGTTTATCCACATGAACAGAGAACTTGATGGTTCAGGCAGTGGGCCACTTTCTGGCAACGAGGCATGCCGAAGGGCCAGGGAACTTTTTGTAAGAAAGACAAGACTATGTGATGTGTCCCTGCAATAACTTAAATAGCTACTCTCTACACTTAGAGTGAAATCTGCACTTAAACCATGCCATTAAGGTCCCACATGATGTCATTCCCCCCCTCCTTTAGGACCTCATGCAGTGTGTACCATGAATCTTTGTGACTCATTCCAGCGTGTTCACTGCCCACAGCCTCTGCACTGGAATACTCTTACCTAAACCTATGTGGCTAGCTTCCCCCATGCCTAGTGACCCAAATTAACTCTTGCCTCCTTCTCTGTTCCTCCCATGGGCGATCACTATCTGGAATTTTCTTTGTGTTCGTAAGCCTCTGCAGGAATTTAAATAGCATGAGAACAGAGATCTTGTCTAACTTGTTCAACATCATATCTGCATAGCCTAGAACTGTGCCTGGTGTTTAATACATATCTGTTGGGTGAATGGGCGGATGGACAGCAGTCTTCTCATGCTTGGATTACTATCAGGTGGACACATGACTTCGTTTATTCATGTGCAGTAGCATACATTTACCCCACTGAAGTGATTGCTGATAAAGTATCTTATAAAAGCATTTAATCGTAAGCCATCACTGGGGCTAAGATACAAACAGAGGCACTCCATCATGGCCCTGAAGGAGTAATAGTATTATAGTAGCCACCGAGGAAAGAGTAAAGAGACATGGGTCCACAGAACACAGGTCAGCTACACTCGAGAGGAAGACATGAAGGGAGACAGGCCCATGCGTCATTCCAGGAGGAAGCCAGGCAGAGGACGAGGGAAGATGGTTAACCTTGGAGGTGCAAACAGGGCAGCAGCCAAGTGAGGACTCCAGCCAGGGTCGAGTAGCCAAGTCTGGATGGAAGCACAGGTTTAGTAAACTGTAGGGACCTAGTATTAGCACATGATGGGAGAAGGTGAGGTAAACTAGTGAACAGAGAGAAAACCAATATTCAAGGACTAGTCACAAGCATCACCTGCAGGGATACTGAAGAGGGACATGGAATGGATGTGAACTGATACAGTTTTCAGGAAGGTATTCCAGGGTCCCCTCTCACTGCTGCTCTTCAGATACCCAGGATGGGAGAGCTCCATCCATCCCAGGGGTGGCAGAAGCCTGTTGGCAGAGGCCACTTGTTCGTTCCTGGCTTTTCAGTCCTGAAATAGACACACAGAAACTATATTATTTGTAATACTGTTTGGCCAATAGCTTAAGCAGATTTTTAGCTAGCCCTTATATCCTAAACTAACCCATCTCCATTAATCTGTGTTAAAGTTAAACGTTTCTTTTCATTTAGACAGAAAAGGGGAGGTGATGTGGGATTCCCTACTGTATATGTATTGCTTTTATTGATTAATAAATAAAGAAGCTGCTTTTGGCCAATGGCTTAACAGAATATAGCCAGGCTGGAAAAGATATATACAGAGAGTAGGCGGAGTCACTGAGAAGCCATGTAGCCCCACCAGATACAGATGTCAGACGGAACTTTACCCGGTAAGCCACAGCCATGTGGCGATACACAGATGAATGGAGATGAGTTAGTTTAGGATATAAGAGCAAGCTAGAAATATGCTTACACTATTGGCCAAACAGTATTGCAAATAATACAGTTTCTCAGTGATTATTTTGGGTCTAAGCGGCCAGGAATGAATGAGCAGCTTCCCCATCAGAAGCTCAAGAGCACCTATTAGTCTTGAGTTTCCTGATTCTTCTGCCTCTTAAGAGTTAAGCTTGAATTCATCCTGGATCTCATTTCATGTGGTGCCCACAATCAAAAGAAGAGCAGACACACAGCAGAGAGGTCCCTCTGTAGCGGCTCTCCCTGCATTATTCTGAAGTCAGCAGTCAGAGGCCTGTCATTCAGTCTGTTGGTCATGCCTTCCCATCAGTCCTGACCAACTTTACCCTTCCAACACTGTGGCACAGGCTTCCTTTTATTTGTAAATGTGCTTTTATGTGTTAGGCGTTCCCACCAAAACCTGTCTGACTGAGGTTCTAGCTTCTCATCTCTCATTGGTGGCTGGCTAAGGTGACCAAAACTAATCCAGACACAGACCTTCTTCCAGAGGCATTCTGGATTAACAGATGGCAGAATTGGCCCTGGTATGTCATGTGTGTATGCACACACGTGCATGCTGGTTGTCAACCTCAGATGTCACTCTCAAGAGCAGTCCACCTTACTTGGGGGATAAGTTAGCTTACTCAGTGGGATTGACTCGCTGGCCAGCGAGTCCCAGGGATCTGCCTGTCTCTGCCTCACCGGTGCTGGGATTCTATGTACAAACTACTACACTTGGCTTTTTACGTGTGTGCTGGAATCAAACTCATGTGCTTTACCACCTGGGCGTCTTCCCCACCCCACACCCTACTGTGCCCTTGCTATCTTCTTTAATCCTATACAGCTCATCACCAACCAGATGGAGCCTGGTAGCCCTCAGCTTTATCTGGTCCCTCTATCATTCATTCACCCTAACTCTTCAGCAAAGTCCTTCTAAGATGACGATAGAGATGTGTAGAGCTCTCTTTTCATGAATTGGGACTGGGCCATAGCTTATGAGTCCTCTCGGTGCTCACAACAGCCCATTGAACCACATTCTGATCTCATCCGCACTCTGAAGATAAATAGACCATGATAAGCCAATAAGTTACCAGGGTCACACTGCCAATAAAGGAAACACCCAGAGCTGGAGCACGAGAGCCAGCAGAACCAGGGTCAAGATTTCACGAATGAAATCCTTCTAATTTAAGTGAAAACTGTTCTCTTCCTCTCCCCCTCTATCTCTGCAGTCTCAGGAGGAAGTCTGTGATCTGCTTCATGCTGCACCCTTCCAGAACATCCTGCCCAGAGTCTATATCAAAGGTAAGAAACCACCACCACAGGGCTGGAGAAATGGCTCAGTGGTTAAGAGCATTGCCTGCTCTTCCAAAGGTCCTGAGTTCAATTCCCAGCAACTACATGGTAGCCCACAACCATCTGTTATGAGGTCTGGCGCCCTCTTCTGGTCTGCAGGCATACACACAGACAAGAATATTGTATACATAATAAATAAATTAATTTAAAAAAAAAAACCACCACCAGCAGAGACAGCCCTCTTGCATTCGAATTAACACTCACTTAAGAACATACAGTACGGTGTAAGTATGGACACACGTGTGTGATAGGATGCACATGGAAGCCAGGACAACCTCAGGTGTCGTCTTTACCTTCCAGTTCATTTGCAACAGGGTCTCACTGTGTGTGCCAGGCTAGCTGGCCTGTGGGTGTCTAGGAAATCTACCTCTACCTCCCGTCTTTGCTGTGGGAGTGCTGGGATTGCAGGTGCGTGCCTCTTTGTCTAGCTTTTATATGGTTCTGGAGACTTGAACTCAGGTCCTCACACTTCCCCAGCCCTGTCTGTGCGCACATCCTAATCCCAGTCAGCTCAGACTGCAGTCATCCAGGAAGGAGTTTAATGTTTTGGATGCCTGTGGAATCATTAAGGGATTAGAGATGGCACTGCAGGCATTGCTCCTTTGAAGCTAGACTTACTCTGTCACTCTAGTCTAGCCTCGGTTCAAACTCCTTGAGTGACAGGGAGCTCACTGGGTCACGAGACAGATGCTTCTGTTACTGGTCCAAAACCACAGGGGGATAATCTCTTCCCATCACAGTCTCCAGAACCAAGGAGGAAGGGCTTCACACTCCATCCTAGTTTGGGGACACAGTGACAGCATCAGGTCCTCTGAGAAGTCATCCTGCCCTGGTCACAGAATCCTTTTCTGTTCCTTTGCCCGTTCTGTAGAGGGAGAGCGCCTGGAAGTCCGGATGAAGCGCCTGGAAGCCAAGTACGCCCCACTTCACCTGGTCCCCCTGATAGAACGGCTGGGAACTCCTCAGGTACAAACTGTGAATCACGGGCCTAAAGGACTTTAAGAGTGGAACATTTGGGGCTCAACCTCCCCATTTTACAGATAGGGAATCTAAGGCACAGAGAAGGGATGAGCATGCCCAAGACCATAAACTGGAGCAGGCTAGAATGAGGTTTGTTTCCTCTAGGGCTTGAGTTCTTTCTTCTCCCAGGGTCATGAGTTGTGCTAAGAAAGAAGAAAGAATACTTAAAACAATACTCATCACAACCCTGCCAGGTTCCAAGAATTCTGCAGCACTGTGTATCAAAATTAAAAGTCCACACTTTCCATCTAGGTATTTTTCTCGAGAAACTAAAAATCACGAGAAGTTGTGGTTTGTTGGCTCAGGCGTTAGCTTAGTAGAATGTGCCATTTTATGTGAGCACTCTGGACTTGAGGATGCAGCATTATTAAATGCATAATAATGGAAAGGAAAAATTAAATCTAAGCATCAGTCAGTGTGACTAGATCTTAAATTCAAGTTACATTTCACATAGGGTTTTTTAAAACCTGCACATACCAAGAACATGTAAGTGAAATATCCCCCTGAAAACTCCTGGAATGTTCCAAACCCAATTTTTGTAGTTATGGTTTCTATTGCTGCAACAAAACATCCTGACCAAAAGCAAGTTGGGGAGGAAAGGTTTATCTGGCTTACAATTCCACATCATTGTTCATCATTAAAGGAAGTCAGGGCAGGAACCTGGAGGCAGGAGCTGATGCTGCTTACTGGCTTACTACCCATGACTTGCTCAGCCTGCTTTCTTACGAACTCAGGACCACCAGCCCAGGGATGGCCCCACCCACAATGGACTGGGCCCTCCCCCATCCGACACTAAGAAAATGCCCTTAGAGAGGCATTTTCTCAACTGAGGTTCCCGCCTCTCTGATGGCTTCAGCTTATGTTGACAGAAACCCTTCCAGCACACCAGTTCACCCCTGGAAATTCTGAAGAAAGATGGAGATAGGAACTAGGTGGGAAGATGAAGAATCAAAGACAATTTGAGTTTTATCTATAATGTTCTAATATTGTCAGAGCTGCAAGGGCTCATGTTGAATCTGTAAAAATTAACTTTTGAAAAATGGTGCCAATTTACTGAATTGGGTAAAGGAAGATTCCTGCCTTCGGAGCTCTTAGATTCTGTACAGAGGCAGAACAGATGAGAAATAGAAGAGGCACAAAAATGTCTATTCCTGTCTCAAGTGGATTTCAGTGAGCCTCCCATTGGGAGGTAAGCAGGGGGTGAGGTGGCACAGGACATCGTAGGGATGGCCCAGCTGCTTTGTGTTGCTGGCCACACTGACTACCATAGCAGTTCAGGATTTAAAGTCACCCTTAGACTCACGTTCCCTGCTGGGATATCAAAGTGGTCAGAAGAACCCACACTCTCGGCAGAGGACCAGAGGTAGCTACTCTCCCAATGCCAAGCCCAATCTGCACAGGTGTCAACTGAGAAGCCACCCATATCAGGCTCCCACCAGAAACAGTGACTAACTCTAGGAGGAGTTTTGGGTCTTTGGCTCACAGCAGAGAATTCGGACACTGGAGAGAGTCTTCCCACTTTTTTGGCAGCAGAAGTTGAACAGAGGAAATTCTCTAAGATGATTTCCTTTTAGGGAGAAATCCCCCAAGCCAGTGGCCTGCCGGCGTGCCTGCTCCTTGCAGGGTGTCATCCTGCAGGAATCCAGCTTCGTGAGCCCGGGGGGCTTGGCATGTGTTTCCACTCATGGCTGTGCATTCCTTTGCCATTCTGTGAACACCTTTTCCTTGGGACTGACAGAAATCCAGTTTATCCAGTGTTGAGTATTTAGCAAACAAGAGCTGGTGAGAGAGGCCGTGGCAGTTTGATAAGTTGCCTCCTTCTCAAGGGATATTCTAGTCTACAGTCAGATCAACCTGAATGTAGACTCGGGGGTTAGTAGGGACTGGGAAAGGAGGGTGGAGGAAAGGTTGTAGGGTAGGATCTAGGTACATGTGTGTAGATAATATGTGGGAAAGAAGACTAAATTGAAAAGGAAAACTTGGGGGCAGTGAGATGCTCAGTGGATAAAGGCGCTTGCTACCAAGCTTGCCAGGCTGAGTTTTATCCCAGGACCCATATGAGGGAAGAAATGAATGATTCATGCAAGTTGTCTTCTGGGCTCTATACATGTTCCAACCACACATGTGCACACACACTAAATGTATACATACATAATACTAAATACAACTTCATCAACCCATAGACCAAAGTAAGCGCTAACAAGTTGTGAAAACTGAAGCTGGCCACTAGGTCTTCTCTCCACTAGGATCTTGTGTCGTATCTGGGTCAGTGACAGGAAACGGTTGTGGCAGATTTAAACCAGGGAGGTCTGAGCAGTGTGGCGTCTGCATTTTTTCTGAACAAGCTGAGGTGACCTGGTTTTCAGCCAGCACCATTGTCCTAGCTCTACCCTGGACTGTCACATAATCTCACACGAAACATTTAATTTCCCCATCTTAATTTTCCCATCTATGAAACAGGATGGTAGCTGTTTCACCTCCTTAGCTGGCCTGCATTTTAAAATTAGTGTCTTTTAGACTGTGTTATGCCACTGGCAGCTGGGAAGATAATTTCCATGTTGGCAAAGGGTCGAGGCACTCACAGGGGAGGAAGGTGCCTTTGCTGATATTCCACTTGGTCTGTAGCTGTGCATACCTGTTCTCTGAGTTCTCCTGCACTTTCAGGGTTCAGTCTTTGGAGTGTTACAGAGGAAACAGCAGGAAAGCCTGACCACATTGATACATGCAGGAAAGTTAGCATTTCTTTACTGTTAAATAATAAATCAGAATTCCAAAGATGCAAAGGGCCAAAGGAAAGAATACTGAGAAGTTATGCATGTGATCCGGTGTTTCATGTAAGAGCTAATTAGGCACCATTCTCCACACAAGAGAACAAGCCACAGACTGGCCACGTTTGCATCAAACACTGGGTGGGCTTTTTTTTTTTTAATGTAAAAAGAAAATGAGGGTAGACTGGTCATTTACTGGGCGAAGTGCTCTCCAGGCAAACATGAAGACCTGTATTCAGATTCCCAGTAGCCACATAAAAGCCACAGGTGGTGACACACCTATCACCCCAGCAATAGAGGAGGGGACAGGCAGTTCAGGGGCTTTACTGGCAGACAGTTTAGCCAATACAGTGAGCTTCTGGTTCAGTGACAGATCCTATCTCGAAAAATAAGCAAATAAATCAGATAAAGATACCCAAAACTACAGCCAGGCAGTGGTGGCACATACCTTTAATCTCAGCACTTGGGTGGCAGAGGCAGGTGGATCACTGAGTTTGAGGCCAGCCTGGTCAAGAGAGTAAATTCCAGGACAGCCAGGGCTACACAGAGAAACCCTGTCTTGAGAAAAAATTAACAACAACAAAAATGTACCCAAAGTTGACCTCTGACTTCCACACGCACACACACATATGCATTCATGCACACACAAAATGATATACCAAAAAAAAAAAAAGGCAAAAGCAAAAACTCATATAAAAAAAATGCCACCAAACAGAAAAAGTTCAACATCTCCAGCAGTTTGAAGAACCTGCAAGGTCAGGGTAGATTTCATCTCGCCATTTGCTAATGGCCTTTCTCTTTAGAGCACATTGGCTAGTCCGGTGGGAGTACAGGCATGCGTTTCACCTGGAACGTTATCGGGGCAACTTTCTTGAGACTCACTACCACATAGCAAAGGCCTTGTTAAAGTAATTGCATGCCCTGACCTCCTCTAATTCTAGGACTTGTCATCCAGCAGCATGACAGGTGACAGTGCCCATAGAACATTATGTATATGGGCAATTGCTTTAGGATGGCCCCCAACCCTGAAGATTTGTGAACAACTGAAAATAACCAGCAAGGGTGGAGGACTGAATCCATTTATCAGAGACTGTTTTTAGATAGTCCTCTAAAATCCATGGCACTGAATGTATTATGGAAATGAGTTTTTAAATTAGAGATGTGCTAGATGAAAATATGATAGAGATGATCTGGTCTATACATGCATGTATACATATTCATAATTGCAAACAATATTCATATATCTGTATTTTTGCTGGGTAATGGGATAAGTAGAATTTTATCTTTCTTACATGTTATTTAAATTTTTCCTCCAAATTTTACCCAGTGAATGCATATGACTTTTATGGTTCACAGAAAGAAAGGGAAAGGTGAAAACTTCAGAGAAAGGGGAAAGGCCTCTTTCATTGGCCATGGTGGATGGAGAGCTGGAAGTCAAACCGCAGGTTTTACAATGCCATTGGCCAATGTTTCTACTCACCCACCCCCAAGCTAGGATTCTCAGTCACTGCCTGAATAATCAAACAGACAACAGATTAATTAGAATAGCAGAAGTCTCTCAATTTGCTGATGAGAACATACATGGGTCCTTTGTTTCCTGAGCATCTCCAGGGTATCAGTTGTTCCTCGCATGTAGAGAGCTGAGCAGAACGGTAAACACAAGAGAACAGAATCAAGCACCAGGTTTATGATATCTTAGAGTGCTTTTTCTAGCTACCTGTGGCAGCATGAGCGATCTCCTGGGTCTGCCTGTGGAATCAAGTTGACTTGCCATGAATTGGGGTGACCTCCCCACTTTGTGTTTCAAACACATATACACCAACTCTTCTCGAACTCATTTTCTTTCCAAGGCCTTTCGCTTTGTAGTTGTCATGACAGCACTCATGGCCCACATTCATCACTGGCTATCCTTCCCGATTTATTTTCTTACCAGGGTTTACTTAGAGGCTGCCCTCTTTTTTTTTTTTTTTTTTGGTGGGGGGGAGATCTCCAAGAAAGAGAACATTGAGGGAGAGGCCAGGTGGTACTCCAATCCTCCCCCCACAGAATGCCCTCCCCCACAATCCTTCCTCCCACCAGGAGCTGATCCCATGTCTGTCCTGCGAATGTGGCTGTTTTAGAAGCTAGCTTTCTTTAGCTTTGTTCCCAGACGAGAAGACCCGAGTTTAACCTTAGATTTTTAATATGTGCTTTGCTTTCAGCACCTTTGCGCTTAGATGTTTTCACTCACAGCACAGAGAGTTGGGCAAGGCGGACGTGTGTTTGATGTGTCTGTGTGCCTGTCCAAGGATTCGATATGCAGTAGCCAGGACCAGATGAGAAGCCTGTTTGAGTTACTAATAGAGACCATTTGCCATCGTTGAAGAGGGTTTCTAACTAGAAAAAAATCACTCTAAAGTCAGTGGCAAATTTAAAGCAGTAGCATACGCTCCTTCTAGCACATTCCACTGTACAAAACTATTTTAAATGTGAGAAGCTCACCCGTTTCCCTCAGCCCATCTGCACCCACAACTAACTTGACTCCTGAAATGTTTTCTATGCGTGCACACATACCCCACCCAAGTTCTGTTCATCCGTAGAGTTGTGCTGGTGTTCGATAGGATTGTAGTAAATGTCATTTTCTCCAACTTGCCAAATTCACTTCATAAATTAACTTGCTGATCTAAGCTATGTTGAGCAAAATCCAAGCTTTGTACCTTTCCTTGGCTATACCTTTAAGCCTCAGCTTTCCTCATCGGTGAAAGAGAAATAATAACAGACCCACAGAATTGAACAGAGCCACTGCTCATCAGGAGCCACACACTCTAGTAATGTTACATTGTAAAGACACCACACTCTAGTACTGTTACATTGTAAACACATACTCTAGCAGTGTTACGTTATAAATAGGACTTCTGACTTTATGTACCCAGTTAGCCATCTTAGCCTCTCCAGTGCCTTGATTACAGGCACATGCACCATTCCTGACTTCTTATTCTGTTTTCTGGAAGACAGAATTTGGGTCCTTGTACTTGCACTGAACCATCTCCCCAGCCCCAACAAGCCTTTGAAGCCATAAGGCATCCACGCCCTCTAGTTCTTACCCACCGTGCCCTGCTCTGGGCAGGGTACCATGTTCTAGATGTGACTAGCACAGACACTCTCTACTTTAGGACTCGCTAATGGAGGTGGGGCAGATGGGATCTCAGATGTGGTTGTAATGTTTAAATATCCTTCCCATCCCAGCAAATCGCCATCGCTCGGGAAGGTGACCTGCTGACCAAGGAGCGGCTCTGCTGCGGCCTGTCCATGTTCGAAGTCATCCTGACCCGAATTCGGAGCTACCTGCAGGATCCCATCTGGAGGGGCCCGCCACCCACCAATGGCGTCATGCATGTGGACGAATGTGTCGAATTCCACCGGCTGTGGAGCGCCATGCAGTTTGTCTACTGCATCCCTGTGGGGACCAACGAGTTCACAGCTGAGTGAGTGCATCCCCCAGCTACCTGTCCTCCAGTTCTGTCATCTCTGGGGATGCCTAGGGCTGGCCAGAAAGGAGAACGGGGACTGAAGGGGCATGAACAGAAATACTAACCATACTGGTCATTGTGCCAGTGCTAGACATGGCAAAAGCGGACTGTTCTTGGTCTCCAGAGGTTGAACGGGCCAAACAATGTGGAAGCTCAGAGGCCAAGGTGTCATATGGAGCAGGATGCAGACACCAAAGAATGGAGCTGGGTGAGGTGTCAGATCTGAATTCACAGACTAGAACTGATCCTGTAGCCATATCTGGGATGGGGTCTGTGAAAGGGACTGGGAAGTTCAGGAAACTGAATGTCACCCTTGGGAACCTCACCATCCACCTCACCCCACTCTCAGGAAAAGAGGAGCCTTTGGATTCCCCAGTCCCGTCAGAGAAAACAGGAGCAGAGCCCCCTTATTTCTGCACCCATCTAGCTTCATGCTATGAGCAGTGTGGCAGAGGTGACCAGCCGGTCCCTTTGGATCCAGTAACAGTTAAGAACGGGGTGGGGAGGAACTGATCAGGGTTCCCCGAGGAAGTAGCACTAGAATGGGAAGAGAAAGACCAGCAAGCCATGGGGTTATGTCCTCCCAAGCCTGTGACAGAGAAGCAGGGGACTGCCCCAGGGCAGCCTGGGCTACTAACTTCTGAACAAAGAAAATGACGTAAGGGCCACCCTACGGTCATCCACGTGTTTCTTAGGAGCTGAGGCCCACAGGGGGGCTTTAAGAGAGCCCCAGAGATACTCCTGGCCTCCTGTATGAGTAGTACCTGATCCCTTATAGCCCACCATGTGGGTCTCAGAGGCTGGTTAGAGTTGAGGAAATGGCTCAGGGCAAGCTTTAAGGACCCGAGTTCTGCTCTCCAGAAGCCATGTTTAAAAGCCAGAGGAGGAGCTGGAGAAATGGTTCGGTGGTTAAGAGCACTGTATTGCTTTTGGCAGAGGTCAAGAGTTCAGATCCCAGCACCTATGTTAGATGTTAGACGGTTCACACTTACCGGCAAGTCCAGCCCTAGGAGGACCCATTCATTGCCTCTGGCCTCTGCCTCCTGTGGGAACCTGCGCTCGTGTGTGCACATCCATGCACAGACACATGATTAAAAATACACAAAGCCAAATGAGGTGCTGTGCACCTGTAATCCTGACATTACAGAGGCTGAGGCAGGGGGATGCCTGGAGGCTCCATCCCCCAGCTAGTTTCCCACTGCATTGGCAAAGCCACATTTAGGGAGAGACTGTTTGAGAAAGTAAGGTGTGTGTGTACGCGCGCGCACACACACACACACACATTCATCTGGCTGTGTTCTTTGTGAAGTCACCTTTTCCTCCAAGCTGACTGTTATTTCCTTGGGCTCCACACCCCTCTGCTCATTGTGTAACCAGAGTCCCGGGAAACAACCGAAACCACACAGGAAAGGTCTTATCCCGAGGGCAGGCCCACTCGACAGCTGTACCCCCCACCCCCACCCCCACCCCCCGGCTTTGGAGACAGCCTTTCTTCTCTGCTTCTCCTCTTTTCCCTACCTCCAGGCAGTGCTTCGGTGACGGCTTGAATTGGGCAGGCTGCTCCATCATCGTCTTGCTGGGTCAGCAGCGGCGCTTTGACCTGTTTGACTTCTGCTACCATCTGCTGAAGGTGCAGCGGCAGGACGGCAAGGATGAAATCATTAAGAACGTGGTAAGCAGATGTGGCTGGCCTGGGACGCCGGGCCTGGCAGCAGGCTGTCTTCAGGACTGAAACGGGAAAAGTGCTTATGGAGGGTGATGGCTATGGACAGATGCTCAGAAGTTGGGGGCCTACTTGGAAAGGGCCTGCCTGTAACATGCTGTGATAGAGTGGGTCCCCCTGAAGGCAAGTCTGAACTTCTGGTCTCCAGTGTCCCTCCCTTGTCCCAGGCAGACCCTGCTGGTCCACAGGGTCTGGACACTTGGGTCACGCCAGGCACTGGGAGAGGATGGGTGCTGTGAGAAAACAGAGCCCTTAAAGTAGACAGTCGTGATGGAGACAAGGTCAGAGTCTTCCCAGGAGCTGGGGCTTGGGCCAGGGGTAGGATTGCCGGCAGCGCACGGGACAGGTGGGCTGGACAGATTCCAGACTTGAGGAGCAACTACCACACAGCACCGAGCCATGAAGACACGTGTGTAGAACAAAGGATATGGCCAGGGGCCAGGTGAGGAAAGGAAGTAGGAGCCGCCTCTCTCTCTCTCTCTCTCATACACACACACACACACACAGTTTTTAAGAGTGGCGGTCATCGTAACAAACCATTTCCAAGTACCCAGTTCAGTGTTACTTTAAACAGCCGCACAGTGTCTTGCACCTCACTTCATCATGCCCCAGGTGTTTCTCCTGTTGAAGCTCTGTGTCCATTTAAATCACTCCCCCGTCCCTGGCAACCACTTTTCCTTCTGTGTCTATGACTGTATGGACTGAGTGACACTGTATCTGTCCTCTTTGATCTGCTTATTTTGTGAGACTGCTCCATGTTACAGTGCGTCAGAATCCCATGTATTATGGTTAACTAGTATTTTATCTTACACAAAACACAACCCGCTGGTGGACCCTTGTGTTGCGTTCACCTTTAGGGACTGGGAATAACGAAGTGTGAACTCAGGCATCCACCTGAGTCTCTCCCTTCACTTCTTTGGAATATACACTCATGAAGTCTAAGTGCCGGGCTATCTAGTAATTCTCTTTAATTTCTTGAGGAACGACCATACTGTTTTCCCTAATGGATACATTTTTATAGTCATACAATAACACTCAAGAATCCCAAGTTTCATGTATTATTGGGCCTTTGCATATCTGCTGTGGAGAAATGTCTTAAGTCTTTTCTCCAATTTTTAGTTTCAACTTACCTTTTCTCGCATTTTTCCTTCCTTTATAAACATCCATGTGTGTTTGGAGGAACATACCTTCCACCACACCATGTGTGGGGGTCTGAGGCCAGCTTACTGGGGTCAGTTCTCTCCTCCCAACATGTAGGGTCTAGGAATCAAACCAAGGTCCTCAGACTTGGCAACAGGTGCTTTTATGCACTGAGCCATCTTACTGGCCCAGGATCACAGCAGTTTATGTATTCAGAACATCAGCTTCTTACCTGTGTTACAAATCCCCTCATTCCATTGATGATATCCTTTAATGCCCCGAAGTCTCCATTTCACTCTGCGCTGGCTGCCAGACCCAGCATCATGAGGAGTTATTCCTGTGCTTTCCTCCAAGAACGTCATAGCTTGACTCATACTGAAGCCTTTTATCCATTTCCAACTTATTCTTGTATAGTCTATAAAATAAGGCTCGGCATTCTTCTGCATGTCGGAATTAGATTTTCCCAGCATTTGTTGCAAAGGTTGTCCCTGGCACACCCGTACTTCAGATGGTCTTGTCATCCTATTCAGAGTTGATTGACCCAACACATAAGAGTTTGTTTCTATTTCCTTGGTCTACATGATGGTTCTGCACTGTCTTGATTATGGAAATTTATTGTAAGCTTTGAAGCTTGCAAAGGTTATTGGTAACCTTCAGCATTTTATTTGGGAACCATAGAGAAATATGTTTTTCTCGTTAAAAAGAGAGAATATGGGCTGGAGAGATGGCTCAGAGGTTAAGGGCACTGACTGCTCTTCCAGAGGTCCTGAGTTCAATTCCCAGCAACCACATGGTGGCTCACAGCCATCTGTAATGAGATCTGGTGCCCTCTTCTGGCCAGCAAGCACACAGACAGACAGAGCACTGTATACATAATAAATAAATAAATCTTTAAAGAGAGAGAGAAAGAGAGAGAATATGACCATCGAAACATCAAGAACGTGGGTCCAGCCCCCTCTTCACCTCTCCCTTTGCTCCCATCCTAACCTAAGCATCCTCATCCTTCTACAGCCCCTGAAAAAGATGGCTGACCGCATCAGGAAGTACCAGATCTTGAACAATGAGGTTTTCGCCATCCTGAACAAGTACATGAAGTCTGTGGAGACAGACAGCTCCACCGTGGAGCATGTGCGCTGCTTCCAGCCCCCAATCCACCAGTCACTGGCCACCACCTGCTAGGCTGAAAGTCCTGCAGACAGACCTTCAACCTGGAGGAGGAGGAGAAACAGGAGAGGGAACACAGAGGTCAGCCTGCAGCAGGTCCAGCTGACAGTGTGTGGAACCGGCCTGGAAGGAAAAGACAACTCCCCCAACACATCTGGGCTCCTGCATGTTCTCCCATGATAGCTCCATGGTGGGTTTTCCATAGTGTAAATGAAAAACAACAAAAACACAGGGCAGTGCGAGTTTTTCTTCTTCTTCTTATTTTTTTTTTTTTTTACCTTAACTATATCTAAGAGCTACTGTTTCCATCCCACGGTTCCTATCCTATCTGTGATCGCTTCCCAGGACACTTCCCACCATCACAGGTCCCTATCCAGTATCCATATGTGACCAGCACTGTAGTCTTAGGGGCTAAGACAAGAAGAGTCTAACCATAGCAGAGATATCAGCCTGACTCAGTTGTGTGCCTCAGCTTACTGTGTTGTGTGGCTTCCCCCTCCAGTTCCATGGTCACATTGCTTCCTACTCTAGATGTTAGGGATTCAATCACCAAGACTTGACCCTTGGTGAATCACGAAGAGATTTCTGACTGTCGGGGCAATAGATGATGTTGGCCAGAACCTTTTACACTCTCCCTAAGAGCCACCCTAGCCCCTCCTTGTAGAACAGCCCTAGAGAGGCAAAAAAGGATGCTTTCAAAACCGTATCACACCGAGTTGGGACTAGAGGAAGAAAATGGCCAGGCCTATGGTGTGGAAAAGTATCTGTCAGCACAGACCAACTTCAGATCCCAAAGGAGAGCTGTTAGGCATTGTCGCCATGGTGGGAAGATGAGATACCCCTGTTCCTCGTGCAGAAGCTTAGCACTGGACCACATGGGTAATGAACATGACGGTCACGGCACGACACTTACCACTAGCTGGTGACCCACTTAGTGACTTCCTAACAGATCCTCATCCAGGAAAATCCCACGAGAAGGAAAAACGTTAGGGGTGACTTCAACAGACACCTTGGAGACAGGGAGGCAAAGGACAGCTTGTCAGTAAGCTTTCAATCCCGAGACACACCCCACCCCCAAAAGAGGTCCTTCTTTACGCAAACTGGATTTTTCGTCATGTCTGCTGCTGAAAGATTCTTGGAACGTTTTATTCTTTTGCTCTCAACTTCCTGGTCTCTTCCTTTTGCACACGTTCAGTGGTTCAGTGCTGGAGCGGAGATTCTCTCACAGGGGTATTAATAACTTCTATTTTTCCAGACTACTTAACCCGCCCCCGTAGAATCTGCCCATGTAGGAGATCTCTAGGGAGATGGCCATGGCTCCATACAGAGCTAGTCTTCTCACCTGCAGAGGGAAGCCACAGTCCTGAGCCCCTAAAATGTAGGAAGTGGATTATAGGTGCTCCACCAGCCCAGGGAGGAAGAGAGAAGTTAGAGGACTAGCCAGCCCCTCCTCCAGGGAGGTGATTGACACCCATCACCGTTTTTAATCACACAGAGAACAGTGGAGGTGTGTATAACCAACACTTTGACCGATGCAGCCATGTACTCCACAGTGAGGTCACATAAATCAGAGCCCTTGAGGGTCATACACTTGAGTGTTCATTTCTGTGCATGCCTCAGGCCGTCTAAGTCTGAATCTCTTGGGAACAAGGCCAGAAGATCCACATCTGCAGTTACTCTGCTGCACACCCCAGATTCAGAGCCCTGGCTGTAGCCAGGACAATGCCGCTAACTCCAGGCTCTGGGGTCTTTCTAAGCAAGAGCCAGCATCATTTGTAGTGTAGGGACGTGGTCTGAAATGGAAGCTGGTCAGTCCTCCTGCCTGGCACCACCTCTTCCTAGTGTGATCTTTGTTCTCCTTTAAGGACCATAGATATCTCCACCTCCCAAATTTCTAGTCCTGCCTGAGAATAGTACTCGACTCTCAGATAAACAGGTTTTATACTCTAGAGTTCACTCCAAGTGCTCCATCACTGCTCCGTAGAGATCTGCCCCGTTCCCTTCAGGAGTTTTACCCTTCTGGCTGCTCCTCCTTTCCACCCCACACTCGTGACCCCAAACGTTGACCCTCTGGGAAGAGCCACAATCTCAAGAGATTTGATCCCAGTAAACAGAGGTCCTCACTTGGAGGGCAGAGCGCTCTCTTTCATTTCCTCCACGCTTGTCTGTGGACACCGCACAACTTCAACGTTTTCTCTCTAGTGGTCCTTGCCTCCCTTCTCCACCTTTTAGACTTTTTTTTTAATGTATTTAAAAGTCAAGAAAAAAAAAAGCTTAGATTTTAAAATGTTTTAAAAAGAATTCTGTTTCAGAAACTGTCAAGTGTGTACCATATTTGTATTAAGAGTTGTTGGGGATTTTTGTACAATGAATTTACATTTATTTATGGTGAACTTATATTTACGCTCGTGATCAAAAGATGTTAAATTCTTAAATCATATTTGCTATGCAGCTGAAGATGATATTTTGGTTTGTATTTTGGGGGTACCTGTGTTTAGTTGATAAACATTTTCATCTCCATTAAAACCGCTTCCAAACTCGTCAAGCCAGCATCTCTGTCCTGATTCCTTGGCCACCCTGATCTAGAGAAACTTAGGTCTAGAGAAACAACCTGAAAGAAAAAATAGAAGAAAATTAAAATATAGCACATATATTCACTCTAAATTAATGAGTCATTTTGTTTTCTCATCAAAGGAATAGACCTTTAAAAAATAAAACTGTCTTGGGGTCTGGGGATTGTTCAGTAGTTAAAGCATTTGCCGAGTCAAGTATGAACACTCGAGTTAGGATCCCTAGAAACCCACAGAAATGCCAGGTTGGGGGAGCTTATCATCCATAATTCTAGCTTCAGAAGGCAAAGCAGCGGACCCCCAGAGTGTGGTAGCTAGCAAGACTAGCCAGATTGCCGAGCTCTGGATTTGATAGACCCTCGCTCAATAAATGAGGCTGAAGAACAATCGGGTGTGATTCTGCTATCAACTTTCAGCCTGTGTATGCATACACTGTTCCACATGAGTGTGTCCAGAAACAATGTATGCATGTTCACGTGCACACCACACACAAAAGTGGAAAAGGAAAAAATAAACAATGGTTTTGTACTAGGCGAGGTAGAGGATTCCTGCTCTTGCGAATGATTCAGTCTCTTTGCAGCTGTAGTTTTGAGGGGGAAAACTGGAAACTAATATTCAGTGCAGCTTAATGTATATAGGTGTGCTAAATCTAGCCATTCTTTTAAGCATCTTCCATCACTGTATAGTGCACACTTTACAAGCATGTGTATAGAGTGCTAGAGACTGTGTTTATTTTCACCTCGATACCAAGTATCAATGCTGGAATTTGAAGAGAGTTCAAAACCTGGATGGATCCTCAGACCAGATCCCCCAAACTAGATTTGGAAGTTTGGTCAGTGGACTGTCAGGAACTCTAGGGCAGTATGATTGACCAATCTAGTATCATAGGGAGCCCAGCATTGTGGTTACAAAGTCCCCAGACTCAAGCAGGACTAATGCCTGGAAAGGCATTGCTTTCATCAAGAATATATTGATTGTGTAGCAATTAGAAGGATGTGCTTTAAACCAGCACCACGGACTCAGGGTGTCAGTTTCACAGAGCCTCAGATTTCTTAATGACCATCTTCAACTGTATGCCAGAACCATCAGTGGTCACCTTGTGCCTGGGCCAACCTTCAAGCTTCAAGAACCTGGGTGTTCTTATCTATCTAGACTCCCTTCCAGCCCAGCTCCAGAAGACTTCCCAGCAGAAGTTTCCCTGGCAATGACAGAAATTGATAAAGGAATACTTTAAGCCCAAACAAAAGCCTCTTATCTCAAAGTTCACATAAGTACAAGACAATATTACGACTCATTCAGAACCACATTCAGAATATTATAGGGTACAAAGGGGTGTACAAAGCAATTTCAACCCTAGTCTGAGGTCTAAAGGAGGGGGAAAAATTGATAATGACTCAGCTAAAGTTATCAAGGGCTACAGATTACAGAATGATAGGAAATTCTGATATCAAAGCCTACAATGTGGGAGTGTGAGATAAAAGGATACAGATGTAGGCAATTAGCAGTAAGCTGTTATCAGCTTGGAACAATTCTCATGAAATGGTAACCACAAAGCAAAAATGCGTACCAGAAACAGAAGAAAAAAACCAAAAGAATTCAAAGCTACCAAATGCATCTAACCACAAAAGAAAAAGAGAAATAAATAATTTACAAAAGAACCAGAAAACAGTTAACAAATTTTAGTAGGGAATACTTACCCTAACAATAATTGTCTTGATTATACATGGATTAAATTTCCCCAATAAAAATCCAATGAATGAATGGAATCTTGTTTTATTTTATTTTTTTGTTTTTGAGACAGGGCCCTACTGTGTTTTCCTAGCTGGACTTGAACTCGAAGAGATCTGGCTGCCTCTGCCTCTACAGAGCTGGTATTAAAGGCAGGCATGCACCACATGACCAGCCCAAAGATGTATATGTACAAGAGACTCATTCTGCTCTTAAAGACATATAGTCACAAAGTGTGGAGAAATATGGCTCAAAAATGGGAGCCAGGGAGACCAGGGTAGCTGTGTATGACAAAATAACTTCACACTATTCGAAGAGATGCCTATTGACATACAATAATGAAGGAGCTAGCAAGTCAGGAGGATATGCCAATTGTAAATATGTATTCATCTAACCTAGCAGCAATAAATATAGAAGACAAATATTAAAGGATCTGAGGAAGGAAGAGATAACACTGTGGTATTTGTAAAGGTTTGCAATAACCCACTTTTAACGTTTAGATCCACAAAGAAAATGAAGAGGGAAAGACGGGAATTAGGCAATGCTTAAAAAGCACCCAGCAAATGTTAAGTGTGCTTAGCTGAGAAAAGTCAACACTGAACAGTAATGCAAATCCCTCCCTGAACACAACTTTTCAAAATTCTTGCAGCCTTAGCTAAGCAGGAATTCATGGGGTTCCAGAGTGTCCCAATGGCTGAGTGTGAGTATGCAAATAAGGTGAAAAAATCAACCAATCAAGAAAGAGCTGCCAAACCTGTAGGGGAGGTGCTGAATGTGACTAAAAGGTCTCTGCAGAGGTAATGGGGGGGGGATGGTAAGAAAGACTTGGTCTGGTCAGTTGTCACCACTCCCTTTGCAGGCTAGCTGCTGCTTCCCTGGTAGGGTGGGAGTAAGGAAGTGGGAGTGGAGGGTCTTTTTCTTTTTGCTGTAGAATCTGCTCTCTGTAGCTCTTTTGCCCTCTGGACGTGAGCCTGCTGACCATCACAAAGCTGGGGAGTGGGGATCACCAACTCCAAACAGATATATATACAATGGGGCTGTAGCTCCGTTGTAGGATGCTCACCTAGTGCACATGAAGCCCCCAAGGTTGAACCCCAACACTCAACCAAACCTGTAATCCTCATCATGGAAAATGGAGGAAGGGGTCAGGAGGATCAGAATTCCAAATCATCCTTGACCTTAAAGAGTTTGAAAGAAACAACTTTCACCTGTGAACACGTCCTGGGTCGTGCTAACAAGACGCTCTGGGTAAGCCTGCAACCACAGCACTGACTTAAACCTCAAACCCCAAAACACTTTTGCCCACAGACAGCACACAGCTCTAATTTACTAAGAGACATGGTCATAACTGTGCCTCTCTGTCTTTTGAGGGGTGGGGGTCAGGAGTGAAAAACAGAAAGATTTAGTATGTTGTGGATCTGCTCAAACATCGAACATTTAGAGAAACATCAGATCTCACCCTCTAACAACTTCCGGATGCTAAACGCTATTGCTGACAAAATGTTAACGGGATCAAATTTAGACAAGACAGAACATGCACTGGAAGAATTAAGTGAAGCGGAATGCCCTACAGAGAAGAGTGTGGTCTTGAGAGAAAGTGAGATGTTGGGTGCTGGTTATTTAGTATAGCTTTCACTTTCTGTTGATAGCACAAAACCCAAGGGCATCTAAATGTATCAAATTTACTTTGAAGGGATTTAAACAATTTTTATATATACATTTTAGAAAACAACTTCTCCTAGGTGAAAGCAAGTATGAAGTTTGCAGAAAAAGTGTGGATGCGGGGATATTCTATGTGGAAATGAAATAATAAACAGATAAAGACAGTGAAATAAAAATGTTTTACACAACTAAGATTCCCCTTCAGGGCTTGCTGGCATACATTGTTGCCTTAGCGTCTTGTAAGCCAACCCTTGTACCACTGAAAGGCATTGAGAAAAATATTGAGCCCAAAGCTGCCTCCCAGAATACGTTATAATGTCTGACCCAGAAATAGCCATTTGAAAGAATGAATCAAGAAACATCTTAAGAAGTACTGAAAATTACATGGGCTTGTTATGTAATGCAATAGACATATTTTGTCATGCTTCTGTGGCAGCAATGGCTACATATGACCATGTCACTTCAGTCCAGTGTCACATGTGTGGCTGACCTGTGAGGCTGAGCCTCATCTTAAATTCCTACAGGAAGTGCTTCCTTATCAGAGCAGAGTTTCCTGGAACTGAAACTAATTCTTTTTAACGTCTTCCAAGGGCTGCAGTGACGCTAAGTTGCCCATAGACAATTTTAAAATATGAATTATGAGAATATAATAGGAGCTAGGGAGATGCCTCAATGGTTAAGAGACCTTGCTGTTCCTTCAACAGACCCAAGTTCAGTTTGCAGCGCCCACCTCAAATGACTCTCAACCTCCCCTAACTCCGGCTCCAGGGGATCTGACACACTCTTCTGGTCTCGAAAGTCACACTCACATGCACAAATGTACATACATATATACTCACACTTAGATATGCAAACACACATACATGTCATAGAATAAATCTTTTAAAAACCATTACAAATGCTAAAATTAAGAAAGAAAACAGAGTACATGCATAGAAGAATATAAAATACATATTTTAAATCCTGCAACTCGGAAATATCTAAGAACTATTGCATTTAATTAACTTGGGAGTTTTCACCTACTTTGTCATATTAAAATCATGATTTTTATGTCTGCTTTATTTAGTATCATAAAGTGTCAAGTCTGGATGACAGCATGTTTTATAAGTTTATTAGTTATATGGAACATTTAATTGCTTAGAAACATATGGTATGTGCTACCTTTGCTCCAGACGCCGCCACATTAAATAGAGTAGAGCCTATGATGGGAAAGACATGAAGACATTCAACTTGATCCGCGTAGGAGGCAACTAACCAACTCCCACAGCCAGCCCCCACTCTTCCATGTGGTTTGATTTATTCTGGTTTCCCCACCCAGGCTCCCTTTTGTGGGATTCCCACTGGGTCCCAGATGCTCTGCTGTCTAGCTGGCCCAGGCTTCCTGCAGACTAGGAGGAGGGGAGGGCTTCCCTGGGAAAAACCCACTGCAGAGTGCTTTCAGAGCAAAAAACCCAGGCAGCCCATGAACTCCACCCTCATTAGTCTGAATAAGACCCAGGCGTTTCTGCCTCCTGGGGTTTGCGAAGAACAGGAAAAGGAGAAATCAAAGAGAGCCAGTTGTGTGGGTCTTAAAACACTTTCTGGCAGGGAGCCAAGAGCCTGGGAGCACTCAAGAAAGTGAGCCAGTTCAGTGATGTGCTAGGGATGACAACGTAGCCCAGAGAGCAGCCACCACTCTCCACCGTATGTTCTCATCCACTCCCCTCCCTTCAGTGCCGATACCACCACTCCATTTTTGTGGAGGCTCAAAAATGTGAGACTGTCTCTACCTTGACCAAAGGTCAGAGAGTCAGAACTTCTATTCCTTCAAAGTTTCTGTGTTTCTACCTCAAACAAAGGTCCCACCTAGCTCTGCTCTCCCAAGGTTATGGTCACCAGGTGTGGCTAATAGCCAGACCTTGTATTTCAGGAATAGAGAAGTAGATCTGATTCTACCTCAAACAAAAGTCTTAAGATCCAACTTACAATTGGATCCTTTGAACAATCCTTAAGGAGGTAACAATGGATTCCACCCACGGAGCGGTTTGCCTACAGGATGTTTTGGTCCTATAGGGTGTGAGCGTGACTTGTTTTGTTCTAGCAACAGAATGGTAACTAAGAATGTAGCCCACAGCCTTCAGCTGGTCTCTTCATTTCCTTATATCATGTTAATGCAGTTTTTTTGTTTTTTGTTTTGGGTTGTTTTTTTTTTTTTTTCTATCTTACTCCTACCTTTTGGAGTCAGGGTATTTTAAGCAATGGAAATTAACGTGGATGACTTCAGTGCTCTCTGGAACTCCCTCCTGGTACTATCCTATGCTTCTGTTTGTTATTTTCACTCCTGTCTTCATACCCTTTACCAGCTTTTCTAATCCCCGTACCCCTATGCTGGTAAGTGGTATTTTTGTCACAGCTAGTCTCTGACACATTTTATACGCAATGGCCCAAACTCAAAACACAACAGAAGTTCAGCAAGCTCACCACTGGCCTTTCTCGGTTCTTGCTATGGCGCAAGATTCCTCCTTCCTCCCTGGACCCTCATACCTACCCCAGTCTACCAGAAACGTCACTTCACTCCTCCTAGTTTAGAGAGACTGAGATTTTTCTGTCATCCATTAATAACTTCCCTTTCTTCTACTGCTCCAGGGGAGCAGCGTCTCCAAGCTCTCTATCCTTGGCCTTAGCCAGTGTGAATTTTCAACCATTTAATAAATACAGATCCCAAAAGTGTCGTGTACCTCTGTCCTCACCACCATCATCATGCCCATGGCTTGGACACTGGGTAACATAGCATAAATGTTCCTCTTTTGTCTGATGAATCAGTGTCCCTTAGCCCTGCTCCATCAATCAAAAGTTTGCCTTGTACTTGATATCAACAGGGAACCTGCCTAGAAAGGCAGTAGGCATGATAGG
Source organism: Microtus oregoni (assembly GCF_018167655.1). Taxonomy (NCBI): domain Eukaryota; kingdom Metazoa; phylum Chordata; class Mammalia; order Rodentia; family Cricetidae; genus Microtus; species Microtus oregoni. Next base: position 2,896,397 of record NW_024543086.1, read on the forward strand.
GAAGAGTAGAGAGGGTGATCTGGTACATACTGTGGGATGCAGAAAGCAGTCTGAGAGGAGGAAGATGGAGGCAGGATGGACAGATATAAACAAGAAAGGAAATGATGCAGGCATGGCATCATATGCCTTTAATCTCAGCATTTGGGGGGCGGAGGCAAGTTATCTACACAGTTAAGTTATAGGCCAGCCAGGGCTTTAGAGTGAGACCCTGCCTCATAGATAGATAGATAGATAGATAGATAGATAGATAGATAGATAGATACATACATACATACATACATACATACATAGATGATAGATAGATAGATAGATAGATAGATAATAGATGTACAGATGATAGATTGATGATAGATGGCAGATTGATGATAGAGGATAGATAGGTAGGTAGGTAGGTAGGTAGATAGATAGATGATACATAGGTAAATACATAGATACATGATAGATAGGCAGATAGAGAGATAGATGGATAATAGAAGGATAGATGATAGATTGATGAAGATAGTTACAAAGATACATAGATGATACATAGGTAGATACGTAGATACATGATAGATAGGCAGGCTGATAGATAGATAGATAGATAGATAGATAGATAGATGATAGATAGATATATAAATAGATAGATAAATAAATGAAGAAAAATGGAACAGAAGGGTTGAAAATGAGGTTTGCTGATGGTCATATTTCTTTCTCTTGGGGATACTTTTCAGCCAAGAACACAAGCAATAGAGAGCAACACGCTAGGTTGCCAGAAATTAGTAAGATTTTTAAATTAGAAAACATTTTTATACAATATATTTTGATCATGTTTTTCTCCCTCCCTCAATTCCTCCCTACTTACCCAACTTTATGTTTTTTTCTACAACTACAACTAAAACCAAAAATCAAAACAAGAAACAATAAAAATATCAAAACAAAACAGAATTCATTTTGTGTTGGAAAAGTACTCCTGGAATGAGACCTGCTTTGGAAAGTGGTTGCTATACTCAGTGGCATTTCGTTTGAAAAATTGATTTCTCTTGCCAAAGGGTATCTTACAAATAGTTTCTAGCTTAGAGGTGAAATCCCATGTCCACTTCCCCACTCAGTCCTGGGACCCCACCTGACTTGAACTTGTATGAGCTGTCACAGTCTCTCTGCGCATGTCAGTCCTACTGTGTCTTGAAGACACTCTTTTCTTGCTGTCAACTGTTGTGTGGTATTTATACATTGTGCGAGGGTGTTTTGTGCTGTGATTGGTGTAATTAAGAACTGAACAGCCTATAGCTAAGCAGGAGGTATAAGAGGGACATCTGGGTGGGGTGGGAAGTCTTTCTGGGTATGTGTTGGTTTTATTGGTTAATGAATAAAGAAGCTGCTTTTGGTCAATGGCATTAACAAAATATAGTCAGGCTGGAAGATAGATAGATAGATAGATAGATAGATAGATAGATAGATAGATAAAGAGAGTAGGTGAAGTCAAGGAGAGGCCATGGAGCCCTGTTGGAGACAGAAGCTAGATGCCAGACAGAACTTTACCTGGTAAGCCACAGCCATGTGGCGATACACAGATTAATAGAAATGGGTTAACCAAAGATATAAGAGTTAGCTAGCAATATACTTAAGTGATCGGCCAAGCAGTAATTTAAATAATATAGTTTCTGAGTGGTTTTTTTTGAGTCTGAGCAGCCAAGAACAAACAAGAGACCTCCTACAGCAAATTGGAGCATGGTCGACTATATCCACGTACAACTTGAGAAAGCTTAAGAAAGCTTAAAAAGGAATTCTAGACACTGTGTTATGTTTGGTAGCATCCATGGGCCCTCTTTGGCAAATGACTGAACATGATGTGGCCATTCCTGGCACTGGAGGTTTTCCTTGGGGGCATAGGATAGTTGGATCATTGTTTCCTCAACTGTATGGTGGTACCAACCACTTTACAAATTCCTTTTATAGATTTCTGTATTTGAGGAAATTTCTACTCTAGTGGGTTTTCATGGTTTGTTTGTTTTTAAAAAAGCCTTCAGTGCTAGCTGTCCCTCCCCATATTCTCCTCCTTTACCTGGCTCTCCAATCCCCTCCTCATTTAACCCTCCTCCATTTCAGTTTCTCCTTCATCATCTCTCCGTCACACTGCATTCTCTTTCTCCTTCCTTGGGAGAATCCTTCCTTCCTCCTGATCTCTTACAAGGATCTATATAGCCCTCTGTGGCTTTTGGGTTGTAGCACACATATGGAAAACTTAAAAAGATAACCTGAGAAAAACATAATTAGCAACTTCTTGATCCTGATAAGCATCCATTTCCTTAGCAACAAAGAATGGTAAAGTGGTGACGCCTACCTGTGTGTTGTTACAAGACTTCAATGGCACAGATGTGGTAGCGAGTCAGCCTCCTGAAGTCCCTTCTTCTCTTTGCAGCCAGGTCTTAGCGGTCCGTCTCCTTCTCTACCGCCAGAGTTTCCACTAAGGACAGCACTGGGAAGGTTCAAGTTCATCTCAAAGCTCTCACTCTAGACTTTAATCAATCGGAAACTTTCCCAACAAATGCAAAGGCCTGTCAAAAAAAGAAACCAGTTGGATGGCTAGAAAGATTGCTCACCAGTTAAGGGCACTAGCTGTTCTTCCAGAGGACCTGGGTTCAATTCCCAATACCCACATAGTGGCTCACAACTGTCTGTAACTCCAGGATCCAAAACCCTTGTACAGACACATATGCAGGTAAAACACCAATGCATGAAAATGAAAGGAAGAAGGAAGGAAGGAAGGAAGGAAGGAAGGAAGTTGGAGAGGAAAATGGCTGACCACAGGAGACAACCTCAGAAAAGGCTATTCCAAGAAGTAGAAGATAGAGGGGATGTTTCCCCATCCCAGACTCTTTAGCATACTCTCCGGCTCCCAAAAAGAGCCTACAATTTCTTAGAATCTAGGGCCACAATTCCCTCGTTGGACCTCTTGTGTGTACATTTCTCTGACCCACAGGTAAGGAAGGCCTTTATTGCCTGAGATGATTTGTTAAGAAAAATGGACTCACTTGTGACCTGGGGTATTTCCCAAACCCCAACTCAACCCAGGCCTGGCTTTCCCACACTTTGTCTTCCAGAGGAGGGTGTGCAGGCAAAGCAGTCAACAGCACTGGGGGACAGGAGTCTCTACTCCTACTTCCTTATCTCAGGCTTCATTTTCTTCTCCTCCCAAAGGAGACCAGAACACAGACGCTTTCATCGGATCTCTCCCAGTCCAAGATTTCCCAAGTGGAGACCGTGTGTGCTCTCGGGGTACAGTAAGGAGTCCTGGAGGAAATCTCTCTCCTCAGGAGGCCCTGAACAAGCCTCCAAGATATGTGAACATTCAGGCATAGGAAGCCTGCATCTTCTTTAGACGGTCATAGACAGCCTTGGGTTCTCTGAGGGAATGCATAGAGAGTTTAGAAAACTCAAGGAAACAGCATTCGCCTAGTCCCGGGGGATATGACAGATGGTACAACATTATACTAATCCTGCAGCTGATTTATCAGGTTACTTGGAACAAAGTTCCTTGAAGCAACACAAACTTACAATCTTGTGGAGAACAAAAAAAGAACCCCCACTGTCTGGCATGGCCACTGCCTGCTTTCCTCCAGACACACCAGGGCAAAAATCTGTGCCTGGTTTATTCTTGCTCACAGAGGCTACATGGCCATGGCCATATTGCTTTAGTGTAGGTTTCCATCTTCCCTTCCCTGACCCTGACCCTTCTGCTCCTTCTTTTTAGGACCCCTGGGATTATACTGGGGCCATCTAGAGAACCCAGGCTACTGGCCCATCTCAAGATATTCAATGTAAGTCTCCCCAACATGGCTGCTCAAGCAGACCTGAACAGGATGACACTGACTGACATGCCAACCAACCAACCAACATGCCAACCAACATGCCAACGTGGGAGGGGGAAGCTCACAGTGCTTCAACCCTAGACAACGAACTACATGCAGCTCAGAAATGCTGAGAACCGATGAAATAGTCTTCCGCAGAGAAGAGAATACCAATTGGTTACCCAAATGGTCATCCCTGAAACCACATACATGCAAGTAACATTAAACAGGCTGAAAAGGTTGTATTTATATGTTTAGGGGATGCATAAAAACACACACAAATATATATGTAACATACACATATAACAACTTTTTAAAAAGAGGCCATGAGAGATGGGATGTGATGGTACATGCCTTTAATCCCAGTACTAGGGAAGCAGAGACAGGTAGATTACTGAGTTGGAGGCCAATCTTGTCTACAGGAGTGTTCCAGGACAGTCAAAGCTCCACAGAGAGACCCGTCTTGGGAGAGGGGAAAAGGGGAGAAAATTTAAAAGAGAACTGAGTGGGGAGGGGATAACATGGAGGGTTGAGAGGGAGAAAAAGGGAAAGAGGAAGTAATTTAATTATAATACAATATCAAATAATAAAATATGTATTTTAAAGATAGTCAACATAACCAATCTTTTTCACAGAGGAAGGTAACAGGTCCCAGCAATTAAGATTTGGACATGGGGGAGGGGAATGTTAGCATTCTGTTGAATGACAATCCCTTTGGCAAGAATCCACTTTTTAGATAGCCATAGTTTCCAACCTAGCAATTCCACTTCTATAATTTATTCCACAGTTATAACTATAGCCACATATAAAGATTAACTACCTGGAGGCTGCAGAGATGGCTCAGTGCATACAGTACTTGATGAGCAACCATGAAATCAGATCCTTAGTACATATATATATATATATATATATATATATATATATATATATATATATACACACACACACACACACACACACACACACATATCTATATAGTGTGTGTGTGTGTGTGTGTGTGTTTATGGCAGTCATGTGAAGGCTAGGGCAGGGATTCCTGGCTCAAGCTGGCTAGCTTGTCCCGGAGGACCAGTCTTCTATCGACTCAGCCTTACATATTTCTCCTCTCCCAGCACCTTCCTGTCAATGGAAGAGAATAGTTGACATTCAGTGGTAGAGCTCTGTGGTCACACATTACTGCAAGGACCACTCAGGGCCATCAGTGACTAGGTCTGGTGTCTTAGACAAGAATATTACCTTCAGGAAACCCAAACTGGAAAATGATGAAACTATAACTTACTTATAACGTCCATGTAATGGCTAAAATTGTACCAGTACCAGAATGATAGAGCTCAGTTGTTATTATTAATAGCATCTGTTCAGAGAAGTTACATGATCCAGAAATGGTCCTTGAACACACACCTCTTACTGAGTGTTAATGCAGGGATGAGTTCCCCAGGAGCCTCTCTGTAGTGTGAGAGAAAACCTCAAAAGTTGTTACTACACAAAAATAAGTCCAAATACTTTGTATGTCCAGGATGTGGGTGATTTTAAAAGAATTCACAGCTGGGCAGTGGTGGCACACTCCTTTAATCCCAGCATTAGGGAGGAGAGGATCTCTGAGTTCAAGGCCAACCTGGTCTACAGAGCAAGTTCCAGGGCAGCCAGAGCTACACAGAGAAACCCTGTCTTGAAGAATAAAAATAAAAATAAAAACAAACAATATTATGTTCCTTGTAATCTTGGCACTTAGGAGTTGGAGGCAGGAGGATCAGGAATTCAAGGAATTCAACTCAGCTACTTAGTGAGGCCAAAGCCAGCGAGCAAAATGATACCGTGCCTCAAACCAACAAATGACAGAAGTCAAATGTTCTTTGTGAGGTCATGTAAGGACTGGCAGGGAATTTTCCCTGCTTAGTAGCTACAGTCTACGCTCGAGAAAACCCACGGAGCCTTACACTCACCACCTGTCACTGCTGTCTGGTGGGCTGCTTCCATAACGCACATTTAGAAGTGTAAGATCCATTTCCCTTTGTCCAAAAGACAAAGAGATTGAATGAGCTCGTGTCCCCCAATGGGCAAAGTAACCTTCTGGGGCAGCTATGGCGACTTCCATCTGTCTTACAGAGATCTGAGGGCTCCACAATGCTAGACATTAAGAGGGTGACCTTTCCCCAGATGAAGAGCGTTTTTCTCTGGCTCTTCCAGGATTTAGGTCCAACCTCTCTATAGAACAGGTAGTCTGGGAGTGGCAGGCAGCAGACACAGAAGCACTAAGATTTAATGGGACAGTAGCAAATAAACGGTTACATTCGTTGAAGAGCAAAATGTAGATGATTATCACTAGCTGAGCTTAAAAATGGGCTGGAGGGCGGGGAAAGTGTGGTTTCTGATTGGTCTACAGCCTTGGCCTGTAGCCAACCCTGAGGTGGGAGGCTCTGTGCCACTGCCCTTGTGGGGCAACTCTGTGGTCCTGGCATCCCCCAGCGGATGGGAGGAGGCAGATCCTGTACCTTAAAGGAGATGTTTACCCCACCGTCTCAGGTGACGAGCCCTGAAGAAACCTCAGCCCACGCTCTGGATTCCTGTGGGGTCTCTCAGGCCGTTCAGGCACGCAAACCTGAATTTCCGGTGTGATGATGGGAGCAGAAAGTTGCTCAGCTGCCATTCAGCCTGGAGCTATTCCCATCTGCCCCACGCTGTCCCTCCCCTGGAAACATGGCAGGCAGAAGCCTGGAGAAGGGTGCTTAGGGATCTCAGCAATCAGATCTCAGGTTAAGTGCGGCTTTCCTGGAGGGCTGCATTCAGCCCCTCCCGAGCCATATCTTACTTTGTGTCCCATTGTTACATTTTGCTTTGTTTTCAATCAGCTTTTCTGTTTTTGTGTGGCATTTCTACCCCTTCTAGAATATAAAATCCATGAGAGCGAGGACCGTCTCTGTCGTGACATGAACTGTCTGTCCCAGGTCGCTAGAAAAGGACCCATAATGCACCGAGTGACTGCTTACTAGTTAGCTAATGTTACTTTGCAAGTCCTGGCAAGCTTCAGAAGTAGGCACTATGATTACCTTCATGTCACAAATGAGAAACACAGGCTAAAAGGAATTAAGTGACTGAATCAGAGTCGGGCAATCAGGTAGAGCCATGGGCTGAGTTTGACGCTGAGACCTCTGGTTCAAAGAGCTAATATCTTTGTATTATGCCATCTCTCCTACCCCTGTTCCTCCCCCTCCTCCTCAAATATCTCAAGTCTCATACACTGACAACTTCATTATAGATTCCTAAGAACTTAGAAGATGGGTGGAGAAAAGAGATACAGTTGAGAAAAATGCATAGGTGAATTCCCATCTGAGGCTCTGGCCACAGAACCGGCCTCCCCAGACCTCCCCCCATGGATTCTGGCGTCCCTGCAGCAAGGCTCTACTGGGCCTTGCAACCAAACAGCAGCCCTGGTCTCCAGTGCCACACACAGACATGCAGATTCACTACATCTTCTGCCAACTCCAGGAGGCGTGGTGACCATTAACTTCTTACGTGGTGCCAGGTGCTGTTTTACATATTTCATTTCTCTTGTTTCACCTGCACACGAGCCTTACTAAGTGCCTGCCGTATCATCTGTATGCATGCATATATATATATATATATATGATGAGCAAACGGAGGCTCAGGGACGGTAAGGAAACAGCTCACGGGTACCTGGCTGGAGAAACTGGATGAAGAACAAGAGGGCAAGCGGCTGAGTCCAGCTTGTAACCCTCTAGCCCACTGACGGCTCAGCGAAGAATTTGGGATTTTATTTTATTTTACAAGAGTATGCACCACCAGGAGGCTCGATGGCTTAGGGAAATGCATGTGACGTTCCTGGACGTGAATGGCCTTACATACAGAAAGGGACAGGGATCAGCTTCCTCTCAAACAGGCTGTTACTACTACGCGGTCACGGGGTGGAATTTCACGACCAATTGGATTTGATATAATTAAGTGAAATTAACCAGGATTTTTATAGCAAGCCAGTTCAGTGCCTTTAACGCATCAGTGTGCACTGGGCCTAAGACGCGGGAGGAGGGTGTAACATTCTTCAAGCTTTACTGGACACAGAATGATGCTCTGTTCCTGTTTGTGAGGTTCAGACGGGAAAGGTGCATTCAAGACCCTTGGCTCAGTTGTCTCACAACCACGAAGTCCTGGCTTCTACCCCCAGCAACAATTGCTAAAATTCATTCCCTTGCGGAGATGAAAATATCTGCCCTCTCTTATGGTCCCCACAACAAAGCAAGGTGCAGTTCAACGTTCACCCTAGGGAAACAATCATGAGTTTATTAGGGTTACTTACAGAGTGATGGTATGTTCGAAGGCCTGTACCTGGCACAGACGGTGAGTCCTCACGGCTGTGAAAATGGAGTCCCCTCCTCTTCATCCTTCCCCCACCTATATCTTCCAGCCTTCCCAGAGATCACAAGGCCACTACAGTGGGGCAGAATTGCATACACCTGGTTGGGAGGGCTGGCTGGATACTCAGGTGAGGGCCCCTTGGGCCTTCCAAGGCCTCTTTTCAGCAAGGAACATCAACCGTCAGCATTCCCAGCTGTGAGGTTCTCTGGCAAGCAGGCACAACCAAACTCCTGAAGGTGTTCAGTTGGGGAGATAGTCCTGTATCACATAAACAATCATAAATTGGGCATGACAGCACTCGGGGGGCAAAGGTTGGAGGACTGGAAGTTCAGTGTCCTTCTTGACTACTGAACGAGTTCAACACTAGCCTTGGCTACATAAGATCCTTGTCTTCCCCACCCCACCCCCTGAGAAGCGATAGTTTTCTCTGTTTTTACCTGCTGGGATTAGGGGAATTGGTAGACACTCGTGGTCACCTTCAAGCCTATTAGAGCCCTCTGGTGCTTTTAGGATGGAGGGGAGGAAGGGAAACTCATGGGCCGAGCAGCTACTGATGCTTGTACTTGTGATTTTGGCTACCTTTAATTATTGCTCGAGAGTCTCAAGCCAGATTTTTTATTATTTTTTTTAATATTTATTTATTATGTATACAATATTCTGTCTTTGTGTATGTCTGCAAGCCAGAAGAGGGCACCTCAATAGAGATGGTTGTGAGCCACCATGTGGTTGCTGGGAATTGAACTCAGGACCTTTGGAAGTGCAGGCAATGCTCTTAATCACTGAGCCATCTCTCCAGCTCCTCAAGCCAGATTTTGAGTCAGGTTTTAACAGTCAGAACTCTCTGTGATGTTTCAGAGGAAGATACTGCCTTTGGCATGCAATGAGCATCTCAGCTTGGCATCTGATAGCTGTAGCTTTGGAAGCATGAGCATGGTGTCCAATTGCTTTATACCTCAGTTTCCCCATTTGCTAGGTTGAAAATGAGACACCAACCTCATAAGGGCTGCTGTTATTAGTACAGGGGCAACATAAAAAAATCTACATGTCATTGCTACTCAATAAAAGACAATTTTATGATAATTAAAATTATTATTAAATCATCACCTCCCTTCTCACTGTACAGATAAAACAGTCAGAACCTGGAGAAATTCTCCAGTCTCTTATTTCTCAGCCAAGGTTGTTTGGGTTTTGTATTCTGTAAGATGCAAACCTGAGTTTTTGTTATGAGTGGCTGAGTTGAGAGTCACACATGGTCACAAGATGACTCTCCCTTAGAATTCCTCAAGTGGCTTTTCCTGTGCCAGGACTCACCTCATGTGCCACTCTGGAATTCGCAGGAATTCTCCTTTGGGATTCAAACCCAAGCCCTCATACAGGAGTGTTCAGACCTACTTAGTAACACATACTGGTGTCCCAAGGCCCTGACAACTGGACCTGGAGAACCAAGAAGGTTCAGAGCCTAGAACTACATTTTCATAAGCCTTTCCATGCAGGGAGGCCCTTGACAGTTCTTCCGAACCCTAATCTGGCCTTGAGAGGGTGTCCCACAATAGCAGTGGCCCCTGGTGGATGCCCAGCAGAGCACACAAGCCCAGGCACGTCAATCAGGGAGCTTCCAGCATCCCCGTCCTAGCATGGATAGGGCGTTCAGTCACTGATGGGGGACAGACAGTGGAGAAACAACAAAGTGGACGAGGCTTCAGGGTCATTCACTGAAGCAACAGAAGAGGCTGATTTTGAAGGTTTGTTTGTTATCTGTCCACATAACTTTCTACTTAAGGGGGAAAGGGTTTGCCATCTACTCTGCTTTCAATAAAAAGAAAACAGTGGGGGAAGCTTTTATTCTTTCATCTTTAATGTACGTATATGGGAAACCAAGACCCAATGGGAAGAAATTGCCTTAAGTCCCAAGTATTAGTGGCAGAATGGGGAGAATTCATGTCCCCTGATATCATTTATATCTACCGCTCAGACGGCAGCGACTGCAATGAGCTGATTAAAAACATGGCTGGAAAATAAAGCCAATAACGGTGGGAAAATAATAACCAAGATCAAATTTACAGCTGCTGGAACTTAGTTTCTTAGTTTTTGGCTCTTATCTTCTTGAGAAAGTGGTTGAGCCTCCTTTCTGTGCAGCTAATAAATTATTTTGCTTTGTTTTTTTTTTTTTTTGGTTTTTTGGTTTTTTTGTTTTGACAAAAACGGGAGGGAGCAGAGCCTGGGTTAAGCTTGCTGCTCTTTTTTTGTCAAGCTGGTTTTCCACTGTGGAGTTACTCAGAGCTCTCTGGGTCCCATATGACAGGTACTGCAGGTCCAAACAGGAGGTGGGAGCGCTCCAACCAATTCCCACCATTGCCTGCCCTGAAGTTTCCAATGACTCAGAAGCAAAGGAAAGAGAAAAGACTAAATATAGGTGCCCCAAGAGCCTGCCAAACCTGGTCTTACCTACCTTCTGTCCGTGGCCACTTAAGGAAGTCACGTGACCTCATAGCGTCTCACTACCATCGGCTGGAAAAATGACCTTTCTAATGCCGTGACCCTTTCATACAGCTCCTCATGTTTTGGTGAGCCCCAACCATAAAATTATTTCATTGCTACTTCATAACTATTATTTTGCTACTATTCTTAATTGTAATGTATATATCTCATATGCAGGCTCTCTGATACGCAATCCTCAAGGGGTTTGAAACCTACAGGTTGAAAACCAGGCAGGTAGTGCCAAGCCCAATGCCCTGAGTTCAATCCCTGGAGCCCATGTAATGGATGAAGAGCACCAACTCCTAACCTCCATAAAGTCACATGGCATGAGCTCATCGTGAAGTTTGCATGCAGTGACATTTCCTCAGTGTAAGAACACATAGAGATTAGAGTGATACCCAGAAGAGGCCAGTCACATACGAGTCATGTAACAATAGCCCATGTTGGTGACTGCAATGTATCTGGTTTCCCATAAGACCTGATAGATAATCTTACAACCTTAAGTGCAGCAGACTCCTCACACCCCCACCAAGGCCAAGCAAAGCCTGACTTCTGCCTTCCGCCAGCACGGCCCGGAGTGAGCTCCGCCCTCGACGGTGCTGTCAAAGCCTGCTTTCCGCCTGTAGGCAGACAGAACAGTGGTGTGTTCAGGGTGAGAGGAGTGTCCGAGAAACGTGTTCTGCTGGGTTTCATCACAGCGTCACTGTGCCATTGTGAAAAGTTACTTAACTTCCTGAGCCTCGGTTTTCTCGTTTTAAAACCGGCACTAATAGCAGTGCCCAGTGCATAAACCTGGAACAATTAAATGGCACAATGGAAGTAAAAACTTAACACACTGATTCATCCTTAGGAAATGGCCCCAAAATATTAACTCTTGATTTACCCCAGATTAGCCCTTTGCCTCCAAAAGGAAAGAATACAGGGCAGCAAAAGCGCCTGGGATGGCCTTAGAGTGACTTCAGATAAAGTGTAGATCATGTTACCAGTTACCTATGTGGTGTTGATCATGACCTTGCATTACTCTCTGCCTCAGTTTCTCTATTTGCAAAACTGAGGAGGTGGAATTTGGTGAGCCCTTTCAGGCGCCTAAATAAGGTTAGATGAGAAGACATAGGCTCTCCTACTAGAGTTTCTGTGTGGATCCTACCTCCCCAGCCATCCAGAGTAAAGGACCAGGAAGGGGCTAGCCTCATCAAACCAATGCCTTAATTGAGAGAACTACTGGAAGAGAGAAAAATATCCCAGCCGTATCCATCACTGTGTAACCTGGGTCATTCCACCTCTCTGCACCTCGGTTCCTTCTAAATGGAGCATCGAAGGGTACTCAGCTTGTCATAGCCACATGAGCTAGTGTCAGTCAAGGGCTTAGTCCACAGACAAAGGGTTCAGTAACAGTATTGTCCGTCAATCACTATTGGTTGCTAGGTGCATTGCATGCAGACCCCATTGTTAGACATAGCCCTTCTTATAGCTGGACCACACACACACACACACACACACACACACACACACACACACGAGTCCATTCCAGGCAGTATTTCCAGTGACAATAAGGTTCTTTATGAAAGCAGCAGCCATGCATAGACACACCTGGAAAATTGTAGGCCTGCCTCTGCATACCAATAGTCTGCATTCCCATTGTTCCCACTCGGCCTGAAGGAGGTGGCAGCCCTGGCCCCAAAAACCGGTTTTGCAGAACTGGGGAAGACTGAAGATTATTTCTTACCCAAGATAGAAGGTGAGAAGAAGGGACCCTCCCATATCTCATGTAGTGCTATGGAACCTAGCGCTGTAGGGTACTATGCATTGGACTGAAGACTACACTTCAGGGATGTATCCAAGACGGACTTCCATTTCCTTAGCTGGAAAATGGAGTGAACCCCAGAACCCTCTTCCCCAGGTCACTGCAAAGACGGAAGGAGCACACACATGGCTCAGAGCAAGCCTACAATGAGCATCGATTGCACCCTTGTCTCTATTCCTCCTGGGGTGTTATTTGACCACATGACACTGGGAACACCCCAACAAAGGACGCTTGGAGATGTCCTTTCACGGCAACATCTGTAGAGTAGTAGAGGTGGTCTGGGGTACCAATCTGGAAAGCTGGCTTCCTCCCTGGCTTTACCTCTCCCTGCTCTTCCACCGGACACTTCAGTCTATGGCCCAGAGTTTTCTCATCTGTAACAGCCCCGTTCAACGGAAACCCAATGTAAACCACCAAAGCAACTTTAAACAGTTGTAGGCCTCATTTTCTTTTTACAAAACATCCAAAGAAATAGGGCAAGAGGAAAATGAATTGAATACTCATTTCTCTCATTTCCATCTATCCCTCCATGTTATCATTTCATTTTCTCCTTGAAATCTTGGTGGTTCTTAATTACAAGGTGATTTTTGGCAGTTTATCTGGGGATGTTCGGGGTTATCAAAACCCAGGGCAGGAGGTAGAGACATGGGGGTGAGCTTGGTTACCTGACAGTAGAGGCCAGACCTTGCTAAACAACTTACAATGCATGGGAAAGACCACTACATCAGAGGATGGTCTGGTCCAAAAGCTGGCCAGAAGCTGGTTGATGCTTGCAACAAATCTCTGTTTAGATTGGCTGCTTGTCAAGGGCTCATTAGGTACACGTGACCAGTGGCTGCCATATCCATTTGTGCACATCTTTAGTATCGATACTGGGACACGGGCTTTAAAAAGTCAAGGATTTAGAAGATATGTAGTCTTAACAAATTAGTTTTGTGCTCATCCTTAAATAGCTGACCAAAAGATTTATGGCTGGTCCACCATGGCTGCCTAAGAACAGAGCCCATCTGTCTTTAGCTGGTTAGACCCTTTCAAAGCACCCACCCGCCCCAGGGAGACCAAGCCTGGGTCAAACAGTGAGCCTTGTTGTTCTTGACGGGGAAGACAATGCTGCAGGCCCTGCTACCTGCCTGACAGAGCCATTGTGGCTCGAGCAGAAAAGGGCTTTGTCAGGATGGCAGCCGAGGAGCCCGCAGTTCAATAGGGCCCTTTATGTGTGCCCTGATAAGATGCCCTGATGCCAGCCTTGAGAGGCCCTGCCCCCTCCTGGAGCAGATGGGAAGCCTGAGGCCCTGAGAGGGTATGGAAGACCCTGCTGAAGGTCTTAGTCCTCTCTACCTTAAAGTGGAACTTAAAATACAAACCTCACCTGTTACTGGGAATCCTTGTTCCAGCACAGGACAGACTCAGTACTGTCCTCCACCTCAGGCAAAAGGACATCTAGCCAGGCCCCTCAACACAGGGGCTCCTCAGATGACAAATCCATATATTTGTATATATATTGTATTATATGTATTAAAGAATATGTATATCTCTCTTTCTTCATATCTGGATACAACTATGGCAAGAATAATTTAAATACTCTTTTGGGACGACTAAGAAAAGTGGCCGGATCTTGTGCTCTTAACATAAACATTTCCCCAACACACATACACACACACACACACACACACACGCCCCAGTGCAGAGTGGCCATATTCATTAGTTTGGTGTTGTGGTAATCTTTCACAATGTATGCATATGTCAAACCATCACAGCGCATTCCTGACATACATGTCATTTGTGGCTAGGGAGCAGTCTGGGTGGGTAAATTGTTTTCTATTCAAGCGTGAGCACTTGAGTGTGTAGCCACGGCACCCGCATGCAAATGCCATGTGTGGCATTGCTTGTCTGTAACCCCAGCACTGGTGGGAGGAGGGACGAGCAGAAATGGGAAGATTCCTGGGAGTCTGCCAGCTAGTCAGTTCCACAGGAACAGCAAGCTCCCAGTCAGGGAGAGACTCTGGCTAAAAACCAGAAGGGAGGGTGGGGGCTGATTGAAGAGGACCCCCAAGGTTGACCCCTGTCCTCCTGAGTGAGAGCACCCACACACGAATGTATACACACATGCACGCTCATACACATGTACACTCACATGAAGTTGTTTGTCAATAATATCTCAACACAACTGGAAGAAATTGAAAAATCTAGCCGGGGAAAACCATTTGTGTATGCTTGCCTCTGTCCTTAAAACACAAGTGATGGAGTTTGAACATGAGGAGGCTTTGGGGCTGTGCCATGGCCAGCGTTCCAGTCTAGCCCACCCGTACTGCAGAAATGCTGAAGTACAAGAAGAGAGACATTCATTCTCCTATCAACTCCTCCTGCTCGGCCAGCAGGATCCGATCAATGGATAGTTTCCCACCTGGGCCAGTCATTCTGGTTTCTTGCTTAGTGATCTGACTCACATTTGTCTGAAAGATGCTGGACCCTCTTCGGACTCTGGCCTCACACACACTCAGTGGGAGGCAGCATACAGAACCTTCCGTGTGCAGTTCTTTCTGCAATGCTTGAGACCGCCCTTCCTCCTCCAACTTCTGCCTGTTCATCCCAACCATCTCCCCAGGGCAATTCATCTACAGAGAAAGGACGAACGTGCAGCTGAGTTACTAGAGCAGAAGGGGACTGATCCTTCCAGAAAGCAACCGACTAACCCAAAACATTAGAGGAGGCCATGTGCTCGGAGAAACCACCAAGATCAGCAGGGTAGGGGTGCCTATAAGGACCAGGCTGGGGAGCCTAGTAGGCTCCGTCCTTGTCTCACTCTTCACAAGGGCTAGAAAGGCAGCCTGCCTCCCTTCCTGACTCAGTTGTGCTGTCACCCACAGAGCCATTATCTTTTATGATTTTATCTTTATAATCATCACCGTCATCATCATCATTACTGCAGTTGTGTTGCGGTATTTTTGACAAATGAAAACTTCAGGGCTGGTGAGATGGCTCGGTTGGTAAAAGCACAAACCTGAGATCATGGGTTGGATCCCTAGGGACATGGTAGAAAAAGAGAAAGATCCTCAAGAGTTGTCTGTTCTCTGATTTTCCCATGAATGCCAGGGCATGCACACGCATACACACACTCACACACACACACACACACAAATAAATAAGTGTAAGAAAGCTGCATGTATTTAAGGCATACAAATGTGATGATTTTATATGAATATATATATTATGAAATGAGTACCATACAAGTTAATATACTCATCCATCCCATATATATGTGTATTAGTACACAAATATACATTCCATCATAATTTCATGTATATATCCATATATTCCATCACTCTTACATATATCTCCATATACTCCATTACTCTTACATATATTCATTTAATCACAACTTTTATTATGTAAGCATGCATATTTATGAAATTTGATTGCTTACATATAAAATTTATATTTGGTGATTTTGGAAAACATCTGCTTCTAAATGATTGGTCTTAACTAGTTTCTCCCAGAACTGTATAAGAAAAGAATAGCCTGATTCATCTGGACGGCCAATCACTTCATTTCCTCCCTCCTTTCAGCCTGCCAATCCCTGGCCGTCCGTTCACGGGACACAAATATGTATTGAACATTTAAGGGCACCTACTCTGCTCCCGTCAGCCACAGTGCCCTGCACGATCAGATCTGTAAGTTCTGCGATAGCAAAGACAGGAGAGGAGGGTAAAGGAAATGGGGGGGAGGGGGGAGAACTAGGTTCTCAGACCTTTCCTTAAAACTTCCACCGCCCAAAGTGACCTCTGTACCATCCCGGAGCACATCAACTCTGCCATTGAGGAAGCTAGATGTGGATGCTGCTGTCCCGGAAAGGCGGGCCCGGCGGACCCGCCCCCTCTCTCCTGCCCCTGGCACGGGCCAGTGACTCGGTGTCTGGCACCCAGCTGCGGTCGCACCCTGGAAGGGCACGAGCCCCTACCCCAGTGTTGATTCCCCAGCACTCGGTGTTGCCCAAGGCGCAGGGTGACTCCTCCCCGGGGACCCTCCCCTCTGGGTCGCGTCACTCTCCCCTCCCCTGGGTCCGGACCCCAGCGGCTTCCCGCGCCTGAGCGCCTGAGCCTCGCTGGGACAAGACGCGGCCACCTGTTTAGGAGCCGCGGACCTCGGGCATCGTCAGCCCAGGTCTCCATGGAGTTGCGGGTCGCCAACGCCAACGGCAGCTGCGAGAACGGTGGGTGCGTGAGACTGTAAGGGGACCTGGGAGGGCGCTGCGCTTCTCACCTTGCTCCCACCAAACTCGTCAACTTCTCACTTGCTGGGGCCGCAAACTGGGGTGGTGGTAGTCAGCGTCAGATTCTCACCCGGTTCCCAAACTGTCCTGAAGATCCGGTCTGGCGGAGATGTCGCCTCCCCAGTGGCAGCCGCGGGGATGCTGAGGCCAGCTGAGAGGAGGAAAACAGAGCGCATGGGGCAGGTGGTCCTGTGAAAAGGCTGGGGTAGAGGACTCAGGGGTAGTGTTGGGTCCTGCAGGTACCTGCCCACATATCTTTCCATCACCCAAAGCAGAGAGTAGAGGGACAGAGAGGTTCCCGATCTATAAATCTACACAAAACTTTTTGGAAAGGGAGAGAAATGATCAGGAAAGAACCTTGATTTTCTAGTGTGTTCTTAACTATGTAGACCATGGCCCTTCCCTGAACTATCCCATTTAATCACAGAAGCAAACTCTAATAAGCAGGCAACTGGGTTTTTGTTGTTGTTGTTGTAGTTGTATTTAGACAAAGTCTTGCTAAATTGTCCAGTATAGCTTCAAATGTATGATCCTCCTGTTTCAGTACACCTCGACCGGGGAGTACAAGTATATGCCACTGGGCCTAGATTTTGTTTTAAAATTTATTACTAGTGTGCATGTATATGAGCATGCCTGTGTGTGTCTGAGCACGCATGGGCAGACGCATGTGTGTGCGTGCATGCATGCGTGTGTGTGATGCATGGTGTGTACTTATGTGCACAAGTGCTATCTATACTGAGGATATGGAGGGCAGAGGACGGCTTTGTGCAGTGAATTATCTCCTCTTGCCTTTATGGAAGTTCCAGGGCTCAGGATCAAAGGACTTTACCCAAGGAACCATCTTCCCAGCCCTAAGCCTAAGTTTTTAAAACTTTTTTATTGTTGTTGTTTGTTTTTCTGTTCTTTTCCTTTGGATTTTTTTCTCTCTTTCTCTTTTCTGTTTTGCAATGTTGGAAATTGAATCCAGGGCCTTGTAGAAGCTGGGAAGGGATGCTAACACTAGCCTTCATCCCCAGGCATTTTGTTGAAGCATCACTGTGCCCATTCTAGAGATACAGAAACAGAGGCTCTGGCAGGGCTAATAGTTTGCTCCAGGTAATACAGTGGGGAATGTGAACCCATGCTGCTGCCATCCTCTGTTCCATCTGGAACATTCTCCATGTGCCTCCTGCCTTGGAAGTGCAGCCTGTGCGGTGTTCTGAGGTCCCTAATTTCTGCCCCCCTTTTTTTTTTTTTTTTTGGATTTTTCGAGACAGGGTTTCTCCGTAGCTTTTTGGTTCCTGTCCTTGAACTAGCTCTTGTAGACCAGGCTGGCCTCGAACTCACAGAGATCCACCTGCCTCTGCCTCCCGAGTCCTGGGATTAAAGGCGTGTGCCACCATCGCCCGGCTAATTTCTGCCCTTCTTCAGCGAAGCCAGCTCCTGGTGTTGACTGACCTTAGTCTCCTTTTCAGCTTCACCCCTTAACCCAAGGCAGAGGGCATTCCTAGTTCTAGAACATTCTAGAGTAAAAAATAGATTATAAGCTTGGTACCCCCTTTTTCAGATATGTACCCACTCTGAATTGGGTTCCCTTTGGTCATCAGCTCTCTCTTTATCTCTTTACTGTGCTGGGAGAATTTGACTTCATCAAAGGTGCTGAGCTGGGGTGGGGGTACTGGGAGAATTTGACTTCATCAGAGGTGCTGAACTGGGGCTGGGGTGCTGAAATGAGCCCCCTGCCTCCACCCACTAGCAGTGAGACTTGAAGAAGCAGGGGAAAGGTGAGGAGCAGACTCTGGCTTACTGCCTGCATTTCCTGGACTCAAGGAACTCCCCAGATGAGGCTCTTGGGCAAGGATGCCCCGAGCTGGTGGAACAGGAGAGAGCATGCAAAACCAGTCTGGTTAGGCCCCGAGATGACAACTTCTTGTCTCATTGTCCCATGGTGGAAAGGCAGAGGTCTCATAGCACAAGACACACAGATACCCCCTGGTGGATTTCAGTCCCAACTCCAGCAAATCTTCATGGGACCTCAGTTTCCCCCAAGAATATAAGAGGATTAGATCATCTGTTGGGGGCTTTGTTGTTGTTTTCCATTTTAATGCTTTTTCTACTTAGCATACAAAATAGTGGGTTTTGCTAAGACAATTTAATGCACATATGTAATTGTGACAATTGTGCCTTGCTCATATTTGCTACCCTCCACTTTAGGCTGTCCTTCCTCCCCCTCACTATTTTTTAATGAATGCCTCCTTGTCCCCCATCTGGTACCCGGGGCAGAACCTGCAGCCTTTCTTATCCCTGGCACATCCTCTACTTTTGAGATACATCTACTACTGAGCTACATCCGAGACCAGCTGAGTTTCCTAAAGGCCCTTCTACCTCTTCTCCAAGGTCTGGGCCACGTCAGAAAGGGCAACTTTGTCCTTACTCTGCTCCACCCAGATGCTATTCTGATGCAGGCATGCCAAATTTCAGTCTCCCTGGCCTTGGATTTGGGATCCATCTAGACACAGAGTAGGAACTCCAGCTTGGTCTGAGAGAGGTATGATCTGGGCTTAGGTCCTTGGCACTAGGGTCTAGGCCTTTGCCACACACGCTAGGGAGATCAGAAGCTGAAACACCTGGAAAGGGCAATACCAAACATGAATTGTGGGAGCAGGGTAAACTGAGGAGTTTCGTAGGCATGTCTAAGAGTGATTCAGCTGTTGTCTCCAGGGCTGGCATGACCAGATAGACAAACTGACTTCCTAAGCTTCAAGTGCAACCCCAAGTCTGAATGTTCCTAGGAAAGCTCCCCATTTTTGACTGTTTGCGACAGGTTTACATGTCAACCCGGGACGAAGTGAAGATGGATCCCACATATCCCTGCCCCATGGGGCAAGCTGTTTATCAGAGAGTGTGTAGTGATTCTGAGCAGAGACTCAGCCATCAGATGGGCATGGGGTCTACTTTTGGCTTCACCTCTCTATATTGGATGAGATCGGGTATGTTCATGGTGGTATGACCCTAGACACATTTTTATAACAGGTATCCCTTTAAGAAGGTCACTGAACTTGACTTCTACTAAGGACCTGGAAATGGTCACTGTGACTGTTTCACTTAGTGGTTGTTAGGAGTCCTAAGGAAAACTCTAGAACAGGAGCCATGTGCACAGTAGCACTGGTTGAGGCTTGGTCATGCTTTCTTGCATTTCACTGGACTTGTGTGGCTTTGTGTTTCACCAAGGGTCTTCCCTTTGTTCCCAAGACTGTCCTTGGTGTCTGTGCCAAGGAGACCAACAAGTCAGGGGGCTGGCAGCAGGTCTCAAGGAAAGAGTCAAACTGCAGACCAGACCAAGATGTCTGGGATGACAGCAGAACCAATCCGGTTACTCCCAGAAAGAGTCCCAAGGCCCTGACCCAAACACCACACATCTCAGAAATAAGTCCTAGAATGCTGAGCTCCCTCCCACAGGAAGCTCACTCACTCCTCAGTTACCTTCAGGCTGACCCGGGCCTGGGTGGGCTATCCTGCCCAGTGGCATTCCCACTCCACCTAGAGTTGGCAATAAAATGAAGAAGCCCCAAGTGAGCTCATGAATTATTAGAGAGCCGATAGCCCAGAGGCTGAGAGGGGATCCCTGTGGAGGACACTGGGATGGATGTAGTGACGGCTGAGAGCTGAGGTGGCGTCCTACCCGGTGTGGAAGACATCAGTCCCACAGGTTGGAATTCTGAAGCCAGACCATTGGTCAAGGCTTTCTAGAGGGACAGTTCTTACAGAATGAATATATATTAAAAGAATTTGTTAAATCAGCTTATGTTGCAGTAGTAACAACAGTTGTGTTGCTCCTGAGAGGTTGAGAACTGTGTAGTTACTTACTTGGTCCTTCAGGCCGCATGCCTCAGAAGTCGGGGTCCTTCAGGCCGCATGCCTCAGAAGTCAGGGTCCTTCAGGCCGCATGCCTCAGAAGTCGGGGTCCTTCAGGCCGCATGCCTCAGAAGTCGGGGTCCTTCAGGCTGCATGCCTCAGAAGTCGGGGTAGTCCAACACTGGCTGTGTCACCCTGGGGAGCCCAAGAACCTGCTAGCTACTCTGTCCGTGAGGCTGGTCGACTGCGCAGTACGGATCTGCTGCTAAAATCCTGGAGGTTCCCGGTTCTCAGTGGACGGCAGAGTCCTAGGACACTGGTTCTGCCGTCAGGGAAGGAATCAGCTCCAGGAGAAACAGAGTAAATCAACTCCAGGAAAGAGGGAAGGAGGAGTAAGCAAAAGCAGAATAGCCTTCCTTCTGCTATACCCTCTTTCCATCTGAAGATGCCGCTCCCAGCGGGGGAGGGTTTCCCACATCAATTAAGACAAACAAGACAAGTCCTCGGGTGAGATTCTTTACTCAGGTGCTGCGAGTTCCCAGCAAGCTGACAGTGAAAACCAACCTCACGACCTGTGTGTCCTTGAACAAATACTGCACCCTCACAGGCTCCATTTCCTTGTCTGTGGAATGAGAATTAAAGACAGTGCCTACAGGACAGGAGGGCCTACAATTTGATAAGTCCGTGCAAATGAACTATTTAGCGGGAAGACAGCTAACAGCACAGAGATTGGGGACTAGTCTTTTTTGGTTGAGATCCGCTGTGTGGGTGGAGCCCTGGAGCAATAGAAACATGACATCTATGTCTGCATCAATCCCAGCGCATTTGAACCATGTTCTCGCATCTTTGAACTGTGCCCATGTCCTCAATCTAACTCTCAACATGCTTTTCCCCCTAGGTTCCATAGTCAGTCTCTACTGCTCTTCCCAAGAGGTCCTCTGTCAGATCGTCAGAGGCATCAGCCCTGAAGAACCCAACAATGCCACCGTAATCACCTGGCAGGAGAGGGTCAGGAAGAGGTATGGCTTCTACATCGGCGTGGGCCTCGCCTTCCTCTCCTGCCTGCTCATCGGTGGCAGCGTCATCCTTAAGAAGAAAGGACTCATCCGACTTGTGGCCACGGGGGCCACCAGGGCAGGTAGGCTCCTGGGGCAGGTGGGAATGGATAAGGGGCAGCTGCGCCTGGAATGAATGACTTCCCTTCACAGGGACCTCAGGTGGGTCCTGGAGGTTTGCTGTCAACCCTGCTGAGAATCCCCACTGCCAATAACTGGATGCCGTCCTTTCCAGTCCAGTATTTCCTGAGAATTCCATGACGTACACATTAGGGTATAGACACAGCAAAGCCTCAGGATGGAGAATCAGACACTCCAGGCTTCATCTCAGCTTGGATTCTTACCAGCCTGGCCTTCAGAAGAAGTCACAACTTCTCCTGTGAAATGGGACCACAAATGCCTCAGCCCACACACATCACAGGAGAGTCTTGCACGTGCAGCGAACTGTGGTTCAGGCACTGAGCCTCGTTCCTTTGGAAGACTGGATGCGATTCACTGAGACAGTTCTCGGGAAAGGACATCCCACATCATTTATTGCGTGCCTGCTGTGTACCAGGGACAATGTGAAACCTGGGACCCAGCATCCCCGTGGCATTTCCGGTCAAGTGGGGGAAGAGAGTCAGGCAATGTGAAGTCCTCCTGTGATGTGCCAAGCGCCTTCGTGGGGAAGATGCAGGTTGCTAGGGGAATAGTTTATACAGGTCGCTAAGGAAATACTTTGGAGTATGTAAAGTTCGGATACAGGTACAGAAAGGAAGTTTTCTGGAAAACTTGTTTCTTATACAGAGAACTGAATAAAAAGGAGGTAGCAGGGAGATGGAGAGAGAAGACGACTCAGTGGCAGGAGCAGTGAGTGCCAAGGCTCAGAGGAGAGACTGAGCTAGAGGTGGAACTGAGGGTAATTCAGGTTGACCAGAGAGTGCAGGGGCGGATGAGCTCAACAAGGGTCATGGAAAGTGGGCTGCAGAGATTGAGTGTGATTAAGGGATTGACTGATGTTTTAGGCAGGGGAGTGACAGTCTCATTTATGGGCTGAAAAGGGTCCCTGTTGCTAGGTAGAGAATGGATTAGAGTCCCAGAGAGGAACCAATGAACCCAGAGGACAGAAGTAGGGCACTGGGCCTGGAGACACTTGGCAGATTCCAGAGATAGTTTGGGGGGGAGGGGCGGAACTCACTGGCTTTGATGATTCTCCCTGCTCCCAGGGGAGGGCAGAGGGAAGTCGAGGATGACTCAGGTTTCTGACTTGAGCAACTAGGAAGCCAGTGGATGGTACCCTGTTCTGCAATGAATGCAGAGGGAGAAACAGGTTTTGGGATGAGGGCCTGTTCAAGTTTGGACCTGTTCTCTGCTTATTCATCACTTTCCCACGGGACACTGCTCTTTGGAAGCAGACCATTACAGTTCCAACTCTGGTGGCTTAACTGTTGTTAGTGGGGTTCTGGGCAAGAAATGCGTTTTTATTTACTCCAATTCCCTCACTTTTAAAACAGACGAAGAATGGTAAAACTTGGCATGTGTGGTGGTGTACGCCATCTGTTCTAGTTTTCATTCATTTCTGTGATAAAACACTAGGACACTTTGGAAGGAAAGAGTGCATCGTGAAGGGAAGTTGAGGCAGGAACCTGAAAGCAGGAACAGAAGCAGAGGCTTGGAGACAGGTTATTACTCACTGGCCTGTTCCTCATGGTTAGCTCAGTCTGCTCTTTTGCTTGTTTGGTTGGTTGGTTTTTGTTGTTGTTTTTGGTTTTTGGAGACAATATTTCTCTGTGTAGCAGTCCTGGCTGCCCTGGAACTTGCTTTGTAGACCAGGCTGGCTCAGTCTTCTGCCTTTTTATACAACCTGGGGCTACCTTTCCAGGGATGGTATCACTACATTGGGCTAGGCCCCCACATCAAGCACCAGTCAACCAAATCCTCCATAGCCTTGCCCACAGGCCAATCTGATGGGTGCAGTTCCACTCCTGAAGGTCCCTCTTCCCAGTTTAGTCTGTCAGGTTGACAAAACACAAACCAGCATACCATCCCAGCACAGATGGAGACAGAAGGAGCATGAGTTCAAAGCCAGCTGCAGTTACATAGTCAAATCACCTACACAGTGAGACCCCTCATAGGAAACGGAGACAGGGAGAGGGGTTCAACAGTCCAGGGTAGAATGCTTCCACTGAGGGTAGGGAAAATGCCAGAAGATAAACAGATCATCTGTAATTACAAGTGCTAAGAACCATGAAGAGGGTTGGCCATCTCAAGGGGAAATTACAGGAACTGGAGGCCAGACTGGGCACCTAAGGGAAGCAGTAGAGACCGACAGTGTGGGTGTGGATTCAGGCAAACACTAGAGGAGAGCATTCTGCACTCAGGGAGAAAATTGGTACAAGAAAGAGTTTATCGTTCTTGAGGAATATGAAGACTATGGCAGGGGTGTTTGCAGAGGCGAGCAGGACCAACCCTGCCCATAAGGAGCGGGACTATATTTATGGAATAAGTGGAAGACACTGGGTAGCTATGCATAGAAAAGGGGTATAACCTGATTTGCATTTTCCAAAACCACTGGCTGCCAGGAAAGAAACAACTTGCTATGGGAATAAGTGTGAAGTCACAGTAACTCCGTAACAAAGCGGTTGCATCCTCCTTGCCAGACATGGCGGATTAGGATGCTGGCAGTGCTGTGGATACATACCCAGCACTTTTTGGTGACAGAATCAGTCATCCAGACTACATGCAGAGGCCCCCTGATTTCTAGAAGTGTCATTTCCCGAGTTTCATATAACAAGTTGCAGGGCTGTGGTGGAAGTCAAGAGTCATGTTTAGGGCAGAGATTGGGGCACATGGAAAAGATGGAAAAGATGCCAAGTGAACAGTTTAGAGGCACAGCTGAACTCAGAAGACAAGTCCAAGCCACAGATACAAAACAGGACAACTAAGAAGCAAGTCCTGGGGCATAGTTCAGGTGACAATGGCAGATCCCCACAAAGTAGCACTAACTTCTAACCTTGTGTCTATTTCCTTCTGCAGTGAATGGTGGTTATGGCTACCTGAAGGACCCGATGTGGTGGGCTGGATTTGCTACCAGTAAGCGACTTCTTTTACTACTAAGAACAGTGACCTACTGATGGGTGGGATGGAGATGAAGGGAAGGGCAGATAGAACAGTCCTGTCTCTATTATAAACCCTGATAGCCCAAGGCCAACTTGCCTGGGAGAAACTTGTCCCTGTAGACAGCTTATACTGAGATGCCATTTTCTCAGCCCAATGGAAGGCCTCTTCTATGACGATAATACGATAACGATGCGTGTGCACAGGCCTGGGATGTAGCTCAGTTGGGAGAGCACTTGCCTAGCATGCACAAAGCCCTGGGTTCAATCCCAAGCACCGCATAGAACAGGGATGGTAGAGTGCGCCTATAATCACAGCACTCCGGAGGTGGAAGCAGGAGGAGCAGAAGTTCAAGGTCAACCTCAGTTACACAGCAAGTTCAAGGCCAGGCTGGGATATCGGAAACCCTGTTTCAAATTCTTTTTTTTTTTAAATAAATACAAGTGTGTTCTCTCATCTGCCAAATAATTACAGGGCTCTGGTAGCACTGCCCCTTAGTCACAGTCTTGGCCTCTATCTGGTAGACTCTGGGAACCTTAGGCAACTCCACTGTCCCATGGCAATATGACTGTTTTGCTGCCTTGTCCAGATTTGTACGCTCATACATTGCTCCCGCTGTTCATCTACCCTTCTGGTTATCAAAGCTTAATTTTTAAAAATATTATTATTATTGCTATCATCATCATCAGTTGTGTGTAAGAAAGATGTTAGGCATCTTCCTCTTATGTTTTCTACTTTAGCTTTTGAAACAGGGTCTTTTACAAACCTGAAGTGCGGTTCACCATTTCTGCTAGGCTGGCTGGCCAATAGTTTGCAGGATCCACATAGCTCTCCCCGACTGAGTTCAGGATTTTGGCCTTGCCACCTTTACTTAAGAGTCTGGGTCTGACCTTATCTCCAGGGAGACAGCACACGGATGGATCTTAAGGAGTACTGGTCTTGGGTTTTAGGTACAGTTGAACACTGACAGAAACCATCTCTGCCCAGATTCTTCTGGAACGGACGTGGTGCCTTGGAGTCACACTGGCCTCTTTTCTCCTCTAATTCCCTAGTGTCTGCTGGAGAAGTTGCCAACTTTGGCGCCTACGCGTTTGCACCGGCTACAGTTGTCACGCCGCTGGGAGCACTGAGCGTCCTCATCAGGTCACTGTCCCCTCTTCTGCCACCTCTGGTCCTTTCCTGTTTTTGTTTTGTTGAGACCTAGATTTACCAAAGTGGGAGCAGCTACCCAGAACCCCCAAAACAGTCCATCAGTCCTGAGAAAAGGGAGTATGCTCTTGAGAGCTTCTGGCTCTTGGACTGCTGGCTGCCACGGGTCTCAGTTCCTCTCGATGAATTAATAACACGAGCCTCGGTGTGCGTTTGTTTCTAGTGTGTATGTCTTACATGTATATGTGAGCGTGTACAGTTGTGTATATGGATGCATTTGCATTTGTGTGCACGTGTGTGTGAGCTGTCTGCGGGGGACAGAGATTAGAGTTCATTGTCTTTCTTAATTAGTTCCTACATTCTTTTAATCAATGTTTCTCACTTACTAAAGCTTCCAGTTGGTTAGGCTGGCTGCCCAATAAGCTCAGGAATCCTTCAGTCTCTGGACTCCCTAGGACCAGGATTATAGGCACATATCACCGCACATGGCGTTTAAGTGGGTGCAGAGGATTTGAACTCAGTCCCTCATGCTTGCAGGACAGGCACGTTACCAACTGAGCCACAACACTACCCAATAGTAATCCATACGCAAACCTTTGTAGTGATAGGTTCACAGGCAAGTCTCTTAGCCAAGCCTCATTGTGCCCATATGCAAAATAGAATACTAATGATACACACTCGGAGCAATAGAAGAGACAACACAAAGAATGGATGTAGAGCAAACTAGCTCCAAGCAACCATGGCTACAATAGACAGAGGGCAACTATGCATAAAGGCATCTGGATGTAGTCTGTGTACTAACTCTCTTCATCCTTATATGTGTTCCCAAGACCCAGAGAGGTTAAGCACTTTGGCCAAGTTAACTTTCCAGCAGTTTCTACTTCTTGACCTATTTCTGTTCCTTGGGCGGTAGACAACCCCCCTCCTTCTACTTGTATATGTCGGCATGAAGACCCTGTAGTCAGGCCAGGAGCCATCCTATGCAGTATAATCCCAGGACCCAGGAGTTAACAGCCATGCTGTGCACTGTTGCCTCTCTTGGTAAAGACTTTGCAAACAATGATTTTTAAAATTAAGGATCTTAGAGCTGGTGCTGTAGCTGGGAGTAGACCACCTACCTGGTATGCTTGGGTTTGACTTCTAACTTCCTCGAACAACCAAACCCAGAATACAATAAAATAATTGATACTAGGCGTTCGCACCTTTTATTGCTCCCATTCCCCCGAAGCTATGAACTAGGTACATCTGAGGAATGCTCTCATTTAGGGGCTACCTCTGGAGCCCTGACAAATCCCAGCCAAACACACCTAGAACCTATCATCTCTTCTGTTTTTCCACCTGATGACAGTTTTGCAATGTTTACAGCTATAAGACAATTAGATTCCTGACTCTCAGCACACAACTGGCCTGGCTGCTGTTACAGCTGAGTAGAAGAGCTCCCCAAATCTGATATGTTTACAAATTCCCACTCTTGGGATGTTCTGAGAGGCACGGGATTCGCCACTGTCCGGCCCTGCCTGTGTAAATGCCATCAGAATCTCTCAAAAAGAACACTGTAGGTAAAATAGTTGAGTCTTGCAGCTCCCAGCTTGCTCAGTTTGCTTTCTTATCTGCCCCAGGATCACCTGCCCAGGTGTGGCACTACCCACCGTGAGCTGAGTCATTCCTCAGCAGTCATCAATCAAGAAAATGACCCACAAGCTTGCCTACAGGCCAAGACTTTTAGATGCTACCTAGGTCCCAGGGCATCATTCACAAAACACTTTTAATGTGAACTAATGCCACCTTCATAAAGCAAGTGAGCTCACGATTCATTTCTAGCCTGCCCAGTCCCCCTTTTCCTTCCCTCATCTAGAGGATCAGAAAAGAACAGAAATCATATCATCAAGGATCTGGAAGGATCTTGCTCAGTAAAGACTCCGGAAAGCATAGAGGTTCTCTCTAATGTAGAGGAAAACCTGTCGGCTTTGCAGTAAGATCAAAGTCCGTTCAAAACCTGCTTTTGCCACTTAACAGTTAAAGGACTTTGCTGAGTCATTTCAGCTTCTACGAGCTCAGCTTTTTCATCTGTAAATTGGGAGCAGTTATCTGTTAATTCACAGATTTGTCAGATTAACTCTGACACGGGACATGTTAGGAAATGCACGCCCCAAGACATGGTGTCCATAATTATCATTGTGGTGGTTTATATTGGCATATGTAAATGGAAGAGAAATGGATTTATTCTCTATGACCTAAGGAACAGAAATGGGACAAGGAATAGAAAGTATCAGAAAATGCGTTTGGAGTGAATACATAGTATGAACTTGCAATGTGCTCACTTGGCTTGTTCCCGGCTATCAGACACATATGAGCCATGGTTGCAAAACATCTCCTAGCAATGTTATGGGACAATACTGTAGAAGGAGCTGTGGGCTGCGGCCTGGCTCCTGCATGGTTAGCTTTACACCCGAAATAACAACACACAAATTATATTCATTTAAACACTGCCTGGCCCATTAGCTCTAGCCTCTTACTAGCTAACTCTAATATCTTGATTAACCCATTTTTAATAATCTGTGTAACACCACGAAGTGGTATCTTACCGGGAAGATTCTAGTGTACGTCCATCTTGGGCTGGAGCTTCATCGCATCTGAGCCAGAGAGTAGAGGCATAGTGGTTACCTCACTTCCCTCTTCCTCCCAGCATTCTCTTCTGTCTACTCCACCCACCTAAGGGCTGGCCTATCAAATGGGCCAAGGCAGTTTCTTTATTAACCAATGACCTTCCTCCATCACAATACGTTCAGTTGGTAGGGAGTCAGACAAGAGTAGTTTGAAAACCTCTTTTAACCTGTCTTAGTTTGCTTTCTATTGCTGTGATGAGACACCATGACCAAAAGCAAACTGGGGAGGAAAGAGTTTATTGGGCTTACAAATTACTGCCCCTCATGGGGGAAGGACAAGGCAGGACCTCAAGACAGGAACTCAGAGGCAGAAACTGAAGCAGAAACTGGAGCTTGCTCCTCCAGGCTTGCTCAGTTTGCTTTCTTACACACCCCAGGCCACCTGCCCAGGAATGGTATATCCCCCAGGGGTCTGTGCTGATCCACATCCACCATCAATCTAGAAGATGCCCCACAGGCTTGTCAACAGGTCAGTCTGATGGGGGCATTGGATCAGCTGAGGTTGCCTCTTCTCGGATGACTCTAGATTATGTCAAGTTGACAATAAGCCAACCAGGACACAAACCTTTGGTTTGTGAATGGTTTCCATTTCAAAAACCAAAGAGATCTGTGTCTGTTTCTGCTCTTCCTGCACACATTCCAACCCCCAAGAAATAAGTTTCTGCTTTGGAAATTTCGGGGTTAGAAGGAAGGACTCTAGGAAGGTCTCCACAGAGAGGAGTGAATTTTGGACTGTTGTCTCCCCTAAGTCTTTACTCGCCCCCTTGTGTCTTTTGTGGGGCTGCAACAGGTATCCTCACTCAATCCCTTTCTCCCATACCCCTGTACAGTGCCATCTTCTCCTCCTATTGCCTGGGGGAGAGCCTGAATCTACTGGGGAAGCTGGGCTGTGTGATCTGCATGGCTGGCAGCACAGTGATGGTCATACATGCCCCCAAGGAGGAGAAGGTCTCGACTGTTGTGGAGATGGCTTCCAAGATGAAAGACACAGGTGGGTTCCAAGCACTGGGTTGGCAGAAAACACGGCGGGGGGCGGGGGATGAATTATATATAGAACATCTAATTGGGCTTTGTCCATCTCAGTACTGCCCCCGTGAGGAAGAGGTGAGCAACAGAAAGGAAGTTGGGCAGTACCATTAGCAAGGCTTCCTGGAGCGTTGTAAACATGTACCATTTATATTGTTCATTATATGCAAGCACGTCTCTAAATACACGTGTTTTTTATTATAGAAACATCTTATGCAGGAATGTGCATTATTTTATAAAGCAGCTCTACAAGGAAAAAAAAATCCCCCCTTTGATCCCTTTTTACAAAGACTTCTGCTTCAGTTTCTGCCTTAAATTAAGGTCTTAGAGTTTAATAACTTGCATGAGTTATTCAAAGGTCTGAAGCTGAGATTAGAACCCACATGTGTCAGACTGTGAGTCCAGGTCCCTAGATACTGTCTGCGTCCCTCACTGAATGATTCCTGTCCCTCATTCCTGAAGGGTTCATCATATTTGCCGTCCTTCTGGTGGTGTCCTGCCTTATCCTTATCTTCATTGTCGCGCCGCGTTATGGGCAAAGGAATATCCTCATCTACATTATCATCTGCTCTGTGATCGGATCCTTCTCCGTGACTGCAGTCAAGGGTCTGGGCGTCACCATTAGGAACTTCTTCCAGGGCTTACCTGTGGTGCGGCATCCCCTGCCCTACATCCTGTCCCTCATCCTGGGGCTGTCCATCATCATTCAGGTCAACTTCCTCAACCGGGCACTGGATATTTTTAACACCTCCCTGGTCTTCCCTATCTACTATGTTTTCTTCACCACGGTGGTAGTGGCCTCCTCCATTGTCCTCTTCAAGGAGTGGTTTACCATGTCTGCTGTGGACATTGTGGGTACCCTGTCTGGCTTTGTCACCATCATCTTGGGTGTTTTTATGCTCCATGCTTTCAAGGATTTGGACATCAACCAAATCAGCTTGCCGCACACGCACAAAAGCACAACTCCCACCCCCGCCCCAGAGCCCACGGTCATTAAACTAGAAGATAAGAATGTCCTTGTAGACAACATAGAACTTGCCAGCACACCATCACCGCAACAGAAGCCCAAAGTATTTATGATCCACTCTTAAAGCCTGGAAATACCTGAGTAAGAGGAGGTGCCCGATGGTCCAGACTGACCTCTCAAGTTCAAAACCACCAGGTTACTTTCAGCACATCTGTTGCCAAGGGCTATCTATTTTTGAGATATTCTTTTATACCTCACTGCTGTTTCTAGAAGGAAAAAAACCCCTACCCACTAAGGTAGGGGTAGCAAGACTTCCTAGAGATACAGCCCCGGCGACTAAATTCACTACTTTCTGTTGGAGCCAGCAAGTCCCCAGAGACTCTTCCCTCTGGTTCCCTCGGCACCATCTCTGTGTTGTTGGGGAAGAAGAGAGAATCTGACCTGCTGAATGTAGCCCAGCTCAAGAACTGCCCTCAGATACTGGTTGTCAAAAAATCCTTCACACCAATTGACCTGTTGAGCTGGACTTAGCCCAAGAATGAAATTCGTGAAGGTCTGCAGAGCAACCTGTGTGCCCCAGCATCCCAAGGTGCACGGCAGGTGCCAGGTAGCCTGATGTTTCCTGGAGATAGAAGCAAGACCCCAGCTGACCGTCTTACTGTGAAAGCCACCTGATGTCTCAGGGAAGTTCCAACGAGTCCATTCTCCAAGCACTCCAGCCTGGAGGTTGTATCTTGCTGTCCATGACCCAAGTGGCACTGTCACCCTTCCCTCTCTCTGTCTGTCCCAAGACACCAGTCACTGTCGCATGCACACTGTATCCTTAGAACTCAACAAGAGCAGGGATGTCTCCTTGCCCAGCTCTGCTGGCCAACCCCGTGTTCACCTAGCCTCTCCTGGGAATAGAACAGTATTGTGCGGTCACTCTGGAATTTAGCAGAATGTGACTTCTTTGCATCAAGGAGTGGACCATAATATGACTTGGGGAGGTGGGGGAGAGTATGAGGAACAATGCCAAGGTTGGAAGGATGGGGTTATGGACTCTCTGGAAACCTGGAAGTAACTTTTGGGCTGACTCTAAGACCCAAGTGAGAACCCAGGCCAAAAAAGGCGGGGGGAAATTCCTGAGCCATAGCTCATGGAATTGGTTTTGAATCTCAGTAACCAAGTGGGAGTGTAGGATTGGTGTACTTTGGTGGCCCAACTGGGCCTGAGTCTATGTCTGTTGACAAAACTAGCTGCTCACACTGGAAGTAGCCTGCCACGACTCTTCCTCCATCACTTGCTCTGGGGACCATCTTTGGTGACCTCATACTTGGCGTGCACAGACAGCAGTTGAAGAGAGAACTGGGATCCTTTTCTTCCCAGCTGCTTCCAGCTGTGAAAGGAGGGACCACAAGAAGGTGAAGTCAGAAGCCAGTGTTTGGGAAAAAGTGGGATTTGATCCTCAGTGCAGATAGGGTCCTGGTCAAGCTCCCTGCCTGTTTGCCTGATGCCCTAAGGGCGACCACACCCATGTCAAACCCTTTCTAGCTTTGAACAAGTTCTTAGGGCAGATCAGCACTCTGGGCCCCTGTTCCTTCCATCTCCAAATCCCCAGTGTTTTAATGAATGTGGATTTCTGACTGTAACTGAGATCCAAGCAACACATTGGATCTCGGGGATGGCAGTCAGCTGAGGGTTCTGAGAGCCTGGGCTCTGGGGTCAAGAATAAAGACTTCAGAGTGTGTTTACTTGACAAATGTCTTCTTCTTCTTTGAACACAGAGCAAATTCACACCACTGGTCCCTCAAATGTGATGGGGAGTCAATCCACACCACTGGTCCCTCTAATGTGATGGGAAGCCAATTCACACCACTGGTCCCTCTAACGTGATGGGGAGCCAATCCACACCACTGGTCCCTCTAACGTGATGGGGAGCCAATCCACACCACTGGTCCCTCTAACGTGATGGGGAGCCAATCCACACCACTGGTCCCTCTAACGTGATGGGGAGCCAATCCACACCACTGGTCCCTCTAATATGATGGGGAGCCAATCCACACCACTGGTCCCTCTAATATGATGGGGAGCCAATCCACACCATTGGTCCCTCTAACGTAATGGGAAGCCAATCCCTGATCTCTGAAATTCCAAGCAAAGCCCTCCCGTGTCTTTTTACATTTCTGCCCTCACTCAAGTGGGGAAGGACGCTGTTGGAGTGGCTGCTTCTGAAGACGACACCTCAGCTAATGCCTGAGCCCTTACTCGGCTCCAGGCATAGCTAAGAGTTTATGATACATCAAGGATGCTTTCCCAGCACTCATGTGAGGTCACTCCTTAGCTAAGGTTTCTGTGGCTGTGAAGAGACGCCATGACCACAGCTACTCTTATAAAGAAAAACATTTCATTGGGGGCTGGCTTACAGGTTCAGAGACTTAGTCTATTATCTTCAGGGTGGGAAGCATGGTAGCTTGCGGGCCGACAGGATGCTGGAGAAGGAGCCAAGAGTTCTACATCTGGATCCGCAGGCAGCAGGAAGAGAGTGAGCCACTGGGGCTACAACCTTAAAGCCTGCCCCCCCCCCCCCCCCCCAGTGACACACTTCCTTCAATAAGGCCACACCTAAATGCCCTGTGCCTATGGGAATCACTTTCATTCAGATCACCACAATACCCCTCCCCCCCCCATGGAATAAAAAAACAGTGCCAAGAGTCCTGCATGGGCTAATCCCTCAGTGAGTATTCCTTCCTCCTGTGGTTATTAGTTTTAGAAAACCTCAGAAGTGAGGTTGTGCATAAGAGAGTATGATGAGGGGGAGGCACCCGTAGTACATGGTGTTTTCACACAGACCCAGGGAATCTGCCCTGCACAGCCTGGCCCTCCTGCGCCTGCCCCTGCAGCCCAAGAGACCCTCACCAAGTCTCCCACCTTCATTAGAACACGCCCCTTAGTAAGGAGAGATGGTAGCATAGCATCTCAGCCCCCTTCTAAAGAACATACTAGAATCTCAAGATCATTAAAGCCCTTGATAATCCAAGATCTAATGAAGCCAAACCATCTTCTGCACAGGAACAGCAGGCAAGCCTCTCTGCTGGCCATGGGAAAACCTGGGGCTTCACTATGGCTCAGGTCATGGCCTTGCGGGAAGACTGGCGGTCTCTAGGGGCCCTCTTTCTGAGAGGTACATGCCACATGTTTTAAATGGTCCACGCAGTGGGACAGTGAAACTGCGCACACACACACACAGACACACACACACACACACACAAAGAGCTGACCAAACAGATAGTATTTCCCAATGACAATTTGTTTTAATTAAATACAAACAAGGAGAAAAAATAAAACAAAAACAAAAAATAACAAAACAAGGCACCATGGCCCATTCAAGTATTTTGCATAGATGTACAAATATTGTAAACAATCAATAGGAGGACAAGAGAGGAGAGGACTACTTCCTGTGAACAATCTCCCAAATAAAAAGAAAATTCACATTTGCCCTGTATCCCAGATGCAGGCGTACACACAGTCGTACAAGAGGACCTGGGAGCATAATTCGGGTATTGGGCTTGGAGTCTATAGAACCTCTAGTAGGCGTCCCTAGGGAAGGGGCACCTTTCCAGTTGGTGTTCCCTGACCTGTGTGTGGAGTCCTTTGGGGGCTGTCACTACAAGCATTTGACAAAACGACCAGCTTTAGCACGTGCCTCCAATTTTAAGAATACGAATCTCACGCCCGCTTTATCTAATAGGCAAATTAACTGAACCCAGGGGAGACACTGTGGCAAAGGCTTACTGCGGAGTGACGGGGACTGTTGCATGGCAGAGGACGTTCAGACCTTAAAATCTACATGTCTTGGGGGAGGGGTCACAAAGGGGTTTTCTCTTACAGGCGGAAGTCACCAAGGCTAAAGGAACAGAAAGCAAGAAGGAAGTTGTAATTTGGAAGGGATTAGAGACCTGATGTTTATAGGTCAGAAATGGCTTTAGGGCTCTATAGTTGGCAGACAGCTAATTTAGCTTCTTGGAACATTTACAGGCTGGGCTGGGGTTGAATCTCAGTCAGTAGAGTGTTCGCCTAATGTACTTGAAGATCTGGGTTTGAACCCAGGACTACGAAACCAAGTGTGGTGGCACACACCTGTAGCCTTAGCACTCGGGAATTCCAAGGTCGTCCTTGGCTTTTCAGTGAGTTGAAGGCCAAACTGGGATATATGAGATCCTGTCTCATATATATACAATTTTGGTTTTGGAGGCAGGGTTTCTCTGCGTAGCCCTGGCTGTCCTGAAACTCACTATGTAGACCAGTCTGGCCTCAAACTCAGAGATCTGCCTGCCTCTGTTGGGACTAAAGGCATGTGCCATCACACCCAGCTACAAACTGAACTTCCCGCGGCCCATCAGAGCCTTGGCTTTGGCCTACCTCAGTGTCCGCTAACATCTCTATAGCGGCTGGACACAGAACAGATATTTCTATGGCGGAAGAGACCTGGTCAGTTGTCCTCATCAACTTAGACCATGAAACCCAATATGGACAGTTCAACAGAACCTCCATATACGGGCTGCCCACGCATGCCTCAGCATTGCCAGGGCATACATTTCAAACATTTTTAAATTTCACTTTTTTTATTTTTGAGACTGGGTTTCTCTGTAGTTTTTGGTGTCTGTCCTAGAACTAGCTCTTGTAGACCAGATTGGCCTCAAACTCACAGAGATCCGCCTGCCTCTGCCTCCCAAGTGCTGGGATTAAAGGCATGCGCCACCACCGCCCAGCCTAAATTTTTCTTTCTATGCACAAGAAAATGTTTTTTTCAGCCTTGGATGCCCAGACTTGGGGTAGGTTGACCGAAGTGTTCTCTCGCAATCATCCCCTCCTCTCTCTCTCTCTGTGGTAATAGTCTCTTTCCTCTCCTGAGTGGCAAACAACCCTTTGGGACAGACACTGAAGTCTAGATGTATCTGTATGGGACACTTCATGGTGCAGAAGGAAAGGAAGGGGCCCCTACCTGTGGCAGCCTTCCTAACCTTTGGATAACAGAGGTGGGCATGAAGTTGTAAACAGAGTAGCTGCCAGCACCTCTACCAAATTAAACAAGTTTCTGCCATCTTCCTGTTCACAGTATAATTTTATGGAATGGAGGTGGCATCAAAGCAATGAAAATGGCAAAGGAAAAAAGGAAACGATTACCGAAGAGCAAGGAAATGAGTCTTTTTCTGGTACGGTTCAAAGGACCGAAGGCTCGAGGTTCGGAAGGCTCATGCTGTTGCTGTGGCACTGTCCCTCAGGGCCACCTGCCTCCTGAGCTGAGGGAGAAAGGCCACACAGCCCACAAGAACGTCTAGAAGGTACGGGGTCGGATTTAAGGGAAATGGTGTTTCTAACTTGGTGGTGAGCGGCAGGGTGATTTTAGGACCCAAGCTGTAGTCACTGGGCATTTGACATAGCACGTGTAAGGAAAACTGTCAGATGGCAGGAAATGGACCTAGGTCCGTGCGACCTTCTGCATCATGGCTCAGGGAGTCGGAGTGGGAACCGCATGGTCACCCTGAGGAGAAAGGTGTTTTCCTGAGATCTTTCTACCCTCGGCCATGCACCCCACATCTCCCACCTGCCTACAACCCCAAGAGCTCGAGTTGAGAGTTTCCTCTGTGAAGAGCAATCAGGAAGTTTTCTATGAATGGGAGTCAGAAGCTTGTCTCCTCCTCAGGGAGGCTTCTAAGAGCTAGTAACTGCTCGCTGTGGTGGTGGGAAGGCCCCTAGAGGACCTTCTGGAGTGCTATCCCAGCACCTTTTGGGTGATGGAAGATGGCCTCTCAGAGGCCAAGCCCAGCAACTATGGAGGGACTGCCCTAACTAGCACAGCACCAAGACGCCCTCCTGAGCTCTTTTCATGAGGATCACATATAGGCAGTAATTAAGAGAGAACCAATGGAAGTGCGTGATAAGACCCTGGCTGAGGAGGGTTGGGGGCCCCCTGCCCAGATCTGGTTTACTGTGGCTGCTGGCAGCTTCCAAAGAGATCAGCTATCTCTTTAGAGTCAACAGACCCACCTCAGAGCTGACCACGAGGGAGGGGCTAGTGCCCCTGTGTATACTTTCCTCATAACTGGGATTTCAAACATGCTTGTCCCCTCAGTATACCTGTGACTACCTCAAAAAATATCACCTAGGATATAGGTCAGAAATAGGGGGAGGACCCTTTTCCTGCTTGAGGCCCAAACCCACAATTACATGCAGAGCTGGCATGTTCTCTCTCTCTGCTCCTCTTTCTTTCTCCTTCACCCAAGCCTCACTCAACTCAATGCTCGTGAGATCCAGTGCAGGAAAGTCCAGTGCTTACCCCGTGAGGCAGGATCCTGATTTGTCGGTCATCAGCATATGGTCACCAGCAAGTCAGGGCTGCTGTGGTTTCACCATCAAAGCACCATAGGATAGGGAGGTTGGAAGAGGAGGAGGGGACACACGAAACAATGGGGATGGGCAGTTGAGAATTCTGAGAGTCCTAACAACCTTTGGCATCACGGCTCAGAGGGGACACAGGCTGACCACTCCCCACTGCTGTCGACGCTGCCTACAAATAGTACCTGTCTGAGTCAGAGAGTGACCCGTGTAAATATGGGAGCGGGGAGGTGAGGAGCAGCGGGGGAGCATGGCTTGACGCATGCAGTCATTTGACCAGGAACAGGCACCTTGACCAAGCCCTGGGGCAGGGATGCAGCAGCGGCTTCCTCAGTCCCTGAAAGCTAAGAGACAGGCAAGGCCCAGCCTCTCTCTAACCTGGATCCCAGAAGAAGGCCAATCAACAGAAGTTCTCCTGTGTACTTGCCAGCATGGGACCTGCGTAGATTCCTTCTCCAAGCTGGGCACAGAAGGAGGGATCTCCAGCTTGAGACCTTCCCTGACTGTCATTGGTAGCTCTTGGCTAGGGGGCTGAGGGAGAATCTTCCCCGTCTTCTTCCATCAGCCTCCCTTTCCTGCCAGGGCTGTATATTGCACAGGACAATACTTAGAAGCCATCAGATAGAAGTCCTTCTGGGCCTCAGAGGAAATAGGAGGCACTGGGGCGAGAAGGGAGATTCTGGAGATGAGGGGGGCTCCAGAAGGCTGGAGAAGCTTCAAGGTGGCCGAGCAGACTTCTTTTTTCTGGATCTTCCATGGCATCCAGAGTCTTCAAGGGAAACAAGAAACTTCTATACAGTTCTAGATCTTGGAGCTGGTTGTTCCTCCAGCCCTCTGTGATCTGTATTCAGGAAGCTGGAAAGAAAGAGGAAGGGAAATACGTGACCTCAGTGCTGGCCAGTGGGACTAGGGGCAACTACCCTCCTGCTCTTGACAGTCAAGAACAGAAGCACGATCTTCAGAAGTCTGTCCCTATGGCTGCTTTCCTGGATCAACAGCCCTCACAGTTAGAGCAAGTTGTGTGCCGCCCCAAAGCTAAAACGTTGCCCCCTCCTCTTTCATCAGGCTTCAGTACAACAGTTTCCCAATGATTCAGGGATGGCAACCAGCTTCCTTGCCTTATTCCTTCTGACCCAACTTCTCAGACTAAGCTAAGAACGGGGCAGTCAGAGAGAAGCATTAAGGAAAGGGACATAAGTGGATAGGCTTATATAAATTAATGGCTTTGACCTTCATAGCAATGTTATGGAGCTGGTCCCTACTGTTTCCTAGGCTTTTTAAAAAATTATCTTTCCTGGTGAACCACCTTACTGGTACATCTTAAGTCTGAATATCTAGACAAGGGCTCAAGGTGGCCTAGCTGTTCAGGTGCCAAGGTAGCTGGAAGCCACCAGAACTCAGGCTTCTCAAATGAAGGCAAATCATCCTTTGCTCATATAAGGTACAGTCAAGTAGTCCTCCAAGCAAGGCCTTGTTCCTGCTTCTGTTCTAGAAGCTCCGCCAGGATGATGAGAGCAAATGGCTTTCTCATTCACACATGTCCCCAGCTGCTATTTCTGGGTCCTCCTGGGAACTCACCTTTGGAACAGATATTGTGGGAGGCCGGGGAGGCTGAGGACCGGCAGTAGGTGGCTGCAGCAGGGAGCCACCTCCTGGCCTGGGAACTGTCCTGTGGCCTGGCACAGGGTTTGCTGGGAGTGCCTTCTGGGGTGGCCGAGGCCTAGAGAAGTCCTGGAGGAAGCAAGAAGTCTCATTTGAGGAGCTCCTTTCAAAAGAAAATATGCCTAACATTTTATGGATCAAACCCAAATAACTTACATACTAGACGGTCTCATTTTTAAATAACTCGCATGTGTGTGTAAGTGCGGGGTGGGAATAGTATATTTACATACTAAGGAAAAAATAAGAACTTTCTGAAAAACAAGTTGGCTATATATATTAAATTTAGAGATGGGGTATGGCATGGTGTGTACACTTTTAAGTCCAACACTCAGGAGGTAGAAGCAGGTGGATTTCTGTGAATTCAAGGCCAGCCTACTCGACATAGTAAGTTCTGGGCCTGCCAGGGCTATGTAGTGAGACCCTGTCTCAAAACTAAAATAATTAATTAAATAAATGTACAAATAAATAAATAAATAGAAATGGTCATCTCCAGTGTGACACTTCCTGTTGGCCATGTTAGAGACTGTTTGCACAGGTGCACCAGGTTGATCTGCAAGAATGTGCCCTGTCCTCTGTTTCTAACATCAGAGAACCTAGAAACTTCTGAAGTTTCCGCAGTGAGAGAAAAAATGTAAAAGTATCCAGGGATGTGGACTCCAGCAGGCACAAAGAACAAAGCAGGCGGGGAAGGGCTAATGAGGACAGTCATCTGTCAGAGAAGCTGAAATGGGCCCAGCAGAGGAGTGTGTACAAAACAGACTACCACGGTCCCTGCCCAAGGCCAACAGAGGTAAACAGCAGCCAGCCAGGAAGGGACAGAGCAAACTGACGACAGAGGAAGGGCTACTCTGGGATGGGATCTCAGTGGGTGGGTGTGGTTCAGGGAAACAGAAAGAATGGTGTGAGTGTGTGTGTGTGTGTGTGTGTGTGTGAGAGAGAGAGAGAGTGTGTGTGTGTGTGACAGAGAGTGTGTGTAAGAGTGTGAGTGTGTGTGTGAAAGAGTGTGTGTGTGTGAGAGTGTGTGAGAAAGAGAGAGAGAGAGAGAGAGAGAGAGAGAGAGAGAGAGAGAGAGATGTGCATACACCTACCCACAAGCAGTACCCGGACAAATTAAAACTTTAAGAATCCATGATTTTTACTGTTGCTACTTTGTTTGGATTATTTTTTCTTTTGTCTATACATGGCATGATGATTATTTTTAACCTTCTCAAGATGGCAAAATTTTCCTTATTATTACCTAACCATATCTCTATCTAGCATGTGGTACCCCAAGTCATTTTATTTTACTCCATTTCTTTCTTTTTATAGCCTTTATCCCTACCAACCTGAATAATTTGTCAGGCTTTTACTTTCTGTCTCTAGCCACCTCTGACTGGGACTAAAATGCAGGCGGGGCAGGGCACCTTTTCTGTCTAGGTCATGGGGCTGTTGCAGGCTTTCTGGGCGGTTGGTACGCAGGAAGCCCTCAACTCAACAAGTACATAAATCAGTGAGTTATTCAAATGTCCTAAAATAGATACATATTTCTGTGCTACTCAGATTTTTAACTAAAAATAACTATTATCATTGTTGTTATTTTGAGTCAGGATCTTTCTATATAGCCCTGGCTGTCCTATAACTCACTGTGTAGATCAGGTTGGCCTCGAACTCACAGCAATCCACCTGTCTTGGCCTTCCAAGTGCTGGAATTAAAGGCACCGCCATACCCAGCTATTTGTATTATTTTTGATTATGTGCGTGTGTGAGCGTGTGCCCTGTGTGTTCAGGTGCCCATAAAATCTAGAAGATCCTTGGAACTCACAGATGTGGTGCTGGGAACTGAACTCAGGTCCTCTACAAGAGCAGCAAGTGCTCCTAACCACAAGCCATCTCTCCAACCCCACTATTCAATTTCTTTAAACAAATGCTTTAAGGGGCAACTATAGCCTGCCCCCAAGCTGATGAGATTTGAGAAAAGCCAGTTCCTTAGCCTGTCTATGAGGGGAGCTAGTGAACTCCAAGCTAGGCACGGGGTAGGTGTACAGGAAGCAGACACATTGCAGAGTTGGTTTCCACACAAGAATGACTTCTCGGAGCAAAAAGTGAAGCTAGAGAAGTCAAAACTGTCTGAGACCAAAAACTCACACACCAGCTCTACCCTTTCTGAGGGAACCTAGACTGCGCCAGAGAACTCAGGCTTTTCAGGGAAAGACAGTGGGGTGTGGGTGTCAGGTCCCAGTTGGGAAACTGCCAAGTGAGCCCTGGGTGGTTGTTATCTGCACAGGAGGTGATCAAGTCTGCCCTGGGTTTCCCAGCACTGGGCCTCCCAAAGCAGCCAGTCGGATGCCATAACCTGATTCTTGGTGAGTGAAGAAGCAGAGCAGAGGCCAATAACCTGCTGCAAGCAAGGAGAGCATGGTGAGGATTCGCTAAACTACGTCCCCTCCACAGGTGGCAGCAAGGCAACTTTATCCAAAGAGTCCATTCGCATTCATAAGGTGGGCATCCCTGAGCACGCTCAGTTTAAGGTCATAATTTACAAAATAATCAGAGCAGGCCCATTTAGGGGCATGTGTATCTCCATGTCACGGATTCGTGTTTAAAGTGATTAGGTAGGCCTGAGTCTGGGTATGCTAAATTCGAGATGCATCAAGTCGATCTCTCCCCCACATGGATTTGTAGATCACATCCCTGCCCCACCCCCCAGGAACTTAGAAGCAGCAGCTTCACAGCACAGAACCCAACCCAACACCCTCAGCTCTGCCAAAGTCTCACCGCCCCATGCCATAGGGACCATACAAAACCCTCATGGAACCATGCCCTAGGGACCATACCAAATCCTCACTGCCCCTGTGGTTGCTGTGATCAGAGAAGCCCAGCCCTGGGGACGCCTTTGGACCATGTCAAAAGAAAGGAATCCTCTAACACCAAACACACAGACAGTTCTAGAAGCCACCATGCTGGGCCACTGCCCAAGAAATACCCATGTCTCCACTGGGGCACTTAGACCAGAGTAGACCTGCTAAGCAAACAAGCCACTGGGTGAGGGTTCCAAGCTGTGACTACCAGCTACAAATGAGGGGCCCAGTCTAGACCTGCTGCCTCCCAGAGACCCCCCTCAGATAAGCAAGGCATCAGGTGCACCCTTTAGTGAGACTCCTTGATGAATGGGAGCTAACTGGTGGGTACACTTTGCAGGGATGGGTACAATGAGAGAGGTACAGGGCACTAAGTTCAGCCTTGTAAGCGTTAGAGAAGCCCCCTCAGGAGGAGTGTTATCTCCAATCACAACTGAGGATGAATAGGAGCTGGCCAAGCAAAGGGATATGGATATGTATGAGTCAAAACAGCATCTGCAATGAACTGGAGGGAACAAGAGCTCAGGGAACTGAAAGAAGCTAATTTGGGGTACAAAGTGGGTGGAATCAAATAGGAAAAAAGGCATCATGTGGTTTAGGGACTGTGCAAGGAAGAAACTTCTTCCTCTTACTGCTGAACTTCCGGAATCCATCTGATTCACCAGTACAAAGGAAAGATGATCAAATCCAACCAGTACATCACCCCAGGCTCCAGTGTCCCTCATTGCAGGCACCCTGCTATGGGCAATGCCCCAGCACAGGGTTGCTGAGAACTCACTTACCTGGGACAGGAGGCAGTTAGGTGCAGGGGGCATGGGCCGGCTTGGGGGAGGCCTCCTGGTGGACTCCTTTCTTTCTACCTGAGCCCTAGTTTCCGGGGAGCTCCTGGCAGCCTGGTTCAGGTGTACTGGCAATGGTACAGGTGAGGGTTCAACACTCAAGTAGTCTGGAGGGGGCCGGGGAGGAGGATGGGAGGGCTTTCGGAGAGTTTCAGGGGTGTTGGCCACCTGTATGGAGGAGACAAGGGACAG
The DNA here is from genome assembly GCF_018167655.1 of Microtus oregoni. NCBI lineage: Eukaryota > Metazoa > Chordata > Mammalia > Rodentia > Cricetidae > Microtus > Microtus oregoni. Next base: position 2,938,848 of record NW_024543086.1, read on the forward strand.
CTGAAATGAGGCAGTCTCTCTATACGTGTGTTTCAATGAGGTGACCAGAGTCTCACTTAAAGGCAGGACAGACACGCTGACCTACTCAGCCCATTAGATCGCAGGCTTCAGAAGCAACTGATGTGTCTCCCAGACCAATAGAATGGCTTTCATCACCAATCCCATGGACACCCGTGAACTCTTAGAAAGACTTAGAAAGACAGAGATCAAAGGAAACCAATCAAGCTCAGTGGTGCAAAGCCTTTACCTTTCGCTTGCCCTGGGGTGTCTGCAACTTGAAAGTTGGGTTGGCATGGCCAGTTCCACCACTCTGAGACACCCTGAAGGGACAACTGGAAACAAAGAGGAGGGGACAGGGAGGAGGGAGACGGTCAAGGCTGTGTGTGGACTGAGCTCCTCTGGCCCAGGCCAACTGACAAACCTAATGAACCCTCCTCTGGAGAGATTAGGGTGACCCTCTCAAACCTGTCTCCTAAATAATAAATAGGTACACACGTGACCAGGGGAGAAATCCAAAGAAGGGATTGGTCTTGCCCCCTACTCCTCAGTAAGGAGACAGAAATTCATTGGTCATTACTGAACCCCGCCCCCAGGCATTGACCCAGAAGGTGTCAGGACAGAAAAAAAAAAAATCCCTTCCAGCAAAGAACATTTAATAGGACTCTTGAGAATATGCTCCATCAATATCTAAATGAAACAGTCATTTGTCTTCTCGGGTAAATGTTTAGCTATTCCTGTGACTGCCTTTAGCTTGCCATCCCTTCTCTGTCCATTAGTTTGTTGCTCTTTAAAAAATGAGGTACAAATTAACCAGGTGGAGGAAGGCAAGGAGATTTTATGTCATACCCCAATTTGAATGGGCTGGGTACTTTCTATTGAGAAGAATAGGTGATGAGCACACTCAGTAGAAATCACTTACAGCCATTACCTAACCGTGTCTGCCATGGTGACAGAGCAGGTCAGAAGGGATAAAGGTGGCATGTCCCCTGCATTCATCTCCCCAGAATTAGACCCATCACCACCAACCCACCAACTCTTCCACTAGGGTTCTGCAGACTAGAAGGGACCCCCAAGTCCTTGCGGGCATAGTGCCCATCCCACCTGAACTGCTGCCGTAGCTTGAAAGGGAGGGCCGAGGGCTTGCCCAGTTTGTGGCTCTGTCTATAGCAGTGGCATAGCAACACGAGGACAGCCAGCATAAAGAAGGCCGAAAACACCCCGGCTATCACAGGGCCCACACCTGCCGGAAGAGAGCACAAGCCAGAGGATTAGAGGCTGTCCTGGCTACGGTAAAACGATATAGTCTCGATTCTTCCTCGGATAGTTGGTTTCCATTTCATTTGTGCAACTTATTTTAAACAAACATACATCATATACTATTGGGGCACTAATACTAGCTTTAAGAGTCAAGCCCACTGGCTTTTCTAAAAAAAAAAAAAAACTCCACAGTAATTTCTTTCAACGACAGAAAAGCTCTCCAAAGCAGTTCCGACTCTGTCATTTGTCATTAGCTTCCAGTTAATAGATTTTCATAAAGTCAGTCTGCATCACAATCCTCCCAGATGCAGGCCAGTGACCAGAAAATACTGGCTCAGACACCTTGGGATTAGAACTCTCACCCTCGACCCTCAACCTCACAGTCGGTTCCAAAGCCACCTCAACAGTTCCACGAATTATGTTTACATGAATTAAGTTTAAATACACAAAGTACACTTGGGTCAATAAAGCTCCACTTTACTCTATTTTACATGTTATTTTGTTTGTCTTTTAAGACAATGGTCTCACTGTGTATCCTAGGGACTCACTGTGCAGCACAGATTCACCTCACAATTGCAGCAATTCTCCTGCCTCAACCTCTTGAGTGCTGGGATTACAGGTGGAAACTACCACACCCAGGTTTTAGCCTTGTATTTTTTAAAAATTTCTTTTGCAATTATTCGAAGACCAAGTTTAGAAGCCACAGGAGTAGAGGTCCCCAGACTTCTCATAAGAACTATAAAACTTAAAACTTCTCTGCTTTCCCATTTCTTAGCCTTTGTTTAGTAAAAGGCAGAATAACCCAATACAGTACACCCCAGGACTGTGATTATTTCAAGTGCCCCTAAAAGGACTAGTTACTAGTTTGTCAGGCAAATATCTGTGACTATCCAAAGACCTAGAGTCTCTCTTGATCTCTCTTCCCCTCCTAGCAGTAAAAGGACAAAATGGCAGCTAGGCCCAAGCCATGCAGGAGCAACTGACTTCCTCCGACTCAGCCTCTTTTTTCTTGGCTCCTCCCTGGAGAATGAAGAGAGTGAAGCCAACTTAACTTGGACTTTGCAACAGGCAAATCCAGCCTATGGCTCACAGCCCCCAGTATTCCACTGTACCTATGACTCCAGCCCAACACATTTGTAGACAACAATGCCATATTTCAGTGCCAACGGGTTGGTTGCTCCTGACCATCAATTACCCATCCCCATGGTCTCCATTGATCTCACTTACTCTTGGGGGGCAAAGGACCACTGTCAATGCTACCGCCATCTCCTGGGGTGTTACAGAACGGTGGAGCCCAGCCAGCGAAGCAGTGACAATTCTTGTTGTTGTTGCAGACCTAGAGTGAGGGGCCACAGACAGTTCAGCACCTAGGAGAGCGGTGACCTCCCACAGAACACACCCTTGGGACACCAGCGTCCAGGAACCCAGGCTTCTGCACACATACCCCGTGACCATTGCACTTTTTCCCGCAGCCTTCGGTCTCAAAGAAGGAGGTGTTCCTGCACTGTCCTTCGAAGCAAATCTGCAGAAAGGGTGAGCAGCCATCAGTAGAGCCACAGGGAGATGGGGAAGGCTTGGGACATGGGAGTTTTGTACTGAGGATGAATGGGAACCCCAAAAGGTAACTCTTCGACTGATATATTATAGTGATAAACACAAAGAGCCCCAAAAGGCAGGGCAGCATGTAATTAAATTCTGCTATCACCTTTGTGATTGGGGAAGACAGCAAACACTGCTAAAATGTTACATTCAACAATTAGGACATATTTACAGTCTGGTATTATCTTGATTATCTGCTATCCAAAAATGAACGTGTACTAATTTTAGCCTTATGCCTGAAAATAATAATTGTGGCAGAACTTACTCTGTGCTGGGCATCGGTACCATGGGATTCCTTTGTTTTTATAACTTCACTAACACAATTACATATAGGAGATGGGCGGCATTATTTTCCTTGGTTTCCCTGGCCCTTAGACTACTTCTCCTTCATGTGATGGTTAATAATACAGATGACAGTGGCGAGTTCATTTACATGCCTAATCCACAGTCTATGGGTGGGCACCTCTAGACGGGTACCTGTGGGTGCGATGTTATTACTCTGGGAGCCGGGTACCTTCCTCCAAAGCCCACACTTCTCAATTTCTATCTCTATCTCAGTTTCTGAGGGAGGTTGGGGCAGGGACTCACGTGGTTGTGACCACACTTGGTCCCAGTCATCACCAGGCCTGGGTCCAGCATGTCACCTTCCCCTTCCTCCTCCTCAGGACCCCGGTAGACATGGGTGCCCCGACAGTGGATCCGCCTCCCATTCAAAGTGATGGTGGTGTCAATCGATACGGCGTTGGATTCCAGGGGCCGGGCCTGGGTGCTCTGACACTGGATCTTCCCGCACTTGGCATCCCTGGGCGGGGAGAGAAGACAGTATCAAAGACTGGGGAGGAGCTGGGGATGCAGAGCTTCAGTGTTAGGCAGGGTAGGGCCAAGGACCATTTAGAGACCCAAGGAAGACCAAGAGAGGGGGCAGGCTCCTTGTCTCTCAGACCGAGGCCAAGAGCTGAACTTGAGATGCCCTAGCTTCAAGGATAACTGCAAGGCATGAGTCATGGCTGCCACCTTATGTTCATCACACAACCAAACCAGACACTCCAGCGAGGAGCTGGGTCTCCCTCTGACTTCATTGCTCCTGGGATTGAGCATTTCTCTCCCTGTCAATCATCCCTCCTACAGTCTCCCTGACTCATGCCTGTTACTACCTTCTTTCTATCCTGACCTGCCAGACACCGAGGCCCCTGACTGCTCTGTCCATAGGAGGAGACCAAACTCTTCCAGCAATGCCTTTAAATCTCTCAGGATCCATCCCACTTCCCCTTTAAGTCTCTCAGGATCCACCCCACTTCCTCTAGCCATGCTCATTTCTCATGGCCCCTCTCCTCTAGTCCCCACAAATTGCAGCTTACTGTATTTATCGGCTTGTCAACTGTCAGTTTTTCTCTAACCTCTCTACATAAAACACTTCTTTATACACCAGTGTGACTCCTCACCCTGTTCATGTAGATATCTGCTATAGAACTCAACCAAAGAACTTCTTGGGGAAACCACCCCAAGCTATTAACTATTACACTGATTATCATAATGCTCTAGACCAGTGTTTTTCAACCTGTGGGTCGTGACCCCTTTGGGGGTCACATGACCCTTTCCCAGGCATCACCTAAGACCATCAGAAAACAAGTATTTCCGTTACAATTCACAACAGTCACAAAGCTACAGTTATGAAGTCACAACAAAAATAATTTTCTTGTTGGGGTCACCACAACACAAAGAACTATTGAAAGGTCGCAGCATTAGGAAGGTGAGAATCACTGCTCTAGACACTCAATATACATCTTGCATGTGATAAATCTGCAAAGGCAGTGGGAAAGTGAGTAGGTAAAAGATGGGTCAGTGGGTGCCTGGGATGAATGAATCAGAAATGAAGGAACTAGGGATGAATCAAAGAACAGGCCATAATCTTAGCACTCTGCAAAAAAATGGTCCAAAAGGGCCATCTTCTGTCCTGCCTTTTTTTTTTTTTTTTTTTGACAGGGTTTCTCTGTATAACAGCTCTGGGTGTCCTGGAACTTGCTTTGTAGACTAAGCTGGTCTCAAACTCACAGAGATTTGCCCACACCTGCCTCTGAATACTGGGATTAAAGGCCTGTGCCACCACGTCCAGCTATCCTGCCCTGCTCTAAGAGAGTCCCCAAAGCAACCTTGCTCAACTTCCTAAGAAGCAATGCTACACACACTTCTTTATTACTTCCTTAGGTCCAACTGGACCATGTATTATCAAACAACAGAGAGAGAACGGATACAGGATCTCACTGGCTTGTTTAAAAGGGCCAGCCACACGAAGCCAGGTGGGAGTGAAGAGAACAGAGCTCGGATCACTTGGTCACTCTTTTCTCCCATGGTCCTCACCTGGGGCTGCACTTCCTGTATTTGCCATTCAAGCCCTTGCCACAGTTTCCATAGGTGTCTCCAGCTGCATTCACCCGCTCAAAGCAGAGATCAAGGGCAGGCCGGGCTCCTAGGTGTGCAAGAAACACCTGTCAGTGAGCAAGCCTGCCAGAGGCTCCCAGCGGCAGGGCTAGCCTCAGGTAATATGATACTTCTATATTCATCAAGACTGTTTCAGGCAAATTATTTTAGATTGGTTTTAACACTTCATTGAAGACGTGTACCTATGATAGTTGCATGTTAAGCTTGCTTGCTAATGAAGAAGGGCTGTCCTATTTCTGGTCTTCGAAAGATTAATAATCCATGTCCAAAACATTATAGAGCTAAACCATATCTTTGGAATTTTTTCTTTATAATTTGCCCTGTTTTCTCTCTCCTGTATTATAGAAAACCAACCATCTTTAGCTGTGTGTTTTCTAGGAAGAAAACTATGTTTGTTTGTTTGTTTTGAGACAGGGTTTCTCTGTAGCTTTGGGGCCTGTCCTGGAACTAGCTCTTGTAGACCAGGCTGGCCTCAAACTCACAGAGATTCGCCTGTCTCTGCCTCCCAAGTGCTGGAATTAAAGGTGTGTACCACCATCACCACCTGGCTATCTTCTTTATCTTCTGCATCCCTTATATTCGATTCTGGGGCATCTTCTTGAGAGAATGGAACAAACAGTGGAAGCATCTTCTCTCTTTCTGTTCTGCATTTTGTGTTGTGACTCAGTTTGTTGCAGGGGTGATCATATTCAGGACACGGAACTCAGCAGCACGGCATTCATTGCATGACTCAACTGGGCTACTTTTAATTGGCTGGTACTACAGGGCACCTAGGACACTGTTGCTACAACTGGCAACAGTACAATAAACATCTTCGAAAACATCTTCACACCCATCCCAAGCACAATTGGAGGCTGTTTCTAAGTCCTCTTAATTCCCAGCTCCTGGAAATGGTGGCAGATGGAGTCCCATACCTGGATCTTGGGAGAGGGGCTCAGAAAATGGGCAACAGTAACGAGTTTCTGAATGTGACCACAATTAATTAAAAACAGAACATGTAATGAATCCAAGGTGTTTCTGGCAGAGCTTATCCATACTACATCATGTGACTTCACGGCATCTACGGTTCTCAACACACTTGCACACTTTGCACACAGCCAATGAATGGCACTGAAATCCCTCAGCTCAGACGTGAGGCTACTTTATATTATGAACGGCCGTGTTTGTACTGCTGGCTTGCTGTCTCTTGTGCAGCGGGTTAATCAAGGAAAACGAAGTCTTAATGTTTTCCCTACTATTATACCTCAGCAGTTAAGCACCAGATTAATGTTTGCATTTTGTTAGATGGTTTGATTTGTAAAACTGCTGCTTGAGTGGCAGACTTGAGTTTCTTAAAAAAAAAAACAAAAAAAACAAAAAAAACAAAAAAACAAGTAATCAAACAATAATCCTAGCCGAGTGTGGTGCATGCCTTTAATCCCAGCACTTGAGAGGCATAGGCAGGTGGATCTCTGAGCACTGAAGGCCAGCCTGGACTACATAGTACATTTTAGGCCAGCAGGCAATCAATACACAGTGAGACCGTATCTCAAAAACTAAAACTAAAAATTACTAAATGATTCATGATTTGGGGTTAAAACAGAATTTTCAACAATTTCTGGTAAAACCATAGACTTATTTTTGCAATTTTTGTCCCACATATTGATGTGAGTTGGTGTTCCTATCACTGACAATGATAAAATCATGATATCGATCAATTCTAAGAAGTGCTGAAGACCCTCTACGACCTGTACCATCAACTATTTAGCCAAGATTTAATTCTTTATATAAAAAGCAAACAAGGATACTCATTGATTAAAGTGTAAATTTGCGCTGGCAAAACTAAATATATGTGAAAGATTATTTTATAATAAATTCCCTTATGATTTATTATCAATAAATGTTTACTGTATATGTCTATTTTTATATCCTCATATATTCCATGCCATGTAAAAACTTTTTAGAAAAAAGGGTGAGTGGAAACAAATTAAGCCTAATATAACTACTGGGACCAGTAAGTACATTAAAAGTTCTGCTATCTCTAAACTGCTTTCTCCAGTGGTCTGTTTCCTCATATCCTCCACAATACCATATTATGATAGGTGTTGCTATTATTATATCACTTGCTGTCTTTGTGATCTGATACGTGAAAAACTCCATTTAATGGTAGCTACAATTTATTTTCCTTTAATATGACTGAGGTTAAGCATCTTTTGTAGCTTAAGGGTCGTTTGCATTTTCTTTTAGTCTCCATTTCCACTTCATTGGTGCGTGTAAGGGAGGGTACTGCTATCCAATACCCTGTTAGAACTAAAAGCCTCAAGGGACTAGGAAGAATCCTGTCACCTGGCTGCCCCTGGATGTCTCCCTTGAGCTAAGAGGATGAGAGATGGTGTTTGAAGACGCTCTGAAGCCAAGGTTCTAGGCCATGCTAAGTGGCCAGGGGGGAGACTGGCTCAGAAGCGGTGGGTGGAAGACAACAAGCTCTCCAGCAGGGTCCTTACCAGGTCCCCAAAGCTGCTGGCACTGCTCCTGGTAAGTAAGGCACATGCCATTGTAGCAGTAGGCCTGGCCGCCCTCGCAGGGGGTGCCGTCCATCTGGTAGAAGTTGGTGGGGCAGTGGGGAGACTTGCCAGTGCAGAACTCGGGGAGGTCACACTGCCGCGCCTGCTCGCGACACGGGGTTCCAGGAGCCACCAGCTGAGTTGAAGAACAAGAAAAGCAATGCAGTCATATTTTCCCTGTCCCACAACCCTTTCAGCCAAGGGCTCCTCAGCCTCTCATCAGCGGATCACAATTTTCCATTACCTTGATATCCCAGCACCTATTAGCACATGGCTTCATTAGCTCAGGCCGTCATTGGCCTTCTGGTATGAACAGGGACTGAGCACCTTCGAAACTGTACCCACAAAGGCAAACGCAGCTCACTAACTTTTCACAGCAGTCTTAGGAAGCAGGCGAGAAATAATATGTACGTAACAATTTATAGTTTATTTCGTGCCTGGGCAATTATAGTACCTTTATGCATCTTCACCTAAGTGTCATTGGGACTTCATTTAGTTTGAGGGGCAGTCCTATATAAAGAAGTGAAACACAATGCTCAGAGTCTCGTGGTAAGTGGCAGATCTGTGCCCTGATATGTGCACATATGCCCACGCACACACGCACATACTACACACAGAAGACTGGCATGTGTGTGAATTTTCAATTTACAGCCTTCACGTTTTGTTCTTGAAACTAGCCTCAAACTCATTATTGAGCGCAGACTAGCCTTGACATCATGGCAATCCTCCTGCCGTAGCCTCTGGAGTACTAAGACATGTCTCGCCACACTAAGCTTGCGACTCCAAACTCTTCATCAGCAATACATCCCCGCTGCTAGGCCAAGCGTGAGGCTGAGTGCTGTCTAAACACTTAGGTCATCTGACCTCACAATATCCGTGAAACAGATACAGCTACTTATCCTCTTCTGCAGATTAAAGAATCGAACAACAGCACATTTGGGAAAACAATTAAAAAAAAACCAATTTAAAAGCTTTGACTTCGGCTTCCCCCGGCAGAGTGTTTAGTGCTCATGCCAGTCTGCAGACAGACAGCTGAGACCTCAGATGGTTGGTGAAGTGCCAGAATTCACACAGGCAGGGCTGGAAGTCAAGGAAGCCTTTGTGAGGCTCCATCTGACACATGGGAGCCGGGTAAAAGGTCACTTCATGCTTATTCTTTAGTCTTCATCTGAGACTTGAAGGACTCAACCTAGCACAGCCTCTCTGGGGCTGCCAGGTCAAACAGATGATGTTCAAGTCCCCCTGAGCCAGGCAAGGACACCTGTGACTCAGAGCAAAGCCCTCCCTTGATCCCGGAGACCATGCTACCCAGAAGCTCTTCTTGGGAGAAAAAGCAGGCAGGCCCCTCTGCTAGCGGGCCTGTGTGAGGAAGGCCAGTGCAAAGAGGAAAAGCCTCAGTCCATACACACACTCAGCTACACAATGTGCACTCGGTAATCTGTGGGCGGGACAGGCCGCATCTCTATTCTGAAACTCCTCTAGAGTCCAGATTTTAGGTTAATAAGAGAACTCAGAGGTACAAATATCATTAATAGTGTGTGTATGTGTGTGTATATATATATACATATATATGTCTAACAATGCATATGTACATGAATAATAGTGTGTGTATGTGTGTGTATATATACATATATGTCTAACAATGCAATGTATATGAATAGATGTGTATAATTATAAATATATTTGCTGCTATATATGTGTATTATATAACCCAGCAAAGCCTAAGATAAGCTTTATAGTCAACATTAAGGTGAAATTAAAATATTACTTTATGATATAATTTCTTCATAAAGACAATAAATAGTCTCATATCCATTTGGGTCAGATTTTGTCGCTAAAACTTATCATTTTTTTTCCATTTCAGAACTTTTTGAATGATCAGATTTAGATTTAAAAAGTTCTCTTATTCAGTGCTATGTGATCATTAATAGTAATAAGTTATTTTCTGCATGGATATTAGGAATGTGGGTTCCAAAGTCAGGGAGAACTGGGTTCTCACCCTGATGGAACCCTTGACTATGTCGCCCATGCCCTAATGACCCTGGTTTCCTGCCCTTAAAAATGAAGGCAATAAAATTTGCCTCACAGGCCATCTATGAAGATTTGACTCAGAAAACCTGTGTAAAATTCTCAGCCGGGTGCTTGACTTCTACCAATATGGCCACTGATGTTAATCAAAATCACGATTTTCTTTTTAATGTGTTTAAATAAAAACGAAGCCTAGCTGGGCCTGGTGTCTGAGGCCTACAATCCCTCCTGGGAGGTGATGTCAGAACTGGCCTGGACTCCAGAGTAAGTTCAAGGTCACCCTGAATAATTGAGAGAGATCTTGTTTCAAAATAAAAAGATATATATATCTTAATCTTATATAAATACACATATACGTATGTATGTATGTATGTACTTCTTTGGGGTGATTTGAACACAAGGAGGTCCAGGGTGGAAAAACAGTAGGTTTAGTTGAAGGGACATTCTCAGTTCCAAATACCTAACACACACTCTCTCTCTCCCTCTCTCTCTCCTTTCCCATCTTCTCAATGCTGGGGTTGAACCCTGGTCCCTGAGCATGAAAGCACAGGAATATTATTTTAAGATGTGTTACATTTGTTTATACTGTGGAACATTATTTAATGATGCAAAAATGTGCTGTATTCTTTTATGTTGCATTTGTTTAACTTAGTGAAGCTGTGTTACTTTGCCTGTCTAAAACACCTGACGGTCTAATAAAGCACTGAACGGCTGATAGCTGGGCAGGAGAAAGGATAGGTGGAGCTGGCAGGCAGAGAGAATAAAACAGAGGAGAAATCTGGGAGGAGAGGACGAAGGAGCGAGGAAAGAAGGGGCCAGGCAGCCAGTCACACGGCCAGACATGGAATAAGAAGGAAAGAAAACATATATGGATTATAGAGAAAGGTAAATGCCCAGAGGCAAAAGGTAGATGGTATTAGTGAAGAAAAACTGGCAAGAAACAAGCCATGCTAAGGCCTGGCATTAATAAATAATAATAAGTCTCCATGTGTATTTATTTGAGAGCTGGGTGGCGCACCCCCCCACACACACACCAAAGAGCCAAAAAAGGAAAAAAAAAAAACACCAACACCACAGATTCTACTACGAGCTATTCTCCCAATCCCTGCATCTAGACCTTTTAATGCAGGCTGAAACAGAGTCATCACCCACTAGCCTGTCATCTCAGAGCCCGAGGCAGGGGGAGACGGCACTTACCTTACACTGGTGACAGCAGGACCCATGGGCACACTCGGCCCCTTCCTTCAGAGTGCAGTTGGAGGCATTGCAGCAAGGGTTTTTACATTCCTGGGGAGGTAACAACAGATAGCTTTTGGCCTCTGCAGCAACAGGGCAAGAGTCAGAGTCCAGCAGGGGGCGCCCTTGCCACCTCCAGCTCCAGCCTGCCTGCCCTGCCATGTTTTCTGCTCCCTAGAACATCACCTGGCAGGATCTCATGAAGGTAATGAGTATTTGCCAGAGAAGAGACACAGGTGCACCCTTCCTAGAGAAACCACAGCTTAGATGGGACTGTGTGGTAGATGGGACTATTCTGGGTAGGTATTATATCCTCTAATTATGAGGTCACACAGAGCCCGCAAAATCCTCCCATCAGCACCGTTCCTAACAGAGCTCCCTCTGAAGGACCAGGGCGGATCCTTGCTTTTAGTCCATGTTTCCCAGTCTTTCACTAGCCCCTTCACTCTGAAAGTTACAGGGTTATGTTTTAAAAACAAGGCCAGAAGATGGCCCAGTGGGCGAAGACACTCGCTGCCAAGCCTGGCAGCCTGAGTTTGATCCCTGGGCTCCACATGGTGTAAGGAGAAAGGAAAGCAACTTCTCTGGTGTTATTCTCTGACCTACATACGCATGCACACGCATGCGCGCGCACACACACAAAATAAATGCATGTAGAAAAACCAAAAGAACCTCTCGACATAGAGATCATACTGACACCTCAAGTAGCGCAGCCACAACATCACCTACTGTTCACCAGCTGTCAAGCAAGGGTTAACATTTTCTCATCCTTCAAAAACCAGAGGCGAGCCGGGCGATGGTGGCGCACGCCTTTAATCCCAGCACTCGGGAGGCAGAGGCAGGCGGATCTCTGTGAGTTCGAGACCAGCCTGGTCTACAGAGCTAATTCCAGGACAGGCTCCAAAGCCACAGAGAAACCCTGTCTCGAAAAAAAAAAAAAAAAAAAAAAAAAAAACCAAAAAAAACAAAAACCAGAGGCGAAACAATCTAGTTCTGCTTTTTTTTTCCAGAGAAGAAACATGTTTCTGATAAAAATGACAGAGCTGGGGGTGTGCACTCCACACTCATTCCGAAGGAGGAAAGACCCATCCATGAGTTCTGCTTCTCCTTCCTCGGCTTCCCTTTCCCCGCTTCTCTTCTCCAGGCTAAACCGTGACCGTGCAAGCTTGGCATCTTTAGGCTTCTCACTGCGCTCATCTGTGTGAGCTTCATGCTCTCTTCCGGCTGGGTAGATTCAGGCCTCCAGAGTAAACTCAGGGCAGCTGGAGACACCACCTGGGGCTCCTCTGGGGAGGTCTGTGGCTTGAGCCATTGCCCACAGCAGCAGAGGCCAGAGAGACCATCCACCTGGAGACTGCATACATCTTACACACAAACGGTCTGTGGTCGCCATGTGTAGGAAATGCTGGCTACTAGAAAGTGATCTGGCACGCCGTCCTTCTGATGGCCTGAAGCTCTGACAACAATGTAGGGTCTCCCCTCTCTCTAGCCAGGCCCCACGCTCACCTCCTCCTCCCCACAGTCGCACTCTTCGCCATCTTCCAGGTACCCATTGCCACACCGCCGGCCTCCGTACAGGGTCCGAGTGTCTGGCATGTTCGAGAGACACATCCCGCCTCCTGACTGCAGGTACCTGTCCAGCTCCCTCCTGTTGCACCAGCTGAAGACTTTGGGGAAAGGGTGCCTGTCAGAGAACAAGGGGGCATGAGCTCGCCATTCTGCCATCCAGGAAGCTAACTCCACCTAAATAAAAGCCCTACCCATGCCTTCTGCCCCAGGACACTCGTCAATTCATGAACTTAGAGTTCTTTTATCCTGAATCACGAAATGATAAGCATGCAATGTGGTTACATTTTTCTTATTACAAATGAAAAATGGAAGTTAAGAAACAGAACAGCAATATCCGTCCTTCCCACGAGGGAACTAGAGTAAGTAAAAGACAATAAGTACATTAAGACAGGTTTCCATACTGAGAGCCGAACAGAACACCAGCCGGCTCAAGGCCAGCTGGGTATCTATTTTCTCACGACAAAAAAACAGAACCAGAAAGCCCGAGATCATGGGTTTCATTTACTTAATGGGCTAAAGGGCTGATCTTTGTTCTCCAGATAAGCAAATCCCATTGACCAATACATATATGTGAGCTCTCCATCACCAGAGTGCGTACAAAAGCTCCCAAATCACCTGCTGCTATGGAAACAAACCTAAAGGGCAGCAGGTCCCTTGCCTGCAGCTTTGCTGGCCATGGTTTTGGTTACCCATAGTCAACAGGGATCAGAAAATATTAAACAGAAACTTCTGGAAATGGACAAGTCCTAAGTGTCAAGTAAATTTTATTATTGTCACTGTTTTAAATGGTCTAGTTTGAGTTCATGGTTTTAACCTCTTACCAAGTGCCTGCTTTATAAATTAAAATCATCGTAGGCATGGGTAGGAAAATCACACAACTGCACACACAGAACAAGCTATAAATATGGAGAAACTGCTATGTCACCACATGGCTCTCTAGACAGAGACCCCAGTAAGGCTGCCCTTAATTCTCACCAACTAAAGGTTAACACTGAAGGCTTCCTCCAGTATGACAGTATGCCCCAAGGAACTTGCTACTCATCATTAACCTACAATGTGTGAATGACCTAAAAACACACGAGAGTCGTAATGAATACAACTGTCAGCCATTTGTCTACTGCTGCAGTTCTGTAGGTTGTGACCCCTTTGGGGTCGGACATCAGATAGCCTGCATATCAGATATTTACATTATGATTCATAACAGCAGCAACATTACAATTATAAAATAGCAATAAAAGAATTGTATGTTTGGGGGTTTCCACAACATGAGGAACTGTATTAAAGGGTCGCAGGGTTAGGCAGGTTGAGAGCCACTGCTCTACTGAGATTGGCGAAGAAAGGGGTGGACTTCACGATGAACTCAAAGGAATTTGAATATGCCCGTGGAGTTGTAACCCACACGTCCCCATCATTTTTTCGGGGTCACAGCAGCCAAGAAGTGAGGAGTAAACACTAATGCTGCAAACAAGAAAGCTGCATTGAACCATCTTTCTCTAGAAAGTATAAGCAGACCCCAGTGGTTTGGAATGCAGGAAGAGAATAAGAATTCTACCGCAATGCCTTCTGGGGAGTGGCCTGAGTTCTGAAGAACGCCATGGTGTGAGCTGAGGACAGACATGAGAAGAAGCTATGGTTTAGAAAATCTGCTGCAGACTCAGTAGCCTTGCTCATATTCTTCACAGGTTCCCTGAGGAATGGGTGGCTGCCCCCTTCTCCTCTTGTTCTGTACAATACAGAGTTCCCAAAGAGGCCTGGGATCCAGCAACACTGATCACGATGGCATGGAAGGAACAAGCTTTGTGGTTATGATCAAAATAGGGTCTCATGAAGCTTCCTATGGTGGTTTGAAAGAAAATGGCCCCCAAAGAAGTGTCACCTTTAGGAGGTGTGGCCTTGTTGGAGGAAGTGTGTCACTGTGGGGGTGGGCTTTGAGGTCTCTTTTGCTCAAGCTTCCCTTAGTGTAACTGTCAGTCCACTTCCTGTTGCCTGCAAGTTGTAGGACTCTCAGCTCCATGATCTACCTGCACACCACCAATCTTCCTATCATAAAGATACTGGACTGAACCTCTGAAACTATAATTGAGCCAACCCCAATCAAATGGTTTCTTAAGAGTTGCCATGGTCATGGTGTCTCTTCACAGCAATGAAAACCTTAACTAAGAGACTTCCTGAAGAACTGGGCATATGGGTGTGGTAGCACATACTTAACGCCCCAGACACTGGATGACTGGGGTGGGCAGAGTGCTTACATTCACAAACTGAAGATCAGATTGGGCAAGACACTCTCTCATGTGCACTCAAAAAAAAAAAAGTGTGTTGAGGCCAATTTTATTACTGAAAACTGAAAACTACAACAAACTAACTCAATCTAGTGATCAACCAGCACCAACCTGCTTGGAGGAACTTAGTGTCCCACAACACATTTGCCTACTTCATCTAAATGTCTTCATCAACAGTTTAAAATTTTCACTGGGGCCATCTAGGAGGACTACTTGGGTCACGCTGACCTGGTATCTCTCACTTCACTCTTCCCCTCCCCCAACATCATCCTTCTGGTTGACTCACCCAGTGGCAGCAGCCATGATGCACCCGCCATCGGCTGCGCTGGCAGAACAGCAATGTGCAGAATCATGGCTCATGCCAAAGTTGTGGCCAATCTCATGGGCCACCGTGGAAGCCACGCCAATGGCATTCTCGGAGTGGTCCTGTTCAGAAAAGATTTCAATTCAAGGTCAGGGTTTTATTCCTGCTCTGCCTACCCTGTCGCCATTTGGTTTTGTTTTGAGACAGGGTTTCTCTGTGTAGACCTGACTGTACTGGCACTCACTCTGTAGACCAGGCTGACCTCGAACTCAGAGATCATCCTGCGTCTGCCTCCCAAGTGGTGGTATTAAAGGTGTGCACCACTGCCTGGCTTGCACACCTTTTCATTACCTGAGCCTGATAGCTTCCACTGATTGCCCTAATGTTGAGCACACTGGCTCTCACTCTAAAACTTGCTATTAATGAGTCTAAAGCCACTGTCTTCACCAGGAAATTACATGCTCAAAAGACTGTGTTTCCTGTGTTCTTTTAAGTTGCAGACTGTGAATGCCCTGTTGATGCAGCCCTGGAACAGCACCCTGAGTTGAGCAGTAGCGACACCTGGTTCACTGTTCTCTGAGAGCACCCCATGCACAACCTGGCACAGTGTGAGACCTTAATCATCAAAACAAAAAAACTTAAAAAAAAACATAAAGAACAGAGCTATGGCATAACGTAAGTAGAGCTATTGGACTGATGCAAACCTATAGAGGCTGAGGCAGGAGGACCATTTGAGCCCAGGCTGTCTGGGCCACCTCAAAAAACCAACCAGGAGAACAAAAGCAGCGAAAAGGGTATTTATACCAGGCAAGGTGGTGCGGGCCTTTCGTCCTAGCACCTAGAGTTGGAATCAGGAAGAACCAAACTTCAAGGTCACTTCAGATAGATAGCAAGACTGAGGCCAGCCTGGTCTACCCAGTGACTTCCAGGCCAGCCACAGCTATATAGCCAAACAAGCAAAACAAAACCCCTATTCTCGCTGAGTCAGACTTTCAAAAGACAGAAATTTCCTAACTGTGACTCTTGAGACAGGTGTTCATTTCACAACGCAATACCCGAGGACTCGAGACCCGAACTAGAAATACTTCCACCTCTGTCCTCTTCCCCGGGTCCCCACTCTCACTCCTCCAGTCCCTGGTGTGGAATAGTACACGAGAGATCTAGAGGTCTGTCTGTTTATACAATTGCTTAAAAACCAATATAATCTAGGATGAATGAAAATTTAGCATCCTTGGGACCTGATTAACTTCATTGGAAACATTTGCTCTTTTTAATGCACTTTAAGTTGGTTTTTCAAAGCTGGCCTCCTGTCTTGAGAGTCACTGTCCCCGTGTGCAGTACCAGTGTATGGTCTGAGACTCACCATGCTAACACCTCCAGACTGGTACACAGAGCACATGGCCATGAGTGGGGCCAGGCCAATGGTAGTACCTTGAAAGGACCTGCCCCTGCAGGGAGGAAAAAGATAGGGATTCCAGGTGAGGGCCGAGAGAATTGTTCCTCTGGGACAGGCTGCCCTGCTGTGCACTGACCCCACTGACATTCCCAGATTATTCCCAAAGGGGTGAGTCTGGTAACCAGCCAACTGGACAACTTTTAGGGTACCACACCTCTTATTTCCTCTCAGTCCTTCCCTCGGTAGCACAGAAGAAAGGTCATTTTGCGCTCACAATGTGCCCAAAGACTCCGAAAGGAAGAAGGCAGGGCCTGACCAGCTGTGCCCCATTCTTGATTCACAAAGAGGGGTCAGGGGCAGGAGTACAGGGAAAGGGTGGGGCACAGGCTGCGGTGCCCCAGTGAATCACCTCCACGTCCACCGGTGACCAGGGGCCCAGGAAACCGGTGGCATGTGTCATTGCGCAAAAGCTGGGAAGTTGGGAAGCAGCTGTGGAGTTGATGTTTCAGTCCTCAAATCACACACAGGCCAAGGAAACAGCTGCATCTCTCTGGGAGCCTCACAAACCACAGCTGGGGGAGGCCTGAGCTGCTTCCGCCTCTGCTCTGTCCTAACAGGTCAGCAGCCAGCTTCGCCCCCCCGACCCCCCAGTTTAACATATCCCTCTCTCTGTGGCACCCAAGCAGAGCAGACAAGGAGGAATAAATGGATGTCTGATGAACACCTGCTTCCTAGATTCACTAGATGGTGAATGAAGCCCCACTTGTCATTTAACAAACTAACACTCGGTTCTGGAGAAGCCTACTGTAAACAGATTCAAGGTGTTCTAGAGTTCAGGCCAAATGTCTCCGTAAACAAGGACTCGCTCAGTGAGTGGACGGTCCTCAAGTGACCACTCAGGTTTTAGGGACAAGTAAATATTGGCAATCCCAGTTGCTATGAGAGGGTAAATTAAGGTATCAGGGTTGGAATGACTGTTGACTCGGCTGTGTTCAAGGGAAAGGAGCAAAGGCTCATTATCTACGGGCGTTTTGGTATGGCCACCTCACATTACCCTGGAAGGCCAACATTGGTATATCCCGACCCCCCTTGAGGGGCTGTATTCTGTTCTCTCAGAGGCAGTTGAAAACTCAACACAGCCCTTGGCCAGAGCTTCCTCCCACCAAGCCTTCCCATGAGGGTCCTACAGTCTGCCACTTGGCCCTCCCCCCAGGCACTCAGCCCTGAGACGTTTGGAGAAGCATGAGAAGGAGCTGGGGGCCTGCACCCTGTGGCGGTGGTGGGGGTAGCTGATTCGCTAGAAGAACATTTGTGGCAGGCTGTCAGCTGTGACCAGGAGTCATCCACGGCCCTAGTAGACAGTCACGTGCCTCAGCTGATTATGGGTGAAGCTCATTTTCTCACACGGGTGGGAAACACGTCAGAGGACTGTTATCATTCTTAGACTTTTTAACATTTTCGCAAGGCGTGCTGGGTCTGAAAAATGCCTGGTTAATTAGCCAGGGAGCAAGGGAGCTCTTGCACAACTGATTCTCCCCCCTGGGGAAAGACTGGGTGAACTTCGTACCCCATGGCCGGCAGAGTACCCCTTCTGCAGCCAAAGCTGATGCACCACCACCAGAAAAGGCTTACTCACGTGATGAGCTGCGCATTGTCGTGGCTCTTCTGGGCAAGCAGCTTGCGCCTCCAGCTAAGAAAGGACCAGAGGGTAGAGTACGGGTTCTCGGAGACTTCACACTTATCCCCGTGCGTCCACACCTCCAAGCCCACGAGAGCAATCCGGATGTTTAAGGATCGGTAAAACTGCCAAGACACAGAAGGGCCAGGTCCTCTCACTGCCCAGACTAGGAGCTCAGAGCACAGCCACTGGGGTCACTCCTGCCACTGGGGTACTCTCCTGCCATTGGGGTCAGTCTCCTGCCACTGGGGTCAGTCTCCTGCCACTGGGGTACTCTCCTGCCACTGGGGTCAGTCTCCTGCCACTGGCTCCAGGAAGAAGCAAGTAAGATCTTCAGAGAGATGCATTCTGGTGCCCAAACAGGAGTATCTTGCCTTAGAAAACACTGAGGTAAGAAGAGAATGGAGGGGGAAAAACCCCACCCATCAAGGGGTTCTTTAATGATCTGACCTTGACGCTACTGAGTCAGTGACTGTGTATGTGGTATGTACATGTGTCCTGTGTGTGCACATGTACACGTGGAGCCCAAAGGTCGGGGTTGGGCCTTCTGCCATTACTCTCCCCACACCACTGAGACAGGGTCTCTCACTAAACAAGGAGCTCATTGATTCAGTCTGGCTGGCTTGTAGGTCCAGGGAGGGACCTGTCTCTGTCCCCTAACTCCCCCACCAGCTACACGGTTACAGGCGCAATGCCATCGTGGGTGCTGGGACAGCAGCTCCTTATGCCTGCCTAGCAGGCACTTTATATATCACGCCAAAAACAACAGGGGGGAGAAAAAACTCTCGTGTACACAGAGGCCACAAAAGGACAGATTACATCAATCAAAAGGGGGAGGTATCCTCAGCTAAAAATAATAACTGGGGCACCACTGAGTATCAGGCACTTTTCTTGAGCAAGGCAAGGACTCAGGCTTAGAGAAGTTAAGAAATTTGCCCAGCGTCTCAGCAGGAAGACTCTGGAGCCAGGATGAACTGAGATTATACCTTCAGGGCCCTTGTGACCATCTGCTGCTGGAGAGCTAGGATCATATAGCACACAATCTATATACTATATATACCATAATATACCTATACATACACACACATACATCTCCATTCTTCACTTGCCCCTAAGGGACTGCAGCCGAGATAGGCTCCTGATTGCATCTTGTGCCACATCAATCCTTATAGAAAGCCCAAAGCATCTGGATTGGCTTCACTAAGGAGTGTTTTAGGGAAGTGAACTTGGCTTTGCTTACAATTAAGGGAAAAGGCTGTGGATTGAGCTCCTGATTCAGCACATGGGTGTCTCCCTTCCAGTTTTAGTGCCACGATGTTCAAGCCCAGGAGCTGGCTCAGCAAGTTGCAGAGGCGCTCGCTCACGTGCCTCACCCTCCTGGGAGCGATTAACCTCGTGTGCTGGGAGGGAAGTTAGAGGCATCTACGCATGGACCATCCAGCAAGGCGCTGGGCTTCCTCCAGCACCTGCAGTCTGCAGCTACCTTCTGTCCTACATCTTTAACTTTGGTTGCTGCTGTTTTGGGTTTGTTTGTTTGATGTGTTTACCAACATACCACTTCCATTTTCCATCAGTGCCTAGAGGTAGGTTCTCACCACCCAGTACAGGAGGAAAATTCCTAAAGCCAGCCAGCCAAGCCCTCCAGCTCCCTGGCCTCCAGGACAATGGCTGATACACAGGTGGCAGAATGACCAGCTTCCTGTAGTCTCCCCTCCACCCCCGGGGAAAACACACTTTCCCAGATGTTAATCTGGATGTATGATCATCGAGATGCCATTGTTGCTGAGGTAGGAGCTGGATCTAGGCCCCTACTATGCCCCTAGAATCTTTCCCTCTAGGAAAGGCCAGTGTTTGACTTTCACCTGTTACATGCCAGTGGCCTGTTTCCACAGCTGATGAGGACGAGGGGTTGGGGGTGGGGGGAGGTGGAGTACAAGGCTGAGAACTTCTGGTTTAATGACTTCACAGTGACCAAATTTGCATTTTTCAGCCCTGAATGTTCAAAACTTTTATGGGTCAGTGGCTAAGCCGTCTCTCCAGGCCAGCGGCTGGGACCCAGAACTTCTAGCAGGCCAAGAGTTTTAAGCCTTCAAGTTCTACTGTGTCCTGAAATGGTTATCAGAGCCTCAGAGAGACCTGTGACCCAAGGGCTGAGACTGTAGGTCAGTGGCAGAGCACTTGCCTTGGATGCATGAAGCCCTGGGTTCAATTATCGATACCGCCCCTTTTCCAGCCCTCGAAAGGAGGCACGTAACCAAAGCGCACACCGAGGTCTACTTTCTAAAGTCCACACTGTTAAACTGTGAAGAAGAGCTCTCACGGCCATGTTCCCTTCTCTGCGCTCTTGGGATGGAACTTGCTTTTACATAGAATACTTCCAGGTCTGAGATTGTCCTGTTTAGTGCAGCTCAAACCTCTGCTAATTTCCTAAGTGTATATTATCAACGATCCTGACCACAGAAACAGCCATTTGTAGTCTTCCCAGAAGAGGGGATCCTCAGACCGTCTCACAAATTGGTTCCAGACAGACGGGCACCCTGACTTTTAAAGGTTCTATGTACCTTCTGGGCCTGACCTACTTCAACCCCTCCTAAGTCAAAGGAATGCTGGGCTTTCACCTAGAAGGAACTCTGACACACATCCTCAAAGCCTTCCTAAATTAGGCTCTTCCTCGCCCGCCCGAAGTTCCTCAAGAGCCACTTCAGATGTCAGGAAGGTCAGAGGGACAGGGCTGAGGGTCTGGCTGCTGTTTACTGCCGGCTGCTTCCATCTGACCTCTCCATGGGCAGGGGCATAAGATCTCATTCTTACAGATTCCGTCAGAAAACCATAAAAATAACTGAAAGCCACTGAATGAAGCCAATGCTTGTACTTTATAAATTAAAACAAAGCAAAACAAAACCCCCAAACACCCATACAAACCAACAAACCCCAACACTCAACCCAAAGAAGTTGCTTTCCAGTCAGGGTTCTGCCGTGCTCCCCTCCCCGGCAGCTGTGGCACCGAGCACCCCTTCAAGGACCTGCTGGGGATGCCCAATTCAGCAATGAGGTGTGACCTCCTGTCCTGCAGACCGTCTCAGGTGCCACTACCTCCCCCAGAAAGCACACCTGGTCTTACCTTATCGACATAGTTGGCGATCTCCATGAGCTTGTGTTTGGTGGCATCCTGGTCACGCCGATTCTTCTGAAACTAAACAGAACCAGGTGAGACCCTCCCACGGCTCTCATCCAAGGACCATTCTGGGACCTGTATGTGCTCTTACCCTCCTGTCTTTGGCGTGCAAGCATTTTTAGGCAATGGTGCTTCCCACAGTTCACCAAGGGTAGGACCTGACAGAGATCCCGCTTGGCACCTCCATCACCAAGCTCAAGACAGCACATGGGGTGGACCCAGTTATCGTCCTGCAGCCCTTCAAGTAAGCCCTGTTTTCCTGTGCTTTAAGTTACAAGGCCTCTGGCTAACTGCTTAGTCAGAAGAGGGACCTACTGGTCTCTCGCTTTGTTCATCACCCCACAAGGACGCCACCTTCCTACATCTTACAGAGCTTCCAGCATGTAGTCACTTAACCCTGATCTAATGGTTGCTGAGTGACGCTACGGATATGCTGTTGTGCTTAGCACAAAGCGGGGATACAAATGCCACATGGTGACCCCAAGACTACAGGAGCTTCCACTACAATGGGGGAGAGAGCCAGAAATAAGTACAATGACAGATCCTCGAGGTACGCGATTGAAAAGAGCTAAGAAACCCGCTGAGAACTTGCACAGAATAACTGCGGAGGAGGGCCATGCCAATGTCACACAGAGGGTGCCGCCAACGGGACCACGTGGCATCAGCAGACAGGTGCTGCCTAGCTTGCCATTCCAACTGGCAGTGCCTTCTGTAGTGTCTGTGAAGTCAGACATTGATAATCAAGCACAGGAGAGAAGATTGTGCTGTACTCAATTAGAATGTCTGTCTCGAGTCCCAAGAGGAGGCCTCCTATTTAGTACTTCTGTCTGAAAAGAAGAACGGGCCTCTTTTGCCTTCAATAAAGAAGGAAATCGTCAGATAAGATTTCTGACGATTGTAAAGATAAAAAATTGAAAATTGTAACCTCCCCGCACCCCAAATGATGGACATCCCTGTCTACTGCTGTTCTTACACAGGGTCTGGATACCCAGTGATTCACTGTAGGTAGCTACTGTGTATGCTCAGCCTCAAGCTCTCCCATGTTTCCTCCCTCCTGCTCCACCAGAATACCCAAAGAAGAAAAAGAACAAACCGCTAAATAAAATAAAACCCACAAGTGTTTGTTGGGCAAGGGCTGTGTCCCAGCCCTCATACAGAGAAAGGCACCACTTGCCTTTCTCTTGTAGATTCTAGATTATTCCTTGACTTCCTTGGGACCCTCACTCACCAGAAGAGAACCCCACCGCTATCCTTACCTCATACAGAGTTAAATTCTAGGACCCTATTGCACAGGCCTTTGCGGAATGTTTAATCTAGAAGTTTCCACTAGGAAGATTTCCCGGCTGCTAAACTGGCCCTGTGGCAGAGTATTTCCATTCATCTAGTAAATATTTATTAGAACGCAGCAATGAGATTTCAGGCTTCCAGATAATTTAATCCTGTCCTCAAACAGTAAGGCCCAATAAGGCCACCATAGCTAAGGCAGTGTATCATGTTTCCCAGAAGATTCTGGAGCAGGGTTTGGTAAGCTTACTCTGTAAAACAACGCAGAGTAAACATTTTTCATTCAGCATGGCGGACCACCTGGTTGGGGACCATTACTACCCAGTTCTGCTTGGTGGACCACAACTACCCAGTTCCGCTTGGCGAACCGCAACCACCCAGTTCTGCCTTGGGGGCTTAGAAACTTCCAGGCTACCATAAACCAAAGGTTGTGGCTCGGCCTCTAGTATACTACTCACTGAAACATGAGGTAGGTTCACATGGCCATGGCTAGAGTTTACAATCCCTGGTCATGAGAAAAATGTGTCTCGGTGTTAGACTTTCTAGGACGGTATGTGAGCCTTTTCCACATGCCTCACATCCTTCTGGTACCACCAAGTCTCTTAAAGGTCTCTGTCTATAGCCCTTCTTTCCCCTTCTCTGATATAAACCAGACTCTTTGCTCTTACATTCTATTTCACTTGATGAATGAGCAAATGCCCAGAACCACCCAAAGAGCCCTCTTATACTCCGCACACCTATAGAATAGATACGGTCAGAAGCTTCCACCTAGAACTAGGCAGAGAGCCGCTACTGGCTCACTTTTACTGCGGACAGCTCTCTAGACACGAATACCACAGCCTCAATTCTAGGCACTTGCTATCCCACCCAGAGACCCCCGTTCACTGTCGTGAGTTCAGAGACCAGAGGAGAAGGCTGCTGTATCTAAATCACAAATACTACATCCTTACCGTCATTTATCCTCCCATAGTCTCAGATTAACTGCCAGGAATACATGTCTGCCTGCCAATTCTGGGGCTCGCAAATCTTGCCTGGCCTATTGCACCCCAACACGAATCATTCAAAGCCTAGGGCTGAAAGCCATTCATGACCCTGAGAACTAAGAGAGCCCCTCACCTACTAGGAAGTTAAGAGTCACAGCCCTGTAGCAAAGGGGTACAGATGCCTAGGCTACTGATGCTTAAGGTGCACCCTTCCACAACAATAAGATTCTCTGGACGGCCCCACGGTCGTGAAGGCACCTTCTAACAGACACGTTTTCTCCCTGGCTTGCTGTGAGTCTGGACATCAGGAGGCTGAAGGCTCACCATCTTCACCTTCTGTGCCTGCTGGAGACTCACATGCAGTGGTTTTTAAAACCCTGCACCAAGGACCCACTGGGCAAAAGGAGTAATCCTCCTCCTTTTAACTGGAACAGTAGGGTTCCTAGGTGCAGGACCTTTATCTGATCAAAGGATCTTGCCTTTTGGGAAAAAATGGTCAAAGACCTCTGTTTCAGATGACACTGGGTGCAAGGCTTAACTGGAGAACTATCCTGGGGGAAGGTGCTTCGCTTTCTCCCAGCAACTGTCAGGGTACAGAGTGGTAAAGGTGATGTGTAGGACAGGGCTGAGTGGGGGGAGGGCCTTGGTCACTGCATTCCCATTCACACAGCACTCTGAGAGAAAACAAAAACCCGAGGACCCACCCACCCGTAGCTGCTGGAGGAAAAACAAAATAATGCCAACATCAGTTCAAAGGCTGAACTCTTCTGAAAGTGACCACAATGGTCCCTCCCTTGAAAGCCCTTCACCTCTGCCCAGTGAGCCCCCCCCCCCTTTCTTTAAGGAGCTCAGGGGCCATCTCTTCCTACCTCTAAGCACTCAAAGGCAGCTCTCAAACTTGGGTTTGAACACTCCCACCCAGCCCCCTGGCACTTCCCCTGATCCACACTGTGGGACTGTGGAAAAGGGAAAGTCACCTAGGTTGAGGCCTCTGGGAAAGCTGTAGCTCCAAGTGGAGGGGACCTGAGACAGAGTGATGAGCTCTGCCTTCGTGGAAGACAGAAAGTTCTGGTTAACTGTTTAGCCAGGTCACAGAAGTCTGCTTGGCTGTGGTTGTATCCCTGCACGATGTGGGACTTGAAGGAAAACTTGGTTAATTGAAATGCGGGTGGTGGGGGCGCGGCCCCTATACCATATTATGTCGGCTGTTGGAAGGAAACAGGACTCTTCCGATTTCGGGATAATTCTCTTTATATCTGAGCTGTCACCATCAACATCGCCACCTCCCTCAGAGAGGCTCTCCCCAGTCCCCTGTGTGCATCCTAGGCATCGCCAAGGGACCACTTCAGCAGCTCTTGTGCTCTAGAACTACAAGGGTTTTGGGCTTCTGCTCTGAACTCCAAAATAAGGGGCGGCTCTGGCTCAGTCTATAACCTGATGCCAAGCACTGTGCCAGCACATCATAGAAGAATCAGGAAGTCACCCAAGAAAGTGAAACAAATGATGGAGCCAGGTGTGGGGTATTTGTGAAACCTTAGGGCCTGTCCCATTTGAGGGATCTAAATTAAGGGGCTACCCTGCTCTATTAGGCTGGTGGCTCCCAAGATCACCTGCTGCGCATTAGAACTACCCCCAAAGTCTTATTAAAACATGGATTGTGGGGTCCCACCCTGACAGTCTGGGGTTGAAGGGATCTGGAGCAAGGCTCAGAGATATGCATTTCTCACGGTTCCCAGGTGCTGCATACGCTGCGGCTCTGGGGACATTTGGGGAACACCAACACGAACATGAAAATAGATACATGTGAGAAAATGGCATCTGATAAGCCACAGGGGAACCTGCTACCTTTGTAAGACAGAGGTCTGCAAGATTCTCTGAAGAGCTACAGACCACCCTAAGAACAAATATCAGAACCCCCTCTAAGTCACGCCCTTCGTGTCCACACTAAGCGCTCTCCTCAGCTTCTGGTTAGGGTTGATTTCTTTTCTCCTGACTGTTTAAAATGGCTGAAAGAGCCCTTGGCCAGATTTAAGGTCAAGTTTATACAATAAACCAGAAAAAGATGAGCGCATCCACATCTCGGCAAAGCAGCCTCAAGAGAGGTTTTTCTGCTGATATCCACGGCTGACCCCTTACCTCTGAGTAATCAGCCACCAGGTACAGCTCCACGTACTTCATAGACTGTAAGTCTTCCCGTTTCATCTAGGGAAGACACAGAAGCAGATCAGTGCCGTAGAAACGGTTGACTCCAGCTCATCCCAAAAAGCTGCTGAGAAACCATGCTGGTTGATAACCTGTGACCTTCTTTTAACTTTAGGGGTTAGGAACAGTCCTGGCTGCAGCCCTCCATCTCCATCTGCAACTGGTTATTGCCAGAGGACTTTCTGAGCCATGGGATCTAATCTTATTTTCTCAAAAATCAAAAAGCCAAACTGGCTAGTACAGGCAAAATCGAGGCCAACAACCCACGAGGGAACGTGCCGGCAGCTTAGTTCCCAAACAACCTTGAGACCACAGGTCTCTGTTTTCACTGTGAACAAAAACCATTCTGTACAGCAGATGAGGTGGCTATTCCAAGAGCGGAAGTAGACATTTTTTTTAACCTTATACAGTTTCAGAAATCAGCATCTCAGAGCATTCTATACACAGTGGTTCTCTTATGTTGGCGTCTCACTAAACAATCCCAAGAAAGAAAGGGCGAGGGGCTTTTCCCTCTTTCTCACCAATCCTCCCTCAATTTAGAAGTACTTCTGGGACCAAAGTAAGGGTGCACAGAGGGGACAAGCTCAGATCAGTCTGCCAGTTCCAGTGAGGACCTAAAAACTCACTCTGCGAGGTTGCTTTTTGGTCTGCTGTGTAAACTGAAGGGCCCAGTCCTTGGCGGTGGGCTCGGAGTGCTCGAACCCACAGTTCCCAGGGGGCAGCTTGAGATGTTCAGATCTGTAAATACGGTGTTGGCTGTCGTTGCCAGGGACAGGCTCGATGATGTAGCTGAGGTTACTTCTCACTATAACCAGTCCTCTGTGGATAAGAGAAGTGGAATCTCCAGTCAGTGCCTATAGTTCTGGAAAAGTCTGTTGAATAGGTTCATATGCTAGATGGTTCTTCACTTTATAATGGGCCATGAACCCTTCTGTGAAGGCCTGAGGCAAACGCAGACTCTCTAAAGAGAAACAGACTTGTGTGAAATGGGGAACGGAATCTCAGAGCACTTGGACCTCCCTGAACCATTACAGGGCTTTAGACTGGGACTCCTTAAAACCTCTAAATCTAGCATGACATATGACAACCATAGGTTAACACCTTAAAGATCCAGGAAAAAGCAATCAGAGAAAGCACAGAGGCCTGAGGCAGAGGTAACCGAGGTTCTAGATTTAGCTCTAAGGCTCAACAATCGCACACTCCCCAAGAAACATCTTGTGTCACCCTGAGCCTCCATTTCCTCATCGCTAAAATAAAAATGGTAACGTACTCATTCATCAGAGCTCTTGAGAGATTAAATAAAGACAAGTGTCCTTGTGCCTGGAAGCCAAGTGGTACTTAACGGCCAGCATTCCTACCCGTCCCAACTGTCCCATGCCAACGAGGCAGCTATCGCTCACTGGTGAGGAAATATCCTTAACTAAGATCGTGACAATCTTTCACCCAGGACGGAACTCAAAGATGTGCGCTGAGTTATCTAATCTCTTCACTCACTGAGAATGCATGTGTTCTAATTATCGCCTAAAACCCACAGGATTCTTGCTGTTGGTATCCACAGGGTCCAGACTCCCAAGAAAACAAAACAAAAAAAATCACAGACATCCCAGACTGTATATACTGTGTGACTGTATATACTGTGTGATTAGTGCATAGCCTATTCATGTCTTCCTAAATAT
This sequence comes from Microtus oregoni, assembly GCF_018167655.1. NCBI lineage: Eukaryota > Metazoa > Chordata > Mammalia > Rodentia > Cricetidae > Microtus > Microtus oregoni. Next base: position 2,966,496 of record NW_024543086.1, read on the forward strand.
TTTGTATCACCTCTAGATTTTTATAGTGCCAAATAAAATGTAAATGCTGAGGCTGGAGAGATGGTTCAAGAGTTGAGAGCACTTGCTTCTCTTTCGGATTGGTCCGAGTACCCACGTCAGACAGTTCAGAATGCCTATTACTCCGGCTCCAGGGGACCTGATGCTCTCTCTTGGTTTCTACAGGCCTTGCACACACATGATGCACATGCATATACTCAGGCACACACACATATACATTAAATAAATAATAAAACTTTTTTTTTTGGGGGGGGGGGTTTCAAGACAGGGTTTCTCTATAGCTTTGGGGCCTGTCCTGGAACTAGCTCTTCTAGACCAAGCTGGCCTCAGACTCACTCACAGAGAACCACCTCCCTCTGCCTCCCAAGTGCAGGGATTAAAAGTGTGTGCTACTGCCCGATATCATATTGTTTAGAGAATAATGACAAAAAAATTATACGCGTTCAAGAAAATATTTTTGCAAGAATACTTGATTCACTGTTGGTTGAATCTCTGGAAATGGAACACACAGGCAAAGAGGAACAATGGTGTTCGTGGTTGTTGGAAAGACAGCTGTTCTCGCTATGCAGCTGGCACCGCGAGAGTTGTTGAGGATGGCAACAGGAGCCAGCCACGGTGCCTGCTCTGCTGAAGAACAGAGTGAGCAGGGAGTAGTCACTGTGACTCAGGACCTGTCATCAGCCCTGGCAGACACCCATGGATGAGATGCAGCTGCTTCCAGGGCTGCCCTACTGAAGCCTCTGGAGCTGTCTACATTCGGAGAGCACTTACTGCCCGTGGCTTCACAACAATCAATGGAGGCTCCGTTATCTCATCTGTTAAGATCTATGATGCTCCAACCTTCCACTGTGATGTGGGAATGAAATAAGAGCAATGGTCTGTGAATTATGTGTCACATGGCTAGTTATGTCTCAGTAAACCGTGTCTAAGGGTGGATGGGGCCCAAATGCCTTCTCTGCCATCTTATCTCCTAGGGAAAGGGTATCCTACCACAGTCAGGCCAGTCGGGCCGTGGCTAGTCACACTTCTGAAGAGTGTTCCTGGCATCATCAACCATGGTCAAGAATAAATGTGTTATGGCCTTTGAACCTACTCTCTAAACCGCCACCCTCTATCCAGAGAAAGAAGCGAGACAGCCAAGTCATGGGCTCTTGACTCTGGGATAGATGAGCCAGGACTGAATCCCCAGGATGCTGGCAGCATGTTACCTAGGCTCCCATCCCTTCGAGCACTCCAAACCAAAGGCATCATGACTCTCTCAGGAAAGACAGCACAGACTCTAGTGGGCAGGAGACCTTTCCTGACCTCATTCCTCGCTGACCTCATGGCAGTACCCGGAAGCCTGTCAACTTCCTGACTGCCTTCTGGCTGACACAGCAACAGTCACCTGGCCTATGGTGAGATACCTAAGGCGTTCCCTTAACAGTGAGGATGGAGGGCAAAGAGCAAGGGCCACAGTCACTTCCCCAACTCCACACAGGAAAGGGCAGAGACCAGGGCAACCTAGGCATCCTGTTTTCAGCTATCTCCACATCCCAGCTGACCAGGGTCTCTCCCATCATTCCAGTTTCCTCTGAATGGCTACAATGTTGGCCATACAATGAGGTGGAACACAAACCGGCTAGTGTTCCTGTGTGCACCAATATTACACCCAGTGAGTGGAAAGTTACCCATAGGAATCTGTGAAAGCCTGAACATGGGGCCACAAGGCATAACGTTGATTTGCTATGATATGAACAAGACCTTGGCCAAAGGGTCAGAGGTCAACAGGAACTTGGCAGCAGGTTAGGTAATAGTCATCATAGTGGCTATAACTTTTTGAGCTTCTCTATGGGCCAGGCACCAAGCTGATGAGTGTTTTATTTCTCATACTGACTTCTCTGACCCTTACAAATATTATTCCCATGGTACAAATTAAAAAAAACCTATGTTCATGGTGAGTTCCCGATAGAACATCTCCATTGTCTCAGTGTGTGGGTGCACCCCTCGCGGTCCTGAGTTCCTTGCTCATGCTCTCTCTCCTTCTGCTCCTGATTTGGACCTTGAGATTTCTGTCTGGGAACTCGCCAAGGCCAGCTGGCCTGGGTCTGAAAAGGCCTGGGATAAAACTGGACTCGCTGAACATAGTGGGCAATGAGGACTACTGAGAACTCAAGAACAATGGCAATGGGTTTTTGATCCTACTGCACGTACTGGCTTTGTGGGAGCCTAGGCAGTTTGGATGCTCACCTTACTAGACCTGGATGGAGGTGGGTGGTCCTTGGACTTCCCACAGGGCAGGGAACCCTGATTGCTCTTTGGGCTGATGAGGGAGGGGGACTTGATTGGGGGAGGGGGAGGGAAATGGGAGGCGGTAGCGGGGAAGAGACAGAAATCTTTAATAAATAAATAAATTTTAAAAAAAACTATGTTCAAGATTAACTGACCCACCGAAATTCACACAAGTAAAGAATTAAAACGGGGGTGAACCTCAGCATTCTGGTTCTACACCCCACAACCTTCACCCCAACCTCTTACTGTCTGTCATAAGAGCCCTAGAGAATGGGTTCAGAGTGACACACATGCCCCTCGTGCATATATGGCTATAGGTGATGGCACCAGCTACTCCCCTCTGATGTGAGGCCAAGCAGAAAATGCAACTGGCTTTGTCTATGGAATCCTAGTTCCTGGGAGAGGACAGGAAGCACTGGTCCTCCCTCCTCCTCAGATACTGTTTGCTGTGTGCTAACTAACCACATGCCCCACAGACTGTATATGTTAATCTCTCTTCATTCCACACCACGTTATAAGGCTGGCAACATCATGGATCTCACTTTATCAATGAGGAGTCTGAGACCCGGGGAATTAGAATCAGAAGCTTTCACCTGGGGCCAAGGACTTCATGGACACAGTCTCTGTTCCCTTGAGCTCTATGCATCTGCCTCCACTGGTAAGCTCTGCACCTGCACTCAGAGATCCCCGGACCAGAACTTCCAAACTATCCACTACTCTACAGAAGGTACCCAAGCGATCCCAGGAGACTCAGGCCCAAGTGTTTGCACTTAGTCCCACAGGCAAAGCTCTGAGACACGCAGAAACTTCAGTCAGGAGTCCACGCTCTTGCCTGTGTTTTCATGGTGCTTGAGCAACTGCCTCAAGAAGTAGGAAGTCTGAGCATCTCAAGCTTGGGACAACCGCTGAGGTTATCCCTTCCAGCAACAGGTTTCAGCAACCCCTTCCCTATCCCACCCCACTAAAGCCCTTGGAGACTGCCCCCAGGAAGGAGCAGGGACCTTCATGTAGGATTACTAAGAGCTGGAAAGGTGGTGTCACGTGCCTGGCACTGTCCAGCAGACTCCAGCTTTGTTGATGGGGACTCTCTCCTGCCACCAACCCACAAGTCACCTAGACACCTCCTCCCACCCCCCCGCAAGTCACCTAGACACCTCCCCCCCACCCCCCCGCAAGTCACCTAGACGCTCCCCCACACACACACAGTCACCCATCTTTTAACCTAAGAGCCTCAGCTGATTCAATTTGCTAAATGTTAGCTCTGGCAGAGGCAGAGATCAAAAGTGGGACTGAGAACCCAAAAGGCAGAGGGCCAGGATGCTACTCTCTAACCCATTCCTCATCATTAAGAGAATGAGAAACAAAATAAATCATAAAATAAGATCATACAGAGGAACCCAGGCAGGCCAGCCAGTCAGAAAATAATAGGTTCAGGCTTAACCCACAAATCACTGCAGGACTCACTCAAATACATCTTTCATGGCAGGGGAGAGGAGCCACTCCAGAAGCTGTCCATTAAACACACCGTTGCACAACCACATCCCATCATAGAGAGAGACCCCAAGAGGCAGCAGCCCTGCAGTCCTGCTCCCCATCACTCTCCCAACCTGCACCCACATTAACAGGTCACAGGGAACTTCCAAGGCAGCACAGGGAGAAGAGAGGCACCTGGTCCTGAGTTCCTGCTGGGACAGAGGCAGAGCGCAAGCAGCAGTGAACACAGAGTCAGGGAGGAGACATCCTGGATTAGGATCCTGGCCCTGCTGTCTCTCCCAGAGCAGCTGTGTTAACAGTCTAAAGGAATCAGATGGTGCTCACTGACAACCAGGGACCATTCTCCAAGAAAGCCAGGAGTCCCGGAAGCGCGTTGTGCAAACGAGATATAAAACATTTGGTTGGGAAGCTGTTCAGCACGGAGTACCTGATGTGAGGCAGGACTGTTCTAGCCCCTGAGGACACAGCACAAGCCAACCAAAGATCTTGCTGTCAAGGAGATGGGGCGGATCACCTAACGTGAACCCACCGATGGCATCAATATCTCTGCTCCCATCTTACAGGGCAGAAAACTGAGACTTCAGGAGTATATCAGCATCAACCGGGGCCGGTGAAATGACTAAGCTACGGTAAGGCTCTAGCTACACAAACCTGGGCTCAATCCTTGGAAGCCATGTTAAGATGGAAGGAGAGAATAGACTTCATGAAGTTATCCTCTGACCTCAACATGAGCACCTCCCCACACCACACACACATACTTATCATATACAATAATAATAAATAAAGTCATTTTAAAGGACTGTGTTAGCTGGCAGGTATGTGTTCATGTGGGAAACATATGGAAGCCGAATTTTTTAAAGACTAAGTCTCTCCACGGCCCGGTGCTCACCAATGAAGCTATGCTAGCTGACCAGCCATTTGCATCATCATACCCAGCTTAAAAAAAAAAAAAAAGTCGGTGCTGGGAAATTGAACTCGGCTCTTCGGACTTGTGTGACTAGTACTTTACCAACTGAGCCATCTCCCCAGCCCTAGTCGCCAGCTTTTAGACTCAGAAGGGTCTGCCTCTGGAGACCTTGTCACAGTGTAAGGGTCCTGTCATCCGAGGGCTTATTCCAGGATGAGGCGGATGATCATCATGCAGAGGAAAGTCATGGCTTTCGGGGAAGGACTTCTTCCTGTCCGCATACTCTGCTCCTCCTCCTCAGAGTCCAGGGCTTCCCAAGATAAAGGGTACTTTTATGATTCTAGTCTACTCGAGTTTGAGAAGTGAAGAAATCCCAGGGTGGGTGGGGAAGTTGCTCAAGAGACACTGAGTGAGTTAACAGAAAGCCTGAGGTAGATCCTAGGTTGCTCATTTCCAGAGTCCTGGTTCTGGACTGAGTGTCTTACCAACCCTGCTATCCACACCCTTCCCAAGCACTTAGCGAGCTATTAAGATAGAGTAAGGCCCAGAGGAAGGACCGGACCAGTCTGGCCAAGGTGAAGACAAGGGCAAAAGTAAGTGTGGAAGACAGAGCTGGTGGGGGTGTCACACCACCAGGAAGGGGAGTGGCAGAGCACACTCACAGCCCTGGAATGGCAGTGCTGAATGCATTCCAGTCCATGGTGTGCACATTTGGACAAGTTATGCCCCACCCAACCTCAGAGTCTCTCCCTAGAGCACAGGATGAGAGTCCAGGAGCCGGTCAGCCTGGTAGGGTCCCAGATGTTGGCTGAGAGAAACGCTGTGACCATCAAGCTGACCCATCAAGCAGATCTGGGGGGATTATTTATTGTTTATCATTGAGAGGCTGTCTCTATAATTCAACTCACCAGACTTTAATACATAAGAGTTTATGGCCCCGTTAAAGTAATGGGACAGATTCCTATGCACCTGAGACTTAGTTCTGTGTCGGAAACATCACAAGACTGGACTGCGTGCTTGGGATGACCTCACTTGTACATAGTAGACAATGCAGGTCCATTATGTACACCCGAACAGTGACGTGAACGAGAATGGGTTTGGGCGGAAGGATGGAGAAGGCAGAACTTTGTACAGTTTGGATGTTTAACCCTAAACCTGTACTCGTTACATAATGACAATTTTCAGTGAGTGTTGTTTAAAAAATTAAACAACAACAACAACAAAAACCCACCTCCCCAACAATGGACGGGAAACATACAGGTTTAGTCAAAGACATCACAGCCCCAGTACCGGCTAAACTTTCCCACAAGCGATCATCGGACCTTCCGTTTAGTCTGAATTTGATGTGGAGACGCATCTGCACAGGCAGGGTGTTGTGGCGACATTTACAAGACAGGATTTTAGTGTGAGGCAGGCTCGAGGGTATGGACACCTGACACCTTCAATGAAGCGGAGATCCCCAGCTGGGATGCTATGTGGAGATCTTTGGACTATCGTCTCTCCGACTAAGACTGTTCTGCCTCACCACGGTCTCCAGAGCCAGCAGAGAAGCGCTGAGCTCTCCGAAACCCTGAGCCAAATCTCCCGTTTAAACTGTTTACTTTAAACACTTAGTAGTGAGCAGACTAACACAGATGGTTCGCTGCATCTTTGATGAGATTCACAGCCACTGATTAACCCAATTCCCAAGGTGACTGGGGTACAAACAAAGTTATAAAACATTTTCTATTATATAGCAAGATTCCTCTTGCCGAGAGTATTTCCAAAAGAATGCATAGGAAACTGGTGATTTTTGAGGTAAGTTATGAGAAACAATTGGGAAAGAGGTGAGAAAGAGTGCTGCCTCTCATTATATCCTCAAATGGTCTTTAACATTTGGATTTATTTTGCTGTGATCGGGTGTTTTTCTTTAATGATAAACTGACTTACAGAGTACTCAAGAGAGACGAGGCTCCGGTAACCATCGGGCAGTGGTTCTCAACCTGTGGGTCGCGACTCCTTTGGTTGAACAACTCTTTTACAGGAGTTCCATATCAGATATTCACATTCCGGTTCATAACAGTAACAAAATCACAGTTACGAAGTAGCAACAAAAATAATTGTATGGCTGGGGGTCACCACAGCATGAGGAGATGTATTAAAGGGTCACAGCATGAGGAAAGTTACGAATTGCTGGTCTAGGCTGTACTGGCTCCTTTCATTTTCCGCCTGAAGAGCCTGCCTAGCATATATCCTATCCATTTTCTCCAGACACAGGAGTACACTACCAGGAGAGATGAATGGTTGCTATGGAAACTCCCCATGGCGATATCAGGCTTCTGGAGCCTTGGGAAGCTATTTGGATTTAAACACTGCTGTCATTCCTGCCTCTGCTCCAGGGACCCAGTGTGGCTGCCTTGCAAGTCTCTGGCTCATAATTTAACCTCGTTCTCTTAGCCTGTGGAAGGAGGAGAGGGCTGGGAAAAAAAGGCATGTAGACCCCACCAGATGGAAGCCTGCAAAACAGAACCACATGGGCAGCTCGGAGAGCTTCCCCATCAGCCCGACTGCTGGAATGACTTACAAGAGGCCAAGCCAAGAGCATTCCCACTGCTCCAGTCCCAGAAGGGACAAAGGAAGAGGCAGAGAGAAGCAGGTCACACCTGCTGGTTCCCTTTCCTCCTTCCTGGGACAGCCGTTGTTTACTTGCGGGCTGCAGGTGGCAGGGGCTGAGCCTATAAACACCACTGAGAAGCCAGTTGGCTTGGCTGGAGGAGGCCACTTGAGTGGAGGATATGAGACCACTGTTAATCACCTCCCAGCCAAACCCGATTTCCTGCCTAATTCCCTCGGGCAACGCGCCACACAAATGTGAACCAACTCATAAACAGACATGAGACCTGCGGCCAGAAGGGCCCTCGGTTATATCTGGGGGCAGGGAAAAGCTAAGTCCTGGAACACATCTTGTGAAGTGCTGCAAGATCAATGAAACACGTAGTCTCCACCATACCTATCACTGGTGCCCTGAGGACACAAAATTATAACACCGCCATCTGCCAGTGTAGGACATGGCATATATTAACAAATGACAGAAGCAGCCACTGATTCAAAGAAGGGGAAGAAACCACCTCCTACCAGCTCCTGAGAGCCACCAGTGAGCCCGCTCATATTCCCAATTCTGCCTTTGGTAGTAACACTGAGTAGGTAGTTTATCAGTAGTGAGCGCCTTGCCCCCGGCATATAGTTGGCTACCACCAACCAAGGATTTCTGGTATTCCTGGAGTTAGCACCCTGAGTTCACGTTCCCTGCAGTATAGGCCATTTGTGTAGATAAGAGCCCAGATTTTTCAAACAAGCAAGGAAAGATATAGCATGGGGCTAAGGAGATGGCTCAGCAGTTGCAGAAGACCCAGGTTGCGTTCCCAGCATCCCCATGGTGGCTCACAACCCTCTGTGGCTCTGCCTCCATGGGATGTGATGCCCTCTCCCACCTCCCACCAGACACGTGTTGTTCTTGACTCAAACGTAGGTGGTTTGGTTCATCTAGTTGGAACTCTCCAATTGATTTTCTGTCTCGAAAATTTCCTCTCTTTCCTTGCTACACCTCTCTTCCCTGATGTTCCGATTCTGGCTACCCAACCTGAAAGGTCTTCTACCATGGAGTGAACAGGTGGGAGGAATGAGGAACGTCAGCTTCAAGTCTACCAACATCTCACTTGTTTTCTGTCTCTCTTCGCTTTCATTTCTAGGATCTCACTGACCCTGGAGGAACTGTCCCCTCATGGTTACCCAACTCCTAGAGAGACATTTTCGCCAGCTACAGTGCCTTTCAGTATAAGCCAACCAATAGCCCAGGGCCCAGCTACCATCTTGCCTTGGTTTCTCTCCCTCTGGGTCACAATCCACCTACCCATGGGGTTGGGTACCAAACGACTTCATGGACCCCATGTCCCAGAGCTACTGAAGTTACACAGAGCAGCCACTCCTCAGCCTGCGCGCCAAGCTCATCCACTCTTTCCCTGCACTAACCCACTCCGCCCCCAGCTTTCTGTCTCTTCACACCCCTGGGCTTTCCCATGCCTCCCCGCCATGGATTAGAATGCCTCTTTCTACTGTGACTCACTGCCTGCCAGTTACACCCGACAGACAGCTCTTTATTGATGCTAAGCTTCCAGTCATGGTTTTCTCTTGACTCGTTAGCCGTACCATCCATAAATAAGAGAACTCAGATTTTAGCACATCAAACTCGTCATGAAAGGGAAACCCAAACCCAGTGTCTGTGTGACAGCTCACAAGCTTGGCCCCTGTCAGAGTGTAGACACATGCCCAGGGGCCTCCTGTCCAAGGCCCTTGCCCTGGGTTAACCTTGCCCATCTTCCTGGGGAGTGTACCATTCATCCGCAGCAGCTTCAGGGTCTCTTACCTAATTCCCCGGCAGGTGCTGAGCGTGACGCTGGATTCTTCTGCTTCCCTCACGGTCCCGTGGTAAAAGCAGTGATCCTGGCAAACAGAAAGTGCTCATGTCAAATGGCGCCGATAAACATGATGATGTTAATGTCTCATGAATGACAGGTGACGGCTTAGTTCCTTACCAAGCCTGATCTTGCAACCTTGCAGGATCTTATAACCTGCAAAAGGCTTCCAAATGACCTCTGTTTGGTTCTTACAGGAGCCTAAGAGATAGCACAGGACAGATGTCTCCGGTCCTACTGAGTAGACAGAAATGTCGAGGCTCACAGGTTGGAGAACCCAGTTTCAGATCTGACATGTCTGACTCAGACTCAGGGAACAGTCTTCTGGAAGATCCAGTTTCTCACTGATGTCGCCTTTGTAGCTCACTGTCGTGGGTTGGATAGTGTCCTAGAATCTAACTTCATTTGTAAATAGGGTTATGATCATGTCATTAAATTAAATTAAAATGTGGTCACAATTGATGAGAATAGGTCATAAATCTAATGGCCTCATCTACCTATCAGAAGAAAGGACACAAAAGATATATAAGGGGAGAAGCCACCTGAAAACAGAAGCAAAGACGGATGTGATGTAACACAGGACAAGGAGCACTACGGAGTTAGAGGAAGAAAGGGAGGACTCTTCCCTGGGGGCCTTACAGAGAGAGCACAACCCCTTCCAATAACTTGGTGTTGGACGGTTAGCCTGCAAAATAGAGAGAGAACCAAGTTCTCTTGTTTTAACCTCCCCATTCACAACACTTTGTTAGGGCAGCCTCAAGATCTGAACACAGTTCAAGATGCTTCTTCTCCCCTGAATCCTCCACACCTGGTCTCTCCTTCCTGAGACCCTAGCTCCATGACGCCTGACGCTATTCTCTTGTCATGGCGCCTGACGCTATTCTCTTATCATGACACCTGACGCTATTCTCTTGTCATGATGCCTCACAGGCGTCTGGTCCCCCAAAACCAGCTGGAGCTTTCCATCTTTATAAACACCGAGAACCACCACATGCAGGCCCTGGGCAAGGCTTCAGAGATGCAGTGAGAAAATGGACACACAGCTCTAGTCCCTGGGGTTTATAGCCTTGTGGAAGCAAGTCATTGCTAATTAGGAAGCTGTGGTGAATGAGAAATGTACCTCCTCTACCCCCGCCACAGTTCAAGTATTTAAACACTTGGGGATGCTACTCGGGTAGGTAGTACAGCCTTGATGGAGGAGGTACATCACTGGAGGACGGGATTTGGGGTTTTATAGCCTCCCCCACCTCCAGCTTGCTCTCTCTGCTTCATGTTTGTGGCTGAAGATGTGATCTTTCAGCCTCCTGCCTGGCTGCCTGCTGCTATACAATTATAGACTAGCCTTCTGGAACCTTAAACCCAAATAAACTCCTTCTGTAAGTTGCTTCTAGCCATGGTGTTTTATCCCAGGAACAAAAAGCAAGTGATACAGATGTCAAACGCACACAGCTATGGATAAAAGTTTGTGGTAGCAGAGAAGGGTTTGCTCACTAGGCTAATCAGAGCAACCAGGAAAGAGCACTTCTAAGAGTGCCTCGTGCCCATGTGCTATACCAGACTGTCCCCCTCCCCAAAACAGGTGGTCAGCAATAGAGGTCGGAATGGGTAAGTCAGCCAGAACAGACAGAGGTAAAACTGGGAATAAAGCCAGATTCTTAAAAGGGCTTCCCTAACACCCTGAGTTTAAGCGGCAGTCACAAATTCCCAGACTAGCCCTGTATAACAAACAACCCAAGGGCCTCATCTCCAGAATGTGCTGTTTGCAGTTGTTTCCTTGTGGGGGGTATCCAGAAGGCAAACCCACATATCTGAGTTCGCTTCCCTCCCACCTCTAACCCTGAAAAGAGCTCCGTAATTATACTTAAGCTGTTTGGCACAGCCAAACCGGCCATACATCCAGGCACCCACATGGACCAGCGGTGGAAATGACTCCTCTGGCCTCCCACATCTTTAGCTTCCAACCTCAGGAGGGTCATGAGCATCACTATACAAAGGAGCTGGCTGGACTGCTCCCTATCCCAAAGATAGACAGCAAACATTAGTAGCCAGGTTTTCATTACATTCTTTCACTAAAGATAAAACATGGCCTCAGGGGACTTAAAAGGCCACCGAAAGGGCTGACCCACACCCACAACATTTACTGTTTCTATTCTACATCCTGTTCATCTGAGCCATACAGCTAAGTCAGGAAGCACAAGCCAAGCCCACAGTCCTTTTGGGCTCCTTCTCTGGATCACAGGTACCGTTTCATCCATTGTCAGGCAGCGCTGGTTACCTGCCCATTCATACTGACACACAGCCAGGAGGATGGACAACAACAGCCTCCTCTTGGCATCAGAGACTGCTGAACTTTAACCAAGTCAAATTCTGACCTTCATGTGAGCACAGAAGAAAACCACTGTGATGGGTTGTTTTCCTTTGCTTGTCATCCCCTACACCTAGGAAGGCGACATAAACACAGCCTGATCTCTAGCCAAGGGTCCCACTGCCTTCAAAGGCCAACCTGTCACATGGCTTCCCTATCTTCCCCTATCTGGGCTAGGGGAACTGAAGGCAGACTATCAACAATCAAGTATTAGACCCAGTCCTTGGAACTCAATAGTGAGGCCACAAACCCACTGTGTAGAACACTAACATTGAGAAGAATGGTCAGTTCTCCCTAGGAGAAGGAACCAGGCCTTCGCAAGGAAAGCAGGGCTCATAGACAGTGAAATGACTGAGAGTTAAACATTCAGAAATAAAGGCGGAACACTGTCCCTGCTGGTTCCTTCACAAGTAGCGAGAACTTTGATCCAGACATGGCTAAGGAAGAATTGGACCTCTTCAGCACTCTGGCTGATGGCTGTAGTGTGCACATTCCCCCGTACTCTCTGCAATGGCATGTTTCTACAACTGTCATGTGCTATTTATAATGTTCAGAGGGCACAAACACATGTGACAGAGTACCTGTCACTCACTCTTAGTAACTGCAGGCGCTAACAGCCAGCAGGCTCCTACCGCTTGATAACAGTTGCTTATCTGTACTTTAATTCTGATCCCAGCTCTATGAGGCAGATATTATTCCCAGGAGTTTAAGGGGGAAACTAAAGGTTAGTTTAAGGGATCCCAGTTTCCGGGCTAAGATCAGTAGATGTGAAAACCTGAACCCCAACAACTTGGCCCTGAACCCAGTCCGCTACCATTCCCAACCAATGCAGAATCAGCACCTGACTGGATTCTCTTAAAGCTGTTCTACCATCTAGAAAGGGGTCTTGCCCTTTTTAAGCAGAGCCAAGTTACTTTTCCTCTTCTCAATCCCCTCAACTGTAAAACACGGAGTTAGAAATAATAGTTATAAATCCCCATAAAAATCGGTGACTCATCTCACCCTTCCAGAGCACTGAGTCAGTTACAACTAATTTCTGCGATTGAAAATAACAAAAGGACTCAAGTATGGTCCAAAGGGTTGATTAAGGCCACACAGCTAGTGAAAGCCAAGACCGCAGCCCTGGCTTCAGATCCCAACGCCTGTAAGTCTGGCTGTTGGAACACATCCCCAGACCTGTTCCCCCAGTAACCTGACCTAGATCAGGGATGTAACCTACAGGGCTGGCTAGTGAGTCTTGATAAGATTCCCAGAACGACTATTAAATTTGAAGGCCCAGCACAGCCCTCAGCAATTAGGCCAAGAGTAGCTATGGATTCACTCTGGTCCCGTTTCTCCTTCGTTTCTCATTTTCCAAATGAGAAGGCTGACTGGGAGCCCCCTGGGCCTGGGTGGGGACTTCACAAGAATCCAGCAGTGGTGGACAGAAGAAAACCATGATCTTGGCCCACGGTTCAGTCAGGATCTGCATCAGCCAGCAGGGCCTTCAGGAAGGAGGGGGAATTAGGGGACCCGGGGACATCCTCTCCCCCGCTCTTCTCTGAAAGACCCTTAACACATCTCTGCTTGGTGCACAGCGTAGGAGCACAAAGAGCAAGTCAGAGCCGCCATGAAGTCATTGCATTCCGCAGCTCTTGGGGCTGAGGGGGCCACCCCGGGGGGCTTTCACAGCAGGAAGCATGAGCTCATGGCAAACTTGTGCCCTGAGACCCATTCTTGACTTATGGCTGTGGAGGTGGGAGGGGCTGGACTCAGAGGAGGGAGTTTTTGTGAAATTGAAATGGCTGTGGGCTTTCTCCACATGGCGCTTACCCAGCCCTTTGCCCGTTCCTATTCCTGGAAGCAGAGAACAGAAGACTGAAGAAGGGAAAAGCTTGGGCCAAGGGGCTCTGCGGAGGTGTGGGTCACAGCTGGACAGCTTCCCTGAGAAGGCCCAGTCTGCCCGCTGCTGTCACTGGCCACACTTCCAACTTCTTTTCCCACGTAGGAGAATCTTGGGAAGACGTCCCACTGACCTTCACATCCCCTTCAGCAATCCAGCTACTCTACTGTAGTAGCTTAGATGTACTTAGACAAGTCCAACCTTAAAGGGACCCATCCATTCCCCATTCCAGGGAGTTCAATAAACTAAGCTAACCTGCTAGTAACGGCCAATTGCTATCTGGTTAGACATCCGCACACGGGCAGAGATATTTGAAGAAGGAGTTGCATGAGAATCTACTTCTATGAATACTGTTAGAGGATCCCAAGCAGAGGAGCCTCTCCTGTTCTCCTCCATCTACGTCATACATCAAGTCTCTTGCCTCAGAAACCCCAAACACAAAAGGTCAGTGTAGCTTGTGCTCTTCCCCTTCCCTTCACATCTCATGATCCCAGGCTCAGAAGCCTGGGTCTGGTCCAGGGCTTCTCCCCTGAGGCACCACTGGGTGGACGATGGCGGGATAAATCTACCATGAGGCCCGGCTCTGTGTCCAGTAGGATGCTTCACAGAGTCCCTGGCTTCTGCCCGTGGGATGCTAATGACATCCAACCATCAGCAAGCATGTGCAAGTGTGCCTTACAGGAGAAAAAAAAGAATCGCTGCTTCTGCTTGAGATCCACTGCTCTGGGCCTGTGAACTCTAACAGAAATCGCCATGGGAAGAGCCAGCAAATCATGACACATAGAATGTACATTCTTAAACATCCACCAGTAGGGTATAAATTAAGTGAAATAAATTAAGATGCAAAACCATTTTCAAAATGATGACTCTGCGATCATATGCAAAACTTTCTCACTAAAAACAACTCTGAAGGGGAAATGTTCAGTATTAAGACAACAGCAACATTTTACAAAGCTCAATAGAGCTTGGAAATGGCCGTGCATGCCTTTAATCCCAGCACTAACAGGGCGAGGAGGAGATCTATGAGTCCCAAGTCAGCCTGGTCTAACTAGACCCCATCTCAAAAAATTCTTGATGGTTTACAATTGCATTAAAATGGTATGATGTTAATGTGAATTTGTATGCACAATGATAAAAACTCCACAAAACCTTCCATTTTCTTGAAATATTAATCAGCATCTAATTGGATGAGATGACAGGACAATGAGTAAATTACTCCTTTTAAAGAGAGAGTATTAGTGAATGGTTAGTTAACACAGGCCTAAGAAATAATGTTTACTTTGTCATGATTTACAGGGATTTTAACCAAGGCAATTTAACCTCAAACATTCCATCTGTTTGCTTTGCCATGTTTGCCAACAAAGGACAGGAAACAACTAGGAGACAACAGACTTAGCTTCTGTTTGTGCTCTCGGTCTTAAGTCAGGGGACATAAGTCCTTCAGAGAAGGGCTTTCCATCACTTATTTCCTCTGCCCCGAAGAGCGGGACCCAAATACGGCAGCTGCTGATGGACATGCGTAACTCACCTTGGACTTCAAGGTAGTGGTTTGAGGGTTGCCATTTGCAGTGTAGCAGGTTTCTGTGTAGGCTGGAGCAAAAAGGTGTCTGGAAAAAAAAAAAACAACAACAACAGACATTTGCATCTTTATTGACAGATTCCATCTTCCTGGTGACGGGGCCAATGACTTTACCTGAACCAGGAAAGGCGGCCCCAAACTAGAAGAAACTGGGTGGCCATTAAGGAACCAAGGAACAAAAAGAAAACCAGGAGGAAATTTATCATTGGTTTTATATCCAGAGATCATCACTCCAGCCCGATAGAATAGACAATACTGAACCAACCATCTTGATTAGTTTTCCTGAGTCCTGAGAAAATGGACATGCAACCACATCCATAATATCCCAGGGTCAGGGGACCCTATTGTGATACTAACTTTCAGCACGGGTGCCTCACGTTTTCTTTAGGAGAATAACCTCTGCAAAATGCTTTTGGTGGGGTTATCGATCAAGGGGGTCCACCTGGTCCTGGCCTATGTTTTAGACAAGTCAATGGAGTGCCAGGTCTGAGCAGATGACAGGAATAGTCACTGTCCACAAAGCTGCTGAGGCCGCTGTTTATCTCTTCTTGGGGTCAGATCTCCCGAGACCTGCTAGTTCTGTTGGTCGCCATTCCAACAAATTCCCCTTTTCTTTTCCAAATGTGGATACTGTTTTCTCTCTCGCCACAGACCCTTTGAAGCTGCAGTTCAGGATCCCTAACCAAAGGAGATACAGAATAGGCTTCCTAGAATTTCTCTCAAAGTGAAATGAAAAATAAAAGAACCAAACAGATGTTTCAGTTAACAGAACTAATCCCCAGAAAGTCAAGGTCAGGGAGCAAAGTGGTTTCTGATTTCTAATGAAGCAAAACATCACAAATTCAAAGATGACAGAAAGAAATGCATATTTATATACAAATGTGGAAAATCTACAAAGTCACAGGGCATTTCAGAAATAAATGTATTTCTTAATTCCATTTTAGTGAAAAACTAAATGTACCCCAAATGCATGTACTAAAAACAACCAGCAAGGCCAAGAGTCCTTCGTCAATGCTGACTATCTCAGGGGAGAGCAGATTTCCTAAGAAAAGTTACATATTGCTGCAATTAAAAAAAAATACTTATCAAATATTTTGAAAACAGGAAACTTAATTCAAAACTCCTTTAGAAGAAAACACAGGTTGAGGCCAAAAAGAACAGTCAATGAAGTCTGCAGAGACATTAGATTTTGGAAGAGGTGACACTTCCCAGGGGAAGGGACATGGCTCCAAAGTCGAAGCCGGACTCTTCCTACCCCAGGATGCAGTCAGAAGGCAGATGACTCAAGAATTAGCATTCAGGTTTGAAGAGAAGCAGAGAAACCCAAGAGGCATGTGTAAAACCAGAAAAACCCAAAACTCAGCTGGCCCAGAGGACTGTTCAAGCTCATTTTCTGTGTAGCATCCAGAAGATTCAGAGCAGAGTCAGTCACGGTGGGAGGAAATTCAATCGTTAAGTCTCCCAAGCTTGTGTCTTCCCAGCACTTGCAAGTTTACTCAACGGACGATATAGTTAACTGTGGACAAAATTCTGAGTAGTTCAGCCTGCCAGGGGCTTGGGGCATGGGCTGGGATCTGAAAGACAGAGGCCTCGATTCCAGCTCTGACCACTGCTGTCTCTACAACCACTAGCTGCTTACGGTCCCTCTCCTTCGCTTCCTCTTCCCAAGAATGAGGTCAATAAACCTACTCAATCAAACCATATAACGATACAGGTAGCAAGCTGAACACCAAGCACGGCAGAGTGGAGCTGGGTAGAAAACAATGATTATCACCATTGCTTTTATTTTAGTCTAATTTCTGGAAACAGTGTCTGTAGCCCAAGCCGGCAATGAACTCATTATGCAGCCAAAGACGAGCCCTGAAGTTACCATCCTCCTGTCGCTACCTCCCAAGTGCTGGGAATTACAGGGCGGATGGGTGATAACGTGCCCCGATTTATAGGTGCTGAAGATTGAGCCCAGTCCTCATGAGTGACAGGCCAGTATTCTCAGGCGTTAAGCCACATTCCCTGGTGCCTCCCTATTGCTTTTAGCAAGGCTTATGATAGAAGGACCCAGAAAAAATGACTTGTGTCTTTCTTTCTCTAACTCTCCTCAGCGGTTAATTCGCTCCATACGTCACTTAGGAGAGATGATGAAAAGCAATTAGCTCATCCCTGTGCTCCATTTCCTGGGTTGTTTCCCCAGGCGGCATAATGGGGCTGGTCAGAAGTTCAGAGTTTAATGGCGTATCCTAGGTGCCAGTGGAGAGATGTAAATTTTCCCACAGGAAATGTGTTTGAGGTAAATACACTCTAAGCTTATTCTGTGTCTTAACAGGGGGGAAAAAAATCACGTATCTGGCAACATTAAAATGAGCCAAAAGGGGTGAGGGTGGGGGATCCCAAAACGAGCCTCTGAGGTATCCACATATTCATAGGAGATGACTTTTCTGCAGCTTAGTTGGGGGTTGTCCTCCTCGGCATAGGACTCTTGGAGTCTCAATATTTAAATTACCTGAGAATATAAAGCAGATTCTCACCAGACTACATACTCCCTTGAAAGCAGGGACCATGGTTGTCTTTAAAAGCTCCAACTAGCTTCCAAAACAGGCAATACACATCTATTCTGAACAAATGGATGAGTAAATTAATGAATTAATGAACAAATGGCCCTCCTACCTAGTATAAGAATCTACCAGATAGCCGTTCAACAAGAGAAACTTCCAGAGACTGGGAGCTCCTGAAGCTACCTGCTCTGACTTCAAGTCCTCTCATAAGTAAAATTCTCACCCTGAATTTAAAATGACCTCGCCGTATCCAGCACCTACTGGCTTCATCCTGTCTCTAGAATCCAAATCTGGAGGGTACAGCCTGTTCCCATGGCTACCTAACCACCATTTCTAAACAAAGTCTACTTAAAAAAAAAAAAACACAAGTTAGGAGTTGGGGAGATGGCTCAGGAGGTAACAGGCTCCCTGCATAAAGGCAAGGACCTGATTCCGAGCAATTAAGAACAACCCAGTGTAGCAGCCTGTGTCTGCTAAGCCCAGAGTTGCAAAGGCAGAGACAGGATTCCTGGAATCTGCAGGCCAGCCAATCTAACAGAAATCAATAAGCTATAAACTCAGTGAGATCCTGTCTCAAAAAATAAGGCAGAAAGCAACAGAGAAAGACCCAAGCATCCACCATGTGCAAAATGTAAAATGCAAAGAATATGGGGTCACACCCCAGACCTATGGCGTCAAAAAGAAACTGAGGCTGGGGCCCAGCCTTCTGTCTTACAACTCCTCCCCACAGGTGATCCCAATGCAAGAACAAGCCTAGAACCAACACCCTAAACCACAAGTTTCTGAAAAAACTTCAGAAATGTGTATACACATCTGAACATCCAAGCCCCCTCTCCTTCTTGCCTCCACCACATCCTGGATTGACGGAAACTGACGAGGCTACTCCCTGCCCACTTAACCGCTAGGCTCTGCTGTTTCTGCCCCTTCACAGCACACCTGAGAGGTAGGGACTCTTACCGTTCCTGCTTTGCAGACCAGGGGCCAGGAAACTCAAAGCGGCCACAATGTTGGTGGAGCTAGATTTCAACCCACATCTGAGAGCCAGACTCTTTGAGCAGTCTGTTGCTCTGAGCCTCTGAGACGAAAACATAAAACTAAACCGCTGCTTACAACTTGTATATCAACGTTATGATAACGATAGTGGCCCTGAGGTTATATAGCGTGTCGTGACCAAGGCAACTTGGATACAAATGTCTGCAGAAGAGCCATGGGGTAAACTAGGCACAAGCTGAGCTAGTTCTATTCAAATAACCCTTCCCCTACATGGGCTATAGATGTAGATCAAGAAGGTCCCTCCTTCTAGAAGCAAAGGGGTCATGTTTCATCACCGTCTCTACACTTTTACCAATGGGGGCAAAGTACTGCTTTCAACGACTCTCCACTGGCCCCAAGAGAAGGTTGAATATGTCCATGTGCCCAGGCAGGAAGATCCCAGCACTGTGCTCAGAACAAAACTTGCTGTTATTTTCCCAGAGAGGAGACCAGATGCATGGATGCTAAGTGGCCAGCTGTCCCTTCTCGAACTACATCTTTCTCTCATCTCTCTGAGAGGGGGCTGGTGCAGCACAGTGGCAGGAAGCTGTCTCTTACCACTGGCATGCAGTAGGGTTTTCAGGAAACAACTTGTGTGTGATGGAGATCCAGGATGAGGGGGAGCCTACCCAAGCTTCCCACCCTCCTCTCTCCCCGAAGGGCTTTGCGAGAGCCACCATTTCTATCGTACTTTCTTGCCTCCAGTCCTGTCCATTTCTGCACTAAGGAGCCTATAGGTAGGCAGAGAGCAGCAGAAGGGTCTCCGTCACGTCTTAGTCATCATATAGCACATGGCACTGCAGCCCTAAACAGGGGCCAAACCCTAGTCACTCAACCCCGAAGTCCCTAAACAAAACCTCCGCCCTGGGGCTGTAGAGATGGCTCCGTGCTTAAAATCACTTCCTGCTCTTTGCAGAAGACCCAGGCTAGGTTCCTCAGGACCTACATGGTGGCTCACACCCATTACTCCAGTTCCAGGGGATCAGACACCCTGGTCTGGCCTTTCCAGGCACCAGGCATGCAGATTGCGAACATTATAATACATGCAGGCAAATACTCATACACACAAGAAAAAATAAATAATTCTTTTTTAAAAAAAATGTGAGGTAGGTCCACAAGGAATCAATAAAGTTTTTTTTAAAAAAAAAAATGAAAACACCCTGAATCTCCTGAAGCCAACCTAAGAAATTAAACTGCGCCCTCCTCACCACCCCCAGGCACTCTCCTGGGAAGAACAGCATCCACCTTGGCAACCTAAAACACTAGAGCAGCCAAGACCCAAAGCATATAGCCTTTTCTAAGGTTTGTGGCCTTCAAGGCCCACCGGCACGCTTGCAGAACTATATATTAACAGGAGTTTCAGATGGCTCTCATAGCTAAAACCCCCCTCTCTGGAGCGAAGAACTCAGAGCTCCGGATGAATCTACCACCCTGCATCTTCCTCTGCACAGCCCACCCTCCTCCACCATCAGATAAAGCAAACCGGTACAAAGTGGTAACAGCTTCAAGCCACCTTGGAAAAACAACCCCTTCCCCTGTGCTCAGTACGAACAAACGTTTCTCTGCTCCTTCCCAGGCTATTTTTACTTCTGCCCCCCCCCCCCCGGTCTATTTCATCCTTCTGAGACTGTCCAAGTGTATGGACACATGGGGTGGCAGATTCGCAGATTCGCTTTTCTCCACTGCAGACTCGCTACCCGCTATAGCTTGGCCTGGGGTGGGGGTTGGCCCTCATCCTGGCCAAGTTAGTCATGTGGCTGTCTTTTCTTTTCCTTCACACTCTTAATCCGGCCGAATCACTCTACCACACCAAGAAAGGCTGTGAAAACGAGAATATGAAGCCCCAGAACCCACCGGGACCCGCTGAGAATTAGATTCTCTAAGGGACTAGTAAGAAATCTGTCTTTAACAGTTTTGCCAGGTGATGCTTTTTCATGCTCTGGGAACGATCCCGCTCTGTTAGGTTTACTTTAACTTTTGACATTTTTCTGAGTTTCCTTCCTAGTCTTCTATTCATCTCTACCACAAAAATCTAAAAACAAGCCTGCCTTTAATCCCTGCACTCAGGAGGCAGAGCCAGGCGGGTCTCTGAGTTTGAGGCCAGCCTGGTCTACAGAGCGAGTTCCAGGACATCCAGGGCTACACAGAGAAACCCTAAAAACAAAACAAAAAAAAAAAAACAAAACATAAAAATAGGTAATGTTTTAAGTGTGGGTTAAAAAAAAAAATCTAACAATGACACCAGCCCACGACAAAGGAACCAAGGGTATCCCTGCTTTAGACACTACAATAGGATCTTGTCTACAAGTGTGTCCAGCTGTATTCATAGCTATGTGGTCCGAAGGGAGATGACTGCATACACCTCATCTACACCCTGAATGTTTCGAAGTGAGTGCCAACTGGACTGGACTGTCCTTCCAAGACACGAAACAAGGCAAGGATGACTGTGGGTCCTTTTAACCTCACAGGACTCTGAGGGAGGAGAGAGACTGTCAAGACACAGGCTCTAGGAGGCCCAGCCAAGTTTCTCTAGGTCCCAACTTCAGTACACTACTTACAGTGAATTAGGGTAGCTCTCACACAACCCTGTAAAATAGATGTTCTCCTATAAAGGCTTAGTGAGGGGCTATAGAATTGCAAAGATTTCCATTCAATAGAAAAGATTACACTAAAGGCTATTGTTTCCCCTACGGTTTAACCAGCAACTCAGCAATCCTTTTTCACTGTATATTAAGGGTTTTGTTGTTGTTGTTGGTGGTGGTGGTGTTTTTTTTTTTTTCGAGAAAGGGTTTCTCTGTGGCTTTGGAACTCTGTCCTGGAACTAGCTCTGTAGACCAGACTGGCATCAGACTCACAGATATTTGCCCGCCTCTGCCTCCTGAGTGCTGCACCACCACCGCCCGGCACATTAAGTATCTTTAATCCAAAATGTTTGGGACTGAAGTGTTTCAGGTAGCAGATATATCGATTGCAACGCTGGGGATGAAAGCCTGGGCTTTACAGACATTGGGCAAGCACTCTACCATCAAGCTATAGCCACAGCCTCCAGATTTCCATTAAAGGGAAGCAGTAATGCCCAGGACTTCCTGGCACTGGAAGTATTGCTGAAAATCAGGAAGTGTTGTTCTAATGGAATGGCCTCTGCTAGTTCACAGTTTGAATAGACAAAAATCAAAAATTCACATGAATTTTTTTTTTTATTTTGGTTCTCCAGAAGGGTAAAACTAAGAAGAAAAAGACAGCTAGAGCTGTTTCGGGACCAAGTTTTCCAAACCAGCACTCTGCTTGGTCTTCCTCTGACTCTAAAGGAATGGAAACAGATTTGCAGTCCCACTGCCAAATAAGGCACTGATAAGTCCAGGGGCGCACAAGCACAGACATTCCTTTGTGGGGAAGCAGAAGGGCCCTAGAAGGCTGCTCCCATGGTAAAGAGCTGAGCCCTCCACCCACCCAAGGGCTCCCTTGGCTAGGGGACCAATGTCCAAAGCAACCCTAAAAGCAAGATGGTGCCACTCACCAGCCCAGCTCTCAAAAGGCCAAAATGATGGGTATTCTGCCTTTGGCTTCCTACTAAGGACATCTCTAAACAAGGCATTAAAGAAGCACTCCTCTCCTCTCCATCAGCAGCTTCTCATTTGTATCTTCTGGTATCTAAGGAACACACACACACACACACACACACACACACACACACACACCTTGATCCTGTGTGCTGCTTCTATGCTGTGCTCAACAGATGGCAGGGTGAGCACTATTTATCCTTCAGCTGATGGGATCTTTATTTAATCCTCTCCTTGTCTCTCTCTTGGCTGTGGCTATGAGAACTATCCATCTGTACAAATAGGACAGGGCTGCTGCTGTCTCAGGATCAGGCAAGTTTAGCTGGCAGGAGATCTGAGGGGCCCAGGAAATGGCTCACCGATAAGACACCCTACGTAGCCCATCCTGGACGCTTACTGGAATTGGCTGGTTACGAACGGTTTCGGGGAAATTAAATTTTCTTAGAAATACAAAATTCTAGACAGCTAGAACTATTCCCTGATAGCAGCCTGTATGGTAACCGGTATTTAGTAAATAATCACAGTCGTTGTTCATCAGATTAGCAGAAACCACAGAGGCCGGGAGGGGATTAACAGAGTGTGGGGGAAGTAGAAGGAGGGGTGCAAACTAGACGGCCATACTATGAAGAAGGGCTTTCAGAATGAGCCCCAGGGGAATGGAGGAGAGCAGTTTCCAGAGATCACCAGACTTCTGAAGACATGCAGAAGGGAAAACCAGGTATATCTGACCCTGAAAGAAAAAAAAAAACAAAAAAACACCAGAGCAGCATCTGAGAACCTCAAACTTACCTCCTCAAAGATGGTTGCTTCTGTAAGTATGCAAGATCCATGATTCTTAGCATCTCAGAACATAAGTGAATAGCATCAAAACATGAAAGGCCCCCTGGACCACAGAAGACCATTGTCCCTACCTGCCTAGCATCTGGGCCAAGTTCTAGAGATGACAGTGACCTAATTTGCTCTAGCAAGAAGCTCCTATCTCTCTGCACTACTGACTGGGGTACTGGGAATCAGTCAAGGCATTTGCTCTTACTTGGTCACAAGCCAGGACTGGCATCTACATGTCATGTCAAGGGACACCTGTATCTATCAGAGTACCCCCATCCAGCATCAGCTCCCAAAGGGTCTATCATCCCTGATCCTGCCCAAACCATATCCTTTCTGTATCCTTTCCACACACGTTTGCATGGGACAGAATAAGTATGCAAGCCAATGAATCTACCACGACAGGAGAGTCTTTACATCCTACTCTTTCTGCTCAAGTCTTCCCCTTTTATAGATAAAGGGTCTGAAAAGGTAAAAGCAACGTATCAACATGGCAGTTCTAATTTGTCTCCAAATCCAGCAGTCTAGACACTCAAGAGTATGTGCAGTAATGGTGGTAGTTAAGTCAGGCATTGGGCAGAGGAAGGATGTTCGCTCAATCTCGCTCCTGTTCTGTATCACAGGCAGGGTAAGAGGGTGTAGAAAGCCTGTGTTCCTCATATCCAGATTTCATCATACACTTTTAAGTGCCTGGCTGTACTCCAGGACCTCGTCTGCATTCCGGATCCTATAACTGCAACCCCACTCATACCACAAATATTGTGTAAGGCCAGTCATGTGCCGGGCATTGTGCTAGGGGATTGAGACTCTGTCCTCAAAGGCAGGTATCATTTCCCTACCCTATGGGGACCTGCCTCTTCCAGGATGAAGCTCAGAGGAGGTGAGTCATGAAGGCACCAGAAAACAGTTGAGTGAGGACCCTTAGCAACCCGTGAAGAACTGATGGAGCACGTGAAGGCAGGTTTTACCAGTAAGTCCCCAGAAGGTCCATCCCCACGTCACAACCCACCCTCCTTCCTTCTTAAAATTGCCAGTTTCCAGTTTCCTCTAATAAGCTGTATATAAAATTAACAGGGAAGAGTACATATATGTGCACGTGCATTCCTGTGTGTGATTGTGTGGGTGCTGAGGGTAAGGCTGGCCCAGATGCTGGGAACATGGACTGCCAGGCGGGTTACAAACCCTAGACTAAGTAACCCGCCAAGGAAGTCAAAAAGTCCCTGGCTCCACTCTTCTCGACACATTTGCACATCACACACCTAAGAATCTACGCTGACTTTTGCATTCGTGTGTAAACCCTAAATCTAGGATTTGGTTAAGTCAAGCAATAAAGAGCTTCAGAAACAGGGCCCCTGTTAGCCCTCCCAAGCTTAGATCACCCTTTCCTTTATCCCTCCAAAGGAATCCTTTTTCCCAGAATCCCCTTCTCCAGAAAGAAGGTTTTGGGGAAAAAAAAAAAAACATGCTTGATATAATGCGGCCATTATAGCCACTTGGCCCATCTGGACCTCTCTCAAGGGAGGCTGATGCAAGAGGAGACTCTGAGGCCCAGGCCAGTTTTCTACAAACATTCCCCCCTCCTCGGGGGAGGAGTGGGAAAACATGGGGGGGGGGCATGCAAGCAACTGGAAAACAGCCTTAAGTCTTTGAGTCATAAAGACCTGAAAAGACCCAGCTTGGTCAAGAAGCTGAGAAGAACCTAGCCAAGCACAACCCACTCAATGGTATAATTGTTTGCTACTAAAGCTAATCTGAGACCCCAGAGAGGTCCCCAAGTGAACTTTCTGCTGGATAGGTAGAGGCAGAGACTCCCCTGCTCCTAAGAAGTGAAGTACTTAGAATTTTAGGAGAGGAAGGGCTGGGGAGATGGCACAGTAGCTAAAGGGCTTGCTGTGCAAGCCTGAGGGCCTTAGTTCAAGTCCCCAGCATTCACTGCTGGGAGACCGGGACACAGAAGGATGCATGGAAGCTTGCTGGCCAGCCAGTTTAGACCACCAGTGAGCTCCCATCTTGGAGAGACCCTGTCTTTAGGAGCAAGGTAGCAATGAACAATGGAGAAAGACACATAACTCTATGTATCTCTGGTCTCTCCGTGTGCAGAGACACATGGTGGAGACTAGCGATCCTTATCTTTATCTAATGAAAAAAAAAACAAGATTTGAATAAGAACATGGCCTAAACAGGGTTCGGTTACAAGCTAAGCATAAACCCAAGGGACATGACACCATTGTCCTACCTATTACTCAAGCTGAAAATCACGAGATGATCCCTGCATCCATCCACGTCCTCTTTCAGCCCATAGTTGTCATATCTCCCCATCTCCATGACTCCATCCTTACAAATCTCTCAGCAACCTATCCTCCTCTCTCCATGTCCCCATAGCAGACCTAAAACTACTTGGAGTTGTCCTAACTGCTCCTTATTATTACTTCCCACTGCTCTCAAGATAAAAAAGCCTGCAGGACCCTGCAGAGACTCATTCCTAGACCACCCCCACCCCCAGCCCTGGGCCTGTCTTCATTTCCTTCCTCCTGTTCTGTCCTAATCACAGAGGGTATCTTCACCTCTTCCAACTGGTCCTCGGACTGTTGTTTCTCTTACAAGGGCTAGCAGCACACACTTAACCATCACTGAGCAGACTAGACCACACCATACTCCTTTATTTGCCATTCCTGGAAGCCTCCGATACCCTGAGCTAGCACAGTTCTACCGCACCCTCTGCTTTCTCCACGCTAGCGGCCCACCTTGTTCTACTATAACCGCTTAAGTGTCTTCTCCACTAGACACAAAGCCCCTTGGTGGCAGGGACTGTTCTTGCTAATCCCAAGAACACCAGCCACACAGCTGACACTCGCGAGGTTTGCTGAGTGACAGGAGAGAAGGCAAGACAAAAGGAAGAATTCTTAATGACGGCTGAGGAGATGGCTCTGGAGATACAGTGTCAGCAGGCAAACACAAACATCTGACTTCCATCCCCAGAACACACATCTTTAAAAAGCTGGCTGCGATGGCACAGAGTCTTTAATCCCAGTGCTGGGGAGGCAAAGACAGGAAGATCCTGGGGCACACTGGCCAGATGCCTGGGGAACTCCAGGATGGTGAGATGCCCCTGTCTCAAAAACAATTAAAATTTCAAAAATGTGGGTGGCACTTGAAGACCCAATAGCCAAGTCTATCCACTAGCATGCGTGTGCACGCATGCGCACACACACACAGAAAGAGAGAAAAATGGAGCAGGGATATTGATAACACACACAGAGGGGGGAATGGAGCAGGGATATTGGTTAATTCTCAATTAGTAGTCTGCATTCAGCTTGGACCCCTAGTGACTCCCACTAGAAAAGACAGGTCTCTAAGCTAACATTCACTCTTAGCTGAGTATGCATTTGGGCACCACCCCCACACACAAACCCAGAGACCATTTAGTTAGTATTCAGGATCTCTCTCTCTCTCTCTCTCTCTCTCTCTCTCTCTCTCTCTCACACACACACACACACACACACACACACACAGCACTAAATAGAGAGAATGTGAAGCTTACTTCCTTAAAATTAAAATACATCCTGGATAAAATGTAGATTCTCAGACAATATCAGTCCAGGTTCTGGCTCCCCCCCAGAACAGTCATGATCCACTGCCCAACCAGAAAGTCGAAAAGGGAGAAAACAGCCTCAAATATCCAAGGAGTGTAGAATGGATATTTGAGTTTAGCCACGTTTTTGGAGGTGGGAGAAAAGGAAGTAAATGGTGGGACTTACAATGCTCTGCCCATACCTCCATATGCACCCCACCACCCAAGCTAGGAGGACACCATTTTAGCCTGTGCTCAGCCCCTCGTAATCCACAGACTCCACAGATACATAGCCACACCCTGGGACCAATCCACATTTCTCTTTACTTGGCAAAGATGGCGGGGGTGGGGGGGCACTTCCCATTCAAAGAACACAAAGCAGAGTCTCTGTCAAATGACTGATCTTCAAGCATACTCCTAGAAGTCTCTCCTGCTTTCCCAGCTGTATATTTTGTTAGAGGCAACAGAACCCAACTCAAAGGCAAAAGTGGAAAAATGAAATACTGAGCTGTTGTCTATCACCGGAATCCTCTGGAAGCCCAGATGTGGAAGGAGATCAACCTTAACACATCACTAATGAGCTATCTCAAACAATGAGGCCACTCAGGAATGCTGGATTCCAAACAGATGACGAAGATTTGAGTTCGCCTTGATCTAGACCAAATATTTATACAGTATCTTCTAGGTCTGAATTCCTCCCTGTTCATCCATTCATCCCATCTCCCTGTGTCATCCTCAAAGACTGAGCTCCAAATAACCTCTCAGGGAAGCTTCCTAGGACCCAACCACAGACAGAGTGCTCTCTCTCCTCTTGCTTTTTCAACATTTTACTCAACTCTGCTTTGTTATTGTCCCCCGAGAACAAAGATATCTGTTCACGTCCCTCATAGTCCCTAGCATAGGACTACATACAGAGGTACTCAATCATGAGTCCCTGAAATCAAGGGTCATCAAAGAGCAGAAAGTTAGCCAAGGCTCAAAGAGGAAATGTAATTAACTGAGAGATAAATGGGTCATTCCTTATAAGGTGGTGTGTGTGCATATGTGTGTGTGTATGATGTAATATATGTATAGCAATTTTAAAAACACTAAAACATGCCACACCATGTATAAACCTCAAAAACATTAAGCTAAGTGTAAGACCCAGTGAGAAAAGAGCACAGAGGCTAGATGGGATGGTACATCCTTGTAGTTCTAGCACTTGGGAGGTGGCGGCAAGGAAGATCCAGAGTTCATGGTTAGCTTTGGCTACATAGTGAGCCCAGCCCAGGCTGCATGAGAAACTGTGTTGGAGGGATGGGTGGGAATAGATAGAGGGGGGAAAGGGAGGAAGAAAAAAGGAAGGAGGAGAGCAGGCCAGAGGAGCAGGGGAAAGAGAGAGGAAGAGAAGGACCTATTTTCTAATAATCTGATATGAATCACCCAGATTAGGCAAATCTAGAAAGAGCAGGTTGAGGTCTGTGACTTATAGACTTACATGGAAAGCGGCAGGAAGGACTAACTCAGCGAAGCATCACAAATTAAGTGGCTCAAAAACCAGAAGTTTATTATCATAGTCTGGGGTTCGAAGGCCCATGTTCCCTCTAATAGCTGTTACCATTAAGGGGGTGGGGGGAGCCATTCCCATCCTGGTTTTTCCTTATGGCACCAGTACTCAGTTCTTTGCATAACATTTTTTCATGAGCATGTCTGTGTCCTGACTCCCCTTCCTCCAAGAAATCTGGCCACTTGGCCTGAGGAGTCCACCCTATTCATCTTGACAAAATACATCTATGACTCAACTTCCAAATAAGATTACTGCAAGTAACCGGGAACCCAGGCTCCAACGTAAGGATGTGGGCAGATAACAACTCAATGCACTCTGCAACACTGCTCACTGGTTCTTCCTGGAGTGACGGAAATGTCCCTAAGGTTAGATTATGGTAGAAGTTGCCTAAATAAAAAACACCAAACTAGTTGCTTTCAGTGGCTACATACAGTAGGTATGGTGTGATGCTATTTGAAAATGAAGGTAGATGAGCCTGCGTTTCAGAAACTACCATGGGTGGGAATGTTTGAAGAAAGGATGTAAATATGTAGAGAGGCTAAAGGTTATTAGCCTTCATGCACACATGTGTTACTTGTAAGCTCCCTTGACTTGGGTCTTACCTGTCAGGGAAGCACCCTCCAAAGAGTACGAGTGAACTACCCATCCCAGCACTGATGATACAACCTTAAGAAGAAAAGGCAGGCACAGCCTGAATGCCCACTGCTAAGAGGAGATGAAATTAACCCAGACATCTTGGGTATTGCTAAATCTGGATCCTGATGATTGTTGGACTTGACAGGAATGGGAATTGTTGAGGAGATAACCTTCTGGGCAAATCTAGAAGTTTCCAGGAATGTTTAACTAAGGAAGGAACTGAGGTTCCATACGGAATAAAGAGGGGGAGAAAAAGGAAGAAGATGGGCTGGGGTCCTGAACTGAATAAAAAGGAAAGAGGAGGCAGAAGAAAAGGGAAGAGGAGGAGGACGAGGATAAGAGGAGGAAGACAAGGAGGAGGAACAAAGCTGAGCATCAACCAGCGTTCATTTCTCTCTGCTTCCTGGCTACAGACCCAAATGTAACCACCTCATGCTCACTTCATGATGTCCTACCATGGATGACTGTATCCTCGCAGACTGAGAGCCAGAATAAACCCACGTTCAACTTGCTTCTTCCCAGTTATTTCATCATGACATTAAAAAAAGCAATTAAAACAGGCAGGTATTTGAGGACTTACTGAATTATTTTTGTGAACTTGATCATTTTTCAGTTTAAGAACTGTTAAAAGTTCATTGTGAGGAACTAGAAAAATAACTTGGTGATTACTATCACTAATTGCTCTTTCAGAGGACCCATGTTCAATTCCCAGCACCCACACAGTAGCTTAAAACCAGTCCCAAGAAACCTAGTGCCCTTCTTCTGGGCTCTCTGGGCACTACATACACATGGTATTCAGACATGAATTCAGGTCAACGGTCACATGCAAATAAAATAAAAATAAATGAGTAAACTCTCAAAAACTAATATTCAATTAAAAGACAAGGTCACTGTGATATATTTGGTCAATATATCATAAAAACATTTTAAATGATCATAAGTGCATATGAAAACATATTCCTAATATACTCTCACACTCGACCATACACAAGTGAAATGCTACAGCCCTCGGAGAGATAGCAATGGAGGGAAAAGTATGATTTATCAAATTTTCAGAGAAAATTTAAACATAACTACCACGTGATCTTAAAAAACTGTTGATAGTTATCAATCCTATAGAAACATCTACCAAATACTTAAAGTCTTCACATGCCTATTACTGTAGCATTATTTGTAGTAACAAGAAATCAGAGATTTGATTCTTCCTTAATAGAAAAACAAAGTTTTGATCCACCATAATCACTATGGAATCCTATGTCTTTATTAAAAAGAATAAAATAGGGCTGGGTAGGTAGTTAGTGGGTTACATCACTGGCTAACTGCAAACATGAGGACCTGAGTTCAAATCCCCAGCACCCATGCAGAAAGCCTAGCAGTGATATGTATGCCTGCAAACCCAACATTGTAGGTAGAAAAGAGAAAGAACTTCCTGACCAGCCAGCCTAGCCTGAACAGCAAGCTTGGAAGTGCAGTCAGAGACCCTAGGAAGATAATAAAAGATAACACCCCAAATCCTTCTAGTTTAGAAACAAAAGAAAGATGCTATGTCTGATAGAAAATGCCCCCCAAAGGGAATGGCACAATTTGAAGGTATGACTTTGTTGGAGAAAGTGTAGGCTTCTTAGAGGAAGTGAGTCACTGTGGGGGCGGGAACTTTGAGGTGTCCTATGTTCAAGCAATTCCCAATGTCACAGTTCACTTCCTGTTCCCTGCAGATCAAGATATAAAACCCTTAGCTCCTTCTCTAGCAACAATGTCTACCTATATGCCACCATGTCCCACCATGATGATAATGGACTCTGAAAATATAAGCCACCCCAATTAAATGTTTTCCTTTATAAGAATTGCCATGGTCATGGTGTCTCTTCACAGCAATAGAAACCCTAACATTCTATAAAGTGTAAGACAGAAGATAGCACCCAACATCCTGCTTGGGCCTTCTAATTTATATACATGGATTCATACACCCATACATATACCTGCACTACTACACACACAACACATACCAATTATAGAACACACATGCTCATGCATACACACACACACCACTACAAATGGGTTAATGTGGAAAACTCCTGATGACATATGTCTTGGTTTGCTACCTAACTGCTGTGATCAAGACCATAAACAAAAGCAACCCGGGAGGAAAGGGTTAATTTCAGCTTCCACCTAGAGTACCTACGAAGGGAAGTCAAGGAATGAACTTCAGACAGGAACCTAGAGACAGGAACGGCAACATAGAACCTAGTGGAATGTGCTCACTGGCTCGTTCTTCATGGCTTGCTCAGTTTGCTTTCTGATACAACCCAGGACTGCCTATCAGGGATGGCGCTGCCCATAGAGGGCTGGGTCCTCTCACATCAATTATTAATCAATAAAATGCTCCACAGGCCAATCTGATGGAGGTAATTTTTCAGTTAAGCTTCCCCCTTCCCGTAACTCTAGTTTTTACTAAGTTGACACACAAACTAGCCAGCACAACAAATAACTTTAAAGTACGAAATCATACTTTAAGTATGATCTCATTTTTAAAAAACCCCAAAACTTTAATAGTTATATAGCTTTGGCCTAAAAACAACATCAATTGTTTTGATAATCCCCATGTTGTATTTCCAAGTGAAATAATATAGGTCATAAACTCAAGAGCCCAGTAGGACTCCATTTGGGTAAATACACAGAGTTAAACAAATCTATGTCAAACACGAAGTTCACGGTAAGTGCTCAGACCCTGGGCTGTTTGTTGTTCTCTTAAGGTTGATAGCCTGGTGATAAAGGGACCCCCAGAGTCCAGAACAGCCTCCAACTTCTCCCAAGTCCCCAGTTTCCCTGAGCTCTGCAAGGGTCCATGTGAGGCCACCGGGCAGTTGACAGCTTCCTTCCATTCAGTTTTCTCTGGCTCCCAATGAAGGGCAGCCAGAAGAAATAAGCTGGAGACAAAAGACGAGGTGCACATCCTTCCTGGCTATGCAGGCAGTCCTGGCTGAGGGCCCAAGGAAGAGACAGAGCCGGAACTGGAAAACCAATACCAGCCGCCTTATCAGGTAGGTTCAGGCCTCACCGTGAGGTCCTCCAGACTGATCCTACAGGCCCAGAGAAAGGTACAGTTGGGCCTACACAGGACACAACTGTTGCATTGCATGTTTGAGATATAGTTAGGTCAAACTGGGCATGGCGGGAGAGCAGAAGTGAGTTTCCTCCCGGGGGCAGCGGGTTTTAAGGTCAACTCTTGTTACATTGAGGAATCAACTCTGGGGAACTCCCTCTTACATCATTCTGCACTGTTTTTCTGACCCTGCAAAATACAAACAATAGCGGCTATTTATTGCCCTCTCACAGCAGCTAGGCTCTGAGAGTTCCTTAGGGGCCATCATGTTTCTGAATTCTATGCGTAGCCACCGCTATTAGCTCCATGCTATGGATAAGGAAAGTGAGACTCGCAAGGTTA
Organism: Microtus oregoni; assembly: GCF_018167655.1. NCBI lineage: Eukaryota > Metazoa > Chordata > Mammalia > Rodentia > Cricetidae > Microtus > Microtus oregoni. The sequence continues at coordinate 2,998,627 of NW_024543086.1, forward strand.
CAAGACTTGGTAAAGCTTACACCTTGTCTTAATGTCTCTTCTTGTTACTATGACAAAAATACCCTTAGAAAAGCAACTGGAAGGAGAAAAGATTTTATTCTAGCTCACAGTACAAAGGGTGCATCCATCATGGTAGAGAAATCAAGGCACGGGGAGTTTGCAGCCATCACATTTAAGAAAATAAACTGGAGGCCGTGTGGTGGTGGCGCACGCCTTTAATCCCAGCACTCGGAGGCAGAGGCAGGCGGATCTCTGAGTTCGAGACCAGCCTGGTCTACAAGAGCTAGTTCCAGGACAGGCTCCAAAACCACAGAGAAACCCTGTCTCGAAAAAACCAAAAAAAAAAAAGAAAAAAGAAAAGAAACTGGAGACAAAAGAAATCGTCCCCATCACAAGAAAACCAAGGACAATGAATGCATGTCACCACTTAGCTCTTCCTTTACTAACACAGTTCATAGGGAATGGTGCCACCCATGGTGGGTGGGCCCTTCCACCACAATCTAGATAACCCCCATAGGCAGGCTCAGAGTCCTGTCTCTTAGGCCATTCTAGACTCAGTCAAGGTGACACCAGCTATCACACACCTACAGAGACAAGAAGGAGCCAGGCTCTGGCCCATGCCAGTCTGTATTACCCCCAGTCCCTTACACTGGCAGTCTAATTCTAATCAAGGTTTGAGAAGACAGAAGGCATGGTGTTTGGAATGGGAGTCGTCTCCACAGTCTCACATATTTGAATGTTTGATCCCCAGTTAGCAGAATTATTGGGGAAGGCTTAGAAAATGTGGTCTTGTTGGAGTGTGTCCCTGGGGTGGGCATTGAGGTTTCAAACGCCCTCACCAGACCCTGTGTTGCCCTGGCTCACTGTCTCTGCTAGCTGCCTGGGGATCAGATAAGAGTTGTCATCTACTGCTCCAACACATTACCTGCCCAGCTGCCAAGTCAATGCCAGCCATGATGATTATGGACTAACTCTTGGAAGCCGTAAGCAAGCTCCCAATTAAATCAATCTCTCTCCTCTCTCTCTGTCACTTTCTCTCTCTGTCTCTCTCTGTCTCTCTCTGGTTTTTCGAGACTGCCTGGCTTTAAATGCCTCTTTTTAAAAGTTGCCTCTGTCATGGTGTTTCATCACGGCAATGGAACAGTAACTGACCTAGAAAGAAAGTGGAAAGACACGGTAGAAGTGGTGTGTTCATATTCACCAAGAAGAGTTCAAAGCATACCAAGCCAGGAAAGACAAAATAATTCCTTGGTTAAGAGGTTTGGATCATAGGGTACAGGGGACAGTTTAACCAGTCAAGAGTTTGCTGGACAAGCAAAAAGACCTGAGTTCAGTCCTCAGAAACCATGTTTTGAACAGCCACACATGGGGGCAGGGGCACAAGTTTGCAATCCCAGTGCTGGGGAAGTAGAGGCAGGTGGAATCCTGGGGCTCTCTGGCCAGCCTGGCCTACTTGGTGAGCTGCAGAACATAGGCCTTGCCTCAGAAAAACAAAACAAAACAAACAAACCAAGATGCCCAGAGGAACGACACCCGTGACTGACCTATGGATTCTACACTCACCACGTGAATGTGCACAAACATGTATCTCTACACACAAAGAGGAAGAGAGACAGGCAGGCAGGTGGGCAGGCAGGTGGGCAGGCAGGTAGGAAGACCCACAGACTTACTGATAGACAGACAGGCTCACATCTATCTCTTTGCCTCTCACCTAGGTGACCTTGAAAAAATTAGACTATTTCAGGAACCCCTTCTGCAAACAGACTAACACAGGTCCCTATATTCATACAGTGACTGAGGTGGTGGCATTGAGCAGCTATGTAAAGGCTGCAGATGGGGCCTCTTATGCAGGCATCTGCAACACTGGTGATTACTCCTAGTGATCTTCATCCCTCTATTCTCCAGCAGAGAGGCCGTCAGAGAGGTTGTCACGGAACTTAGGCAAGACCGATAAGCAACAACCACACGGCTTTCTCAAGATGTTTTGTTCTTGTCAGTTTCTCACTGGCAATGCCTTGCATCATCAGGATTCTCAGAAAGTATGTGCTAGGAGGAAGTGGTAGACACAGGCATGGATGCCCAGGTAGAGGCTGATGTAGGAGCATCAGTCAATGAAGGACATTCTGGACAACTTAGTACAAAATCCTTTCTCAAAATAAATAGTAAAAAAGAAGACTGAAGGCACAGCTCAGTAGCTGAAAACTAGTCTGGCATGTGAGACTCTAAGTTCAATTCCTAGTAGTGCACACACACACACACACACACACACAGAGAGAGAGAGAGAGAGAGAGAGAGAGAGAGAGAGAGAGAGAGCGCGCGCCTGGCATGAAAGACTCCTAGTTCAATTCCCAGCAACACACACACAAGCATTCTAACTCCCTGGGGACCCTTAGAAGGCCACCTGACCCAAGTTATGAACGCAGAGATTGTCTGGCTCAATCACCTCACAAAACCATGCCTACCTAGCGCCTACCTAACACCTCACCTTAAGGGGTTAGGATTTCAATACACGAACTTGAAAGAGACATACGCCTCAAGTCCGTGACGATTACACAGCCGGCTTGTGCACAGTGTAGTTGAGACTCTGACGTGCACAGACATTCTATCAGACATTCTCCACTTGTTCAGCACAACATTGGAACTGTAAAGCGAAACAAATCTGTTTGCGAGCTGCAGTGGGAAACTACATCCCAGAACTTCCAGGTCGTTCCAGGGCAAGGCACCTAACCCAGCACTCAGAATTCTTATGCACTCACACATTCATTTTCTTGGATGGAGTCTGACTGGTTCTATTCTTCGTATTTCCCACCCTCAAAAAAATGTCTGCAAAAATTCTCAGATACCCACAGGCAGCTCTCGTCAAATTCTGTCCTCCCCACCCATCCATCCAGCTGCTTCCTTGGCACCAAGTCTCGCAGGATTAACTGCAGGGAACCGGGAGCCCAGCTGCATGCAGGCTTTGCAAAAACATTTTGACTACTTGAGATCTGCCAAATACTTGGTTAAAGTGGGAGATCCTTTAATTTCTTGGGCCATGTGTATTTTAAGAGAAATGTAATCCATATGTCTGCAATTCATTTAAATGCAACTCGGCAAAGCCCGCTATGCTAAGGGCACTGGGACACCGGCTAAACCTTTCCCAGCGTCTCATTGACCCAGGATTGAATTTTCCGAATAACCAATGAAATTTCTGATCAGAGAGGGCCAAAGAGAGGTGTCCTTTACCCTGTGTCAGATTCAAAGACTGTCCCTGGTGTGAGAAGACACTGGAATGGAGCACGCTGGCAGGAGCACTATGCTTGGCTCTTGTTTGAATTAGCTCAATATTTCTAGGAGAACTCCATGTAAGAAAAGTGTGGGAATGAGAGAGTTGTCTGTTGACGAAAGCCCTCTGCCTGATGATTGCCCACTCCTGTTTCTTTATATCATCCAACCAGAGCGGGGGGAAAGGAAGACAATGAGAAAACTGGTAATGAATGGCTGTTGGCTGGCGTGGCGGTGGCTCACGCTTGCAATATCATTTCTCAGGAAGCAGAGGCCAGAGGATTGCCATGAGTTTGGTGACATCCTGGTTATCGAGGAAGACCCAGCCTTTAAAAAAAAAAAAAATAGAAAGGAAGGAAGGAAGAAAAGAAACAGGAAAACAGAACAATGCCGAGTGACTTCATTTTCTAGGTGGCAGAAACAAAGTTAATCTCCTTCCCTATGATATCTGAACTGTGAAGAAAACGTACTGTCAAAAGTCACAATGGATAATAAGGCCCCTAAATTAAAACTCTCACCCATGCAAAGCTATGGGAGTATTTAAGGGTATTTAAACTCCCAAAGCTCTAAGTGCCCAAGTTCTCCATTAATAATGACAGCACAGAATAAGACAAATATCTGTTGTTTTTGATGAGCCTTGTACCCTTGGGATCAAAGGACGTCGCTCTTTGTTCATTGTTGTTGCTGTGTTGTGTTGGTTTTTTTTGCAACAGGCTTTTACTAGGTAGCACTGGCTATCCTGGAACTAGCTCTGTAGACGAGGCTGGCCTCAAACTCTCAGAGATCCATGCCTCCCAAGTGCTGGTATTAAAGGCCTATGCCACCACTGCCCAACTGCCACTCCCTTCTTGAGACCAAATCTAAGTGTCCCTATGGTTTGAACTCAAGGTGGGAGGGTATACTCAAGAAGAGTTCTAAAGTACACTCAAGTATACTCAGGGAACTAGTGGAGGTAAGGTCAAGGATGGGCTGGCACCTTGCTTCTTTTGTTTGTTTTTGAGACAGGGTCCTCCTTTAGCTCAGAGAGCCTCAAACTTGGTGTAGTCAAGGACGACCTTGAACTGCTGACCGGCCCTCCTTCACCTTTGGCACGGTCAATCTATATCCTGCTAGAAATGGAATTCGGGGCCTCAAGCACATTAGGCCAGCACTCAAGGAACTGAGTTAAGTACTTGCTCTTCTTGAAGGTGACCTTGTCATACAGTGATTTTGCCCCCGGGCTCACTCGGTCTTGGGGTGAACAGGTCAGTGGACCCTCTCTTAGAAAAAGCAACCAAGAGGGAAGAGGGCGCACAGCTCCCTAGAGAAGTGTGTTTCCTAAGAGTCCATCTAATTGTGTAGCTCGTAAGGTTTGCCAAACACAGTCCCTGGGTTAATGGCTGTCTTTGAACAGGGGGTAAGTCACAGAGAAAAATATTATGGATGCATGCCACCAAATTACAGGCTGTGAACAGTAGCCTGTAATTTCTACCCTGTAATTGCCCTCCTGCTCTTTCTGCTGCTTGAACCGGTGAGTCCTAAGCTAACAGTTCACCCCAACTTCAAGGACACGGTTTGAGGCAAGGCTTCTCAACATCCTGCTGCCCTCTGTGGGGGGCAGGGGGACCTCCTGAAGCAGGAACTTCCTGTTTCCACATACACAGTGCCCTTTAAATAGGTAATACAAGAAGACTCTTGAAGCCCGACTCAGACAAAAATCCCATTTTATACAAGAGAAAGCTGAGGCTGCGGAGGGCGGGCAGGTGTGTCCGCCAACTCCACAGCATCCCCCTGAGTGGCTGTGTGTGTCACAAGTGACTGCCTCCCAACAACTATGCAACGTTCCCAAATTATGCAGCGTGTAAATATTAGATATTTTAGTTTAGATAAGTAAATATTAGATATTGTAAATAATATCACAATGCTTTCCTGATACAGAGTAGCATAGTTTTCATGGCAGTCAGGTATATAGAAAAATGTTACTGTAAAAAAAGAACTGTTTCTAGGGTAAAATCTCTTTTCTCAGGGCTGGAAATATGGCTCAGAGGTTAAAAGCACTGGCTGCTCTTCCAGAGGACCCAGGTTCAAATCCTAGCACCCACATGGCAGCTCACAACTGTCTGTAACTCCCTTCCAGGGAATGTGACACCACCGAGGAGGATACCATGTATACACATGGTGCTCACGCATACATGCAGGCAAAACACCCATGAACATACAATCAAAATAAATACTCTTTTAAAATTTTCTTTTCTCCCCCAGCTACCCCAGGAGTCTGTGTATCTGCTTCCCTGCGACTGCACATGACAGGATCCATGTTCTTCTAGGCACAGGAAGGGTCTAGAAAATCCCCCCCAGGCAGCAGTGAGCTCTCCTTGTGAGCAGGAGGCCTTCACCGCTTTACTGACTTGGCACCGCTGTGTGTTTCACAATGAGCATGTTCCAGTTGTGCCATTGGCAAACGGTGGAGCAAGAAATAATAACAGCTGTCCTTTACTGAGTGTGCAATGCAAGCTAGACACCGAATTAGGTCCTTTATGCCCACCACAGCACCCCAGCCTCCCCGTGGCTCTGTGAGACAGGACGGTGATTACAGGACTGGGTGAAGGGACCGAGGCTTAAAGTGTTGTTAAGTGGTAGAGCCAGCATCTGAACGCAAGACCCAACGCGAAGCCAAGTGCTCATTTTCTCACGGGGGTCATTTCTTTTTTGCCAGTGCCGCAGAAAGGGCGCTGTGACCAGTCACGGGGAGGGCACCGACTTAACCTGAGCTGCTTCGAAGTGGAGAAAATGCTGCCCAGGCTTCTTGCTAACTCTGCTGAAGTTCCGTCTGCCACGTCCTATCTCCAGGCCCCTCCCCCTGCTCCTCGGTCCTCACCATTCTTGGCAATGATCTCCCCATGTGTGAATTCCATTAAAGGCCTGCTCATTGCTATTTCGGGCTGTGCATTAGCAGCAGGACTTTGATTTGATGGGGAAAAAGCCAGACACCTCGGAGTGATGAAAAACAAATTTCAATATCCTCCTGCTCACCATCATCCCAGAAGCCCTTGCCCATGGCTCCTGGGAGGCCAAAGCATCCAACGTGTGGGGGATGCTGAAATCGTCACCATCTCCGGGACCTCTGAACTTGACTATTCCCTCCTGAAAACCGGCTCCTGTTTCCCTCCTTCAGGTCGCCACTCCAATTCCCCAAGGTCATTCCTGAATACTGTTTATCAACACCTGCTCCCTCCCACCCCCTGCTCTTCCTGAGCCCCCAGTGTTTTGCTTCCTGTATACGGTTCTTCCCGTCAGATACACTGTACACTAACTGTTCACTGGTTTTCCCTCCCGCTACGCTGGTAGAACTCTTCTTCCCACAGTTCCATCCCCCAGCACCTACACGGTTCACGGAGCATCACAGGTGACCACAGGTTGGAAGAGCAAAGGACTCTACCAAGAGAGTCAAGGAACACAGGGCTTGGGAAGTTCCTGAGCTCAGGGCCTAGATTCCCTAGACGCCACTGCAAGAAAGAACTGTTAACATAGTAACTTGAAAACTCAGGAAAAAAAAAAAAAAACAAAACCGTCTCCTTGCCGCAGAGCTGTTTTGAATCTAGGCTGGCCGGCTCTGAATGGGCCGGCTTGGGGAAATAAACTTACCAGGAAGTTGTGTGCAGTTGGAGTCCAGTCAGCTCCGTAACACGTGTGCACAAACAAAAAGCCCCATTTGGATGAAAATAGCAGGAAGTCCTTCCCCAGGGACACCTGGTGAGGTCACAGGCCTTGGCTTTGCTGCTTCCATCCCAGTCAGGTCTCCAGGCTCCAGAACTCACTGGGGCCAGGAACCGTCTCTAAACCCTCAGGCCTCCCCGGGAGTTGCTGGCCAGGCCCATACAGCAGGGCACACCTGTGAGAAATCCCCAGCGCTTCAGTAAGGGTACTAAAAGCCACAACAGGGGCCTGCTCAGTAAAGTTTTGCTTTCCTGAGCTCAATCCTAGAAACCACATTAAAAGCCAGGCATGGAAATGGGTCCTAGTAATCCTAGAGATACAGGCAGATCCCTGGGCTAGCCAGACTGGAGTAAACTCCAGGCCAATGAGAGATCTTGTTTGAAAATGAGGTAGGCAGCGTTCCTGAGGAGTGACACCTGAAGTAATCAATCCCCTGACCGCTGAGCCTAGGCGTGCATGCGCGCATGCACACCGTACGCATGCGCACTCAAATTTAAAAAAGTTTAAAAAAAAATCACCCTACCCGATATTTCATGTGATCACAGCATCCATCCCTCACAACCAGCCCCACGAGGTGGCCGTGACTACCCTCGTCTCCGTCTCAGCAGCTGGCCCTGAGTCACATGTCACAACTTCAGATCCAAGCCATCAACATAACCGATTTCCTCTCAGCCACTTCACACACTTGCTGAGAGACTTTAGGCAAGCGCCTGTCCCTTTCCGGCCTGAGGTTTCTGTACCTGTGCAGGAGACTGCAGCATTCCGTGCGTGGCCTCTAAGATGTCTTTCTGGCCTAACTTCTTGAGATCTTTTGCAGAAGTCCCAACACAGAAGGAAAGGACAAGGACTGAGGATCCCCCGCTTGGCTGATCCGGCTAGGGATCTGCCCCTGACCACATCATCAGTTCCACTAGCTGGAGGGAGGTTAAGGGTAACAAGTTCCATGCACGGTAAACCACACAGACACAGGTGACAAGGAGCAGAGGTAGTAAGGAACCAAAGCATATCCCTGAGAGAGACCCAGCATAAGCGAGCCTGCCCTGGGCCTTTTTTAGGATCACAGCGTCAAATTCAAAGAGAAGCCCTGGGCAAGGAGGAACTTCCCACTCCAGGAACCCAGGCCTATCCCAGGGAGAAGAATGAGAGAAACATTCTGGCAACCCAGAAGAACACCGGTTTGGCTCAGGGGCCCAACATGGTGGTTATGCTCATCTTCCTGGTGTACTGAAAGCCAGTGTCCCAGAGGCAGAGGGAAGAGGGGGACAGAGCAAGCCCTGTGTTATGTAGCAAGTTCCTCCATAATAAACCCCAGCTCTTTAAGACATAGGGTGCTTGCGCTAGAGCAGTGGTTCTCGACCTGTGGGTCATGACCCCATTTTGGGGGGGGGAGGTCACAGATCAGATACCCCGCGGATACCCCGCGCGTCATATATTTGTATGATGATTCTGAACAGTAGCAAAATTACAGTTATGAAGCAGCAATGAAATAATTGTATGGTTGGGGTCACCCCAACATGAAGAACTGTATTATAAGATCGCAGCACTGGGAAGGTTGAGAACCCCTGCTCTAGAGGGGGTGAAAACATCCCATTCTGCTGGGAAGTTCATTAAACTGAAGAAGTAAACGACTAGAGGCTTCCAGGAAGTCCCTGAAACTGACCAGAATTGGTAGGTTCCCTCCCTCCTCAACTGTATATAAGTAGTAAGGACTAGCTCCCTCCCAGGGCTCAGCCCCGCCTAGCCATCTGGATGCTGCTCAGAGCATCTGAGTGAGCTGCCTGCAAGCAGCATGCAATGAACTCTAGACTTCCAGCTCTCATGAGCGGCTACCCATGTTGGGCAGACCTCGGTAAGGCTGCTGTCTTTTGAGTCACATCTGTGCCTGGAGGTAACCCCTCACCCCTGTTACTGTACATAACCTCAGTAAAAATTACTGGTTCGCAGAGTTGGATTTTGGCAGCATCCTTACTTTGGTCTACCACTGGTAAGCAGATGTTTCCTCGCCTCTCCCCAAGAGTAGTGTCACAAAGCCCCCTGTCTCTGCACCAGTGAGTTACCCTTTCACCACACTGGGGACTCCCCTGATCCTTTTCTGTCAGTGTCCAAAGAGCCCAAATTTGGAATAAACCCTTCTTCTCCCTTTCTACCCAGGCCAAGCAGCCATTCCCACCCTTTAGGATGGGGAAGGCCTTGCTCTGGCCCTTTCTTGGCAGCAAGACTTCCATTACTCATCAGCTTCCAGGGTGTCTCGGAGGCTGCCAAGAGCGGACGGGCAGCTCTCCAAGCCAAGCATCCTTATCTCCAGCGTCTGTGTGGACAAGGAAAGCGGGACCATTGGTGGGGGAACCTATCAAGGCCCTCGGAGTCCCTGGCCAAGTACAGAACGGTCTAGGAGGCCAGGTGGAGTGGGGCTGAGGGAAGAAAGGGCAATCAATTGATGGACACAGCCAGGCAGCGCCGGCCATTCATCCCCCTCATCCATGAATCAAGACGGTTATGCCGGAAGGCAAATCAATGTGGAGATTTTTCTGAACCAGGCCACCGCCCTGCATGAATGAGGTTAGGGAAAAGCTGGACCCGTGGAAGGCAGGAGGCTTTGGGCAATGCACTTCTCAGCAGAATCTTGGGTAGATGAAAGAATCAGGGTCAGAGGTGCCAAATCCCTGCCCAGCCTGCTGCTTCTCCCAGTCTTCCTCTAATCGCCTTCACTTCCTGCCTTGTCCTGGCTGGAGCAAGGACAGCAGCTGCTTCCAGTCCCTTCCCGCCCTTAAACACACACACACACACACACACACACACACACACACACACACACACACGCCTGCAGTGAACTCCAAGAAGCACCGGAAACACAGCCTAAGGAAATCCAGGCAGGATATGAAGCAGCCCAGCAATCTCCCAGCGACCAAGAGACCAAGGGAAAGCTGTGTCTTGGCACGATGCCCCACAAAGGGACCAAGAATGGAGAGCTTGGGGACCAGGCCACTAAACTTCTTCCTTCCCATCTGTGACACCTGCATCAGACTGGCGTTGAAGGTGAGTGACAAAAGAAGGGAGCCGTTCACTTACTCGTTCTTCTCCAGGTCCAGGATCAGTTCTTGCCCTTCCGCCGTGACCCTGAGCTCCGCTGTGAGTGGATGCTAAAAACAACAATGAAAGGATGTCAGTTCCTGGAAGCAGGGACCGAGGCTCCCAGGGCCCAGCACCAGATCTGATGCTGCGCCAGCAGAGGGATCCTCCGGAAGCCAGCGAGGAAAGGTCATTAGCCTTTCCAGCCTAAGCTTGAAGTGACCTCAGTCCCCAAACAACTCAGATCTTCCCCCATCTGCTTTCCCCTAAGAAACAAAGGATAGAAACCCAAACTGAGGTTCAAGGCTGAGCAGGTTCATATGCAGTCTGCTGAAGGCTCCCACGGAGAGACCTGATGCTCAGAAGTAAATTACCTGGAGGGTCAGACCCAGGGTTGATGCATAGGCTGACATCTGTGCTCCTGTGAACCTGGACATGTCACCAAGCCTCCCTACTTCTCTGTCTCCTCTTTCCTCACCTGAGGTGTTAGTAACCAACATTACAAGGATCCTTAAGGACCAGATGAGAAAATGAATGTAAAGAATGTCCCTAGTTCAAAAGAAGCTCTCAATATCATATTAGCTATCATCTTTAAAAAAAATACTGAAGGGCCTTCTACAGGGTGAGTTCTTTCATATTTTGTTTTACTTTATGTAAGTCCTCAATTTGGAAACTCCAGTCATCTCACAGGTGCCAACAAAGAGTATCACAAATTAGGATTTTATAAGTCCAGAAGTAAATGTATTTTAAACAAACAGCAGCAATTTACTGATGGCCAGACACACCATACACCCAGTACAGATCACCTAAGACATGCAAATAGCCAGCAAGCATGAAGACTATGTTGAAGATCATGGCTACATGGGCAAAATCTCCCTCTCCCCATGCAAAGAAAAGAAAAAGAAGAGAAGAACAACATTAAAAAAAATAAGATATCCTAAACAAAATCAAAAAGGACAAAGACCATTTAAGACTGTACATCACAATGGACACTCTCAGATCCTATGCCTGAGAACTTGCACTGAAACCAACTGTCTGAAAAGTAATTTGACAGTATGAACCAAAAGTTTTTAAATGTGTAAACTAACTCAGCAATATAAGACTGTCTTTGAAAGGAACCAATGAGACTTACTACTTGCATTTTTAAAAAGAAATTTTGCTGTGTATGTGTGTGCTATATGCACGAGTGTGTGCATGCGCTCTTGTGTGCATGTGTGGTGTGTGCATTTGTTGGAGATGAAACCCAGGACTTCAAGCAAACACGCTGCAAACTGAGCCACACCCACAGCCCAGCCTCATTCCCTTTCTCAATTCCTGCTCCTCTCATTCCCTGTTGGGATCTGGGCATTGGACTTTGAGATCACCAAGACCTCTGATGATCAAGTACCTCGTGCAATGCCTACTTCACCCTGTTGCTTCATCTTCAGAAGGGTTTGGAAGCCAGGATGCAGGGAGACAGATGGGTGCCCAGGCACTTTCACTCCTGTCCAGGCTCCATGTCTGAGGCACTGACTCAGCACAAGGCCAGTGCCTGCTGTGATTGCTGCCCGTTTGTGATTTTGCCCTGGGGACTTCTGGTGTGCCCTACCCAGTCACAGGGAGGATCAAGGACACACAGCCCCAATGGGCATTTGAGTACGTGACAAGAGAGCTCCAGAAAATCCTTACCCAAGGGGCAGGCACCCATGTGACAGCCCACACAGAAACCGAAGGCTGGCACAGTGCAAGTGATACCCTGTGCCCCACACAGAGACACAGCCTGCCACATGAGAGCTCATACTTATTTTTGTGTAGGTAATCCAAAAATACTTCTGTTCCTGGAGGGTGCTCAGACAGGCTTAAAATCAGATGTTCCCTGTTTCCAGGGAACAGTTCAAGCAAAACAATGAAATTGCGTTTCTGTGAAGCTTCCCTTCCAACCCTCCTATAGACGGATTCCTCCTGGAACGCCAATACTGCCTAAAGAAGGGTCAACATCACGCCTCCTGGCAAGTATGTGAAGGTGCCCACTGTTTGTACTTCCCTGAAAGAAGGACCCAAAATCCTTTCTGTATAGGGTGAAATTAAACAGACCTCCAGCTCCACGCCATCTGAGAAGCTTATCCTGTGTGCATGAATCATCCTAAAACATTTGTATCAGAGCCCATACATAGTCAGCATGTCAGGAATGACTAATAAATCAGTGAATTACCCACATGTAAGTAAGAATCAGTGAATCAACCCACACTCTTTCTTCTCTTCTCTCTCTCCCCTCTCTCCTGCATTCAACAAATATTTATGGTGCCAGGCACTGGGCTGACTATCCCTGCAGAATACAATGAGCCACGCTCTGGGCAGACAATGGCTGGGAACAAAGACAGGATCTGGTCCTCCACTTTGTTTCTCAGGCTTTTCCTGAGGATGCCCAGCATCCAACATCTGGAGGGAACAAAGGAGCCTCTATAAAAAGTATCATGTCCATTCTTTGGCAATAATGGTGATGGATAAAATATCCAAAACTTTAAATTTAATAAAACAATCTGCCTGAGGATGGTCATCTATTAATTTGTCTAACTTCTCCCGAGGCTATTTTCAGCCTTTCCTACTTTAGGATGGAATGAGTTCATACATTTTTCCCCCTTTGCTTTCAGGGTAAAATGTTCCCTTCTTTTATTGTCCTGAAATTTTTCTGTAAGTCCCCTTCTTGTGCCCAGGCTGGTGAACTGGGGACTCGTCTGTGTGACTCCGCAGTAACTTAAGGAATTCTGGGCATTTCTCATCTGTTTATCTTTCCAGATTCCAAGGCCACAATTGTCCAAGTCTTCCCTGACACTTCTTTCCCCAGCTTTAATCTTGTTCCTATCTGTTGCCCAATAAATTACAGGCCATTTGACCCCCTCGGAGATCATAGAAACCAGTCCTTCAAACCGGGCATGGTAGTCTTTCCCTGTAATCCTTGCACTGGGAAGGCAAAGGAGGAGAGTCTCAAATTGGGGACCAGAGTAGGATGTGTAGCAAGACTCTGCTGAGAAAGAGAAAGTCAGCACTTTTCCAAACCTCTGTTCCTCTTTATTCCTATTAAAACTGATTTTATAAAGTGAGGAAGTGCAAGTCATCCGTAAAGCAGAAGGTCCTGAACTACTGTCACGCAACCATTGGTTTTCCTTCTCTGCCTCGTCACCCCTAACTCGGGCGTTCAGAACCAGAAGCAAGAACACCCAGGGTTCGCAGCCATGTTCCGACTGCCTTGATAGCACCTGTGCATCTTGCTAATGTCCTGGCCTGAGGAGCCCGTAGGGCTTTCTAAAGATATACGACCTAATCCGAGCACCTTAGCTTGCCTCTTATTAAATACGCTGAGCAAGGTGGCGCGCGCGCACCTGTAATCTCAGCATTTGAGAAATGGAGGCGGTCATTCTCAGCTATGTAGTGAGTTAGAAGGTAGCCTGGGCTCCAGGGGGTCCTGCCTCAGAAAACAAAAAGACGAAACAAAACAAAAATGTCCATCAAGATCTGTGACAAAATCACATTTACACTAAATCTGTGACAGTATTTTTTAAAGATTTGTGTGTGTGTGTGTGTGTGTGTGTGTGTGTGTGTGTGTGTGTGTTTTGCCTGCTCATCTATCTGAGCACTGTGTGCATGCCGGGTACCCTTTCAGAGGCCAGACACCTTTGGATCTCCTGGAACTGGAGTTACAGATGGTTGTGACCCACTGTGTGGGTACTGGAAACTGAACCCCAGTCCTCTACAACAGCAGAAAGTGCTTTTAACTGCTGAGTCATCTCTCCAACCCCAGTTTTGTCATGATTACTGTGGGTTTTCAGCTACCCAACTGAAAGGGCTTGGGAATGATCTACACACTTGTCATACAGTGAAGGAAAGCCCCTGCTAAGATATCCCAAACTGGCTCAGAGAAAGGTTAGGACAGAAGCTGTGGTGATGCCTAGGTGGCCCCATGTCATTCCGGCTTCTCCATCAGAGTTACTTGGAAGGCTTACCTTTCCTCTCCTGGGGTTTTCTGAAGTCCGCCACTGAGGTATTATGAGTTCATGCTGTGGCTGGGGCCCGCCTTCTTTGCTTCCATCTGCCAACACAAGACAGCATAACCCTAAGAATTCCAGACCTCCACAGCTCAGACCCTCAGTAGAGGGCATATGGCTCGAAACCCAAGTACTGCTCCAGCCCACTTCTGAGGCAATCCTTGCTTCCTGGAAAGTGTCTGAGACCTGCTGGGCTCTCCTGTGCCTTGGTGACAAAGTGATAAAGACAGCAAACAGGGTCTGTGTCCTTGCCAAGAGACAGGAAATGAGCAGACATTCTCAGGTGATGGTAACTGCCTTAGGGAAAAATAAGACGATGTCACCAGATAAAGGGACACCTAGCAGGAGTCCTGTTTTAAACAGGATGGTCAGTACTGATGGTGTTTAATTGAGACCTCAGGAGCCAAAGGAAGATAGTTGTGGAAAAAAAAAAATTGGGGAAGAGCAAAGAGTGGCAAGTGCAGAAACGGCCTTGGCCTTGAAAAGGAACGAGCAGGAAGGGGAAACAGTCTAGTAAGTCAGAGGACACGGGGAAAATATGCCAAGCAAGGAAGGGAGACACTTTAGTAAATCAAAGGATGTTGGTAAGAAACATGCTAAGCAAGCCAGCTGGGGGTGTAATGACACAAAGGCATGAAGAGGGTCTGGATTTTTATTTTAAGTAGACTCAGAAGGTTCTGGATGTCTTAAAACACAAGAGCAATAGGATCTGTATTAGTTTTCTTTGCAAAGATGACTCTGGGCGGAGAGTGGAGGGTGGGGGTAAGGACAGAATGGAAGCAGCAGGCAGGCAGCAAGGCTGGAGGCACACAGGAGCCCTGGTGAGAGGTGACGATGGCTCCCACTTGGACAGCATCCTAGAGAGTAATGATGTGGTGAGATTCTGGGTATAATCAGAAGGTTGAGCTCACGCTGGCCTCCACAGAGCTTTAGAGATGACTGTCACCTCCCTGGGAGGTCTGACAGGGCCACAGGTAAAGGTGACATGGCCCCCCACCTGCAAACCATTAGCGTTGAGTTGCACATCGTTAACCTTAGCTGTCTTCCCTGCAAGTTTGCAGTTGTATTTCATTTCCTAGTCTCCTCCAAACCTTCTCACACCAGTTCTCTCTTCTCCTCGCCACCCTTGGAGGTAGCCAGCCAGTTCCCAAGAAAAGAGGCCCCTTTCAGCCATAGAAGAGTCGTTTTCAAGAAAAAGGGAAACCTTGCTGGGTGGGTGGTGGGGTGGCACACGCCTTTAAACCCAGCACTCAGGAGGCAGAGGCAGGTGAAGCTCTGTGGGTTTAAGGCCAGCCTGGACTACAGAGGAGTTCCAGGACAGCCAGGACTGTTACACAGAGAAACCTGTCTTGGAAAGACAAAGTAAAGAAGGAAGAAAGGAAGGGAGGGAGGGAGGGAGGAAGAGAGAGAGAGAGAGAGAGAGAGAGAGAAGGATGGGAGACCTCAACCTAGTTACAGATCAAGCATTTCCTGGTTCCTAAGCAAATGAAGTCTCTGAAACAAGGTAAATCCAAAGAATCCCAGGGATGTAGCGGAACACTCCAATGTTCTGTCCCTTCTAGTCCAATCGCATCAACCACATGAGTAGTATAAAAGATGGCTGTGCTGGACATTGTGGTACACATCTGTAATCTCAGCAAGAGGCCTTCCTTGGCTATAGTGAGCTCCAAGACCGCCTAGAGCTACACAGCATCCTGTCTCAGGGAATAAATTTTAAAGGTGGTAGGAGTGGTGGGGTTACCATTGATTAAATTTCTTTTCAGATGACTAATGTGATATATTTGCAATCAGAACACATCCTTAAAAAGAAAACTCACAGGTTTCATTTACACTGGTACCAATCAGAAGGGATGGAGTCATTCACGTATTTAGTCGGCACGTTCTGAGTTACCAACCCTATGCTACGTACCATGCATGGTGCTTACGGTTCAGGGGAGAACCAGCCAGGCAGAGTCCCTGATGGTGACTGACAAGTCTGGACTCTTAAACAAACGGAGCGGTGTGGCGTCTAGGAGAATGTCTAAAGCTCTCAGGATCATAAAAAGCACTGAATGTAATCTCAAGTCTGAACAAACACGGAACAGTTTGAGAGACTCACAACCTGGACATAAGGCAGGACGCACGTCGTATTGTCTTTCCAGCATCAGAACTGGAGCGCCGTTTAATAAACGGACGGGCGACTTGGCTAGGAGAATCTCTGGCTTTATTTGCTCTTGACAGAAGGCCTGTACTCGATGAAGTCTAACATTATTAACTGTGGGCCTGTGATGGACAAGGATACAAGTGGCTTCAGGATAGTGGGAGATAAGCAACAATTACGTGATTCTGTCTCGGCCACGGGACTCCACCTCATCAATCCCCTTATCTCTAGGGTTCTGCTAATGATTTTTAACCAGTTTTACACATTCGCCTCTGCCACCTCATAGAGAAAGTCATAAGTGGGAGAAAAAAAAAAAAAACCTCTGTTGCATTTGGATGAGAGCCAAGAGTTTAACTTTGGGGAAATTATATTTCTGTGGTCTCTTGGTAGAACTTACAGTCATTAAAATCATAGTTTTGGAAAACTATGTCATGATTTGGGAAGTACTTTTAAAATGTGTGTGTGGTATGTTTCCAAATTCATCTGTATGTAGTCACAGGAAGACAAGAAGAGGGAAAGCAAAATATTAATAGTAACTGCTCATTTGGGGACCATAAGTCATTTTACTACCCGTGGATTTTTATTTCTTCCCAGGTCTACAGCCACTCGCCTGAGTGGTCTCTGGAACTCAGGATCCAGGGACTTCCTTGCCCTTTATACTTAATGTTAGAAGGAAAATCAAACTCCAACAAAAGGACGACCTCCCCTTCCTGTGCCTCGGTTTCCCTTTTGGTATAAGAGCTTTGAAAAAAAGGTAGACTGAAGCACTGAAGCACACGGGGGGGGGGGGGGACCCTTGGGTCAGGCTCTCTCGGGAGCTGGGGGATGCAGCCTGCCCAGCCGGTACCCCGGTGTCGCTAGCTTGGTTTGAAAATGCTGATGGTTGGTACAGCAAGCACCCCTCTCGAGTCAGCCCAGCCCCCAGCTGCTACAGCACTAAAGCTAAGCTCTCCCGGGTCAGAATGACAGAAGCCAGGCATTGCCCCTCCGGGACCCTCTCTTCCGCAAAATCCTAGGAGAGTCTCTGAGGGATGGGGCTCGGGAGGGAGAGTGTCTGGGAAAACAGTTGTGAGAAAACAGATATTTTCCAGCTTCCAAACTGGAAGTGCAGAGCCCATCCCCTTTCTTCACAGATGGGGAAACTGAGGCCAAGAGGAGGCTGGCGTTGGATGAGGTGGAAAGAGGACCCTTATTTCCAGAGTCAGGAGGTCTTTAATGTGGGGCGTACTATACATATCTCGATAGTGAACTTCAGCATACGACCTGCATGATGGGTGTGCGTGGCCCTTTGATGGTCTTAAAGTAGGGTCGCAGCCAACGGGGGATGCAAAGTGTACAAACAGAGATCCAGTAAACCATCCTATTCTAATCTCTTGGAAGACTGATTTTCTACCCCACTGCCATGCATTTGCCCCGCAGCAGGATCCCAGGGAGTGGCTCTCCCACCGATTGTGTGTAGGATGCTTGGGTGCTCCTCTGGGGATGCTCTGAGAGCAGCGGGCGCAAAATAGCGAAGAGAGAGAGGGAGAAAGAGAAGAGCAAAGTAGGAAAGATGGGAAGGAAATGGAGAGAGGATCCACTGGTTTTGGATTGTTCAGTGCGAGCACAGATTCACGACCTCCCATGGCTCACCACATGAGAACAAAGCCTGGGCTCCAAGGCTTGGGGGTGGCGGCAGCGCTCACGCCCCAGGGAGTGGCAGAGCTCTCAGGGATAGCGGATAGCGGTCGTGGAGCTCCAGGCCTGCAAGCGCGACTCCCAGACCCCCAGCTCACCCACCCCAGCCACCCTACGACCCTGCTGTGCGCTGCCACTTACTTGTCCATCCCAGCGGCCAGTGTAGCTGGAGGGCTGCGGTCAGCAAGCAGAACCGAGCGGCGCCCGCGCGCCCGGGCATGATAGCAATGGCCCTCTCACTGTCTGTGATCACACGACCCCTGCCATTGCCTGCCCCGGGCCTAGCCGCTGCAGCGCTTTTCAAGCAACCGCTGGCCTGAAAGCCTCCCAGTCCTAGTCCAGCAGCCCAGACGCTCCGCCCCCAGCCCCTCAGGGCTCAGCCTGGAGATCGAGGAGGGGAGGAGGCGCCACGCGGGGGTGGCTGAAGGGATAGAAGTGGGAGGAGCGAGTGAACCTCCCCCCCCCCCCCCCAGTCTCCCTGACTCAGGTGAAGGGCACCCAGGGGAAGGGATGTTCCAAATGAGTCCACTGTGAACTAGGAATGTGTTTAGGACTGAGGAAGCCCTGGGTTCCAGTCCCAGCACTTCAGAATTGTAGCAGTGTGGAGCACCACTGTAATCCTAGCACTTAGGGGGTAGAAGCCTGAGGATCCAAAGTTCAAGGTTATCTTTTGCTTTGTGAGTTCGAGGCCAACCTGGGCTACTTGAGACACTCTCTAGATTAACAATGATCATCAGCCTGGTCACCTGGAGCAGGTAGGTATTAGCATCTCCGTTTTTAAAGGAAGGAGAGGGGGAACAAACCTGCAAAAAACTAAGTCCCTGGCCGTTAGGGTCCTCATCTGCACTGTTACAAAGCCTTATTCAACCTGCCTTATTTGATGAACTTTGAACAGAAAGAGCGATAGCCAGAAGTGATCCATAAAAGATTGCTTAGTAAAATTTCAAGAGGAGGCGCTAAAAGCTGAGTCTGGCGCCCACACTTGTCTTTTCCTTTCCCCCAAACCTTTGGCCAGAGCCAGATACCATAAAGATGTCTGGTTGGGAACTCTGGAAAATGGTGGGTGGGCGGGATAACTGCAAAGATAGTTCACTGTGAGGGGATAAAAAGTGTAGTTCTTAACCATTGCCGGGGACAGGAACCGTGTGTGTGTTCTCCCAGCCTGCTGCGGTGGAATAGCAGATAGTGACTTAGGGAGTGGCGCTTGGGTCACCCAGGCAACCAATGGTACGACTGGTATGAGGCAGAAAAGAATTGTTTGACGGTCGTGAAAGCTGGAATTTCAAGCCCCGCTGTCATCTGGTCAGAATCCGATAACCTTTCTGCTTGTTTGTAAACAACTGTGTCTTCACCTGGCCCCTTCTCGGTCTGCACAGAGAGCAAGCTCTGGCGTCTTTGTCTCCTGAGGACGCCAATGCTCTGTGTGAACCCATCCCGGAGGACTCATTTAACCCTGTTGTTTTCTCTGTGAGCACCATCTCCACCCGCAGTCACACCAGGGCTGGGGTTCCAACACATGGGAGGGGAGCAACTTAATCCATCACACAGTGTCCTCTCCTTCCCCAAAGATCATGCTTTGCACATGCAAAACAAAAATGCAAAACAAACAAACCAACCAACCATTCACCCTCTCACTGGTGTGGATTGACAGTCCAAAATCTCATCTGAACAACGTCTCCCTTTGGGACGTCTGAGAAGGGTGTGGCTCATCCTTGAGCAAAACTCCACTGTGAGCCTGTGAAAGCTGGCGTAGTATGAGATTCCAAAATGATAGTATTTCAAAGGGAGCAAATAATAATAATAATAAAATGGGATGGCAGGTACCAAGGAGTGCAACAGTTTAGCCAGGACAAACTGGTTATCTGCCCTCTAGGTGACTTGGCACAACAGGATCATCCTTCAACCCCTTAGCTCTCTGCCAGAGCCACAGTGTGAGTGGAGGAAGAGGAGGAGATGACCTTGCCTCCTAAAACCCCCTTGCCCTGGGTTTGTGGGGGGAGTGGAAGCCCTGATCAACTCTGAAATGTCTTTAGGGCCATTCTTCCCATCTCTTCAAGGAGAAGCAGGTAAGTGACGGCCTTCCTTCATTCCCCGGCTGTACTCCTAGGATCCCCTCTGAGTTCCCAACTTCTCCTATACTGACTGACTGATTCCTCAAGGAATCAAGAAGGAGGGATTGTCCAGCCACAGTCTTTCAAAGTCCCTCCACCGTGCTCCTCGTTACTTACCGCTAATGAATAGGCTGAGAATGGGCCAAATCAGCAACTTCAGATTCCTTTTACAAATCCTTCCCGGTGTCTTTTGCTTGCATTTCAACAAGCAACCTGGAGAAATCAGGCTGCTTCACCTAGGACTCTCTCACAGCTAAGTACATTCCTGTCCCCACCAAAGGTCCCTGTGTGTGGAAGGCTTGGTCCCCAGCTGCTAGCACCACCCAGAGGCGATACTTCACAGGGATGCTAACTTCATCCCTGCCTTCATCTTTCCCAGTGGGCTATTGGGAGATCAGTCCTGCTTAGAGGAAGTAAGGCACGGGGGGGGGGGGGGGGGGGGGCTGCCTTTGAAGACTATCTTCACCCCAGCCTCTCTCTACTTTCTGACTGTAGAGAGCATGTACCCTTGTTACTTAGAGCAGAAGGGCCTGGCAAGATGGTGCAACAGGTTAAGGCACTGACCCTCAAGTCTGATGACCTGAATTTGATACCCAGGACCTACTTGGTACAAGGAGAAAACTAACTCTGTCAAGTGGTCCTCTATATTCTCATGATGGCACACACACACTCACACACACACACACACACACACACACACAGAGAGAGAGAGAGAGAGAGAGAGAGAGAGAGAGAGAGAGAAATTTTAAAAATGTAATTTCTTAAGAATTAAAAATTGAGAGTGGGAAGCCATGAAGAACTAACTGACCAAGCAGACAGGTTCTTATAGGAATCTGGTACCAAGTCAGACCACATGTGCGGGAAGACTGTGTGTAAGACTGTGGGGAAGAGTGTGCAAGTGTGCGTGAGATGGCTTTTCCTCTCCCTTTGCAACATCCAAGGCAACGTGTTGGACGCAGCATAAATTGGAGAATTTGAATCACAAGACAGACCTCAGAGTTTCCCTGGCGAACTTTCCCTGTGGCTTCTGAGGTCCATAAAATAAGTGATTAGCAGAAAAGCACAGCAGCCTTTGCAGAATAAGATGCTTCCGTTTACGGTTACCGTCAAGCTTGGGAGCACAGGGCCGCCGCTTAGGAAAATAAAACTAAATGTATTAAGAACTACAAAAGAGTAGACGAGACGTGTGGAGACACACACAGTGTTCCTAGAAAGAAAAACTTTTCTTTCATTCTGTAACAGGGTCTCATTAGCCCAGGCTGGCCTCAAACGTGGTCTTAAACTTCTGTTAAACTTCTGATCCTCAACCCTCTACCTCAAAAGTGTCATAATTACAGGTGTGCACCACCACTGCTGGGTTTATTCAGTGTTGGGGATCAAACCTAGGACCTCATGTATGGTAGGCAAGCCCTCTACCAGCTGAACTCCATCCCTAGTTTTCCCCTTAATTCTTCATTAGAAAAACGTTTTAAACAAACAGAAAAACTGAAGAAAAAATAGTATAATATGGGACTAGGGAAGAGGCTCAGTGGGAAAAAGTCCTTACTCTGTTGCTTGAAGACCTGAGTTCAAATCCCTGGGCACGAGAACTGGAAAGACAGCTTGCTAGTTAAGAGCCTGCTGCTCTTCAGAGTTCAGTTTTTGAGATCTACGGGCTTGTCACTGTCTGTGCTCCAGTTCCAGGGGATCTGACGCCCTCTTCTGGCATCCACAGGCACCTGCACATTTTTGCCATTTTCTCACACAAACACAAACACAGAAAGAAAAATAAATCTTAAAAAGAAAAAAACAAAAGCAGGCATAGCTGCATGCTGGTGACCCCAACGCTGGGGTTGGGAGGGGTGCGGAGAGAGGTAGGTCCCTGAAGTTCACTGGTCAGCTAGCACAGTCACAGTTCAGTGAGAAATCCTGTCTTAAAGGAATAGAGGAAGACTGTCAACCCCTCCTCTGGTCTACACATGGTGTACACAGAGAGACATACAGACACCAGAAAATACGTAAACAGATAAACAAGATAATAGTACCACAAACACGACTACATCCACCATGCACACACACACCAATTGTTCCTTTAAAAAAGGGTTTGAACCTTAATAGTTCATAAAAAAGAACTAAATTTAAAAGTAGCTCAAAAGAGATGGTGGAATGGTTAATGTACAAGTTTGGAGCCAGAAGCGGGGTCCTTTAGAACTTCCCGTGCCATACTGACACAGGAACAAGTCGACTTGCAACTTCTGCGCCTGGAGGGCTTGCCATTTCTTTGTGAAGAATGTCCGTTCTGGGACTGGAGAGACGGTCGGTCGAGAGGTTAAGAACACCTACTGTTGTTGCAGAGGACCTGGGTTCGGTTACCAGCACCCCACATGATGGCTCATAGTTGTCTCTAACTCCAGCTCTAAGGGTTTCGACACTCTCTTCTGGCCTCTGGGGACACTAGGCTTCTGGCAGTGATGTGAATACATATATACAGGTGAAACATCCCACACACAGAAAAAATAAAATTGAAAAAATTGGGTATGGCCATCTTAGGAAAGAGAGTATGTGCTATTGATCAGGAACACCGCTTTCCCATGTAACACCTAACTTAGTAATTATATTTCTGGGAAATGATCCTAAAAACAGCATATTCTGAAGTTTGCTCACAGATTTATGGGCCAAAATGCTCATAGTGGGTTATTTATAATGGCAACAATATCGGAAACAACCTGAAGCTCCAACTCTGGAGGAATGTGTCGTAAATTACACAATTCCCATATGATGGATTATTACACAGCTGCTTAAAATGTCGAGGGTTTGTGCTCTGGAGTTCAGGGAGAAAAAATGCGAGAAGCAAAGTTATACCCAAGCAGAGCCCCAGTTATGCAAAAGAAAGACATTTTTTAAAAGGCTGGAAAGACTTGTACTAACATGTTAGTGTGGTCTTGTCTGTGTGGAGAGAGGGTGAAAGTGTCTGTTCTTGATTTTTAATGTGTGTGTGTGTGTGTGTGTCTTTAGTGATTAGGGAATAGGTAGATTGTAAATACAAAAACAATGCAAGAAAAGGGTCAGTCT
This sequence comes from Microtus oregoni, assembly GCF_018167655.1. Lineage (NCBI taxonomy): Eukaryota > Metazoa > Chordata > Mammalia > Rodentia > Cricetidae > Microtus > Microtus oregoni. Next base: position 3,021,657 of record NW_024543086.1, read on the forward strand.
CTCACATATCATTTGACTTTTGCTTATGTTTGGGGACAGGACACTTCAAGGTAAGAAAATAGCCTCAACCCATCTAAAACCCACAACATGGTCAGTAGCCCTATATCCCTAAAGAGAGCCTTTTGGGCCCGTCTCCTTAAAAATGTAAACAATTGGGCTTCAAGTTGAATCCTGATCGGTCCCTAGTATGTCCTGAACAACCAGAAGTGCTGATCTAAATTTGGCATGTTGGAACCTACAGTCCTGTGGGACTTTGATAGAATTCCTTCAATGAAATTGCACACAGTGCTAAGTTCCCCATCTCCCAGGATCCTTGAATCTCTATTTGTTGCAGGAGCATTCCTGTACACTGTGTGAAAGTGTATTGCTGTGATTGGTGAATTAAAAAGCTGATCAGCCAATAGATAGGCAGAAGGTATAGGCGGGACTTGAGGGCAGAGAAAGAACTCTGGGAAGAAGAAAGGCTGAAGCAGCATGGACAGTACAGAGTAAAGGTAATAAAGCTACGAGACAAAAAGTAGATTAACAAAAACGGGTTGATTTAAGTTGTAAGAGCTAGTTAATAATAAGCCTAAGCTATTGCTTTTATAGTTAATAAGAAGTTTTTGTGTCATTAATGGGGAGCTGACAGTCCTGTTGTAAACATCAATTTACATTCACTAATGTCCTTTCCTTTGTTCCTCTTGTTTTAGATATCAGGACTTCTTTTGTTTCCTGAGACAAAGTTTCTCTGTGTAACTCTGGCTGTTCTGAAACTCACTCTGTAAACCAGGCTGGCCTCAAACTCACAGAAATACACTTGCCTCTGCTTCCTAAGTTCTGGGATTAAAGACATGTGCCACCACTGCCCAGCTATATCAAGATTTTTTTAGTTCTAACTTCTAAACTGAATTTCTGAGACTTTCTCTCAGTTTTCCATCCAGCAGATAAGCCCTATCCTTGCCAAACTTCCTTAGAGGTTACCTTCCCGGCTGCCTCTAAATACACACACACACACACACACACACACACACACACACACACACACTCGAGTCTGGTTTGCCAAAGCAGATCAACTGACTTACCTCCCACCCAGCAGTCTGAAAAGCAGTTTACCCAGAGGAACAGTGCCTGGATCTGGGAAAGCCATGCCCTCCCCTCTGCTTTCTCTCAACTACAGGCAGTGTTCTCAGCTCTGTTCCATGCTGTCTCCTTAATATTTGGGCAACACCCTCTCAGACTAATAAAGGCTGCTCTCACCCTTTGAGATCAAACTGAATCTTTATCCTTTTATTTTCCTCCCCTGACTTACTTCTTACATTATTTATAGAAATTATTGATCTGATTAATTAAAGTTTATCTCTTTTAAATTGTGGTCCTTATTTAATTTTATCTTTTCCACTTTCTTTGTATTCTGTAGTTTTGTTCATTTTATTACTATGTAATCCTAGTTTGTTTCTTTTTTATTAGTGTATTAACTAAGTTACTTTTTAATAGTTATCTTAAGCTTTGGGAAATACATTTACATTTAAGATAAGTCCATTTTCAAATAGCACTATGCTGCTTCTCAAGTACTACAAGGACCTTATAGTACTAAAATATCTGGGCTGGAAAGATGGTTGAGAACATTGACTGCTCTCACAGGGACCTAAGTTTGGTTCCCAGCGCCCACATGGCAGCCATAATTGCATGTATTACAAGCACCTGTAACTCTAGTTCTAGGGGGTCTGATGCCCTATTCTAGCTTCTTGTACCAGGCACACAAGTGAAGTACTTATATACATGCAGGCAAACCTTAATATGTATAAAATTAAAAATAAACATTAATCTTCAAAAATAAAATGTTCATATTTCTTCTCATTCATGAATTTTTCCTGTCATGCATTTTATTTGTTTATTTTAAAAACTCTACTAAAAATTGCAAATAAATAATAAAAATCACACAGCAAAATCAATCGTATCTTATAATAATAATTATTATATATACTCATACAAACACACACACACTTGTGTGTGAATAAAGTCATATATAATTGGATATATGGATATTACTATTTTGAACAAACCGTTTATATCAACTAAGTACATGGAAATGTGGTGGGCTGGAGAGATGACTCTGTGGTTAAGAGCACTTGCTGTTCTTGCAGAGGACTCAAGTTCAGCTTCCAGCATTCAAAATGGCAACTCACAACTGTCTGTAACTGAAGTGCTTTGGGATTATGGTTCCCTCTTCTGGCCTCTGTCAGAATTGCATGCAAATAGTGAACATACATACATACAGGCAAACCCCTATACATATAAAACAAGAATAAGAACATTCAGAGTTTTTATTTTATACAGCATTTGCTCACCCTCTGATACTACTCTATTTTTATAGAGATATGAGTTTCCTAATTGCATAATTTTCATATTCTCTGAAAAACTTTTTTAAGATCTGGATTGGGGCTGGTGAGATGGCTCTCAGCAGGACAAGGTTTTTGCCATGCAAACACACAACCTGACTTCAACCCCCTGGAACCCAAATAAAGGCAGATGGAGAGAAGTAACTGGACAAAGCTGTACCCTGACCTCCACATAGGTGCTATGGTACATCTGACCCCTCCGACCATAGTAATAGTAGCAGTCCTTGAAAGGGAACCGTATCAACTCAGGACCCCCAAGACCAAGTTCTCAGTGCAAAGGAGATTTATTTGCCCCAGGGGGACAAAGGGCAGGAAATAAGAGGATATAGACAGGAGATAGAGCACAAGAGAGAAGGGGAAGGGAATAAGGGAGGGGGAAGAGTGTTTGTCCTGGAGGGGCAGACAAAACATTGCCTCTGGACAGATAGGAGACAGATGTGACCCATAAGGAAATTGGCAGTTTATGAAGGCACAAGGGGAAGTCTCATCTTAGGACAAGGTGTTTAATTATAACTGGGCATGTTATTAGGTGAGCCAAGGGGGCTTTTGATTGCTGGACTTCAATGCTTTAATAACTGAACCTTGGTAGTCAGCCTCAGGAGGAGGAAGTGGCCAAATAAGGGAATAGGCCTTGGTGGCCAGCTTTAGGAATGTAACCTAACAGTTTTGAGCAAGGAAGAGGGAATGGGGGAGGAGGGCAAAGCCTGCCAGAGCCACGTTTGCCACGCGTGGGCTGACTAGAGTCCCTTCAGTAGTAATAGTAGTAGGAGCAGCAGTAATAAGAAGAGGAAAAAGAAGAGACTTGCAAGCATTTCTTAGAAGGCAGGTCTGTACATCTTCTGTCAAGGGAGGAGACTTTCCAAAGAGACACAAATGCCTCTCCTACTCTCCCATTGGCTGTCAACTATTGAAACAATGGACCCCAAGAAACTGGAATTTCCCCAGGAATCCCATGCAGATTGAACCCCAGCACCATCGAGAGGAGGAACTTGGCCCTCAGGAAGAGATTTCACCCAGTATAGACTGCTTGTCAGACGAACAGAAAGACTGGATTCTAGACAGAGATGGGTCAACAGTGGGGGAGCCCTAACAAGGGCTGCTTAGCAATGCACACCTCTTGTCCTCTGCCTTAACCTAAATCTCATCAATGTGGACTCTTGAGTCCTTGGGCCTCTTTATTTGTTCCTTTTTCCCCACGTGGATATATTTTTTTTCCTCCAAATTTACTTTATAATTGGGTGGGTATAAATTAAAATTTCCTTTCACCACTTCTTGCCATTACTTGTCTCTTTAAATGGCCTATTGTTGACAAGTGGCAGGACTTAACTTTTTTTTTTGTTTGTTTGGTTTTTTTTTTGTTTTGTTTTTTTTTTTTTTTGTTTTTTGAGACAGGGTTTCTCTGTAGCTTTGGTGCCTGTCCCGGAACTAGCTCTTGTAGACCAGGCTGGCCTCGAACTCCCAGAGATCCGCCTGCCTCTGCCTCCCGAGTGCTGGGATTAAAGGCGTGCACAACCACCGCCCGGCTAGGACCTAACTTTTTAGAGCTGCCAGGGCCCAGATTTGTACCCTAAAAACCCAGGTAACTGGTCTACTGGCAACCAATTCGCTTCATCTTTCTTTGAGGAAGTACTGGTGCGGCCTGCTGGGATTACAGGTGTCTCACCACAGAGCCGTCTCGCCAGCCCCCCAGCGTGTTTGCTCTTCTCTTCTGCAGAATAATTTTAGAACTTGGGGTTTTTCTCTCAACACTTTAAATAGAACCCTTGACTCTTATGTAACTTTGCTGGTTTCTGAAGAGGAGTTTGCCTGCTGTTCTTTCCTTTGCTCTAGGTAAAGTGATGTGGTTTTCTACCCTGCCCCCTGCCCTCCACCACTTTCCAAAACTGGCTTCTTTTAAAAATTTTTTTTTTTCTTGCCAGGTGTGGTAGCATATGCTTTTAATCCCAACAGATGAATTTCTGAGTTCGAAGCCAGCCTGGTCTCAGGAAAGTCAGAGCTACACAGAAAAACACAGAGTGGGGGGAACTTCTTTGCCTGATATAACAAAACTTGAATGTTTTAAACATAGGTATAATTTTTAGTTTGAACTGAAATGTTCTCTAAACTGAAGACAGCTTCCGTGCCTTTATTCCGTGCGGTGGATCAGACCCAGGGTCTTGGCTGGAACTCTATCACAGAGCTGCTAGCCCTGCAACCAGTCAGTCCCTGTGGTCTGAGCTTTTGTTTCTTCACTTATCATTCCTGGTTTTCTCTGGACTTCCTGGGTCTGTAATTTAGTGCCTGACATATTTGGGGCATTCTCCATCACTGTGACCTAAATATTTCCCTAGGTCCCTTTTCCTTTAAGCACTCCTCATTTAGCTACACCTTTTGTGACTGCCCCACAGTTCACCAGCACTCTGCTTTGGAGTTCTGTCCATCACACCCGTCCCTGCTCCCAGTCATCTGAGGATGACTTTGACTTTATTCTCCTGTTCTGTTTCCTGAGTGCTGGGTTACAGATGTGAGCCGCCCCACCCGGCTTACGTGGTAATCACTGAACCAGCTGAGCCACATCCCTGGCCCAATCTGTGACTTTCCGGTGTGACATCACGAGGCTCGGGGTCTTTCCGCAACTGGATCCGGTCTATTCACCAGCTCTGCCCAGGGGATGTCTTCTTATCTCTAACATTTCTTCTTGGTTCTTTGGATTTCTGTATTTACATTTACATCGCCTGTTTTTGTATATTCTCTACTTTCCCTTCAAACCCATTAACATGGTGATAGACTTTTGTAATTCTGACATGAGAAACTAAATCCCTATCCAATTTGATTTTGGTGTCTTTAGACTATGTTTTCTGTCTTAGTATGTGTGTGTGTATGTATGTATGTATGTATGTATGTATGTATGTATCTGTCTATCTATCATCTATCTATCTATCTATCATCTATCTATCTATCTATCTATCTATCTATCATCTGTCTGTCTGTCTTTTCAGATGGGTCTCGTACAGCCCATGCTGGCCTCAAACCTGATGTACATACAGTCAAGGATGAGATTGGATTAATGACCTTCATCCCTCCCATGTGAACATCATATATGTGCACCAACACACCTGGCCTTATCTTGCACCTTATTGAAAGGTGGCCATGATGTGTGAAGTAAGGGGAATTGCAGGGGCTAGATGTCTGCCAGGCGAAGGAAACATGCTGTAGTCCCAGGTCTCCAGCTCGTGGAAGTCTGTGCCCTTGGGCTGTGAACTTTGCTAGTATTTTTGTGCACAGTCTACCTGTAGGTAGGACAGGATGGCTGCAGGGGGCCAGGGTGTGTATTTCCCTTCCTTTGTATTTAAGGCTAGAGGGAGTAATGTCTCCCTTTTCCAGGCTTGGCAGGCTTTGATAGCACCCTGGCAGGTTAGCCCTTGGTAAAGTCATTTCTCCAGGGGGGGCAGCCCTCACTACCTAATATGTGGGCCTGTTCCTCTCCACCTCCTGGGGCACAAGATTTTCTCTGACATTCACTGTGGAGACCTAGGAGGTAAAGGTCACAGGTGTGTGGGACTCCCTATGACCTGGACCCTCCTGGAATTTTCAGTTCTTAGAAGTATCCCACAGAGCCTCAGAATTCATCAGTCCTGGTCCGTGTTCGCTAACCGCAGCCCTTGCTCTAGGAGGTTTTTGCTCCAGTACGTTAAGACTCTGTGTATCTGGTTCTCTGTGGGGCTACTGTCTGTCACATGAGGATAGAAAAAGAGGTATTTATTAGGCTGGGGTGACCGCTCCAAAACTCCTACATGCCAGCCTGGAAGCAGGAAGTCAAATATTGTTAGCAGACAGTGATGGAGAATGGATCTGGGGATGCAGCTTCCGGCAGCTGTTTCCCTTCTCCGGCTAGCAGTTGCCCTCCCTCAGGCATTTCCCCCACCCCTCACCCCTTCCCACCCCACCCCCACCCCCGCCCTGGTAAAAATCTGCAGATGACCTCAACCTTTTACATAGACATTTCTTTATGGTTTCCTATTTGAGCCATCCGAAAAGCGATGCTGAGGTGGCCGTTAGGGTCCCATTGCAATGAGGAGGGACTTGGCGTTCCAAGAGAATAATAACTTCCCTAAAGTCACAGGGCCATGATGCAACTCCAAGGAGGTAACAAGCAGAATTCTCAGTGGGTTCCCCGCACAGGCTGAGGTAGAGCGTTAGGTCTCAGAGCTGAAAACTTGTACATCTATGGCCACCTCTAAAGGACCTCTGCTCATCTCCGTTGGTTAGTCTCTGTATTGCAAGTGGAACCCTATATATTAGTTAAGTGATCTGTGGACCAAGGTTAACTAATGCAATATTTTCTAAAAAAAAAAAAAAAAAAAAAAAAAAAAAGGACATTTTTGGTGTGTGGTTATCTTCTTCCCAGCCACTCATTGAAGTGAACAAGGAAGGCAAGCTTCTCACGTCCTGTGAGAAGCGCATGGCTGCAGAAGTCACTGCTGATGTTCTGGGTGAAGGGTAGAAGGGTCATGTGGTCCATTTCAGTGGTGGGAAAGACAGACAAGGTTTCCCCATGAGTAAGGTGCCTGGATCCATGCAGAGGGCACTGCTTTGTTGAGTCAGGGGCATCCTTTTTCTTTTCCTTTTTTCCAAGATAGGATTTCTCTGTGTAGCCTTGGCTGTCCTTGAACTTGCTCTGTAGACCAGGCTAGCCTTGAACTTAGATTCATCTGCCTCTGCCTCCCTAGGACTGGGATAAAAGGCATGGGCCACCCCACTCCCACCCTGGGCTCAGAGGCATTCTTGATATAGAACAGTGGTTCTCAGCCTTCCTAATGTTGTGACCCTTTAACACAGTTCCTCATGCTGTGGTGACCCCAACTATAAAACTGTTTTTGTGGCTACTTCATAACTGTAATTTTGCTGCTGTTATGAATTTTAGTGTAAATATTTTTGGAGGTAGAGGTTTGCCAAAGGGGTCGTGACCCACAGATTGACTGAGAGGAAGCACATCCTGAAATCTGTTCAGGATGCATTGCGGTTGCCAATCTGGGTGGTCTCAACTTGGTTATTGTGTGTGTGTGTGTGTGTGTGTGTGTGTGTGTGTGTGTGAGAGAGAGAGAGAGAGAGAGAGAGAGAGAGAGAGAGAGAGAGAGAGAGAGAGAGAATGCTCCTGGATTGACAGATACTACTGGGCTTTAGTGGTTGGGATCCAAAAGAGCTAGCAGAATCCAAAAGCTTTTTAGTTTCTCTAAAGAAGTTGATGTCTACCAATATGTTGTCAGAAAACCCTTAAACAAGGTTAAAAACCCTAGGACTGGAAGCTGGGCATGGTGGAGCATGCCTTTGATCCCAGCACTTGGGAGGCAGAGGCAGGAGGATCTCTGAGTTTGAGGCTAGCCTGGTCTACAAGAGCTAGTTCCAGGACAGCTAGGGCTGTTACACAGAGAAATTCTGTCTCAAAAAAAAAACCAAAAATGAATAAATAAAATAAAAACAGGGTCAAAGCACCCAACATTCTGCTTCTTGTTACACAATGCATCCTCCAACACAATGCCAATGCTTAGAAAACTAAGTAAAACAAGAAGGAGGTTCAGAGGGTGGGGGTGGGCAGGAGAGAAAACGGTTGGAATCCCAAGCAAGGATCTTGTGCTCCAACAAGGTGGGCTAATAGCTCCGTTTCCTATGTGTAACTACCTCCATACTATCCTGCTCAGTTCATTGTCATGGCTATGGGGCCAAGGCCATCTTTACTCCAAGCTAGAGATGAGATGGTTATGCTGTGGCCAGACAAAAAGAATGCACTACAACATTGTCTCCAAATACGGTCAGTCCTTCCTATCCCGAGTGTTGTCTGGCTCCAGGGAATACAAGGGTGCTTGACTTATGTTTGTTACTGATAGTTGTGGCTTTGATTGGGAGCTTGCTAGAGTATGTATGTATTGAGTAGGAGGTTAACTGAGATGGGAATTTATTAATATAACTTCCATGAAGTTGTCCTCCATGATGAGGTGGGATCTGGGGATCTGAGGTGTTTGGGGGTCACCTGCCCTTCTGTGGTGTTGCCCCTCAACCATACTCATTGGTCCACAGTGAAATCTTACTCAGTTCTGTTACCAGTGTCCTATGTGGGGGAAGTGGATGCTGCTTGCTTATGTCTCCCTGGCAGAAGTTAGTTTAACAAATGGTGGGTCTCAAACATGAGCTTAAATCAGAATCACCAGGAAAGCTTTCTCCTGCAGAGTGTTAGACCTCAGCCTCCAGGGAGAAATGCTAACAATGTATTGTCACATGGTGCTGATGCTGTTGCTTGGAGGAGGAGAGGGATGGTGGACACCACACTTGGAGAATTCCTTTTCTTTGATTGGATGCCACAGAGAGGGACTGTGTGCATCCTTTTGCTGTATGTCCAATTTTCCGATCATTTATTAACAGTCCCAAGAGTTAGAAATCAGAGTTCTTTTTAAAAGCCGGGTTTGGGCCTCTCTTAGAAATGAATAGATCCAGTAATGGTAGGCCTGAGTTCTTCTCTAGTGACAACTGACAGGACTCGGTTCAAGCTTTTCCCTTTAGGTGTGACACTTGCTTACCATTGTGCCACAGACACCATCACCCCTACCCCACATCTCTCATTGCTTATGTGGGCATTTGGTACTTATGTCTCTGCAAAAGATGATGGAGATATAATGTAAACTTTGAAGTGGGGGGAGGGGGGAGATGTGAGCACAGCTGGATAATTCCCTTTCCCATATGCTACATGACTAATTCGGTCACCCAAGAAGCATGACCTAGGCAGTTGGACAGGACCCTACTCTCAGCGACACTTGGGTCCATACTCTATTGTCTTCATATTCTGTTTTTTCAACAAATATTTTTATTAATTCTTTGAGAGTATCATATAATCGTACAATGCATTTTGATTACATTCACCCATCTTCATTTCTTGGTAATTTTTATCCTTTCTTACATCCTTCTATCTGCTTCTTTAAAATGTATGCGTGAGTACGCACGGGGAGCCCTGGGCATGCCCTTGCCTGTGCATGGAGATGACAGCACAACCTGAAGGAGTGGGCTCTTTTATTCCACCGTGTGGGCTCAGGAAGATTGAACGCAGGTCCTTGGGGCTCAGCAGCGAGAGTCCTTACCCCACCCCCACCCTACGCACCATCTCACCAGCTCCAATTCTCAAAAGTCCTCGGACAACAAGTCTTGCATTTTTCATTTTGTTTCAGGACTCAACCCCTGGACCTGGCCTCGCTGACACAGCATCTGTGTTTGAAGGTGACCTTCTTACGAGCAGACCACAACGGAGGGTGTGTGTGTGTGTGTGTGTGTGTGTGTGTGCGCGCGCGCATTCCAGGCTCAGATTTAAGAAGTACTCAGGAACTGACGCTTTTCTGCAGACAGGATAATTATTTCATTTTATTACTATGTCTACCAAGGTCCAGAAAGAGGAAATTAACTTCCCCCGGGGTCATGGACAAACGCTGAAACGGAAGCCAAATTGGAAGTCCAAAGTGATGAATCTGCAAAGCAGCCCTCACCGAGGCCGCCAGTGAGATGAGTCTGACCTGTCCTGCATACCAATGTGGAGACTCCTGTTTGTTCCTTAGCCCAGCTAACGCTGCTTCATCTGGCTGAAGTGGAGGAAGCTGATAAAATGGGAAGGCTGGGTGGGTGGTACAGGAAAGGAAGCGATCTTTAAACAAAACCACTGAAGGGGACCTGTTTAAGAGAGTGATGGGAAAAAGGGAAACATCACATATGAGCTCTACCTGTTTATCGGACTATATCAGTTCAAGGCCCACATAAAGAACGAAGGTGTGTGTAGAGGGAAAGCCTACCTGCGATGTGCTTTTGCCCATTAAAAATGGCAGTGAAGGTCGAAGGAAGCGCTTGATTTCAGAAGGCTCTGCTGGGAAATAGCTCAATTGTTGGTCCTTGTTTAGTTGCCTGGTTTTTAGTTGATGGCTGCGCACACCCCGTGAGAGAGCTGTGGCCATACAGCTAGCTGAGCAGAACCTGAGGATGCAAGCTAGGAAACAAGTCAGCCCTAAGTGGCCTTGTACCTCTCCACATCTTCTGCCATGATTTGGGTCCAGTGGCCTTGTACCCCACCCAGGTTTCTGCTCAGGATAGTTAAGGAACCAAGGTCTGGATGTCAAGTGGCGTCCTACACTCGGTGTGCTCGTCTTGGTTGAGGGAATGCTACCCCAAGCTTGACCAATGAGCATCTTGTCTCCTGGAACGTTGGTCATCTTGAATGGGAGTGTTATTTGTGTGTATTTATATGTGGATATTTGTGTGTGGATATGTGTGTGCATGTTAATGTATGGGGTCTATACATACATGTGTACGTATGTACGAATGCCACGGAAAAAGTTGAGTGTCCTGCTGTGTTTACTTTCCACCTTCTTCCCTCAAAGTAGGGTCTCTCACTGAACCTGGAGATAGACTGACAGCTAACAAACCCCAGACCATCGTCCCTGCCCTGACCCCTACACAGCACTGAGGTTATAGGTGCTTTAGGCAACTTCCCTCAAAGCAGAGCTTCTCACAGAACCTGGAGTTAGGTTAGCAGTCAACAAGCCCCACAACATCCTGTCTCGGCCCCGACCCCTGCTCACACAGCACTGGGGTTATAGGTGCTTATGCAGCCAACCCAGCTTTTCTGTGGGTTCTGAGGATTTGACTGCAGGTTCCCACCCTGGCGGAGCAAGCGTTCCCACCCGCTGAGCAGTGCCCCAGCCGCAACTGTTGGGTTTTGAAGTTGGTGGCTAGCAGTGTTCTTGCCACCACATCAGAAGAGAATCTGGGTTCCAACGATGTTTTTAATCCTGCAAATCTAGCCAAGACTCAATTTGGTCCACGCCTTCAACTTCTTAGTTATATAAGTCGAAAGTTTTCTTCTTGTTTACACTAATCTGAGATAGGAATCTGTCACTGTGGTTGACATGTGTCACTAATATAAAGGATTCCTTCACCGTCAACAAGCTACTAAATGCTACAATTACAAGAGTGGACAAGATACAAGCTCTTCCTGTCTTCACGGCAACCAGTTTCCAGGGAGATGGCAAATGTATTGAAGGACATAAAATAATGAAAACCTGGATCTGGCAATTCTATCTCTAGGAATTTGTTAAAAGAAAAGGTGATTCTTCAAAGATAAAGCCGCAAGAATATTCATTATGGAATGACTTCTATTCTTCAACTTTCTGATGGAGTACCAAAGACTGTGCAGACCGTGCTGCTCCGGGCCACTCACTTTCCCAACCTGCCACACTTGCATGGGTACCCTGATCAGGAGAGAGATCATGACCTGCACTCCAGAGCTACCCCATCTCTCTCCTTGTTGTGTAGGGGTTTCCTCTTAGAATGTGGTCCATCCAACTCCCACAAATAAGCAGGAAGCAGTCTTGAGAATCCACTGCCCTAATTCCTTTAACCTATGGTGCCTAACCCCCCAACTTTTTATTATAAAAAAGAAATTGGAATGTAATGGTCTGTTCTGTCCCTTTAAGAGACAAGCCATGCCCACTCCCTCCCCTGTCTGCTGAGGCAGGCAGATCTTTCTTCCTGCTTGCAGCCCAAGTCTCTTCCTTTCAGTCTCTCTCTCAAAGAGGCAGCTTCTCTCTCTCCCTTATGTCTACTTCTCCCCTCCCCCTCTCTGTTTCTCTCTGTCTCTCTCTTTTGTCTCTCTGTCTGTCTGTCTCTCTCTGCCTCTCTCTCTGTTCTTCCCCCTTCTTCCCCTCCCTTCCATAACCCACTAAATAAATATCCAACTTCACTCTGCAAATAATAAATAAATAAATGGTCCATCCTGCAGGGTAGTTCTTTAAAACAGAAGATAAACAACTCAAAATAGCTTCAGGAAGTTCCTGAAATCCATCAGATTTACTAGGCCCCCTCTCTCCCAAGAGTAAACAATGGACTTCCGAGGATCACCAAGCTGCAAAGACTCCTAGACAAGCCAAACTACATGGAAGATGCAGAGCAACCCCAAGAAGCAGAAAGCAATGGAGCTGCCTAGAAGAGGTTCAAACCAACTGAGCCCCCTGGAAAGGACACTCCAAAATTTTGAGCTGCCTGCAGGCTTCAGTGTGCTTTAGGTTTCCAGCTTTTGTGAGCTGGTACCCATGATGGGGTGTGTGGGCTTTAGTGATGTGACTGTCTTTAAGTCATTTGTGTTCTTGTAAGTTATCCCAACAAAACTCATTGGTTGACCAACTTGGGCTTTGGGGGTATCTGTACTTCCTATGGGTGAGTAGATATGTGTGTTATATCTTCCAGGTGTTATCACATAACAAAAATAAAAACATAACAGGCCTCCCTCTAGCAACGGGTAACTATTAGTCTTCTAATATAGGTAAATTTTGCCTCTTTTTACTGCATACACATGGAGTCACAGTGTCTAACTGCGGGCATTTGGGAAGAAGAGGGTACTGGGAACATCTTTTTGCTTAATTTTGTGTTCGTGAGTGTTCACCATATTGTTTTGAATGTTCTAGACTGTTTGTTTTGTATAGTATTGCATTATTAGAGTATGCCACAACCTATTTACCTGCTTATAAACATTTGAGTAGTTTCCAGATCAGTGATATTGAAAGCAGTGCTGTGTAAGAATCCTTGTAGTTAACATATATAACAGACATTTGGGGGATATAGACCTAGTCATGGAATGGCTGAGACACGGCATGCTGGATTCAGTACATGATGAACGCGAGTGGTGTGCCAGACTGATTATACCAGTTTACACACCCAGCTGCACTCGTGGGGTTCTGGTTTCTACACATGCGCATCAATACTTGAGACTGTCTGTCTAAGAAGCCGCCAGGTATGGCACTCCAGACCTGTTGATCTGGGCATTTATTTGGGAAGAAGAAACAGGAGGAGCTGAAGTTAAAGGTCACTCTTGACTACATAGGGAATTGGAGGATTTATGAGACCCTGTCTCAAGAAAACAGACAGAAACTTAAGCCTGCAGAAGATGGGTGGTGGTATCCAACTGCGGTCTCAGCTTTCACCTCCCTGTGACTGATGGCGCTGGACAGGCTGTCCTACCTGCGCTGGCTTCTTGGAAGACTGCACAAGCCTATTCCCAGTTCTGTGTGGGGTGTTCTCCACTCTAGGGCTTTGCTGGAGTTCTTTAAACATCCCAGCTACAGCCGGGTGATGGTGGTGCATGCCTTTAATCCCAGCACTCTGTGAGTTCGAGACCAGCCTGGTCTACAAGAGCTAGTTCCAGGACAGGATCCAAAGCCACAGAGAAACCCTGTCTCGGAAAAAAAAAAAAAAAAAAAAAAAAAAAAACAAAACATCCCAGCTACAGATTTTCAGCCATATCTCTAGATAGGTCCTTTTACGTTATGAGAAGCACCTTTTCTCTTTTATTATAAAAACTATTTTTAAAATTTTCTTTGTTGGTATATATTCCTTGCACATGATGTTGGGTTTCATAAACCATCTATATGAAATATAACACATATTTTACCAGAGAAATATTAATACAGAATTTATTATTTTTAATTTTTCATATATTTTGAGACTTATTTAGGAAACTGCTTCCTACCCCAGAATCAGGAAAAAAATGGTCTATTTTCCTCAAAAAATGAAAACATACCCTTTTTCCTTTTTTTTTTTAAATTTTTTTTTTATTTATTTTATTTTTTGAGACACAATTTCACTGTGTTACAGCCCTGGCTGTCCTGGAATTCGCTCTGTAAACCAGGCTGGCCTGGAACTCACAGAGATCCGCCCGCCTCTGCCTCCTGAGTGCTGGGGTTAAAGGCAGGGCCATCACCGCCTGGCTCTAGACTCACACCTTGAGGGTTAGCTCCTAATGGTGGACAAAGACTGCTGACAAAAGCAGCTGCAGCCGCAAGGATGTGAATGAGGCAGCTGGTCCTCAGGAAGCAATGAAAGATAAGGCTAGTGCTCATGTGTTAACCAAGTTCAGTCTGGAACCCTGGCTCCGTGACTGACAGCACTCTTCCCAGCTCAGGGTGGTTCTGAGTCCCAGCCAGTTAACAATCGAGATCAACCTCACAGCGTATGTGGCTGTGCTACTGATGGCTTTAGCCCTGAAGGGCAGGAGGGTCTCGCTTCTTTATTGAGTCTGGAGAAGCCAGATGCAGTAGTGGGTCCCTCCATGGGGGTGGGCCACATGACAGAAGTGATAGTAGCCCCTGACCAACAAGGGGCAAAACTCAAAGTTTTTGGCATCCAGCAAGGAATTTAATTCTTTCGGTAACCACAGGAGCTGGAAAGCTGACCCTATCTTAGTTGAAGCACACCTCAGATGAGATTGCAGCCCTGGCTAGCAGCCACATCCAAACTCTTGTCTACAGAAACTGTGTATTGTCGTAAGGGACACCCAGATGCTAATAGTTTGTACAGCAACATATCACTGATGTATTTGCCAAGTGGAATTCTCATTGGCTCAGCATCGTTTAGTGAAAAGATGATTCTTTTCAGTGTCACAGTATTTTTAATAATAATAAAAAAGTAGTACAGGGCAGTGGTGGTGGCATACTCCTTTAATCCCAGCATGCATCTGATCTACAGAGTCACAGGACAGCCAGGGCTACACAGAGAAACCCTGTCTTGAAAAAAATAAAGTAGAAACTATTGACATTTCTAGCAGGGTCTTGATGATTGAGGAAGGTTATGAGACATTTATCCATATGACAGAAGAGTAGGTGATTAAAAAAAAACATACGGAAAATATCTAATACCATGGGGGAAAATTTGACATTACAGCTAAGTGAAAAAAATTATAGGAATTGTGTATTCAGTTATAGTCTGTATCAAATGTGAGTATCATCTAAAGACAGTTTAAAATTCTTCTGGGAAGTGGAAGGGTACATTCTAAAAGCTTTTTATGAATAAATTATTTTTGTATTTTGTCAACAAACTAAAAGAGAACATGATAATTTCAAATACACACAAATTCCTATTTTAAAATCAAAGAACAATCTGAGTTTTGAATCACTTTACAGCATGTGAAAGGCAAGCTGTATAACTAAAGGTATCGGAAACATTGAGGACCATCCCGAGACCCAATTCACTCCACCTTAACAGAGAAGAGGGGCCACTGGCTCACCATGGTCTTCGTTAAGTGATCTGCTATTGTTGAATCAACGGTGATAGGCTATGATCGTGAGCCCACTCTCAGAACCTCAGCAACTCATGGGTAAACAGCTGAGAGGCAAGGGGATGAAAAAGTCAGAGACAGAGAAGAGAATAGTGATTGCAGGAGACCAAGAGACAGCAGTTTTATCGGGGTGGGGGTGGAGTGGGTAGGGGGTAGGGGGTAGTTTTACCTGGGGGGAATAACCCAGATCTACAGAGGAAGTGGTGTGGAGCTGAGTGCTCAGTGACTTTACCAGGTAGGTAGGTAAAGTCAGCCGGGCATTTGAGAAGACAGGAGGGAGTGGTGTGAGCAACAGCAGAGCCTAGGAGGGACAGAAACCAGATCAGCGGTCAGAGGTTTTGTTTTTGTTTGTTTGTTTTTTGAAAGACAGGGTCTTACTGTGTAGCTCTGATTGGCCTGCAACCCACCAAAACCTCCTGCTTCTGCCTGAGGAGAGCTGGGATTAAAGGTGTGCATCACTACCAGCCAGCCCTTCAAAGTGAGTCTGTGTCAACAAAGGTGATGTGATGTGGGATGTATTTCTGTATGTGTGTTGCTTTTATTGGATAATGAATAAAGGCATTTTGGCCAATGGCTTAGCAGAGTAAAGCCAGGTGGGAAATCTGAACAGAGATAGAGAGAGACAGTAGGCAGAGTAAAGGAGATGCCATGTAGCTGCCAGGAAACAAGATATGTAGAAAATGGGGTAATGCCACAACCTCATGGCGATACATAGACTAATAGAAATGGGTTAATTTAAGATGTAAGAGCTAGCTAGAAATATGCCTGAGTCATTGACCAAACTGTTGAAATTAATATAGTTTCTATGCGATTATTCAAGTCTGGGAGGCCAGGAAACGAACAAGCAGTCTCTGTTTACAAAAGTGATGGATTTTCATTCTGAGAGTGATGAGGAATCCAAGAAAGATTAAAGAGAAGGACACCTAGCTACCAAATGCTTCTTCAGAGGATGACAGTGCTTGGCCAGCATCATCACAATACTAGTGATATCTGCTCTCTCGTATGCTAGATTTCATGACACTCTAGGAACTGTAAAGAGAACGGAACTGGGGCTCTAACCATCACCTCCACTAAACCAGTAAGTTTCAACCTTTCTTTATCGTGATGCTCAATAGAGCTAGGAAGGCAGCTCAAGGAATTTTTCTGAATTCCTTTAAAGCCTCTATCACTCCACTGACTTTAACTACCAACCCTGGGAATGAGGCAGCCATGGCCCTGTGACTTCACTATCACCATGGCCTTTGCGTATGGCTCAATGCTTTTCCCATAATGGGCCTATAGTATTACTACCAGTGGGATTATAAAATGTATGTTTACAGAAAAAAATACAGATGGAGCTATCAAGCACGGATTCAAATGGTGGCAGTTTCTACTAGCTGCTAATTCTGCCTCGTCTTCATGAGCCTATAAGTTGGGGAGATTGACAAAGCAGAAGTGGCAGCAGATGCTGGGGGCAGAGGAAGAGGAGGTCAAGTTGTCATCTAATGGAACAGTAGGTGCTGCCTGATGCATGGCACTTAAGTGAGTCATGCCACTTCCTGGGGGCCAGGGCCACTTTCCATAGCCCCACATCCCTTTACAGGCTGAGTAATGTCCTCATCCTGTGGGGACCATGATTCAGAGCCTAGACATCAGAGGACTGTCTCTGCTGGATCAAGATGAAAATTCCAACTCAACACAAAGAGCAAATGCATGAGATGAGGTAGTGCTTTTGCCTCAGTGGGGACCGGGCTTTCACTAGTGACATCAGGAACAGCAGGACGCACAGAGAGAAAAGCCAGCACTGCGGTCATCCTGACGGTGCATCTGGCCAAAGGAGGGGCCCAGGAATCACTTCAGCCAACATTACCTTCTCAGTCCGGAAGTTATCAGCATCAAGTACAAGGCCCTTCCTCTGCCTTCTCTGTAACCAAAGATCTCTAAGTCAGAAGCAAAGTCAAGGAAAACAAGACAAGAACAATTTGTCTGAAGATCAGCTGCTATGTGGACCCAGACTGAAGAAGGACGTCCTCCCAAGGTCAGCATTTTTGAAAGGCTCAAGGTTCATGACCCCATTTAAAGAAGAGCTTATAATGGGGAGACATGATTTTCTGTCCTCTTCAAAAAGCCAGAAACCTCACAATGGATGAAGTCATCAGTAATGATCTTCATGTCAGGATGGCATTTAGAGTCTAATGCAAGCATCTGTAGGAAAATTTTCAACCCTGGGCATGTGCACGCCTTTTCAATTAGCAAGGAGAGTTA
The DNA here is from genome assembly GCF_018167655.1 of Microtus oregoni. NCBI lineage: Eukaryota > Metazoa > Chordata > Mammalia > Rodentia > Cricetidae > Microtus > Microtus oregoni. Next base: position 3,039,396 of record NW_024543086.1, read on the forward strand.
GCACTGGGTTTTAGAGAAGTTTTACATTAAGGAAAATTAGGACCAGGCAAACCTGGATTGGATTCCTGTCTTTCCCTTGTGCCTTTTGAGTAATTACTGTGGTCAAAATACAAAACACCTCTTTGGGCCTTGAATTCCTCAGTCATAAAATTTCAAAGGCGTTTTCGGGATTAGAAAATAATATGGAAAGAAATCCATCACGGCGCATGGTACATCCCGGTTCTCCCAGCAACAGCAGGAGAGCCGGCGGTGATGACGGAGAGGCGGACAGACCTTGTCACTCTTCTGTTCTAACACAACATAAAGAAATCTTAAGATCAGATTCAGATGCACGATACAGCTGGAAAGGCGAGCTGGATCCTCCCATAAGTACCAGGTTTCCATCCCCTGGAGAAGACTTTTCATGCTATGTTCTTTTCCAGCCAGACTTCACTTCAAATGCCATCAGCATATGGAGCCTTCTGAGGGGGACCCTGGTTCTAATTATGTGCTCTCCCAGCCTCAGCTGCACAACTATCCTTCGTTGTGCGAAATCTCCCACCCCATAGCTCTTCAATAAACATTGCTTTTCCCCCGTGAGTTAGTTTGAATGAGTGACTGCTTTATGCAGCCAAAAGATCTTTGGTTCAGACATGCCAATGAAGATGGCTGGAGACATAATGCCTCCGAGAGTGTGAGAAATATGGGGCCCATAGAAGAAAACCAGGCAGGGGGTGTCAGTGTGAGCCGATTACCACAACTCATTCAAGGCCAAGGAGATTTCTGTGGAGAAGGAAAGAGTAGAAACGTGGCTAATGTTTAAAGGAATTGAGGTAAACCTATAGTTGATTTACATGAAGCCATTCTGCCACTGAGCACTTAAATGGACACCCAGAAGGCCTGGGGTACTGAGAGGAAATGCAAGGAAGAACAAAGTACAACCCCCACCTTCAGGAATGCCCAGCTCCACCCATATCGACTGGGAATAGATCAAGAGCAAGGTGGCTACTATGGATGTCTGATCTTGGGGCTCTTACAGCTTTCGGTGTAAGGATGTAGTAAGATCATATCAATAACAGAGCTGGAAGTGTTTTGTAAATGGGAAATTGCTTTGTAAATATCACTGAAGATAGTATTCAAATTGGAGGAAAAAAGGTCCAGTTATGGAGGGACGGCCATGTCAAGCGCAGAGACAAGCCACCCTTTGAAGGGAGCCGAGTGCACCTCAGAACAAGGTGCTATTGTCCCTTCCCAAGGATAAAGAGAAGGAATCTGACAGATAGCAAGTCCTCATCCAAGGCCATGGGTTTAGTGAGGAATGGGAAGAAGTAAATGCACACCCAGGGGTGAGTTGATGTGGGACAGAAATGCCAAGGGAGGCCAAGAGGGAACGAATGGCCTCCCGTAAACCATGCTGACAACTGACAGCTGAACAACGAATCTTGACCAGGATCTCACACTGTATGTAAGAATTAACTCTAAATAAATAATACGCATCATAGAAAAGCTAAAACTATGAGCCATAGTTTTAGCCAGAACCTCCAACTCACTCCTGCTTGATTCGGAAAGTCCCATTCCTCTTTCTCCAAACCCATCCTCTCAGAGAACCCCCAACAAAGGAAAGCCACCAAAAAACCCAGTTCTGCATTCTTGGTGACTGAAGTAGCTCCTTCTCTGAAGTTGTCAGCAGCCCAAGACCCTGCCTAGAGTGGTCAGATTTTGACCATACTTGGGCCCAAACCCAGCTTGTGAAGGACACGTCATCACCCCTCACCTACAGGGTATATAAGCTCCCTGTTTTAGTTTGGGTGCATGACTTCTCTAGCCCTGATCCCTGAGACGGAGGAGCTGGAAGACCCAGCCAGGAGTTGCTTTGCTCAAATAAACCTGTTCTTTTGCTTTTTTTTATTTAGCTCAATCTGGTTTGCTACATCAGCAGAGAAACCTATTTTCACATGTCAGAAAACCTATGACTCTAGAAGAAATCGTGAAGGTTGAAGACATGGCTCTGTAGTCAAGCACTTGCCTTGTATCCATGAGGCCCTCAGCTGGATCTGCAACACTGCAACATTTTACTTTTAGTTTCTGAGAAGTCACAAGAGAAATTCATGACCCAAGGTAACCAAAGCCTTCATACATAAATAGATAAACACAAACTGTCAGAGAGAAAACTGATGCTATACTTCATCAAAATAAAAATAATTTCTTTAATAGATGTTATTAAACACAAAAGTGAATCATAGTTGAGTGAAAAACTTGCTATGAAAATGCATAGTCTTAACTGGGCAGTGGTGGCACACGCCTTCAATCCCAGCACTTGAAAGGCAGAGGCAGGAGAATCTCTGTGAGTTCCAGCCTGGTCTACAAGAGTTAGTTTCCAGGACAGGCTCCAAAGCTACAGAGAAAGCCTGTCTTGAAAAGAGAAAAATAGGAAATTCATAGTCTTACCCCAAACACATGTAAGGGGCAATTAGAATTGGGAGAAAAGAAGGCAGCTCAGAAAACAGTCAAAAGATTTGAACACCACAAGAAAAGGAGTTCAGCAACAGTCGTTACCAGGGAAACACTATCAGATTCCCACGAGAAGCTGTTCTGTAGCCCTGGGAGGGATACACACCAGAAAGAAGTCTGGCAGTTTGTTATCACTTACCCCCAAACCCAGCAAGTTGGTGCCTAGATATCTGCCCAAAAGATATGAATGCATATCCCTCCACTCCAATTTATTACTAAATGTGCATAACAGCTATATTTGCAGCAGTAAAATGAAGTTCGCTGTAACTCAATGACTGGACAGATGGTAGATCAGGACATCATCGCATAGTGTTAGGCAATAAGAAGCAGTTGTCCATATTTCCATCACTGGTGATGTCTTCCTTTATACCAAGTGAAAGAAGGCTAGAAATGAGGCATCAGATACCGTGTGACCATCTGTGAGCTTTGGGAAAGGCACACCCAGCTGGACTGACAGAGTAAGATCCAGATTTCCTGGGAGTGTGGCAAGGAAGGGGGCTATCTTGAGAGCGTAGGGATTTTCTTGGAAATATTTTAAATCTTTGTTCTTGTGGTAGTTACAGATGCACATTGTTAAAACTTCTCAAGTTGTCTATTTTTTTTTAAAGGTTGCATGTGTATTTAAAATGGGCACATGTTAAACAGGCAAATACATGTCAGTTATACCTCAGAAAACAAGCCTGGAAATCAGCCTAGAGTCCATCAGCAGATGAAGAGATAAGAAAATATGGTACTTAGACATGATAGAATTATATGCAGTACAGAAAAAGGAAATCATGACATTAGGCGGAAAGTGGATGGGGCTTGAAATCATGTTAAATGATATAAGCCAGCCTCTGAAGGCAAATATTTATTATATCCTCTTATATGTGAAATCTAGACCTAAAATTCTCTCTCTCTCTCTCTCTCTCTCTCTCTCTCTCTCTCTCTCTGTGTGTGTGTGTGTGTGTATGTTTACTGTATAGGTAATTTTCTTATTTACTTTTCTATTGGTGTGATAAAATACCATGACCAAGGCAATTTATAAAAGAAAGCATCAAATTGGGCTTACACTTTCAGAGGGCTAGAGCCACAGATGGCTGGGCAAAGGCATGGTGGTACAAACAGCTGAGTGCTCACATCTATATCTTGATCCAAAACCAGGCAGAGAGAGAACACTGAGAATGTCGGAATGATGTGAGTCTTTTGACCCTCCAAGCCTACCCCACTGACACTCCTTCTCCAACAAGGCCACACCTCCAATCCTTCCCAAACAGTTTCACCAACTGGGGACCAAGTATTCAGACATATGAGCCTCTGAGGGCCATTTTCAAAATGGATGGAATTGGAAATCACTATTAGATAAAATAAGCCAGACTCAGAAAACAACATATTTTGTTTGATATGTAAAAATCTAGACTTAAAATTCTGTCTGTCTGTCTGTCTGTCTGTCTCTCTCTCTCTCTCTCTCTCTCTCTCTCTCTCTGTGTGTGTGTGTGTGTGTGTATATATATACACACACACATGTGCACACATGTGTAGGTAAGGAAACTAGACAGAATTATGAGAGAGGAGAAGGAGACAGGTTATAAAAAGAGATACTTCCAGAATGTACTTGATAAGAAAGCAGAAGCTGGGGAACTGTCTTAGGGTTTCTATTGCTGTGAGGAGACACCATTTTCACAGCAACTCTTACAAGGAAAACATTTGATGAGTTGGCTTACATTTTCAGAGGTTTAGTTCATTATCATCATGGTGGGACAGGGAGACATGGTTCTGGAGAAGTAGCTAAGAGTCCTGTGCCTTGCAGGCAACAGGAAGTGAACTGAGACACTGGGCTCTATCTTGAGCATATATGGAACCTCAAAGCCTGCTTCCACAGTGAAACATCTCCTCCCACAGGACCATAGCTACTCCATCAAAGTCATACCTCCTAACAGTACCGCTCCCTTTGGGGACCATTTTCTTTCAAATCACCACAGAACTAAGTGGAGGAGGAAGAGAACCAGCTGCGGGTGGAGGGTTGAGGGGGTGGAAGACATAAATGAGAATAAAGTATAGTGACATGAGTAAGAAGATGCTATGTTGAAATCTATTATTTTGTAGCCTAACATAAGAAAATTAATAGGAAACCTTGTCTCAAAAAATCAAAAAAAAAAAAACAAAAAAAAAAGAAAAAGAAAAAGAAAATTAATAGGGAAAAAGTTCAATAAGCATAAAGATGACTCTTGGAATGTGATAATATGATCTATTGGTGCCTTAGGAAGAGGAAGTGAAGACAGACATGCTGTGGAAGAAACATGGAAGACAGAAACGACATGGCTAGGAACACATTAGTAAAACCACAAAACAGCGCCAAGTTTGATCTCTTAAAGTCTGGCAATCCATGAGTTCTATTAGAGTGCTGGATTGGATGTCTAGAGGAGGAGGCTGAATGGAGAGAATGGCTTGGACCTAAGGCGGACGATCTGATTTGATTCCAAGCTCAACTAACCTCACAGCCTCTCCCTCCTTCTCACATCCCCTCCCTTCCTCCCTTCCAAATCCCTTCTCTCAGTCTAATGACTATGGTGGGGTGTGGGGATATCAGGCCTGAGCCTCTCACACCCTCCTTCAGGCGAGTCACAGCCTAGAATAACCATCCCAGGCTTCAGCCATTCTCATAAGTACTGTTCTTTAAAAAAAAAAAATATGGAAGGTTGGTTGAGGAGTCCGGAGCTATTCTTAGCACCAAACTCTATAAAAAGGAAATGCCAATGACAATCTTAGATGGCTGTATTTTTACAAGGGATAATTCAAGCTTCCCTCTGAGAGTTCCCAGTCTGCAGAAATCCTCCATAAAAATGTTACCTCAGGGCAGACCCTCAGCCCCCCCCCCTCCACCCCTTCTTAACATTGCTAAGATTCTTTGGAGACTATTTGAGTCAGGGACCGACTGGAAGAGCTTAGATTGAATCCACTTTTACAGACGTCTCTTCCTGAGCTACCTCTGTATGTTCTATTAGAGGAAAAGGCTCAATGAGTGAACCTACGGGCTGATATTTATCTGGACTGACCATACAGAGACAGCATTGCCAGAGGAGTTAGTAAGCAGCAAGCTCTTGTCACACTCACCTGCATCCCAGCCTCATGTGACTCTAGTAGGAAGTCCCTCCACTTCTCTGAGCTTCCTGTACAGGGTGGACAATTGTGGGTCCTGAGAGCTAATGCCTGGTGTTGCCCCTTAGCAAATTTTCAGCAGCGGCTAACTCATCATTGTTACTGTGTGTCTAGTATACAGGAAGTAGGAGAAATGCATTTTTGCCTTGGAGAACTCCATGCTGTTTGATCCAGGCAGCATGCAGACAGGGGATAAGAGGACAGCAACAGTGATGGGCTGTGTGAAAGCACGCCCTTTGGGAACTGGAGCAATGGCTCAGGGGCTAAAAGTGTGTCCTGCTCTTGCAGAGGACCCAAGATTTGTTCCCAGAGGCCATGGCAGGCGGCTCGCAACCACCCGTGTAACCACCCGTGTAACTCCAGCACCAGGCGATCTGATACCCTCTTTTGTTCTTCAAGGACACCGGCATTCATGTGCACATTCTACACAGATAGGAACACATCCACGCAATTAAAAACAAAATGAAGAAAAATTTAAAAACCTTTTCGCTTTCCTGTAACAAAAGTGGTCCCTTGCTTTGAGCTAGGTTGGGGAGAAATTCATTTAAAAAGATATCAGATATAGATATGCATATTTTTGCTTATATAGATAAAAGTTTTTTTTAAATCGTGTGTGTGTGTATGTGTGTACACGCGCACGCTGTGAATTGAACTTATGGCTCTGAGCATACTAAGCATGCAGTCATCCACATACGGCCCCTCAAGGGTTTTCAAATGTCTTTTCCTTCTGACCTAGATTCCCTCTTGAAAATTTCTTAAGAAAACAAGCCCATGATGGAATATTTAGCCTGGATGTTTTTATTCAGAGTAGCAAAAAAAAAAAAAAAACTGGAAAGAGTCTAAATGTCTAACAGTGTAAGTTACATATAACGCAGATATTACAGCTAATGCATGTTTCCACAAAACCATAGCTACAATGTGGGTTCATTCTGAGGCTATGGCCTGAAGTACTGTTTTTATTAAGGATTTGTTGTAACCAGAAACTCTAGGAAGGAAGCCTGAATTTTTCCCATACAAAATCAAAGACACTGAGATATTTATGTACACACTTATAGAAAATGTCTATAGACTTTGGCTTACCAATGATTTTATGTGTAACTTCTGAGAAGACCTTTTTGTCTCACTTATTTTTCTTTCTATAAAGACTATTCCTTTTATATGAAAAACAAGGCAAAAAAGCGAAGGTGGGATGAATGCACTGTGTCTTTGTTTTTGATTGACATTTCTTTTCTTTCTTCTGTTTTTGAGTCAGGGTTTCACCATGTAGCCCTGGCTGTCCTGGAACTCACTCTGTAGACTAGGCTGGCCTCAAATACATTAGTTCTGCCTCCAGAGTGCTTGGATTAAAGGCATATGCCACCACTGCCCGGCTTCGTGTGATCTGTCTAAGAACGTTACATCTTTGCTTAGCTTTCCCCTACCACACCTAATACACTGATTGAGCAGATGACACAGACCGAGTTCTTCCCACCTCGGACTCTAAGTTTTCCACCGATAGATGCATATTAGGTTAGGTCAGAGAAAACACATTACTGTCACCCTGAGAGCAGCTCAACATTCCAGGAACTGTCAGGGCCACCTCTGCAGAGAGAAAGGATGCCTGATAGGAGTTGAGAACTGGTCCTGACTAGCCATGTCTGCCATGGATCTAAGACCGAGAAGCAATGGAGAGCCATGCAGTTCCCATACGTAGAATAGAAAACTGTAAGTTCCCTTACAGCCTTGTGAGTCTGGGCATCTTTAGGCAAAAGCATTGCCTCTACTTCAAAAGTCATTGGCATCAGAGATGCCTAACTTCAGAGTTTTGGCCAAGTTGCACTAGATTACACAGTTTCTGCCATAAACTACAGATTTCAAGACATAATTTAAAATCTACAGATGGAGGGGCTGAAGATGACTCAATTGTTAACAGCACTTGCTGCTATTGCAGAGGATCCAGATTTGGTTCCTAGCCCTCACATGACGGCCCACAACCATCTGTAATTCCAGTTCCCATGGATCTGATGCCTTCTTCAGACTTCTGCAGGCACCAGGCATGCATAAGGTACTCAGACACACATGCGGGCAAAATACTCAAACACATAAAATCAGATCAATCTAATTCTTTTTTTTTTCTTTACTGAAAGAGAAAAATCACCAAAGCACTACGTCTCGGTTGTATTTATACCCATTGCCTCAAATGCCAAGACCAAAAAATAAGCCTGCAGCTGTTAATTCAGCTTCTTCAACCTGAAACAGTTGGAAGCTACAGCTGTAGGAGGCATAAACCTGATCTCGGCTTTGTCCTCGATTCGCATCTCAAGTTTCATGGAATTCTCTAAAAGCCACCCTTCAGGGGTTTGGTTAGGAGACGTGTGTGCTTCTAAGTATTGACTCCCTATCCCCACCACCAAAACAGACTATTGGGATTTCCAGCAAGACATTGAGTCAATGGTCCCAGATCTACAAAGGGCTGACACCATTGCCAAAGTCATATATTAAATTCAATCAATAACCAATCTTACTCACTGGCAAGCAGACACGGATTCTTTGGTAAAAGTCAGCAATGGGCTCTCGAGACTATTTGGAGGAAGGGACAGACTGGCGGGCTTGACCGCATCTCAAATTAACTATTCTAATCTGTCACAGCTTCCACAAAGAATAGCAGGCTGTCTGTATTCAGGGGTCTGGGCAACAGCTGTGACTTCCAAACCAAGACCCTGCTCAGAAAGATGATCCAAACATGGGTTGTGTGTTTCAGCAGGCTTTAGGGGGGACTTTCCCACTTAAATGGCCCTTTGTGCTTTTGTAAGACAGGACACTGACCTCACGAGTGGCTAATGCATGATGTCTTGGAGGTCTCGATTTACATTTGGTTAGTGGCCAGGACTGAACTGTCAAAATGCCCAGATGACCGACCGACAGTGCTGGACTTGTTCAGACTTGTTTGTAGTGGAGTTGGGTGAATTCTAGGACACTTGCTCTGTCCAGGTTGGATAAGCTAAACAAAGCAGGACTGTTAGAAGGGCTGATTCTGGGGTTCCTTTCTGGATGCCAGGATTTAGGGTCTTTACTTAGTCATGTCTTTTATTGTCTTTATTTACAGTCAGTACCCTTATCTACTTCAGGGTCTGCTTGAGAACGGCCTCTTTGTTGCAAGGGATGATTCTGCCCAAGACTGGGTGTCAAGAGGAGATGGATGGGATAGCTAAGTGTTACACCTGCCATGAGGACTCAGTGTCCCAAATAAGTACAGCTGAATACTTTCACAGGCTACATTAAGCAGAAGAAAACAAAACAACACACAAAAACGAAACTAAACTTGAACATTGATCTGAAATAATCCAATGAAAGGAAAAAGTGATCTGGGCATGGTGGCCCACATTTTTAATCCCAGCACTCAGGCAGCAGAGGCAGGCAGGTCTCTGAGTTGGAAGCCAGCTTGATCTACAGAGTTCCAGGACAGCCAGGGATACACAGAGAAACCCTGTCTCAAAAAAAAAAAAAATGAAGAGAAAAAAAATGAATGAATACCAAAAGCCCTGAGATACAAATAAAGCCATAATATCTGAAGAAAATTAAGAGTAAAGGAAGACTCAATGAAGTGACAGCAGAAAGCTCTCAGATCTTGCACAGATCACAGGCCTCCATGTAGCCTTTCTATACAACAATAATAAATTTGTTCACAAGGAAGAAAGCCACCTGTTTACAATAGCCATACAAATACCTAGAAGTAAAGGGAACTTGTGAAAACAGTGGTGTAAGAGAAGACAGGAAAAGGTAGAGAGCACCTTCCACGTTCATGGATTAGAGTTATTGTCAATGAACCAAGAGGGACACACAATACTAATAACCCAGCCATCTTTTAGAGTTACCCAACACCAAGCAGTCATCAACAATCCCATGGGGAGGTACAAGTCTCATACAGAACTACTTCGATGTAGAGAAGTGAAGTATGTCACTGCTGAGGGTCACACATCTCCAGAAGGCATCACTTGCAAGGAAGAGAAACCCTAGGGCCAGAGAGATGGCTGAGTGGGTAAGGGTACCTACTGCAGAGTCTGAGTTCAGCCCTAGAACCCCCATGATAGAAAGACAGAACCAATTCCCATGAGCTCTCCTCTGACCTCCTCATGCGCACTGAGGCACCTGCATGCCTACACACACATACACAATAAATAAATAAATAGATAGATAGATAAATACATGTAAAACGAGTAATAATTTAAAAAAATAGAAAACATTACAATGAAAATCCTTGAAATGCTTAACTGGTCCAAGCTCAAGGACCAAGGTGTAAAGTAGAGCCTCTCAGGGAAGGGAAGCAAAGGCCATCATGATGTCTGCCCATCCACACACATGTCTTTCTAGTCTGTACAATGCATTGGTCCTGGATGATCACAAAGGCGCTTAGATGCTAGCGGGAGATGCACACCCAGGCTTCATGGGAACGTAACCTGGCTCAGCCTGTGAGGGCTTTTGCACGCTTTCTGAAGGACAAAAGCATACATACGTTAGGGAGAATCTGGTTCAGCTTCATGTGACAGAGAAAACCAAATGGTTGTGGATTGGTGTGGCTGATGTTTCTTTTGCTTTCATACAGTGTTAACAATCCTGCCCAGGTATGGCGCTAGCCTTGTCTTTTTACCATCTTCAGAACGACACCTACACAATCCAAGATGGTTCCTGAGATTCCACCCATCACTACCGTATTACTGTTAGCAGAAAGGCCACAGGAGCAAAGAATGGCAATGCCATCTCCCTTTAACGACATTTTTGGGAACATCCCTTGTTGTCTTAGGAGTCCAGGCCTTGGTTACTTGACCACACCCTGCTCCAAGAGGTGAAACAAAGTGTTTCTCAGAATGGCCATATGCAATCAAATTTTAGGGTTCTGTTACGAGAAAAGGAAAGGGTTGTTGTCACTGGTGACAGCTGGGGTATGTGTAAACTGAGACCTGAGGAATGAGCGGGGATTAGGCAGGACAAGAACAACGCACTGCTCATGAGGAACTGGGGTGGTCATCCACAAGATCTGCTCACTGCCCTTCATGCTGTGACACAAACTGCATCTGGGGCCACTCTGTGCCTCAGCCCCTCGGGTCCCATGTCCACAGTAACTTCCACCCAATTCCAGCTTCACACCCCCGCACAGAGAAAATTCTCGTTTTGGTTTGTTAGAATGAGAGATCACATGGCGATTTCGTCAAAGAAACTAGGAAAGTGTTACAAAATGACAATGATCATAGGATAGACCGATGCCTTCTCTCTCTCTTCTGACGGTGACCTTTGATGTGTCTAGGTGGTTTAGAAACGCAGTGTCAATGGCAGGCACAAGTAAGAACTGCTTATCCAAAAAATGCAGATTGCCACTACAAAAATGCAGGCTTGCCATGCTCAGCTGGACAGAGAATCCTTTCCATAAGGAACAGTAGCACTTTTAACAGGCACCTGGGGGCATTTGTGCTCTCAGTGGTGTCTAGAGACAGGGTCAGGGTTCAGAGCAGAGTCACAAGAAGTGAGGAACAGATTCTGTCCAGGTGTCCGCTCCCACGAGGGTCCTGGGGCTGGAACTCCGATCTGCAGGCTCTGAGGCAAGGGATCTGACCCGCAGAGCTGTTCAGTAGCCCTACAATAAAGTTTTTATTCAGATGTAAAGAAGAATGAAAGTATATCATCCGCAGAAAGGTGGATGAATGGGAAAACATGGTATTAAGCAAAATAAGCCAGATTCAGAGACGAATGTCACATTTGCAGTTGTATGTGGAACCTAGATTCAGAGAGAGGAGAGAGACAGAGAGAGAGAGGGAGGGAGGGAGAAAGAGAGAGAGAGAGAGCCTGCATGAAAGAAGAGAGACTTTCAGGGAAGAGACTGGAGATGGGGGAGGAGGGGACAGTGGAGCATGAATATGGCCCAAGCGCATGAAAATGTCCCTAAGACACGCTTCACTCTGTACAGTGAACTTACCCTAGCACATTTTTCTTAAACATGAAAAATGTAGCTCCTACTCTTAGCCCCGGCAGCGCTCTCCCGACAGCCGCTTGACAGGAAGAGCATGTTGTGTCTATCCGCACATTTGCTTCCAGGGATTCTTGGATACACTGTCACCATGCATTAAAAAAAGTTTAATAGCTGGCAGTGAATTACAACAATTACAAGTTTCAATTCTTTAGCCTTTTAAGACTGCTACATACAATTAAAAAGAACCGTTTATTCAGAAACTGCTTTTGTTTAGCAGAGCACTTAAGGTAACCAGTGTGGAAAACCACGTGTGAATTTCACAAACCAAGGCCACCAGCTGTCATTTGACAGCATTTCCCACACGCGCTGGGTGGTGTCGGGGGGGGGGGGGGGTAAAGGCCAAAAAGGGGTCTCAAGCAGGGTAGGTGCACCCTGAGATATTAGAATCTTGTGACATTCTGACGATTAAGAACATTGCTCACTTCCAAGGGAGCCGCAGCACCAGCTTCCACCGTTGTTTGACCAGATTCAGTGAGAACATCTGAACCACTTGGGACTTAATCCAGAGAAACCTTGCTCTCTCCTCTAACTCGGCTTCTCACAAAGATACCTTTTCCCAACACTTTGCAGTGAAACTGGCTTTCAACTGGTAAACGCTTCGAGCAGTTACGTCTAGAGTACGGAGCATGGGTGACATCTGAAACATACTGACGTTACAAAACACTATGAAAAGGAGACAACTTGTCTAATAAATTCCACGAAGTCCAACTTAATGTAGGAGCAAACAAGACAAGGGGACTGTTAGAAACTACTTGTGGCTTGGAGCATTGAGATTTTCCACTCTGATGAGGAGCGGATGCCCTTGGGGGAGGTTTGTCCAGTCTTAGATCTCCAGTCAGTGGTTTAAAAGCTGATAATGGGACCCTTGTAGGCATGCGGGATTATCTGTGGTTGGTCTTCCCTAAATAAGAAATAAGCAGGTTTCTAGTCCAACTTATGCTGTGGATCTATAAACGACCTGAACTCCTGCCTTCTGATGCCAGCATGAAGAGGTGGGTGATTAAGAGAGTACCTAGCCCTAGCTACTGAACAACTCTAGAAAGGGTGGGGCGATGGCTCAGTGACCAAGAGCAATTTCTGCTCTACCAAAGGACCCAAGTTCAATTCCCAGACCCCATGTTGGATGGGTCATAGTCTCTTCTAACTTCAGCTCCGTGGGATCCTACACCCTCTTCTGGAGTCCACTGGCATGGCACACACACAAATATATACACACTAAAAAATTCTTTTTTAAAAAAGCTGTGGAAGAAGTCAGAGGTGAAAGGCTACCCTGAAGACAGGTTAATTAGGAAATGGTTAGGTGTGACCTTCACTGTTCTGCTGTTTTACAGTCATTTCCTCAACCACTCTGTCTGTAGGGTAAGTCTATGATGAAGGCCTCTTAAATAAGATGGGATAAAAACAATCAAATTGTTGCATACATTTCTCCTAAACATTAACTGCCTTAGCAGATATTAAATATGTAAATAACGTTCCTTTAGTTCACATATAAAATGTCATAATATTTAATCATCTAGGAAATTCAGGATTAGTTCTTTATATCAAAATTATCTGTGCTGAGCACTTAAAGACTATCAAACTTGGGGGCTCGGTAGATAAACTCAGGACCTGAGTTCAGATCCTCAGTATCCATGTAAAAGCTTGGCACAGCGGTGCACATCTGTAAGCCAGAACTGGGTGAGGTGGACACAGGTGGATCTGGTAAAACAGTGTGTTCAGGCTCAGTGAGAGCATGATTAAAGAAGGCACCCATGCCATCCTCTGGTCTCCATGCCCGCATGCAGGGTGGCACACACACAAAAAGAGTATCAACCATGAAGATAAAAATTATCAAAGTGCAGTTTTCCAATAATTCATTTTCTTCCTTGTAGGCAGACACCTTTTAAACTGGTCTCGACTCTGGTGGTTCCTACTCCATCCCTCATTCATAAAAGAATGCTGGGGAGGCTGTGCCATCACAATGGAGTTTTTGTTGCTCATTGTGAGTTAAGTTTGCGTGACTGTAAGTAAATTCCATGGTCATCAAGTCAGATGAACACAATATCCCCTTGGGTGAGTGTTTAAATCATATGTCAACTTTCAAAGCAGCATTAGAATACATATACATCATTGGTGGCACAACTTCAAATCTCATGCAAACAGTGATAGTTTACATTTATTGTTAAACTAACAGGATCTAGAATCACCTATGAGACAAATTTCTTGGCATGTCTGAGGAAGTTTCTAGATCAGGTAAACTGACATGGGACAATGCACTCTAAATGTGGATGGCATTGCCCCATGGGACGGGTCTTTGACTGATAAGGAAGACGCAAACTCAGCACCAGCATTCGTCTGAGCTTCCTGAGCACAGACGGAATGTGACCAGCCCCTCATGGTCCTGTTGCCCTGCTCCCCATGAACCCGACTATCACACCACGAGGACCTTTCCTTCCTTAAGGTGCTTTTCTCAGGTATTTTGTCGCCGCAATGACACATAATTAATACACAGACAACAGGAGTCTGTTGCTAAGCAGAAATGCCTGCGCAGAGCACAAAGCTAACCACAGCTGACCGGCACTCAGTGCTCCTCGCCCTCCTCTCAACAGAAAACATTTAACAAGAGTGTTTTCATCTGTTTATTTAGTTACAACAACAATATAACAATGCATACCAAATAGGAAAGATAGTTAAAATGATGATAAAATGTTCAGTAACAGAAATGACTATAGCTGAAGGAACTGCCCAGGTGTCATTAAGATACATTTTCAACTACAATTGGTTATTAGTGTAAATTAAATTTAGCAACTGAGCTCTGGTTCACATCTACAAGTTATCAAAATATTTTCAAAATGTTACATAAAAACTGACAACATCCATAAATATATAAACAGTAAAATTTCTCTGGAAAATAAAATAAATGTACCCTGAGAAAAAATGCTAATCACACTGCCATGCCAGATATATACTCACATGTGTGTCCTCACACGCCACCGGGAGCTTTCTGTATTTCAAATGTCCCAAGATAAAGTAATGCTATCACATGTTGGTGCAAATTTCAGCCATGAAAGAACTACTTTAGATTTTACCGTCCCTATACTGAGGCATCGGGAGTCCAGGGTCACTAATGAGAACTTAGGAAGAGACAATGGCATTTGGTTCCAACTCCTCAGATCATGGCTGAGAACTCTCAGCAAAGTATTCTAGGCTTTTTTCTCACACCAACTGACCCAGAATATATTTTAAGAAATGTTTATTTTCTGTGCATATTTGTTTTAAATTATAAATTCCTGAGCACTTTTTCTTCTTCCTCCTCGTCGCTGTCAGTGACATTGACTTGCTGGACGCCAGAGGGAGCTGATGCTGGGGCTGTGAAGACATTCTCCAGGGCTCCAATGTCCAGTGGAGGCATGGGATTCAAGTACTCTTCTCCACTGTGCCCGTGGTTGTTGTAGTACGGGGGCCTATCCACACTCTCACAGCTCCGAGAATCTTCACTGTGTGTGTGCTCATCTGGGTAGTCTCTGAAAGGATAGTCTCTATTCAAAGCTGAAAATATAGCCTCATGCTTTTGGTACCTGTCTTCATAGTAACCAAGACATTCTGGCATTGAACTTGGAAAATTCCCATAGCCAAAAGGAGGCCGACTATAAGGGCACGTGCTGTGGTAGAAAGACAGAAACATTGGATCAGATCTTGTCCACACACGTCTGGATCACAGACTATGAGTTAAGTGAATTTTCGTTAAGGTTTGGAAGCATCCCTCTGCCCTCCCACTGCCTACCTATCACCTGCCCATCAAAAGCTCAGAGCAAGACAGTCTGGAGTGGAGCCGTCCCCGCATTATCACCTCTCACTAGTTTCCAGCTTCTTACCTCTGATGACCACGAGAAAGAAAATCCCATCCTGGCCTCTAGTTACCTCCCACCACATGGAGTTGGAAATAAAGGTAAGCACATGTGTGACGGCAGGTGACAACAGTAAAGTGGCCCTGCTCTTCCTGGAATGGGCTGAAAGAAGAGCTGCTAAATTTCAAAGCCATGGGACAGAAGACTCCACCTTAGTTACACGAATGACACAGTAATAAATTTAGAATACTCTCAGCACTATAAAGGCTTAGAACTGACACTACACTATGCTTTCAAAGGGTTTTTGCAACAAAAACAAAACATGGGCAAGATTGTGGAAAAAAAAAGTTTGCAGTTTCTCAACAGTCTTTTTAAAGGCACAGCCAATAATCCTGTTACTCAAAACCAGTTGCCAGTTCTCTTCAAATATTAATCCCCTCTCCAGAGACGAACAGGGATTACAGCCATATTGGGCTCGTGAGCTCCATCTAGTGACAGATAACACAACGATCACATTCATGTGCAAATCCCGCGGAATGCCAGGTGCTGTCTTGCCTCCTCTGAACTTGGAAAGAGAAAGGCAAGGGAGGAGGAAGGGGGAGAAGAGAAGAAAAAAGGAAGGAAGGTAGGATGGACCTTAGGAAGGAAAGCCAACTCTTTTGAAACGTACGGCAGAGGTAGCAGACCCCAGCCTCAAACTCTCTGAAGATGTCCCACTCCCAAATTCTGAAGTAAGGGGTTCCTTGCTAACATTAATTACACAAATATATGGCAGTATTTGCATTTTTCAGGTTTACATTAATACTGCCACATTCTAGTTCAGGTATTTAGAATTTAAAACATGTGCTCTGATACACTGTTATTCTAGCTGCTAAGACTTTGTCCACGTAGCTTTCCACCTTCAGGTCCCTCTATCCACTGAACTCCATGGGTGTGTCAGAGAGGATATCACATCTACTTCCCATATAAACCCTTCATTTAATGTAGACATATTCAGTTAGTAACAGAAGATTCAATTTTAAGACTTGGTAGAAAACTGAAAAACCATAAAATCTTGATCTGTATCAGACATGTACTGTGGTTTGAAAAACCAGCATCTCAATGACTGTACCGCATGGGGAAACACGTTAGTGTTATGTTCACCAGTCAATTGCTACACAGCTAATCACGGTCATACGGTCAAGTGAGCAGATATAAAAGCATCCTCTCCATTGTGAAAAGCATCTGTTAGCATGATTAGAGTAATAATATCAGTCAACACACAGTTACGACTAGTCTGCTTCCTAGGTACAGCTGAGGATTTCATACAGAGCAAACGGGCCTTATGGATATTTGCATTTCATCGGAACGAATAGAACATGTTCTCCTCATCAGCACACGGAACATTCTCTAGGTAGCTCACACAGTAGTTATGCCCTACATCAAGTCTTGGTAATTTTTAAAAACTGAGTAATATCACACATCTTCTCAGATCACAATGGGATAAAACTACAATTCAACAGCAACAACAAGAATGGAAAGCACAAGAAATAACGTACAATGAGCAACATAAACCAATGGGTAACTGGAGAAATTAAAAGGAAAAAGTTTTTCTGGTAGTAAGTGAAAACAACGTCACAAAAATCTGTGTGATACAAGAAACGCAGTTCTTATGGAGAGATGTAGAGTCCTACCCCATATATCAGATGATCAAACAGCCTCAGAGCGGCACTCAGCAGTGTACCTCAAGAACTCAAAAAGCAACAACAAACAGACCAAAAACTAGTAGAAAAAAAGAAACAAGAAGAAATAAAATTAAAACTAAAGGAAAAGATGAGTGACAGGAAAAACAAGATTGACAAACTTCTAGTCAGATGGGGAAGGGAGAAAGAAAGAGATCTCAAGCAAAACCAAAGAGGAAAAAGATACTGCAACAGACAGAACAGAAACACAAAGCGTCGTTAGAATTCATTATGACAAATAACATGATAAAATAACTAGAGGGCCTAGAAGAAATGGGTGAGCCTGTGAGCACACACAGCCCACCCAAACTGAGTCAAGAGTAGACAGAAGAAGGCATGGCAGAGGAAAGTGACAGGAAGATTCAGGTTTATGGTCAGCTAGGATTCCATAACTAAGTTCAAAGGCAGCTTGGGCAGCACAGGGAAACAAACATCAAAACATAAAAGGAGGGGAAGAGGAAATAAAGGATGAAGGAAGGGAGAGGAGGGGGAAAATCGAAACTAAACAGACTAGCACTGAGTAGTGAGACTGCAGCCTCAAATGTCTTTTTAAAAGACCTTCCAGGACCTAAGGAATTGACTAGTGAATCATACTATTCATTTAAAGAACTAATTCCAATTATCTGAAAACAATTCAAAACACTGAAATGGAAGGAATGTCTATTTCACTTTTGTGAAATGTTCTTTTAAATACTTTTGTGTGTCCAGCTTTCCCCATTACCCTCATATGAAAGTAAAGAAAACTATATGTTCATATTCTGAATAAACATAGCCGTAAACATTCTCAATATATTTATTGGTATATGAAAAAGATCACACTTCATGATAAAGTGGGATTCAAGGATGGGTCAACATACGCAAACTAGTAAGCATCACCAGAATTGAGGACTATAGTATATTATCATCTCCATAGAGAGAGTATGCAGTAAGATATAATATTTTTTCATGGCAAACACTCTTATCAGGTCATATATAGAATAAAATCCTCAAAATACTAAAGACTAAGTGTACAACCCACAGCCAATATGACACTGAGCAAGGAAACTACAAATGTCTCCTCTAAAACTGCAAACCACAAAGGCATCTGTTCTCACCACTCTTATTTAATACAGCACTGGGAAGCCTTAGCGTACAAGGAAAGAGAAACCAGAATATCTAAACTGGAAGATAAATTATTCATATTTGCATATGACATGACTTTATATAGAGAAAAATCTAAATTTCCCATCAAAAAATTGTTCGAGTAGATACATAAATCTAGCAAAGCTGTAGACTATGAATTAAACACCAAAAATCAGGCTTTCTTGGTGCATCTATGGCTGCCGATGCCCTTGACAGTAGACAGCCATGGCTGGCACCAAACTTGACTCTCCCACCTCATCTTGATGTGCTCTGGTATTTCAAATATTGGCCATAAATGAAACTGCTGGAAAGAAAATGAAGAGTTCAACCCATTCACACAAGCCACAAAAATAAAATATTTAGAGTAAGTTTAACCATTAACTGAGAAATGTATACAAGGAAAACTGATATATTGATGAAAGAACGCGTTTAAGGCCAACCTAGGTGCCTAAGGCCATATCTCAATACAAACAAGCCAACAAAATCCTGTATACTACACAGCTACTGTAACCCAAACATCACAGAGACAAGTGCAACAGAACCAAAAATTCAGAAGTTAATTCATGTTAATGCTGCAACTGGCTGTCCTGGAACTCACTCTGTAGATCAGGCTGGCCTTAAACTCAGAGATTTCCCTATCTCTGCCTCCTGAGTGCTGGAATTAAAGGTGTGTGCCACCATACCCAGCCAGGTAAAATTCTCCACACAAAGTGATTAGTATTTAAAGAGATAGAAATGTTTTATTATCCTTTATTATATGCTGTGTAGATGCAGCAAGTTCCATAACGATGTATAGATACTACTCTCTAATACAAAGGAATACTGTTGCCAGTGCTCTACTCAAAGCTCCGAATGCCCTCCACCTAGGGCAGGACCTACACACTGGTATTTTTCACGTTCTCCTAGTGCGACCAGCCTGCAGCCAGGTGCTGACCGTGAACTGCTTCAGCAGGAAGGGTGGAGTCACAATCATGCCAACACCACATGAATCCCTTGGGCACTCTTCATGTCACTAGAGAGAAAACCAGTTTTATCATTCCTTCATATAATACACCACTACCTACGAAGTACCAATGGGGGAAAAATAGAAACAAAGAACTTGGACCTAATTAAATTTTAACATCTGTCACTTTATAGAAAAAAATAAGTGACAGAGAACATGTCAATACCCCAGGATGTGGATATGTTTTTGTATCTTAGCTGATACACAGCACTGAAGAGGGTGGAGAGCCACTGGCAAAGCTTAGGAAACAAGCCAATGTGGATATTGACTGGGTCTCAGTTTACACACACCTACTGTGAAAAGGTTTGAGACAATAAAGGAAAAGCAAAGACGGATGAATTATCAGCTAATAAGGCACATGAACTTCTCAGCTATAAGAGGGGAGGTGGTCATTTCATAAGTCTGTAACGTTCAGAACCAGAAGCGTCCTGATGTCAGGATGTTGTTAATATTCACTCTAGGGGGAGGGGCAGCTGTACCACTGTGCACTGAGAAGTCAGTTCTCTCTTTCCATGTAAGTCTGGTTACGGAAGTCAGGTCATCAAGCTTGGCAGAAGAGCCTTTAAACCCACTGAGCATCTCCCCAGCTCTAAGCCTTGTTTTGCTTTGGAGTTTTAAAGGATTTGCATAAGCTTGCTACATAAATATTTCTATTCTCCACAGCTGAAATCAGAAGTGTCCTAAAATCTGAAACTTTTTGAACACCAACAGTAAAAAAACTGATATTATTTAGATTTTGAAAGAAGAAAATGAAACTGTACTGTACTGTACATGAAATATGAAATCTGAAATTTTCTTTACATCCTTGCTTCCAAAGTAAGGGAAAAGTGGAGAAAGGAGTAGTAAAATGTCAACTTCTGAAGCTGGGTGCTAACATTTGAGGCACATTATGCTACACTGTTATCTTTTTTGTATTCACATCTTCTGTAACAAAACTGTAACACACAAAAGATTCTCCATGATGAAGGAGGTAAGTCATTCCCGCTCCTCACAGTCTCTAAATTGGACTCTGTACTCACTGTGCTGGTCACAGTGACTCGCTAGCTGAACAGAGATTATGAGAACACTCTTTTCTGAGAATGCTCACGAGCTGGGGAGGAGCAGTGCAAGAGGACAACACAGAACCCTGCACATTCCTTTCCCATCCATTAACACACAAGTTTCCCTTCCAACAAGTTTCGTATGTCTTCTGTCCAAAATAAAGTGCATCATGAGTCATGAAAACAAAGCCACAGTTTGGAAAATGGTTCAGGGGAGCAAGTCAACCACCTCTCCCACCTAGTTTTAAGCCCAATCAGTGGGCTGAAGAGTGTCCCCTCAATTTTTCACATCCATCTGGGACCTTAAAATACGATTGCTTGGAGATAGGATCTTAACAGATATGGCTGCATTGAGGTGACATTTTATTGGATTGAGCATAACATGATCCCAATGACTTGTGTCCTTATAAAAGCAAAGTATTGCAGGTATGAAAATTTTCAAAGGATTAATATTTTGTAAAAAAAAAAATGAGAAAGAGTGCTGGGCAGTGGCGGCACATGCTTTGATTCCATTATCTGGGAGGCAGAGACAGGTGGAGCTCTGTTAGAGGCCAGCCTGGTCTACAGAGCTAGTTTCAGGGCAGCCAGGGGGCTACAGAGAGAAATCCTGTCTCAAAAAGACAAAAAGAGAGAGGAAGGAAAGAAGGGAGGGAGAGAAGAAGGAAAGAAGGGAGGGAGAGAGGAAGGAAGGAAGGAAGGAAGGAAGGAAGGAAGGAAGGAAGGAAGAGGGGGGCATTGGGGAGATGGTTCAGTGGGTAAAGCATTTACCAAATAAGCCAATCCAAGCCCCTGGAACCCACATAAAGACCAGTGGAGCAGCACAAAGGAACCTAAACAAACTGAAGGTGGAGAGAGGAGAATCTCTGAAAGCTCATGGGCTGGTTGGCCCAGCTGAAGCAGTGGCAAGCAACAAAAGAGACCTTGTCTCAAATAAGTAGAAGACAAGATCCAAAACCCGAGGTTCTCCTCTCCCCTCCACGTGTGCACACACTTCACACACACACACACAATATTGTCACACAATGCAATGAGAAGACACACACAGATACACACAGGCATACAGAAAGAACACGGTGATAGCAAAGGACGGTGGTAGCAATAAGCCAAGGGCAGTTGAGGGTTGGCAGGAAGCTTGAAAGAAGGATTCTTTCCTGGAATCTTCAGAAGGAGCGCAGGCCTGTCAATAGCTTAATTCCAGATATCTAGACTCCACAGTTATGAAACTAGTTATCACTGTTGATTTAAAGTACCACGTTTCTCTAAGCACCAGCAAACCTATATCTAGAAGCTTATTTTAGCTTCCAACCTCAACAACCAGAAGACTAATTTACACTGTTTAAGTCACGATGTTTACCATCATTTGTTACAATGGAAATGCTGAGCTATCTGCTTACTATTCAAATGTTAGCTTTCTAGCAACCCCACGATTAGCTATCTATAATCTAACTGATCATCTACATTGTCTATAAATTCCTTTCTTTAGACTCCTAACAACTCTACTGACTACTTACACCTGTCTGTGTAGATGTCCTCCCTAAGGACACATTCCTAGCTTGCATATATTCTTTACTCATACCTAGGAGAGGAGTCACCACTTACTGTATATTTAATATTCTAAGGAATTGGGAGTTTTCAGGAAAGCCTGTATCACTTTCATTTCCACCTGTAATACATGTGGATCCTAATTCTCCAATATTCTTATTTTGAAACATCTAACCAGAGGATTTGGAGTGCTTCTGGGGGGCTTCCCTGTAATGATGATTGAATCTTGCCATGTGCTTACTGACCACAAGCTCATCTTTTTGAAGAACATCTAGTTGGATTTGTGCCTTCTTAGAAACTGAGCTGCCTTTCATTGCACTGAGAGTGCTCTTTGTATATCCTGATATGGGCTATGCACACATGATCTGCATACCTCCTCACATTCTGTGGATTCCTGTCTCTTTTGTTGATACCTCGAGATGCAAAAACCGTTTTAATTATGATGAAGTCTAGTCTATTTCGTTGTTGGTTGTTTCTAATGTAGTACATAAGCATCACCAAACCCAAGTCATACACGTTTTCCTTTTCACAGAAACTTTAGACTCATAACCAAACTAAGCATTAGTGTAGAGTTCCTATATAATTCTCCCTCCCAATATGCACAGGATCACAACAACACACCCCACAATGGAGTGTAATAGGGGTTAAAACCGCTGCCCTAACAGATGCATTGTTACTATTCTGACCAGTCTCTCTCACCCTTTAATTTCACTGCTCAACACGTTCATCCAGAGTATGAGTTTGGAAACAAAATCCCTGTATCGGTAGTTAAAAAATTTTTTATGTCTTTTCGTGATTGTCAGTTTGACAGTACCTACAATCACCTGAGGGAGATGGGTCTTTTGGGAATGGCTAGTGATGATTACATTCATCAAGGTGGGAAGACTTGACTACTGTGGGTGGCACATTCCCTAGACAGAACGTTGGATTGCACATTCTATCCAGGAAGAAATGGGACTGAGCAGCAGCATGCATTTGTTGTTCTGCTTCCTAACTGTGGGTAGATGTGATCAGCTGTTTCAAACTTTGGCTGCTTTTTTTGCTTGACATGGTGAACTTCATCCTCGAGCTGTGGCCAAGAATAAGCCCATTCTTCCTTACATTGCTGTTCCAAGGATATTTTGTCACGTAACATGAAAAGAGGCTAAGCTATTTGTTAAGCTTGTTTCAGCACATACAGCATTTGTCTTAGCTGCTTTTACCTGAGAAGAAAGGGATTTGACAAGAAAGGAAGAAGGGGTTATTTTCACTTTTAGTTTGAAGGGATACAGGATACCAGTAGGTAAGGCATGGCCACAAGAGTGTGAGATGCCTGTAGTTAGGAAGACAGATGGTAGCAACAGTCCCATTACAAATCTTACACACCTTAACAGTTTTGTGCTTTTCTAGTTTTGTTTTTTTACTATAACCGTCATATATGCTTTAATCTTTCTTTTTTTTCTGTATTGACTTTTGTTTGCTCTTTTTCTAATTTCTTAAAGCATAAAGTCAAGTTGTTGACTTGATTTCGTGGAGCACATACTGACCTGAAACTCCCTATGCAAATGAGGATGATCTTGAACCTGTAATCCTCCTGCTTCAACCTCCTAAGGGTCAGCATCGCAGGCATGTGTCACCATGCCTGGTTTATGTAGTGTTGTGGATTGAAGCTAGGGCCTTGTGTACATCAGGCAAGCACTGTACTAACTGAGCTATAACCCCAGCCCTGAGGATCTTTCTTTTTAAATACAGGCATCACAGCTATGAACTACAATCTGAACACTGCTTTCAATAGCATGCCCCACAAGCTTTGGGACATTGTGTCTTCATTTTCACTGATCCTATGTCTTCGATATATTAGGTGCTTAATTTCCAACTTTTTTCTTTTATCACCACTTTATAATCACATTCCATTGTAGTTAGAGAAGAACTTTTATTATGCCAATCTTTTAAAACTTACGGAGGTTTTATTGTAATCTGAAACATGATCATACCTAGATAGTTGTACAGTACTTGAGAAGAATTTATGTTCTCCTGTTAAATGGAGTCTGTAGATGTGTATTTCTTAGTTCTATTATTAGGTTTACAGTGTCTTTTAGTTTATCTCTTTATTGACACCATTACTGATATTGTTATCTATTATTATAGCTACCTAGCCTTCAGGAGGGCGATCATTATTTAGGGGGGCTGGAACGGATGAAGACAGGTCCTGCACTTTTAAAGTTTTCAGTGCTATGGTTATTTCCTACAAGTATAAATACTGGAAGTAAGAAAACTCAATGATTTAAATGGAAAAGTAGAAACAATACTAACAAAACCCAACAAGCAGAAGAAAGAATATTAAGGATGAAAGACAGGTAGAGGAAATGGTACAAATATCTGTAAAGACAAATAATAAATGAGTATGACCACAAAGTCATGGGAATCAAGAGACCAACCAAACCCAAGATCAAGGGTGTAAAAACTAAACAAAGCTGTAAAAAACAAATATGTATAAACTAAAACAATCTAGTCAATGAAATTACAGCAGAAAATTCCCCAAATCTAGAGGAATGGACACAATGACTACAAGAAACATTCAGAATCTTAAATACACATGAGCAAATAATGAACTTCTCTATGACACATGACAGTCAAGACGTCAAAAATACAAAGAAAGTTTTAAGGGAAAACTGCCAACTCACCTACAAAAGCAAACACAGTATCAGTAACACTAAAAACTAGGTAAGCATGGAATGGTGTATTTCAACCCCTGAAAATCAATGCAATCAAGACTGAAGGGCTGTCATCCAAGGGCTGAAGAGATGCTCATCAGTCAGGATCACTAGACACTCTTCAGAGGACTAGGGTTCAGTTCCCAGCACAAACATGTCAGTCCATAATACACTGTAACTCCTGTCCCAGGACATGTGATACCCTCTTGTGGCTTCTGTGAACAATGCACACATGAGGAAAATAGACAAGCACAAGTCAAACATCTATACACACAAAAATAATAAACTATTTTCTTTTTAAAAAGATATTGTTATACTCAGCAAAGCTTTGGTGTGAGAATATGCTATACAAAGAAATTAGGACATTAAGGACCATCACACTAGCAGCGCAGGAGATACTTACAGGAATAGTATACTCAGAAGAAAGATAACACAACATGAAAACAAAGGAGAGAGAAATTTTTATGAGAACTAGATGAAAAAAGGAGAGCTAAGGGGAAATCTATCACCCAACATAGTAAACCAGCAACCTTTTAATACTACTATAGATGAAAAGGACATAACAAACAATAATCCAAGGAAAATACTATTACAGGAATTAGTAAATATTTCTCAATAATACTTTGGATATAGTCTCAACTTACAAATAAGAGATACAGAATAGAGATGAAAAAAGATTTAACTATCAATAGTTACTAAGAAACACATCTTTCTGTAAAGATATCCATAGATAAGAGTCAAAGTCAATATATCAAGCAAAACTAATTCCAAAATAACCAAATTAAAAACCACATGGAGAGTCCATCTTACTCCAATCATAATGGATCCCATCAAGTAAACTACCACCAATAAACCCTGGTGGGGATATGGGGGAAAGAAGAATGGTAGGAAAGGGGATCCTTATACAATGCTGTTAAAAATGTAAAATTAGGCCCGGCGGTGGTGGCGCACACCTTTAATCCCAGCACTCGGAGGCAGAGGCAGGTGGATCTCTGGGAGTTCGAGGCCAGCCTGGTCTACAAGAGCTAGTTCCGGGACGGGCACCAAAGCTACAGAGAAACCCTGTCTCGAAAAACAAAAAAAAAAAAATGTAAAATTAGGTGAGTCACTATACAAAGCAGTATGAAAATTCCTGATAAAAAGCATACCACATGACCCAGTTACACTTCTCCATGGTACTAAGTCTAAGTCAGTATAACACAGATACTTGTATATCCATGTTTGCTATGGTTTAACTAATAATAACAAAGATATGGAATCAATCTATATGCCAATTAACAAAGAAATGTAAATAAAATGTGAGGTGTGTGTGTGAGAGAGAAACAGAGAGAGAGAGAGAGAGAGAGAGAGAGAGAGAGAGAGAGAGAGAGACAGAGATGTGGGACAATGGTCTGTATTCTGTCAATTATATTTTAAATAAATGCTGATTGGCCAGTAACCAGGCAGGAAGTATAGGTGGACAACCAGACAGGAAGTAGAGGTGAGTCAATGAGAACAGGAGAATTCTGGGAGGAGGAAAGCTTAGACTGCTGTCGTGATCTGGCCCCTGAGCAAGAAAGATGTAACTGCCTTACCAAAAAAGGTACCAAGCCATGTGGCTAACATAGACAAGAATAATGGGCTAATATAAGTTATAAGAGTTAATAAGAAGCCTGAGCTAAT
Source organism: Microtus oregoni (assembly GCF_018167655.1). Classification (NCBI taxonomy): domain Eukaryota; kingdom Metazoa; phylum Chordata; class Mammalia; order Rodentia; family Cricetidae; genus Microtus; species Microtus oregoni. Next base: position 3,065,635 of record NW_024543086.1, read on the forward strand.
GGGCCAATCAGTTTATAGTTAATGTAGACCTCTGTGTGATTTCTTTGGGACTTAACTACAGGAACCAGGCAGAACAGAAAACTCAGTCAAGAGAGAGAGAGAGAGAGAGAGAGAGAGAGAGAGAGAGAGAGTAATGGAGTTTTTATTCAGCCACAAGGAATTAAATTATGTCATTCACAAGAAAATGGATAAAACTAGGGGTTATACTAAGTAAAAGGCAAATACTGCATATTCTCTCTTGTATTAAGAATCTGGTTTTTCAGATGGAAGGTGGTAGTGCATTCCTTTAATCCTAGCTCTCAGAAGGCAGAGGCACACTGATCTCTGTGAGTTCAAGGCCAGCCTGGTTTACAAGAGCTAGTTTCAGGACAGAGTCCAAAGCTACAGAGAAACCCTCTTGGGAAAAAAATCTGGTTTATAAGATAAATGTCCACATAGGACATGAAAATACCAGAAGGATAATATGAGGAAGAAGGGATGGAGGAACAAGAGAGTAATGAAGAAAAGAAAAACAAATACTGCATGTTTTCTTTTACATATGGTATCTAGATTTATATACATACATATACTTATATATGTATATACATATGTGACATGAACTGTGAGAAGGGAAGAAAAAAGCTAGCACTACATAAATGAGAGAAGGTAATGTGGGATGAATATAAACAATATACACATGAAATCTATTATTTTGTATGTTAATAAAATCAGTAAAATGATGCTTCTATATAGCTGTTATCTTCCCCCTTTTATGACTATCAGTAGAAAAATTACATTTGTATATTTTAAAAACTCAACAATATAGTTATAGTATTACTTCATCTAGTTTTATACCTACTAAATAAACCAAGAAGAAAAAGGACATTAAATAATTATTTATAAAGCATATATTAACCCTATTATTTATCATGTCTGGGTCTTCCTACTAACTCCTGTGGGTTCAAATTATCATCTGGCTTCATTTTCTTTCTCTGAAATACCTTCACTTTTACTAGCCATTGTGTGTTGCTTCTGTTAATGTATAATATGTCTAAATAATGCAGTCCTCTGCCCTGAGAAAAAACAATTATTCCATAGTTTCTTCTGAAATCAGTTAAAAGCCATAAAATATATGTTTGTATATATACACACACATATAGTATATATACATATATTATACTATTTTATAATTATTTAATTACATTTACTGGTACTGTGTTTTATTTGGATTCATGTTACCACAGGATTCATTTAGTTTCAACAGAACATCCTTAAAGTCAGGAGTAGTGGTGCACACTACTTAATCCTAGCACTTGGGAGAAAGAGGAAGGTAGATCTCTGAGTTCAAGACCAGCCTGAGTTCCAGGACAGCCAGAACTACATAGTGAGGCCTTGTCTTTAAAAAAGGCAAAAAGCAAATCACAAAAACAAACAACAAAAGGACACCCTTTAAGATGTTTCAGTCCCTAGTGCTTTGTAAAAGATATGTATATAAATATATACTTGCATAGACAGTCACTCATGTCTTAAATAAGTTTGATAACAGGTTTTGATTATCTGAGAGCATACTTTCTCTTCATTGAAAATAAATATTCATCAACTAAAAGATTCTTGGCAAGCAGTTTTATTCCTTCTTTGACTATAATTGTTTTCAGTAAGAACCTAGTTGTGAATTTTCTAGAGATCTTCTGTATATGATGATCCAACTTTGTATGGTGCAGAGGGCTGTGGGGGTATACAGCAAGCTGATCTACTGGATGAGTGATTCCTAATGGGAAACACCACTAGGCAAAGTCCACGGAGCTACTAGCTTTGGAAACGGGTTGTTTTTTCTGTCTGTATTTTTCTAATGTGCCACTTCATTTCTTCCCTAAGAACTGCATTCCTTCCCTAATAACAGCTTTGGGTGTTTCCCCACTGCCTGTGTGTTTGTCTCATGTAGATATTCCATTTTGGAGCACATAATATAGCTGTGGATGGTCAAGAAGATGATTTCTGCTTAGTCTGTATAATTCTTATGAGGAGAAAATTTCTAGGATATTTTTCATAACTCAGACTGACATAAAAGAATTCTCAGGACAAAGACAGCCTGTTACACAGACAGCTAATTTTAGACTCCAGAACAAACTCAAAGCAGGCTGGTTGCCCCTGGTGTTATGAGAATGGGTTGGGCCCTGAAAAGGTAACATGTATTGGCAGTGAGAGGAGCGGTGGCAGTGTGGAGAGAGGTGGCTGTGGAGAGCCATGTAAGAGCTATGCAGAGAGTACGTGTGTGTGCTGACTGAGGGATATAGCTGAATGGGCAGAGAGAAGGCTTGGGAGACGAAGTGTGAGAGAGTTAGTGAGCGAGAGTGAGTGAGTAAAGAGTAAGTGAATGATGTACAAGTGTGTGAGAGGGGGAGGGAGCTGTGTGAGAGCTGCTGCTACGTAGAGGACCTGTGCCTGGGAACCATGTACAGTGTACAGTGTGGACAGGGCTGTATGGTGAGAGCTATGTAAATGAGACGTACAGCTGGGGCTGTGTGGAGATGTGTGATTGTGTGCAGGCAAGAAAGGTGAAGCTGTACATAGGAAAGAGATGCAGAGAAGAAATGTACGTAAAGGAAAGATGTGTAGTCATGGGAAAAGAGATGTGGCTCTGTGTAGAGATGTATGGCCATGTCGGAGAGAGCAGTGTGTATGTATGGAGGGGTATGGAGCTGTGTGTAAAGAATGAAGCTGTGTGGAGACAGATTCTAGGAGAACATTTTTAAGATGAAGTAAAAGAGAAAGTTACCATCAGCAAGCACGTGTTTCCTTCTTTCCCCCTCAGATAGAAAAGGCCTAGCTCTCAGATAAGAAGTTTTCCTAAGTTGAGTGTGGTGGATTTTTTTGCTTACCCTGGGCTGCTGACTGGAGGTTGGACCCCACCCCCCAGGTCAGTCATAGTATGGCTACTTGTCTGACTACTTCAAAATGTTCTCTGACTTTCTCTTTCAGCATTTTACTGTGATGTGTCTGGTTGTGACTCTCTCTGCATTTATCCTACTCAAAATTCACTAAGCTTCTGGAATATAGTTTTCAACATAATTAGGGAGTTTACAACCACTTCTTCTTGCATAGCCTTTAGGTTTTATTTATTACCATTACTGTGTGTTGTGTCTACTGCTGAATGTGTGATATAGCAGTCAGAAGAAAACTTGCAGTAGTCAGTCCTCTCTCTTGACTATCAGGTTACAGAGACTGAAGTCAGGCTTGTGGGGCACAGGGCAGGGAAGGGCAGCTTTTACCCACTGAGAAGTCTCACTGACCTTTTAGCTCAATATTTCCATGTTCCCACCTTCTTTCTTTACTTCAGTTTCATATACATTGCTGTGTGTAATGATAAATCTAGACTCTCAAGTGGTTCTGATTAATTTCTTCTTCCTTCTGTTTTAAACCCTTTCTGGTCTTCCGATCATGCAATATCATCAGTCTAGTTTCAAGTTTGCTGACATTTTCCTCTGCCAGTTGAATTCTATGTTTGAGGAACTCTGATGAATTTTTCATTTTGGTTACTCATATTAGTTCAACTTCAGAATTTCTATTTGTTCTTTTTTAAAAATATTCTATGCCATCATCAATATTTTCAGTTTGATCAAAGAAATATAGGAGCTAGTGTGATGACTCAGTGGTTAAGAGCACTGGCTGCTCTTTCAGAAGATCCAGATTCAATTCCCAGTACCCACATGGCCACTCACAACTGACTTTAACTACAGCTTGAGGAGATCTGACACCTTTACACAGATATACACACAAACATAAACCAATGTACATAAAAATAAATTGTTAAAAATAATGATTATAATATGTCCATAATATATCTTTAAGCATAATTTTCTTTAGTTATTAAAAATATTAGTAATAGTTTTGGGGTCTTTGTCAATCTCAATTCTGGAATAACGTTTCTACTGATTTTCCTTTCTTTTATTTTCATCCATTTGGTAATTAATTCATTCACTTTGAGGCAGGCTGGTTTAATATTTGCTATGAAACCCAGGCTAGCCTTGAACTTATGATCTTCCTGCTTGAGCCTTCTGAATACAAGGATCACAGGTATGTGCCACCACACTCAACTTTGTTTTACTTTTGAATGAATTGCAATTTCTTGTTTTTGAGTTTTGTTGAAAACGGTGTATTTGGGTAATATATTGCTGCAGCTCCCCCTGTTCTCTAGGTTTCTGCTTTTCACAGACCATTGCTCATTACCTGAGGTCCAATATCTTACAATACATATGTTTTGTACAGCTTTACTGTTTCACCTAAAACTTAAATTCAGTTCTTATTACCATATTCAGTTGAAATGCAAGTCTTCATTAATAATTTAAAATACATATATTTAGTTTCTTCCTAATTTTCAATTATCTCAAATTCTTGGGATGCTAATCCTATTTGTAGGTTTTATAGACCTTTTTCTCCTCTCTCTCTCTCTCTCTCTCTCTCTCTCTCTGTGTGTGTGTGTGTGTGTGTGTGTGTCTCTGTGAGTATGTATGTACACCTACACATTAGCAGACATAAAGCATTTGTGCATGAGTGCATGAGGAGGTGAAATATCAGCCTTGGTTATCACTCCTCAGCAGCTAGCCACCTTAACTACTGAGGCAGGGTCTCTCACTGTGACTGGGATTTGTGAAGTAGGCTAGGCTGACTGGTCAGTGAGTCCCAGGCATCTACCTGTCTCTGCCTCCCCAGAACTAGAATTACAAGATTGTAACCCCCCCACCCCCCTCTCTCTCTCTCTCTCTCTCTCTCTCTCTCTCTCTCTCTCTCTCTCTGTGTGTGTGTGTGTGTGTGTGTGTGTGTGTGTGTTTGCAGACACACTTGCACACAGAGGTCTTCATTCTTTACTGACAACCATCTTTCCAGCACCAAGCTCAAATTCTTTTAAAAAATATTTTAATGTATATGTGAGACTATAGATATGTATGTCTGTGAATGACATGCCTGTAGTGCCCAAGCAGCCTAGAAGACAACAGATCCCTTGGAACTGAAGTAAAAAATGGTTGTCCACCTCCACGTGGGTGCTGAACCTGAGAACTGATCCTGGGTCCTCTGCAAGGGCAGTCTGTGCTCTTAACCTCTGAGCCATCTTTCCAGACCCCAAGCTCATATTCTTAATGATTCCTTTTCTCATGTCCTAACCACTTCTCTGTTCCCTTGCAAGTTTCAACTTGCTCGGGTAGTAGAAGTGTTCCTTTAAAACAGTTCCCTGGGTAACCTACCATCAATCAAAAAGGAATTTATCAACTTTAAAATGTCTTCAAAAAGTAGACTGGGTGATTTTAGATTCCAATCAGTGTGCAATGAATGCACTTCAGAAAGCACACAAAACTCCAGGCAAAAACGTATTTCTCTTTATACTTCACCTGACTTGGTTATAAAAGTTTTCTCTACTTTTTTACTATCATTGAAAAAGCCCTCTGCAATTGTGACTTATGGAGAGATTTTAGTTTGAGACCATGCATAAAGCCAAGACTGGATGTCTCCTCACATAGGCATTTAAATCTGACTTCATAACCACTGAAGCTATTTCTGAGTCTGAACATCATCTCCAGGACAGCTCTAAATAGTCTTCAGCTTGTTGGCCATTACAAAATATAGACTTACCCTCTTATTCTTTCTGATGGGTTCACTCATCTTAAATTGCTACTGAAATTCAGTGTTTATAGGTAGCTACAGAAGAAGGTATTCCAAGATAATTAGATCCATCCATATGTGGGGACTGGAAATGTCCTTCCTCCACCAAAGTTCAAAGTATGCATATATATGTGTGATTACAAAGAGTCAGAATTTCAATCAAATTCTTTTTTGTTTTGTTTTTTGAGATAGAGTTTCTCTGTGTAGCCCTAGATGTCCTGAAACTCCCTTTTGTAGACCAGGCTGGCCTGGAACTCATAGAGATCCACCTGCCTTTGCCGCCCGAATGCTGGGATTAAAGGTGTGACCCAACCCCCCCCCCCACCTCAATAAAATTCTTAAATAAGTCTACAACCAAATACTTGTTCAAAAGAATTTTAACCTGTTTTTTGTGTCTAAAATTTAACAACTAGATTGCTATGTTTCTATAAATCAGGAATTCTCCAGACTGCCTTCTGTATATGTATATATCTGAATATGTTTTCTCTTTATTTGAGGGTACTAAGTCACCATTTGTCTTTCATATTTTAATATTTTTCATGCAACATTAAATGAAGAACAGAATGAAGGTTCCATACACCTCTCTTGAGTATGAAGACAAAAATATGCTACAGTGGGTAAAGAGATGGCTCAGCAGTTAAGAGCACACTCTGCTCTTCCAGAGGAACAGAAATTTTAGTTCCCAGCACCCACACCAGGCAGCTCACAACCACCTGTAATTTCAGTTCCGAGGGATCCAACATTCTCTCCTGGTCTCCACACACATGGCAAACACATATATGCACATAAATAAAAACAAATCTTTAAAAATATGCCACAAGCAGGGGAAAAAGGAGGGTTGATAGAGAAGAAAACTAACAAGAGGCGTGGATGCTGCCTGAAGGAAAAGAGAGTTTCAAATAAAAAACGAAATGGCGAATACTCAAAGGCAGGAAGGCATTATCTCGGAGGTAGGAGCACATCTATGAGTCCCTTCATTTTACAAAACACTCCATTAAAATGCCTAAAATATAACTTTTGTTAAAATATGTAAAATATAATAAACACAAAATTTGTGTATTTCGATTTCAAATACCCATTAGAATCATTATATTGAAGCAATTAGGAGTAAATACTCTTTATAAAATTCCAATATCAATCCAGAGACAAAACTAAAAGGAAATCAGTTAATTTTGTCATTTACCAATACTAGATTTTTCTATTTAAGAAAGCATAATTAAGGTAACTCATTCCCTGGGAAAACCTATCATCAGATATATAGGGACAAAAGTCAGAAAACAATTACAAAGGATTTTAAGTCTGAAATTATAAATCTCACTTTCCTTTTTGAAAAAAAGCATATTATCTTGATATTTACACTTGATATTGATTTGGCATTCCTAAATCCAATCAAATTCAAGTTCAAGACGTACAATATTCTTATTTACCCACTTCATTTACTATTGCTAATTAGAGATATAACTCAATATTCTAAGTGCTTGTTTTCATAAGTCTTCTTATAAAATGCTCTTTAAAGTATCAGAGAATTTGAATATTCACAGATAAATCCTATAAACCTATTCATGGTAAAAAAAAAAAAAAAACCCTAACTTCCTATTAGTTCATCTATAGAACAATAAAAGATTGGTATCAAACATCTTAATATTCCAATCACAACATTAACTGTGCCTGTATATTTAACAGCAACAGAGCAGTAGAGGATATTTGCAAAGTGAAGTTTCAATTTGCTTTCCCAAGATATTTCCCTACAAAACAAAATTTCATCACTGGTAATTAACGGGTAATTCTCTGGTTTGGAAATGGGCAGGGAGGGGGCTGGAGAGATGGCTCAGTGGTTAAGAGCACTAGCTGCTCTTCCAGAGGTCGTGAGTTCAATTCCCGGAAATGGGTGGGGAGGAAGTGTAACTTTTAACTAGCCATTCCATCTCTCTTGACTTGAAAACCTCCCTTTTCCATCCTTATCATTCAAAATGTTGTCCTTAAGCAAACAGAACTGGCATCACTTATAAGAAATGCAGACTTGCAAGCATGCTAAGGTTATTCTTGTACCTGAGACGTTAACAGTCAGGGTCCATATTTTAATAAGATACCACACAATTTGTGTCCGTTGAAACACAGCTCCAATAACGGGACCATCCTATGAAACCACATTTGACAATACTGAAACCATATTTTCTGTGGAAAGAGCTGGCTGGAGTGGAGAAACAGCTGCCCCAATGGATGCCAATGCATTCTCTCTAGCTCTACCTCCCGGGTCCTTATGTGGCCCCCTTCATCCCTTTATGTGGACTGCTTGGTTCTCACTCAACCTCCAAAGTTGAACAGAAACCTGACTGAGGAAGTCAGGTTTTTCCAGAAGAGAAGAAATGCCTCATGCCAAGCGGCGGTGCATGATTTTAATGCCAGCACTCAGGAGGCAGAGGCAGGTGGATCTCTAGGTTCAAGGTCACTCTGATCTACAGAGAAAGTTCCAGGATAGCCAGGGGTACATAGAGAAATTCTTGTCTTGAAAAACCAAGATTGGGGGGTGGGGGGGGGGATACTTCACTAGTAGTATTTTTAGAGAAGAGGTAGAAAATTGTTTTTACCTTGATGGGAAGTAATGAGGTCCAGGTAGGAAGTAAGGGTGATGAAACGAGAATCGTGGTGGTGTCCCAAAAAGTGTGGCTGGATGACCAAGGGGTGGGGGCTGATAGACGTGTGAGTGTGGAATGGGAGTAGCTGGGGGAATTGGAGTGCTTCGGGGACACGTGGAAACGCTGGCATATTCCTTGGGAGGCTGGATAGGTGAGGTTGCAAATCTGGCATGGGCAGTACTTGCACCAGCTGGAATCCTGCTGGTGCTCTCCAGAGACACTGGAGTGGGTCTCTTCACAGAGCGACTGGTTCCCGAAGGAAGCCTATGAACGTCTGTTTGCGGAGGCCCAGAGAAGCGCTGAGGAGGGAGTGATGGGCGGGGCGTCAGACTTGGAGGCGGACCGGCCACCGGGCCAGTGCTGGAGACGCTGGGCTGGAAAAGTGTGATGGGGCTAGGGCGCTGGACTGCAGGTGTGGGCAGCTGGATAGCAGGTGGGGCTTCACCTTCAGAAATAAAAAGAGCAGAAGTTAAGATCGCTACCGGTGTCCACCACACTGTGAACTGGAACATGGAAGGAGGGCTCACTATTACCTTCACCCAGTAGTGGTGTCATATCAAACCACACTCCCCTTTATTTACAGTATTCTGACAACGCAGAAGCCACTGTACTTTCTTGTGGATTAACATTTTTCTCTTCCCCAGCTGGCCTCTGAGTGTCCTAAGAAGAGAGACCTTCTGTTTTGTTCACTACTACATCCCCAAGCTCAGCTTCTGCCTAGCACAAAATAGGAAAGTCCTCAACTTGGATAGGTATGTAAGTGAACAGCATTACCACTGATAATTTAGAAGATTGTATACATTAAAATGTTGATATAAGACTACTGGCAACAATTATCATTAAGGAATAATCTAGGAGTGGGGCACAAGATACATGGGTAGTAGGAAAATCCACATGTTCACTTCATAGTTTTTAGGTTTTGATCAGTCTGAAATATATTTATTTTCATATAAGTAGAAGTTTCAGAGTAACCCTGTGATCATTTTTTGTGGGAGCCTATGTGTGACTCAGTTTCCATCTGGAGTCCATTCTAACTTATAAGTCATTTGAGTTCAAGCTTGCCTGCTCTGCCTGCAACCTTAAGAGCTTTGAGAAACGTCTGTATTCGCCCAAAGAAGAGCATTTTTGCCCAGATGAAATAGTATATTAGTGTATTAAGATTTGGGCTGGTGTGTGCCAGCCGGAGGGACTCCTCCTTAAGTGATTAATAGCTGCTTGCTGCTAGCTGAATTCTTGTAAGAGATTATGCACCTACTTGAGCTTCCTCCAAAGGACAGTGTAGGAAGACGGTTGGCTGATGGTACTGCTCTTTGTGCTGTCTTGCCTGTAATTAGTATATATGCTGGCTGAGAAATAAACTCGGGGCTGGTGGACATTCACCTACAGTCCTCCCAGTCTAGCCTGCTTTCCATCTCCATTCTCTCAATCTGCCATTTGCTTTAAGCTCACGCCCAGGTACCCTTTACAGATTCCTGCCAGTGTAACAGACTTGGAAAGAATATTAGCAGAACATGATTGGCAAGGGTAGAATTCTTAAAGGTAAGTAAAAAAAAAAATCATGTGATTTATCTTTCCACTCCTAAAAAGACAGTACTGCTGTCTGAGATGCTATTATCCAAACAACACATGTAGACTAAACTGAACTAAGTTTTCATGACAAAATACAAAAAGAAGCCTTCGGAAGATAGTCATATCCATTGTATTCCAATTCAGCTAGGTATCTGCTAACAAGATCACAGTCCAAGCACGGATGCTGCAGTTAGAAATGTCTCTCAGGCCGGGCGGTGATGGCGCACGCCTTTAATCCCAGCACTCAGGAGGCAGAGGCAGGCATATCTTTGTGAGTTTGAGGCCCGCCTGGTCTACAAGAGCTAGTTCCAGGAAAGGCTCCAAAGCTACAGAGAAACCCTGTCAAAACAAAACAAAACAAAACAGAAATGTCTTTTAGAGGCCCAAAATGCAGACCTTTCAACTTTATCCATGTTAAGACCTCCCTCTTTTTCTTCTCTCAGTAGCGGAAGGTAATGTAATGCCCTTCTAAACCTCAAAGCAGAAACAAAGAGTCCCACCCATCCATTTCAATATGGTTCCTAACCCAACAAAGTGCAGAAGGATATAAATCAAGCTGTCCTCATCTTGTTAGCTCAGACTGGCCTCAGGCTCCCAGTCCTCCTGCCTCAGCCTCCTGAGTGCTGGATCCCAGACATGCATCACCATGCCATGTTCTTTTATTCACATTTTCATTACCAGGATCTAGCCACGAAACTGCCTTTAGAAATAGTTAAGATGGATTGGAGAGATGGCTCCGTGATTAAGAGCACCTGCTTTACAATGAGGACCAGAGTTTAGATCCCAATATTCTCATAATAAGCTCAGGGTTCCACAGGCACCTGTAACTCTAGTTTCAAGGATGCAACAGCCTCTTCTGGCCTCTGTACACAGGCATGCAAAGGCACACATCCATGCACACATACAAGTGCACATACACTCATACAGATATATACACTCCCATGCAAACACTTAGAAAGACTTAATATTTGAAAAACAATTCAACCTAAGTTGACAGTAAGCCCATGCTGTTCTGCTGGAAGACTTAAAGCACTTTGCAATCACATGGACAGGAAAACTTGTAAAATTTCTCAATTTTTTTATTTCTTGAATTATTATTACCATACTCAAGAAATTAACCTGACCATCTACTTCAAAAAGTTGAGTTCTTTTTCCTATACCCAGCATAAGCACTTAGTTATCAGAAAAAGTAAGTTACAAGAACGCTATAGAACTATTGATCAGATTTTAGTCATGGAAAGGGGGACATGTCTTTTCCAATTCTCTTTCTACCTAAATATGTCCAAGAAGAGATGGAAATGAGACCTGGAATGATAATAATGCATTCATTTCATAATAAATAAAAAGTAACATAAATCAACTACTGTATTTTCTTACAAAGAATTATCCAGAAACACAGTATCTTTAAATGTCAATGTTCCTGTTGATAAGGAGGTTAAAAGTGTATAACCTTTAATAAGTCAGTGATATGGACGATTGAGAAAAAGATCAAAGCTCTAATGACTCAAACAGTTGCCTGATAAATAGTAGACGGTAGAGAGGTCAGACAAGCAGGCTTGCAACTACTGCATTGAATTCACTCAGAGATAGTGGAGAGAGAACAAGTCATGGGAACAGAAAGTCCTGAGTACACTTACCGTTTTCAAGTATACTCGACATCTTAATGAGATGAAGTATTCCAGAAAAGTGTGGTGGTTGTTAGAACAAACAGGCTTGGTAGACTACACAGGAACATGAAGCAAGCTTGACTGAGCATCAAATAAAAGGAAAGACTACTAGAAAATCCATGACTTTGGTATGAAATTTGAGTAATGCATTTCTAAATCACTAATTAAATAATGAGGTTTTATTCACTTTTTTGCATCATAAATGTTGGTTTAGGGAAGAAGACTGAAAAGGATAACCGAAGTATAACATTTGTAGAAAAGTGGTTGTTTATGTGATGATGTTCAAAGCAAAGAAAAGAAACATACTCCTAAATCATAAAGCTGTTAACTGGTCAAATTAAGAGAAATCTATCAAAATCTTGTGTGAAAAAAAATAAGCATATATGTTCTAAGTGGTGCAAATAAAAATTAGGAAGTTGGAAGCTGGAGAGATGGCTCAGCAGTTAAAAACACGTAACTTCTTTTGTAGAGGGCCCAAGTTTTATTCCCAGCACTCATGTCAAATGCCTTAGAATCCAGAAGTATCTGACCCCTCTAGCCTACTCAGGCACCACAACTTTGTGCATGCAAGCACACATACACATTTTTTTAAATCAGTCATTTAGAAGGAAACTGAATTAACAAAAACCAAATGACTATAAGGCAATACTACCCGACTTGATAAATTCACCAGAAAGAACAAAATCACTGCTTAGACTGGTAGTTCTCAACTTTCCTAACACAGTTCCTCATGTTGTAGTGACCCCCCAATCATAAAATCATTTCGTTGCTACTTCATAACTCTAATTTTGCTACTGTTATGAATCATAATGTAAACTGATAAGCAACCCCTGTGAAAGTCATTTGACGTCCATCCCTCTGTAGGGTCACATCCTACAGGTTGAGAACTGCTGGCTTAGACACTAATAATTTCAAGAGGCAACTGAAGAGACAGTGGAGACAACACAATTCTGGTCAATAACTATGGTCTTTTAAAGGACTTTATGATATAGTCTATTAACTAACTTTAATAATTTTAGAGTCTTAAATTTCCAAATATCCTAGTTATACTATCACCTCTAAGTAATACAGTACCAAGATGATGGGAATAATTAAACATATATCAAAGTTGCACAATTGGACAGCATTGTAGTAAACAAATCTCAGTATGAATGTGACTTATCTAAAAACAATTCTCAAATTATCTTTATAAAATGTTTCTGCTTATCACTTGAGATCCAGGAAATGAATCTTTAAACTCTGGCCCTCACAAGAAATATATAGCATTGTAAACAACTTTTTGAAGTACTCAACAAAGACTCATTACAATGTTTTGTTTACTATTGTGCTGTTTCTGAACTGCTTCCTGTGATCCTGTTTACCATACTTAAATAACAAAATTGTGATGCACAAATTCTCCCAATATCAGAAAAAAAATTCAGTCTTCTTCTATCCATATCTCTGTACAGAGGTGTAAAAGCTTAACTGCTTCAGATAAGAGCACTGATAAATCTGTTTCTGGGAAATGTGAGCTAAAAATGGGCAAAACAAGCCAAGCAGTGATGGCACACACCTTTAATCCCAGCACTCAGGAGGCAGAGTCAGGCAGACCTCTGTGAGTTCAAGGCCAGCCTGGTCTACAAGAGCTAGTTCCAAGGCAGGCTCCAAAGTTACAGAGAAACCCTGTCTCAAAAAAAAAAAAAAAAAAAAAGAACAAAACAGATGCAAGTAAAGTCTTGAGGGGAGGGGTGACAAAAAGCAACATGTACTAAAATAAAAAACAATACCTAACAATGGAAAACCAATATAAAGATACAGTGGAGAAGCCTAGTTTGAAATACAGTATTACAGACAACACTAAGAGTGCCTGACTATATTGTAAAATCGAGGCAATAGACAAACTTTCTGCATCTTTCGCCTGACAGAGAAACCTTTAGTGCAGTTTTTGTTACTTCCAATGGCTAAAATGACACAGTTTAAAAGGCTGAAAATGGGGCTGGAGAGACAGCCCAGCAGTTAAGAGTACTTGCTGCTCTTGCACAGGACCCAGGTTCAGTTCCCAGTGCCCAAATGGCAATTTTAAACCAATTCCCAATACCAAACGGCAAAGTACAATTCCAGGCCCAAGGGATCTAACATCTTTTTATTGCCACCAGCACCAGGCACAAGCACACGTGCACACACGTGCACACACACACACACACACACTTACATACAGTGTGTGTATAGTTAACATATGAAAACAAAACACTCGTGTACATAAAATAAAAATCTTTAATTAAAAAATACTGAAAATGCATAGTATTAACAAGTCAGTTTCCAAGATCGACCCATCTCTAACCCATAGGTTATCATTATCATAGGGCCAGCTTTATCATTAGGAGAACCCAGGCAGGCAGAAATTGGGAAAGCAGCTTTAAGATAAGCCATTGCACTAGTGAATGGATTGCAGTTTCCTTAAGAGTTGGTTATAAAAGTTCTGGGGGAACAAGCCACTGCGGTACAAGGTGGTTAAGACCAGACTGTGAGAAACATGAATCAAACAAGTATTTAGGGAAATGGAACGGCAAAGAATGGTCTTCAATAGATCAGTATCCTTCCTAAGATCCGTGACAGGGTGCCTCGCACCGCATCAGCAAAGCAGTACTTTATTCTGTGTGTGAAACGACCCCTATTCCCTACGAACTGCATGAGTCATTTCCTCCTCCTCTGACTAACCCAGGGACTCATCCTGACTTAATTAAAAAGTGAGAGTTGTCCACATTGATCTGCTATTGCTCCTTCTCTCATTTAATGTTTTCACTTTCTCTCTTCTTAATTTTATTCCTTTACTATTGTTCTAAATTCTAGGTTTAATGGAAATTAAATTTCAACTTAAGAGGTAAATTTCTGAGGTATTTACAAACAATCTACAATAGGACCAACTCACCAACTGGATGAGTGATGGTGTTCTGAAGGCCGGGAATTACCACAGAGTAGGTAGGTGAGCGATAAGGATAAATTGTTGTAGGATTTGTAGAGATAATATTCTGTGTGGTACCAGAAAATACATTGGAAACACTTAAAGGGAAGCGTTTTCGCTTCCCTGGACGAGGCTGATAAACCCAACCTAAAGAAAAAGATAGAGACATTTTAATAGGAATATACAGAGTCTGGCCTTTTTATATTAAAAAATATAGAACACTTGAAAGTTTTTAAAAAATGGGCTATCTAAAAGTATATTTTCCATTTCCATGAGGCTATTTCTGGAACAAGTGTCAATATCCACAAAGCTTCTAAATTTTTTAATTTTATAATCAATAATAGAGAGGAAAGTCAAAATGCCTTATATTCAGAGACACGGAGTGACTCTGTGGTAGGATCTATACAGACGTCATTGAGTTTGAACCCCAAACCCTTTCCTTTACTAAAGAAAAATACCCCATAAGACATTATTTCTCTCCTCCTCTTTCTTCATTCTCTAAAGTACAAATCTCAGTAATGCAATGGTCACAAATAACCAGTCACTATTTTTACGCCTGGTTTAGGAAGTCTCTCTCTGAGACATGGCAATTAATAAAATCACAAACACCTTAACTTCCTTCAAAGTCAGCAGTGTGATGCTGTCCTATAGACAAAGCACTGGTTCCATCCAGATGATACCTCAGAATCTTGTCTCCTAAAGTATTTCTGTTTGTATTTCAGAAAAAAAAATTCTTTTCCCATTATGCACAGCTATATAAGCCACAAAGAATGCATAGTTCCGGGAGCAGGAGAGATGGCTCAGAGGTTAAGAGCATTGCCTGCTCTTCCAGAGGTCCTGAGTTCAATTCCCAGCAACCACATGGTGGCTCACAACCATCTGTAACAGGGTCTGGTGCCCTCTTCTGGCCTGAAGGCATACACACAGACAAAATGTTGTATACATAATAAATAAATAAATAAATAAATATTAAGAATGCATAGTTCCCAACCTTTATCGTAATGCCCTTACTGAGGAGGACAAATCACTCATTCAAACTGTGTCGTGATACAAATAAATCTACCAATCAAAAAAACAGGACTATGTTCTGAAAACACTTAACATTAAAATGGAAGAGGATATTAATTCCTGCATCTTAATTATCTTTTAGCCATTATTTAATATGTCAAGTATACTACAAAACAGAACCATGGAGATTTACTGCTACTTTTATAGCTGTAGCTGTGTATGTATGTTTGTATGTACATATATGTATTTAATCAAAGCCACAGTAAAAGCATATGTCTCCTGATTTGTATTGGCTTGTAAATATGTGATATTTCACAATTGTGTTCCACTTAAGAAAATGTACGTTTAGTATTAATTCGATCATTATTATAATGCTAGCCATTATTTTCTTTGTCACACATAGATTAGGAAATCTCAACCTAACTTAATCTTTACCTAAATAAATTTAAAAGAAATGGAAAGAGCCTTTGTTCATTTCATTGATTACCAGGAAATTCCTCTCTGTGCTTTTCTTTAATCTTTTGTGCTTCATCATAATAGGGTTTCTTTTGTTCTTCACTAAGTTTGTTCCACTCTAACCCGAGCTGGACACTGATTTCTGCATTGTTGGCGGCTGGGTTAGCTTTGGCTAGTGCTGGCCGGTGGATTCTTGCCCAAACCATAAATGCATTCATAGGTCGCTTCACATGGCCATTTCTGTCCTTACTGAAGGGAGTATCAGGTATTCCTATACGACAAAAATGAAGAGACTACGTTAACGTGCCACATAACGCGATTTTAAGTTCAAGTGTACCTTCATCTATACTTATATATCAGTACCTGAAAACATACACTACAATACAGTCAAAATGTTGCCAATATTCCAAACTTCCGTAGAGTCCCTAAACTCAGCATTCTTAACTGTAGCTTAGTGTGACTCCTAGAGAGTTTAATATTGTTGAAGATACTGTTCAGTACCATTAGAGACACGTGGATGGCGACTTGTTTCTTTGAGCTTCATTAACACCTCTAGCAGTAATTAACATGTAGTTCATTTCCCACTAAAATTAGTCTATCATTGGGGGCAGGAACGATAACTCATAACTATGCACACTGATGTTAGTTATGTAATATTTAAAGGAAGTCACTTTCAAAAGTGGCTGTAGCATCCTTCAAAGCAAACGGTATTTATGCTAACAGTTTTTCACTATGAAGGAGAAATTCCTGCCACGCTGAATCATTACAACTAGTCTCATACCCTGGGGGAAAATAATGCAAGTGATCCCAAGAGTCACAGTACCAGCTAAAAATTCCTAAAAAGGAAACTCACTAAATTTTATCCCAATGCAGTTCGTGAAAGTACTATCTAGGGTCAGGCCGAGGTGGCACATGCTTTAATACTAGCACTTGGAAGGCAGAAGCAGGTGATCTCTGAGAGTTCGATGCCACCTGGTCTTCAGAGTGAGTTCCCGCCAGGACTGTTACACAGAGAAACCCTGTCTGCAGTGACTATATTACTTCTTTTAAAAACAATTTAGCCGGGCGGTGGTGGCACATGCCTTTAATCCCAGCACTCGGGAGGCAGAGGCAGGCGGATCTCTGTGAGTTCGAGGCCAGCCTGGTCTACAAGAGCTAGTTCCAGGACAGGAACCAAAAGCTACGGAGAAACCCTGTCTCGAAAAATCAAAAAAAAAAAAACAATTTATTGAGTATTTATTAATGTTTCTAGAAAGCCTTAGCTTTTAGAATACAATGCTAGATTTGAATATTTTCTCCAAGCAAAGTTATTGTTGACTTTTAAAGTAACCTCTATAATCAGTATAAACAATTATCATTTCTCCCAAAGCTTTGGTTTGGTTCTATTTCTTGATACACATAAACCTATGAAGCTACTACATCAGGAAATTTGAAATGTATACGCTAGGGGATTTGTATTATCTAACAAGGCATTCTGGTGTGTCTATTATTTAAATCTGTTTACTAACACTTAAAAGTGATTTTTTTTAAAAAAAAGTTTGTGGAGAGCTTTCACACAAAAGTCTATATATATATTTTTTTTTACAGTATATGGACAAATACATCAGAAACAACTCCTTTGCAGGCTAAACATGAGTACCATGATTCTATTTTTTGACCTCTAGCTCCTAAACGGCTAGTATCTCTGCTGTGGGCAACATAGACAACAATGTGAAGTCCAGATTCCCTCGCCTTCTAATACCTGCGTCTGAGGGAAGCACGGTGAGGGGGACATCTTTGGTTTCAATTTTTACAGAAGGCTCCAGTAAGGACTGCATTTTAATAGGCACTGGTGTCAGGGGAACCTTGGACAAGCGTATTAGCTCAGAAGGCGGAGGCCCCTGAAATTGGATACGGGCCCCAGGAGGGACCGCGTGGAGAGTCAAAGGGAACCGTAGGTCTTGCTGGTGCGGCCCAAAAGCACTGGGTGGCTGGGCCAGGAGAGCATCCTTGCTGCCGTGGACTAGGCCATTGGACGCGGCTTCCGTGCCCAGCCTGCAATCGTCCCTGAGTCTGTCTGGCTCCTCGGTCTTGATGACTCCTTCTCCAACAAGCAGGCTCCTGCCTTCGCCGCCTTTCAGCGCATCCCTCGAGGCCTCCTCCACCTCCAGCTTGGCTTTCTTCTCCTCCCCTCGGCGGCCATCGAGGGCCTTCCCGGTGCCATCCAACTTGGCGGCCCTGGAGGCTCTGGGGCCGGCCTCGGTGGTCCTCCGAGATCCCACCGACAGGTCCAAGCCTGCCCCCAGCTCCTGCTTCTCGGCCTTGACGAGCAGCGTCCGGGGCTGCATGGAGCACAGCTCCGGCCTGCAAGGGCCTCCGTCGGCCGCCGACGGCGGCGGCGGCAACAGCAGCAGCTCCGGTCTCAGCTGCAGCAGGCGCGCCTGCGCGGACGACGCGACGGCCGCAGCAGCGGCAGCGGCGGCCGCACCCTCGTCAGGAGCCTGCGGTAACAGCGGTCCTGGGGGCGGCAGCAGCAGCACCTGCTCCGGCTTCACTTGCAGCAGACGACGCGTCCCAGCCTGCGCACCGGCTGCCGAGCCGTCCCCGCACGATGAGGCCACTGCGGCGATGGCGGCCGCGGCTTGGACCGGCGGCGACTCCGGGCGCTCGGCGGCCGCGGCCCGGAAGGTGGCGGCCTCGACGGGCTGCTGCGCGGGCGGAGCGGGTCGCAACGGGCGCGGTGGGGTGGGCCGCGGCGGTTGGCGCGGCTGCGGCGGCGGCTCCGGTCTGGCTCTCTCCATGGGGGAGGGGGCGGCCGGCTTGGTCCCGGCTGGGATTGTGAGCTCAGCCGTTTGTTGGCGGCCTCCCCCTCCCCCTTTCGGTTAAGACCCTTCCAAGGCCTTGGCTACCCAGAACCCTACGCGCTCCACAGACTCGGGCCTCCAGCTCGCCTCGCCCAATCATGAGCGGCCTGGTGCTCCCGGGCAGCCAATCAGAGGCACGCTCCTCGGCTCCTCCCACCCTCCACTATCGCCTTGTGCGAGAACCGTGGAATCATCCCTCGTAGCCCGGGCCGAAGCTCGTGTTTCCCATTTTTCCCGCCTCTTCACTCGCCCTCTCTTCCGGATTCTCTTCAACCTTGTCCTTGGTTACCCACCCCCACCCCCGCCCTGAGCGTGACAATGGCGTTGCCCAGGAAACCCTGTGGTTCCACGCCTCGCCTCGACAAATGACCGCCAAGGATGCAGGCCTGGGCCTTTTCTTGCCGGCTGGGGCCCGTGTCAGAGGGATAGTGGGGACATCTTGCAACCTGTCACCAACCTCATTAATAGATCTTATTGACATAGATGCTTGACTTGGTGACCATTTCTCTGGTTGAATTTTCAGTCATCCTACTTCCAAAAGGCAACCCAAATTCCTCCACTTTTTGAGGTTCTACCCGCCAGTATCCTTGTCCGATCTTCCTCATCCTTAATGAATGTTGTGGTATTCCTATCATCTTGCTCTACATCCTTTGTCCCACTACTCCCCAACTGCCAGTAGTACTGAAAATATAAGTCTAACCTGTCACATTTCCCCCAAATCTTTCTGCTGCATCTATTGGCTATGAGATAAAAATCCGAAATTCTTGGCAGAGCCTGATAAATCTGGTAGTGACTTGGGTTCTACCTACACTTCCTCTATGTAGGTTTTGTGTGCTTCAACCACATTGCCTCCCGCACCCCACCCGCCATTCTTTTTCACCATGAAATGTTTTTCGGCATGTCAAGCTTTTATGGCTCTGAAACTCCTGCTTATTTCTCAACTAGCTGACCCATACTTCAGAGAAAACAATGACTCAGCATCCGTTCGAATCCCTTTTATGCACTCATACCCGATCGCATCCTTTGAAGTGCTTGCTTTGTTTGTGTGATTATTCTGTGGCCTCTTCCAGTTGATTGTTACCTCCTTCGGGGAAGAACTGCTTCTGTCTCTTTCATTATTGACTCCCCAATGCCAACTGTTGAGTAATCGTTCAATAAATGCTTACTGAAGAGGAATAAGAACTGCCCCGTTCTAATAAAATAGTAATACTACTTACATTAAGGGCTCATTCTAGGTTTTTTTTTTTCTGTGTGTCTCTTAAGTAGGATTGTGCTTGGTTTTCATTAAAAATTCACCAAGTAAATGTGAAATGATAGCATTTACTGAATCACTAGACATTTTGACTAAATGCGACAGCTCTGTCTTGAAGCAGATGAGCCTATGTCCAAGACAATCAAAGATGAATTAATTCTTTCTAACCCTCTTTTGTCAGATGTGCTAAAGACTAATCATGGAAGAACACATCACACACAGACAACTGAACCTCTAAAATGTGCTTAGGAGATTGAGGCAGTAGAGTTGGCTGTCAGAAGTCTGAGGCTAGCGTGAGTGCTATGTCAGTTACAAGCCAGTGCTGGCTGCAATATGAGATTCTGTCTCAAAAAGACCAAACTATACTAAACAAAGCCAGATTTTAAAAAAAATACCGCATCTTCTCAAAAAAAAGTGCTTAGCTTAAAGAAAGCAAAGAATTTAATTTGTCACACAAAATAGACAATTAAAAATACCTTGGAAAAATGAAAGAAAAGAGGATGGCAGACAAGTGTTATTGAATTAAAAACTCCAATCAGTGGTGGAAATAAGGTTAAATTCTAGTTTGTCTAATGGAGAATTACTTTAACATAAAGTAGACTGCAAATAATAAATAAAAACAGCAAAACAGTAGAGAACACGAGTGAAATTGGGAATTTATTCTTTGATTTCAAAAATGAACTTATCAAGATAGAGAAAAAAGATGGTGTAGATGACCAAGACTAGTAACTAAAATGGAAACACTCTGAACACTACAGAGAGAAAAAGTAATAAAAATAATATTGTGAACAACCTTATCAACAGTTTAACTGACACCTTAGATGAAATGGTAAAATTTCCACATAGAAATGATAGAACCAACTTAGGTGCCAGTCAAGGGGAAAATGGACAAAAAAATATGGCATATATACACAATGGAGTATTATTCATTCATAAAAAATGAGATCACTTCATTTGCAAAAAATTTGATAGACCTGGATATCATGTTAAGTAAACTAAGCCAGACTCAGACACTGAATATTTTCTCTGACAAGTGCAGTCAAAATCAAAAAGAAGAAGAAGAAGAGGAGGAGGAGGAGGAGGAGGAGGAGGAGGAGGAGAAAAGAAGAAGAAAAGAAGAAGAAGAAGAAGAAGAAGAAGAAGAAGAAGCTGCTGCTCACAGAACAAGTTTTTATTCATGCTCTGGTAATGAGTTGATCTTTTTGCTTTATTCTCTTTCAGGCCAGGAAGAGTTTCAATATTGGAAAGACTAGTTGGGAAGCAGAAGGGAAGGGGGCCAGTGAAATGGGAGAAAACAAGATAAGAAAATTAGGGGTGGATATGATTAAAGCATATTAAATTCTTGTATGAAAATGTTATCATGAGACCTATTATTTTATGCAGTTACTATATACTAATGAAAAAGCAGACTCAAAAGTAGAAAATCGAGCAACAGCTGTGCACTATGCCATGCTGCTGGGGCGAGCAGAACTTGACCAAGCTCAACCAAGCACTCAGTTCATGGTTTCTAGCCCCAGGCACCCTATAGCAAGTGGGAGAGAAGACCCTGCACCTCGCCTGGGCAAGACAGTGGAGCTGGGCCTGCTGGTGTGAGTGTGAGTGAGCCAGACAGGTTTTAGTGGGTGGGCTGGCTGAAGCAGTGCTGGAGAGGACATGGTGGGTGTCGACAGTGGGGAAAAACTGGCGAGCTGACTAGTTTGCCCACCTGATACCCAGGCAAGGACAGAGATGTGAGTGGGCCCAACCCAACATCATCTACGAACAGAGCAGGAGCAGGGTATGATCCTACAGATGCAAACCTTACAAGAGCTCCATGACACAAGACAATGGTGGGAATGCCTGGGCAAGACCTGGTGAGAGCCCACTGTCGATGGCTACAGAGGACAAAGGCCTCTAACCAGACCATGATTCCTGGTAATGAACACTTACAAATGAAGAGAAAAGACTGGAAAGACTAAAGGGTGAAGACGCGTCAGCTTCCACAACGAAATCCCCCCCCCCTCCTTTATTTCATTCTTGTTTTGCTTTGTTGGTCTGGTTTGGTTTTTAGTTTTTCTTTTAAATTTTGTTTTGTTTTGTGGGGGAGGTTGCAAGGGCAGAGGTCAGATGTGGGCTGGGAAGATGGGCAGGATTGGGATGCACGATGTGAAAATCGAAAAGAACCAATAAAAGTTAATTTTTTAAAAAGTGTAAAATCTGAATTTCTCTATATTAAGTAAAGACATTAAATTATTTCTGAGGCTGGGCAACAAGCTAAGGAGATTATAAAGAGATGCCCTACTTGTTCTTTCTATAATCAAACACCGTTGCCTGCAGGAAGTAACCCAAAGGGTACTCAAAGAAATGAAATATGGCAGATGGATGTGTTCTACTTTACAGAATTTGGTAAATTAAAATATGTATACCACACCATTGACACATATTCAGGTTTTCAATGGGCAACTGCCCTGAGCTCAGAAAAGGCTGATTCGGTAATCACACATTTATTGGAAGTTATGGCCATCATGGGTATACCTGCACAAATAAGACAGATAATGGTCCAGCTTATGTCTCTAGGAAAATGAAATGGTTTTTTGGTTATTATAATATTAAGCATGTTACAGGCATACCACACAGTCCTACAGGTCAAGCAGTTATAGAAAGATCAAATTGTACTATAAAGGATATGCTGAACAAACAGAAAGGGATGGAAAATACCCCCAGAAATAGATTGCATAATACTTTATTAACCTTGAATTTTGTTAACGCTTATGAGAAAGGAACAGCAACAGCAGAAAGACTTTGGATAATGGAAAAGTCTGCTGAACTAAATCAACCAGTTTATTTCAAGGATGTGCTGACCTCCTTGTGTGATCAAGATAATTATGCATTGTTTACATTTGGAGGTCATTGTCCTCAATTATTGTACAATTGTTTATTGTCTTAGTCTTTAAGTTAGATAGGTATTAAGAATTATAAATCAATAGTCATCTATGTTTGTCATACTTATAGTTAGACTAATCAGGTTCTTTAGATACATAGAGATTATATTCTGTATAGATAGGTAATCTTCAACCACTTCAAGGATCTGTGGAACATGGCATTTAAATAACTTAGGGTTTTGTTAACATAAGACATGATTGCTTCTGGCAGCACTGATTTATTTCTGAGAGAATGTTGAGCACCAAAGACACTCCACTTGGAGCCTGTTTTCTTCTTGGCAAAAACTGGCCTTTGGGCAAATAAATGTTCATGCCTCAACCACTGAAAAGATATAGTATCCAAAAATAGATAAACAGGACTGTGAAATCTTGCCATGTCAGGGTAAGATGGTTGTGAAAAATCCCTTGCCTTTGAAAATGGTCTGTCAGTTATTCTAGGCCTTAGCCAAAGTTGGTTGCTTCAACGTTGCAAATGAGACTTTGGGTGATTGCCTAGGTAGTCAGTTGTCTTTGTCATATATTGCTAGCTTTGGAAGCTACTTGATTGTACTTCCTGCCTGCTCAAGTAATATTATCTCCCTTCTCAGGCCTTCGATAGGGTTGAAGATTAGATGGTTGTAGTTACCTTCCTCTTATGATCTAGCCAAGCCATTTCCAATACAAGACTTAGACTCCCTAGGATAGAATGTTTATTAAAACATTTAGCATATGTTCCTCTCTTAATATTGTTTTTCATCTCTCAAGAAAGTACTAATTACCAGCAAGATGTGGTGGCACAGGTCTATAAACCCAGAATTTGAGCATTGGATACAAAAGGATTAGGAGTTGAAGGCTAGCCTAGGCTATATAATGGCACCCTGCCTCAAGACTAGTAAGCCTCAGGATAGGGATATAGCTCAGTTTGTAGAGTCATTGCCTAGTATACAAGAGGCCCTGGGTTTGGACCCTAGTATGCATAGTGTGGTCATGGTAGCATAGGCCTGCATTCCATAATGCAGCAGTAGGAGTGGGAAGATCAGAAGTTCAAGGTCATCCTCAGTTACATAGCAAATATGAGATCAGACTGAGTTATGGGCAATGCTATCTGATGAACAACTACAACAAAAAGTGTCCAAAAAAAAAACCATAGGGGGATCATAATTCGGGGTTATCTTCCACTGTATTTGGAGCTTGAAGCCAGTCTAAGCTACATGAGATTCCCTTCTTTAAAGAAAGTGTTTATAGGGGCTGGAGAGATGGCTTGGTGGTTAAGAGCACTGACTGCTCTTCCAGAGGTCCTGAGTTCAATTCCCAGCAACCACATGGTGGCTCACAGCCATCTATAATGAGACCTGACACCCCTTCTGGCTTGCGGGCACACATGGAAGGAATGCTGTACACATAATAAATAAATAAATAAATATTTATAAAAAAGAAAGTGTTTATAAAGAAAAGAATCCACAGATGAGTGTGATATTACAGCATGCAGTATCAAAACACTGGCTAACGATATAAGATTTACATTACAGCCCTGACTTCCTAATCCTTGCTCTGTCACTTGCTATGTAACCTTGAATATGACACTGAATTTTGGACGCCTGTTCCCCCAGCTATAAAATGAGCATAGCGACCACATATACTTAAGTAGAGGTAAAGAGATACTCCATTGGAAAGGCTGAGCATGGGGTTTGGTCCCGAAGAAACACTTAAAACGGGGTTCTTCTTATTGGTGAAGAATAGAGAATAGCTGACATCTTTGTAAATCTCAGTCCTGGTTGTGTGGGAAGATGGAGAGACATACGGCCAAAATTCAATTCAGAAATGGAAAAGGCAATGTTCCTCTCCGGATTTAAAAACTAGAACCTATGTCTAGTTACAAAGTAAAGATATTTGGTGTTTCTTTCTATTCTACTAAGTTCTGATTCATACTGCAGCTTCTCATTCTGAAATTCTTCCGTTCCAGAACCGTGTCTTACAAAGGCTTAAAGGGAGGGTCATGTTCACATTATTTCTGTGACGAGTCAGATCCGAGCACGCAGGAGTTGCTGGGTGTTTGGTCTAAGAATGTATTCTCAAGCAGTCATCTTCAAAACCAAAATATCTTGGAGAAAAAAAAAGATTTCCTTAAATGGTGTAAGTTCACATAGAGCCCAGGATGGAATGTAGTTTAGTCTCTGAAAGCCTTTGAATTCTCTTCCCAATTTAATATTTCACCAGTGGTAATGTTATAATTAAAGAGTTAGGGTTAAATTGTCAAGGTCAAGAACACTGAGGTGGGCAAATAAGGCTTAGAATAAGCTAGCCAAGCTAGTCAGATAAAAGGAAGAACAGGGCTCTGGGAAAGGCTAGCCTGGGTGGCCTCTGGCCCATTCCCACAAGGCAGTCTCCGAGTAGCATATACTAGGCATCACTGCCATTTGCTCTAGTAAACTCAGCTTTATGGGTAATCATATTTTGATAATATTCTTGGGTCTAATTGTAAAAGACTGAATTGGGAATAAAGGTGCTCTAGTAACCATTTTATTCTTGTTGCTCCGGTGATAAAAGACTGTGTCCAAAAACAACTTACGGAAGAAAGAGTTTATTTTGGCTGATGGTCCTAGAGGGTAAGAGTCCCTTGTGGCGGAGAGACATAGTGATGGGTGGCAGACATGAAGGCAAACGCAGGACGCCAAGGAACCACATTTCCAACCAGAAGCAGAAAGCAGACAGCAAACTGGAAGTGAGCTATAAACTGTTGTTTTGTTTTGTTTCTCAAGACAGGGCTTCTCTGTAGCTTTGGAGCCTGTCCTGGAACTTGCTCTATAGACCAGGCTGGCCTCAAACTCACAGAGATCCGCCTGCCTCTGCCTCCCGACTGCTGGGATTAAAGGCGTGCACCACCACCGCTGGTAAGCTTCTAGAAACTCTGCAAGCACAGTGTCAGTAACGTACTTCCTCCAGCAAGGTTGTGCCTCCTCTCCAAACAGACCCACCAACTGGAAGGAAACCAAGTGTTCAAATATCTGAGCCTATGGGGACATTTCTCCTTCCAACCACCATGAACAACTTCTAAAAAAACTGCCTCTGCCTATTGGCAGAAAGAAACCATATAAGACCACTCCCTAGGCGGGGCCAACCATTGCCTCGCTTACTAAATAAGCCTTAACTAATGCTCGCTTCACCCTCCACAATGCACTGATTTTAATTCTTTTTTTTTCTGTTGATACAATTAAAAAGGTCATCCTATTGAATTACAAGTGTGACATACTCCTCTCAGACTAACCACACACACACACACACACACACACACACAAATCCTTTACTGGAAATGTCCCCTCTATCAACATGTCAAAGAGTGCCATAGAAACAGAATTCACGTTTAGACTGGCGGTCCAGGTTCCATGTTTAGATTGGTGTGAAGAGTTCAAATGGCTTGTTCAATAACCCAGGTCTATTCATTTGAAAAAATTAAATTGAAATCTATCTGCCGGTGTCAATCTGACTATCTAATTAGGGCCCACACTAATTCTGAAGCACTCAATTACACAGTCCTATAAATAACTCCTAGCTGTATGGTATAATTTATACCTCTTCAAGCATGGCTCTGCCTCCATACCAATTATATTTTCATTGTTCAGAACATCTCAACACTTTGCCTTTTAAAAATAGATTAAAAACTGTGATTTAAGACCGGCAAAATGTTTTACAGAGAACAAAATGTTTTTTGTTTTTTATTGTTTTAATCAAACTCTTCCTTTTAATCAATGCTGCATATCCCAAAATATCTAACTAGATTCTCAGCTGGCATAGATGCCTCCAGGTTCCCTTTGCTCTCCTCTACTCCTCACGCCTCAGCAAATTAATTTTCCTAAAACATTAGATACAACAAAGTCAAATCCTCCGCTCATATTTCATCTCTGTAAATCCAGTTTGTCTCCTGGTTTCCCTCCTACAGCCTGCTCGCCATCTCTCTTAGGATTGTCCCATGCTCTTCGATCCAACTGCATTAGCCTCGGTTCTTTAGAGGAGCAAACCTGACAGACCAAGTGTAATTTATAGAAGGGCCATGATTAGATTGACGAGCAGGCTAGGGTAAAGTGGCAGTAGCAGCAGCAGCAGTAGAGAGGCAGTCAGTCCAACAAGGGCCCTCTGCAAGTTGAAGAAGCTGAACCCCTGCAGCTGTTCAGACTTGAACCTGAATGTCTCAGTGAAGCCCCCTGCAATGTCACTGGTATTGAACGCCCATGGGAAGGTAATAGAAGCTGGCATCTGATGTCAGAGGAAGATGGTGACAGCAATGATGGTGACAGCACTTATTTAGGAAGGCGCCAAGGCAGGCTGGCACACAGCTATTTTCTCAGCCCTCTTTGTACCTGGACTTCCTTGAAAAATTCCACCCAGTGAGGAAATCGTCTCAGCTCATCCTCTCTGGAAACACGCTAGCATCAGAGCCCAAAGGTTTACCTTTGAAGTAAGATTGTAAACCCTGCCAGCCTGACATTGAAGACCACACCCGCACCTACATATTCCGAATTACAGCCAGAGTCTCTCTTCCGTTCATTGTATCAACTGCTTTTGATTCCCTAAAACCTAAGAAACGGGATTCAAATGAGTTTTCCTAATATTCGGAAAGCATGCCAAAGGCTCAAAGTTGAAAAACTTAAGTAGTCTATTTCTAAATTCAGAGACCTTAAGAATCCACTGGCAGTCGGACTTGGTGGCACACACCCTTCATCCCAGCACTCGGGAGGTAGAGGCAGAAAGATCTCCGTGAATTTGAGGCCTCCGGAATAGTCAGGACTACACAGAAAGAGTCTTCCTCAACCCCACACCCAAAAAAGGAAAGGAAAAAAAGGAAGGAAGGAAAGAAGGAAGGAAGGAAGGAAGGAAGGAAGGAAAAGAACCTACTGTTACTTTGTACACACCGCCTTTAAGGGTGTGGTGACAAAAGCAATCTGGTCAAAATTCTTTTATTTTACTTTTGAAACCACATTTTTATTTACTTTACAGGTAGGGGTGAGTGTGGAGGTGAGAGGGCTGCTCACATGAGTAAGTTCTCGTCTACCACGCAGTCCAGGGACTGAACTCAGATTCTCAGCTTGGCGGCAGGTGTGCATTTACCTGTTGTCTTTTGGGCCCTGGGCAAGCTTGTTTAAGCTAGTCGTTAACTACCAAGAAATGAGAAGCGGAAAGAATAGTTATTGGGAAAATACAAGCTTTTTTTATTGTTGTTTGTTTGTTTTTTGTTTTTGTTTATTTGTTTGTTTTTTGGCTGTGAAGACAGGATTTCTCTGTAGCTTTGGAGCCTATCCTGGAATTCACTCTTTGGACCAAGCTGGCTTCGAACTCACAGAGATCTGCCTGTCTCTGCCTTCCGAGTGCTGGGATTAAAGGCCTGTGCTACCACAGCTTGACTGAAAAAAATATATTATTTTACATATGATGTACAGCCCCAATGAATTAAGAATTCAAAAAACCAACTGTTACATAGAAAAACACGTTTGGTCTTATTCATCTGGTAAATGTTTACTAATTGCTTTGTGTGTGCCAGCAACTTGCTCAGCATGAAGGATGAGTCTCGAAAGTAAAGAGGACTTTTTAAGGTATAATCCCAGCACTGGTGGTGAGGACTGAATGAGACCTGTTTTGAGTTTGTGGACAGCCTGTACTATGTAGTGAAACTCTGCCTCAAAAAAAAAATACCTTCCCCCTAAAAATTAAACAAAGTTCTTGTTCTCCTGGGGCTTAGAGGACTCCAGAGCTGTCTCTGGTCCAGTCATGACACTCAAAAATGTCATCAGAAATTTTCTTCTCAATTTCTCAAATTTCCTTCCCTTTATGGACTGTGTTGGCCAGTTTTATGTCAACTTGACACAAGCCAAAGTCATCAGAGAGGAGGGAGACTCAATTCAGAAAAAAACTACAGAAGATTGGGCAGTAGGCAAGCCTGCAGGGTGTTTTCTAATTAGTGACTGCTGTGGGAGACCCAGCTCCTTGTGGGTGGGGCCCATGCCTAGGCTGGTGATCTTGGGTGGTATAAGAAAGCAGGCTGAGCAAGCCATGAGGACTCAGTCAGTAAAGCAGCTCCCATCTGTGGTTGTTGCATCAGCTTCTACCTCCAGGTTCCTGGCCTATTTGAGTTCCTGCAGTGGAAGTGTATCCTAAACGAACCCTTTCCTCCCTAAATTGCTTTGGTCATGGTATTTCATCACAGCAACAATAACTCTAAATAGGACAGAGACCTTATTCCTTTTTTTTTATTTTTATAATTTAACTTCTTCATTGATTCTTTGAGGGTTTCACAGCTTGCACCCCAATTCTGCTCACCTCCCGGTCACCCATAATCTCCCCTCATCCATGCAGGGTCCCCCCCCCACCAAAATAAAATATTTTAAAAATCAGACCAAAACAAAACAAACAAACAAACAAAAACAAAACGCCTCTTCACATCTCTCTTTCCTGCCTCTCAAACACACCTCTGCATTCATCCTGGTGGCACTGGGAACCTTGGTGTGTCATACAGTACATCCTTTTGTCCAATCAGCTTTATTAGCAAATGTTCAAGGCCTCCGGTTTCTTAAACACCATCATTATTGGATCCTCACTGGAACTCTCCTGGGATATCCTGTGCATTATTCCCCAGGACCAGAAGGGACTTGATTCTGTTCTTCCCCTGAGAGTCAGTACGAACAGGAGAGTGGGAGAGGAGCCCAGTGGTAAACACTGACCGGGCCCATTGACCTGGCTTGGGTCAGATAGGCATCTCTGATTCTCTCCATGTCTGAAAGACTGGGAAGACCACCAGATATTTCTATTACAGAGAGGACGAAGAGAGTATGGAATTCAGTGTGGGCTGTACCCAAACCTTCTCCCAGAACAAGCCTGGGTCGGCTTGGGGAGGGGAGGTCTTTCCTCTGTACTAATTTGCACTGTGTTTACCCTGGAGCAAAGGTAAGAAAAAGTTATCTCTGCCCGAGTTGTGAAGTCTGCATATGGGAACAGACTGTTGGGCTGCTGTGACCTAAACTTAGGAAGATAATGAGGGGTAATAAAAAACTATGGTTATCTACTTTGTTCCTTAAACCATGAAGAAACAGGGAGGTACAGAGGGCACTGGACTTGGAGGCAAGAGGACTGATTTCCGACTACAGTTCTAAAAGCCAGATATCAGGAAGCCACTTCATGAACCCCACTCCCACAAACTGTTTCTTTTATGATGTTGAGGATTTCTGTCTTGACTCACCTACAGACTTATTGGGAGGGAAAAAAGTGAGATCCTGTATGAAAGAATGGTTTGGAAACTCAGCTTCTTCTGCCTGTGTGATGGTTAGACCTTGTTGTCCATTTAAATGGTTTTGAAATCACCTAGGAGACACACCTCCTGTGTGTGTCTTTGAAGGAGTTTCCAGAGAGGCTTGGCTAAGGAGACAAGACTCAGCCTGAGTGTGGATCTCACAATCCCATGGGCCAGGGATCCCAAGGTGAATAGCAAGGAAAAGGAGAATGACTTGAGTACAGCATCATCTCTCTTGCTTCTACACTGCAGATAGAATGTGACCAGCTGCCAAAAGCTCCTGCCGCCGTGTGTTCACCACCATCGCGGACTGTATTCCTTCAAACTGTGGGCCCAAATAAACTCTTCCTGCCTTTCTTAACTTTTTCCTTGTCAGATATTTTGTCAGTACAGTGAAAAAAGTGACTAACACAGCCTGGAAGTTATTGTCCTTGTTTATTATATCTTTCTACACAAGTGTTCCCTCTCACATAACAAAGGAGCTCAATAGATAATTATGAATTGTCTGGTCAATGATATGAAAACTCATTTCCTGTGGGTACTTTTCCAAAATTGTATACAAGGGACAGGGCAGAGACAGCACTGTGCCTTAAAGTGTCATCTCAACAGAGCATAAACTCTAATAGGCAGGCACCATGGGCATTGTATTGTTTCACCAGCTGGACATGCAACACAGTAGAGAATTAAGAAACATTTGTCCAGTGATTTAAAGTAAAGTCATGAAATAAATGTGACAAGGTCTAGTGGACTAGAAAAGCACATCTATTTCCCATTTTTGTTCTTGTAACTCCTTTCCCCAGCCCTCCAGCAACTAAATCCTTCTGGAATTCTGCTGAATAGAGCAGTCGACTAAATATATCCATTTAAGGACACACAATCAATGACTATCTTAAAATAAAAGCCACTCATTCTGAGTTGTAGAAGAAATATCTTAAAATACAAAAAAAACCCTCAAGGCTCTGTAATTATTCACTTCTTCTAGAATGTTCATTCCAGATTTCATAACCTTGAACATCCTGGAATGTCTTAATGCCTCTATGTTTGAAAACCATGGCAGAACGAAGCAGCCCTTCCTGGAAGCATATCCATGACTCAGACAGAAATTGGATTAGAGTGGTTCTGAGGGCGAAGGAGAGTTGGGGGGCAAGTCAATCCTTCCCCTTCCCTCTTCCACCCTGAATGCATTTGCATAATGCTGCTCTTAGTGAAATTGAAATGAGTCAGCATGGAAGAAGACAAACTGAAATATGACTTCCAAACCAAAACCAATTACTTCTCTCTCCATTAAAGCAGTCTTTGAAGTAATAGAAATAATAATAATAATAAATAGAGGCCATTATAGATGTGAGTCAGAAATACCTGTCATGTTCAGAATTCTTTATTTTTAATCATGGAAAAATATACATAAAATTTACCATTTTGACCATTTTTAAGCATACAGTTCAGTAGTGTTAAGTACAACCACATTATTGTGAACCAATCTCCAGACCTCTTTTCATCTTATAAAACTAAATTCTGCATCTATTAAACAAAGGAACTCTCCATCGTCCTCCCCCAGCAACCAGCATCCTACCTCAGTCTCTGTGGGCTTGATTGCATGAGACACGTCACATGAATGCAAGCACATGCTATTTGTGTTTATGAGCCTGGCATGCCTTATGTGGCGTGGCACCCTCAAAATTCAGCCATATTATGGCGTATGTCGATGTTTCCTTACTTTTCCAGACAGAATAACATCTTGTCATAAATCCATACCACATTTTGCCTTGCCTATTCATCCATGATTGGACATTTGGGCTTTATCTTCATCTTAGCTATGGCCATAGGTGTACCTCTTAGAAATTTAGAACAATTTACAGGTGGTTGTTAGCTGCCACGTGGGTGCTGGGAACTGAGCCCAGGTCCCCCTGCAAGAGCAACAAGTGCTCTCAACCATAGCCATCTCTCCGGCTCTTCATACATTTTTAGACACTTTGTGTATTTGTGTGTGCTGGGAATGGGGGGCTTCATGCCATGATGTGCACTTGGAGATCAGAGGACAATTTGGGGGTGGTTGGTTTTCTCTTTTGACCCCATGGTTCTAACTTGAGTCATCAGGCTCAGTAACAAGCACCTTTTCCTGCCTAGCCATCTTGCCGGTCCAAGACCATTTTTAATGGTGCATTAAATATTTTTCACTTTGCAAAACAGGTTACGTAAAGAGGTTCTATTTTATTTTCAGTGCCATCTGCTGTAACTCTCAGTTTTGGCCTTTATGGATGATCAAACAGCAATGCAAAAACAAATACCTAATTTTTATAATTAATTCTATAAACTAAGCTTTTCTCAAAATAAGCTTAGCTTAAGGAGAAATCAGCCAAATCTTAATGAAGCAGTGGTTTCTGAATGGAAGAGTCTCAGAAATAGAAATATAACAAAAACATGTTGCCATTTAAAAAAAAAAAAACTTCAGAAAAAAAAATCCCCATTGTTGGTGACAGCCAGGCGCCAGGCTAAAAGAACTGCATGTCCTAGCGTCTTCTGAAGATAAGAAAGGCCAGAAATAAGTCAGAAGAATTTGTCCTGCTTTCGTGAAAAACCCATAAAGAGAAATGATTCATGGGGAGGTATGGCCTTTGGCTGCCTTTTTTCTTTCTTCTGCCCATCTGGAACCGAGATGCTATGATCAGAGCTGCAGCCACTGAAGACAAGCTGCATACCAGAACGGGAGGCCCCAACCTCTGAGGGTGATGTGCATAGTGCATGAGCTTGTGTGCACAATGTGAATAGTTCACAGCCAAGCGCCGAGCAGGTCCTTAAAAACGGACCAGATAAAGTTACACGGGATGTCTGTTTGGACTTTAAGGTATGTTGATAGGAAGGGACATAATCCCTCTATATGTCCATATAGGAAAGATGAGATATTAAATACAATGCATGTCCCTACAGCAAACACTAGAATCAATCACTGTTAACATTCTGCCACATGTGCCTTTTCTGACAACCTATGTTTACCTTGCCAAATACTTCCAATATCTCCTAAGTTTATTCTCCTGTCCAAGCACATAGCTGTTCTCTTCCCTAACTCCCTGCTTTTAATTAGCCAACATTTCCAGTAGATTGCATTACTGTTCCACTTATTGATTTCCCCCTTCTGTGTAGGAGGATAATACTCCCCTGCTGGCTCCAGGGCCCAGGGAACATCAGGGAAAGGGGGCAGAACAGAAGAGAGAGAGGAGTGCTGTAAAACATTGTCTTCTGGTAGTGGGGCAGCCATAGCAATCAGGAACACTGGCAGCTGTGGTGACAAGCAGAAGAGCCGTGCCAAGAAAACAAGGTATGAAAGTAGGTTTAAGGGACCAGTTGGGGAAGAAAGGGGCGGGTCAGGAGGGTGTGAGGTAGATAAAGACGATAATGGGGGAGTGATGATGATCACAGAACATCGTATGTGTATGAAACTGACAAAAATGGGGGGGAGGGACAGCAAAAAGATGCTGCACCGCCCAGTGGTGAAACTTCTCAAATCACTTCCTGGATTTTGCATTGAGATTATTTGGGGATCAAGAGGCCTTCCTGGAAAAAAAAAAAAAAAAAAAAAAAAACAGCAGTGAGCAAGAAGTAAACTCAAGCAGACAGTGGTGATTAATGACTGATTATTATTAGACTACTCCTAGAGTGTGTACAGCAGTTTTGAAGGTAGTGCTGAGTCAAAATGTGTACCTTGTGTTTGGTTTGACCTTGAAGCCCTTTTCAATCTGAAAGAGCATGCTGGTTAGCTTGTGTCAACTGGACACAAACTGGGCAAGAGGAACCTCAGCTGAAGAACTGTCTCCATCAGGTTGGCCTTTGGGCCTATCTTCGGGGCATTTTCTTGATTAATGTTTGATGTGGAGAGCCCAGCTCACTATGAAAGGCTGCATTTTTCTCTCATATGTGGACTCTAAAATAAATATGTGGAAATAGAAGAGGAAATATTATGGAAAGAAAGAGGATCAAGTAGAAAATGTATGAGAAATGGGGAGGACAATGGGAGATGAATATAATCAGAATGTGGTGCACACATGTATGAAAATGATGTCCATTATTTTGTACAATTGCCACACACTAATAAAAACATTCATAAAATAAATACGGTACAGCATTGGTAATGACCTGAGTTCCTAGAAACACCTGTGGTGAATCCTACTTCATTCGTGGTGTTAATCAGAAAAGTAAACACAAAGTTTTAAGGTCAACTCACAAAACAATAAAAACCCCAGAACCAACACAAAACCACTAAGGATTTGATAGATAAATGAATGCAAAAAAAACTGAGAATTTCCAGGCAAACCATTACTAGGATTTGGTGTCTATCTCTACACAAACCTATGTTTGTACACAAACCTATGGTGGGTCAGCTACCCAATAACCAGGCCAACTCATCCTTCTGTCCTAGTATGCACACTAAGGTTTTCATCTGTGTTTTTGTTTTTTTGTTTTGTTTTGTTTTTTTATATTTATTTATTTATTATGTATACAATATTCTTTCTGCGTGTATGCCTGAAGGTCAGAAGAGGACACCAGACCTCATTACAGATGGTTGTGAGCCACCATGTGGTTGCTGGGAATTGAACTCAGGACCTTTGGAAGAGCAGGCAATGCTCTTAACCGCTGAGCCATCTCTCCAGCCCTGTGTTTTTGTTTTTTAACTTTTTAAAAAACCAGAGGCATGGAGGAGATGGACCTTCCACCCTAGACCATGGCCAAGTTTGACCGTAACTTCACGGAGAAGGCCCCGGGGCTAGTATCCGCTGCTGTGACTTACTCGAAGCCTCGATTGGCCACATTTTGGCAATACGCGAAGGTTGAGCTGGTTCCCCCAACCCCTGCTGAACTCCCTGCAGCTATTCAGAGTGCGGAAAAAAAATAATTCAAAGTGCTAAAACTGGTAGCTTCAAACATCGTACGGTTAAGGAAGCTGTGCTGAATGGTTTGGTGGCCACTGAGGTGTGGATGTGGTTTTATGTCGGAAAGATCATAGGCAAACGTGGCATCGTTGGCTATGATGTGTGAAGACTGACCTTCACATCTGATTTTATTTGAGTTCTTTCAATATTCTTGGACCACAGTAATGAGACTGCTATCTGAATAAAATACGAACTGTCACAAACAAAACAAAAAGCCAGAGGCGTGGCAGAGATGGCTTATTGCTTAAGAGTTCTTGCTGCTCTTTCAGAAGACTGGAGTTCAATTCCCTGCACCCACATCTGGGGTCTCACAAGCAACTGTAACTTCTGCTCCAAGGGAATCTCACACCCTCCTCTGGTCTTCTTGAGTACACAGGAATGCACAAGCAATAAAAAAGAAAATCTCTTTTCAAAGATGCGAAGAGAAAATTATTTAAAATATACCATTGCCTGGATCATACTTGAAAGCGTTCTGTAAGAAGCTTGGGACAAGCCAGGAGCACGCCTTTAATCCCAGCACTCGGGAGGCAGAGGCAGGCGGATCTCTGTGAGTTCGAGACCAGCCTGGTCTACAAAGGGAGTTCCAGGACAGGCTCCAAAGCTACAGAGAAACCCTGTATCGAAAAAACAACAACAACAACAAAAAAAAAACAACAAAAAAAAGAAGCTTGCAATTTCCAAAGTATCCTCCAATTCTAAGATGTGGGGAAGATTATGACCATTGGTTCACTACTTGAGTCAACTCTAACCATGTTTGTCATGTGGCACTGACCGGGATCTCCAGGGGCTGTAGGTTTTAACAAAATCCATGGCACTTCCTCGGTGACTAGCGGAGGGTAGTGAGTGATCTGGCTTGTGACTAGGTTTTTTCATTTTGTGACTAGCAAACAATTTGTGAGACAATACCACCAGATTTGGGGGAATGTGGGGTTTTACACAAATTATATAAATTACAGTTTTAGTATCTATTAGTAATCCATGTTTGAATTATTTCATAGAAAAACCTGATTCCCTGAGACCACCATTCTATATCTGAAACTACGCAGTGTTCTCTCGTAAAGTACTTTACCTCATCAACCAGCACTGGATTACAACTCTACACAAGACAAACAGGAAACAAATTAAAAAAAAAAACTAAATAAAAAACCCGCCAGTTAGCAGGGTAAGAAGTTAGTGGTTAGTGTAATAACTACCTCTAACACCACCACATAAAGCTTTCCTGTGGGTATGGTTATAGTGTTGTGGGCTTTCGCCTTTTCCGTGTACCATCATCAATGACCGTAGTTCCTACTGATGCTCAGATCATCTCTAACTTGCCCGGTGGGGCCCTCCTCATACAGGCTCGTTTTTTTGTCCCCACCTCTTATTACTCCAATGAGGAGCGGCGCTGCAATCAAGAGCTGACGATATTTCTTCTGTGCCAGTGGGCAAAGCTGGGAAAGGATTCCCAGAGTTCAAGGCTGGGTAAATGGCTCAGCATTTAAAATGATTGCCAGGAAAGCATAGAGAACCTAGTTCAAATCCCAAACACTCACATAAAAAGTGGGACATGGGAAGTTTATTCCTGTAATCCCAACACTAGGGAGGCAGAGGTGAGACGCTCCCTAAAACTTGCTGACCACCTAGTTTAGCTGAATCAGTGAATGACAGTCTCAAAAATTAAGAGGGGGGAGGGGTGGAGGAAGACACTTGACGTCCACCTCTGACCTCCACGTGCACATAAACAGATGCACACAAACTCATACACATGCAAAGTTACTTTATATTGATGAGTACAAAGCGTAAATTCACCTAGTAGTATATATGGCAGAGTAACATGTCTCTGGTATTAGCTATTGGGAAGCCTGAGGAAGGAACCATGTGGCTTCCAGGGACCAAAATTAAGTCATCACACTTGGCATCAAACACCTTTATAGATTGAGCTGTCTCGCTGCCACTGTCTTTGTTTGAATCACACATCTTCAGAACAACCAGTAAATAAAGCAAGGAAAAACAAACAAGACCAATGGGAGAAATACAAAATTGTACACAAGACTGATTTCTCTTTTATGTTCCTTGTTTAAACTTACCGGGATGAATCTGGAAGGTCCTACCCACAGTTATAAAGTGATAATTTAGTGTATTTCAGTCTTTGCAAGGAATTTATAAACGCTATTTAGTAATTTATAAATGCTATCTAGAAATACGAGACAAAAAAAAGTCACGACTACACTTTTAAACTTGGTGACAAAACGACGTTTAACAGCTTCGTGAAAGAGATTTGTTGCGGGGGGGGGGAGGGGGGGACACAATAGTGCCTAGTCCGGCAACTTGCAGAGTTGAAGACGGGAGAGTCGAGAGAGAAACCTCCACCTAGGCTAGAGCGGCTCCACCAGCGACAGGAACTTCCGGGGTGGGGCCCGCCTAGTGCTACCCCCACGGGGAATGTGGCCTTTCAGCGCTGCTGAGCTTGGCAGTCGCTTTACCGCTACTTCTGTTACTTTAAGACGGTGCCTGAGGTTGGGGGTGACCATGGCCAAGAGCAAGTTCGAGTACGTGCGGGATTTTGAGGCTGACGATACCTGCTTGCCGCACTGCTGGGTTGTGGTGCGGCTAGACGGCCGGAATTTCCACCGGTGAGCTGGCGGGGCGGGAGACCGCGTGCGGGCCGCCCGCATTTCCGGGGAAATGGGCGGTTCCCAGTTACTGGGGTAACGCGGCAGCCAATGAGCACTCAATATTGAGCGTCACCGGAAGGGTTGGCTACTGTCAGACTTTGTTGCCAGCTAGTTGAGATATTGAAAAGCAGCCAGCTACTGTAAAGCTACTTCACAGTAGTACAGCTGCTGTGAAGAGCCCGTGCTACTTAAGCCGAAACCAGTTAAGAAACCAGTTCTTGGAGGCCGGGCGGTGGTGGCGCACGCCTTTAATCCCAGCACTCGGGAGGCAGAGGCAGGTGGATCTCTGTGAGTTCGAGACCAGCCTGGTCTACAAGAGCTAGTGCCAGGACAGGCTCCAAAGCCACAGAGAAACCCTGTCTCAAAAAACCAAAAAAAAAAAAAAAAAAAAAAAAAAAAAAAAAAAAAAAAAAAAAAAAAAAAGAAACCAGTTCTTAATCAAGAACTTTGTCGGGGGGGGGGGGGGCGGGGGGGAACGTCACATCCCAGGCCAGCACTTGAACTCCAGTCAAATGTGCAACCGTTCAGTTATCTTTGCGGACTGGCTGTTAAGAAAGAGGCCTCTGTAAAGCTAGAGGTGGGCAGGAGTTGACAGCATGCCCCTTTCTCCCTGTCAGTTTCAGATAACATGGATGGCTGCACTGTAGTCAGGGGGGAAAAGAGGGAGACAGTGTAAACCGATGGGGACTTAATATTAATAAAGGGTTACGTTATTGTTAGTTATTATCATTTTACAATTGTATAACTACATAGAGATATAAAAATGTGTACTGAGTACTTAAGAGCCAGGCAGAAATACATTTTGATTTCTTAATCATCAGGACTATTTACCCAGTAAGGTGAACTTCACAGGAAAGTCAATTAAAGCCTAGTAATTGTATCCCTTTTTGTCAACTGATTAAAGCAAGAAAGAAAACTTGCATTTTTTTTCCTCTGTGTGTATGTAAGCGTGTGGTCAGTTTTCGGGTGTCACCCCTCAGAGCTGTCCACCTTGTCTTTTTTGAGACAGTGTCTCTCAAGGAACTTCCTTGGAACTCACCAAATACTCTAGCCTGGTGGTCATCTGGCCCCAGGAATCCGCTTGCCTTCACCTCCCCAGCATTGGGATTGCAAGCTTGTGCCACCAACTACCCCCCTCCTTTTGTGTTTCAGTGATAGAACTTAGCCTTCATATTTATAAGACAGTTTACCTGCTGGGGCTTTTCTCCATCTCTGGGCTGTAGTTCTCAAGGAATTATGTCCAGCTGTAGCTAGTAACACACTTGTGGCATCGTCCCCTCTTAACTGCTCCATGGATGGTGTTGGTAATGACCAAGTCTCCGCCATGTGCACCCTTCTCTTTCGTCTGTGAAGGTTTGCTGAGAAGCACAATTTTGCAAAACCTAATGACAGCCGAGCTCTCCAGCTGATGACCAAATGTGCCCAGACAGTAATGGAGGAGCTGGAGGACATTGTGATCGCGTATGGACAGAGTGATGAGTATAGCTTCGTGTTCAGGCGGAAAAGCAATTGGTTTAAAAGAAGAGCCAGGTGAGTTTTTGTTTTGTTTTTTTGAGATAGGGTTTCCCTGTGTAGCTTTGGAGCCTATCTGGACTAGCTCTGTAGACCAGGCTGGCCTCGAACTCACAGAGATCCACCTACCTCTAGCTTCCTAAGTGCTGGGATTAAAGGTATGCGCTACCACTGTCCAGCTAGCCAGGTTAGCTTTAAAACCAGCCCTCTGTTAGGGTTGTTTTTTCCCGTTCCCTGCTCCTCTTTTTATCTCAACAACAGCTGAGATCTTAAAGATTTTGGGTGATGTTGCATATACAGAGGTCACATTTCCTATTTTAACTGTTTCTTTCTATTGAGGTCTGAGCGTTCCTGTGCTATCTATTTTTCAGATGCTTTTGTTATCTGATTCTTTCCCATCTGTATCTCATCAGTTCGGCTTCCAGACTGACCTACATTGAATATTTAAGACTGTAAACAGAGAGTATTAAAATAGAGTATTAGTGATTCATAGGTAGCTTTGCCAGTGTCATTCTTTTCCATTAAAGTATTACTTAAACATTTAACTAAGGAGATAAATTTGATATTTAATCTGGTAGTATAATGAAACTCTTAGAGGAATCAAATTATATGATGAATTGGTATGTTTTAAAAATATCGGTTCCCCTTCTTCTGAGACTGAAAACAATACCCAAACCCCAAAGCAACAACGACAAAGTCTTGAACCATAAATTTATACTACATGCTATGGAGAAACATTTGGAATGTGCTTGATAGTTTTATGTCAATTTGACCCAAGCTAAAGTCATCTGAGAATGAATCTCAGTTAAGAAAATCCCTCCAGAAGACCCGACCGTAGGGAAGCCTGCAGAGCTTTTTCTTAGTGATTGATAGGGGAGGGCCCAGATCATGTAGGTGGTCCTGGGTTCTATAAGAAAGCAGGCTACCCTCTAAGGAGTGGAATGGGGGTGGAAGGAGGTGGGGATGGGAAAAGAGGAAGAAAGGGGAAGTGGGTTGGTATGTAAAATTAAAAAATAAAACAAAAAACAGTAAACAGCACCCCCTCCGTGGCTTTTACATCAGCCCCTGCCTCCAGGGTCCTACTCTGCATGAGTCCCTGTCCTGACTTTCTTCAGTGATAAACGGTGATATGGAAGTATGAGCCAAATAAACCCTTTCCTACCCAAGTTGCTTTGGTCATGGTGTTTCATTGCAGTAATGGTAACTCTGACTAAGATAGTGAATAACTTAAATAGAGGCAGGCTACATTCAAAACATATAGCCAAAATGTTAGTAGTTTTTCTTAGCTGAATATATTTTCTCTTCTGGCCGGCTGGACAGTTTGTGTACTTTCTCTGTTGCATCCACAGGTCCTATCTTGGTGTCGAATTAATATCAAACACTTTCTTTTCCCCTCCACCCAACCTGTCTTGCATTTGCAAGTAAGTTCATGACTCTCGTGGCCTCCCAGTTCGCCTCCAGCTATGTGTTCTACTGGCGGGATTACTTTGAGGATCAGCCACTTCTGTACCCACCAGGATTTGATGGCAGAGTCGTGTTGTATCCTAGCAACCAGACCTTGAAGGACTACCTCAGTTGGCGACAGGCAGACTGTAAGTGGCACCGTGTGCACAGTTCAAGTCAAACTACCAAACCTGTACATTAACGCCGTGGGTCTCATACAAGGTTTGCTCATTGGTGTGTTGTTTAGAGTCAAGTATTTAAAAAAAAAAGTTTTTCTTTTCTATAGAGTCTTGAGTGTGCGTGTGTGTGTGCGCATGTACATGTTTGTATATGAGTGTATGCGCTTATGTGTGCTTGCCTCTACAAGAAGGAAGAAGTGGGATGTACTGCTCTGTCACTCTTCTCTGCTTTATTCCTGGAGCAACTCTGGCAGCTAGAATGCCCCAGAGATCCTCCTATCTCCAACAGCTCAACAGCTCTGGGGTTCCAGGTGAACGTGGCCTTTTATTTTATTCATTTATATGTTTTTGTTTGTTTGTTTATGTTTTTTATTTTTCAAGACAAGGTTTCTCTGTAGCTTTGGTGCCTGTCCTGGAACTAGCTCTTGTAGACCAGGCTGGCCATGAACTCA
The DNA here is from genome assembly GCF_018167655.1 of Microtus oregoni. Lineage (NCBI taxonomy): Eukaryota > Metazoa > Chordata > Mammalia > Rodentia > Cricetidae > Microtus > Microtus oregoni. The sequence continues at coordinate 3,106,985 of NW_024543086.1, forward strand.
CAGAGATCCATCTGTCCCTGCCTCTGCCTCCCCGAGTGCTGGGATTAAAGGCGCGCGCCACCACCGCCCGGCTCCACGTGGCTTCTTACACTGGGATCCAAACTCAGGTCGTCTGGCTTGCACAGCAAGAACTCTTACCCATGTAGCCATTTCTCCCACCTCTGTTAGCTTTTTAAAATCAGAAGATAAGGCAGTCTTGCATTTGCACTCAGTTTATGAGAGCCTGCGTGGTGGCAGTTGCCTTTTCGCTCTGAAACACACACACAGAGACACACACGAAGTCATAAGTTGCACAGTACCTGCTTTTCCCGGCCATTTCCCTGGAGCTATCCACTGATCTGTGACCTTTCAGAGCATCAGTGCCAGCGTCGGTGGCACTTGTGTTGTGATGCCCGCCTTACATGACTACACTGGTGTAGCATGAATTCTAGTTGGTCTTAATAATAAAAACTCAGAGTCAGATATTAGGGAGTGAAAGGGGAGAGATCAGAGAAGCAGAGTAGCCAGCCACTAGAGAGTTTCTTACCTCTACCAATGCTCAGACCAAAGGGACAATCCGGTCCTCAGACTGCGTCCTCAGACTGACTGCCTAGACTGCACTGGCCCCCAGACTGCATCTTCAGACTGCATGCTCCTCAGACGGCACTGAGCTCCTGTCTCCTCCTGCTTTAGGTTCCTCTCTCTGCCCAGCCATATCACTCCTGTCTCCACCTCCCTAGTGCTGGGATTAAAGGTGTGTGGTCCCAAGTGCTGGCATCACCTTGTGTGAGCTCTGTTTCTTTTTTAGACAGATTCAATCTTGTGTAGCCCAAGGTGGCCTGAACTAACAGATCCCTCTGCCTCTGTCCCCTGAGTCCTGGGTTTTAAAAGTGTGTGCCAACACTGCCTGGCTTAGCTCTGCATTCTGATAGTAAAACACAAACAAAATATTACTACACAATGAGGCTTGTAATTGCGTGTTTTTATTTTGCCAGAAAAATTGGGAATGAAACTGAAATAATATAAATCAAGTAGGCTGGAAAATATTTCTAGAATGAATGCCTATGTCGGCATATTTGCATAAGGTATTACTGAAATGACCACGTGAAGCTGTTCTCAGGGAATAAGTCTTATGTACCTAGCCCTTTCCCTGTCTGTCCCCTGTGTAGGTAGACTGGGCAAGCCACTAAATGTTTCTGAGATCTGTGTACTTTAAAGTGGTGAGAAGCTAGGTTGTGGGTTTCTGGAGGCATATATAGTCTCTATATAAAACAATGTACAGAATAATAGTCTATATATAAAACAATGTACAGATACTATAAAACATACTATTATATATTTATATATAACTAAGATTCAGTATACATAAATGTTATTTTGTTTTCCTCACAGGTCACATCAATAATCTTTATAATACAGTGTTCTGGGCCCTTGTCCAACAGTCTGGACTAACACCAGTCCAAGCCCAGGAGAGATTAAAGGTATAAAGATCCTATGGCAGAAACATAGCTGACAACATTTGCTCTGGTCTCTCATAGCATTTCTGGAATGTTCTCTTTGGTTCCTTAGCTTCCTTTATAGCTCATTTTGAAAGGCTATAAGATCTCAGTAGCAGAAGCTCTCCCTTGCTCACTGTCGGCAGGGATTGGTTATTATGTCTCCCTGGGCTGTTGTTCTAGCATGCTTACTCTTGGCTGCAGCTGCGTCTTTAGATGGTACGTGCGTTCTTCTTATTCCTGCACAGCCTCTTCCCTCATGGTATGTTCTCCTGGACTCCTGTTGCTTCTTAGGTTTAGAACCCTGGAGAATAGTGAGAGTCAGTGTTCTGAGATTCAGAATACCATAGTTCTGTGTATCCTTTCTGCCTCAGTAAAGTTTAGGAATATTAGTTCTTGCCTCATAGGTTTATGGAAAGAACATTGATGCGTTTAAACCCATGGAGAAGTCCTAAGTAAGTACTGCCCTTCCTTCTGAGATAGCACTGCTCCCTATGGGATGATTAACTCTGCAGTGTGGTGATGCCCTGTGACAGCTCCTGATACAATGTCTTCTGTGTTATGATTCCTGGGGTAGCTGTCTTTACTACTGCTGTCAGTGGTGAAGACCTAACACCAGCAGGAATGCCAGCAGCCATGTCTAGTTAGAGGCAAAATTAGATTTTGTTTCCTCTTAGAAGGGTAAAGGCAGCCTTCATCCTCTTTTTCTCCCCAGAAATGACATTGTGATCAAGCAAGAACCATTAGCACCAAGTTTCTATACAGAGTTCCTGTTTCCTGTCAGCGCCAGCCCACATAGTCTGGACAGTGCAGCAGAGGGGGATTGATGAATGTGGACATCTAGATCCGATGAGGATGTCAGGGACTGGTAATGATCTTGGTTGGATGAGAATGTCAGGGTGTAGCTCAGCAGTCGAGTGATCTGAAGATGAACTCTAGCAGTCCTGGGGACAGGAGTGTAGGAGAAACCGACTGAGCTTTATCTCTCTTTGTGTCTCCCCAGGGAACTCTGGCCGGAGACAAGAACGAGATTCTGTTCTCTCAGTTCCACATCAACTACAATGACGAGCCACAGATGTACAGGAAAGGGACCGTGTTGGTGTGGCAGAAGGTAAGACTATTTATCTATTAGGGAAAAATGGTGGTCAGGATGCGAGAACCCTAGTCTCCCCCAGGTTATGTTTTGCCCACCACCCCATGTGTGGTAAGGTGCTGGCTGCTACCAGGACATCGATACTCTCCAAGAGAAGGCAGTGTAGAGGAATATTTTGGATGCTCATTTCATCAGTCAGAAGTGGCTTAGAATCTCTCAGAATCGATGTGAATAGTATCACAGAGTTTAAGTTAGTTCTTGTTTTCTGCTGGAGAGATGGCCTAGCAGTTAGGAGCATTTGTTCCTTTCTAGAGGACTCGGGTTCAGTTCCAGCACCTACGCGGTGGCTCACAGTCATTTGTAACTCTAGTCCCAGGGGATTCAGTACCTCCTTCTGACCGCCTCAGGCATGGCATGCATGCGGTATACCTAAGCAAAATACTCATACACATAATATAAATATAAGCCAGGTGTGATGGCACACTCCTTTAATCCCAGCACGTGGGATATAGAGGTAGACAGAACTCTTAAGTTTAAGGTCAGCCTGGTCTACATAATGAGTCCCAGGCCAGCCCTGGCTACATGGCAAGACTCTATCTTAAAAATAAATATTTTTTAAGGAGTAGACTATAGGAAGAATTTTGCTTTCATAAAACATTCAAAAACTACTTCTCCCCATATCATTAAATGGTCCGTCCACTCCAAGACAGCCGAAGTGCTGAGCACAAGAAGATGTTGTAAACAGGGGAATGGAGGTAGCAAAAAGACTTTGACTTTCAGCAATCTCATGAGATTCTCCAGAATTCACACTTGCCTTAGTATTCTTGGATGCCTCCATTCTTAATTCCACCAATATTTTCTCTGCTATCAACCCATAGGCATAATTATCTCTCTAAATTCATTTCTTTTCCTGTTAGTTTTTTATGAGTACCTGCTTTTAAGAACTAAAGGGTGCCTTGAGAGTCATCCATCCCACTGGTAAGCTCTGCTCATTTACTAGCTTTTTCCTACATGTTTGTTCTTCAGTACAGCCTTGGATAGGCAGAGGAAACGTACATTCAGGTCCATAGTCAGTAATAACCAGTGAGTTCCCTGCTTTGTCCTTAAGTCTGCTGTATTAGTTGGTGCCTCCAGAGAAACAGCGACAGGATAAATATGAATATAAGTATAAATATGTATTCACATATACATATATGAATATATATACTAATATATATATATTAGTAAATCATCTTACATTAAAATAGTAACAGCAGTTGTCTCTCACCTAAGAAGATGAGAACCCATTTGTTACCTGGTTCTTGGGCTACTCCTCAGCAGCTGGAGTTGTCCCTCGGGGGCTGTCTCCCACTGGCAAGGGAGAGAACCCTGCGATTGCAGTCCACAGGGCTGAGGTGCTCAGCAGTCCTAACCTCGCACTGCAAACCTTCAAGGCTTCCTGGGTTTGCTGGTCCTAAGTCAATGGTGGGAGCTGATTTTGGTACCAGAAAGTGCTGCCCACACTGAGAGTGGGTCTTCCATGTCAAGTAAGACAGTCTGGAATCTTCTGACTCAGATGATTCTAATTGGTGGACAGTTGTCAGTCACTCTTCAAAATACAGTAAAGTCACCTTTTTAGGAGACGTTGAAAATTTGGGTTGCTAAGGATCCCCCCAGAGCTAGGTCTCCTAGAGAGGAACTTTGCTCAGATCTACAGCCACAGCCCTAAAAGTACTATTTTGTTCTGTTTGTTTTTCAGACAGGGTCTCACTGTGTAGCCCTGGCTGGCTTGAAACTCACTATGCAGGTTGGGCTAGACTTGAACCTATAAAAATCTGTCTGCCTCTTGAGCTCTGGGATTAAAGCCTAAATGTATTTCTACTTCGAAAGAAAGATGTCTATTGATAAAACTCTTAACCGTCAGTGGCATATCAAATAAAAAGGTGAATTTCTCCCATAATTCTCTTTGTGTCCCTCTCCCACTCACAACACTGTCCCTGCCTTTGCCCGTAGGTGGATGAAGTCAGGACACAAGAAGTCAGGCTGCCTGTGGAAATGGAAGGGGAAAGGATGACTGTGACCCGGACCAGAACCAGGCCCGTGCCCTTGCACTGCGATCTCATTGGGGACGCTTTCTGGAAAGAACACCCAGATATTCTGACGGGAGAGAACTGACCCTGCATTCTGCAGTTCTGCTGTGCTTAGCCATGCAGGTCTCTCAGAGGCTCCTCTCCTTAGGTGGCTCGAGCATCCCTAGCCCCAAGAGCACTGTAAGGAGCCACACGACTGGAACCCAGTGGAGACAGAGAAAGAAGCAATGGACGGAGGCGGCGTATCTCACTGTGCTTAAACAGAATACCTTTTTTTTTTTTTTTTTTTTTTTTTTTTACGGTGTTAGAACATAACTTTGGCTCTTTTTAAAATCATGGTCCTATTTTTATAAAGAACTATTCATGCTTTGCTGGATGAGTCATTTTTAGCTGTGGCATAAACCTCTCAAAATCCTGTCACCTCTTTTCACCTCTGATAGAAGGGGAGCCCAGACTTTACCCTCACCCACCTTTCTTAACTCGAGAACCCGGTGACTGCACATTCCCACTCTGACACCCGTGTGCTTGCACTCATGTTCTCTTCTGGCGTGAAGTTAAATATGGGTTCCTGCCTGCACGATGCCTCCAGATTGAGGAATCCCAGAGAACACTCGCGGATTGGTGCCAGTTCCCCAGAGTGGCAGCTTTGGCTGAACAAACGAGGAGTGTCCTGGGTATCCCGCACCATTCCAGGATTGATTTTTCTGGAATCGTTAGCATGATCGTCATCATCTCTTACCAGGGACATAGTTTCCAGTCCCCTACATCTTTTGAAGGGAAGGTTTTGGGGAGGTGTGGTGTGTAGGGTTTTGGGGAGGTGTGTAGGGTTTTGGGGAGGTGTGTAGGGTTTTGGGGAGGTGTGTAGGGTTTGGGGGAGGTGTGTAGGGTTTGGGGGAGGTGTGGAGGGTTTTGGGGAGGTGTGGAGGGTTTGGGGGAGGTGTGGAGGGTTTTGGGGAGGTGTGGAGGGTTTGGGGGAGGTGTGGAGGGTTTTGGGGAGGTGTGGAGGGTTTTGGGGAGGTGTGTGTGTATGCGAATGAGGCTGGAGAGCAGCTACGCCGTGGACGCTGGAAGTACTTCCCTCGGAAAAGCAGACTTTGTGTTAGACTTCTGGGCAAGCATTTTCAAACAGCCTCTGTTGTCACAACCATAACCTTGGAATTCGAGAGCACCAGAGGCCTGATATGGTGGTTTAGCCTAATCCTAGCACTCAGGAGGTTGAGGCAGGAAATTTGAAGCCAACATTTGAAGCCAAACTGGACTACATGGCATGGCTATAAGAATGGGTGGAGTTGGAGGCTCTATTGATTTCAGAGGTTTGAAAATAGCCCCGCCTGCTGATGGCAGGATGGTGTTGGCAAGGGGGCAGAGAGTAGTAATAAAAATCATTTGTTGCCAAGGTGTTGGACTCAATGGGAAAGTCACGTTTCTCCTTGACCTTGTTTTATGTTTTAGAAGAAAAGGATTATTTGCCTCCATCAGGAATTAATTAAAAGACAGCCTATGTCCTGCTTTCTGGTCTTGATTGCAGAATTTCCAGCCAAGAAGAAAATGTATTTTTGAAAGAACAGCGTCTGGCCTCATCCCTCACTAATTGACACCCCATCTGCTGATGCCTTTTTTTCCTTCCTGTTCTCCCCACTCCCCAGGAAGAAGCAATAGAGCTCATGTTTGGCAACTGCTGTAATCTTTTTAAGGGAGGGGAAAGTATAATAAAGATTTCAATTTCTTGGCCCACTTAATTGGTTTCTGCAGAATGAGTCTAACTTGTGTGTGTGTGTGTGTTTGAGGAAGCTAGGAGGCATATACTCACGTGGCAGACATCCAGACACTTCTGGATACATTTTAAAAAATGTTCGTTTGAATGCTTAATTTGAAAGTGCCAGTGTAAAACACCCATGTGGATATTTGGGACTCAGCAATGTGGGTTTTTTAAAGCCCAAAGGCTTCTGATACATGGCTATCAGCATTATAGCACTTTTGGCAAGCAATTCCCTCAGCATACTGATGAGGCAATGAGATCATTAGTTCTTGATGAGCAAATTTAACTTAATGGTTAAATAGATAGCGTGTTATATCAAAGTTGGACCAGTAGGGAATAAAACCAAGGTTTCATGACAAGCACTAGAGGAAGTTTGTGCTTTCAGACACTGGGAAACCTATCTCCGGACTGGTCCAGATAGTCATTTAAGGGAGTTATGAGGCTTGGAGGTTTTCACTCACAAAGGAGATTTTAAAGCAATAAACCAGGTTTAATACCCATGCCATCAAGAAACCATTCCTGGGCTGGAGAGATGGTTCAGCAGTTAAGAGCACTGGCTGCTCTTCTAGAGGATCCAGGTTCGATTCCCAGCACCCACATGACAGTCACAATTATCTGTAACTTCAATCCCAAGGGATCTGATACCCTTACACAGATACCAATGCACATAAATGTAAGTAAACCTTAAAAAAAAAAAGCATTACTTACCCAATGCTTGATTTTCATGTTGTATGTTTGCATCCCACCATGGATCTTGCAGTTGCCTGTTAATTTTCATCTTTGTCTTTAAGGTCATAGTTTTGGGTCATAGTTTCAAACTTACAGAAAGTAAATAAGACCCTAAAACAATTCGTGTAGACTTAATACTGGTTGATCTTTTGAGACGGTGGCAGTGAGGAGAATGGCTTATGTGGTCAGAGATGGTAGGAAAGAGGTCGGCTCTGCTGGATGAAGAGGTTCTAAACAGAAGACTCACTTTAAAAAAAGTAAGTTTAGAGCTGGTGAGATGGCTCAGTGGTAAGAGCATTAGCTGCTCTTCCAGAGGACTAGGGTTCAATTCCTTGGACCCACATGGCGGCTCCCAAGTGTCTGTAACTCGGGTTCCAGGGGATTCGATGCTCAGGCCCTTGCTGGCACTGATTATCGCACGTGGTGCACAGACATACATGCCGGCAGACATACACGTGAAATATATCTTAGTTTTGCTGAATTCGACCTATAAAATAGTGTTAGTCTGATCTTATGATCCTTTGGATTTTGCAGTACACGGGAAACGATGGAGTGAATTTTCTTTCCTTTGATACTAAGGGGTCTCCAGACTTAGTGAGCAGGGGAAGGAAATGAGGATTGGAGTCACCATCTTTTATAGTATTTAACTGGCTAATATGCGCCCATTTGTGTGCGCTGTACCCTTCCTGTCATATTTCAGATGACAGTAGAAACCCAAAAAGGCGCAATAATTCGAGTTCAGACCGGCTAATGCGACCCGACCCATATCAGGAGTAGTACTTAACAGGAAAGCTAAATGGGGTATGCTTTGTTGTCCTGTCCTTTGCACAAGTTGGACAACAGAGAACGTCCGGGGACTTTAAAATGCAGGTCTCAGGGCCCATCCCGAGCATCAAACACCCTAAGCTGTCAACTGAGCTTTTGAAATAAACGGTTAATTTTTGTTCTGTGTTCCCAAGGTTGGCTTTGTTTTCGAATAATTTATCCCTAATTGCTTATTTTGTTGACGTTAGATCTCAAATTCAGAAAAGACAGTAAATGTCAATAGGACGGGGGAAATGAGAACTTATAAATAGTATCTACTTCACTAACAAAAGGAAAAGGTCAGAAGACAGCCTCAACCTATCAGCTTCCTGTGAGGCGGAGCGAGGCCTAAGTGGGTCACGCCTTCGGCCACGCCCCCACCGCGCGCCACGCCCCCTGCAGCTCTCCGCAGCTAGTCGATGCTGCTCCCTGGTGGCCGCGGCTGCCCACTGCGGTCCCTGAAGCCGCGGCTGCGGCTGCGCAGTGCCGCCCTCTGCCGGCCCGGCTCCTTCCTCTCTCCCATCGGCCTCGGCTTGCGGGCCTTTCAAACATGGAGGAGCGCGAGTGGGGGGCGAGGCCGGCTCGCGCCGGCAGCCCAGCCAGCCCGCCCAGCCCGCGGCTGGACGTCAGCTCCTACAGCTTCGACCCGCTGCTGGCCCTGTACTCGCCGCGCCTGCCTCCCATCCCCTACCCCAACGCGCCCTGCTTTAACAACGTGGCGGAGTACGAGAGCTTCCTGAAGGGCGGGCGCACCGGGCGCGGCCGGGCACGGGGCACGGGGGAGCCGGCCTCGGCGGGAACCTCCACCGGAACCTCCACAGGAGCCGGGACCACCACCAGGAGCCGTCGCCGCGCCGCGCCCACCCCAGATCCCGAGCGCATCCAGCGTCTCCGTCGCCTCATGGTGGTCAAGGAGGACGCGGACGGCACGGCCGGGGCTCGTCGCCAGGGCCCCGGGCGCAGCAAGAAGGCGCCCCGCAATGTGCTCACGCGAATGCCCCGTGAGTGGTGCGGGGCGGCGGGAGGTCTAGGGAGGGTTTGCAGGGGTCCTCTGCGGGAGACTCGGGGGTGGTAGGGACGCGGGGAGGGTCGCCTGTGAGTCACAGGGGCTCTGCACGAGTTGAGGACGAGGGAGAGTGACGACCCACGCGGGAAGATCTACACAGGCCATTGATATCTGGAGGAGTGTTCCCCGGTGGAGAGGAGCTGCAGAGGGGCTGCGGGAGTCATGAGGCATGCGGAGTGATTGTGGGTCTTGCAGACAGTTTGGGGAGCATCAGAGGTCTGCAGAAGTGATGAGAGGTCTTGGGGACCACTGCAGGCAGATGGGCAGGAGACGTAGGGAAGTCTTAAGGTGAGTGGGATCTGAGGGTCAGGAGGAGAGTGAGGCAGTGAGTGGATCTGTTCTCATAGCACGAGACATTTCATATCCTGGCATGGGAAGTGACAGCTCCGCCTGAGGTGCCGTTTGCAAAATTGCCTGCGGGGACTTGATCCACCTCTGTTCACATTAACTAAATAAATCACTACTGTTGGAATGCCCCAGACACAATGCCACCAACACACAGGTGCCTTTCTACAGCCACTAGCTAGCTCGGGCAGTATCTGCCAGGCTCAAGTTCCCAGGGCGGGCGTGCAGGTGGTTTAAAATTCTGAAGGTGTAAATGGCACAAAGGAATTTCTTGCAGCTTCCTAATAGGTGCTCAGGTGAAGCTGTAAACAACAAAGGTTCTAATGTACTAGTAGGGTCTTGTGCAAATGGGATAGAAACAGCCTAGGGTTATACCAAATAATTCCGACATCTGCCCTGTGAACACAATGACCTAGTTAGCCAATTAGGGTGTCCGTAGCCTACTAATTAAATCGGTACAATGTTCAAGTGACTTCTTTTCGAACAGAGGAGTGAACTCGGCAAGAGATTTTGTTTTGATGTTCCTAGAAATATTTGTTTTTTAAGAGAGAAATATCCTGAAAAGTTGTGTGCTGCCGCTGGTGCCTTTGTGGGAGACACACGGTACCAGAGCCTTCCTGCCGAGCTAGGATTTTTCAGAGCTGGCTTGCACAGCAGTAGCAGAAGGACAGAGCCTGCACGGCTCTGGAAGGAGCCGTTGCAGTGCCTTCTTTTGCCTATGTGGTTTTGCGCTGTTCGCTTGTTGAATTGCACCCAAGGCTCCGGGTGTCACATTTATTCCCATTTATTCCTCTTACTGCCTCGCTACCAAGAATTGTCAAGGGAAACACTTGAGAGCGGTTCGGTTTTTTTCTGTGTTAGGACTGTGTGAAGACCAGCTCCATCTGGTTCTCTTGATTAAGTTCATTTCTGGAGTCAGGATCTCAGGGTTAGCCCCGTCACTGGAAACGTTAAGCAGTTGGGAGCACCATGAGAGATAGGTAGATACCACAAAGCCTTCAGAAAGCAAGCAAATGATTGAAATCAAAGGATTATATTTAAGGAGTTTTTTTTTCCAAGGGTCCTCTTTAGGATTTAAAGTTAAAAAAGGACATGCATAAAAAGTCTTCAAAAATCAAGTTATGCAGTATGCTTAACATGTTGCAGAGGTTGGCCCCTCTCACACATATACGGGATTCACCTTGGTTTGAACACTGGCTTCATCTCCTTCCAGCTGTTGTATTTTAGGCACATCACACCGCTGGCTGGACCTGACTTTCCAACATGGTGATGAAAGCGGTAGTGACATCTGTCTGTCGCTGTAAGGGTTAAAGTGATCAACAATTTGAAACCATTTGCAACAGTGACATTCTCTAATGGAGAAGGTTTCCGCGATGTCTGCTGTCACTATCTGTAGGATGTAGTGGTGGTCGTTATTATTTCCAGGTTGACATAATTAAGGGTCAGAGACTTGTAACCTCAGCAGACAGCTTTATAAGTGACCTTGAACAGATTACTTTCCTGCAGTGGAGCTCTCTGTAAATTGGAGTGAGATAATTGTGAGCGCAGGGGGAGGCAGCCTTCCCTGAGGGTACTAGAGAAAGGGCACCAGAAAAGAAGGTTAACTTTGTGGTAGACCTCTGCTGACAGCACTCCTTAGTATGTTGTTTACCTTTTGAAAAGGCTGAAGCAGTGAAAGTGAGCATGCCAGTCTGTTCATGGCAACTGTCAGAACCTCCCCAGAGCGCTCTGTAGCCCAAACTGCCCAGGCAGCCCGTCAGGTCAGGCAGGGAAGTAGGCCAGATAGGACCTTCTGTTATCTGTGTGGTCCCTCCGCCCACTGGTGCCTTGAAGGACCTTGTTGCCACTCCTGAGGTTTCCACTGGGGAAGGTGGTGACTGGGCCCTTTTTGCTCCAGCACTTCCACTTCAGAAACTCTGGAGCCATCAACCATCCAGCCACTTCCACAGTTAGGGACTGTTCTTAGGAACTATGGTGACTTTTTTTTTCCCTTGAGGCAATTTCTCTATGTAGCTCTGGCTGTCCCGGAACTCAACTCTGTAAACCGGGCTGGCCCTTAACTTGCAGAGATCTGCCTACCTCTGTCTCTTAAGAATGCTAGGGTTAAAGGCATGCACCACCAACACCAGCCAGCTGGAGCTATGGCTACTTTTAATGCTTCATATCCACCCAGGAACACTTTGTCTCAGCCACCTGGGCCCTGTTACCTCAGGCCGTTGTAAGTCTGGCCACAGAAATCTCTGTAGCTGTCGTACATGTTTGATATGCTCTCACTTCTCATCATACTGACTGACAACTGCCACCTTGAGAGACTGTGCTTCAGCTCTACAATGTCCTCCTAAAATAGCTCCAGGAGACACTACTTCATCAACCTCTCTGGATGGCCCCACCCATCTTGCAGATGTCCCCAGATGGGGGAGGAGGATCACCTCTTCTACTCATGACAGCCACAAGCGTGCTCAGTAAACCTGCACGTTCTGTGTGACCAAGCGCAAAGTTAGCGGTTAGCAGACTGGGGGCCATGCTTGTGCTATGGACACGGCCCTTGCTATCCCCTCCCCCTCTGTATTACCCTCTTCTGCTGGAACACTTGGCTCAGGTGAATCTTCATATGATGGTTTCATTGTCTACTTGTGCTCTTTATCTTGGGCAGAGCAGGCAGATCTGGTAACATGAAGAGCAGACAGTCCTGAGGACGCTAGCCCCAGGCACAGCCAGCAGCAGCTAGAGGGTTGCTGGAGCATTCAGAGTGGCTGGGAATGGAGATTGCACAGGCTGAGCCAGTGAAGAACTGAAGGCGTGCTGAGATGATGAGTCTGTGGACAGAGAAGGGCAACTGAGAGCCATGAAGATGGAGGAGCTGTAGCCAACAATCAGGAGTTATTAGTACCAACTGGCTGTGGAGGTGTGGACCTAGGAGAGCGGTCCTGGCACCTTAAGCTTGGAGTTGCTGAACTAAGAATCCGTCATTCATGATTTCCATCTGAATACAGCAAAAGCACCCTCAGCCTATTGGGAGCAAAAGCACCTGTGTGTTAAGGTAGTGAGACTTAAATGATATGAGCGATGCAAAGTAAAATTATCCAAGGGCCTGGCTCTTGGAGAGCCTGGAGTGGCAGTAATGAGGAGGATGCTGTAGCTGGTGAAGGGAGCCAGGAGACCTGGAATGTGCCAATCAACTGGTAAGATTCTGGACCAAATTTGTTTCAGAAAGAGTACTGGGAATGCTGGGAAGGTCTTAATCCCTGACAGTCTATTGGCTTGAACCTCTTGCTAACCACAAGCAGAGATGGCAAAGCTCATCTGGAGTTGGACAGATATGTCTCAAGAGTAGTGGCAGTAGAGAAAAGGATTTTGGAAGAACTTTCTTCAAAATAATGCACATACACACTTCCATACAAAGTCTAAGGAGCCTGCCTCATGTCCATTTGGAGTCTGTCATGGAAATGGCTGGAAAAAATGTTCAGTGTTAGTAGAATTGAAGACTCCTTTTTGCCTTGCTAGTGTGCTTTCATAGGTGGTGCTCATGTTGTGTTTTGACCACTTATGGAGAGAAAAGAATGCTTCCTGGTACTACAGCTTATTGAATCTTTGAAAGGAGAGAAGTCAAAAGAACTTTACCGATGTAAGCAAGATCCTTGTGTTGCCGTTCCCTTAGTTAAGATGCATGACAGTTCCCTCTGTTTTAGGAAGCTACATTAAGGCCCCTGGCTTGTTCATCTGAGAAAGACAACTTCCGCCTTGTGAAAGCGTGTGCCTGGGAGGCAGGGCAGTGCATATTTGTGCAAAGGGTCTAACAGAGACATTGTGGTGCACTTAATAAATGGAATAGATACCTGTTCCCTGAAGTGATCTAGAAGCTCACTCGTCCGATTTCATTTCACAAATGAAGAAACTTGAACTTATAAAGGAAAAGTCACTCACCGGCGTTACTCTGGGTAAGGTCTGGATGCTACTTCCATACCTGATTTTGGAAAGCCTGTGACATGCACAGATCCATGTATAGGCGTGTGCATGCACATACACACATACACGCTTATCAAGGGTCCAAAGCCATTGCCAGAAGACACGTCAATGACCAACAGCATCTCTGCTTCCCTTCTGAGGCTGCTGTTTCTGTCACTGAGGCCACTCTCACTTTGCCCCCAACTGTACCGGGTTACCTAATTTCCAATCTGGCTCATAAACGCCCACTTGCGTCTGTTGAGTCATTTCCTTCCAAGAGGATTTTCCTTCGTTTGTCACGGTATTCATTTCTATGCCAACTCATGAATGAGGAAATCGGTTATCTGAACTCAAGTGCAAGGCTGTTCTTTCTTATACCCCTAGCAAGAATCAAGTTTTTGTTTAAAAATGCATTGAGGTCTTTTGGGGAAGTTTTTGTTTATTTGTTTTTTAATACTCAAACCAGCAGAGCACAAAAAATAAATTGACATGAAGAAAAACCTGTCATTGCCCCAAGCTTTGCAAGAGAATTTCTCATTCTGAAAATAAAAGCTTTCCTGCCCATTATTTCTTCTTTGCATAGTCATAGTGCTATGTTCACAAGATGCTTATTAGGACCCTCGGGAGCCAGATGTTCAGCAGATGCCCTTCAAACCATCAGGTCCATTTCTTCCCAGCATGGAGATGTACATATTTCAATGTACCAGGAACTTCAGGAGCTCCTGCAGGCTATACATCAAAAAGCTATTCTACAACAAAAACAAACATTGCTCCATAGTGCCATCCTGAAACCTAATATTGTGTATGAGAAATTGAAAAATAAAATTTTTAAATTTAAAAAATATATAATTCACCTTAAAGGCAGACATAACAACGTATTGATTAAACTAAAATAGATAAAATTACAAACATTGCAACAACTTTACATCTTCTGAACAGCTAGGCTTGAATTTACAAAGGTCTGTGTGGCTCTGCCTTTAAGCACTGGGATTAAAAGCGTGCACCACCACACCCTGTTCACAATTTTGAACTTTTTTGGTACATAATATAGAATTACTCAGATGAACAAGTCTCTACACCTGTAGAAATAAGTATAATGGTAATATTCTTAAAATACGGCTTTATTTTTATACTTATTTTTGTTTTTTTGAGGCAGGGTTTCTGTGTGTAGCACTGGTTGCCCTGGAACTCACTCTGTAGACCAGACTGGCCTGAACTCAGCTCTGCCTGCCTCTGACGTCTGAGTTTTGAGATTGAAGAGGTGTGCCACCGTGCCTGACTTAAAATGTGTTTTTATTTTAGTGAGTAATGTTTAAAAGGCTATTTTCTTTGAGGGGATAGCATGGATTTATAGGCAGTATAAAGCACAGCTTTTTTCCCTCAAATGCATGAATTGGCTTTTAGTTCACAAGAGGGTTGGCTCAGGTATGCAGTTCACCAGAATTGTCCCGAAGAACACAGGACTGAGAAGAACCCAACTACTGGTGCGAGCATTCCCCCTTTATTTCTTTTTTTTTGCCTGCAGACATTTTTAAAAATGATGGTACATCTTAGAATCACTGTCATGATCAAATAGAGGAGACATTTATAGATAGTGAAAGACTTAGATCTGAGTCGTGTGTGTGTCTTTTCCACAGTCTGTTGGAATGTGGCCTCTTTCTGAAGTGTGTTGGCTGTGCTAATTCTGCCATTCACGAGGCTTTTAGTGGTAAATGTGAGGTTGCCTTGGCTGTGCCAGGAGTGCCCGGTGGCCTTGGCTAGCCTGCCGCTGAAGGCAGGTGTTGGCCATTGCTGACCCAGGCCTTCTCTTGTTTCAGTGCATGAAGGCAGCCCCCTGGGTGAGCTCCACCGCTGTATCCGAGAGGGAGTGAAGGTCAATGTTCACATCCGCACTTTCAAGGGACTTCGGGGTGTCTGCACAGGCTTCCTGGTTGCATTTGACAAGTTCTGGAATATGGTAAGTGCCTTTCTCAAAGCTCCTATGTGTCTAAAGGACATGGGTAGCCTTGTTAAGCAAAGCCCTCGGAAGACCTCAGAACTGAACTCTTCCTACACCTTGACCGTCCCCACGGAAAACAGCATTACTGCTCCTTTCCCTTAAAGCAGGGTGTTCAGCCTGTGTTGTGCTCTTCCCTCCCTCCCAGGATCCGGGGTAGTGTGTGGAGAGTTGTTTTTTTTATCATATCTGTTTGAGATGCTGGAATGCTGCCTTATAAGCACTGACAGCACACAAACAGCCTCCCTCCACCATCAACCAACTATCTTGTCCTACATGCCTTTAGTGCTAAGGTTGAGAGACCTAACCCTAAGGTATAATTATGTTATCATTTAGTAATTTTTTTTTTTGAGACAGGATTTCTCTGTGTAGCCCTGGCTTTCCTAGAACTACCTCTATAAATCAGGTTTTAGACAAAGTCTCATTATGTACTCCTGGTGGAACTCATTATATAGACCAGGCTGGCCCAGAATTTTTTTTTTGGGGGGGGGGATTTAGAAACACTTTAATGCCTACAGCAGTAGCCCCGTTTCCTTTTTAATTGCAGGCTCAGACTTGATTATAAACGTTTATCATTATAGAAATCTTTGTTTTTATTAATTATCCTTTTATTGGCACGCTTTTCAGGAACAGGCCAGCTGTACATTTTAATAGGCAGGTGTATTTTATACGTAAGAACTTCCCTGCTGGGTCAGAGCCACAGTGTTTGATTCTTGCCAGGGACAGAAGCCTCTGAGACTGTGTCAGTTCCCCCTTTATTTTTTTTTTGTTTAAAAATATTTATTTATTTATTTATTATATATACAATATTCTGTCTGTGTGTATGTCTGCAGGCCAGAAGAGGGCACCAGACCTCATTACAGATGGTTGTGAGCTATCATGTGGTTGCCGGGAATTGAACTCGGGACCTTTGGAAGAGCAGGCAATGCTCTTAACCACTGAGCCATCTCTCCAACCCCCAGTTCCCCCTTTATTTTTTTCTTTTATTATTTATTTATTTATTTATTTATGATTTCTGCCTCCTCCCCGCCACCGCCTCCCATTTCCCTTCCCCTCCCCCATTCAACTCCCCCTCCCTCATCAGCTCGAAGAGCAATCAGGGTTCCCTGATCTGTGGGAAGTCCAAGGACCACCCACCTCCATCCAGGTCTAGTAAGGTGAGCATCCAAACTGCCTAGGCTCCCCCAAAGCCAGTACATGCAGTAGGATCAAAAACCCATTGCCAATATTCTTGAGTTCTCAGTAGTCCTCATTGTCCGCTATGTTCAGCAAGTCCGGTTTTATCCCATGCTTTTTCAGACCCAGGCCAGCTGGCCTTGGTGAGTTCCCGATAGAACATCCAATTAAAGGACATTGAGCCTATAATTCGCAATCCTAGAGAAGCTAAATAAGAAGGTGAATCCAAAGACATATAGGCATCCTCCTGAATATTAACCTTCATCAGGTGATGAAATGAGACAGAGACAGAGACCCACATTGGAGCACCGGACTGAAATCTCAAGGTCCAAATCAGGAGCAGAAGGAGAGAGAGCAAGAGCAAGGAACTCAGGACCGCGAGGGGTGCACCCACACACGGAGACAATGGGGATGTTCTAGCTGGCCCAGAACTTATGGAGTTTGCCTGCCTCTGCCTTCTGAGTGCTGCCATTAAAGCCATGCATCACTATACCTGACAGCCACTCTTTTGTTCCTTTCTCAAAAATCAAGGTGCCAGCTTCTGTGGCCTGTGACACCCGGGTCTCACTGCTGACCTTGAGCACACACACCTCTGCTGGAACCTGGTCACAGGCTTGCAGCCTTCCCACCCATCTCCTCCATGTCTGTTGATGGATGGGCTGCCCATTCTGCTGTACCATTGACAGATGAAGACTGAGTCCAGGGAGTTGGACTCATGCCACATCTTACTGTTAAGAAAGTGCAAGACTTTAGCCTGAGTCTTTATGGCTCCTAAAACCCTGCTTTTATTGTTTGTTTGAGTCAGTGTCTCTTATTATGTAGCCCTGGCTGTCCTGGAACTAGCACTCTAGACCAGGCTGGCCTCAAACTCACAGAGATCTCCTGCCTCTGCCTCCCAACTGCTGGGATTAAAGGTGTGCACCATCTGGCTTTAAACCCTTCTTTTAATTGTTACAGAATTTGAATCCTAGTGGCTTCACCATTTAGTAGCTCCCCCGAGCCTCAGGTTTCTCATTTCAGAAAGAAGACTCACATGCTGTGATGATTTTATTGTTGATAAGAGCCAAGTTTCTCTGTTTGTCTTTCTGGACAGGATCTCACTCTAACTTGGATCCCATTATGCTGCCTAGACTGGCCTTGAACTTACAGCAGTCCTCCTGCCTCAGTCTTCTGCCCAGGATTACAGGGGTGAGCTACCATACCTGGCCCTGGGGAGAATTATGGAGAATAATTATTGTCAGTAGTGGTCGTAATTACTATTTCTTTAGATGTGTAGGGTAAGTTTGCATTTTTCAGAGTAATTTCCATTGCATAATCTCATTGATCTTGACAGTTGACCTGTGAGGCTGATGCTGATCTTGCTGGTGAGAACTGCCTGGTGAACCCCAGGCTCACTGAAACTGAGGAGGATAAAGGAGTAATCATGCTTCTTTAGCATGGGTTAACAGCTGTCCTGCGGCATAACCACCTAGGGTTTCTGCTTAACAGTATGCATGGGAATCTCAGCCTTGGGGCTGATGAGATGGCTCAGGCAGGGAAAGTCATTGCCCAGCAAGCTTGAAGACCAGATCCTACTGGTAAAAAGCAAGAGCTGAGTCCTGCAGATTGTTATCTGACATCCTTGGTTTTGTTGGATGTTTCTGTCCTGCCCAGTTCCAGCAGTCATTAAGTCCCAAAGAAATCACACAGAGGTCTACATTAATCATAAACTGATTGGCCCATTAGCTCAGGCTTCCTATTGACTCTTATATTAGCCCATTATTCTTTTTTTTCTTTTTTCTTTTAACAAGTTTCCACCTCCTCCCAGCCTCCCATTTCCCTCCCCCTCCTCCCACCCTTCTTCCCCTCCTCCCACCCTTCTCCCCCTCCCCCCACTCCTTTCCCCCTCCCTCTCCAGTCCAAAGAGCCGTCAGGGTTTTCTGTCCTGTGTTAAGTCCTAGGTCCTCCCCCCCTCCGTCCATATCTAGGAAGGTGAACATCCAAACTGGCTAGGCTCCCACAAAGCCAGCACATTAAGCAGGATCAAAACCCCGTGCCATTGTCCTTTGCGCTCATCAGCCCTCATTGTTCGCCATGTTCAGAGAGTCCAGTTTTGTCCCATGCTTTTTCAGTCACAGTCCAGCTGGCCTTGGTGAGTTCCCAATAGATCAGCTCCACTGTCTCAGTGGGTGGGTGCACCCCTTGTGGTCCCGACTTCTTTGCTCATGTTCTCCCTCCTTCTGCTCCTCATTGGGACCTTGGGAGCTCAGTCCAGTGCTCCAGTGTGGGTCTCTATCTCCATCCATCACCAGATGAAGGTTCTATGATGATATGCAAGATATTCGTCATTATTGCTCTAGGATAGGGTCATTTCAGGTTCCCTATCCTCAGCTGCCCAAGGAACTAACTGGGGACCTCGGCTTGGGCACCTGGGAGCCCCTCTAGGGTCAGGTCTCTTGCCAACCCTAAAGTGGCTCCCTTAACTAAGAATTGTGGTTCCGTGCTCCCCTATCCACCCTTCCTTTATCCCAATCCTCCTGTTTCCCCAAGGCCCCCCCTCCTTCCCTTCTAACTTTTCTCTCCCCATCTCCCCTTACCCCCATCCCACCCCACCCCCAAGATCCCAATTTTCTCCCCGGCAATTTTGTCTACTTCCCTTAGCCAAGAGGATAACTATATGTTTTTCCTTGGGTTCACCTTCTTACTTAACTTCTTTAGATTCACCTATTGTAGACTCCGTGACCCTTATTTATGGCTAGAAACCAATTATGAGTGAGTACATCCCATATTCATCTTTTTGGGTCTGGGATACCTCACTCAGGATAGTGTTTTCTATTTCCATCCATTTGCATGCAAAATTCGAGAAGTCATTGTTTTTTACCGCAGCATAGTACTCTAATGTGTATATATTCCATATTTTCTTCATCCATTCTTCCATTGAAGGGCATCTAGGTTGTTTCCAGGTTCTGGCTATTACAAATAATACTGCTATGAACATAGTTGAACAAATGCTTTTGTCATATGATAGGGCATCTCTTGGGTATATTCCCAAGAGTGGTATTGCTGGGTCCAGGGGTAGGTTGATCCCGAATTTCCTGAGAAACCGAAACACTGACTTCCACAGTGGTTGCACAAGATTGCATTCCCACCAGCAATGGATGAGGGTACCCCTTCCTCCACAGCCTCTCCAGCAAAGGCTATCCTTGGTGTTTTTGACTTTAGCCATTCTGACAGGCGTAAGATGATATCTCAAAGTTGTTTTGATTTGCATTTCCCTGATTGCTAAGGAAGTTGAGCACGACCTTAAGTGTCTTTTGGCCATTTGAACTTCTTCTGTTGAGAATTCTCTGTTCAGTTCAGTGCCCCATTTTTTAATTGGGTTAGTTAGCATTTTAAAGTCTAGTTTCTTGAGTTCTCTATTTATTTTGGAGATCAGACCTTTGTCTGTTGCGGGGTTGGTGAAGATCTTCTCCCAGTCAGTAGGTTGCCTTTGTGTCTTAGTGACAGTGTCCTTTGCTTTACAGTAGCTTCTCAGTTTTAGTAGGTCCCATTTATTCAATGTTGCCCTTAATGTCTGTGCTTCTGGGGTTATACATAGGAAGCGATCTCCTGTGCCCATCTGTTGTAGGGTATTTCCCACTTTCTCTTCTATCATTTTCAGTGTGTTCGGGCTGAAATTGATGTCTTTAATCCATTTGGACTTGAGTTTTGTGCACGGTGATAGATCTGGGTCTATTTTCATTCTTCTACAGGATGACATCCAGTTGTGCCAGCACCATTTGTTGAAGATGCTTTCTTTCTTCCATTGTATACTTTTAGCTCCTTTATCAAAAATGAGGTGTTCATAGGTTTGTGGGTTAAAATCCGGGTCTTCTATACGATTCCATTGGTCGACTTCTCTGTTTTTATGCCAGTACCACACTGTTTTCATTACTGTAGCTCTGTAATAGAGTTTGAAGTCAGGGATGGTAATGCCTCCAGAAGATCCTTTATTGTATAGGATTGTTTTGGCTATCCTGGGTTTTTTGTTTTTCCATATAAAGTTGATTATTGTCCTCTCCAGTTCTGTGAAGAATTTTGATGGGATCTTGATGGGGATTGCATTGAATCTATAAATTGCCTTTGGTAGAATTGCCATTTTTACTATGTTGATCCTCCCAATCCAAGAGCAAGGGAGGTCCATCCATTTTTTGGTATCCTCTTCAATTTCTTTCTTCAATGCCTTAAAGTTCTTGTCAAATAGATCTTTCACTTCCTTGGTTAGATTTACCCCAAGATATTTTATGCTGTTTGTGGCTATCGTGAATGGTGACGCTTCTCTGATTTCCCTCTCTGCTTCCATATCCTTTGTGTATAAGAGGGCGACTGATTTTTTGGAGTTGATCTTGTATCCTGCCACATTACTAAAGCTGTTTATCAGCTGTAAAAGTTCTTTGGTGGAGTTTTGGGGGTCGCTTAAGTACACTATCATATCATCTGCGAATAACGAAAGTTTAACTTCTTCCTTTCCAATTCGAATCCCCTTGATCCCATTATGTTGTCTTATTGCTACTGCTAGAACTTCAAGCACTATATTGAAGAGGTATGGCGAGAGTGGACAGCCTTGTCGTGTTCCTGAGTTAAGCGGGGTGGCTTGGAGTTTCTCTCCGTTTAATTTGATGTTAGCTGTCGGCTTGCTGTAAATAGCTTTTATTTTATTTAGGTATGACCCTTGTATCCCTAATCTCTCCAAGACTTTTAACATAAATGGATGTTGAATTTTGTCGAATGCTTTTTCAGCATCTAATGAAATGATCATATGGTTTTTTTCTTTCAGTTTATTTATATGCTGGATTACATTGATAGATTTTCGTATGTTGAACCAGCCCTGCATCTCAGGAATGAAGCCTACTTGATCATAATGGATAATTTTTCGGATGTGTTCTTAGATTCGGTTTGCCAGTATTTTGTTGAGTATTTTTGCGTCGATGTTCACGAGTGAGATTGGCCTGTACTTCTCTTTCCTGGTTGAGTCTTTGTGTGGTTTTGGTATCAGAGTAACTGTAGCTTCATAAAAGGAATTAGGTAATGACCCTTCTGCTTCTATATTGTGGAATACATTAAGGAGTATAGGTATTAGCTCTTCTTGGAAGTTCTGGTAGAATTCCGCATTGAAACCTTCTGGTCCTGGGCTTTTTTTGGTAGGGAGGTTTTTGATAACAGCTTCTAATTCTTCGTGACCAACAGGTCTGTTTAGATTGTTCACCTGGTCCTGGTGTAACTTTGGTATATGGTATTTATCTAAAAAAGTGTCCATTTCTTTTACATTTTCCAGTTTTGTGTTATACAGGCTTTTGTAATAAGATCTAATGATTCTCTGAATTTCCTCTGTGTCTGTGGTTATGTCCCCCTTTTCATTTCTGATCTTATTAATTTGCGTATTCTCTCTCTGCCGTTTGATTAGTTTGGATATGGGTTTATCAATCTTGTTGATTTTCTCCAGGAACCAGCTTTTTGTTTCATTGATTCTTTGGATTGTTTTCTGTGTTTCTATTTTGTTGATTTCCTCCCTCAGTTTGATTATTTCCAGTCTTCTACTCCTCCTAGGTGAGTCTGCTTCTTTTTTTTCTAGAGCTTTCAGGTGGGCTGTTAAGTCTCCAATATGTGCTTTCTCTGTTTTCTTTAAGTGGGCACTTAGTGCGATGAACTTTCCTCTTAGCACTGCTTTCATAGTGTCCCATAAGTTCGAGTATGTTGTTTCTTTATTTTCATTGAATTCAAGGAAGACTTTAATTTCTTTCTTTATTTCTTCCTTAATCCAGGTATGGTTCAGTAGTTGACTGTTCAGTTTCCATGAGTTTGTAGGCTTTCTGTGGGTAGCATTGTTGTTGAATTCTAACTTTAATCCATGGTGATCTGATAAGACACATGTGGTTACTAATATTTTTTTGTAACTGTGTAGGTTAGCTTTGCTACCGAGTATGTGGTCAATTTTTGAGAAGGTTCCATGAGCTGCAGAGAAGAAGGTATATTCTCTCCTATTTGGGTGGAATAATCTATAGATGTCTATTAAGTCCATTTGCTTCATTACCTCCATTAATTCTCTAATTTCTCTGTTAGGTTTCTGTTTGATTGACCTGTCCATTGGTGAGAGAGGAGTGTTGAAATCTCCTACTATCAGTGTGTGGTTTGATGGCTGCCTTGAGTTTTAGTAATGTTTCTTTTACGTACGTGGGTGCTTTTATATTAGGGGCGTAGATATTCAGGATTGAGACTTCATCCTGATGAATTGTTCCTGTTATGAGTATAAAATGTCCCTCTCCATCTCTTCTGATTGATTTAAGTTTGAAGTCAACTTTGTTAGAAATTAGTATGGCCACACCTGCTTGTTTCTTAGGTCCATTTGCTTGATAAGCCTTTTCCCAGCCCTTTACTCTGAGTAGGTGCCTGTCTTTGTGGTTGAGGTGTGTTTCTTGTAAACAGCAGAATGTTGGATCCTGTTTTCGTATCCAATCTCTTAGCCTGTGCCTTTTTATAGGTGAGTTGATTTGTAAGCATATTGGGCATAATTAAAAAATCTGTAAACTCAGCCAAGCGATGATGATGCATGCCTTTAGTCCCAGCTCTCGGAAGGCAGAGGCAGGTGGTTCTCTGTACGGTCAAGGCCAGCCTGGTCTACAGAGTGAGTTCCAGGACAGGCTCCAAAGCTACATAGAGAAACCCTGTCTTGAAAAAACAAAACAAAGGGGCTGGAGAGATGGCTCAGAGGTTAAGAGCATCGCCTGCTCTTCCAAAGGTCCTGAGTTCAATTCCCAGCAACCACATGGTGGCTCACAACCATCTGTAATGATACAGAATATTGTATACATAATAAATAAATATTAAAAAAAAGAAAAACAAAACAAAACATGTCTGTAAACTCTGTAATTAAAGGTTAACTTAAAACTTTTAACACTGGGGTTGACAGTTAAAAAAACCTGTACATAGGTAATCTCAAAAGAAATGTAGCTTGCTGTTGTCACCCCACTGGGATGGAGGCAGCCACGTCGCTGACAGCCATCTTTGCTAGAGTTAGAAAGGATGGAATTTGCCATATGACTTCATTCCCATCTTGGTTAAAATAAGCCAACCACAGAAGAATCAACTCCTCCTAGCTATGAAGCTCAAACCGGATGTTTAATAAGGGATTAGAGCTGCACCCATGTGCAAGACTGTACCTCAACTGCTAACTGAAATTTGTAATACAAGAGTCACCTAGGTGGCATTAGTGTTAAAAAAAGGGCATAGAAGGGTTGTGGAGAGCAACTGAGGCATGGCACTGTATGGCAGGACTGGGGTTCCTAGAGCACACAGGAGAGGCTGTGGTGAATATACAGCCCAGTTGCAATGAGAGTCTAAGGAAGTGTGTGATGATCTGAGGACGTAGGGTTAAAAATCTGAGATCAGAGTTCCAGGGCTTCAAAACTCACCAGTCCCTGGACTCTAGATCCCACCAATCCCTGAGTTTAAAAATCCACCAGTTACTGAGCTTGAAATCCCACCAATCTCTACCCTGAAAATCTCCACCCTGGAAAACTGCCCCCAAGAAACCTTATATTAGCCTTCCTCCCACTCAGTTCTCTGCTGCTTCTCTCCTGAGCAGAGGTAGCCACCCTCTGTGTCTTTCCCAGTGAATTCTTGTGTGAGGTTTGTTGTGCAGTGTGACTTTGTGGTATTCCTCGACTCCCAACTGCCAGACTTCCCCTAAGAGCTGCAGCATTTGCTTTGGAGAAATCCTTTCCTCAGAGCTCAGTGTCCACCTCCCCACAGACACACAAATGTAAAAACTTTCTAGCCGTGTGCTAGTGTACACTTTTAATCCCAGTTCATCAGGGCAGAGGCAGGCATAGCTCTGTGATTTCAAGGCCAACCTGGCTTACAGAGAGAGTTCCAGGCCAGCCAGGTCTATATAATGAGATTCTGTCTCAAAAAGGGGCGGGGGGGGGGGGAGTTAGGATAGAAGGGGTAAAACAGAACCAGCCAAACAAAAAAACTTCACTTTTATTTTAAGAACAGCCTTATGTTTGTATTTTAATAAGCTCTCTGAATATTTCTGTGCACTGAAATTTCTGAATACCTACCATGGGGTTGTAAAGGCCTTGCCATTGTCAAAGAAGCTCGCCTAATATGCTGGAGGAAGCTTGGACATCCTAGGCAGCTGCATCGGACTTGACTGTCTTGTGACCAGGCTGAGTCACCTGTGTAGTTCTGTACCTAAATGCTCTCTACCTTTATCAGTGCTGCTGTCAGTAACACTCTTTCCCCCTTTCTTCTTTTGGGCTCCTCCAGGCCCTCACTGATGTGGATGAGACCTACCGTAAGCCTGTGTTAGGCAAAGCCTACGAACGGGACTCTTCGCTGACTCTCACAAGGGTAGGCAGCTCTCCCTGACCTCCTGTGTGCCCACCCTGCCTTCTAGCTTAGATGCTATGGTCACAAGCCACTGCCTGGGAACCAGGTGTCCACATCAGAGTCTTAGTCCCTCACTGCACGCTTCCAGCAGATCCTAAAGCACCTGCTTTTTCCCTGCATATGTGAGCCACAAGTTGCCTTCCAACTTTGTACCGTAGCTATGAGGGCTGCCTTTTCATAGTTATCTGAGTTTTGTCTGGAAATTGAAAAGTGACCATTACCTTTTTTTAAAAAAGTCAATGCAAGGCGTTCACAAGCTGTAGCTGAGGACTCTGAACTTGGTGTGTTGGCAGAGTCAAATGGAGATATTCCACAGCTAATAGTTGTCACTGCTTTCCTTATAGCTGTTTGATCGGCTGAAACTTCAGGATTCCTCCAAAAAGGAAGCAGATTCCAAGTCTGCAGTTGAAGACTCCACCCTGTCTAGATACTCCCAGACATCCACTTGGAAGGTGGCTTCAGTGTGGGGACGAGGAGACACTGACCGGGGCTCCTCCCACAGGCGCTCACGCTCTGTCCCCTCCTCCCTGCAGGCGTCTGCGAGGGAGGGGTCCAGGTCTGAGCTGTCAGGGAGGACTACACGGACAGAGGGGTCCAGTGCGGGAGGCACCTTCTCCAGGGCCACCACCCTTTCACGGGGCACATCCCGAAAGAAAAAGAAAAAGCCCAAGGTGGATTACCAGCAGGTATTCACGCGACACATAAATCAGATTTTCATTAGAGGCGAGAATGTCCTGCTGGTTCATCTCGCACAGTGACCAGCTCAGCCCCACTTGACCCTTGGGTTTAGAAATAAAGTGCATGACCTGTTCCTTTGCCATACCCTAGTACCCCAATCAAAGTGTGAGTCACAGGGGTTCCCACTGGTCCTGCCCGTTCAGAGGACAGAGCTGGCTCACCCTCTGGAAGCCGAGTCGAGGGGTGGACTGGTCATCAGTCCTAAGCAGGCAGAAGCCATCCACGGTGTATCTCTTGCCGGGCTGTCCTGGTCTACTCCAGAGTCTCAAGCGTAAGCTGTTCCCTTTGCCTCAGGGTCATAGCAAGAGTGGAATCCTCTCCATGGAAACTGTAAGAAACGCCTAAGAAAGAATGATTTCATTTCTAAAAGCTAGTGCTCTGAGCACCCTGAGTCTGACCTAAGAACAACAGTGTAAATCGCCCGAGAGCCCTGCACCCATATCTTGGAACTGACCTTTGCTCTGCATCATTCTGTCTTGACCAAAAAGTGACATTTCTCATCCTTGAATATTAATAAGGTCTAGGAAAGTTACCAATGTATGCAGGAGTAAAGCTCAGCTAGGTGGCTGCTCTAAGTAGTCCGTGGAGACAGCTCCACTTTGATCCCCTCTTCTCGCGGGAAGGAAAGCAGAAGCTTGTTGATCTGCCCCTCACCAGAGGTGGCCTCTGCACATGGTGTACCAGATGGGACTGTGCCGTGCTTGTGGCTCGTTGTCCTCTCCGACTCCTGTGGCATGGTGCTAGTGTGCATGTGCTCTGTGGTATCACCCCGTGTGTCGTGTGTCAACTGTCCTGATGTGACCTTCGTGTCTGACCACAGAGAGTTCTGCATGAACTCAGTAATACCCATGTATCACGTGGCTGAGAGTCCCCTTTCTAGGCGGGACTGGGTGGTTACTGTGAAAGAGGGGTCATACACTTCTCTTCCCTGTGCCATGCCTGTGAGGGTCTTAGAAATGAATGGGTGTGTCCTAAGGGCACTTGGCTCCCATTTAAGCTTGAGTGACAGGAATACCAAAGGACCCAGGGATGCTCCTACTTGAATTCTATCACTGTATGCTTTTCAGTCACAATACAGAATGGGCTACATCTTGACACAGACTGTTAGGCAATGTTGATTTTCATTGTTTATACTTGCTTTATGTTAGATAACTTATGTTCCAAGTAAGACTAAAAAATAACTAGTCAAAATGTATGTATGAATAGAACGTTTCCCCTGCTGGGTTTGTAGATAGCAAGGATAAGCCTCCTCAGACGCAGGCTAAATAAAGTTATGTTAGCTGGACCACTGCCTCATCAGACAATGAAAAGTGAGCAGATGAGCCTCCGTTTCCCCATCAGACACCTACCTCACCAGGGCATTGTGGCAGAATTCTAGGAAGGTGTTTTACAGCCTCTAAGCATATCCAAGTGCCATGAGTAATTTTCCTCACTCTCTTGCATAGCTCAGTAAACATTCTCTTGTCCTATGAGCAAAGCGGGTGCTATTTAAGAAAGGTGTCTTCCCAGCTGTCGGCTGCGGTCCTGTAGCCATCCGCAGAGGGCCGTGAGAACTGAGCAACTGTGTTTCACAGCCTGTTCTTCCCTCCAGAGAGGAACTGTTCTCAGAGGAACATCTTCATTAAGGAAAGAGTGACTTTCTTTTTGCTGCTCCCCGACATCTCAGCCCCTGTTTTTCAAGCATATCTGTTGTGTGCGTTGTTTCCAGAGGGGATTTGTGGGCTTTCTGTTTTCTGTTCACCTGCTTTTATTTCTCATCATATCTAAGTTTGAAGGCAGGGCAGATGCACTGAGGGCTGTGGAGGCATTGGGTACAGCCCAGGCTCATGATTCTTGTCTTCTGATCTAAATTCCCTTCTGCCTCCTGTGCCCGGTCTCTGTTCTCCAGCCACTCCTCAGGCTGTATCGCCTCCATCCCCACCCGTGTTGCCTGTGTGGCTGTCCGTAGCTAGGAGCTGTAATGGATGCTCTTTTTTCCTGCCTATGTGGGAATGTGCAATCAAAAAGAACAGAAGGGATTTATGTCCATCCTAGTGACCCTCCTGACTTATTTTACACACATGCTAGTTTCATGTTGCTGTATAACTGTCCTGTATTTCTATAAGGATTGATTGATAATTTCCTGCTCATCATGACAGCGGGAGCTGTGGAAATTGTGCGCTCTCCCTTTAGATTGCCTCCACTGTTTAATTTGGACAGTGATCTGAAATGAATGCTCGCTAGGAAATGTGCAATTTTGTGCAAAGCATGGTATTTATTTTTCGATAAGTCAATCTAATTATTGCCTTTTATTTATTATTGGAAAATTTTTCAAAAATAAAGAAAAATAGGTTCTAATGTATTGCTGTTCAAAAATGATATCACATAAATTATAGTGAGTCACTGTAGTGACTGGACTGGGCTGGTTGTTTAGTGATAAGCTCAATGCTTGGTGTTCAGAGACCCTGAGTTCAGTCCCTGGCATGAATGAATGAGTGAATGAGTCAATCAGTCAATAAAAGTTGCTATGGAAACAGCTGAGAAAGAAAGACCCCAAGGAAAGGAGTTGGTAAGGTCGAGTACTAGCAGACTCTAGAAGACCCCTTCCTTCTAAGGAACCCATGAATCTAGAATGGAGTAGAGCCTCCTCACTGGTGTTCTGTGGAGATTAGGGTTTTCTTTTGAATAAACAGTTTTGGTTGTTCAAACTAATTTTTAGACACCCAGATAATTCACAGAATATTCCTGTATTCTTGTTGAGGTCTTTTCAGGAGTATTTGGCTTTGTTGGGTGGTGGTGTTGCCAGCAATTAGTATGGTCAGTAATTGGCTTGTTTTTGTTTTTTTGGTTTTCTTTTTTAATTTTTTTTATTGTTTTAATTGAACTATATATATTTTTCTTTTCCCCTACCTTCCTCTCCCCTCCCCTCCTACCCTCTCCCATGATGCCCATGCTCCCAATTTACTCAGGAGATCTTGTCTTTTCTTACTTCCCATGCACATTAGATCCATGTATGTCTCTCTTAGGGTCCTTTTTGTTGTCTAGGTTCTCTGGGATTATGAATTGTAGGCTGCTTTTCTTTGTTTTATGTCTAAAAGCCACTTATGAGTGAGCACATATGATATTTGTCTTTCTGGATCTGGGTTACCACATTCAATATGGTGTTTTCTCTAGATCCGTCCATTTTATTTGGGTTTTCATTTGTTTGTTTTCGCTTTGCTTTGTTTTTTGAGATAGAGTCTCACTGTGTCTCCCTGGCTGGTCTGAAACTCACTATGTAAACCAGGCTGACTTCAGACTCACAGATGTGCCTGCGTCTGCCTGCCGAGTGCTGGGACCAAATGGGTGTCCCCCCACCCCTGACTCAGCTAGAAGTGTTACAAGTTTAGCCACAGTTTTTGTGGAATTTTGAATAGAAATTACAAGTAGGCGAGCATCACTGTAACGGCGTAAACGAATGCAGACAGATTGTAAAAATATATATATCTATAGCTTTAATGTAGAAATAGACTTACAGAACCACCGTTCCTGCGGCGACCAGGAAAGCAGAAGCGATGGCTGGGAGCATGCTCGCCAAATTTATAGGCAGACATTAGCCCGAGGTGAACACGCCCCCCAAGGGGCGGGACTTATCCCTACACTTCACCTCCTGAACAAGGTTGTTAAAGGTTCCTGCTCAAGTGTAAGGGAGACAGCATCACAGGTCTGGGCCCTGGGTGATGTTCAAGGACTAAGGTCTGCAGCTTAAATAGACAAAGGAGGCCAGGCTCCTCAAGGCGCAGTCAGCCGTGCACAGACGCCAGGATTTCTGCCCATTTTGCGGTGACTGGTTTGACAGAGTGGTCTGCTCATGTCTGTTGGCTTTGTTTGTGCTCAGCTTGCAGAAGCTCCTGGTGGTGCTCACACCTCCATTTGGGATGACCACATGCTGGTCAGGTTCAGACATGTTGAGCATCTAGGTTACAAAAGCTGGGGAAGGGTGGAAACACTGTTTGGAAAGTAGCCTGCATTAAATGGGCAATGTTAATGTGGAAGTAGGAACCTTGGTGTGCCCTGTGGTTAAGAGATGACTGCCGGAGCCCTGCCATGTGCCATTCTGTGCCCACAGAGCTGTTCTTGTGCTCCACATAGGCACAGCTTTCACCTGAGCTGCCTGTCAGAACCCTTGCAGTGAGCTGCGGTCAGATCAGGAGCAGCCCTGTTTGTCTTGACAGGGAAAAAATGCCCCATGCCCCTTCAGAGGTTGTCAGGTTGCGGTCACGTCTGAGCTGCCTTTAATCCTCATTGGCCTACCAGAGACCTGTGCCAACACTTCTGCCCTTAAAGAAAAAAGAAATCAACCCAGCATGGTGCAAAGTGGGTGTTTGTGTTTCTGTTTGCACTCTCTCCATAACGGCCACTCAGGCAAAATCATGAAGTATAGTTGGCTCTATAAATTGCTTCTTTAACTGTCCTGCAGATTTTTCCTGTAGGAAAAAATTAAAATTTGAAGACAGCTAGCTGTCATTGGTGCTCCCCCAAAGTGTTTCGTTCCCTTCTGTACTTTTTATGAATGAAATGGTTGCTGTGTGTAGGTCAGGTTTATGGGAGGAAAGATTCTGGTAGTATAAGCTGAGTAGTTGGAGAGACGTTTTCCTTTTTCTCCTCCTGAACCACATCTGGAATGCATGCGGCTTATTGTCAGCACCTCTGTTCACCTGTCCATGGCTTTCTTGCCCAGAAGGCTTGTTCTCAGTGGCTGAAAGCAAAACCATCTCATCTGATCTGTGTGGGAAAGTCTGCTGTTACTTTCTAGCAAATTGGTGGACTTGATAAGCCTTCAGGCTCCTGTCAGTTTTCTGAAGAAGAGTTGGGCCTCTGTCACTCCCCATGTTTCGAGTACATTTCAAATGGTTGTCAGTTCACTCTCCTAATAAAAGTGAAAGCCTTCTGTCAAGAAGTGGTCTGACGGTGGGGGCGAGAAAGCTCATGCATTCAGGACCTGTCAGAGTCCAGGCTCCATGGGAACACCGTCTGCAAACACAGGGTGTCCCTTCGGACAGCTGAAACTGTGGTTGCTGGCACATTGTAATCGCCTTTGTTGTGAGTCCTTGGGAGCAGGTGTCTGACGTGCTTTCAGCTCCCCAAAGGAAATGTCTGGACATTCCCAGGGTTGCTGCAGGTGACCTGGCCGTGTCGTGTTGAGCTGGGCCACACAGCAGCTCTTCCCATCTCTTTCTGTTCTCTCAACCGGAAAGCGGACAGTAAGCCATGTCCTAAAAAACTCACACCTGTGATACTAGCCCTAGGAGACTGAGGCAGGAGGATCACTGTGATCCAAGTTAGTCTAAGCTACAAAGGGAAACTGTCTTTAAAAAAAAATGACAGCAACCAAAAAGTGGTTTGTTTACTCAGTACGGACATGTAAAGGCTCTGACGACCGTGTCCCCTCTGCACCCTGACTTGCTGATGGCTGAAGATGGATGGCTATAGTTTCAGTGCTCATACAGCAACTGCTAAACCTCAACTGGTGTCATCTTTACATTATCCCTTGTTAGGTTACCCGAGCCCCTTCCTGTTGATGGGGCCTGCTGCTAGGAACCTCCATTTGCAATGTTCGCTTTTGGTATGTGTCAAATGGGAGTCTGGAAACTGTAATAAATACGATTGTATCCATTTGCTTGATGCTTGGTCTCTGCTGATTTGAGGGAGCCCAGGAAAAACGTGGGTCTGTTACCAAGAGAGGACACACATCTCAAAAGTTAAAAGTATTTTCAGAGGGCCTGGAGTGATGGCTCAGCAGTTCAGAGCTACAGTCATGAGGACCAGAGTTAAAATGTGAGTGCCCACATAACAAGCCAGGTGCCCCTTATACACCTGTAACCCCAGCTCCTGGGTGGACAGACAGGAGACATGGGCTTGCTGTCTTCTAGCCTAGCTGAGAAAACTTGAGTCCAAGTTCAGGGCTGAGACCCCGCCTCAAATGAAAGAGGGGGAGTGAAGGAGGAGGGCTCCCTAGGCACGCACACAAATGCATGCACACACATGCATCACAAAGACAAATAACCAAATGAAATATTTCTAGCCATTTGTACTCCTGATGCTGTGATCTTGGGCCTTTTTGGTGCCAAAACTCACATCTGGGTGCCCATCATTGAGGCAGCTTTGTTCCCCCAAATTTGAATTCTCCCACCCCAAAGCTGTACTAATTGCCCTGTGGGTTTCTTCTGCCTGGTCTTCACTGGCATTAATCCATTCTCCTCAGATTTGCTGACGTCACCATCAGTTTTTATCCCCTCTGAATGTCTTTCCACACTGGAGTAATTGATCTACATACACTTCCAGAAATCTGTGAGTGGGCCACAGCTTCCCTCCATGCAGGTATAGAAGCTGAGCAGCCTGAGGGCTTGCCATGTTGGTGACTTAATCTATGTACTTTCACAGCACCCAGTAAAACAAATGAACATCAAGCTAGCTCATACATGGCATATGCTTGCCATCCCAGCACTCAGGCCCTGGAGGCCAGCCTAGGCTACACAGCTGGACCCAAACTCTAAAACTCCAAAGACAGGTATAGCGCAGTGGCAGAGTGCTTGTCTAGCATGTGTGAATCTCTAAATTCCATCCTCAGTGCACACACACATGCTCAGAGACACAGACTCACACTGATTCTTTCTCAAGTTAACTTAGTATGCAGTGCCCTGCTCTAAAAGACATGGGTTAACCTGAGCCCAACTGCTCTTGTAAATTCCTAACCACCACAAAAGGAAGAGGGAAGCTGGTCCATGGTGGTACACGCCTTGATTCCAGCACTTGATTCCAGGAGAAAGAGGCAGATGGATCTCTGAGTTGAAGGCCAGCCTGGTCTACAGAGTGAGTTCCAGGACAGCTAGGACTATTATACAGAGAAACCCTATCTCAAAAAAAAAAAAAAAAAAAAAAAGGGCAGGGGGAGTAAGACCCACAGCTCTAGGTCTGGTCATTCCCATATTCCAATTTTGTTTCATACATCAGAGATTGTCCAGGGTTTAGAAAGTCAGTAAATAAATATATCTTTATCCTGGCTTTCTGAGTAGGGTAAGCAGAAACTAAAAGAACTTGTCTTCTAGACTTGGATAGAACTGTGTTTCTCAGTCTGCTTAGTTGCCACTAGGTGGCAGTGGGTTAAAGAAAACTGCCTCACGAGGTCTCAGCAGGACCCACCCACGTTTCCAGCTGCAATCCATACTTAAATGTGTACAATCTTTGACATCAAGAAAAAAAAATAGGGGCTGGAGAGATGGCTCAGTGGTTAAGAGCATTGCCTGCTCTTCCAAAGGTCCTGAGTTCAATTCCCAGCAACCACATGGTGGCTCACAACCATCTGCAATAAGGTCTGGTGCCCTCTTCTGGTCTTCGGCATACACACAGATAGACTATTGTATAAATAATAAATAAATATTAAAAAAATAAATAAATAAACGGTGGTCTGTGTTATTCTTTTGGTCCCTGCCCTAGCCACGCCCACTCCTTTTTAACCTCTGCCCTCCGCTGGCCATTGCTCCCTCTCCCTTGTGTTCTCCCCCGTGTACACACGGGGCTCTGCCTCTCTCCTCCTCTCTCTCCCTTCTTCTCTTTCTCCTCTCTCTCTCCTTCTCTCTCTCTCTCTTCCTCTTTCTCTTTCCCTTTCTTTCTCTCCTTGTTAATAAATTCTTATATGGCTATTTCCTGTGTTTATATGTCTGTTACTGCCGCCACCGCCAGCGCAGCGCGGGCCCTCCCGCGCCTCTTTTTCTCATGGCGGGCTCCGCCAGCCCGTCAAGGGATATTTTTTAAGAATAAGAGTCTGCCCTGTGGCAGTGTGGGTTGCTGTCTTTACCTAATCTTAAACTCAGGCAGCCCAACTGCTGGCAGCCAGGGAGGGCTAAACTTAGAAGTGAGGTAGCCCCTGCTTCCGTGTCTGTCACTATTCTCATCGCCCCCTGCTGGCAGGAGACTGGCCCCTGCACCGCTTTCTGGAAGCCCTTGTTTCTCAGCCCAGCTAAGACACTGGTTGCTACTGTTTTTAGATTTCATCTCCAGAATGGAGTGACCACTCCAGAACTGGATGCACACATGTCCATGACTCAAACAAGCGCCTATAATTAACCAAAAAGAGCCGTTGTTTTAGGGTGAGGGCGGGGTGTGTCAATGCTTATCTACACCCGACACACGGAGACCTCCAAAAGACTTCCCTACCCCTACCTGAAGCATGATTTTCTCCAACAAGCATGGTGGAGAGGAATGTGGTGTGTGGAATCACAGCTGATTTCTGAAAGGAATCACTAAAAACAGGGTCATGGTTATGTTTGTTTGCTTTCCATAAATACAACGAAAAACCCAAGTTGGTCAACTTATAAGAAGGGTTTATCTGACCCATCATTTCGGAGGTTCCTACCCACGACTGCTCAGCCCCGTTGCTTCAGGCCTGTAGGGAGGCGGTGTGCCCCGGCAAAGTAAAACCCTTTCTGTTTCATGATGTAGTCATGATTCTCACTAATTACTTCCGAGCCTCAGTTTCCTCATCTCTAAAATAGGCACACACCATTTTCATCTTTAAAATTTGGCAGTAGGGGTTGGAGAGACGGTGCTGTGGTTAAGGGTGCTTACTAGTCTCCAGAGGATACCACTTTGGATTCCAGAAACCACGTCCAGTGGCTCACGACTACTGTGTCTTCAGCTGGGCATCCGATGGCCACTGCCGGCCTCCCAGAGCCTCTGCACATGTATGGCAGACACAGACATAATAAAGTAAACCTTAAAATGTTAGTGACGTAGCCTGCTAATCCGAAAGAGCACACCCTTGGTGCCATTTATACTTGAACTTGCTGTGTGATGTTCTAAGGTTCCCCTGGGCTTGCATCCTGGGTCCTGAGACCAGACCCACCACACTGGTCCTGTGTCCTCCTTTTTCCCAGCACACAGGTGTCCGTGATGCTATTTCTTGGCTCTCCCAAATTCTCTGCACTCCATCAGTTAGCTCTTCCTGGATTAACCCTTTAGAAGATCCCATCTGCTGGTGGGGGAGCCGCTCGCATCTCCAGGAAGGCCATTAGGCTCCATGGGACATTCATTAGCTGGGGTTACAAGAGGCCCACGGGGCACTGGAATGGTAATTTCCTACAAGAGACCCCAGTGACCCAGTGCTAGCTAGCTCAGCCGGTCTGTGCATGTGGCTAATGAGGGAAGGGTCACGGTTTCGCTCCTGTGTGGGCCAATTAGAGTCACGTGGAAAGCACACTCTGGAGGCAGCAAGCAGCAGCTCACGCATTAGCTACTGGTCTCCAGGATGGTATGTCACCAGCTGTCGCCACTGACAGGAACCCAACCCAATGCTTCCATCATCCTTCCTGTGACTGCATGGCCCCGTGGAACTCAGAGCGACCTCACAGTTTCTGCCTTGGTCATGAACGGACCACCTGCCTTGTTTTGATTTAGCTACCGCTTTCCTGTAGGTAGGTTGACTTACTTTGTAACTTTGACTTCAAAGGAAGCTGAGAAAGGAAAATTGAGCAATCTGAAGCGGGAGTCTACATTAACATATGCAACTATGCGCCGGAAAACAGTCCTCTTCAGGCGGTCTATAAACAACTCCTATGGCAGCTGCGGCGACCGACCGTGCACGACAATAAATGTAGAGACAGTATCAGTGTGTGCTGTGTAACACCGGGCCAGAAATAAATGCCATCTGCAGGGGCTGGAGAGATGGCTCAGAGGTAAAGAGCACTGGCTGCTCTTCCAGAGGCCTTGAGTTCAATTCCCAGCAACCACATGGTGGCTCACAACCATCTGTAATGAGATCTGGTGCCCTCTTCTGGACTGCAGGATACTGATAGGAAGAACCCTGTATACATAATAAGTAAAAATCTTAAAAAAAAAAAGTTCAAATGTCATCTGCAAAGGGAGCATTAGAAACACTTGTTTATAAGAAACGAAACCAATTTGCCGTAATGGGGAACCTTGGACCAGGGACCTGGAAGTTTCACGTTTCATTTTGAGAAAACTATTATCCTTGCAGGAATCTCGACACCAAAGGCCTTTCTGGAAGCCACAAATGAGCAGCTTTTAAGTTGAAACAAACCCAGGGCTTTATTTACATACACCTTTGACTCCAAAGTCACAGATTCTGTTCCACCCTCGCTGTCCATAACCCAGACGTAACTTCTTCTGTAGCCCACCACCGTTTAACACTAAAGCAAGTGCAAAGCAGGCGTGTTTGCGGTGTAGCCCCGTTTGCTTTTCCAGTCACTAGCCAGCTTCTGCCCTCAGCCCACTCATGGTCCTCCTGCCTCAGCCTCCTGTGGGCCTGAATTATCAGGATGCGCAACACTTGGTTTTCTTTTATAATAGTAAGAGTACTAGCCAGACATGGTGGTGCACTTTAATCCCAGCACTAGGGAAGCAGAGGCAGGCCTTAGATTCCCTCCAGTTTATCCCAGCGTGTACTATGTTTGCTGTGTGTGTTTTGGAGCAGAACCTGGAAGCAATACTCTCACCTATGCTCTCTCAGGCAGTCTGAGGGCTTAGGAGGAACTGGCAATGCTTCCATCCAGCATGGGAGACACTGCTGGCTTTGACTTGGGAAGTGCAACCAAATTCAATCCTGGTAATGGCCGGTGGTACTTCACAGGATTCCGTGGCCAAAATTGTTCCATGAGATATCGAATAAGGGGTGCAAAAAACTATGCCTGGAGTTTAGGGAACACATAACAAATGGCAGGTGCCATGCCCAGAAACAAGGTAGCTGAACATTGACACACCCTGTTGGCTCTCTGTCCATGAGACCTCAGCTTTGCCTTTGTCCTCGCCTCTTTCCACGTGGCCCCAGTTCTGAAGGTCATCTATGCTCACCTGGACAATTCAGTTAGCCTTTAAGATCAAAAACACCAATAACTTATGCTGGAGAGGATGTGGAGTAAGGGGAACACTCTTCCATTGCTGGTGGGAATGCAAACTTGTACAACCACTTTGCAAATCAGTATAGCGGTTTCTCAGAAAACTGGGAATCAAGCTACCTCAGGACCCAGCAATACCACTCTTGGGCATATACCCAAAAGATGCTCAGTCATACTAAAAGGACATTTGTTCAACTATGTTCATAGCAGCATTATTTGTAATAACCAGAATCTGGAAACAACCTAGATGACCCTCAACCAAAGAATGGATTAAAAAATAAATGTGGCACATTTACACATTAGAGTACTACTCAGCAGTAAAAAAACAATAACTTCTTGAAATTTGCATACAAATGGATGGAACTAGAAAAAAACATTCTGAGTGAGGTATCCCAGACCCAGAAAGATGAACATGGTATGTACTCACTCATAAGTGGATACTAGCTGTAAAGCAAAGGATATTGAGCCTATATATAGTTCATGAGCCTAGAGACGCTAAATAACAAGGTGAACCTGAAGAAAAACATACATAGATCCACCTGGAAGAAGGAAATAGACAAGAAAGCCTGACAAAATCAGGAGCATGGGGGTTGGGGGATAAGGCGGGCAGAAAGGGAAGACAAGGGGAAGAAGGTGGGGAGGAGAACTTGAGGGAATGGGATAATTGAGATGGAGGAAAGAAAGAGATATTTTGATTGAGGGAGCTATTATGGGGCTAGCAAGAAACCTGGCACTAGAGAAATTCCCAGGAATCCACAAGGATGACCCCAGCTAAGACTC
Source organism: Microtus oregoni (assembly GCF_018167655.1). Lineage (NCBI taxonomy): Eukaryota > Metazoa > Chordata > Mammalia > Rodentia > Cricetidae > Microtus > Microtus oregoni. The sequence goes on from NW_024543086.1 coordinate 3,144,240, forward strand.
TAAGCAATAGAGGAAAGGGTGCCCGAATTGGCCTTGCCCTGATGACTATCTTAAATATCACCAAAGAACCTTCATCCAACAACTGATGGAAAAAGAAGCAGAAACGTGCATTGGAGCACTGAACTGAGCTCCCAAAGTCCCGTTGAGAGTGGGAGAAATAAGAATATGAGCAAAGAGGTCAAGACCATGATGGGGACACCCACTGAAACAGTCTACCTGAGCTAATGGGAGCTCACCAACTCCAGCTGGACAGGGAAGGAGCCAGCATAGATCCAAACTAGTCTCTCTGAATGTGGGTGACAGTTGTATGGCTGGGGCAGACCACGGGACCACTGGCAGGGGCACCAGGATTTATCCCTACTGCTTGTAGGCTTTTTTGGAATCTATTCTCTTTGGATGGATACCTTGCTCAGCCTAGATATAGTAGGGAGGGCCTTGGGTCTTCCCCAAAGCAATGTGCCTTACCCTCTCTGGGGAGTAGATAAGGGGTAGGTGGGGGATAGGTGGAGGGAATAAGAGGAGAGGAGGGAGTAGGAACTGCTGGGATTGGTATATAAAATGAAAAAAGATAGTTTGTTTTCTTTTTTTAAAAAAAAGTATTAAAAAACCCAATTCAGTTAACCTTCTCATTTGTCCCTCAAGGGTGTCTGTGCACTGTTGACCCACACAGCTGGTAAGATGCTAGAGGCTTCAAGCAGAGTATTCTAGTGAAAGGGATTTATACATAAGAAGCCCAGTTTCTGGCCGGGTGATGGTGGAGCATGCCTTTATATCCCAGGATTTAGGAGGCAGAGGCAGGCAGATCTTTGAGTTCGAGGCTAGTCTAGTCTACAGCATGAGTTCCAGGATAGCCAGGGCTACACAGAGAAACCCTGTCCTGAACCTATCCACCCACCCACCAAAAACAAACAAACAAACAAACAAACAAAAAAACCCACAAAACTTAATTTCCATAGCTGGTTAAAAAAATCAAGCAGAAGCCGGGCAGTGGTGGCGCACGCCTTTAATCCCAGCACTTGGGAGGCAGAGGCAGGCGGATCTCTGTGAGTTCGAGGCCAGCCTGGTCTACAAGAGCTAGTTCCAGGACAGGCTCCAAAACCACAGTGAAACCCTGTCTCGAAAAACTAAAAAAAAAAAAAAAAAAAAAAATCAAGCAGTACCAGGGTTTGAGTTTAGAGGGTGTGTGAATTATGATTTTTTTGTTTTTGTTTTCTTTGACCTCTACCTCATGGTGTCAGTATGGCTGCTCTAGCTCCAAATATCACCTCTACTTATGATATCATCCAAGGGCACAGAAAATGTCTTTTTCTCTCCACCAAAAAGAAAAATTCTTCTAGAAGCGTCCTAGTATTCCTCAAAGCACAACTAACTTAAACCAACCATAGGCGGAGTGGAATAGAATTACAATGACCGGCTGTCCCTAGGCCTGGGTCTGTGTTCTCTGAGCATCGTGTTCGCCTAACATGGTCAGGATTCCTGTATCAAGGAAGGCATGATGACTGTTGAAGAAACAATTTCAGCCAGTCCTTCCTACGCTCTACTGGCACATTCAAGTCTGTCTGGCTTGGGCAAGCCTCACCCAAAGCCTATGCAGAGAAGCTCAGGCTCGACCTGTGATCAGGAGTTCCCTCCCTATTCTAGCAGACAGGGGCTCATTTGCTGGCAGATATCTTTCCTTCATAACTCCTCGGCGCCTTTTAGAATTATCCAAAGCGGGACAGCATGGCTGATGATGTCCAGCTACAAAGTGAAATCTCCAAGAGGAGGGATGGACCTGTTTTCTTCTCATGAGGCCCAACACCTGGCACAGAAATCAGACAAGGTTTTGGTCTTTCCTTCCTTCCTTCCTTCCTTCCTTCCTTCCTTCCTTCCTTCCTTTTCTTTCTTCTCGCTTCCTTCCTCCCTCTCTCTCTCTCTTCCCTCCCTCTCTTTCTTTTCTTTTTGGGCTGTGGATGAATGTATAAATGTACATACTTGCCCGAGGGAGCAGGCAGCAGTATCAACAGCTAGACATTTAATTTGGCAAGCACAGGTTTCTATGTGGTTCTGCAAAGAGGTTGAAAGAATTTGGTGCCTGAATATCACCAACATTTTGTTGAAGGACTGATTGCTGAACTCCCCCCCACCCCCGTGCACCGGGGACCATTAGTAATTCCGTAGCTATGCAAATTAAAACCCTGATGTATGATTTATAGCTTTAATAACATTCTGAAGGCTCTTAAATTTTAATCACTTGCAACATCCTTTTTAATATTCAATTACTTTATTAACTAATTAGGTCACTTGCTGAAGAGGCACATAAGGCCGGTGCTATTTTAATATCAGCTGAGCCTCACAAAATACCTTTGAAATGGTGCAAATGGTTTATTTATTTTAAACAGATCATTAAGATGCTATAATTAATAAACCAATTATGAGAAAGAGGCTCTATAGTGATAGATGCTGGCGTACAATAGCAGTGTCCGACAGATTAGTCATTTTTATATACGTACATCAAGGGGCAAAATTTAAATGAAACCCCACCATAAAAAGCGGTCTCCTAAATAATTCACTTGCTCTGTGACGGATAACCCTATCGAAGCAAGCCCAACTTGAAGCGTATTCATCACGCCAACCTGGACGCCTGCTTCCATTTCAACTTATGACAGCCTGGGTAGGGAATCCCCAGCCAGCTAAACCTGTGCCTCTTGAATACTTACAAGGACCCTTCCTTTGCAGGCGGAGCTGGGCTCCTCACCACTTACTGGCCGGTGGGCTGGAGTGAGCCCAGCCTCCCAGAGGAGAGTGGAAAAGAGCCACTCTCAGGGTCAGCAGCAAGCGGGCTTATTGATTTCTCAGTGCCTGCGAAGGGCTTCAAACAAACAAAGTGAACAAAGGAAGCAGAGGCCAACCCTGCGAGTTAGGCCAAGGATTTTTAGGAGCAGCAGGATGGGGGTGGGGCTACTAAAACACCCCGATGCTCGACCTTGGCTGGTCGGGAGGGACGGCTTTCAGGCTCTAGGGAGGATTGTTTTCTGGGGTCAGAGAGAGGCAAGAGGAAATAAATGCTTTCACTGCGAAAGAACACTCTCAAATTCTAGGGGCCAGGTCATCTTCCTGGCTAACAACACATGATAATAAAAGCCCAACAGCTTCTTTTATTGAGTGCTTGCTGTCTACCGGATTCCCGGTCATCCCCTGGGCTAGTTCCTTCGCTGTCCTCATGTCTCTCAGAATCCACCTGACACTTCTCCCTAGGGTTTCTTTCTTCAGGATGAATTGCAGTTCGATGCGTTCCACATGTCCCCTTTGTCTTCCGTAGTTGAGGGTATGTGTTTTGTACCCTAAAGGGGGCGATTTATTAAGCACAAGGGCCAGCCCCTGGGTTGGCATCAGAGACGCCGGCACAGAGACCTTGCTTTCATGTTGCTTGTATTATCTTGGGACAGATGGACAATCTGCAAGGAACAGAGTGTGAAAAAGAATGTTCGCTGGTATAAAGAATTAGGCAGATAACATTAAAAAGAGGAGGGCTGTCAAGAGAGCACCCTAGGCAAAGGCAACTGTTGCCAAGCCCAAGGACCTGGGTTCGATCCCTGGAATCCACATAGGGAGGAATCAACTCCGACAAATTGTTCCCTGAGACCGCAGAGAGGCGGTTGAGTAAGAAAATGATGGAGGAAACGGGCTGAGGTTCTGTTAAGTCATGATCATCATCAAGTCTGGGAACTTGGCTGCGATGAACGTGTGTGTGTGTGTGTGTGTGTGTGTGTGTGTGTGTGTATGTGTGTATACCATAGGGCATACCTGTGGAGGTCACAGAGGTCAGAGGATGGCTCTGGGGAGTTTTTTCTTTCCTTCTACTTTATTGAGGTATGGTCTATCTTCTTATTTCTGCCGCTCTCCTCCAGACTAGCTGACGTAGGTGCTTCTTCTCCCTGCTGTAGATTAATAAAAATTTAGGGATAGAAACTGGGGTTCAACCTAAAGGTCAGAAAAGCTCTTACCTAGACCTCAGTTCAAAAATGGTGTTCCAGCCTTCTGGAGACTCAGAATGAGACTGTGTGTCTAAGAGCCACCTCCTCCTGTTTTATAATCCTCTCTAGGGCTGGGATTTAAGGTGTGCACCACTGGGATTAAAGGCATGCACCACCCGGTTTCTATGGCAACTAGTGATTAAAGGTATATGTTACCGCTGCCTGGTCTGTAAGGGTAACCAGTGGGACTGTTTTACTCTCTGATCTTCAGGCAAGCTGTATTTATTAAAAAAGAAATGAAATGAAATTGATGCCCTTGCAGTGCTGAAGCATGTGTGGGCGGCTCGTATATCGCGGTTCTGTTAAACTTGTCCACATTGGGTTTCCTGATCTAAAATGAATGTTTTGATGAGGACAACTGACCAGGTCTCTTCCTCAGGAGGGCACCAGATCTCATTACAGATGGTTGTGGATCACTATGTGGCTGCTAGGAATTGAATTCAGGACTTTTCCGGAAGAGCAGGCAGTGCTCTTAACTGCTGAGCCATCTCTCCAGCAAACATAATGGTTAGTCAGGAGAGGCTGAGGCAGGAGGATTGCTGCCTCTGAGTTCAAGACTGGTCCAGATAACACAAAGAGGCTCCCATCTAAACCAACAACAAACAGAACTATATATAGTACAGTAATTCCACATCTAGGTGTGTACTTAACTGCAAGCAGGGAGTCGAACAGACATTTGTATAGTACCTGCGACACATCCTTCTTTGCAAAGAGCGGAAATGACTCAAGCATGGCGGATACAGACAACGAAACATTAGTCAGCCTTAAAAAAGGGGTGAAAGCCTGAGGCATGATGTGACACTGATATGAACCAGTCACACAGAATGAATACTATACAGCATGAGATACTTAGAGCACACTCAAGAGACAGAGGGCGGGATGGTGGCCACCAGCAGCTCAGAGGGCACACTCAAGAGACAGAGGGTGGGATGGTGGCCACCAGCAGCTCAGAGGAGTGAGACGGCTGGGAAATTAGTGTTTGTTGGGGAAGATGAGAGACTCAAGAGGATGGATGGTAGTGACAGCTCTGTGGCAATGAGTGACCGAATGTCACTGAGCTGTCTGCTTAAAAAATGATAAATATTGCTAGGCGGTGGCGCACACCTTTAATCCCAGCACTCGGGAGGTAGAGGCAGGCGGATCTTCGTGAGTTCGAGGCCAGTCTGGTCTACAAGAGCTAGTTCCAGGACAGTTAGGACTGTTACACAGAGAAACCCTATCTCAAAAAACAAAAACAAAAAAGGTAAATGTTATAGTATTGTGTGCTTATATACACATATTTACCAAAGTTATACACTTAAAACAAAAGTATATTTCACCATGAGTTAAAGGGTAAGGTGTGCCGGAGAGGTAGTTCAGGTACCAGCCTGGCTCATTATCCTGGTGTCGTATAAACAGGGTGTGTTGGTGCACATATGTAATCCCAGCACTCACGGAGGGGAGGCAGGACAGTCAGTTTAAGGTTGTCCTCAGTGACATGGTAAGTTTAAGGTCAGCCTGGACTGTATGAGACCATATCTTTATACAAAAGGATTAGTCCAGTGAAATCCAGAAGGTAGTTGAAAGAGCCTCCAAGAGTTTACTCTTCCTGTTGTCCTGGCATTCTCCCAAACACCTGAGTACTTGGATGAGAACTGAGCCAAGGGTGCTGTAGGAAATTCTCAATTCTGAGCTAGTGTGGGATTTAAGCGTCCATCTTCACGAGGGCACATGTTTGATTGTGAAAGTCCTAGACCCCGTCTCTCACCTGGGAAATAACCTCAGGCGAGGCTTCTAGGAACCTGCCTTTCTAGACCTCACCCAGGAAACATGAAGGCTGACTGTAAGCACACACCAGTCACACGAAGACATTGCTGACCCTGGGCTGTGAGCACACACACACCAGTCACACAGAGACATTGCTGACCCTGGGCTGTGAGCACACACACACCAGAGTCACACGGAGGCATTGCTGACCCTGGGCTGTGAGCACACACACACCAGAGTCACACGGAGGCATTGCCTACCCGGATGTGTGTGTGGTGGGGGAGGGGCGTGGGGAGGAGTCCCTCAAAAGGACCCAACAAACGCCAAACCCAACTTTCTTGTTATGTACATAGGTTTCTAAGAATTTGCTAGCTCCCCGGGAGACACACAAAACCAATTTGACGTCGACACCCTCCCTACCTTTCTCTAACGGGGATGATGCCTTCATTTTAGAGTCTTGGTGATGAGCCTGTAATTTAGGAGAACAAAATGGAAGACTTTTCAAACACGGACATTGTAAGCTTCGTATCAGGCACTCAGGGAGGAACAAAGTTGGACACGGAAGCATGGCCAGCAGTCTGGGCAGGGTTTTCGAAGCGAGGTGTTACAGAAGCAGTATGGAATCGTTAACGTCTCAAACTCAATTCAATGCGGCAATGACACTTCGCAGCATATTGCGTCCGATCTCATTTGAAGCTGACGAAGATTGCTTCTGCTTTCCATCTACTGGTTTATTAATGGGCTGCAGCCTCTAAGGCTGATGAATATTCATTAGGTAGCCAGCTGTTAGGAGGTTCCCAGATGTCGAATGTAACTCTCTTGGAACAGTTTTTTCCCCCTCCTTATCAGGAAAACAAAGTAATTGAGGCTTTATTAAGGAACTGGTTAATTACTAGAGCGGCTCCTTATGGCAACCTTTTATCATTCAAATCCAAGAACTCTTGGGACAATTAAAAGTTGGGTGACGACACAGTACTTAAGAGCCAACATTTTTATTACATACACAAAGATAGGTGACATAGGTGCTGTACACAGAGAAACACGCGATTACACACAATTCCACAGTAGAGGAGCTAAGAGTGTGTGGAAAGTTCTTTTTTATTTACTTGCGTGCATCCACTCCCTAGTGCAAGTGCGGTGGTCAGAGAAGTCAGCTTCCTCCTCCCACCACGTGGGTCACAGGGCTCGAACTCAGACCCTCAGCCTTGGTGGCTGGTGTCTTTACCTACTGAGTGAGCCTTCTCAGTGGTCTCTGTATGAAGGATTTGTTTGAAGACAGGGTTTCTCTGTGTAGCCCTGGCTGTCCTGGAACTCCCTCTGTAGACCAGGCTGGCCTCGAACTCAGAGATCCTCCTGCCTCTGCCTCACTGCATCACCACCATCTGGCTAAGAAAAGTTCTTAACTGTTTTTTCTATTACAATATCCTTTATTAGTTTATTACAGGGATGAGAGCAGAAGGACAAAATTAATAAGCCAAGTAAATTTAAATCCAAGTGCTTTAATATTTTTTATTTAACCTTATTACTTTCCTGTAAAAGAGGACTTAACATTTGTGTATGTGTGGTCCATGTTCAAATCTTTTTATATTTGCTACCCCCCATCCATCAAAAACAAACTCAACAAGTGGTAATCCAAGAGAGGTTCTCAAATGGCCGAGTGTTGTCTGAACAGCCTCCAAAGCCCTTAACAATGTCCATTCAAACATGCCCTGAAGAACATCCTTACCAGCGAGGCAGTGCAATTAATCAGTACTGGAGTTCAGAGACAGGTGGATCTCTGAGTCTGAGGCAAGCCTGGTCTACAAAGTGAGTTCCAGGATAGTCAGGCCTACAAAGAGAAACCATCTCGAAAAACACAAGAAGAACCTTACCTATAGAAATCCTTATCTAGTTTGTTTTGGTGGCAGGGCCTCTCCATTCTGTTTCCCGAGAGTTAGAGTCACGTGAGCATACACATGCTTTTGAAACCACTGTGCTTTCTGAAACGGATCCCTTCACGCGGCCACCCGGTCTCACCACCTTCTGCCTGCATCTTATTCATGACCTCCCTTTTGACCATTTGAGGTACCTCTGGGTTAACTTGCTCTGACTTTGCCGGGTTTTTCTGCTTTCTAGATTTGGTTGATGTTTTATGTGTGTGTGTGTATAAGAGACATGTTCATTTCTGGAAAATATACAAAAAAGCTTTCCCTCTAGAAGAGTGTGTAGGGTTTTATTTGCTGCGAGGCTTATCTTCCACTGCCGACCTATAGGAAATGCAAATAGGCGATACAAATATTCCATGCTTACTTAAAAACACTCGTTAAGGTCTGGTGAGAAAGCTCTGTGGGTAAAGGTGCTTGCTGCCAAGCCTAACAACCCAAGTTGGATCCCCAGAACTCACATGGTCAAAAGAAAGAACTGACTCTCAAGTTGACTTCTACAATTATGCTGTGACAAGCATGCATGCTGCACATGTATGTGTACAGACAGACAGACACACACATTTTCCACAAGCCAAATATAATCAGTTGTATATTGTATGTGGAGCGTTTGGGGATCAAGAGAAAGCGGACAGTTACCTGTGACCTGTGAAATGCCTGCAATACTAATAAACAAGTAACGAAGGAGGGTGGGATGAAATGGAATGTGAATTCCAGGGCCTGGAAGTCATGGCCTCTTCCCTAAAGACTGTGGTCTCTCCAGTCTGTACAGAAAAGCTGTACAGCCTTGCTGTCTTAGGTTGGGGCTGTTGTGCCAATCGGAGAAGAAATAACTGTGAACACACTCTTTGACCATAATAGATACATGAACACGACCGTCTGAAATACTCAACTGGCTTGTATAGTGGCCCCTTGGACTCACCCTTCACACACAATTAACTGTCAATGCATTTGTTGTTCAATTGAAGCACACCATACAAATTTTCACTGGTCTTTTTTTTTTTTCCTTCGAAGCTGAGGACCAAACCTAGGGCCTTGCCCTTGCCTGCTCTACCACTGAGCTAAATTCCCAACCCCTCCACTGATCTTTTAAAGGCCAAGTAAAGCTTCTCTCTTTTGTTAGACAGTGCTTCATGTGTTTAGTTAAACTGGCTTTGAACTGTGTGTAGCCACTGATGACAATGGACTCTTGTCTTCAGCGCCGCCCTGTTTATGTGGACCAGGACTTTGTGCATTAGCCAAGCACTCCGCCACTGAGCTCCACCCCCAGCCCATTGTCAACCAGAAAGGAGGAGGTGGGGTTGCTTCATAATGGTCCAGGTTGAGAGTCCTGTGAGGAACTCCTTACTAAGGAGTGGAATGCTTGCTAAGCCCATCTGTCCACACTCACCTGGCACCTTCTGTCTCCAGGACTGGTCTCTCTTCTCACCGAGCACAGCTGCCTCCTTCCCATTCAATTCTCCTGGCATAGCCTTGCGCCTCAGAGGGGGTCCCTAGTCACCACAGGCTTTCTGTTTTTCCATGGCACTTCTCTAAGAACATTACCCTGACCTCCCTTTGTCACACGGAAGCCTTGTCCGCACATCCCCCGGTGGTCTTGTGGCTGTGTTGCAACGACACAGCAGAGGACTTGAGGTAGGGCAGACGGAAGGCACGTGGTTAAGTCTGAATAAGCGCACCTAAGGAACACTGGGTAGTTTTGTGTTTTGGAAGAACCTTCAATACTGCAGTCTTATTTTCCAGTTCAGAAGATTTGGGCTTATTAAATTTTTGGTTAACTGCAAAAGTAAAAATACCATGGGGAAAATACAATCACTGGGACCTAGTCCACTAGCCAGTTGCATTTAAAAAAAGAAAAAAACCTGGGCATGGTGATACACACCTTTAATCCTAGCACCCGTGAAGAAGCAGGGCTAACCTGGTCTACACCTGTACCACTTACCTCCAAAACACCAAAACAATTAAGAAAAAAAAAAGCTGGGTGTGGTGTCAATAGCCTGTAATCCCAGCCTGGAGCTGGGGGGTAAACGAAAGGATCATGAATTTAGGGCCAGCCTGGACAATTTACCAAGGCATCCAGTCTCAAAAAGGCAAACCAGGCCTGTAATCCCTGCTGCTTTCGGGGCTGAGGCAGGAGGACTGCAGGCTCAAGGCCTGCCTCAGCTACAAAGTGAGTTCATTAAGAATGGGCAATTTAGTAAGACCTTGTCTTAAGAAAAGTATTTAATAAAATCTACAGGTTATGATCTAGGACATCACATTTTTAATGTTCTAGTCATGAAAAAAGGAATTCTGTATCTACACTACAAACTAGTTTCCAAAAGAAGCCGAGATGAGGATTCCGGGTGGCATTGCCTTTCCATGACAAGCCCATCAGCAACTGGGTGACTGCAACACAACCATCTTTACTTGGGAGACCACTCTTTTAGACCCCCCCCCTTTTTTTGTATTGCCCATTCTTTATGGTAAGGAAATAGTATCCGATCAGCTGGGAGAATGAAGGGAACTGAGTGGACAAGGCTGTCCCCAGCTCAGATTTTACTGCTGCATTCATAGATGAAAAGGCTCTTGAGGTCTTCCTTCTTATGGTTTGTTACACAGGGATCTTGGAACCACAATGCTTCACATACAACCTTATCTTATTATAAACTAGGAAACACATGTGCCTGGGGTAAAGACTATACTTTCAAGACGTAAGCTAAAAAAAAAAAAAAGGAAAAAAAGAAAAGGAAAAGGTCTCATATTATGAGCTACTTCGAAAAATAAAGCCCACTTTTGCTCATCAGGACTTCAATGCTTCTGGAAAGCTAAACTTTGGAGTCAGCTGCAGGCCAGTTCCTCACCTATAGCCTTGAAGGATCTTATTTTCTCCCTTTGACTTTTAAATGTAATCACTCACCTGCATCTCAAAGGAGCAAAGTCAACCAGTTAACAGATTGGAGATCTCTACAGCTCATAAAAAGCAGGGCTGGTGTGGTGGAACGCACTGTGATGCTAGCTTGGAGGAGGTTGAGAGGACGAGCACATCCTCAAGGCTATCCTGGGCTACATAGTGAGTTGGAGGTCAGCCTGGGGTACATGCAACTTTGCCTCAAAAGTAAATAAACAAGCTGTAAATATTGTGCAGATCTTAGACCAAAAGCACACTAAACAGCTCTCTCTCAGACACCTCCATGTCCATGGTAAATCCATGCGGAGTTGGTGATAATTCCTTTGACAGTTAAAAACATTTAAAGAGTGCTGTTAGATTCACAAAGGCAGCACAAATCTCAGTCACTACAGAAACCACTCCTAAGACAGCCACCTGGCTTTTTCAATGACTTGACGTTTAGGAACTTTGGAATTCTGCTGTATCAATTAAGAGACATCACAAGAAAGGGCAAAACAGCAAAGAGCAACAGGCTGAAATAGAGTTGGTGGCTAAGCACGTGTGCATAAGTAAGGCGGAGGTAGAGGACAACTGTGGGAGTCGGTCTCTCCTCCCACCACGTGGGCCCTGGCGGCAAGTGCCTTTACTCTCTGAGCCATCTCACGGGCTCCGAGTTTATGGCTCTTGAAGCTATGAGAGAAGGGAACACAGAGCTAGGGGAAATCCACAGAAATGGACCTGAACTGTCGGTGAATCCGCTGCTAGTAGCTTCCCCATTACACAACTTATAGAGTAAAGAGATCCCAACAGACAAACCCTACAGTAAACAGGCCCTTGCAGGCGTGGTGGCACATACCTGTAACCCTCGCAGGCGTGGTGGCACATACCGTAACCCTCGCAGGCGTGGGGGCACATACCTGTAACCCTTGCCTCAGGAAGCTAACAAGTTCGAGGCAGCCTTTGCTATGCAGGGAGACTATCTCAAAAGGCAAGAGAACTGGACAGGCCCTGACAGAGGGTGCACTTAGCCTTTTTCTGTGGTGGATTTTGAAACAAAAACCACTCTGGAGATGGCAAACTAAGTGTTGAGGTCCAGTGAGAAAGGGGAAGGGGTCCTTCACGTCCTCAGAGAAACAACAAAGAAAAGCAAGGGCTGGAAAAAATGTCTTGAGATAAATGGTACCAGAAAAACCAAAACCCAACAACAGCAAAAACACGCTCAGGTATAAAACATTTACTTCCTTTAAAAACTATATATATTTGAGAAAGTGAAGACATACTCCTCAATTAAAAATAAACTAAGATTACAGGGTTCAAACGTAAATGAAGACAGCCTAGCCCACTGCCAGCAGAGGTGGCTGGACCGCTTTGAAGTAACAACATTTGAAAGCTCCCATTCTTTGAAACTAATTTAAACACACAGAATTGTTGAAAGATTAAAAACCGCAGTCAGCTAATTACACCCTCTCTCATCTCTTATTCAGCAAATGAATCACTTCTCCTGCCCACTTAGCTGAGGTACATGGGTTTCTGCCTAATTAGAAATGTTGTAGACGGGACATTAGCGGGAGCGGAGCAGGCCGGGGCGTCTCTGCCGCTTCATGTTTAATTCCTGACAGCACAGCCTGATAGCAAAGAATAGAGAAGTCATTAAATAATTTTAAATTATTTATAAAAATTACTTTGCCCAAATTATAATTATTTTTCCCCAAATGGGCTCGCGTCTAGTGGAGTGAGGGAAGAGGCGGTTCCACGTTGATTTTAATGAACATTTTAATGTTGTATATAACAGAACATCATGAATACAATGGAAACAAAGTTGTATCAATTGAATAAAAAAATTTTCAACATAAGTGGGGAGGTAATAATTCGATACTTATAGTATTTATTTTAAAAAATATTCCCAGCTTGAGGCTGAAACATTTAATTTTGCATTCCAAACTCTAGCATCATGATTTTCACGTGAGCTTAATGCAGAATCACAGCAGGAAAACAAAAAATTTAATTAATTTCCTTTATTTGTCATTAAATCAATAAAATCTCTGACTGCTACAGGTCTCCTTTAATAATATATATCGAACTTCTATTGGAACCATATTGCTAATGCCGTATTATAGACACTCGAAACCCAAACAAAACAAATACTGTATAAAATCTAAACGTGAACATGGCTGAGTCCTAACATTTATATTTAACTTAAGGTTTTAATGCATTTTTACCTTTCAATTTTTTGAAAAGACACCAAAAAAGATAAAAATAAATATTTTTCTCTTCTGACTGTTTCTGACTTGAATGATGGCTACGGGGAGGTGCACAGAAGGCAGCCTTGCCAAGTCACCCACTGCGAAGTGCAGCCACCAACTGCTGCAGACAAACGACACAAGAGGTCTTCCTTCTCCAGCTTTTAAAGGAAACCGCAGTGCAGTCTTGAAAAAAAAAGTTTTCCCAGTTCTGCACGGGGCAGTAATAGAAGGAGACATGGGTGAAGCTCACAGCTATGCCAGCTGCGGACACAGGGTTCAATCCTGTAGAACTCAGATGGCCTGTCAGCAGTGTTGCTGGGACCTCGGCAAAGGTATATACATCAAGCTACCTTTGATTTAGCCATAATCACATATGTATGCCTTTTTTTGGACAAAAATATATATTTTTATAAAAAACTGATCATCCAACTTTAATGATTTCATATACGGACTCGAGAGTGGTAGCAAAGGAACAGACCCAATTATGACAAGGCGAGTGAGGGACAGAAAAATCAAGTTCCTCAGGAAAAGCAAAGTATAAAGTTAGAGAGAAGCACATTTCCTCAGCCCTGTACCAGTCCTCCCACGGACTATCCTGTGACATGCGCTCTCCGACTTGGAAAGGCCTTTGCGGTCTCCTCACCATGAGTTGGGCATCTTCACTGGGGAAATCGATCCTGACTGCCTCGTTTGAAGTGGGTTTGTGTTGCTTCTGAAACAGACACTTCACTTTATGCCTCAGACTTTTTGGTTCTTTATGTGGGTTATTTAATTAACTGATAAAAGAAAAGGGAACTGCTTAGCACTTTCCATCCCAGCATCACCTACTTGCAGCTACACATTCTTCTTCCACTTGCTTCTTTATGATCTTTTATTTGCTAAAGTTGGCAAAGTTTGCAAAGGCATCTTGCTTGGGCTGCACAGTTCCAGAAGGCATGGCCATGTTGGGCACGCCCATCCCCACTGGGCCTGTCAAGCCCATCCCCGTGGCTGACAGCCCCATGTTCATGTTCATGCCCATCATGCCCTGGCTCATCACTGGGGCGTTTCCCAGAGGGGCCATCCCCATGGTGCCCGTCATCACACCGGGCATGTTCATAGGCATGGGTCCCCCCATCAGAGGGTTAGTTTGTGGCCGGACAGGAAGCATGTTTGACGGAGAACTGAGGTTCACAGCTCCAAAGCTTTGTGTCATCACATTCAGAGGCTGTTGCATATCTACCAAGAGAAAGGAAAAGGTGACTTCAACAGAAGTGAATTCTTAAGATTCACAGAGCAGAAAAATAAGACACATTTTCCTGACTGCCAATCCTTCTAAACCCAAGAAAGAAGTTGATTAATTTGTCCTGGTTACATTCAACAAATATTCAGCAGATGTTGCTTTGGTCTCCTAGAGACAAAACATGACTCCAAAACATTGCTGAATCCTTCCTAACAAACTGTCAAAAGCAGTGTCTACCAAAAGCCTTTAAAAAGTTTATATTTGTTGACTCAAAATATTATATGAAGGAAAAAGCAGATGTACAGAATGTATGCAAATTTTTATGGTTAAAAAAGAGTTGGAAACAATTTAAATGACCAACAGGGAGCTGTGCAATGGTACAGGGGGAAAATCTAAAGATCATTTTTCTCTGAAAATGCTCAATAGAGGATAAACCATCATATTAATGTTGTTAAATGCAAATACCAAGAAAGAAAACAGTACATATATCCACATTATCACTCGGCACACTGAAAGAGAGAGGACAACAACCATGAGACAGGGCCCTGAGCTGGGGAGTTCAGATGGCTTTGTTTCTTCAGCACTGTTTACAAAAACAGCTGTACAGTAATTCTGAAAAAAACAAACAAAACCCAACTTCCTACTTTGGATCACTATGGAGCAAAAGCTGTACCAATGAGCTCTGACTTGGTGCTTGGGTTTCTAACAGTCTCCTATGTAGTTCAGGCAGTCCTAGTAACTCAAAAGCCTCTTATGTGCTGGGATTAATGGCATGCACTGTTCTCAGAAGTATTTTTATTTTAGAAGACCAGAGCCTTAGAACTCATAAATCTTATCCTACCAGAAGCACAACACAGAGTTGGTGTGCTAGGAGGAGGGGTACCAACTGAACACTAAGCAGAAAATCTTAGGTGAATATGGTTATCTTCACATATACCCCATGTGTCCTCAGTGTACGTCATCTCTATTTGAATACAGAAGATCTGAAACACAGATGGGCATTTGAGGTAACTTACTCTGTTGTTGAATCATTGTGTTAAGCGATGGCTGCTGGGGCTTGGAAGGTTGCATACCAGGTAGTAAGTTGTCTAGGCTGATGTTGACGCTGGGGTCAGACCAAGTAGAGGGCAGGGTTTTGCTGGCCGACTTCTGGACCATATCTGCATTCTGATTATAGAGAGGGTTAGGCTTCTGCAGCACTGCACTAACGTTCTGCAGAGGCTGGAAAAGAAAAGTACGATCTAGGAATCAAGACAACACCTTCATCACATACTAGCAAATTAATACTTCAGTGCCCTGAGAAACTTCCTAAATGGAACCCTCCGAAGACTCTGGGTATTCTCCCGTATAGCAATGCCCAGTTCTTTAAAAGGTACTATCTGTAAAAAACACCCAGGGCAATTACCAACTTGAGGTTACTATAGGCCCCGACCCCCAGGAAAACAGACTGAGTAGATTCCAAAGGGCAGCATCTGAATAACAGCAAAGAACCACCTGCCAGGTTAGCACAACTGAAGGTGGACAGGTGGAAATGCTGCAGCCTTACAAACAATGCAGGCCGGTCTGCTCATGTTATAAAGCCCAAGCCATCAAGCAGCAAGTTCACTGCACAGGCCCTGACTGGTGTTTCCCAGCTCTGTGCACCTCTAACTGCCTCGAGTGAGCGCCTCCAGTGGCACTCATCCATGCATGGACTCACAAAGGAAAAACTCAGGAGAAAGAAGCAGAGGTGCACGGTGGCTACTAAAGAAAGATAAATTTATAAAGGGACAGAAACAAAGAAAGGACGAGAGAAAAGAACGACCAAGGCAAAGGGTCAAAGGAGGACAACAGAGGCTGAAAGAAAGCCACCGGCCCTCTCACAATCACCTTTCTGCTTCTTTCTTCCCCTCCTTCATCCCAAACCCCAAAGATGAGGATCTATACGTTAAAACAAGCGATTAGTATTAGAAACACATCAGTAACTCAGTCAAAACTAACAAGTCCCAAGTACAACTCGGACACTCTTTTACCTCTGTCCATTCAAAATTCTACTGTTAAGCAATTTGTATTTAACTCCTAAAATGTGAATTTAAAAACTCCCACTAGTTTTCCTTTATGAAAATGAAGGTTGACAATAGGCCCAGAATGGGGGGAACATTCATCACTCAGACAATGGTTTTCTACATGAGCAATGATGTACAGAGAAACTTGGATAAGACAGAACCAGAACTTATTCACTATTTTCCATGGGTCAAAAAATGTATCTGCTCCCCAAAACAATTTTGTGACCCAACAGATTTCAGCATGTCTCCTTGTGCCAGCTACCATGCTTGGTATTTTAGGGACTCACGTAGGTAAGACGGCCTTGCCCTCTAGAACACACCTGACTCTACCAAGACACAGTGGGTGATTAGCACAACCTACAAAACAGGCACAACCCCACCTCTGTTGTGCAGTCACGTGCCACCTAATGGTGTTTAGGTCCACAGTAGACTATGGGAAGGAGGGTTCTCTGTTGTCTTACACTAACCCATCATCTTAGCAGGTGCAATAACAATTCCCAAGGAAAGCAGACAACTTACCTGTGATCTTGACATAGGCAAACCAAGCCCCACAGTGTTAGTGCTCATCAGAGAGAAATTCATACTCTGGGAAGACGTCATGGTTGCCTGGGATGAGCCCATAAGATCAAACAGGTCTGAGGAGTTTGAGGCAGCAGGAGGTGGGCCTAAAGCTGGCTGTGAGCCACTGATGAGTTCTACTGCAGGCTGTGGGGCGCTGCCAAAGAGCTCACTACCGGAAGCAACGGGGCCTGATGGGGCTTGGTTGAAGGCACTCCAGTCACCAAAGTCTCCATTCCCACTTGTTGCTGTTATCAAAACAGAAAGAAGACAGAGTAAGACGCACTCTGAACTACACAGACAAATGCAAACTCTACGAACCGCAGCTAACTGAAGTTGATAGGAGTCCACGCAGGTTAGCATCTGTGGGTCGCATCTCCATCTGGACATTATCCTTCCTCATGAATATTACAAGACTGTTAACATGTGGCAAAGAAAAGAGCTAGAACTCTCAAAGTAAAACCTACCTCTTGGCAGGTCTGTTCATGATACACAAAAAGCACCATGAAATGACTCCAACCAAGTCTGCATCAGTTAAACACATGGGACTCAAAAACAGAGGAAATTCTATACTGGTTAACTTCTTGCTAGGAGTGAGGACAACTACACAGAGTCAAATTTTGCTCATCATTTAGAAGGTTCAAAGAGAAATCCAGTTGTAAATTATAGCTGTGTAATTGGTGAAACCCCAAGTTCATGATATAAAATTTATTAAGAACAAACAGAAATCGTGAAAGATAAAAAGCTAATAAAACAAAGTGTGGGTATTTAATACATTTCTGTTAGAAGCTCTCCCTCTCCTTTTGCTTTCATGGACTCCACAGGAGCTACCATCGAGACTGCCGCTCCAGTGTGCTGACTGCTTAGTGGATGTCAATGAACAGCAGGGGAACTCAGGTTTGAATTGATGCAGTCTGAAGGGGCAGATACTAAAGGCTTAGTCTGCAGTTTGTGCCACTAAGAGGCGACTGGATGGTGACTGTGTTAAGTTTATCAATGGGCCATTTTAGTGATGAGTTCACGCAGAGTAGGTCATCAGGAGGTGGGGCCCGGCTGGAGGAAGGGTGTGCCTTTGAAGGGTGTATTTTGTCACAGTCCTGTTCTGGCAGCCTCTCCGCTTCCACTCTGAGAACAGCAGCCTTTCTACCACAGGCCCAGAAGCAAGAACCAGCTGACTCTGGAGCCTCTGAAGCTGGGAGCCAAAGGAGACTTCTCACACGTCCTCTCACAGTGATGGGAAGCTAACGCTTCAAGCTAGCTTTAGAAAGTCACCAGTAAGAGCTCATACGTTCCAGAGGCAAACTATTAAAAAGCAACTAATCAGCTAGCTCCTCTAAACCCGACTTTCAAATCTACACTGTAAAGATGGAGTAAGGGCACGTGCGGCATCAAAATTATTACTTTGGACAATTCAAATTGAGTGTACTGCATAGAAATGCTGCGTCTGGCTTCTGGAACAGCTGCATAACTATCTGTAATGTACTGATTACCCAAGGAAGTCATAGTTAAACATTAGTTTGACTAGGCTACACATGATTCCAAGTAAATACAC
Organism: Microtus oregoni; assembly: GCF_018167655.1. NCBI lineage: Eukaryota > Metazoa > Chordata > Mammalia > Rodentia > Cricetidae > Microtus > Microtus oregoni. The sequence goes on from NW_024543086.1 coordinate 3,162,413, forward strand.
CTGTCCTTTAGGGAGGGACATCCACATGAATAGGAGTCAGTGGCAGCTGAAAAAGCAGAAAGTAAAGAAACGCCATTTCTGGACCATCATCTGGAATTGTAAGTGCACAGCTCCACGGTCTCTATGGTCTGGGAATACGTGTCCAGCCTGAAAGGTCACCTCCACAGCAGCACTGTCTCATGAGGAGACCAGTCACATGATGCCTTGAAGCCTGCACTCCTCTATCACTGTAGTAATATGCAGCACCCTCAGGAGAGAAACCCCACACTGTGCTGACAGTTTCAGGTAAGAGTGGGGCTGCTATTCTTTATCCAGGGTTTTACTATAACCAGCTGTTAATCTTTACAAGATACTGTATTAGTCATTTTTATAATTCCTTCTTGATTATTAGATATTTTAAAACCATTTAAAATAAGGCTGCTGAATGAACATAAACTTTATCCTAATTTTCCATTTGCAGGATCCATTAAGCAGAATATGAGTGGAAATGGGCAAAGCATGCTGCTCCATCTGAAAACTCAGCCATCGGGATGATTAATCATGAAAGGACAAGATTTCAAACGGTGCAGACGCTGTTCAGAGATGATTAATCACTGTTGTAGGTTCAGCCCCTGTGTGGTGGTGATCAGACTATATTAATCACACATATATGAATGGAGATGTATGAGAAGGCTGAACTAACATATTCAAGTAATTTGCATACTAGACAACTTCATATATACAAAATAAAGTCAAGGATTACCGAGGGAGCCTGTACAAGTAGGCCATGTTTACCTTCTACTTTGATGCGCCTATAGCACATCAGCCTTGGGAAGGTGTGCCACACTCCCAGAAGGAAGCAGTTAATCAATCACAGAACAAATCTAGTTTGGGGGGAAACACTTGGAATTTATAGGAGGAGGTTGTCAAAATAATGCAAACTATCTTCAAAGTTATGTGCTTTTCTTCCTAACCACTCCCTGAACTTACATTAGGTATCATTCAATATAAAGTACAACCCAGGTTATTATAACAGCAACAGAGTCTACGTGATCTGGAGAGTAACACTGACTCAGTTACATACATTTCTCCCCTGGCCCTCATGCCTCTGATTCTCATAGCTATTGTTAAGTGCTCTCTCACAGTGTGGGCCACACAGATTCTATGAAAAAAAAAATACCACAATGCCTTCACACCCCGAGGAAAAAGACCAAAGGACCTTAGTCTGCACTCTCCAGATCTCTAGAGAGATAACTATCTATATAAGGAACCATGGTAGGCGGTGTTTATCCTTAGCTTGAGAGAGCTGCCCATTTTCATTCCTGGAAAACCAGGCCAACTAAGGGAAACACAAATTATTGTGCTTTTGCTCTAAAATGAGACCCATGTACTTACACTCATCCCTGGAGGACTAAAGAGTATGCTATTGATATAGGTGGGGTTTGCTGGCTTAGTTTGAGTCGTATACAACTAAGTCAACTGATCTAGCACACCTAAGACACTGAACCAATTTATCTTGTGGATAAAATGATTGGGAATTAAGAATTATAAATACCATAGGGATTAAAAATGCTGATTAATAGCTCTGTGTTTATGCATGTCAACTTTTCTGATAACTTTCTACAACTTCTGGTTGTGGACAGTCAAATCATCTCATACCTTGGGAAGGGAAATTGCCTGATGCAGCAGCTGAGCTGAAGTCAGCAAATCCCCCAAATAAGTCAGTGGATCCTCCTAGAAGGCAAAAATGGGGACAATGTTTTGAACAATTACAATCAATTTCAGGAATCCTTTTAAGGCAACACACAAAAATATGCCACAGGAGAGGTCCATGCTCACCAGACAAGCTGGCCTGCTTGCCTGTGGTTCTCCCAGCCAAGGTTCTTGGACTCCTTGACTTTTTGACATTTCTTCCCCCAATCTGTTAAAACTTTATCCCTCCCCCACAACCACACACACTGAAATTAACCAGACTCAAAGTCCATACATCTCAGTGGACTTCTATACAGTTAGAATAGTCATTCTGAAGCTGTGGACCTTCAGATGGAATTTTACATTTTTACTATCAGATGTATTTCCACCACCACCAAGTGAAAATTCCATGTTAGATTAAACCAGAAAAAACAACTGACTGTACATCCTCTTTCAAAAACGACACAGAGTGATGGAGGAAGGTCATTGGCTAATAAAGGAACTGCCTTGGCCCATTTTATTGGTTAGGACGTAGGTAGGTGGAGTAAACAGAACAGAATGCCGGGAAGAAGAGGAAGTGAGCTCAGAGTCTCGACAACTCTCCTCTAGGGAGTAGATGCCTGAGAGAGACGCCATGCCCCGCTCCCGGGATGAAGCTCCAACCCAGGATGGACATAGGCTAGAATCTTCCCGGTAAGCGCACCTTGGGGTGCTACACACAGATGATTAGAAATGGGCTAAATTAATATGTGAGAATTAGCCTAGAAGAGAATGGGCCAAGCAGTGATTAAATGAATACAGTTTGTGTGTTGTTATTTCGGGGCATAAGCTAGCCGTGCAGGCGGCCAGGGTACTGGGGACGCAGCCCCGCCGCCTCCCTAATTACTACAGTTGGCGCCCAACGTGATGGACTAAACCCACTTAAAAAACCTGAGAAGGCTTAAAAATAAGGGAGAGAGAGTTTAACACAGATTTTTGCTGTTTGTTGGTGGCGTGCTGTAGAGAGATTTCCTGATTCGGCAACAGTAGCAGAAAAAACGCTGTGTCATTTTAAAGCGTGACTTCCTGGGGCTGTGCCGCCATTGCGATCTTTGTCTGGCTCCTGCGGGAGACAGAGCTTTTGAATAGAGCATTTGGAGTAAAGTGCTACGATTTGTTTGATGTCAACTAGACTCGCTGTGTTCTCGGGTCTGCTCTGCTTGTTAGAGGTAAGCATGCGCTTTCTTCTAAGAGAAGCTTCCTGACTCAGCTTTAGCTGCAAAGCCTACAGCTCATTAAGAGGTCCTGCCACGAAACACTTAAACGGTGTTGACGAAAAGCTGAACGCATGCTTTTCAGTTTCAGCCATAGCAGGAAAAAAGCTGCGCCGTTTAAAAATGCCGGCTTTCTGGGCCATCCTGCCAGGGCAAACTCTGACTGTTTGAGGCAGGAGAGCCGGCTACCGAGAGAGGACTTGAGTGTTGTCTGTTGTAGCTCACTTGCTGGCAGGGACCTTGAAATGCCATACAGTTGTTGCAGTAAACATTACTACAGCCTGTATATCCGCCATGAGGCTGGAAAGCTAAGGAATGGACTGGATCTAGCTGGCAAAGCCACGCCTTTAGTCCTACTGAGATTGCTTGGTAAATTAAAGATTCATGTGGTCAGAAAAAGAGAGATATACAGTAAAGAGAGATTCAAAGACAGAGAAAATTTCTGAATGGTTTAAAGTGTGTTAAAAATATATGCAGACTAAAAGTTGAAGTTCTTAAAGTAAAAAACAAAAAAAGGAAGAGAGTTGTTGTGTGTAGTAACACACACCTTTAATCCCAGTGCCTAGAAGGCAGAGACAAACAGATCTCTGTGAGTTCAAGGTGTAGTAGTGTACACCTTTAATCCCGAATGCCTGGGAGGCAGAGACAGGCGGATCTCTGAGAGTTCAAAGACAGCCTGGTCTACAGAGTTACTTCAGGTCAAAGATACAGAGAACCTGTCTCAAAAAGCAAAGAGTTAAAAGTAAAAATAAACAAAATAGAGGTTAAAACAAAGCTGCACAAAGATGGAAAATACACAGAGAATTTTGATACTGTATGCTATTGTGCTCTCTTTGAATTGTTTGAATGCTAAGGAAAGAGCAAAAGCTACTAAAAGATATTTGTTTATAAATGCTGCTGAACTAATCCAACATAGATATTTTGAATTTGGATCTAAGGATATGATACTTTGGAAAAGAGATTCTTCTTTTCTTTTCACAGAGGATGAGACGCTGTTCATTTCTTCTATTCCAATTTGGTATGATGGACCACGCCCTCCTGAAGAGTTGTTGTGAACATCTTCAGAAAATTGCTTCGCTCAACTGCCAACTGAGATGAAACTAACACACAGGTTATACCGTGAAAGACCTAATTAACGACGCCCCCATTCAGCAGGAAGCAGTTTGGAGAGAAATAACTGCACCCATATTCCCAAAAAATGTTTATGAATGTTCTTTTACATTTAAAGGGGGATATGATATAGGTATGAATAATTTACATTAGTATAGATTTTGCTTTATTGATAGAGATTTACGGTTAATTTTGTTATATGTATATGTATTTCTGATATTGATTAAGGTATTGTGATTGTGTAGTTCATTAAAAAATGTAATGTATAATTAGGAAATATAAGTTGTTAATAGATAATCATAAATAATAGTCAAGTTTGTAGTCATGTTAGTTAATATTTTCTAGATGTGTGTAGATATATTTTAGATAGACATTCTTCATGTCTTTCAAAGATTACAGAATAGGACATTTAATGTTTTAATAACTTAGGACTTTTTATGACAATGAGACACTCTGCTCCTGGCAGCACCAATCTACTTCAAGAGGAAGATGGGCATCGAAGAGGCTCGTTATGGAGTTTGATAGCCATTTGGGCAAGAAACTGCTCTTGCCTGGACTACTGCATAAACTGGACACAGAGAACCCGCAGAGAGAGGACTACTGAACTTGCCTAAGGTGAGATGATCTTTCGGGGTTCCTGATTCATGAAAGAGTCTGCGAGACATTCTGCAGGACACAACAGATAGTGACTGAACTGACTTCGAATTTTTCTGCTTTATGGAAATGTCTGCTGGATACCATGGGCCTGAAGGCTGAAGATGGATGCCCCAATGGTACAGAGGAACTTTGGGTGACTATCCAGGCAGCGAGATGTCTCTGTCATTTCTAGAGTTTAAAAGTTGTTTTTTTCTTGTTTGCTTAGGTAGTATTATATCTTTCTGGAGTCTTTGATGGAGTTAAGAATAGTTAGTTATAGTTATAGTTTTCCTTAGTTATGATAAAGATTATTGTAACTTTTACTTGATAACTGTTTCGTTATATGTAATTTTGCTATGTTAAAGTTAAAGCCTTTTTTTTTTTAAACCGAAAAAGGGGAAATGATGGAGGAAGGTCATTGGCTAATAAAGGAACTGCCTTGGCCCATTTTATTGGTTAGGACATAGGTAGGTGGAGTAAACAGAACGCTGGGAGGAAGAGGAAGTGAGCTCAGACTTGACAGCTCTCCTCTGGGGAGCAGACGCCTCAGAGAGACGCCATGCCCCAGCTCCCAGGCAGATGCACACTATGAAGCTCCGATCCAGGATGGACAGAGGCTGGAATCTACCCGGTAAGCGCACCTAGGGGCGCTACACAGATGATTAGAAATGGGCTAAATTAATATGTGAGAATTAGCCTAGATAGAAATGGGCCAAGCAGTGATTAAATGAATACAGTTTGTGTGTTGTTATTTCGGGGCAAAAGCTAGCCGAGCAGGCGGCTGGGGTGTTGGGGACACAGCCCCACCGCCCTTATTACTACAACAGAGCAAACCATGAAACAAAGAACCGGACACACCCTGGGGAGGTGGGGAGGCGTCGGCATCAGATCTCCTTGGAATTGGAGTTGCAGAAGGTCGTGATGTGGATGCTGGGAACTGAACTTGGGTCCCCTGCAAGGGTAGTGCATGATCTAAACCACCGAGTCATCTCTCCTGCTTCCAATTTCAATGTTGTTGTTGGCTTTTGTTTGGTTGTTGCTTTTTTTCTCCCATGTCAGGATTTTTCTGTGTAGCCCTGGGTTAACCTGGAACTCACTTTGTAGACCAGGTCTGCCTTGAACTCAGAGATCTGCTTGCCTTTGCCTCCCTAGTGCTGGGATTAAAGGCACGTGCCACAACCACCTGGCTTACAATTTTATGTTTTAAAACAAAAACTTGGGGAAAAACTTGAAGTTGGTTTGCAAAAAAAATCAATTTGAACAGACAATGGGAGAAAACTCAGCGTGATAATGGTGCCTTTTCTCTCTTGCTCACTTCACAAAAGATTAAATACCTTTTCATTTTTTTAACACATGGGGGAAAATCAGCTTTTTGCTACTATTTACTTACTCACTATTTTTATTGTGTGTATGTGTGTCTCATGACACATGCTCTGGCATACAAGCAGAGGTTATAGGTCAGGATCTGCTTGTGTAATTTGAGCCATCCTGTCAACCCTTGCTACAACTGCTAAGCTGATGCTTTTAAAATGGCAAAATCACAGCCACTGGGTCAATCTCCTTCACAATTGGTGTAATACTACAAAGGTCAGGGATTTATTTTTAAGATCTAAAACTTCAAGCTATTGACTTTATTTTTGTCCTTAAGGTTTTACTTCTTAAGAGTCAGAACCTTAGAAGTCTAGAGCAGCAGCTCAGTTATAGTGCTTTTAGTGTTATGTGAACATTACACAGGTTACATCACAGCTGCTTAGCCTGCAGTGCTTAGAAACTAGCCAGGTGGGACTACATCTGGGCGGCACTCAAACACCACCAGGGACAGTTTCCAACATCTGGTGCCATTTCTGAATTGCTTTATCGCTGCGAGACATTCTGCCCCATCTGCTATACTCAGCTGGGTTAATTAAAGTATAACCCTGCCCCTTCTAAGGTGGCCAGCACAATAAAGGGAAGAATCAGTTTCTGGTACATGTGTGTTGCTCTTTCTTTTGAAGGTCCATTTACTGCAGCCAACTATCAGCAGGTGTAACTGCTTCCTCCTTCCCTCTCCACACCGCACCATTACACGCACTACAGATACATCCGTACAGCAGCCAGCTAGTGCCAACCACAGGCTCTGCACTCCTACCAACACAACCGTGCCCATGGCTATATTAACACTCATCCAAAGGACAGTATCAAAGTACTTTTGTTTTGTTTCTTTCCTTACAGGTATATGGGACAAGATAAATTGCTATGAGCACAAAGAACAGTGAGCTAATGTGCATACAACAGATAAGCACATATTAAAAGTTAGCAGGGAAATGAATGTTGCAAACATTGGAGCTTAATATTCAAGTTTGTTTTCCATGTTCCTTCATGTTCAACATTTTGATCAAAGTATACTGCTAACAGGATGACAACTTCTATTAGCAGTAAGGGATTTCAAAACATATCATTTTAATTTGCTTCATGCAGGCAGTGAATAAAACACCAGTAATTTTTATGGTAAGCACAGACCATCAAATCTGAACTAGTCTAAAGTTACAGAGAAAAACCCACGCTGCAGATAAAAGCGGTGAAGAGCACAGATTTTAAGAAGCTTTTCATGAATGTGGTATTTCAGTGTGTCAGTTCTTCCCCTTCTCCCATCTACACGAAAACTATACACATCAAATGTCCACGGCAACTCCTACCCAGTCTACCCACTCACGTGTGGCTTGGTCTCTATATGACCTGGGGAAGGAGCAGCGAGAATGGGCACGCATGCTCTCTAGCATGGATCTGCCCTTTTCTGATGCAAGACAAAACCGCCTTTAACTGTAAGAAGTGTTTGAGAAATTACAAACCTGTTTCTTCAGGGGCAAGCTTCTCAGAAGAGGGAGAAGCACGGTGATGCTCTAACAGCACACGTGCCCATGCTCCAGCACCTCCCATATCATCTCTAAGGAAATACAGGGAAGACTCTCTCTTAAGAGTGCTACATGAGGAAGGCCGCTGCAGATTCCCACATGAGAGCTGTCATCATAAATGAATCATATCCTTCTGCCTTTCCAGGGCAGCACGGAGGTTATTTACAACCACCATCTGGGAACATCAATTTTCCAAAGCAATACTGGGAACAAGAAAAAACATGGACAGACAGTGCCTAAACTACAAATGAAAAATTAAATAGTTGAATTCAATGAAGAGTTTTAATATATATATATATAAAGTTAAGTGACTGATGAAAAAGAACTTTTAAATAATCATTAAGAATAAATACCTACACTAGAGAGAAAAAAAAAAACCTAGACCACCAGTAGGAAAAGTAACAACTGGCCTATAAAATATAATGTGTTCGAACCCAGTACTCAAAACGACATGTGATTCCTCATAAAACAAAGATTCCAAAAGGTGTAAATGTCCTGTGTTTGGAACAGAAGAATTTAGGAAAACGTCAAGCTAAGAAACCTGAAGTACAGAAAACAGAGATCATTAAGTTACAAAACTTGGTGTAAATCACAGCAGGTCAGCAGACAAGCTGTCCTCAACTATCAGGTCTCACAGCTTGGTCACATAATAAATGCTAACGTCCATCTGACTGAATACGCACAAAGAACACTGGGGAGGCAATGTGCACACCTGGGAGGCCAATGTAGAAGGGTCAGGTGTGCAGCCAGTTTGGGCTGGACGGCAAAGCCTCATCTTAAAAGCATTTTACAAAGAATAGACACCAAAAAATGTTGACAGCTACCTTTATATATTTATTTGGTGCAAATCAGTTGTTTCCCACATTTAAAAAGTGGGCACAATCATCATCACCATCAGCGAAAAATTCCCTAACAATAACTTTTGAGTAAATCCAACTTAAAGATAGCTTCCATCCAATGCACAATGATGTGCTTAGACTCCCCACAGCGCTTCCAAGTCACATAAAATACAGTTAGGGTCAAATGGCAATGGGAAATTTGGACTTAACACACGTTGTTTTGTTTTTTACTTGACAGAAGGAATTTAGCCTATACTAAGACCTATTAACACAGCTGTTCTAGGTACTGATGACATTTCTCTCCACTCCCAAGAGAAACACATCTTATAGAGCAACAAGACAAGACCTAAACTCTTAATCAGAGACACAAGGCCTACAGGGTGGACCCATTCTAAAAGAGAAATGAAATGATTTTAGCATTGTTTCTAGTTGGCTTAGTTTCTAATTTTAATACCTATTTTCTGGCATGGTCTTAGGAAAATGCTCCCTTAGAAATGAGCTGTTATATAGGAGCCTGCAATGGAAGATCATAACAGGACAGTTATGAAAACAATCTCAAGAGCAAGCCGGCAGCTTAGGTTTTGCATTTTTAAATTTGGTCAGATGGTCCATAGTGATTTTAGCAGACACTCTGTAAATGTAAAATATGAAGATACAATCACACACCCACACAAGGAGGAACGGAAGACAGGAGGAAGCAGGAAGAAGCACAGAGAACCTGAGTGTGGCTGGTGGAGACACTCATCTGATGAGTGGTACAGATGTTCATCTGCTTGCTTCACCGTCTGCAGCTGGATTACTGGCATGGCAGCCCTGTGATGAATACAGGACATCTGGCATATCCTTACACACTCTCATGTGCAAGTGCGAAGATTTAAATCTAACTTCCTTCTGTGGCAGAACTTCAATTAAAACCTATAGTTAAATATACTATCTCAAATGAAATAATTAAAAAGTAATTCTGATGTCAAACCACGTCAGCTGCTTTTGAGATAATATTAAGATAAATTTTAAGGACAAGAAACCTTCCAGATTTCATTTAAACCCTTCCCAGTTACTGTATTAGTATTAACTGTTGTTCATATACAATTAGTCTACCATTTATACCAGAGAAGAAAAACCACACAAAGGTTTTTTTCTGCTCAAAGCAATCTTGGGATCACAGAGGAAAAGTCACATCCACACAGCTGACCTTCCTAGTTAGTTAATTCTTCTTTGTTCCACAGAAGCACAAAAGAAACCTTTCAATATTTCATGCCAGGAAGTCCAAAATAGTTGATACTCCCTAACACTGTATCCACATTAGATGGCTGTATGCTAACCACCAGTCCATACTATAGTACAAATCTTAAAGATACAAAGACAGCACATCTGTTGTTAAATAACCAAGGCAGTGGTTTACCACTGAGAGCACTGCAGTCTCACCAAGTCACAGTAACTTTAGGACAGTTACAGAAGAGACTGGAAGGGAAATGAAGAATCTCAGAACTGGGCCAAACTAGATGTCTTGCAAGTTTATTCCTAGGTCAGTAATTTTATGACAGTAGGCAAGAAAGAAGAGAGAATAACTGGGGGTTCTATATTAATTACACGTACTAATCTATCAGTGAAAAGTGATAGTGAAATTTACATCATGGACCTATGCTTAAAGCAAACAAGCAAGTTTAAAAACAACCTTGCTTCTGAGAATTATTACACTTACACACTATTTGTAAACAGCTGCATTCTACACACTAGTCACACCCAATCCTGCTGATCTTTATTTTAATGTAATGAACTTTAAACAGCCTTAGAAAAGCTAATCTTTAAAAAGCTCTAGTTTTGAGCTGTTTTTACTTGGAGTACAGCAGTTTATTAAGACTACAACCATCAAGTGCAATTCTACAGCATTAATTTACTTGGATTCAATTTTTTAGGAGTTACTCAAAATATAGCACATGCTGGAGATCACAATGAAGGTATTTTCAATCTCACTGATGAGAGAGGCTTGGTCTTTTTTGTTCAGTGTGATGTCTCCCTTCTCTTTCTTCTCCTGACAGCTCTGTGTATGTTGCCCAGGTTGCTCTGGAACTCCTCAGGCCAGGCGACCCCCACCCCCAACTCTGCCTGCTAAGAACTGTAATTATAGGCACATGCATTCCGCCTGGGCCACAGACCTCTTACAACACGCTCGATGGGGATGCATATTCATATAAGGCCCCTTTCCTCCAAAGCACCAGCATGTTTATAACTAGGTAACAACAGTCAATGACCTCCCTTTGACTAATGATTACTTTCTGCACTTGACTTTTCCAGAGCCTAAGAATTCCATTTTAAGCACCCAAACAGTGTCTGGGTCAGCAAATACACGCTGACAGATGAACAAGAAGGTAAAGAACACAAGGCATATCTGCTTTGACAACCACAATGAAGGTTTAGCGAAAATCATGAAAACATGCAGGGTAACACATCTTTTTATAAAAAGAAATTTTAAAATGTTAATTTTCATGTAATTTTTTTTAAAGTTTTTTTTAAGATTTATTTATATATTATATACACAGTGTTCAGCCTCCATGTATGCCTGCAGGCCAGAAGAGGGCACCAGATCTCATTACAGATGGTTGTGAGCCACCATGTGGTTGCTGGGAATTGAACTCAGGACCTCTGGAAGAGCAGTCATTGCTCTTAACCTCTGAGCCATCTCCCCAGCCCCTTCATTTTTTACATCTTCAAAATTACTTGTAGAGCTTAAAAATGTAAACTACAAAGCCTCCAAAATCTTAGTGGAAAATTTCTTAAGTATATTAAACCCTGAAGGAGGAAACAGTACGGAGAGGAAGCCCTGTAAGTTAAAACATGTTACAGTGACTGATGACATACATTCACTAATACTGGTGACTACCACAAACAAGTCTTTTCTCCCTCCAAACCTAAAGATCAGAAAAAAGTACAAAACAGAGCGAGTTACTTTTCAAAGAATGCTTTGAGAAATAGGTGCATGCATATGATATAAAAACAGCAATGGTAAACCCAGAGACACATTCACAAAGGCCACAGGCACTGAAGACAATAGGGGAAGAGGCTACCAAATTATCATCTTCCCCCATCAGGCAGTTATGTAATTCTCTCCAAACAACACTGAGTGCTCATATTAATGTCATATTAGCAAATCCGGAAGTATTTTTTGCAGGACTGGAGAGACAGTCCAAAGTCACCTAAATACTTGGCAAGTGCTCTATCAACGAGCTGTATTCCCAAACCCCTTTCTAAATTTTATTTTGAAATGAGGTCTCTTTTGGTTGCCCAGGCTGGCCTTAAATCTGTAACCTTTCCTGCCTTAACCTCCTAAGAACCAGTGCTTACAGGCTGCATAACATGACCTGGCTAAAGAGACAGGATCTCTCTATATAGTCCTGGCTGTCCTGGAACTTGCTCTGTAGACCAGGCTGGCCTCAAATCACAGAGATTCACCTACTTCTGCCTTCCAAGTGCTGGGATTAAAGGTGTGTGCTACCACACCTGGCTAGAATTCTTTTATTCCATCTTTCACATAGCATTAGAAAGTAAATAGCAGAAACCGCAGTTGCTGGAAAGAAGGAGCCTTACCCGCTGATTGGCTGTTGCCATCAAACAGGTCAACGAGGTCCCCTGATGACTTGCTGCTGGGCACTGAGGGCTGAAACAGTAGAACAGTGAGTGAGCTTACAAAGAACTCTAGTGCCAACCCCCAACTTTGACAGAAATTATGTAATCATCTAAACAAGTCTAGATTTAGATTTCTAAAAGAAGTAAGAGAGGAAGAGCAAGCATCTATATAATCATCGTGAAGTTCTATCACATCTTAAACAGTTCTTCCATCTTAAGATTTTATTAAGGAAATATATATGTGTGAATGCTAATGCACGAGTGTAGGTGACATGGAGTTGGGGGATCAGATCTCCTGGAGCTGGAATACTGTACGGTGATTCTGAGCTGCCTGATGTGGGCCAATAAAAGCATACGCCATCTCTCTAGCCTCCACAATACATGGATGGTCTTGCTATGTAGCCCAGGGTAGTCTTGAACTCAATCCTACTGCTTTAGCTTCCCAAGTGTTGGAATTACAGGCATGCATGACTGAACCAAGATCTAATAAATTAGAAGTGAATTTTAACTCATTTTTCTTCATACTGCATTTCAATGTGGAAAAGCACTGCACTTCACACCAATCATGGTACAGCACCAGCCTGTTCTTTTATCATTTCTCAGAACTAACTGTCATATTTGGCCATGCTTTCCCTAGTGAATGTGGGTGAGACTGGAGATGCTGGTGGTATGAGATGGGCACAGATGGGATACACTGGGACTCACAACCTCCCTGTGTGAATGACAGTGTCATTTCTACCTCACAGGAAAAGTCATTCAGCCCTGGGACAGGTTTTTTCTCCCAAAGAGATCTCTTCCTATTGACTGAATAGGGCATGCCAGATGAGCAAATAATATGACTGATTAAAAGGCCCCAGCTTACTAAGGCAGGAATTCTGAAAGCAGTTTACGAGAATAAGGCAAACATGCTGTGTAGATCCATGTTGTCCACACCTTCGCTGAAGACTGAGGTGTGTGGGTTGAAGCGTTCTGATCCGGGCTAGCTTTGTCCCCTGTGTAATGTGCTGCTGCTCCGAGATCAATGGTTTTGGAAGGGTTAGCTGTGCGCTTGTGCCGGGTTGTGGTGGTCTCTGTGGCCTGTGTGATATGGATATGCTTCGTCGTCACTGTTTCCTCTTCGTCTTTGAATTCACCTTTGGGAGATCTGCCTCTTCTTGCTTTCTTTTCTTCATCGCTGTCACTAAAAGATATTAAAAATGAAACAACATAATAAGACTTGGGAATATTGTAAGATGGAGTCCTTAGTGGTTTGAGTGAAAGAATCAAATGCACTAATTTCAAAATTCGACACTTTGACTGTTTGACAGGATCAACACAATGTTATTTAGGCTGTTGAATAATGATGTGTATGTATTAGGGAGGAAGAGGGAATGTGCACAATTTCCTAGTTAAGTCTAAAACACCCCTACAAAGGGGGGAAGTTATTTTCAAAAATGTGCCTGAGCAAAAGAATGTCTAAACCACCTTAGTGTTTGATACAGATGTAAAACTTAACTAGTAGATAAATACTGTGCAAATGTTTACAATTTCATTTGTCTTCTTTTAAACATTACCAACTTTCTGAAAAAAAAAATGTAGTCTTAGATGGTCTCTGTCTTACCATATAGGCAAAGATGACCTGGACCTCTTGAACTTCCTGCTTCTACCTCCCAAGCTGGGGTCTGAGGCTGTGACCACACAGGCTTTTCACAGCTCTAGTTAAGAATTCAGTGTGTTAGCAATTCTCATGCACTAATCTAGGGACATAACAAAGACCCGGCTAAGGTGAGGTATGCAGAGCACCTTTGTAACCCCAACACCTGGGAGGAAAATCAGGAGCTGAAGGCCATCGCTGGCTGTAGAATGAGTTTGAAGTCAGCTTGAGCTACCAGAGACTGATGGTCGGCCCTATCAACTGTCACCTGAGAATGAACACAAGCACAAAGCCAGGTCTTTTGTAACTGCTGCGTTTCGCTCCTCTGTCACATCACACATTACCTACCTGTCAGCTATGCTTTGTAGAAACTCGGCCCTATTTAAAATATTGCTGAAACAACTCTCTTACTCATGTTAACACTGAAAGTCAACTGATCAAAACCCCTAGAGAGCAGGAAACCAGGATTTTCATATGTTGGGAATGAAGAGTCTACTATCAAGCCATTGAATTTCTGGTCTGGGTGCAAGCAGGAGGGAGGAAGAAGAGTGCCATGAGAACCTGAAATACATCCCATTACTTTATTGCTTAATTACAAAATATAGACATACAGCTTCTATATTTTTCAGGTCAGACCAAACACTTTTGAGGAAGGGGAGAGAGGAGAGTGCTCAGACACTGGTTCTCAAAGTTCAGTGCTAGAATTCAAACACACAGATCTCTGGGAGAAAGCAGATATGCTCCTACTGCTGACATAAACTCTGTCCCTTCAAAGACCATGTTCCTACAAGTCCTGAAAAGGGCATTCTAGAGATGTAATGACTCTGGATGACACTGAAAATACACTAAAGTACTCATTTCTAGAGTCCTCAACAACCTATTTCAAAATCAGATTATGGTTTTATTTGAACTTCATTTCCATGGCACCCTAAAACAAAACTACTATGAATTTATGGGTAGGAAAAAGATGGTATTTAGTTAAAAAACAAACAAAAAAAGCGAACAACAAATGAACAGCGACAAAAAAAAAAAAAAGCAAACAAAAACAAAACAAAAAAACCCTCATTTTGCCGTGCGGTGGTGGCGCACGCCTTTAATCCCAGCACTCCGGAGGCAGAGGCAGAGGCAGAGGCAGGCGGATCTCTGTGAGTTCGAGGCCAGCCTGGTCTACAAGAGCTAGTTCCAGGACAGGCACCAAAAACTACAGAGAAACCCTGTCTCGAAAATCCGAAAAAAAAAAAAAAAACAACAAAAACCTCATTTTACAGAGGCCCACACAGTCTGATGGGTCTCAGGTTTTACTTCTATTGTTTGATATAAGTTCAATCACCTACATCAGAAAAATAATATTTATAAATACAGGCCTGTATTACAACTCTAGGAGCCAACTGCACAGGATTCTTCTGGTCATGTGAGCACGGGATGGTAATGCAGTATCTCAGGTAGTTCAACTTCAGCCCTTAACTTTCTCTAAAACAGTTTGTAAGTGTTATTTCTCCAACATTATTTTAGATCATGGAACCGTATGTTGTCCAAATGTAAAATTATGAATAAAAATTTTATCATGATAAAAAAACTTCAGGGCAAGACTAAGATGCCTGAAGGAAAATGCAGACGACAGGACCAGATCACTATAGAAACAGACAGGTGTGGACAGTACGGAAGAAGTGTGAACACTTACAGTACTTCTATCTGACCTAGTGTTCAAAGAGATGTGGTTTTTGTGTGGAACTGCCTAGCAGCATCGTGAACGGTTCCCATTGTTTGACACGGGGCATTTCCAGGAGTTGACATTCCTCTGTGAGATGTGACTGGAGAAATTCGCACATTCGCCACACTGCACATCCATACTGGTTTCTCAGTTAACAAATATATCAAATTAACACAATTATCTTGAAACTTCGGGAAGGAGTGGGGTATGTAGCCACCTTCGGTACTTTATAACCAAGTTTCAAGTGTCCTCTAAGCGGGGAGGTGGTGGCACATGCCTGTAATTCCAGCACTTGGGAGGCAGAGACAGGCAGATCACTGTGAGTTTGAGGCCAGCCTGGTCTACAGAGCAAGTTCTAGGACAGCCACCAAAGCTACATAGAGAAACCCTGTTGGAGGTGGGGAGAGAAAAAGAAAGGAAGGAGAGAAGAGGGAGGGAGGGAAGGAGGGAGGGAGGGAATGAGGGAGAAAAAAAAGACTCATCTAACAAAGTCTGTTAAAATCCAAAAGCTGAACTTCAGATAAGATCAACACCTTGAAATCAGACAAAAGCAAACCAAACAGCTGCATAAGCCCGCAGCCCTCCAGTGAGTGGCGGGGAAGGCGGCACACCTGCAGCGTTCCGGAGAGTCCTCCCGGTCTTTCCTCCGGAACTTGCTGATGGTGTCATCGATTGTGCTTCCGATCTTATCGCTCAGCTCACCTAACTTATCACTGAATGGAAAAGCACTCTTGTTTTTATCCCATTCTTCATCCCATTTGGACTTGGGTTCAGGATCATATCTTTCATCTGTGTAAACAATGAAGAAAGAAACAACTAAGGATATTGAATTTGGAAGGTTCCACAGTCTTTCCTTCTGAAGACTTTCTCATAAAACATTATTTTGAAGAGAAAACAGAAATCTCGCAGAGCCACACAAGCTTTGCATGGCAGGGTGCAACAAATGCCAATCATTGTGTCAGGAATGCAGATTCACAAGTGTTTCTTCATGAGAACGTCACAGCCCTGATGGCTGGCAGCCGTCGTGAAGCCCCTGAACCCTGCTGTGGAGAAGGAGCGGACACAAAACACACTTCACAAATAGAAGTCGGAGGGAAATCTTTCAAGTTTCCAAAAGTCATTTAATGAATCCTATTTTTGTCTCAATGGTGCTTCAGTTTTAGAAAAATCTGAGACAACAACAATATCTTACAAGAACAGAAAGTAAAGCTAGGTGCTGTGGCACACACCTATAGTCCCAACATTCAGGAGACGGAAGCACAGTGCTAGTTCCAGGACAGCAAAACAGGTCACACTTCCAACAACCGAACAACAAAGAAAGGCGGTGGAGTGGGGCAGAGACTTGAAGGGAGAGAGAGAAGAGGACAAGGCCGGAAGAGTGAGCACACACATACAAAGCAAACTAAAGACATGGAGGCTGTACTCTAGACTGCTCCAGACTGAAGTTGAGTGAGCATTTGAGGTCAAGACTTTAAGGCCATCTAGTGAAATACAACACAGTGAGATAACTTCTTAGAAACAGATGAAAGAGGAAGAATGGACAGACAGACAGACAGACAGGCTGTCTTACACGACTGAGAAACCAACCAACCTCCTCTAAAAACACTGTCTCCCTAATAGAACTCAAGTCTGACTTCTGCAGCCCAATTAGCTGAAAGAATCCCATTCTTTGGTACCAAACTAGAAACACTGTAACAGAATGGATTTTAAGGTCTCGGAAAGAAATCTGTAATTTTCATAAAAAGAATTCTAATTTTCCAAACCTTACACTTTAGAACTCCAAGTGTGTCAGCAGCTCTGAGCTGTGAGGATCTGCAAGAGCGGTGGAAATCCCCGGAGAGCTCTGGAGGGAAAGATCAGTGATGGAAGGCAAGCACCATGATCTGCACTGGTGTGGTCTGGAGCTCAGTGAGGAGGTGGGGATTATGGACACAAGCAGAAACAACCCATTTCCATCTCCAAATTTAACTTAGAAAGCAAACTTGGGATCTAGTGAGATCACATGAGCTTAAAGAAAGAGAAACGATATGAACGCAGGCAGGGTGGGGGGCGACGAGAACAAAACACTCCAAGGACAGCAAAAGGGGATTCTACTCAGAACCCATTACAGGGAGGGGTGACATAGGCGTCCTTCGGGAAAGTTCTTACACATAATCTGCTCAACTGCCTGCTAGATCCTCAAGGTTAAATTTTACAGTACAGGGTTAACGATTTTAAAATATGTGTAGTAGGAGCTCGGAACCCAGGTCTGAGCGAAGGCCCAGGGTTCAAACCCAAATGCTGCAGAATGAATCAATGAATGAATGGATGAAGAAGTAAAACCACACAAAGCAGCTCAAGCTGTTGAGAAATCCAAAACCCATTAATAAAAACCAAAGACTGTCAATGCAAACACAAGCTATTCCACTCCACTGTAACACAGAAGCTGAACCAGCCCACTACGATATTGTCTACAAACTCACTCAACTTTCTGAACTCATCAGCTGCAATTACACACTGGTAACCAAACAGGATGCATGCACATGGAAGGAAAGTTGCCAGCGGCAATTTAGTGGTACAGAAAAAGTCAAGAACAAAAAGACTACTTGGACAAACCCAAAGACTTTTCACGCTCTCAGAGAAGCCACTCCAAGACTTAAGTGCTTACTAGAAGAGACGTGCATTCAATCAATTCAAGGTCTGGCTTTTTTTTTTTTTTTGAGGAAAAGTTTTCTCTGTAGCTTTGGAGCTAGCTCTTGTACACCAAGCTGGCCTTGAACTCACAAAGATTCACCTGCCTCTGCCTCCCGAGTGCTGGGATTAAAGGCATGTGCCACCACCTCCCGGCTGAAGACCTGGCTTTTTATGTGATATATGAGATAAAAAAGACTGGTTTTCTGCTGCTAGAAACAACTTTCAATACTAACTAAAGGCAGCATTTTTCCTCCGGAAGCAGCTAAGCAAAGGAACAGAAGAGAGAAGATATTTTCCAGGAAATCACAAAATGATAAATTTTATTTTATTTATTTTATTTTTTTTTGGAGACAAGATTCACTATATATCCCTGGCTGGCTTGGAACACCATATGTCAACCAGGCTGACTTTGAACTCACAGAGATCTGCCTGCGTCTAGTGTCCACCACGCCAGCAATAAGAAATTTCCTTTTACCAATATCCACAACCTCAACAGGATCCAACTGTAAGCAAAGTCAGAAGCAGGCGCAGGAGTTGGAGAGCCTCATGAATGCTAAGACGACATACAGCACTGGCCCACGTGTGTCCACACTGGCCAGGCACTGTCACAGTGCACAGAAGACGGGGAGGCCCAAGAGACACGCTACCCAAAAGAACCTGTGTGTGTTTCTGCACTCAGAGTACCATTTTCACTTTAAGAATAAACATTAGAAACAAATGTTCAAACTATCCTCTGTGTGGCCAGGACTAGTCTCATGATTAAACTGGCTTGCTGGAAACTGTTAGAGGAGCTTCCCTTCTGTAAGAAGGCTAATCCTAAGAGGAGGGTGTGTGCCTCTTTGTTCTCTGATTAACTCAAAATGTTTGTACTTATCTAACTAGCCACAATCAGCAAAACCCTATTTTTTGGATTCACAATAAAAATAGAAAGATTCCAAAGATCTAGGCAAATAGGAGTCAAAATATTACATATATTTTAGAATTCTGTGTATTCCTGGGGAAAAAAGTATTTTTTTTAATTTTGTTTTGTTTTGTATTTCAATGATTTAAAATACATCCAAGGCTAAGTAAGTGGAGGCCTGGGTGGCCATGGCCTGGCCCTGATACTCACTGTATCTGAATCCACCAACGCTGTCTGAGGAGACTCCAACATACTTGTCTTTGTTCTTCTTTGCTTTCTTTCGCTCTTCTCGAAGCCTGTCATCATCCTGTGCAAATTCAACTAGCTCCTTTACTTTCTGTCGAATGTTGATGCCTTGATCCTTGCCGTGTTCATCTTGAGGACAGTAAGGGAGAAAGCAAACTTTAAGAACTCTCTTAGTGTGTACCGACTGTTTCAGAACAGAACTGAAATGAAAACAGCTACAAAACTAACTTCAAATTTTTTAAGGAGGCAGATTATGACATTAAATTCTAATTTGACTTGATGACCTAGATCACAACTAGACAAGATCAACCTATGAGCTACTGAATTACAAATGTGACATGTGGAGTGCAGAGAGCTGGAAGTGTTTTCTATCATATTTTAATGACTAAAAAAGGAACTACTCACTTTTAACATTCTGATGATCCAAAAGTACCAGGTATCTTGATTTCCCCAAGATTGGGAACACTAACTAGGACTCAGTATCGCTAAACCCTGACATTTTACAGTCACTACAAGTAAAGCAGGGTACAAAATGAAACGCTAGCCACCCTCTGCCGCTTTCACATTCAGAACATATTCTGTCCTGCTGTCGAGCCCAGTAGATACTATCTGGTGGGAGGGACCAGCTTCAAACAGATGTGTGTGTTTTGGAGCTCTAACCTTCTCTTCCCACATGATTAAAGCTATTCCTTTATGAACACCACAGGGGACCAGTCTCCAGTGCATATTTTAATATAAACCCCAACACTCATGTTGCGTTGGTTCTGTTGTTATTAGCCAGTCCTTTCTGCAAGCTCCTGTCTCCACTAATTAATACTCTAGGGCCCACGCCTTGGATTCTGCACTCGTCACATAACCAGCAAGAGTCACATGCTAATTAGAGCAGAGAAGCTTCCAAGCTGGTTCAGATGACTGACAACTCCAACTACTGTTTTAATTTGCTTATGAGGGTTTTCTATTGCTCACCTACAAAGTGGTAATTTTCCAGGGATCGCAAATCATAAATGTGCTCTCTGGCGCTTGTAACAACTCGCTCCGATCCATTTCTTATGAGGTAAGCGAGGAGCAGCAACGACTGTGGAAATATAAGCACCAAATGACTTAATGGAATAAGCTCTAGAAGAGCTCTGGTACACAGCTACACAAACACAAAACCCCAATATTACTAGACGGGAAAACTTCATGTTAGTGGTATGGAGTGTGCCCTTTCATTACTGTTTGACCAAAATAGTTTGAACTTCAACCTGAAGTTCCTCTGATAACTAGTTAATAATTACAAACTACCTAGTCATTGACCACTTTAATTCTAATTTTTTAAAAAATAAAAACAAAAACAAAACACCCAGTAATTCTGACATTCAACACTAAGTGTGTGATTTAAATGAACCTGGAGACTTGGGGGACTGGCCCAGCTTTCACTGTGGGCATTACAGAGTGAAATACTAGGGACTTGGGGAGATCCTTCTGTCTCTACAGGACCTTGCACCACTGTCCTCAGATGAAATCTCATTTTGAAGCTAGTAAGGTTTCAAAACCAAAAAGCCCACAAAAGAAAAAATGAGAGTTTGAGAACACTTTGCTGAAATGTCAACTTCAAGGATGCTAAGGGGCGTGGCTTCTCTGCTGAACTAGGCAGACAGGCTCTTGCAGTCTTGTGAACACAGCAGGAACACTCTTTTCTTTCTCAAGTGAACCTTCATTTCACAAGCATTCGATGCCTGAGGGTCTCTGCAGGATGATAAAACCAAGAGTACAAACCTACATTTTACTACTCAGTTTTGGGGGTTGGTTTTGAGACAGGGTCTTGCCATGCAGTCCTGGACGGCCTCTAGCTCACAGTAATCCTCCTGCCTCAGTCTCCTAAGTGTTGAGGTTACAGCCCTATGTCACCATACTCAGATTCCACAGTTTTTTGAAAAGAAGTCCAACAATATTTAAAAGTCCTCATTTTAGAGAAATTTATAAAATTTATAGAAATTCCAGAGAATATCTTAGAAAAAAATACCATAAAAAAACCCAGAATTTCTCGAAAAACCAAAAAAAAAAAAAAAAAAACCCCAGAATTTGTTGGACGTGACAGCACACATCTTTAATTCCAGTGGGAGGTAGAAGCAGCCAGATTTCTATGAGTTCAAAATCAACCAGGATTACACAGAGAGACTTTGTTGTCTCCGGACCCCTCTAAAAAATTCATAGAATGGGGAGTGATAGCTGGGGAGGTTTCATGATACAGAACCATGCCAACATGGAAACAGAAGTTTGGCTCCCTATCACCCACGTAAATAGCCAGGCAGGCCTGGCTGCCACCTAATCCTAGTGTTCAGGAAACAGGGTCCCATGGCAAGCTGGCTGCACTAGCTGAGTCAGAAAGCTCTGAGTTCAGTGAGCCCCGGCTCAGAAGCTAATGTGGAACGCCTGAGGAAGACACGAGGCAGCGCCCTGGCCTCCACACACATTCAAACACACTTATGTGAAATACTCACACATCCACAACAAAAACCTCCACCTGAAACAGGTTTTGAATCCCAAGAGCCAAAATATCTGAAGTTTCAAATGTGAGCACTGCTTTGGCATGCAGCATGTTAATATAAATCCTATTTGGCACACAGCGTGCACTGGAAATAAAATTTGAGGAGCAGGAAAACATGATGAAAGAGAAAGCCCATCACCTTGTTTTAGAAATACAGAAAGCGGGGGCTGGAGAGATGGCTCAGTGGTTAAGAGCATTGCTTGCTCTTCCAAAGGTCCTGAGTTCAATTCCCGGCAACCACATGGTGGCTCACAACCATCTGTAATGAGGTCTGGTGCCCTCTTCTGGGCTGCAGACATATACACAGACAGACTATTGTATATATAATAAATAAATATATATAAAGAAATACAGAAAGCGAAGTGAAATGAAATGAACCTGACAGACAGTGCTTGCACAATGGAAGTGTCAGCAGCCTACACAGGTCACAGTACCAACCAGTGTCCTTGGCTGTCCTGAACACTATCACAACACAGCCATAAATTAAACAGAGTTTACACAGAAGTGACAAACATGAGACTCGCTTTTAATCTCAAATGCTTACGTAGTAAACATGTATATGACTACAGATTCAGTTCTCAGAAATATCCAAATTAATTTAGTAGGGAAAAAATGAAGAGATAATAAAAACCTTCCATATTTAAAAGAACACAAGTATGCAAACCCTCTGTAGTATGAAGAGCTGCTCGCGACGGAAACAAAGCAGGCACAGCCACTCTCGTGTGTCTGCGGCAAGTCTGGACTTAGTGGACAGCAGCCGCTTGTACGCTGTCAACACTCACTCTGTGACCCCCACCGTACCTTATAAACTCTTCTCCAGTTCTTTTTGTTGTCTTTCAGCATTCGGGACCAAAGCATGTTCATAAGTTCTGGGAACTGTTCGTACATAAAAGTAGCCCTGCAAGAAAGGAGTTTTCCTTAAGCATTTGTAATAGGTTAACTTTGACAGTAGGTGGCAGGCTTGCTCTAGGTCCTTTAGATTACCCAAATAGCTTAAAAAATAAGCCTAAATCAAATTTCAATGACATTCCTGCTAAATACGGCTCCTCTTTTTCTGCGCAGCATCCAGAACATCTATAAGGCCAGAAAGCACTGTGTCATGCTGCAAGCTTTTCACTCACGGCCTCGGTGCCCCACATTATTATCAAGAAAGAAAAACTTTATTGACTTTTACTTTAAATCATTTATATGTATTCTTCAAAATTTCCATGAGAATTCTAGTGAATCTCTAAACTTGATGGACACATTTTTAAAAGCTAATTTTTAATAGGAATGGAAACTAAATAAAACTCTCCACACCATGATCAAAATGGATATGCAGAATGTATGACTGTTGTTCAACAGTTTAAACCTGAAAGCAAACTTCATTTTCTGTGTAAAGACACTTTGATTCTTCCTGCACTGTTGAGTCAAATCACCACTTACTTGGCAATCTCTCCCATGAGCTGCCCAGAAGGTCCCCAAGGATCATCATTCGTTGCTTCTCGAACTTTAGACTCAATCTCTGAATAATTCATAACCACATTGGTGCTGTAGAGAAAACAATGCACACGTGTGAATGCACACACATACACATACATACACAAAGATTAGCATCAAAACTGAGCAACATATGAAAGCTTAATCATGATACTAGTCCTATGTATGTCCTAATGAGTGGCCTCTATGGGGTGGGGCAGAGGGCGTCTCTGTGCAGAGGGCACCCCAAGGACACCACATTTCAGGCTTAAGTTATCCTAGGAAGGGCTGGAGAGATGGCTCAGAGGTTAAGAGCACTGGCTGCTCTTCCAGAGGTCCTGAGTTCAATTCTCAGCAACCACATGGTGGCTCACAGCCATCTGTACTGAGATCTGGCGCCCTCCTCTGGCGTGTGGGCATACATCGAGGCAGAATGTTGTATACATAATAAATAAATAAATCTTAAAAAATAAAGTTATCCTAGGAAGATTTTACTTTCAAGAACACAGGCGAGAGATCCCATCAGCCCTGGTATGAGCCCAGGAGAAACAGCTTGAACCAAATCTCACAGACAACTGAACATGCTAGAATAGATCACGGAACTAAGAAGTCAATTTCCTCACCAGTTGTGCTTTACAAGAATTTAGTTTCGTGTTTACAGGAATTCTATTCTCTCCCTCGTGTACTTCACCTGGGCGAGCTCTCTAGCACATCCTTGACTAGCTCACCCTATGCAGTAAGCAGCAAGGGGCGGGAATGGTTCTGCTCTCACAGCCTCAGGGCCAGCTCACCTCTGCCTTTCTCCCCACCCCTATCGACAGCATCTGCTCTACTGTGCTGCCCAGGCGAGGTGCAGGACCTGCTCTCCTGAGTGCTGCAGCTGGTGAGGGGCAGGCCGAGCTTTTCCACTCTCACGACCCAAGGGCCAGCTCTTCCAGCTGCCACAGGCAGCAAGGGGCAATAGGTAAGGGGAGGCATCTCTCCTCCGTCCGCTATGTAGTTTTTAAAAGTCATCAAAAAGTTGTTTTCTAAGTCCAGAAGTGGCAGCTCATGCCTTTAATCCTGGCACTGGTTAGGCAGAGCAGGCGGATTTCTGAGTTTGAGGTCAATCTGGTCTACAAAGTGAGTTTCAATACAGCCAGGACTACACAGAGAAATCCTGTCTCGAACTACACCCCTCCACCCCCGCCCAAGTTGTTTTTTAAATAAGGAAGGAGACCTTTTAAATCTTATTCATTCCTTCAAGTATGTAGCCTGGGTAAGATACCAATAAACAGATCCATGTCAGATCCTGGACACTTCTTCCGACTGCACCAATATCTGATAGCGTGACTAGAAGTTATTTCTTGAGATCCCACGACTCCTGCTGCCCTTGAAGACTATTAACAAACTTTCCTAAAATTCCAGTGATGATTGTGTTGACAACAATTTATGAATAAATAGTAGTGTCCCTCTTCTCCTTAATTTTATCAACAATGGAAAAAAACAAAAGTGAGTCAGCCAAAACCAGGTCTGCAATATAAGATGCTACAAAACAATATATTTCACACTATAGTTTATCCTGGTGGCTGAAGACTCCATGGCTGCGGGCCATGTAGCATGCATCCAAATGTAGCTGGGAAAGTGAGCAGTACCAATTAGGATTATACTCCACCTTGCACTTCGTTACAGAGCTTTCCGCTCAAGGATGAAGGGTCTGCACTCATGCAGCTGACAGTCCCACCAGAGCCAGAGCAGTCAGCAGTGCAGAGGCTCCCACAACACTGCTTCCCTTGCTCCTGAAGAGGCCCGTGGGCAAACGAGAACCTTTCAAAGGCTCTTAGCTCAAGGCCTGCATGCTGGAGCCCTCTGTGTTTAGGAGAGGTGGCAAAGGGCCAGCAATTTAAGAATTTCCTCATTTCCTTAGCTAAAAAACAATGGGAGCCATTAAAACATAATGTTGGTTATAAAAGACACCCACAGAAGTATCCTATGTTGTTACTATGATAGCAAAAATCTAATACTTCCACAAGAACACTGTTCTAAAGCTATTTTTCAATAAAACTGTTGCTTTCAGAAATGAGCAAAAATAATACTTTTTTTTTTTCAGTTTCACTAACTCAGAAGTAAGTCTTAACTAAAACAAAACAAAGAACACTGTAGTTAGGCCTCATTCCATGCATTTCAAAGTACCAATTTCTAAAAAGGTAAAAGCAGCATATTGACCCTTTGTTATTTGGATGCTCTCAATGTTGAACCTATTCTTAACATCAGTAACATTTTAAAAATGGAAAACAACTCCCTTCAAAAATAAAAATTAGAAACAACTTTAATCCCAGGTAGCTTAATTCTAGATCTTCCTAAAATGGACAGAGACATATGTCCCTGACTGTTTCAGTTGCTGGAGGGGCTCTCTAATCAGTGTTTGGACATACAAATTCTAGAAAACCATCTGAATTTGGCTAAGCTGGAAACAGCTTCCCAGGACCTGAATCAAGGAGTTTCTGGGCTTGTAGCAATCTGAGCTCAAACTCTGGACTGAAGCTCTTTCAGAAGGCGAAAAGAACAGGACAAGTCTCACCACCACCGTCTTTTGAAGGAGGCGGCACTACAGAGACAGCCTTTAAACAGTGGCCCTGCTCTTCATTCCCCATTCCCCCTTACCTGACCACCTGAGAAGAGTAAAAAATCAAGTTGTTTTCCTTGCACAGTCCGTGTCCCGGTTACAGGGGCAGAACTACCCAAAGGAAGCAGGGGTACCGCTGCTTCCGAGCCATGGTCAGCAAAACCATAAGGGGAACATGAGTGGCAACAAGACCTTGAACACTCCCATCTTGCTGATATTCTCTAAGACATTTTCAAGAACATGATTTACTTAAAAATATAAGCCAAGAAAAGTGTGGAGAAAACTCAGGACCAACTGTGAATGAACAATGTGGTACCAAGCACTCACTTCTCCTTCTGTCTGTCTGTCTGCCTGTTTCTCTCTTTTCCAAATGGGGTCAAATGGGTTTGGACCCTCATAGGCCATCACCCTTTAAGTCAAAGCTTACAACTTTGCTCATCCCAAGATCATGAAACATTAGACCTCTAAATGTGTTTTGTCATATTCAAGTGTACAAGTTTAAGACAGAAAGACAGCTAGAAACGGACCCAATAACTTAGTTCCAAGCAACAGTTTCAAGTAACAGTATTTTCTTCATTCTGTCTCAGATTTTCCTAAGTCATCCCCACAAGCATTACTAACCAAGGGAAACTATACAATGTTACTAAAATGCACTCCAAATTCTGTGTCACAGTTGGCTACATTTTAACTATTACAGGTTAGAGACATGAGGATGAGCAACAGGGATACTACCTGCACATCCAGTGTTCCTTTACCTGGACAGTGAGTGCCACAAAGCAGCGACTGAAGTATGTCACCTAGTGTTATGTGAATAAGGCAGTACACAAACTTAAGTTCCTGCAACTGGAATAATATTTTTAAAACAGGAACCGAGAATTAGGTCTACATCTAAGTAACCTCTTAAGATGTCCCTGCCAGAAGAACTTCAAAAGGACATTCTGATAATGAAGTTTTGTGAAACAGTTATGTTTCCTGATAAATGCCAATGTTTGGCTGGGTCTCACTTCTGCAACACCCACCTGGAGACAGAGGCAACAGGATCAGGATCAACACAGCAGCCTGGGCTATGCTGTTAAGACTCTGCCTCATAAAATTTCTTTTTTTTTCTTTTTTTTTTTTTTTTTTGGTTTTTCGAGACAGGGTTTCTCTGTGGCTTTGGAGCCTGTCCTGGACTAGCTCTGTAGACCAGGCTGGTCTCGAACTCACAGAGATTCACCTGTCTCTGCCTCCCGAGTGCTGGGATTAAAGGCGTGCGCCACCATCGCCCGGCTTAAAATTTCTTTACATGTTACAGCACCCCGATTAACAGAAGAAGACATCAAGTATGGGTACTGTACTCCTCAAAGAACTTAAAGTTGAAATTATGTTTAAAGATACACTCTCAGCTACTGAACTGCTTTTGTTTTGTAAGCATCTATTAAAGAAGGAGGAAGTGGGAGTTAGAAAGACGGCTCAAGGGTTACTAGCTAGCACTTCCTGCTTTAGCAGAGGACCAGTGTCCAGTTCCCACCACTCAGGGATGCAGTCCGCTCACCAAGTTCCTGCAACTCCAGCTGCAGGGGACCTGATGCCTTTTTGACTTTTTGCAGCACCAAAACACACATACAAATAAATAATAAGTCTTTCTTTAAAAAAAAAGAGATAAAAATAATTTTTTTCCTCTCTTACAACACATGTACTCTCTTTCTCTGTTACCTGGCAGTCAGAGGACAACTTGCAGAAGCAGACTCATCTTTTTTTCCATCAGGTGAACCCTAACAATACACTGTAAGTGAGAATAAAGTAAACTTTCAGGGCAAAGCCCTAACCTGAAGACTATACCCTTGGTCTGAACAACGCAATGGCTACAAAGGCCCTGGGAACAGGCGGTGAATACTGCTATTTTCTCGCTATGGGGTGGCCCATATTTAAAGCTACTTACATTTTTATTTCTCAAAACAAGACATTTTTATGATTAGTACACTTTACTCATTGACTCTACAGAGCTGACACAAACCTCGTGTATATGTCTATGTAAGCACACTCACTGAAGCCAGAAGAGGGCACTGGATCCCGGAGTTAACTCAAGTTCCCTGCAGACACAGGGGCTCTGAAGAGCTGAGCCATCTCTCAGTCCCCAGAGATGACTCTGAGACAGTTTTCCCCAAGGCCCCCAGATTGGAAATCACCCTGAGCTGTGAGGTGGAACACAATAATAGACTTGTTCCCAACCCCACACAGTATATTCGGGTCATGACAGAAGTATAAACTATGTCTTTGTTTTGTAAATTTTCCAATTTTTTACTAAAAATGAAAACTTTCAACGGAAAGTCTAGTAAGAAACTATTGCGTTTTAGAATTTAGCACAGAGGTAAATGCAATGTCAGAGAATAATCTGTTAACTTAGCTGCCACTGACATGGACGGATGACACCACCTAATACTTTCTCTTCTGGTTCTAAACTGTCTTTCTCTAAAACTTCCAAGAGTAAAAAATAAGCATTCCAAGTTGGGCATGTTGACCTATGTCTGTAATCCAGCACCTACAAGGACTCCAAATTGTGAAGCCAGCCTGCATTCTATATTGTGAGATGCTGTCTTTTTTAAAAATATTTATTTATTTATTTATTTTTTAGTATACAATATTCTGTCTTTATATCTGCAGGCCAGAAGAGGGCACCAAACCCCATTACAGATGGTTGTGAGCCACCATGTGGTTGCTGGGAATTGAACTCAGGACCTTTGGAAGAGCAGGCAATGCTCTTAACCTCTGAGCCAGTGAGATGCTCTCTTGAAGGAAGGAAGAAAGGAACAAAGAAGGAAGCATTCATTCTAAAACCCTGTAATTTTACTGTGCGAATCAAAGAAGTGTTTGTTCCCCCACTTAAATGATCACATATCTAACACTCCAGGAAAATCCCCACCACTTCATGTCAGTGTGGAGCAGGCAATAGTAACCAAACTCAAGTATAAATTTCTGAGATTCATAAAAACCAGTTTGCTCGTTTCTCACTCTAAAACTGTCCTAAAATGTAACTAGAAGTTCTGTTTCCACAAAGCACCAACTTTCTGATTGCAGCTAATGGTGACTTAATCGGGCAAGTTTTCAGGAAAATCCTTGAATAATTTATGAGACAGACATGCTAAGAAAATGACATGAATGGGACAAGCCAAGAAAAACATCCTGGTGTGAGCAGCTAAACCCTGAGCTGTAGGAAGATGCCATTTCCCTTTCCTTACTCTCCAGGGGTGAGCAGCACTAAGCAAAACAAGCTAACCAACAGCAGTCCTTTCTCAGACTTAACACGGGCCTTGGCTCCAGGAACTACTCCACAACACAAGGCCAGAGTAAAAGAACATACTGTATACGTGTGTGTTTTCATCAAGCTACTTCATCGTTTACAGACATTTTGTATAAGAGCAAGGCAATACACAGATTTACTCCATCAGTGACTTAAGTTACTGAGGAGTGAACTGATGTCTCTGGTACACACCTACTGTTAAGGTCTCTAAACAAACCGATCACTGGCATGTCTCAGTCTCCTCGTTTACTAAGTCCTCATACATCATTATTATGGTGACCAAACAGTATGTACAGGCAGTTAGCTGAGTTTTCTGATCCACTTGCTGTTTTAGGTCGAGTGTTTAACCCTAAATATGACTTCATATGGACTGAATATGAAACACCCTACTGACTCATGTGTCAAAAACCTGAACCCTGCTGGTGGCCGTATTTTAGGAGGTTCTGGAAACTACAGGAGACAAGGTCTCTCTGGAAGAAGACAGTCACTAGGAAAGGTCCTCTATCTTTACTGGCTGCTAGAATGTGAATCTCTGTGCTCCACCTCCTCCTTGTCCCAATGGCCTGGCACTGCTGAGACCATGAG
Organism: Microtus oregoni; assembly: GCF_018167655.1. Taxonomy (NCBI): domain Eukaryota; kingdom Metazoa; phylum Chordata; class Mammalia; order Rodentia; family Cricetidae; genus Microtus; species Microtus oregoni. The sequence continues at coordinate 3,192,059 of NW_024543086.1, forward strand.
CTAACAAGCCCCTTCCTGTCTGAGATGTCTGTCAAGTAACTGGTCACAAACACAAAGAAATTAACTATAAAGTCCCTCATCAGAAGGGTAAGAATACATGTGATGCCTAATTCTGACTGTCTCAAAAACAAATAAATAAATAATTAGCAGAGTGTTGGAGAGATGGTTCTCCGGTAAAGAGTGCATCCCGTTCTCTCAGAGGGCTCTCCATCACCCACTTCTGACAACTCACAACTACCTGTAACTCCTGGTACCAGCATTCCTTTTTGGACTCACTGGGCAACTGCACTCATACCCACAATGTATACTGATGTATAGCCATATAACTCAAAGTCAAAGTCAAACTCAATTTTTAAAAGATAATTAGCAGAAGCTGGGAGTATGGTTTGGTGGTACAGCACAAGGTCCTGGGTTCAATTTGCACTACCAAAACTAATCAATACCCAAAGTATTAGAAGTCTGAACTCTTAAAATATCCAAACCAATGTCCATATAATTACTCCATGTGGCATGCGGCTGAATAAGGGGTTTTAGAAGTGCCATAAAACCTAGTTTCCTTTCCAAAGACATAAATTATACTATGAAATATCTGGATAGTCACTGGGTCTTACTGATTTGTGTGGAACTCTGCTCACTTCCTAGGAGGGGTGCTGCTTTTATGATTTAGGCAAACTTACAGAAAATCTATCACCAAACAGCTTCTCTCATGACATGGCAAAGTTACTTTTTTCCACAGAGGCACCATGCCGGCTAAGACTGAAAGATCAAGCTTATCATGGCTAGCAAAACAGAATAAATTACCCTCAAGAAGTAGAATAAGAAGTAACTCCCATGTGGGTAAAATTCCAATCCTGAGAAATCCCTTCCCCGGAAAAAGTTCTCACAAAACTTTATGAATGTGTTTAACAACTATATAAAAACATATGCACGTGGAGAAAAAGACACCCCCCCCCCAAACCAAAAACCAAACCAAAGCTCCAAACAAGATGCCAGTGAGCAGAGTGGGGTGAATGGAGATGGCCAATTTAAAATGTTTAATATTATTTAGACAATAAAAAAAAAACAGAGGAAAAAAAAACAGTATCAAGTTTTGCCCCATTTTCTAGCAAGTGCTGGATGGCTGGACAGACATAACTGTGCTGGGAATCTTCCCAGCTCCTTGGTTCAGCAGTCACCCATCTACAAATGGACAGCTGTGCTCGCTGTTCTCACCTTCTGGCCAGAACATCTGGCCATCACCAGGACACTAGTCCCTAAGGATGACAGTCACAACCCCGAACAATTTCTGTTTTCTGCTTTTTAAAACCTTTTATGTTTCTCAGCTACTTTAAAGATTTGAAACCATTTTATTTCCTCTGAAACAGCAGTCTAAACAGTTGTGGGAAAACTGTGACTGGAGATTGACGACGGGTACGCCCTGAGAAGAGGGTTCTCTGGGGAGCTAGGCAACACCGGATGCAGAGAAACTTCCCAACTGTACTGCTTCTGAGACCCGCCTAGTGTAATGGCTCACCCCAAAGGTGACAGCACTGTACATTCCTCAGACTTTTGAGTAACATTTCTTTCCTTGAACATCGTGTTTGAATGTCCCCAAACCCACCTTAATATGACTGCTGTAAATACAAGTGCCTCTTCAAACTGTCAAATACACGTCCACCTCACTCTTCTTTTTTTCTTCTTAGGAATAACTTTCCCTTTAGTCCTAAGTTTTTATTTTGACAACTCTTTGGGAGTACACGATGGCTCTGTGGGTAAGGGGGCTTGCTGCCAAGCCTGACAACCAGAGTTCAACCCTTGAACTCACATCTGGAAGAACAACCAGTTCCGCACTGTCCCTGTCATCCGAGTGTGTGTCACGGTGTGCTTGTGTACATGTACACCCAGGCACACACATAATAAAAGTAAAAAAAAAAAATTAACTCTTGGGCTAAGATTTCAGCCTTTTAACTTGTCTCAAGTTTCACCTATTTGTGGTGTCTTTAAAAATCTCAGTTGTTCCTGAGTTGTTCCTTTCCCTACTTGCTGGCTTTACTTACCTACCTTACTTTATACTGACACAAAGTTGCACACATGCAGACAGCTTCATGTTTTGATGCAGTTATACACCAGGCGGTGTAGGAGGTCCTTCTGTTTATGTGTTGTTTTCATTGATTAATCAATAAAGAAACTGCTTGGCCTGATAGGGCTGAACTTAGGTAGGCGGAGAAGACAGAACTGAATTCTGGGAGGAAGAAAGCAGAGTCTGAGAGCCACCAGGTCAGACATGATGAATCTTTCCTGGTAAGCCACGACCTTGTGTTAATACACAGATTTATAGAAATGGGTTCAATCAAGATGTGAGAGTTAGCCAATAAGAGACTAGAGCTAATGGGCCAGGCAGTGATTTAATTAATACAATTTCTGTGTGGTTATTTGGGGTGTAAGCTAGCCAGGTGGCTGGAACAAAGGGACCCTCTCGTGCAACAACCAGGTAAGACTCGGCACCCCGTCTCTGGGCGCACTGTGAGCGCCCAGATGATGCGCTGATGCAGTCAGCAAACCTTCCTGTCCTTTTCCATTCCTGTATTGACTACTGTGCTGGGGACCAACCTAGGCCCTTTCTCATGCTGGGAAGTACTCTGGTTCAAACCACCAATGCCTCTTTCTCCAAGACACGATCTTACTGTGTAGTTTAGGCTTATCTGGAACTTGCTACATAGCCCAGGTTGACCCACCACCTGAGGCTAAGATTACTGGAATGTGCCACCATTACAAAGTGTCCCGAGCATCTTTGTAACAACAAACTCATCTCCTCTCAATTTCTTCCTCTTTCCCCAGCCTCTGCTAACCACTATTCCCTCTAGTTTCCACTTCTGCAGTCAGCTTCTGTGTCTAGCCCATTTCCCCCATCATATTCCCCAGTTTCATCTATGCTACTGCATAAGACAAGAACATCCCATGGTGGAAATGTGCATTGTCTTCGTGTAGCAACCGAAGCACACAACTGATTTCATGTTTTGGCTGCTGTGAATGCTTTAATAAACATGAGAGCTCTGTGTATCTCATCAACAGACTATTTCCTTTGGACATACACCTGCAAGTGGGGCTATGGAGTCATATGGTTGGCTTGGTTTTTGCTTTTTTAAGGTATCTTTAAAAAATCTTTTGTGTATAGGTGTTTTGCCTGTATGTATATTTGTGTACCATGTGCATGCCTCGTGCCCAAGAAGGCCTGAAGAGGGTGTCAGATCCTCTGAATCTGAAGTGGAAGCTAGAAATTGAACTCTGGTCCTTTGGGAAGTGCAGCCATGCTCTAACCACTGAGCCATCTCTTCAGCCCATTTATGCCTAACTTTTGCCTTAAGTCTCCATACTATTCTCTGTAATGGCTGTGCTAGCTTACTTCACACCCAACCTTCTTTGCCCCAACCCTCTGCCATCTTAACCCCTGCTGTAACTGGGCTAATGTTATATAGCACATGGGGTTTGCTAAAGGCATTTAACCTTTACTTTAATCCCTTCAAAATTCCTATATTTTAATTTCTTTTCTTTCGTTCCTTTTTTTCTTTTTTCTTTTCACGACAGGGTTTCTCTGTGCAATAGCCCTAGCTGTCCTGGAACTAGCTCTTGTAGACCAAGCTGCCCTCGAACTTACAGAAATCCATTTGCCCCTATCTCCCAAGTGCTGGGATTAGAGGTGTACACCACCACCACCCAGTTACATTTTAATTTCTAATCACCACTTTAATCATTTTATGCCAAACACCTTCCCCTTCACTCTGTGCTAATTGTATTTGGCACTGAACAGATAGGCAATAAAGTACTCAATGGGATGAATGGATGGCCCCTCCACATGGCCTGACTCTGGACCAGCAGCACTTCTCTGGGCCCTGCACCCTCGTGAAGAGATGTAATATTGCTCACAAATGCCAATTAAAGATGCACGTGATGTTTTCAAAAGAATTAACTTCATCAAATCCCAAGAGTAAAAATGATTATTTTTGTAAACCAGGGCTGTTTTTAAACAACAGAGTGATATTTTTCTTTGTATTATTTGACAAGGAGTAATATGAGTTCTGAGCTCATCAGAAGGCTGGGCAGGCTACATGCAGCAGCTGGAATGCTTACAGCCTACCTGTTCACTTCCGTATTAAGCAAACAGCTCTTCCCTTTGACCAGGAATAAGCCCTTTCAGTCTCCTTCTAACTTGTGGTGGTGGCCAAGTTAACCTCAAGCACTGTCCTCTTGCTTCCGTGGGCACTCCTGCCCGAGCTAATAGCTTGAGCACTGCTGCTGGTCACTCTTCACATTCTCCACCAACTGTCCATATCCTCCAGGTCTTTCCCTGGCCTTCTACATTCCTCTACAATGCACCTCTCTACTTCTTTCGCCCACACAGCACTATCTTAGTTCAGTCACCTTTTCCCCACCTGGATTGCCAAAAGCCCTCTAACTAGTCTTTTTGTGTCTATTTACAAATTCCTACCACACTAGAGCCAAACTCTTGATCATATACAAGTCCTACTTAAAGTTAGCAAAGGCCACCCTCCCCCTTTGCTTTCAACTCAAAACCCAAGTCACTTGACATGAAGTAAGGTTCTTGTTGGATAACAATTTACCTCTCCAGTTTCAACACTCAGCAATCTTTAGGTTGCTTGCTTAGGTTTTCTTGGTTTTGTTTTTAAGTTCTTTGCTCTACTGCTAACCACATTAGCACTTGGTTTTACAAATGCCATTTCCTCCAAAAAACCTTCCTGCAGTGCTCCAAACAGGTGGAGTCCATCTATCTATACCTGCCTTCTACAACTGATCTGAAACAAAAACAAGTGTCCTGCTTGTTTCTTTCCCCTGCCCTGGACTTAAGACTATGACACAGTATTCTGCTTACTTAAACCCCTAGGTCCTGAAATAGGCTTGGTGACAGCAAATATCAAACCTTTACTGAATAGTCTCAAAACAACACCAACAACAACAACAAAATAAGTAAATAAACAAACAAGAGGCTGTGACAGGAGGACACAGCAGGGGATGAAGCAGACGAGGCAGAACCAAAGTTGACTAAACTCCCTCTTGGAGACAAAGTGTGCAAGCAGAAACAGCGAAGGCGGTGAGAGCCCCATCTGCAACATCACACACTGACAGGAAAGCACAGAGCTTCTCAGTGAACCCAAGGGCTTAGAAAGAAACCTGCTTAGGCAGCTGGTTTAGAATTTCTTTGGTTCCGACCAAAGTTCTGTCACCTGATACCAAGCCTACATGAGCTGGAAAAGTTCAAGGAAACCATACACAAAAATTTGGTTTGAACATCTCTTCAATTAGTCAAAATGTTAATAAGCTAAAAGACAGCAAAAGTTACTAAGGATCGTGTCAAGTTCAGCTGCAGCCAGAACCACAAAAGATAGAAAGAGAAAGAGTGTGCTCTAGCCCAGTGATTCTCAACCTTCCTAATGCTGTGACCTTTTAGTACAGTTTCTCAAGTTGTGGTGACCCCAAAACTAAATTATTTTTGCTGCTGCTTCCGAACTATAATTTTGCTTCTGTTATTACTCTTACTGTAAATATTTGATACGCAGGATATCTGAGATTTGACTCCTGTGAAAAGGTCATTCAACCCCAGAGGGATCTTGACCCACAGGTTGAGAACAGCGTTCTAGGTCATCTGATGAAAAGTTGTTGACCAGCTCTGATCTCTAGCGAACTCTGGTTCTTCTTGGTTACTTGTATGCTTAAGTGCAGTCACATGAAGTTGGCTAGTAATGGAGACGCCAGCCCACTAAGCACACCCATGACAACCAGCAGAAAACTGATGCTTTCTGGTTGGGCTTTTAAGGTCGCTGGGTTTTTGTTTGTTTTTGGTACCTTTTCTTTCTTTTTAATTCTTCTCTCATATATTACATCTCGACTGCAGTTTCCTCTCTCTCCCTCCCCTCCCAAGTTTGCTGTTTTTATAGTTTGCTGTTAATTGTTGGGCAGCAGTCAAGGGTGGGGTGTGGACTCCATACTTGCAAACTGACTAAGAAACTAAAGTATACCTGCAACCCTAAAACCAACAGTCATGTGCTGTCCTGATCTCTTGTGGACATGTCTGTGCAAAGCAGTGTCCACCATACTGGTTTCTCAGTGGAGGTCAAGGATAACACTGTGCCCTCGTTCACTCAGTACAGATGTCTGTTGTCTATTCAATAACATGTTTCCATAATCCTGCTGTTTAAACAGCCCACAAAGGCAGTGCACAAGTGCTGTCCAGTGGTGCTCTAAGTCCAAGAGGGCTGGACAGTGCCTCACAGAAGTATGTGAGTTACAACGCTGTGTACAGGGGTTCAATGAGATAGATACAACATATAAAGTTAAGGGTTGGGACTGGAGAGTTGGCTCAGTGGATAAGAGCACTCTGCTCTTCTAACGACCCAGGTTCAATTCCCAGCATCCATATGGCAGTTCACAACTAGCTGTAACTCCAGACCCAGAAAATCAAACATCTTCACACAGACATACATACAGGCAAAACACAAATGCACATCAAATTATTTAAGAAAAGTGTCTTACATCAGAAACACACTTTTGGAAGGTTATGGATCAAATGAAGCAAATGTTGTGGCTCAGGCTCACAGAACCTAACTCTACCTTTTTCCCTAGGAGCAAGCACTTGGTTCTTGCTAACTTTGCTGATGATAACTTTACAAAACTGAACAAGGACTGACTGCTGTTTCTTATGCACTGGTGACTTACGGTTCAATTTCTACCATCAAAAACAGGTAAATGGACACATAAAATCTGACTTGAGAAGGGAATGCATAAATGAAATTGAGTTGTATTGGACAGAGGTGGGCTGGAAGGTAAAGAAGTGAGATCAAGAGATTAAAAGACATCCACCCAAAGCACACAGAGGATGAATGCAGGAATGTCCTAATGAACACCACCACATGGTAGGGGACGGTTATTGATGTTGCTTTTAAAAGGTATCATAAAACCAGGGGTCATTTGGGGCTTGGATAGAATTTGGTCTGTCACCTGAAATTACCTCAGTGGCAGGAGCTGTGTCTTAAAGAAACAACTGAAGAACAATATTAGAAACCTACAACTTAATGGGATACTCGAACATTTAGTTAAGCCTCCTCCCTCCTCATGCTGAGTGTTACATGAAGACCCAGGCATCACCACAGACGCCATTTAACACATGAAGAAAAGTCTTCCATGTCTCTTTCTTTGCATGGAAACTTGTTTACTAAAACCCTTCCATGCTGGAAATGTGTTCTCCGCACAATCTGTTCCCATGGAAGAAGTGCGCAAAGCTGCCATTGCTTGTATAGTGATAAATACTCTTGGGTTCTCTCCAAAGCACAGAAAATCTGCAGCAAAGCACAGCATCCCTGGCTCTACTCTCTCCCCTATAAAATGGCTGTATTTGTTGTTCACTGTTTTTTTTTTTTTTAAATACACAAACCTGGTAGTTAAGAGTGCTTGCTGCTCTTCCAGAGACTACAGTTCAGTTCCCAGCATCTACATCAGGTGGCAAGACAGCTAGAAGGCAGTGACAAAAACACGCAGGTGCTGTGGGGGTATAAACAAGAACAGTCCTTACAGGCCCATATATAGGAATACTTAGTCATTAGGGGACGGCATCACTTGAGAGGGATTAGGAGGTGTGGCCTTGTTGGAGGAAGTGTTCCACTAGTGGAGATTTTGAAGTTTCAAAAGTTCAAGCCAGGCTCTCTCTCCACGCTGCCTGAAGATCAGGGCATAACTCTGTTACTTCTCCAGCACCATGTCTGCCTGTATACTTCCAGGCTCCCCAAGAAGATGATAATGGGCTAACCCTCTGAAACTGTTAACAACCCCCAGTTAAATGTTTTTTTCTTTTATAAGAGTTGCTTTGGTCATGATGTCTCATCACAGCAATAGAACACTGATTAAGATGAGTGTTATGTGTATGCATTTGTGCCTGTGTGTATACATACACTTAACACACAAATAAAATAATATAAATCTTTAACACAGAGAACAATAATAGAGTGGGTAGCGATTTATTTAATCCCTAAACTCAGGTTTTGTTAGTATCCCTATTTTACAGAAGGTAAACTGAGGTACAAGGTTAAAGCCTCTCATTCATCACATAACCACTAAATGGATGTGTTGAGTACCCAAGCTCAGGGGCCTTAGAGCCTTGTGCTATTCAGTGTTGTCATAGCCATGACTTCAACTCAGCACCAGGAGTAAGGGACATGCTTGGGGTCATTTCACTCCCTTGCTTTTCAAAATCCCTCATGGGTATCTTATAGTATGTAGGACAAATCCAGATTCCACACACATGACTTACAAATCCCCATAGGCATGACTCTTCCCTGCTCTGCCACATGCCGTCCCATTGTCTGCACGCACAGCACAGAACCCCTGCATAGTCCCTCCTCTTTATATACTCTATTTTTCAGTCTTACTGGAAGCTTTGCATTCTCAGAAGGGAAAAGCCCTCATCATCACTCATTATCAGAGCCTCTTCATAACCCTCCTGAACATCTAGTGTTCCTTAGAATTTACTTTTATTTAAATGTGTATGCACATGCCTGCTTATCCATAATCCACGTGTTTGCAGTACCCACGGCGGCCAGAAGGTGGTGTTGGATTTCCCCCAGGACAGGCATTACAGATGTTTATGAGCCATCTGCTACCGGTGGTTGGGAACTGAGCCCAGATGTTCTTTAAGAGCAAGTACTCTTAACCACTAGCCATCTCTCAAGCCCCAACTATTGTTTTCAGCCCTGTCTCTACCTAAACATTTTCACAACTTCAGTACCACAAGAGCTCCAGGTAAAAGATAATTATTCATACAATAAACTACCCTGTGGTTTCCTGTATTCCCTGTTAAGACACTGTTCCTTTGGATGTGGGCATCTGCCACGAGACAAATGCCTTTACTAGAGTTATTCATCACGGATTACATAAGCATAAAGAACAAAGTTAAAAGACAGACAGAGAGGGTAAAGGTACTTGCTGCTGAGCCTGACAACCAGAGTTTAATCCCTGGAACCAACATGGTAGAAGGAGAAAACTGAGTCCCACAAGCAAGTGTACGTACGTATATGCACACACACACACACACACACACACACCAATAAAACAAAAAACAAAGTCATTTGTTTTTTTAAAGAAAAAATTTAAGGGATAGGCTCCATGACAAGATTTTTGTCTATCCAGAATATGCAAAGTCCTGAGTTTGGTTCATAGATACAACACACACATACATATACTTTTGCGAGCTCAGAAAATACATTTTATATTTACTCACCATGTAGAAATTATCTACCAAATGAGCAACATTTGTACCTCAAGCTCTTTCATTTAAGATTTAAGATTTTTATTTAATTGTAATGGGTGTGGGGGTGGGGACATAAACACCACAGTGCACATGTGCAGGCCAGAGGACAACTTCTCAGAGTTGGTGCCCTCCTCCCCGTTACACAGAGGACAAGTTCTCAGAGTTGGTGCCCTCCTCCCCGTTACACAGAGGACAACTTCTCAGAGTTGGTGCCCTCCTCCCCGTTACACAGAGGACAACTTCTCAGAGTTGGTGCCCTCCTCCCCGTTACACAGAGGACAACTTCTCAGAGTTGGTGCTCTCCTCCCCGTTACACAGATTCTGGGGATTAAACTCAGGAGAGCTTGCACAACAAGCAGCTTTATCCACTGGGCCATCTTCCCAGTCTAGCTCGTCTATATTCTTTTTGTTTTTTATCTTATTTCTTTCTTTTTTCTTTTTTAAGACAGGGTTCTCTCTGTGTAGCACTGGCTGTCCTGGAACTTGCTTATAGACCAGACTCACACAGTTCCGACTGCTCTGCCTCCCAAATGCTGTGTTTAAAGGCATGTGCCACCTCGCCTGGCAAGTTCCTCTTCTATTCTTAATGTTAATGTTGAAATTAAGAAACTGGGGCTAGGGAGATGGCTCCCTGCATAAAAAGTTTGTTGTCAACCATGGAGACCTGAACTTGAGGGCCCAGCACCCAAGCAAAAGCTGGCATATGTGACTATAACCCAACACTGAAGGGGTGGAGACAGGCAGATCTCAGGGCTAAATGGCCAGCCACTCTAGTGAAAGGGCTAACTCTAGGTTCAGTGAAAGACCTTGTCTCAAAGGGGAGAAAGGGTGTGCAGGACAGAAATGAATGAGAAAGACCACCTGATACCAAACTCTGCCCCCCCCCCCCATAGGTGAATAGCCACAAGCATACAGCATATACACACAGGGAAAAAGTAAGAAACTGCATCTGTGCTGCGTACAGTGGTCCAGACCTATAATCCTAGCACCTGGGAGTCTGGAGCAGGAACACTGCCAGTTCAAACTGTCCAGCCTGGGCTACAAAGTAAGAACTCATATTCTCCAGCCTCAGTCTCCTGAGTGCTGGCATACATAGATTTTTAATCGGTGGGAAAATGCTACTCAGAACACATAGCCAGTTCCTCTCCAACTTTCTTCAAAATGATTACCTATTTCAAGTAAGCTGTGGTTTAGTCTGGAAGGAAAGCACAGCATCTAACCTTAGATATCTACAGATCCACCACCAGTCAGCTCTCCCTTAGACAAACTTCAAAACACTTACTTCACACTTGTAGTTGCTAAATGAAGCGCCAACAGCTAGCATTCTAATTAGAACACCGCTGCCATAATTGACTCTTACTGAGCAATCAGCTAAGGCTAAAGGAGGAGCACTGCAACACAGTGCTGAACACAGGTGTGCGCGGGGACAGGAAGTGCTACTAGCAGGCATGCCGTCCCTGAGAGCGACTTATTGACATAATCAGAATAAATATGCTTTGATTGTTGTCTGTTCATATCTAATTGGTTTAAGGAGAGCAAACTGCATTGCTGGAGATAAAAAAAAAGGAGAAAACAGATAGATAAATGTGTTCTTAACCTCCAAGTCTCTGCTCTGAACTAGCTGTCTTCATACACGGTCGTCTAACATGAAGCCTGACTGAGGATGGTGCTTAGCTGGCAGACGGCTGCACATTACAAGCATTTTTTTAAAAAGAGGGGCACGATTTAAGTAACCTCTTCATGGAGATCAGAATATGTGTCTACAGACACATGGGGTGGGGGTGGGGAATGACACATGTAAACACTGAGCAGTGTGGAAAGGGATTCAGGAATGCCCCATCATAATTTTCTAGAACTTTCATTTCAAAATACCAAGGTTTAAAAAGTCAGGGTGCTGGCTGCTAGACAGTGCCTTCTAAACACGACAGGCAAGCCGCAGCAACGAGATTAACAGTGTGGTTGCTGAAACAAGACCTGGATGGTGACAATACCTGCTGACACAACAATGTGGACCCAGAAGATTTCACAAGTCCTTACCTTAGATGAAGAAACACAGGCAATCAGTGTGCTGGGAGAGGGAGGGTTAGTTTTTTCCAAGGACAGGGGCCTCCTGGTAGGTTTTCCAAACCCAAGTGGTCAGTCTTAAACACATATACATATGATCAACACTAAATGGACTCAGGTTATTTTTACATATATACCTATATGTATACATTCATACATCTGTGTCAGTATGTCTAAAAATAATAATTATAGAAAAGGTCATGTATTTAGAAGGGCATGGGAGGAGCTGGTGAGGAGAGGGGAAGAGGTGAAAATGATGCAAGCAAAATAGCCAAACATGAAATTCTAAAAAAAAGAAAAGAGAGACAGGCTGAGATTTGGCTCAGTGGTTAAGAGTACATCTTGCTCTTGCAGAGGACCTGGATTCAGTTCCCAGCACTACATGGTGGCTCACAACCATCTGTTAACTCCAGTTCCAAAGATTCTGACATCTTCTACAAGCCCCTGAGGGTTCAATAAACTCAAGTGCACATACACACAATACATTTAAAAATTAAAGTTAAATCAGGGGCAAGGGATATAGCTTAGATGGTGGAGTGCTAGTCTAGCATGCACAAGGCCCTGGGTTCTATCCATAGCACCACACATCTGTCATTCCAGCAGTGGGAAGGTGGACACATTAGGTTCATATTAATTTTAGGATAGCCTGAGCTTTGTGAGAAAATGCTCTTACTGCCCATGCTGCAATGTACTAGGCGCTACTAAACAGTTTAAAATGATCAGTGTATCTTACATGACCTATCTTAATAATGCTGTATGCACAGATTAGCTGCTTTTCAGTAAACCGATGCTTTGCTGTTGTTTTTAAGAAAGGACAGTGTAGTATTATTCTCCTGGGGGAAATAGTGAAATAGTCAAGGTACTTTAAAAAAATGAACACAGCCCAAGAATTTTATTTGGATAAGATTGCAATTCTAGTTGGAATTACAGCCATAATAATTACTAATAAAACTGCTACATTTAAACTAGGTTAAAATGTTATAAAAATATCATATTTTACTTATTAATTTATAAACAGGGTCTCACTTTATAGCTCTGGCTGGCCTAGAACTCACAGGCTTCAAACTCAGAGACCCTGACTCTGCCTCCAGAGTGCTGGTAATAAAGGTTTGGGTCACCATGCTTGGATAAATAAATTTTAAATTCCTATGAATTAAAACTAACCTGAAAAAAATACTGTCATTATGTAACTTTAAAACCTGTGGGTCATAATTTAAAAAAGTTACAAATCTGCTGTGGGAGTGGTTTATATGTGGAGGACAGAGGACAACTTGCAGAAGTTGTTTCTCTCCTATTACTATGCAAATTCTGGAAACTGAACTTAGATTATTAGGCTTAGTGACAAGTGCCACTGAGCCACTTTGATGACCCCGTGTTATAACTTTTAAAGTTATCTCAATGAAAAAATTTAAACAAAAACCCAGAAGAACAATCTACTCAGAACACAATGATAAAACCTAACACATCAGTTCATTTAATCCTTTAACAGATCCACAGGCAAACTATACCAATTCTGACTCCATGTTTGGTAGCTCATTTGAGTTTCTTTCAGCAGTCACATTTGAACACAAGGATCTTCATCAGGTTTTGGCTCCGCCTGGTTCTTTTGGGAGTCTGGCTTTGTGTTGTACTTGAAGTATCCAAACTGGAAGAACATCCCCTATAGTATTGTTTCTTTTTCACAGACAACTTCACAGAGCTATAGAATCCATTAGAACCTGAAGGTCTGGCTTCATGTTGCCCAGGACTCGGTGGAGCTCTTTAGAAACGAGTAAGACTTTTCAAAGTCTGCAGAATACTTGTAAACTCTCAACAGTGTATCCAGTTACTACGTAACATTTAAATATTTGGAATGGATTAGAAAAGCACAGTATCTAGACATGAAGATACAAGTCTAAGATGCTATTTCCAAGTGGTTCATTTGGAACACAAGAAATATTAGGAAAAATAGATAGTAATCAAACCAGTATGGGAATACCAAAGTGACCATCGTGCAAAAACCAAAGGGCTGGGAAACTGAAGAGCTTTGGAAGCTATTTACAGATGATGACTGATTCTGCATCGTGATAATTCCCATAAATGGGACAACATTCTTTGCGACTGATGTCAGAAATGCCTTCATGACAATAGTGAAGGTTTCCTATCTCACATATGAAAACGTCTGTCTTTCCCTCCATTTTGGGTCAGCTAATGTAAAGATGGTATGTGGGATACTGCAGAAAAGGGTAACTGCCAAGTTTGGTTCTGAATCTTAAGTAACAAATATATTTTCCAAGTAAGTCTCAATTTGCAAAAGGTATACACTAGTAACTCAACTTTGGGATAATGAATGATACAAGTTTGTCAGGTGACTCTTTAGGAAGACTAGCGAAGACTGCAGATGTATGTCCTAAAGGCAGATGGCTGTGGTTTTAGCTTAGACTACTTTCCAGGTCTGCTGCCTCAGAAATGTGCCAGACTTATGTAGCTCATTTTCTTACTAGAATAGTAAAACTGTGGAGCAGGGAGGTAGGGGTGGGATGGTCAAAATGGTACTTTTAATAAGATTTATTTTAAAAGATTAAAAAGAATCTGTGTGCCTGAAGTTGGCAGAGGCTAGAAGAGAGTGTCTGATCCCCTAAAACTGGAGTTGCAGATGTTGACCCGCCACGTAGGTGCTGGGAATGGACTCAGGTCCTCTGCAAGAGCACATACTCTTAACTGCAGAGACACCTCTTCAGGTTCCCACAAAAACATTCTTAAAAAGGAAGGAGGGAGGAAGGGAGGGAAGGGGAGAGGAGGGGAGGGGAGGGGAGGAGAGGGGAGGGAAGAGCAAACTTGAACATTGACGGTCACTTACTTGGTACATAATGACCTTTATTACTAGAAATGTCTTGATTTAAAGGACAGTCTAACAAATATCAAGTTAGCAAGTTTAGCAAATTTATTCAAAAACATTTATTAAGTGTCTACTGCACATCATGAAGTTCTAGCATTTGGGCAATAAAGACAGCAGGAACTACAATAGACAACTACACACAAACAGAAGAAGGCAGGCACAGGGATGCTGTTTGCGTGCAGGTTATGAAATACAGAAGTCCAGGGCAGCAATGAGACACGAGGTCAGAGGGAGAGCCTGATCACAGAGGTGAGATGAGAAGCCACTGAAGAATTCCGAGCAGAACTAGCTGGTATTTTTGCTTTTAAGATACGTCTATGTGACGTAGTACAGACATCCGGGAATCTGTGATCCTCCTGCCTTAGGCTCCTTAGCACAGGGTCACAGGAGTGCTGCACCATGTGCAGCGCTGAGTGTCCTGCCGCTCTAAGGGGGGCCCTATAAACTCTATGTTTATTACTGTATGTGTGCAGGATATGTGTGTCAGAGTACACACCACAGTACATGTGTGGAGGTCAGAGCATAACGTTTTGGGGTCAGTTCTTGCTTTCCACCTTCACGTGGGTTTCACAGATCAAACTCAGGGCTCCAGACTTGTATAGCAAATGCCTTTACTAACTCAAATCACTAAACCATCACACCAGCCCCGTTACAAACTTTTATTTGCCTTCGTGATAAATGAGCTACCTGCCAAAAGTCCATGCCAAAAGCACCAAATATAACCATGAGCCAAACATGCCAAACAAAGAATATGAAATGCAAGTAGCACATGACTTTGTCTAAACAACTTCATGTCACCTAAAAAAGACAAATATGGATGGTAGCAGAAAGCTGAGGCAGGAGGAACATAACCATGTTTGAAGCTAGCCTGGATATCTAACAAGGCCCAGGTTTTTTTAAAAAAAAATTAAAGACAATAACGAATCTGAGAAAAACTACAGAAGACACCAGCTAGCCTGATATATTATTTTTCAGATTTGCTAAAAATGCATGAAATGTCAAGAAAAATAAAATTAACCTGAATGTGGCTGGGCATGGTGAAACAAGCCTTTAATCCCAGCACTTGGGAGGCAGATCTCTGAGTTCCAAGACAGCCAGGACTATGTAGAGATATCCTGTCTCGAAAAATAAAACAAAACCACAATAAACCCTGAGCTTACGATGCACGTTTCCACCAGGAAAATATAGAGCTCTATGGATAGGAGATGAGTGAAGTGCTAAGAAAGTGCGTGCGCAGGCTGAGCAACCAAAGTCAGTGCGTGCACATCGTCAAACAGCCAACCTCGCACGCACAGAGCCCTGAGTTCAATCCCTAGCCCTGCATTGTTCAGGTGTGATGGCATTCACATCATCCCAGTAGTTAGGAGGTGGAGCCAAGATGACCACAAGTTCAAGGGAGCTCAGGGTCAGTGTGGGCTACAAAAGACTGTCTTAAAGAAAACACTGTAGTTGGGTGTACTGGTTCATGCCTTCAATCCCAACATGGGGGGGGGGGAGGGGGACAAAGCAAAAGAAGCTGATCTCTCCAAGTTCACCACACAGAGCTCCAGGCCAGGCAGGGCCACATAGTGAGACCTTGTTGTGTTTGTTTTTTAAAAAGGAAAAGCAAGATTACAAAAAGATTATTTATATTCAAATTATACACAGCATTTAAATGTTCTCCTACACTAAAAAATTAACAAAAATCCATGTCAAAAGATATTCTAAAATAATTAGTTATTAGATTTTTAAAGTAAAAAACAAAACCTATTGTTATTGTCAGACTCTAAGAACCATTTGCATTTAACAAATCACTAGTCTAATCTACTCAAAAGCAGCTATATTTGGGATCCAGCACGGGAATGTGCTCTATTACTTTGCCTATACTGGGATCCAGCACGGGAATGTGCTCTATTACTTTGCCTATACTGGGATCCAGCACGGGAATGTGCTCTATTACTTTACCTATATTGGGATCCAGCACGGGAATGTGCTCTATTACTTTACCTATATTGGGATCCAGCACGGGAATGTGCTCTATTACTTTACCTGTATTGGGATCCAGCATGGGAATGTGCTCTATTACTTTACCTGTATTGGGATCCAGCATGGGAATGTGCTCTATTACTTTACCTGTATTGGGATCCAGCACGGGAATGTGCTCTATTACTTTACCTATATTGGGATCCAGCACGGGAATGTGCTCTATTACTTTACCTGTATTGGGATCCAGCATGGGAATGTGCTCTATTACTTTACCTGTATTGGGATCCAGCATGGGAATGTGCTCTATTACTTTACCTGTATTGGGATCCAGCATGGGAATGTGCTCTATTACTGTATTGGGATCCAGCACGGGAATGTGCTCTATTACTTTACCTGTATTGGGATCCAGCACGGGAATGTGCTCTATTACTGTATTGGGATCCAGCACGGGAATGTGCTCTATTACTGTATTGGGATCCAGCACGGGAATGTGCTCTATTACTATATCTGGGATCCAGCACGGGAATGTGCTCTATTACTGTATTGGGATCCAGCACAGGAATGTGCTCTGTAACTATATCTGGAATCCAGCACGGGAATGTGCTCTATTACTATATCTGGGATCCAGCATGGGAATGGGCTCTATTACTTTACCTCTACTCACTCACCTTTCAGAAAAGCCCCAGTGGGTTTTAAAAGACTTCATTACGGAACTAGGAAGCCCTTTCTCTACTCATTCACTGTCAAGCGATCATGTACTGGGGGTGGAGAGAAGCCTCAAAACTACTTATAGCTCTTGCAAAGAATCACAGTTGGTTCCCAGCATCCATCAGGTCACAAACACCTGTAATTTTAGTTCAAGGAGCCCAATGCCCTCTGACCTCTAAGTGCCCATAAATTCACGTGAACACCAGATTCAGATAAATAAAAATTAAATCTTTAAAAGAAAGAAACTGTGTATTTGTTATCACATATTTTAGTGATATCTTACGGTCCAGTTTAAGGATGAAATGCCAGCTTCCATTGGCATTCATAAAATCTTTTCATGTTTTAGATAAAATGTTTTACAGTGGCAATATTTTTAAAATCTCAGGGAAATACAAAACAAGCTAAACGGCACCATGGAAGTGGCAGGTGGAAACTGCAATATGTCTTTCCAAACACTTCAGTCCTCAATATGTCTTTTATTCTGCAATACACTTCACAATATTAAAGTAAAAGCATCCATGAGTTGGTAAAAATAACACAGCGTATGCACAGCAGTGTTTAAGACAAAAGGCTGAGCATGGAGGCCCACACCTATAACGCCAGCACTCAGGATGGAGGGAAGCTGAGGCAAAAAGAATGAGATTTAAGGTCACCCTGTAGGACACAGCAAGTCCTTGTCTAGTGAGAACTTCTTAGGAATAAAAATAAAACCCAAACAACAAAGAATGCCCACTGAGGGGCTGGAGAGATGGCTAGTGGTTAAGAGCACTCGCTGCTCTTGCAGAGGTCCTGATTTGGTTCCCAGCATCTACATGGCAGTTCACAATTGTCTGTAAGTCCAGTTCTAGAGAATCTGCCTCCTCCTTCTGGCCTCCACAGGAACTGTATATGAGCAGTGCACACACATATATGCAAACACTCATACACATAAGATAAAAAGAAATACATCTTTCTAAAAAGCCCAATGTAAACAATGAGCTCATCATTAGGACACAGATCTACACACTAGTAAATAATCTACTGTATCTTTATTCTCTCACTGTACTCAATTTCCTCAGTGCTACTGACTACTATCACAAAACAGGAACAACAGATTTCCCAAGAAGGTACTAGATTTCAAGGTATTTTTTAAAAGGTTTCATATGTAACACCCATGAGCCTATAAAACATGCAAGCATGTCTTAGATTATAGTTGGGAAGTCATAGGCACTGCTCTAACACCCACAGCTACAGCTACTGTTTCTCATTAGTGGCCCCGAGTTTCAATCCATGTTTTACCTCTGATCCACTAGCGGTGTCCAGATTCAGTAAGCACTAACTAGAGACAGCTGAACGTGGTGGGAAGCGTCTTTGGCTAGCAAAGATCAATGAAGTAGGCAAACCAAAGAAAGCTCAAAGGAAGTGACAAGAAAGTTAAATCACATGTAAGTGGGACTAAAAGGCAGTAACTCTACACAAGAATCAGCAGAAGTCAGAAAAATAAACTTCTAAGCCAGCTGGTGGTGACACATGCCTTTCAGCACTTGGGAGGCAGAGACAGGGGATGGATCTCTGCAAGTTTGGGGCCAGACTGGTCTACAGAGTGAGTTCTGGGACAGGCGCCAAAACTACAGAGAAACCTTGTCTCAAAAAACAAAACAAAACAAACAAAAACCAAACTTCTAAACTAGGAAGGAAGCTGTCTTGCTTCCTCAAACTGGAGCTTAAATTTACCAAGATGTCATAATTGTCATATCTTTAGGTAATACAGTGGACGATGAGGGTAGAATTTGCAAAATCCAGACTGAGGAGAAATGCAAATAACCCAGGCTCTCCAATAAACAAACAACTAGGGAGACATTTAGGACTAAAAGATGGAGTTTGACTTGCAGGATAAGAGAATCAAGGGAAGATTGGCATGTCTGGCAGTATTACAGGTGAAGCAAGGAAAACTAACAAATATATCTTCCAATCAGAACATTGGAAACAAATGACAGGGCTGGGGTGGGGCTCAGAGGTTAAAAATGCTGGCTCTGTAGAGGACCAGGCTTTGGTCTCCAGCACCTGCATGGTAAGGCTCACAACTGACTATAATTCCAGCTGCAGGGATCCAACATCCTCTTTTGGTGTTCATGGGTAATGCACTCACCCCCCACTCCACACACATACACAATTAAAAACAAAATGGCTAGGTATGGTGGCAAATTCCAAGCCAGTGAAGGCTATATAACCAGACTTTGTCTCAAAAAACAAAAACAAACAAACAAAAAACCCAAACTAAACAAGGAAATAAAAAAAGAATCATGAAGAAATTAAGAAACACAGGACCAGACATTTGATACCAAGGAATCACTGAGGATGACAATCAATGGTATTGTGGTCATGACTGAAATCAATGATTCCTAGCTGACTACAGGGATTCACACCTTAATCCCAGCACCTGGGCACTCAATCAGGAAGGCTGCTCCAGGCTAGAGGCCAGTCTGAGCTGCTCAGGGAGTTCTAGGTCAGCCAGCGCAACTGGCAAGACCCTGTCTCAAACCAACCAACACACACACACACACACACACACACACAAATAAATAAGATAATGCCTCACCTTTTAGGAACTGATTCATTTATAGAATAGACAAATTGATATGATATCTGGGATTTGCTCCAAAATGCCACGCTAGGCTACACAAAGACTGTGTTCCACCTAGTTGTCCCCCCGCCCCCAAAGAAAGCAGGCATACAAGAATATAGGCAGCATAAAGAACATTTAAAATCTTCTAGAAGCTGGGTGGTTGTGGGACACGCCTTTAATCCCAGCACTTGGGAGGCAGAGGCAGGTGGATCTCTATGAGTTCGAGGCCAGCCTGGTTCCAGGACAGGCTCCAAGGCTACACAGAGAAATTCTGTCTCAAAAAACAAAAGCAAACAAAAAATCTTCTAGAAGCTTTACCTATTTTCATATCTAGATCTTTGATGCTGGCACTTATTTTCAGTTTTTATCACACCAAATTTCAAATACAGCTTCCTAAATACTAGGCTCTTTACCAACTAAGCTGCATCTCCAGCCCCACTTTTCTTTTTCTTAAAGAAATTATTAAATGTCATAAAGGAGTATGAAAAATAATATAGAAGTGTACACACACACAACTGTGAAGCCATATTGTATAAAGTAGGAATATGACTAGTTAGTGTTGCTTACAACGAAGACGGCAAGTACCTTTAGTGGCCATATTGGGAAACACATAAAAGCTACCTGTAAACTAAAACTGAAGTGCACACCAAAAGGTACGGGCAGGTCAAGGCTGTTAGGAGGCACCCTGGGAGCAGTACTGAACTCACTAACTTAAGCTCCCGAAAATTACCCAACGAAATGCTGGCAAGAGGGAAACTACCTCATCTTTCTCTGGAGTTACATTCTCAATACCTACTTGTGTCCTGTTACCAGGAGAAAAGAAGGATAATTAATTCATTGTCTCGGTGGCAACAATTCTCCACAACTGGTTCAGAGCAGTTGTTCTCGGAAGATCAGAGCTGACAAGCCCCTTCTCATCTTTGATGCCAAGTTCCAAGAACTGAATAAAGGCTTACTGGCAAGATGGAGATAAACAAGAGTGGGGGGATGAAAGAAAAGCAAAGGAAGAGTCTTCCCATTGCAGTGGATTGCAGCAAAGTGCCCTGCCAAGTATGGGTCACACTGCACAAGTTCCACAGGGCTGATCTAAGACAACGAATGCACGCTCTGTTCAAACAACTGAAGAGCTAAGTTTCCGCATGGAGTCAGTCAGACTCCAACAGCAGTGCACACAGCTCTATCACATTAGCTAAACACCCAGGAACTAAAAACAAGCAATGTATGGCAAGGAAAATAACTAAAGGGGATCTATAATTGAGAGAACAACTTAAAACGAACTATCCACCGCAGATGCCTTGACCTTAAACAGCCAGAGCTGTTTAAACAACTGTGCTAAGAAAGGGCTGCTGGTGGAATACATGGCTCCCTGTAAGGAAAGAGAAGGGCTGGCTGGCTTGCAGAGCCAGCAGCAGCTTCTCTGGACCAGACCATGCATGTCACTTTTGCCACATTCCCGAAATTCCCAGAGAAAAATGCTACAGAGCTACAGAACTTGCAATTAATACCTTGTGTGGGATTACAGATTATAAATGTATTCAGTTTATTACAGTTTTGAATTCGGGTCAGAGATAACAACGCCTAGCTAGCTGCAGCTGGAAGTTTCTTCACTTATCCTTTCCTGCCACAGTTGGCCTTGAGAGCAACTAGAAAAGACAGGGGAAATGGGTGCCCTCAGCACTGGCTGGCCTATGGGGCCTTCTTTGCTTTCCGGATGTTTTATAATGTTCTGCTCTAGACCCATTTCATACCACCTGGAGGGGTAACCACGGAGGGCACTATACCCTGACTTCGCAGAAGGAGGCTTCAGGCTACCAAGAGTTCGTGTTTGAAGCCCCTCCTTACTTTTGAGTACTGCCTTGGCATAGACGCCAAGGGCTGCTCTGGGAAACGGAAACATTCAGAAAGCATATATTTATCTTGTTGAAATAAGTCATATTTGCTAGTGGGTATAAGCTAAAAGTATTAAGTTTTCCTGAGTCATGAGCTGTACTTATTGATTGCTTCAAACATTTAAATGTAACATTTATTGGTCATCTTTTTTGGCTATACTTTGAAGTACCCAGGACTTCCACATATCAGGTAAGCACTCTACCAGTGAGCCATATATCCCTCATTCTCACTCCCTCCCTAAACCCAGGACAGAGTCTCCATTAGCCCAGCAGGCCTCAAAGGGGCTATGTAGCAGAGAATGACCCTGAACTCCTGATCTTGTTTCTACTGCCAAAGTGTTGGGATTATGGGTATTTGCCACCATCCATAGCTTTTAGTACTGGCCCCAGTACTGGGACTGAACCAAGCAAGAACTCCATCACTGAGTTATAGCCTCAACCTTTGATTACCATAAAATTAAAAAAAAAAAAGTTCATTGTTAGCTCTGTGTGTGTTTGTGTGTTAGTGTGGGGGGGAGGAGGCAGTCGTGATGCTGAGGCTTCATATTACTTGAAACTGGAGTTTCAGGTGGTTGTAAGCTGCCTGATATAGGTGCTGGGAAATTATATTCTGATCCTCCAGAAGTGCAATACATACTCTTAATAGACGAGTCATCTTTTCAGGCCTCTTTAATTGCCATTAAAATAATAAAGATAACAATAATGATAATAATAATAATAAACACTCTTTTCAAACTAAATTGTCTCTGGAGGACCACGATTTTCCAAAACTTGGTTGCTTATGTGAAATACTAGTTTTATTGTTTCCTTGATGGGAATTTATCTCATCATGTACCCAATAAATCTGAAGTCACACCTAGCCCGTGGCCACCATTTTACAAATAAGAAATTCGAAGTTGGAGTCATTCTGCCTTAAACTACAAACATGGCTGGCTAGAGGCAGAACCTGAACTCTTTATTCCTATCACAGTCTGACAGTCTGGCTACAGAGCGGCCATATTAGTCACCTGGCCATTTCCTCCTCATAATCTCATCCCTCTACTAGACCAATCAGCCATTCCACGGATGCGATCCCCCTCCATCATGGTTTTCTAAGCATACAATGGGTCTGTACAATGGGTCTGTACAATGCTTATATTTTCAAGAATTTTTCTCCCTACCAGATAAAGACAAAGATCAAATGCTAAGCACTCATCAGTAAAGCCGCCTCCTGTTTTAGCCCCAGTGTGTCTGTCAGGCGCACACACAACTTTGGAAAAGTTCTTGGCGGCAGCATTCTTACACATCCTTGAGTAAGCTGGCTCAAGGCTGGACTCCACACCGGGCAGAAACAAGAAAGGAGGCATGTTTCACTGTCCCTTCAGACTCTCAAGTAGCACACATTCGGTGGGGGTGGGTGGCGAGTTTCTTAGTTTTCTTCAGCTACCCTCTGACTTAGAAGCAGAGGTAGGGTAGTTTTCTTGAGACTTCTTACAACTTCTAAACTAAGTTGGTATTCTACTTCTTATGTGATACCCTGAAAACACCCAAGGATTCGGAAAAGAAATGATTTTTCTCTTTGGTTAAACCAAAACAGAGTTTACAAAGAGTGGAATGGCCCCATATAAATTTCTGAAAACTTAATGGAAAAATGAACGATAAAACCACTAAAGGAAAATCTTTTCAGACTTGCAGCTTCTCTGTGTGGTTTATCTCACTTCAAAGTCTCAAAAGTGTGCTCTTTCAGAAGCACACTGACATGAACATGTTTTGTTATTAAGACTCCTATGAAATGGAAGCCCTCGGCTCTTCATTTTCACAGCTTAACAGGGCCATAATTATCTTCATTCTGAACCAGGGAAGACAGGAGTACAACAAGGTTGTGATAAGAACCCAGCTCTTTCGGATCTGAAAAACGGTACTCTTTAAGCATTGGACCAACTTCTTAGGTCGCGAGGCAAAATTTGCACTGTCAAACTCTGGTTCCATCTGAAGCATTATCCAAGTCGCTGCAAAATATGCTGCTTTTTGGAGTCATGAAGAGCTTCTTCACTTCCTGGTTTTAGGTTAGGAGAGTGGCTCAAACCAACTGTTTTCTTACCACACTTATTGCATAATCGCAAAAACCCAAAAGGAAGAGGACTGGTTAAATATTTTAAACTTTTATTTCCTGGTGACCTAGAAGACCTGTTAAATTCGATATGCTCAACCTAAGGGTTAAGGGTTCCTAGTATACTAAGGTCACTGGAGTTATTTCGGTCTGAAAGGCGTTAAAAGCAGGTCAACAGGATACACAAACTTGGTTGTTGGGTTTTCCCCCCTTCCTTTAGAGAAATTCTTATTGGAACGATGTCTTAATGAAAACGAATGGAACAAGCGACCCACTCAAAACTAAGAGTAGTGGGTGGGAACGTTACAGGGAAACGATCGTGAAAAGTTGTCTGGTCATCTGCTTTCACTCTGGGTGAGAAACCAGAAGGGTGAGTCTCCAGCAACTCCAGCCTGGCCACAATGACCACTTGTTACACCTCCCACCCACGGCACTGAAGGTTCACTAGAAATTAAAAGGACTCCAACAAGCTAAAGGGCATACCCGGCCAGGCCTAAGGTGTCTCCGGGTTATAACCCAAGGGGGACGGTGGGCGGGTGCACTGTGTCCCCTCGCCCCCAAGCCCGGCCTGGTGTCCAGGAGGCCAAACTCCAGCCAGGCTGGGTACGATCAAAGCATCCGCCTGCCAGGCGAGGGGTAGGGGCGCGGTGAGGACGTCCCGGGGAGCAGAGATGAGAACGGGGGAAGGGGGTTCTGCACCACCGTAGGCTCAGGGACCGAGGCCCAGGCCCGCAGCGGCCGCCGCCACCACCAGGCCGCGGGGCGGGGGGGCGTGCCGCGCGCCCCCGCGCGCCGGACCACCGTGCGCACGCTCCCCGCCCCCGGCGTGGCCCCAGCCGCAACTGCCCCCCGATACTCACGCTTTGTCCACCAGCTCCCGCACTTTCCACATGTTCAGCATCGCGCCCCGCGCGGCCCGGCCCGCTGCCGCCTGCCGCCGTACCCCACGGACCCCGGGACGCCTCCGCGCCGGGGCTGGTCCAGGCCCGGGTCGCCGCCGCCACCCACCGCCGCGAACTCTCCCTCGCTGGAGCTCCTTCTCCCGGCCACAGCCACGGCGCCTCCGGTGACACGTCGAGACGCGGCCGCACCGGCGCTGCGTGGGGCGGAAGTGGCCGGCTTTCCGCCCGCGCCGCGCGCCGCACGCCGGGAATTGTAGTCTGCGTCCTGCGCTCTTGAAGTGCCGGCGGACTAAGGTCGCCACGGTTTGAGGACTTTGGACCGAACCTCCAGGTGATTGCCATCCCAGTGACGGTTGCAAGACTTATGCTCACCTTCTTCAGGTGCACAACGTGGCTGCTAAGCTTGATTATACGGGTGTGATTGGCGTGCGTGTTCTTCCTTTACGCACGTGTCTCTGCACTTACTTCCAAACATCTAGGTATCTATACATCACTAAGCCTGGAGCTTCCAGCTCTGATTAGTTAAGAGTTTTTTGCTAAATCCTTTCTCATTCTAATTCTATGATACAATGATTTTATATGTAAACAGTTGCTTGGTAACTTCGTTGGATACATTGTTACAAGCCTTAAAAACTCAGCTCACTATCGTTGGGAAACCAGAAAGCCAGCGTTAAACATACACAACATACCTATATGTATTTATGTGATACATCCAAGCACTTCGTAGTTTTAATTTCTAAAAGCACACATACACTCTGCTCTCTGAGATCTGCTAAAATAATCGTCACTGATCACGTTTCCACTTATTTATGTCAGTCAAAGCGGCTGAGAAAACTTGACATAACCTTAAGTTTCATTTTAGGCAACTCCTTGAACTCACAGAGAGCCACCTGCCTCTGCCTCCCTTGGGCTGGGATTAAAGGAGTGCATCACCACCGTCCAGAGACTCCTTAAATTTTATAGGTTTTGGCCGCCCTGATGGCACACTGCACTTGGGAGGCAGTGACAGAGGCTTCTCGATGAGTTCGAGGACAGTCTGATTAACATAGGAAGTACTAGGTCAGCCAGAGTTACACAATAACACCTTGTTTTTCCTTGAGAAAAAAAACCCTACAACTTAGCAAAAGAGCAGTGGATAAATATGTTACAAGATTCTCTGAGTAAGTAAACACATCTGAGCTATGTTCAAGTCCAAGCCTGAGCTTGAATAAATAAAGACTCTTTGCTTTTGTGTATGGAAAAAAGACCTTGTTTTCAAGATTATAATTTTAAAAATTAATTAAATATTTATAGAAATATTTAAACATTAGATAAAATGTGATTCTTATTTTTTACTTTAAAAACTCTGCCACTTTTGCTGAGCATCTTCAAGATGGCACAAGCAAAGACTGCAGCTGGGGCTCCAGTTCCCTGGAAGCTAAAAGGTCCTTGGAGGAGGGACATAACAATCAAAAACCATTTAATTAGAGAGAAGAAATGCTTGTTGAAATAAAGGACAATGTTACAGACAATGGTGTCAGAGGAAAATAACATGAGAGAATATTTAGGGCTCTTTGAGGAGATGGAATGTAAAACTAGACCGATACAAAGGAACTGGCTGTAAGAAGATCAAGAGAAGAACTATTGGGGGGAGGGAACATGCGCGTGCGCGCACACACACACACACATACACACACACACACACACACACACACACCACACACAAACCCTTAACATTCACAATGGAGGGGGAAATGGTGGCTGTCAGTAGCAATGGTCCCAGGCCCTCTGATTCCAGATCTGTCAGCCCAGACCGCTGATCAGTCTGCATTTACTTGGTCATTGGAAGCAGCAATGAAAGCGCTCCAGTAAGGCCCTGAAAAAGGGCAAACTAAACCGAGAAGTACCAAGAGCAGAAATCAAGCTACAGCTGGCTCACATATTCCATAAGACAGGGCGCTGGAGATCACACTAAATAAGTTGGAGTGTTAGGTTGGGAAGGGAGGCAGACAGACAGGTACAGAGGCAATCTTTTAAAGCAATGTTTACTTTCCCTTTGTAAGTATTGTCCAGCCCAAAGTTTAAAGGATGGAATGCGACCAAGGCAGATGAAAGAAACTGTTTTGCATAAATAAGAGCTCAGCAAGTTAAGTTCCAAATAAGCCAGTGGGAGGGGGGTATCGGGGAGGGGGGAACACCTGCAGAATGGGCATGGCACAAAACTAGCAGCTTCTGTGCCCTGGGCTCTTCATAGCAGTGCACGGCCAGGCTCGCCATTCACCCACCAAACACAATGTGAGTGTCTCATATTCTCATTCCAACGCCAAGTTTGAGTATATCTAGAATTAATCTGAGTTGTCACCTTTGGCGTGTTTAGAGTCCACTGGGGCCAAATAGAATGTAACACTAAAACCCTTCTGTACACTGTTCAGAGGGAGGGGAGCCCCCCAAAAAGGGCTCAGAAAGAGTTTGTTTGAAAGGTGGTCTCCTGAGACTAAGCATTTGCATATTGGCAGAGTGTTCCATTTTTACCTTTTTATCTTGCAAGTTTGAGGGCAGTTTCCATAGTAACTTCTTTATAGCCAGTTAACTATGTCCACGGTAGAAAAATAAATGGGGACACGCCCCGCCAATCCCTCCTCAGGAAACATTTTTTCACTAAGTGAGCCAACGCTTTTAAAGTAAGGCGAAGCCAACATGTGCTCTGAAAGGCAACACACTCAGCTCTGTTTGTTACATGCAATGAACAGTTACAGGCAAATGGCCACCAACTGCTTAGCTCGGGTGGTTGGCTCTCAAGTGGTTCCTTCGGAGAGCACAGTGTGACAGTCACGGGACAACACTTTTACCAAAGATCACAGTGGAGGTCTAGGGGGTTCCAGGATTTTGGCTTCTTGTTCAAATAATTGAAATAAGGGCTCACACTGGTTTCCAAAGTAGCAAAAAAGCTTTATTTAAAGCAAAGCAATAGGTCAGAATACCAAAAAAAAAAAAAAAAAGAAAGAAAAAAAGAAGAAAGAAAGAAAGAAAAAAAATCAGAATCCACTGCAAGAGCTGTGTGAATGAAGGCTCTCAAGGTCCCTTTTATGGGGTTTAAAAGGAGGGATTTGGTTGCTAAAGCAAGCGATGGGAGTGGTTGTGTATTTGATTGATAGATTAGGTCTTAAGATCATTTTTTTTTTTACTGCACATGTTCTTGCCCAACTATGCATAGGCACAACAGGATGGTAAGTAGGGGACTATCCCTCGATGGTCATTTGAAGACCTTATTTTGCCTTGTTGCTCATGCACCCAAACCCACTTCATGCTGGATTGACATTTCCACTTGTTATGCTGGATACATGGTGGATATAGTTGGACAGAAACTGTCTTGTGTTTGGTTGTTGTTAGGTAAGGAGAAACATACTCCCTTGTTCAGAGGGAGGGGGATATGGGTAATTCACTGTAGGTGGGGGTTCTAAGGTTTCGAGGTGCATTGTTCACAGAGGGGTTTGTGTTCATAGAGCATACAGGTGAGGGAGATAGGCGGTCAAGTGCATTATGAGAAGAGGGGGTTTGTGTATAACTCAAACCTAGCAGGGTCCCAGGTTGCTAGGCTCTTTTGTGCTTGACTGATTCAGCACCATGCACCATCCAGACTTCCAAGAGGACCAGTTGGCTAGGGCATAAAATCCTATCACCCAGGGATTCAATCAGGAGGACTAGCAGGAGTTCTGGGCTCACATGGCAACATACTTTGTTCCAAGACAGGCTGAGCTACAGAATGACATGTTGTCTCGATAAACAAACAAACAAATAAAATAGAGGCGGTTCAGCAGCTAAGAGTACTGACTGATCTTTCAGAAGACCAGGACTTGATTCTAAGCACCCACAGGGTAACTCACAACCCTCTGGAACTTCCGTTCCAGGGCATCTAATGTCATCTTCTGGCTTCCATGAGCACTAGGCATACACAGATACACATGCAGACAAAACTCAGGAAAGAAAAAGAAGGGGATGGGATGGTAATTCAAAATGATGAAAAAAAATGGTGAACAAAGCAAGCAAGACAACAGACAGACGACAAAGAAACAAAGGACCAGTTGCAAGGTGTATGACTGGCAGACACCCTCTAATGACCTCTCTTCTAGGACCATTTGTTCCCAGGCTCAAGGTAGGCCAGAACTGGGCTGTTTCTGCCCAATGTTCCACCCACTTCCTCCACTCCCGGGCAACCAGAGCTTTGCTGCAATGACTCCTCTTGTGCCCACTATTTTTTTTTTCCTCCTCTCCTTTCGCAGGTGGCAGAACTGCCTTGGGGCTTGAAACTCTAGCCACCTGGTCTTGCTTTCCACTCCTCCCTTCCTCCCTACACCCATACGTCTCTACACCCCTAATTCCCTCTTAGCTTCTTGTCTGCTGTACGCACACTGACCCAGGAAGTAAAACCACAGATCTTAGCTTTCTGTAGTTGGATCCTGAGTCTTGATTTTGATCACACCTGACTGTTCTTCCTCTTTAGGAGGGAGAATACTTCATTTCTAGATGTATTATATGGGCTGCCACAAAAAGCCAGGTAGATTATAGATTGTGCAACCCCTTGGGCACCGTTTACATAGACTATCATGAATAGGCTATACAATCAACTAGGAAGGATGTGGTTAATGCGTGTGGGATATTAGCGGCAAACTAAATAAATAGGTGTTGCAGTACACACCTTTAGTCCCAGCACTCAGGAGGTAGAGGTAGATGGACCTCGGTGAGTTTGAGGCCAGCCTTGACTGCACAGCAAGCTCCAGGCCAGCAAGGGCTATGTAGAGAGACCCTGTTTCAAAATAAAATAAAAAATAAAATAGAGTTGTTGGCTGAGACTTTCAGAACTTGGGGCCAAGCAGGCTGGATTTAAAATTTTAATCTTTATTTTGCCACTCACTAGCCATATGATCCAAATTATTTTACATCTCAATCTCAGTGTTCTTTTATGAGTAGGGAGAATTAATTGGAGCTCTATTGTGAAGGCATTTTTCAGCCACTCATCAGTAAGTCATGGACATCTTTCAAAATTCCAGTCTTCTGGTCTACCTCTTGGGTTTCTGATTCAGTTTCTTCCATAAATGCTTGTTTGCTAGTGACCTAATCATCTGCAATCTCCTTAGGCAGAATAAAAAGGCCTTAAACTGTACCTCAGGGGTAGCACTTTTGCCTAGTGCGCACAAGGTAAGAAAGTAACGTGTGAATAAATGATGGAATGACAAAATCAGGAAATTACAGCCTTGGAAACTGAGACACTTGCTGTGCAAACTTAATAAGTATTGCCAGAACTCCCCATCTGATTTTCATTTTAGCTGCCTGCAGGTAGGCATCTCATTGTCCAGAGGAAGAAGGCCTAGCCCCTTTACAGGGATAGTAGACATTTGTTTTCAGTTAATCATCCTTGGGGGGAAAGGTATCTGTTTGGTCCAGGAGGCTAACATTAGGAGTGATGATTCTCATCAGCCTAATTTGGCACACGCAGCCATCAGGGCTACTCATCTCCAGGGGGAACGGATTGGTTTGGGTTGGGACACACGCCCCCTTCTCACTGCAGAATTTAGTGAGTCGGCAGCTCTAGCAGAGCCACACCACCAGCAAACGACACGCTCTCTGATGCAGGCAAGAGCACCCACTGGGGTTGAAGTTCGGGAGTGTATTTTCAGGCCTAACGAAGCCCAAAACCATTTTTGCCAGACTTGGGAATGATCTGTACTAGGTTTGACTAGTTTCATTCTTCCTCGTTATCTGAATTTCACAGACAGCCAGGGTAGGGAAGGCAGAAGTGAAAAGAAAGGCAGGAGGAATAACAGGAAAGAGCCTTCAAGAAAGAAGCAGTGAAAGGCTGCCACTGGTTGCTGTCTAGGCAGCAGGTAAGCGGACTATCCAGACTTTGTCGCTCACTGTCTGTTCTGCTGGTAGCTGGGCCCTTCCTGGATGAAACTCGATCCCATTCAGTGTGCTCAGAGGCTCAGAGGGGCCTCCTCAGGGAGCCTGGCCGGGAGTGCTCCAGAGAGAAGGCAGGCCTTCCTGGAGATGGGCGGGTCCTAGTCTATAGAAGCGCTGGTGTATGGCCTGACAGAAGCGATGGTGTATGGCCTGCCTGGGTGCCTCCTGGCTGTTCCTTTGCTTTCTGAACAGGGAGAGCCTCAGGGCACAAGCTGCCCCTAGTGTAGACCTCTGAAAAGGATGCCATCAGCTTATGCCCTGAGGCTTATTTTTATGTGAATGAATTTTTTTTTGTCTGCATGTATATATGTGCACCATGTGCATGTCTGGTGGCTGCAGAGGTAGAAGAGGGTATTTGGTCCCCTGGGACCAGACTTACAGACAGTTGTGAGCTGCCATGTGGGTGCTGGGAATCGAACCCAGGTCCTTTGACCACCGAGCCAACTCTCTATCCTTTGCTAGCTCATTTTTTTTAAAGATTTATTTATTTATTATGTATACAACATTCTGCCTTGATGTATGCCCGCACGCCAGAGGAGAGCGCCAGATCTCAGTACAGATGGTTGTGAGCCACCATGTGGTTGCTGGGAATTGAACTCATGACCTCTGGAAGAGCAGCCAGTGCTCTTAACCTCTGAGCCATCTCTCCAGCCCCCTGCTACCTCATTTTTAAAGAAGGGATTTCTGAGGCCAGGCAGTTGGTGGCACAAGCCTTTAATCTCAGCACTCAGGAGGCAGAAGCAGGCAGATCTTAAGAGGGAGTTCCAGGACAGCCAGGGCTACACAGAAAAACCTTGTGTCGAAACCCCTGCCCGCCCCCACCAAAAGGGATGGATTTCGGGAAAGACCAAGTACTCTGAGAAAACCCACAGAGTCTTTGCTAGCTCCTGAACTCTCTTAGGTCTCGAGAATTATGCCCAGTGCTATAGAGCAGCATCTGATACCACGAAGACTAACTGATGGACAGCTTGTCTTTAGTAAACCGTGAATGTGACCGAAGACTTGGGGGAGGAGCAATCGGGGAGGTGTGTTTTCTTTCTGGGATAGTCAACCTTTGTCATCTACGGGGTCATCTGTAATACACGGTGGGACTAAGGAGTAGCTGTCACCTGAAAAACGTAGTGTAAAGGCGGGAACCCCTACTCTGTACTCTGCTGTCTCTCCACCCAGGGACCTGTGAATGAGACTGGGCCAGGACAGGCTGGCAAGGAAGAGTTCCTGTGTGTAAGGTGCATCCACGCGGAAGTGCTTGGCCATGAAGAACACAGGGGTGGGAGGAGTTAGAAAGCCTGGCTCCTATACCTAACTCAGCAGGGAAAGAGAACAGGGAGAAAAGCTACCCACAGGCAGGGGAAGCACATTTTATCCTGCTATGGGAGAAAGGTTTGTGAAGATGCTTCTCTGTACATCTGTGACTGGCCTTAGTGTTGTCATCAGGCTCTGGCCAGAGAGGGACTGTATGGCCAGTTCATTCTTGGTGTCTGTCCTTGGGGCAGATGCCTTCCAGAAAAGGGAATTTATGGCAGTCTTTCTCAGAATTTTCTTTTGAGGTCAGGTAAGGGGATTTCCAGAAGGCTTCTTTCTGTGCTGGTGAATCTCAAATGTCTTCAGCTTAATTTGTTAGCTAACTCTAGAGTTCTGGTGTGCCCCCCACACCGCCCAATACGGAAGACAGGTGTGAAAGCGAAAAACCTGAAGGGAGATAGGTGAGTCGGGGTTGTGCGCCAAGGACAGAAGTAGCGGCTGTGGCATCTACAAGCCCCTGGGTCACATCCAGTCTCTATGACGGAGCTGTGTGACGTTAACTAAATGTAACTTAGGTCTTAGCACCCTCATTGTAAAGGCGAGTCTCGGTCTCATCGGGTTTGCTGTGAGAAGTGGATGGACTGACCCACATTAAACTTCCATCATAGGGGATGAAAAGATGATCGATAGTCCTAAGGTCCCAAGTTGAGTTCCCAGCACCCAAATCAGATAGCTCATAACTGTCTGGAGCATAATTCAGTTACAGGGGATTCAATGCCCCCCTTTTGGCCTCCAGAGTTATTTATACTCCTACATGTGCTTGTGGGCATGTGTGCACACACACATGTAAAACCTTAAAATCTTAAAAAAAAAATTCTACCTTAGCACCTGACATGGCTTAAGATCCCATTAAAGACAAGGTCTATTACTGCTAAATTGTTTATATCTAGACATCTCAGTTGAGGTGGGAGAGGGTGTTGGGTGAATTTTGTTAACTCTTACAATAACTGTTCATCCAGGCACTTATCTCCGTGGGAAAAAAAATGTACCGTGAAAACCAGACCCGCTTCCTGTTCTCATGGAGCTTGCCATCTTGGGGGAGAATTCATATGCTAAACTAATAAGCCCTGGGGAATGCCGTGGAGGAGAGAACAGGATGGTGCGAGAGAACGCAGGGTGGTGGTACGTCATCTAGACAGGGTAGGCGTGGGGCCAGGAAAGGCCTCTCTGGCAGGGTGACCTTTAAAGCAGGAGTGGAAAGATAATCTTGAGGTGAGGGAATGGAAGAACTGTCCGGGTAGAGAGAGCAGTCAAGGCCTCCCATGGGTGGAGATTAGCTTGTTCTGGGACCTGAGAGGAGGTCCTGGGGACTGGAAGGAGAGAGAAGGAAGGGAAGAGGTGAGCTTGGGGACTTGGTGGTTCCTTGCTTGCTCAACTCATCCTCTGCTCTGCTTTAGTCTGACTTGTGTGGACTTCGGGGCCCACAGTATCATGGCTTCGGACTCCCCGAAGATTCTGCCTTTTTGGGGAGAGGGAGAGCAAAATACAGGGAGGGGAGAGAGTGGTTCAATACCATGATTGCCGTGGGGGACATTCTACTGACAGATGGCACTTTTTCATGGTTCTAGCAACCCCTAAGGCTCCTTCCCTTGAGTCTTCAGGTTTTGGAGGACAATATCTTTACTCCGATGGTAACCGTCTTTGCTTTTCTATATGTTGATTTGTCCCACCTTGCCCACCTTACTGGGAATTACATCTTGTTAAGGTTTTGGCCATAATTTCAAATCATGCTGTTATGCTGACTGACTGAAGGAATCCCAACATGGAATACTCTTTCTTTCTTTCTTTCTTTCTCCTTCCTTCCTTCCTTTCTTTCTTTTCACTTTTTGGTTTTTCAAGACACAGTTTCTCAGTAGCTATGCAGCCAGTCCTGGAACTTGCTCTCTAGACCAGGCTGGCCTTGAACTTACAGATCTGCCTGCCTCTGCCTCCCAAGGGTGCCACCACCAGCCAGCTTCTTTTGTTTGTTAAATTGTGAGTATGTTCACATTAGTGCAATGTTCACAGGGGCCAGATGAGCTGGGCAGTTGTAAGCTGACATAGATGCTAGGGACTGAACTTTGGAAGAGCAGTACATGTTCTTAACTGCTAACCCATATTCCCAGTCCTGGAGGCTTTTTAAAAGGGCATTTTTATTTATTTTTTACATGTATGATGTTTGTGGGGGGGCTATATACATGCCATGGCACACATGTAGAAGTATCCTTCAACCTTTACACAGGTTCTAAGGGTTGAACTCGGGTTGTCAGACATGAGTGACAAGCACACACTTTGTCCAGGGAGCCATCTTGCTCACATCAAAACATGGAGGGTTTTGCACATCAGATTAAGTTGTTATTTTTCATCTTTCTGGGATCCTTCTTTCTTCTTTCTTTTTTTCTTTCCATGTAGTCCTAACTGGTCCCAAGACCCAAATACTTCTGTCTCAAGACTCCTGCGTGCTAGGGTATGAGTATGTAGCCAAAGATGTCTTTGAACTTGTGCTCCCTCTACCTCTACCTCACTAGTGCTGGGAGTATAGGTGTGCATAAACCTGCCCTGTTGTGCAGAGCTGGGGTTTAAACCCAGGGCTTCATGCACACGAGGCAAGCACTCTACCAACTGAGCTGTATCCCAGCCTCATTTGTTTCTATCAACATCTCCATCACGACTTCCTGAGCCACTGTGAACCCTCCGTCCCTTTACAGA
Organism: Microtus oregoni; assembly: GCF_018167655.1. Lineage (NCBI taxonomy): Eukaryota > Metazoa > Chordata > Mammalia > Rodentia > Cricetidae > Microtus > Microtus oregoni. The sequence continues at coordinate 3,226,381 of NW_024543086.1, forward strand.
AGGCCTCTCTCCACATAGTCCAGACTCCTTGGAAAGCTTGGTTTCCTCTCTTGCTACTAGACGAGGGGAGAGAGAAGCCTCTGGCTTTTCCTCTCTAATGCAGATATTAGCCACGGTTCATCTCTCGAGATTTCTTGAAGTATTTGCAAGCACCCCTCAGTCTGGGTATCCATAACCTATCTTGGATTGATTGTAAATTAGATCATGTTCCTGACAGTACATAATTCTTAAGTTATTTCCCATGATATGTAGAGCTCAAATTTAACCCTTCAGGTTTTCCTCTCCAAGTCTGGAAGGACAGATGCTTCTGTGGTTTTGCTCTGAGTTAGGACTCAAGGCCAGTTCTCAGGACGAGCTCAACAGATTGAGAGTGTGGGTCACCAGAACAGCAGATACCACAAAGGTCTGTCAACTACATTCGTTTTCTCCGTTATCTGTGGTGTCCATTTTTGTTCACACCCACATCGTATTTATCTCCAGGCAGCGCTTCTTGAGACTGTGTCTTCATGTTATCAGTACTTATTGAGGATGTACCTTCACGGTACCAGCTGGATTTTTAAGACAGGTAAGCCACTGAAGCTTGGCTCACACTGCATGTACACACCCTCCCAGAGGTGAGGCTGCTTCTTCATGTGTTGACTTCACTGGTCCCAGAACCTATTCCCTTTTTCTATTTAAATGCTAAGTATATATTGCAGTGACACCCTGTGATTATAGAATACAAGCCTCCTGTGTACAGTCTAGCTTGCCGAGCCCTCTATGTGGTGAAACTGTTTTTCCAGTCTGCTGGCGGGGCTTATAACCTTACTTGAGTCTCTTAATAAAGCTTAATTTCCCTCAGGCAGGCATACCATTAGGAATGTCCCTTTCCCATGATCCACTCCAGAGGCCATTGAGTCATGGACCTGACCGGGAAAGTGAAGATCTAAGAGACCCAAATACCTACTAGGAGAAAAAAGATAGAATATTTTATTACACATTATAACAATCAACATCCTTAATAGAGTTTTCTTCCCATCAAAAATTCTTTTTAAGGCAGTGGCTACAACTCTCTAGGTAGCTGAGAACCTTCAATTTTTTAAAAATTTTCCTCCCTCTGTCACTCAAGTGCTATGATTACAGGCAAGTACTGTGACACTCTCTTTCTGCATTGTTGTCAGGGGAACCTAGGGCTTTTTGTGTGCTTAGTGAGCCCTCCAAACTGAACTACACTTCAGCCCTCCTTTTTCCTCTCTATAGAAGAGTCTATTCATTTTCTCAATAATAAATACGGCATGCTCATGTGTCTTCTTTTAATCCAGAAATTCAACTCTTAGGTATTTACCTAGAATGAAAAGCTTTATAAAAATTATAATGGAAAAATATTCTTAGCAACTTTATTCACAGTAGCAGAAACCCAAAATCAACCCAAAATGTGCATCAGCAGGGTTTGGATGAACAGAATGGCTTGCATCATCTGAGTGAAATCTGACTCAGCAAGAGAAATGAATGAATTGCTAAGATAGCAACAACCTGGGCTAATGGGCAAAAGCAACTGGACACAAAAGTTATGATTCTATTTGTTCAAAATGCTAGAACAGGAAGAGCTGAGGTGAAAAAAAAATTAGCACTGTGGTTTCCTGAGGTGAGGTATAAAGAATTGTGGGAAAGGAGAATGAAAAGTGAAAGGACCAGTACAGTCACTTTAAAAGTGGGAATGATCCAAGCCAGGTGGTGGTGGCTCACGCCTTTAATCCTGACACACAGGAGGCAGAGGTAGGTGGATCTCTGTGAGTTCGAGGCTAGCCTGGTCTACAGAGCGAGTTCCAGGATAGGCTCCAAAGCTATCTGGAGAAATACTGGAGAGAGAGAAAGAAAGAAAGAGAGAGAGAGAGAGAGAGAGAGAGAGAGAACCCAAAACTCAAAAAATGCTTTCTCCCCTCTTTAGCAATTTTGATAAAAGGTCACTGGATTTTCCCACCCTTTATCCTTGTCCATACAGATATTAGCAAACATATCTACACATAAGTAGGTTTTGAGATCATGCTATGATGCTTACTTTAAAAAATAATACAACAGGGCTAGAAACATGGCTTAGCAGGTAAAAGTGCATGTTTCTAAGTTAGGTTTCATCTTGAAGACCGCATGATAGAACTACAGAACTGACTCTCACAAGTCTTTAGCCTAAGCTAGCTCCAATTCCCAAGCATGGCTTTGAATGTATCATCCTCCGGACTCCACCTTCTGAGAGTTGTGATTGCTGGGATTATAGATAGGCATGTGCCACCATGCTTGGTTCGTGTAGTGTTAGGAATCAAACCCAGGACCTTGTGCATACTAGGCAAACACTGTCCCGACTAAGTCCCAGTTATTTATGTTCTTGATGACATGTCTGAAGATCTGTTCTTTATGACATTATCTAAGTCCTACATTTTCTTCCAAGAGTTTCGTAGATCTAGTTCTCACATTCAGATGGTCCATTTCATTGACTTCTTTATTATTTCTTCTTCTCCTTTTCCTCCATCTCTTCCTCCTCCTCCTTCCTCCTCCTCCTTCCTCCTCCTCCTTTCACTTCCTTCCTTCTTCTGTCTTCTTCCTCCTCCTCCTCTTTCCCTTCCTTCCTTCCTTCCTTCCTTCCTCTTTCCCCCTCCTTCTTCCTTATTCCCCCTTCTCCCCATTCTTGACAAAATCTTGCTATGTAGTCCAGTTTGTTCTCAAACTTGCCATCCTCCTGCCTCTGTCTCTAGAGTCCTAAGTTTCTAAACACATGCTATGACTTTTGGATTTCTGTAGAAGAGGACTCCATTCTTTTGCTTGAAGATGTCCAGTTGTCCCAGCACCATTTACAGAGTTTATTTTTTCCCTCTAATGAATTGTTTTGGTGCCTTGCTGAAAATGAATTGCTCACGCTCAGTAATTATTCCCAGTGTCAAGGATAATAACATGACTGCTGGCTTGTAGCTTGTCTTACCACCCTTTGCCCTTTCCACTCTGAGGCCGTTTGTTCCAGAGATTGTCCTGGGATCTGTAATCTTTGAGTAACACCGTACCAAACACACTGAAGCATTTCAAGGGCACACTTATATAGGGGCACATGGGCCAATAACTGCAAATTTTCCTTATCTTTCGGGCGGGGGAAATAAAAGTCCTTACACATAGAGTGTTTATGGAGATGGAAGAGGGTTTAAAAGATGCCTTTGAATCATACAGTAGGGGGACAACTGTAAAATACTTTACAACATAAAGGAACAAACTCAATGCTTTGGCAAGATTTGGCCTAGGACGCCAGAAAAGAAGCTTTGCTCTTTGATTAACCGGCTGAATGACCTTGCCCAGTCGCTTGACTCTAAGCAGCTCCATTTCCTGGTCTACTGAATGCAGGTAATGACGCCAGCTCTAATCACTGTTCTGAATTATTAGATTGAAACCGGGGAGTGTGTGTGTAAATGTGCATCAGAAAGTTTGTTATTCTGGGCCCCGTGAACAGTGTGAGTCGCTTTCATTGAAAAGAAATCTCTTTGGCTTGTTTATAGTGAGTGATTTACCCTTCTTGGGGAACAACCACAAGCAATGTTTACCCCAATAAAACATTAACATGAGGTTTCTTACCACTTATCTGGGCAAAGGCCAAGGACTGGTATTTGGCTCAAAGAAAGTAGTTATACATTGTTTAATAACAACCAGGCCCTTAGGCAACTCCCAATAAAAACCTTGGGTGTCTGGATTACAGCGTGACTAAGGACTACCTCCAACACAGCCTTTTATTGATTGCTTAGACTGAGGAAGGAGTATTCTTTTCTTTTTTTTTTTTCTTTAAAGAAGTCCTGGGCTTAATTGGCTTAATTGATATATGGTTTAATTGACAGAGCACTTACCTGGGTTTGATATCCAGTACCCCATAAACTTGGCATGGTGGTACATGCCTATATCCTCGCACTTTGGAGATGGACAGGAGGATCAAAAGTTCGAGGTCATTCTTGGCTACATAGCGGGGAATTTGAGGCGAGCCTGAATTCATGAGCCCCTATATCAAAACAACAATCTGAATAAGCTTCATTTACACTATGATGAGCTTAAAGCCTAAGCCTTCCTCGGCTCCATTTGCCACCTCATGGAGTTAAGGGGAGAAAAATGGCGTGCCCGAGGGAACCTGATTTGTAGGGAAGAAGCAGTGAGCCAAATAATAGTAGCAGCCCAAAGTAATAGCTGCCTCATTGGGAAAGAGAGACATCACGCAGCTTTTCTAGACATTTCTCCCCATTCAAACAGGTCACTATAGAGCCACTGTACTCTGGAGACACTCTGGAGGACACAAGTATGACCTAACAGTTACAGACAGACCAGGGCGGGAAGAAAGGGTCTTTAGTTGTGGCTAAGTGTCAATGGCACCAAAGAAGTCAGGCAACTGGGATACTAACCTCTCTGAGAAGGCTGGATGTTACTTTAAATGGAGTAACTCAAGCGTTGAGTTTGCTTCACAGTGACGTTTTACCTAGTACAAGAAGAGGGATGGCCATGGGCAAGAATAGTCCCTGTACAGAGAATGGACTGTTCTAGAAAGCGGTGAAAAGGGCAAAAACTCAGGCGAATGAGGTCAGAGAAGCGAGATGAGGATCTAGAGATTTCCAAAAGGGAACTTCCCCTATGAATGTTTCTTCCAAGGTGCCTTCCACTTTAACCACAGAAAGTTACACATTGTTATAGAATTTTACTTGACTTATCCGAGGTTCTGAAACTGCCTTTAGCTTCTGCCTTCAGTAAAGTGTGAGCATAGCTTGATGTGGCGGCATGTGCCTATGGTCTCAGCATTTGGGAAGTGGAGGCAGAGAATCAACACCAGTCTGAGGCTAGCTCATGTTACACATGAAGAGCTAAGGCAGCCAGGGCTATATATTGGGTCCTTCCTTGACAGAAATGTACACACATCTACTTATTGACTGTGCCTCCGTTTTCTTACCTGTGAAATGGATGTTGTGATGAGGGTTAAATATATAGGCACAAATCAAATGGGCTTATAAATGGGCCAAGTGAGGGCATGGTGAGTGGCCACCAGATAAAAGTGTGTGTTAATAATTGTAGCTTTTAGAACCACATCTCCCCCTTCTTCCTCTCAGGAAATGTCTTCTTCTAGGTCTTTCAGATACCCAGAAATCCTAGAGCTACTAGTATCTTTTTGAAGCCAATGGGATATTAACAGTATTATCACAAGCAGAAGATGTTAGCTCAGTGGTGGACAACTTGCCTAGACCGAGTGAGATTCTGGATTCCATCCCTAGTCCTGTAAAGGTGAAACAACTTAAATAAAACCCAAAGCCCAGTACAAAGCTCTGGTATTTTGTTCAGGTTGGGTGACTCACAACTATAATCTCAGCATTCAGCAGGCTGAGGTTAAGAATGCCATACAGAGTTTGAGGCCAGCCAAGTAACAGAGTGACTTTCAAGCCAGCTAAGATTACTGGACTATGTAGAGTTGAGCTTTTGCCCCAAAGGAAAGGGGGTGGGAGCGGTATGCTTTAAACATTTAAGTTAATATTTGGGAACCAAATTCAAGCAATAAAACAGTGCTGTTTGCTGTACTTATCATATACAAACAGTGCACTCACTATAGGCATATGATCAGAGATCGGAAATGTCAATCTCCTCCAGATCTGGTATGTTGGCCTGACTTCTGTCTTTTTATGTAACTGCACATGGAGCACCTCAGAGACAAATTTTAGTCTTTTCATGGAGGAGAGATCAGACTAAAGGTCTTCATTCTACTAAATTCTTGAGCCCTGGGTAGTTTACTGAAGAAAGAGAGTAAGGGCTCCCTCTTGCAGACCCCTCTCTCAGAGTGATCTATTGCCAGAGGGGGAAAAAACAGCTCAACGATGTCCAGGTCTTTCTGGAAGGGACGAGTTCTTCCCTAATGTTGATGAGGGAGGTAAAAATCTAGATGGAGAAGTTCCATTCCAGGAGCTTGGTTAATGAACCCCTGGAGAGTGTCAGCCAGGGCCAATGGCTTCGGCCTCATGTGCCTGCATTTTTATGTGTTCTGATGGAGCCAAGAAATGGAGTCCACTTCCTTCTGTCATTAAAAAGAATAGTGAAAGGTAAAACAGAACGAAAACAGACTTTACGAACAAAAAGGATCTATGGTATTTTGAGATACTCTGCTTTTGAGTCCTGTCTGAGGAGTTCCCCTTTGCTGCAGGAGAGAGCCTGGAACCTCAAGCAGGAGACGGCTGCTCAGGCTGGGGAGGTGGCCTGCCATGGTAAGCATGAGGACCGGAGTTACAATCCCCAGAACCCTGGTAAAGCTAAGTGGGGTGACATGCATCTGCAAGCCCAGTACTCCTGTGGTGAGACGGCTTGTGAAGACAAGAGATTTTCACTAGAAGTTTGTGGATCACCTCTTGTGTGACATATACAACAAGAGACCCTGCCTGAAATAAGGTTCAGGATGGCACCTAAGGTTGTCTTCTGACTTTCACATGAACTCGCACACCACACACACACACACACCACACACACACACACACACACACACTCACACATGCTCATACACGTTCATGCGCACTTACACACGATCACACACACACCCATGTATGTGCCATACACACACACTCACATAAATCATACACTCACACCACACACACACACACCACACACACACACTCACACATGATCGCAGGCATATACCATGCACATACCACCCACACTGCGCACACATGCACACTGCGCACACATGCACCTCAAACACACATCGCACACACACCACGCACACCCCCCACACCCCCCACATCCCCCACACACTCCATACACCACACACACACACCACATTCACACCTCACTGTAGTGATATTTCATTTGTATTTTAATAAATAAAGCTTGCCTGAAGTTCAGAGAGTAAAACAGTCACACTGGTCAGCCTTCCAGATCAGGCAATGGTGACACACACCTTTCATTTCAGTAACCACACTAGTTGGCCATAGAAACCGGGTGGTGCATGCCTTTAATCCCAGCGCCTGGGAGGCAAAGACAGGGTTTCTCTGTGTAACAGTCCTGGCTGTCCTGGAACTCGCTTTGTAGACCAGGCTGGCCTCGAACTCACAGAGACCCACCTACCTCTGCCTTGTTCACACTGCACACCACACACAAGCACCCCCCCCCCACTCATACATGTTTCCCCCCATTCTGTTTAGTTTCCTGCTTCTGTCACAGCACATCACAGGGATGAAGACAGGCTGTTCACAGCTGTAAAATTGAACAAATGAGACCACAAGTACTCCGTGGGAGGAGGGCCTTGCTATGTGCTTTTTGTTTTAAAGCTAAACAGTGCCTAAGCACACTGTGGAGGCACACACCAAGTGATCCCAGCCCTTGAGAGGTAGACACAGGATGAACAGGAATTTCAGGTCACCCTTGGGCACATGAGTTAGAGGATAGTCTGGCCTGTCTGAGCCACCTCTTCCCCCTCCCCTCCCTTCCTCCTCTGTCCCTCTGGGTGAGACTGAGGTTCAACCTAGGGGTTTAAGTATGTTAGGTCTCCTCTGTACCACCAGGCTGTATCCCTAGCCTTTGAGACCCTTCTCTCCTGACTCCCCTCTACCTGCCCCTCCCTTCCAACAGCCAGGGTGGAGTGAGGGAAAGGGTAAACCAGGTCCTAGGCTGGTCTGCCTCCCGTCCATTCCTGCTTGTGGTTTTGGCATCGTGAGGACTGGTTCCTTTGCTGTAAATGCGGCAGCCCTGCTCTCCTCCCTGCTTCTGGACTGTATAAAGATGGAAGGCAATGGATATTCGATGGTTGTTAGGTCTCAGCCCAGGACAAATGACTGACTGAGGCATCTGTTAACAAATCAAAACAGACTCTGACTACCAGGTTCTTCCAGTACCCTCAGTCCCTCCCAGTTACAATGCTTTCCTTCCTGGCTGGCATACCCCACCCCTTCCCTGAACTCTTCAACTGAGGGATGGGCTGCCCTTCCCCCAGCTGCTCTTCCCTATATAATTCAGACATTTTGGCTACACTGGCCCTTTTTACTCCCTTTACCCCTTAAGTCCCCCTTTGCCCCCCTTACCCCCTTTTTACCCCTCCCACCCTTTACCCATTTTGCCCCTATGGACCTCTCGGTCTCCTGGCTCTCCCCTCTCCTCACAGGGCCCTGCTCAGTCTGCAGGTCATGTCCACTCCGGACTCTCCCAGACGTCTCTGCTTCTGGCTATGCCCTCCCTCATGTCTACATAAACCTTCTTCTCCACCGTACCTAGGAGCAATCATATCCTCCTTTTTACTTTACTATTTTTTCATCCAGTGACTATAACTAGAGATGGGTCCTCGAAAGGGCTGCCAGCATTCTCGAACAGTCTAGCTTCCCTGTGGTCCTTCAGGATGTTAGTCTTCCCCATCTGCTTTAGCTCACTGGGATGTATGGCACATTCATTCATTCATTCATTCATTCATTCATTTCTTCCTTCCTTCATTCCTTCACGTATTTGTAAACTTAGTTTTTTGTTTTTGTTTTTTTTATATATAAATTACACTCATTTTAAGAGAGAGGGATAGAGCCAGCGAGTGAGCATGTTGGGGCATGTATGGAGGTCAACAGACAACCTATAGGAGTTCATCATGTAGTTTTTAGGAATCAAACTAAGATTCCCATGCAAGTGCCTCTCCCCCACGGAATCCTCTCAACAGCTCCTTAAAAGCTTTCATTTGTGGAAACCTTCAAACATAAAATAGAATACTATAATAAATCCCCGTGTACCCATCACTTCAATGGGATTATGAGCTCACTGCTGCTCTTCTTTCAAAGATACTTCCATCTCCATAGCTAAGACACTTTAAATAAATACTGTGTTCTATTGTGTGTCTGTAAATGTCTTCCATGTGGATCTCAAAAATGAGTGCTCTCAACAATAAAAGATACCAGGACGCCATTACTTTGTCTTTTAAATTTTAAAGCTGGGTTATAATCTGTAGGAGGCTGAGGCAGGAGGATCATCATTAGTTCCAGAGTAGCCTGAAAAAAGAAACACACACCAAAAGACAGCAGCAAAATGGTGGCGTGGATGAAAGTTAAATCTCAAAACCAAATTGCATTCACAACACTAGTTTTGCCCCTTCTGCCTGTTCTCTCTTCCAGCAGGCATTTCTGTTTTTAAGTATTTATAATCATATATGTGGCCATATAACATATACACATGCATGTACTATATATATGTAAGTGTAAATGTGTTTGAACCAGCTGGATAAAACCACCTTTCTCTGTCTTGATTTCTTATCGGTTACTGTACCTTGAGAACTATAACATTCTAAGGACACCGGAGAATACACACATGTTATTTATTCAGCCAGCTCCCAATAATGAACAGCTTCATTGTTTCTATTCTTTTACTGTTTCAGTTTTGTTGGTTTGGTGGTTTGTTTTTGTCAACTTGACACTAGCTAAGGTTATCTGGGAAGAGGGAACCTCAAGTGAGAATCTGCTTCCATCAACTTGGCCCTGTGGGCAAGTAGCCTGTGAGGCATTTTCTTGGTTGACGAATGGCGTGGGAGGGCCCTGCCCACTGTGGTGGCACTACCCCTGGACAAGTGGTCCTGGGTTGTATAAGGATTCAGGCTGAGCAAGCCAGTAAGCAGCACTTCTCCATTTACTTGGCTCAGCATCTGCTTCCAGGTTCCTGCTTGAGTTCCTGCCCTGACTTCTCTAAAGATGGACCAGGGTCAGGCATACAAATTAAATAAATGCTTTCCTCACCTACCTGCCCCCCGTTGCTTTTGATCAGTGTTTCAGTACAGCAATAGAAAGCAAACTGAGATACCAGCCAGTGCCAATTCATACTTGACACAGTACATATAACCTTTCCTATCCTTGTAATGTGCAAATTTGGGGTAGATATCTGGAGCGGGATTTGGAGGTCAAAGAAAAACATGCCAATGAGAATTCTGCATCAAGGGCTGGTTCTCCTCTGTGGGAGTTTACCTTTTGGCTTCTCACCATTGATGAATGCCAAGGATCTATTTCTGCACAGTATTTCACAACATGCCAATCCTTTGAATGTTTTGCTGATAATTCTTTTCCCCCCTTCCCTCTCTATCTTTCTCCCTTGCTCTCCCTCTTTCTCCAATCTCATGAAGTCATTAAGTTATCTTCAGTTACTGGGTAATCCAAGCTGGCCTTAAATTTATTATCTTCTTGCTCCTGCCTCCTGAGCTGGGATTGCAGGTGTGTGTCACAATACATGGTTTAAGATGGACATACTGTATGTTTAGAAGCATTTGCATTTCTTTTAAAGTTATGTGCATATATTTCCCATCATACTATATACATAATTGCCATGTCTCTCTACTTAGCTCTTTTCATGGGATGATCAGATAGGCATCTTCCCATACAGCTTGGTCAGCACCTTCCTGGCTCCTCCCTTCCAGTGCTTGTCAATCATCAGTGGTTGGGTGTTACCTCTGCTTTTGATCCCCTACTGTCTAAATTTGTAATGCTCCATCTTTCTCACCTACTGCCTGCTGGGGAGTCAGGGAAGAAACTGCTTACTCCATTTTTCTGGACACGGCTTGGGGATTCTACACTTATTTTCTTTCCTAACTGAAGTCCTTTTAGATCTGATCCCAGAGCATGAACCTGGGGCCTTCTCCATAGCAGATGGATGCTCTGCTTCCAAGCTGCATCCTTCATACCCAGACATCTTTGTCCTATCATTGTGATGTTACCTCCAGTGGCACTCAATGGAATCCCCTTGTGTGTGTCTTTAGTGGCTTCCTTCCCTCTTCTCTACAAAGCACCCATGTTTTGCAGTATTTAGAACACTGACCTGCAGAAAGCATTTACAAGTGGATGCTCAGCAAAGGCCTGCTTCAGCAGTAAGCAGCATTTATTAAAATACTATGTACGGTGACTGAGGGGGTAAATTACACACTGTCAAATCTGATGATCCCAGTTTGGTCCTGTGACCCACATGGCAGAAAGAAAGAAGCAACCTCTTGCGAGTCACGCCACAGGTATGTTCACACACTCACACAAAACAAATAAAATTATTGCAAAAGTTAATAAAATAACATGTACTTGCTGATGGTCTAAGGAGATCTTGCTACAGATGAGGTCACAGACATGGGGCGTGTGTGGGTGACAGTGCCACCCGAGAAGGCAGGGGTAACTGGATGGATGGTCTCAGAGTGTAAATGTAAAAAAATCAAAGGCTGTGTTCTCTCCCTGGCTGTGCCAGAGGTCTGCTTTGCCACTCGGGAAAAAAAAAATCACTTCATCTTTTTGGCTTTCATTTCCTCTTCTGTGAAACACTAGACCGAGATTTGCTGCTGAATAAGGCTTCCCGGTTGCGGCATTTTGGGATCCTCAAGTGTTTGACTCAACAGTTGGCTTGCTGTAAGGTTTAATTACGTGATCCAAATGATCAGTTCTGCCGGCACAACCTGTCTCTCCACTGCACAAAATCCTGCCTTGGCAAGAACACGAATGATATAATTACAAGAGAAAAGATCTCCTAGAATTCTGACACCAAAAGGCCTGCTAGCTTCTGGCAGTGCGCATCCATTTTAACAATTATGTTCTCTCGTTGCCTGCGTAACATTTGTTTACTCGGGATGGGTAGGCACCATGTGCTTATCACAGTTTTTGACTCTAGAAACTGTTGAACAGTACATCGTCTGGGTTGCCCCCATTGCGGGGGGAGGGGTTACGGGGGGGGGAGTTGTCTCAAAACATCTGACACCACCAACTGTCTTCTCCCAAAAGCACTTGGCTCAGGAAGGACTCTGGGTTGATCTGGATTCGCCAAGTTACACCCCTCCTTTCCACCATAGTAAGCACAGACACACGGTTCCTGTTATATTTAGCTTATAGCAGATATCACAGGCCCCTCTCGGTGGCTTAAATATCTTAGTTTCCTGCAAGTTCCTTGAAGATGTATTTGGGAGACATCCAGGCCCATTTCAGATGCAGTGACTGACCCTTCCCAAGAAAGTCAAGAGGCTTTCTCCCATTTCCTTTAGTTTCTCTTATGTTTTCAGCGGTTCACTGGGTCATGTCCTTATTTGCTCCTTGGCCATGGGCAATGTCTTGAATCGAGAAAGACCTTTATTTGCCATGTGCTGGATTCTAGACCTGGAAAGAAGCCACATACAGGGAGAGCTTTGTTTTTCTTCGTAGGTATTTCAACCTCTTCCTGCTTTTCTGTCCTCCCATCCTGCATCTGAGTCAATCATGACTCGGTACCAGCGGTTTTTCTAAATCTAAAGCTAATAAAATTATCTCTCAGAGAACTTTTAAATAATCTGTGCGGTCATCAGGCATCATGCAAGCTGGGCGGCCGGATGTAATTTCGTTTTACCGTCTTAAGTTATTAAAGTGAAGACATTTCTAGGGTGCAGGTCTTGTTGGGAGGGTTGCTTTTCATCACGAGGCTGCACGGTGTGGAGTGGTTAGAGGTTGGCTGTGGTGGTGCCTGCTTTAATCTCAGTTCTCAGATGCTGCAGGCCACTGGGACAGGAGTCGATGCTCAACCCTCATCACACAGAGAGCTCAGGGCCAGTCTGAGCTACCTGAGATCAGTTTTCTCTCAGGAAAAAAAAAGCACAGATTAAAAGTAGACAGTGAGCATAACTGTTTAAATGCAGAGATGGTCAGTATAGTTAAAAACATTGAATATAGTCTAGCTATACAGCATAACAAAATTAAATAAGCTAAAATTTAGAATAGTTTTAGTACAGCCACTAAAATCATTTTAAAATGATCATATTGGAATTTGTTAGTAATCTATTATTTTATAAAAGAATTAAGCTTTGCAGTATACAACCCAATTTTCTAAAATTCTAAATGAGACTAATTGCAGTGGAATAAGCCTGAGAGGCCATCACTCCAGAGTCTGAGGCTTAAAGAATGTCATGCGTTTGAAGGTAGGCTGGGGCTCATAGTTCCAGGACAGCCTGGACTACAGTGTAAACTGTGTCTTAAAAAACCCAAAATATACAAAAATTATATTATAATCTTAAATGTTAAAAATGTAAAACAAAAGGAAAATTATTTAGATGGAAATATATTTAAATACTTTCACTAATGTTTTATATTTGTGCATACATCTATATACATGAAGGTATATATTCGTGTTTACCACTTGGAAGGAAATATGAAATTCTCTGTAAAAAATTAACAATTTTATCTGCTAATTATGGGTGTTTTTTTTGAAATAGCATCACTGTGTAGCACACTTGATTAGTCTCTCAGACTATGACTGCAGCATGTGGAGGCAGCTCCTGGCCATGTGATCTTCTCTAAATTATATAACAGAACATGTGCACTATACAATAATCAAATCAACGTAATTAACATCAATTAGTACCAATTGTTATCATTGCTATGATAAAAACATTTAAAATCCTCTTGTAGCTTTTTTTTTCTTTTTTGAGACAGGGTCTCTCCATGTAGCTTTGCCCGGCCTAGAATTTGTTAATGTGGACCAGGCTGGCTTTGAACTCGTAGAGATCCCCATGCCTCTGTCTCTTGTGTGCTCGGATTGAAAGCATGCACCATGACACCCGGATTCTTGCAACTGATTTGAAATAGAGAGTACATAATTATTGCATTGATGTACCTTGTATAGACATATTTTTTTGTAGCATAAATATTTTGAACTAGCAAAAAAGACACAATAATAATGTACTCCAGGTTTCTAAAATAGATTGTTCCATAAAGTGTATTATCAGATATAAGTGGAGAATGAGTCTCCTAACTGCGTTGCCAAACTTTGACACACATCGGTATCAGCTGGAGGGTTTAGGTGGACAGATTGCTGGGTCCCACCCTAGACTGTCTGATTCAGCAGGTCTGGGTGGATTTTGAAAATCTGCATCTCTCATAAGATGGCTGCTGTTGACTCAGGACCACCCTGTGATAGCCTCTGACCTCCAGCATCCACTGCCAGCATCACAGACCTGGGAAAGTCTGCGGATTCACCCTCTCTGGCTTTTTAACCGTTCCTATTGCATACCACTAGACTTTTTTCCCTACTCCCCTTGTTTCCTCCCATAAGCATTCATGGGCCACTTATGGACCAGGCACTGTATTTGGGGCTAGAGACAAAAAAAAGTTTCTGTTGGGGAGTTTATAGACCAGGAGGACTTTTGAGTGATTTGCTATTTGCTGGCAGTTCAACTAGGAAATGAAGAGTTTGGTCGCTTTTTTTTTTTTTTTTGATACAGTGTCTTCTCAAAATATATTATGCAACACCATGCTGTATGTGTATGTGTGCGTGAATGTTTTGCCTGCATGTGTGAATGTGCACTCTATGCCTGCTTGGTGCCTGTCAGAAGAGGGCGTCACATCCCCTGGAACCGGAGTTATGGATAGATGGGATCTGCCATGTGGGTGCTGGTGTACAAACCCAGGTTCTCTGCTATAGTAGCAAGTGTTCTTATCTGCTGAGCCATCTTTCCAGTCTCAATGTTAACTTATTTTAATGGTAATTACTATACATCCATTGCCCCAGGCTCTGCAGAAAACAAAATAGAAATTTACCATAATGTTTTCTGTATGTCAAGTATTTCCATAAGCTTTCTTTCAGAGGAGCCTCACACAGCCACTTAAACCTGAGTAAACTTATTGGCAAACAAATGACCCAAACCACAGGGTTAAGGGTTTGCCTTTTCTGCACAGTAGTTAAAACAGACTTGAAATGAATTCCTTATTTCCTGTCTTGTTGTTGATCTAAATTTATAGAGGAGACTGGAGACATGGCTCAGCAGTTATGACCACTGGCTACTCTTCCGGAGGATACCGATCTGATTCCCAGCACCCACATGACAGCTCGCAATCATCTCTAACTCAAGTCCTGGGGGATTTGATGTTCTCTTATGAACTCTGTGGGCATCAGGCACATATGTGGTACACAGAAGTACATGCAGGCAAAAACCCACACACATTCAATAAATACAAATAAATTTATAGAGAACTAAAGTTTCCCTAAGGTGTCTTTTTCTTTCATTGACTTTGTGATATTGATTGAATTAACTGATCATTTCAACCTATTATTTCAAGGATGTACGTAATACTTAAATAAAGGTTTTAAGAGTTTTTAATTTATTATTTTGGGAGTGTGAGTGAGCGCAGGTGCATGCATGCCACAGTGTGTGTGTGCAGGTCAGACGAAAACCTTGTGGAGTTGGTTCTGGGGATCAACCTCAGGCCATCAGGTGTGCAGAGTTAAGCACCTTTATCTGCTGAGTCATCCCGCTGCCCCACCCCATCATGTGTGGTACTTTCAGGTAAGCATTTAATTTAATATCAGCAGCCAATGCAAATCTAAAAACACTTATTATCCAATAGAAGCAATGTACTAGCTTATAGGTTTATATAAATTGTCACATAATACGATTATATAAAAATATAAATGTCGTTTTACTCACACATGTACATGCACACACACACACAAACGAGAGGAAAATGCAGACGATGGTGACTATAGACTGCCTGGGGTTTTGGTGGATAACAGTGAGGACACAAACCCAGTCTGGGGAAAGGATTAGGTACGGTTTCCCAAGAGAGCTCAGGATTCATTTGATTTTGTGTGCGATGGTTCGCATAGGCTGGAGAGGAAGAGATCCTGTTAACGGGACTCAGACCTACAGGAGTAGAGCGTCTCTAGGCAGGTTATGTTCTCTGATTGACTCAGCGTCACACGTGGCTTATAGAAGCCTAGAGAGGTGAGTGGACTGGACCAAGGAGGTGCTGGTAGGGCATGTTTGGATAGAAGCTGCCTGTGGGAGGAAGACTGAATCACAGAAGGTCAAAGCTTCGGCTTTGGAGTCGCCGAGTCCTTGAGTTTTGCTGTTTCTCTTATTAGTCAGTGATCCTGGGCAACTTAGCGTGATTTCTCTACGTGGAGGATGCGGGCGGCAATGGCGACTTCAGTAGGTGCCTGTGAGACTGAGTAAGGTAATGAGTGCATGCCTAGCTCTTGACACAGTGCTCGTGTTCGGACTCAGCAGAGCGTACCCCAAAGTGAAGGTATCCTCGAAAGACCGGCTACGTCACCCTCTGTTACACCCAGCCCGTTATGCACCACGAGGAAGGAGAGAGACAACACTTACGGCTTCTAAGATTTTAATAAAGCACCACGTAGGCTGGTCAGGGTTGAAGGACAAGTACTCGGGAGCCCTGTTTCTCCCAACAGCCCCGAGCCGGGGCAGAAGTGGGGTTTATAAGCATAAAGTTCATGAACATTAGCTGCCAAGTTGCAGTTACGATTTTCACCAATCAAGATTTAGAGATCAGGGGCTTCCATGACTGTTCCATTATCGTCAATTGACATACAATGAAAGCCTCTCAGTCCAACCAATCTGATTCATTTGTCCTTTCTGTTGCTGGGAACAGTCATAACGTGTCTAAAGAAGTAAAGATATACAACGACTATTTCTCTGGTTAGGGAGGAGGTTGGTCAGCCATTCTCTGCTCCCCCAGGGCTTGGGGACCTGAACTTTATTTCACCCAGCTGGTGAAATGGAGTTGGGAGTTAGGCTAAGGTTCTTTTCCCAAGCACCCTTCATCTCTGTCATTCTCCCCAACGGGAACACATTGACACTAGAATTCCTCTTTCCCCAGACAGTTCATAGAGATTAGAAAACCCCTCTTTCCTAATTCAACTACAAATCCCAAACATCCTATTCTGACCTTGGTCTAGCCTTCCTGTGTTAAGAGCTGGCCATCAGGAGGTTATATATTGGGTTGGAGATGTTAGAGTTGTTACCTTGATGTTTCATTTCAAACTCAGGGCAAACAGCTGAGGTGCCTATTTAACGTATCAGAGCGGACCTGGCCACTAGGTTCTCCCAGCATCCCTCAGTCCCTACCTGTTACAGGGTATGACAGGCATGCTCAGCCCTCTACCCTCAAGTTTCCAGTCCAGGGGCTGGGCTGCCCTTCCCCCAGAGCTCTTCCCTATATAATCAAGACATTTTGGTTGCCCGCCCTTTTTGTACCTTTGGCATCCTGGCTGCTGCACCTGGCTCCTCTCTCTTCCCTCTCCCTTCTCCTCCCCCTCTCCCTGCATGGTCCAGCTCGGTCTGGTCATATCCACTCTGGACTCTCCCAGATGTCCCCTACTCTGGCTATACTCTCTCTTTTATCGACAATAAACTTCCTCCACTACCATACCTAGGCCTTTCCTTTCCTTTTTATTCCCCCCCCCCATCCCGCCATTTACCTAGCACACACAAAATCCCAGCACGGAATAAGCCAGGCATGGCGTTGTACATCTGTAACCCTAGCAGCTGGGAAGAAGAGACAAAAAGATCAAGAGTTCAGAGTCACCCTCGACTACAGAGTAAGTTCAAGGCCAGGTTGGACTACAGAGACTCAAAAAAACTTAAAAATAAACAAGAAAGAACTTTAACCTACTTCGCTTGGTAATAGGTCGTATGACATTTTGGTTACCCGCCCTTTTTGTATCTTTGGCCTCCTGGCTGCTGCACCTGGCTCCTCTCTCTTCCCTCTCCCTTCTCCTCCCCCTCTCCCTGCATGGTCCAGCTCAGTCTGGTCATATCCACTCTGGACTCTCCCAGATGTCCCTGACTCTGGCTATACTCTCTTTTATCGTATGACCTATTACCTAGGTCATGTTACCGCCTAGGAATGCTGCAGCTGGGGACTTGAAACAGAAGTGTAGAGCGACAGCCCTTGCTGGGTTTTCCCTCACTTCCTTCAGAGCTTCCCATTTTGTGCAAATCACATTTCTAACAAGGCTGTTCTTGTTCCTTGAAACCTAAACACAAATCTGATAACTTCCTCTGCCTCTTGGAGTCTGCAGTCCCAAGAGTACTGTGTCAGACAGAGCTGAAACCAAATACTTTATATGCGTTTCTCTCGCTGTCCTGTCCTTCAGTATAGCTGGGTGACCCATCATGAAGGGTGCCTCCTATACTTCCACAAAGTAAGCTCCCAACAAATGATGATAATAGAATAACGCTGTTGATGGTGGTGGGGGGATCACCATCAGTGCCAACCTCGTTGTGTATGATGTACGCTGCAGAGCAAGCATGGGGTGATGGATCCTGGGGCATTCACTCTCGGTGTGACCTTGGACAAACTTGGCTGAGCAACTTGCCAGCCTGTGCAGAAAGATTTACTAAAGTGGAGGAGGGAGAAATAGCTGTGGTTCTATATGTAGCAGCCTCTACTTTTGCTCTATGTGTTATAGTAGAATTGGGGCCAGAGAACGAATGGATAGGCTTGCCATTCAGAAACCGGGAAAAGCAAGCTATCAGGAGCCGTGAATTCCTTTGATTTATACGTCCACTGGCATCTGTTTTGTTGGCCTTTCTTAGTGCTGCAACAAACCCCTGAAAAACACAACAAAGGAAGGGAAGGGTTTGTTTTGGTTCAGTCTGAGGGTATCTCTTCTACTGTGGTGGTGTCATTTGGTGGCAGGGGCACTTAACTCACTTCCTCTTTAGATACAGTATACCACCCCAACCTATGGAATGGGGCTTCCTACATTTAGGGTGAGTCGTCCCACCGAAATGTAGGAAACCCTTCCTAAATAAGTCTAAAAGACGTGTCTCTTCGGTGACTCTAGGTCCTGTTACGTTGACAATCAATAGGAACCATTCCATCTGTCTTCACTGTCGAGGTAAGAAAGGAATAAGTATGATTGACTTTTGGGTAGACTGCCCCAAATCTAGGCTGCTGCTTGTATAATACACTTGAAACATGCTGGGTCCTTGCCCAGAGAGTGGTTATGTTGGTGAGCTGTTCTTAGGAAGAAGGAATCAGTTCTTATAGACCAGAGACCTTAGGGAAGGAAGGCTGAGGGAGACCACAGCTAGCACCGATGTTTGAGGAACCAATTCTCTCATCCACCACCTGTAATGGGTGGAGCAGTGGAAAGGAGGGAACAGTGGAACCATAGTACTGGCGATGAGCTGTCTGCCAGAAGCCTCGCTCCCATTTTCCCATGACTGCATCAGAATTCCCTTTCCGAGAGCACGAGACGCCAAAACGACAGCTGCTGGGCCTCTCCCTGACCTCAGTGTGTGGGGTTGGAAGGTGCAATCGGAAAGCTTGGGAAATGGCTTAAGCCCAGAATACCAAGTCACAATTTCTCTTGTTAACTTCCACGCAGACATCTCATTCCAAATCACGGGCTGAAGAAACCTGCCATGGAGAACTTTCATCACCAAGCACGGTAGCCTGAACTACCTGACTGGGGGCTCTGGTGACTCTCCAATGGCCTTCCTTCTCGTTCAGTCCCCTAAGTCCCCTGTACATTGGCACAGTCCCCAAGCATGGAAGAGCAGGCATCCGTCTTGAGTGGCCTCCTTTGAAAGGCTGCCAGCCCTAGGTGGTTGTATTTCTTCACGGGGGGTCAGGGTGTCTCGGCTGGTCTCCTGTCTGCAGTTATACATGATTCCTCAGATTTGGGCAGAGTTCCACCACCACGGAACTTCATCTCCACTGCCTCAACGCCCAGAGTCTTGGCACGAGAACGAACGTCTCTCCATGCTCTCCACCACTCCCATCCACCCATACAGCACCCTACTCTCTCCATAAAGGTCTCCAGGGCAGGGGCTGCCACCTGCACTATGCTTCCCTGGTTTGACTGGTTTTTCCTGCTAAGGCAGCTCAGCTCACTCCTTCAGGAGTGATGACCTACAGAGACCTGTGGTTAGTAGACAGGACCAAAAAAGAAAAAAAAAAATCCTTCAAGTTTGCCAGGCAAATAGTAAAATAGGTCTTTTCAAGAGATTCTGAGAACCTGAAAAGTGACTTTGTTGTAAAACCTGTGATTTTCCTTTCTCCTTTCCAATGAGTTGCGTTTTTGAACTATACTTAGTATTCGGAGCTCAAAGCGTTCTCTGTTCTTGGGCTTGAGAGCCAACCCTTCCTCTCAGTTAGGGGCAGGGCTTTTTGAAGAACCCTGCTGCAGTCCTTCAGATGGACTTGAGCTGACCATGAGCCCCCCCCAGATTCTACATTCCTTTCTGAGGGAGGAAAAGGAAAAAAACGGCTGACCCGCTTACTCTTAAAAATATACAAAAGTTATTCATTAAATTCAGCCTTCTCCAGTTAGGAACTGGTTGCCGCAGAAGCGAGGTAAGAAGGCAAGGTCGGCTGTAGAACCTACCCTGTGTTCCAAACGCACAGTTTAACCTTCCAGCAGGCTAGCTGGGACAGATGGCCCTTGGTGTCTGGCAGGCTCTCACTAATTAACATGGCGGCTGCTCTAGGAAAGCAATGTCAGAGAGTCCAGGGCTTAATTGTGTTTTCCTGGATGGCTTCCTCGCTGTTCGGTTGCTTTAAGCACTTGCTAAGATGAAACCAGATTCAAGAGGCGGGGAAAAGTCGAGGCCATTTGTGTGCATACGAAGGCTGGCTGCATTTCCGGAGGTTACCCCTTCAGATCTACAGCAGGAGACATGAACCAAAAGGAGTAACGAGAATGGCCCTGCCCCTAGTTAAAAAAAACAAAAGATATTTTTCTTTTCTTTTTTTCTTTTTGGCCTTGAACTTGATATTGAATTGTTGATTTCTCTGCCTCCACCATCTCAAATGTTGACATTACAGGCATGTACTATCTCACCAGGTTTATGAAGTGTTGGGAATTGAACTCAGCCCTTCAGTTATGCAGGGCAACTGCTCTAACACCCCCGGTTCCTATGTAATATGTGTGTATATACGTGTATGTGTGTATGTATAGAAATATGTATGGGTGATTGATAGAACGGCAGGATTTCACTCTGTAGCCCAGCCTGGCCTTGAACTTTCTATTCTCCTGCTTCTATCTGAGTACCTGGGTTATAGGCGTGCACCACTGTACCCAGCTAAACAGGATAATGTTAAATGGCATGAAGGGGCCTGAGCCGTACAGTGTATAGTCATCATAGGGGTGTAGATCTTCACTAAACAAACAGCAGAGGATTTTGTTGGCCAGCACGACATGCAAAATGAAGTAGGGAGATTTCATCAGAGTTAGAGGGCGTGGCTGCAACGGTCAGACAGAGTAAAGGTGAAATCCATTTAGCAAGCATGTGACTCACTGAGAAAAGCTTCAGGGGAGTGCTTGACTCGATCAACAGAGGCAGGTAGACTGCTCGCTGGAAGGGTGTGAACAAAGATGGAGAAAACACACTGGTTTCAGATATGAACCCCAAGTTGAAAGGCTCCAAATTCCTGGGTCAGTGGGGAAAGTGCTTGCTGGATGAGCACGAGGTCCTGAGTTCAGTTCCTAGAACCTATGGAAAGCTGAACACAGTAGCACCCTCTGCAGTCAGTACTCCTCCGTGAAAAGGAAGATGGAGACCAGAGCATCCCCGAACTCACAGGCCGCCTAGCCCTACACACACAGCAGCAAAACAGGAGACTGTCTCAATAGAGGTGGAAGGTGAGGACTGAAGTCAAATGTTGACCTTTTACCCCCATGGAGCATCTGCTGGTTCCTCACTTACACACACACACACACACACACACACACACACACACACACACACGGGAGGGGAAATTAAAAAGGTGTGTGTGTAGGGCTAGCTGGAGATGGCCCAGCAGTTAAAGAGTGCTTGCAGCTCTTCCAGAAGACTCTTAACTGGGTTCCTAGCACACATGCTGAGTGGCTCAGAATCGTCTATAACTCCAGCTCCAGGAGACCTGACTCATTCGACTGACCTCTTCCAGAACTGCCTTAGTTTCTGTTTGCTATCATAAAACACCATGACTAAAAGCAACTGGGGGAGGAAAGGACTTACTTTAGCTTACAGTTCCAAATTACAGTCTGTCAATGAGGGAAATCAGGCACTCAAGACAGGAACCTGGAGTCAGGGACTGGAGTCAGGGACTGATGCAGAGGCCATAGAGGAGTGCTGCTTACTGGCTTGCTCATCATGGCTTACTTGGCCTGCTTTCCTTTTTTCATTTCTTACTGAGGAGCTTCTTTTTTATTAGTTTATTTTTATTTTATGTTTGTGTTTTGGCTGCATGTATGTCTGTGTGCGGGTGTCAGAATCCCTAGAACTTGAGTTACAGCTAGATGTAAGCCACCATGTGGTGCTGGGAATTGAACCCAGGTCCTCTGGAAGAGCAACCAGTGCTCTTAACCACGAAACATCTCTCCAGTCCTCTCAGGCAGCTTTCTTATAGAACCTAGGACTACTAGCCCAAGGGTGGCACTACTCACAGTGATCTGGGTCTTTCTGTATTAATAATCAATTGGTAAAATGTACCACAGGCTTACCCAAAGGGTGGCACTACTCACATCTGGGTTTTTCTGTATTAATAACCAAAAGATAAAATGTACCACAGGCTTACCCATGACCTAATCTAGTGGGGGAATCTTCTCAAATGAAGTTCCATTTTCTAAAATGACTCTAGTTTGTGTCAGGTTGACATAGAACTAGCGAACACAGGCAGGCACACATGTGTAATATACATGCAGAAAAGTGAAAAGAAAGCCAAGGAGGTGAAGGCTTCTAAAAGCAGGTGTTGATATGTAGCTAAGCTTCTTGCTATCTGGACTAGCAGCAACCATGGCTTATTTATCGAACAACGGTTAATGATTCTCCAGAACGCTCCAAGTAGACATGCAAGCTATTAGTGTCCATGGCTATTCCCCAGCCTCTAAAGGCGTTAGTTCTCTGAGAGTCGGTGTGATGCCCTGGATGTGGCTTTTCCAGGAGGTTTCCAGAATGACCTTGGTGTTCTCGTTTCCTGGGGATGCCTTCAGAAGTGCAGCCAAGGAAGCAGCATGGCAGGCAGTGTAGCTCTCCTGGCTGGAAGAAGGTATTTAAAAGAGGGTACACCTGTGCCCCTCTGTCGGCTTATCAGATTATTCAAACAATGGTCCCCAGGATATTGGAATTTCCTCAGGAATTTCTTGCTGGGAGAAGGGAAAGGCTGAAGCTTGGTACCAGCCAGGGAAGGAACATGTCTCCTAGGAAGAGGTTTTTGTGAAGCTGTGACAGCTTACCAGATCATCTTGCAAGACTAACTGGGTCCTAGACATTGAAGGCTTAATGTACGATTGCTTCCTTACATCTATCTCTTGCCTTCCATTTGAAATCAAACCTCATGTCGGTACCGTGAAGATGGACATGGGTGGGTACTGGAGGGGTGGGCGTTGGATCTCTGTTTTTGCTCTTGCTGATGTGGCCACATTGATACATTTCCTTCTCGCTGTTACCTATCTGTCCAGTTGGACTACTAGGGATGAGTGGCTGGGCCTGGCTTTAACAGGCTCTGACCCTAATGACACAGTAACAGCAGCGCAGGAAGAAAAGCAACCTCTAAAGTCACCGTGTGTAAAACAGAAGTGGCAAGGACATCACACAGGAAGCAACCAGCCTGGCAATGGATCCTCTCATGCTCCCCCCCCACCATGGGTAAGGAGCTGCCTGGATGTCTCTCTGATCTAGTCTCTGTATTTCATGTGCCCTGCTCTTACAGTGGACTCATCGACTGCCAATTAGGGTAAAGATACAGCTTTTCTAAAGTTCATCGTGGATCTTGTCATTTTTCCTTTTTCAAGATGTATTATTTTATCTGTGTCTGTGTGTATATGTGTATATGTGTGTGTATACACATGTGTGTATGTGTGTACTCATAGATTCCAGAGAGATTTCAGATCCTTTTAAGTGGAGTTACTGGTGTGTGTGTGTGTGTGTGTGTGTGTGTGTGTGTACCCACAGATGCCAGAGAGATGTCAGATCCCTTTGTGTAGAGTTACAGGCATGTGTGTGAGTTGCTTAGTGTTTGTGCTGGGATCTGAACACTGGTTCTCTGATAGAGTAGAAAGTGCCCCCATCCTGCCATAGCATGTTCAGGCTCCTGAGCATCTGAGCATTAAAAGCAAAACTTCACAATTGACCTTAACTTCTCTTCATTCTTCCTCCTTGCTGCTTTTCTCCCTGAAGGCAAGAACACATGTGCCAAGCGCAAAGGAACGGAGTGAGCCAGCAAGAGAAAACACAAGTCTCCCCTTGTGTGTGTGTGTGTGTTTGCTTTACAGAGATTATGTGGTCTCTCCCATTAGGGATTGATTCTGTTTCTTGACCCTCGGCTCTGGGATGGCCTTAAGACTTGTTTCATTCATTAAGAATACTCGACATGGTATTGTGTCAATTCTGAGCCTAGACTTAGAGACATGGAGAATTTCTGCTGGCTCTTGGAACCTGTCACTGCTGTGTACACAGGGCCAGGATAACCTGCCAGATAGGGACCTATTTGGAAGAGAGACTGCTTAGTACATCCAAGGCTGTCTTAAGCCAACCTCCAGCTAGTTAATGCCCAGACATGCAAGAAAGGTATCTGTGTAATGTCTGCTGATTGCTAGTGCTTATATGAACCTTGCTGAGAAAAGGACAGTTCAGCTGACCCTGAATTCATGAGCCAAAACAATGCTGTTTAGTCTGTGTGCCTGCTACATGTATGTACATATCCATTAGTGTGCCAAGATGCATGCAGGAAGCCATGCATGTGTGTGTGTGTGTGTGTGTGTGTGTGTGGTGTGTGTGTGTGTGTAGGTAAAGTTGATTTTAGGACATCTTCCTCAATTGCTCTTGACCTTTTGTTTTCATTTTTATGTTGTATGTGTATGTGTACACATGCTTGAGTGAATGCATGTGTGTGTGTGTGGGGGGGGGGGACACAGGCCACGGTGCATGTGTGAAGAATAGAGGACAACTTTCAGGAGTTGGTTCTTCTACTGTGCATGGCCTGGGAGACAAACTCAGGCCATCGGTTTTGGCAGTGGGTTCTTTTACTGGCGGAATCTCTTGCTCAACCTTATATTTTGAGATAGGGTCTTTCATTAACCTCTGAGCTCACCAATTCAGATACACTAGCTGGCCAGCCAGCTCTGTGGATCCCCTGCCTCCAACTCCTTTACAGATTACAGATGTGGGCCCACACTTGGGCGTTTTACATTGGGTCTAGGGACCGAAACTCAGGCCCTCAACTTGCAAGCACTTTCCCTCTCTCCAACTCCTACTATTACGACTTTAAGTCATAAAGACTCGATAAAGTTTATTACACAGCAATTGCTTATTGATACACACACACCTCACTATTTTGTGCATAATATGCCATCTTCATCTTAATTTTCAACTTTTGTTTTAAGCAACACTGCTTAAACCTGGGTGAGTTCCCCTGCCTGAGAGGCTCTTATTGTAAGAATATTCATATTTTAAGACCTGGTGGCTTTTCTTTAAATAGGTTTTCCTTAACCCTCACATGCTGAGGTTAAATGTCACTATTGATGACTTCTTGACCTTACTTTGTTCAAACGTATCTAAGTACTCTAGGTCTTGGCCTTCAGTATATGTCCTTGTTCAACCTGAATCTCCCAACTTAATAAGAATACTATTAGTCAGCTTAGGAGGAATTCCCAACTTGAAGATCACTCTCATTTGCTTTTAGCAAAAATCCAGTTAAATTGGCTTAGCTATAATCATTCTGAACTCTTGGTAATCACCTAATACCTCCAGTCTGCTTCTCAGCTATAAATCTCCAGTCTTCCTTATTGTATTTGGAGGTGTGCCCAGTCTTTCATGCCTGTTGCAAAACCCTGTACAGTAGTCTTTCCCTGATCGTCTTTGGCAAGTGCTGGAATAAATCCCTTTCTTCCTTCCTCTCTATCCCCCTTTCTCCTCTTCCTTTCCTTTCTCCCCTCCCCTTTTTTTAAGTTAAAAAGATTAGGTTTATTTATTTTATATGTATGAGGTTTTTGTTTGTTTTGTTTTGCCTGAATGTATATATGCATACTGCATGCATGCCTAGAGCCCACGGAGGTCAGCAGTCATGGAAGGCCAGGTCCCCTGGAACTAGAGATGGTTGTAAAGCAAACATTGGAACCAAACCCAGGTCCTCAGCCAAGAGGAACAAGTGCTTTTAACCACCAAGTCACCTCTCAGTCCCTCTTTCCTCCTTCTTGACAGGGTGTCAGGTAGCCTTGGCTGGTTTCAAATTTGCCAGGTAGCTGAGACTGACCTTGAACTCAATGATCCTCCTGCCTCCAACTCTCACAGTTGGGATTCCAGGTGTGAAGCACCTATTTAGGGGTTAGTTCGCTTCTCTTCAACACAGACACAATCTCCTTCACTGACCTGTCTTTGCTAGACACTTGTTCCACTGAGGTGTAATCACTAGTTCACTCAACTCTGAACTCGCTTTATACTCTCCTGCATGTGTGTTTGTTGAAGGTCAGCCTAGATTTTTTTCTTAAGTAACATTGTCTGAACCTAGAAGAATATTTAGAAAATCACACGGACACAATGTACCTTTGTCAGTGGGAGGATGGATGGATGGATAAGTTACTCTGTTTCTCTGGGTTTCAGCTTTCCGGCAGAGAGAAGGTATGGAATGGAAGGATTCTGGAATGCGGATAAGTCTTGCTTTTATAAGCCAGCTCTAACAAGTCACTGGCCCTGAATGTTTGCTATTCTTTCCTGATGAAGACCCTGCCTGTTGTCTCTGGAGTTGAAGGGAAGGAATGTCATGATTAATTAGCCATGTTTGCCATGGTCAGGAAATGGGAAACGACAGCCGACCTGCCAGAAATGGACCAATTCTAGGGCAAGATGATTGCTCTGCCTCCTGTGGCTATCAATCAATCTTGCTCAACCCAGCCATGTCTGCACTGCACATTGTGCCAGCGAAAGGCAGAAGCCAATGTGAAGCTGACTCGATGCCAACATTAATGGTGCTTGCTGTGCTAGAGACCAGGTGCTTACTAATCCATTTTTCCTTTCCCCTGGGCACGCTCATGAAGCTGGACTGTATTTTTTCCAGCCTCACACCACTGAGTTTGTGCCAGAGACCAGTTTCCATGGATGCAATGCAAGCTGAAGTGATAGGAGTCCTTTCTGCTAGGTGCGGTAGAGCCTTCTTGGTGCAAATCCAAAATTATCTTCCTGACTTACTATCCTCCTCTCCCTCCTCCCCGCTTCTTCTCTCTCTTTGCTGCCTCCTACTTCTCTTCCTTCTTTTCTCGGTAGAGCCATTGGGAGGTATAGGCTAATACTTGGCATCTATGGACACCAATAAAAATGACATCTGAGGAGATGGGGAGATGGCTCACTCAGTAGGGTGCTGACCTTGCAAACAGAAGGAATTCTAGCTCCAAAATCATGTAAAAAAAAAAAAGCCAGCCATACTTGGTACATAAGTCATTCCAGGACTGATGTAACTCTGGAGCTTGATGGTCAGAAATTTAGCCAACCAGGCAAGTTTCTGGCCAGTGAGCGATACTGTCACTTTAAAAAAAAAAGTACTTTAAGGTTTTATTTTTATTTCTAGTAATCTATATTTTGTCAGTGTGGGTTTGGGCATATGAGTACATGGTCCCTTCAGAAGCCCGAAGAGGGTGATGGATTCCCCTGGAACCAGAGTTACAGGGAACTGTTAACTTCCTCCCTCTTGTGGGTGCTGGGAACTGAGCTCTGGTCATATGCAAGAGCAGTTATACTGTTCACCACAGAGCCACCTCCCCAGTCCCTAGGTTGCTGCGTGTGTGTGTGGGTGCACGAGTCCCAGGGTGCAATGACCAGAGTGCAGCCTTTGAGGGCCAGCTCTTGCCTTCTCCCTAAGAGGCAGAATCTCTTATTGCTTCTGCTGCTGTTCGAGCGCTCTGGGAGTTTCTAGACCCTCTTCCTGTCTCCTCTCTCCTCTTACCAGAGGAGTGCTGGGTTATAGATGCCTGCTGCCTCATCCAGCTTCTTACGTGTGGTATGGGGGTTGGATGCTGGTTGGCAGGCTTGTGTGGTAGTTTCTTTAACCACGGATCCATCTCCTAGGCCCCTGAGAGACCCATAACCTAAAAGAAAACAGCTGATGTCCTCCGGCCTTCCCCAGCGCACACACATGTGTGCACACACAACTACACCCAGCCACCCCATGTGAAAAAAATGACATTTTTTGATACATCACATGTTTTAGCCAACAGAGAGTAATGACTGTAGAAACCTGTGGGGTTTCTGTCTGCATTTATTGCTGTTCACTTCTAGCCCATGGGTTCTTTTCCCACAGAAAATGACCCACCACAGGGCATCATAAAAAAAAAAAAACCCACATCCATTCCCTGCCTTTCATTCTTGATCTCAGTTACTTGGCAGTCCCTGCAGAAGAAAGAGTTTATTCTTCAAGTTCAAGAACGTATGTGTTCCCTCCTCCAACTTAACGGCCGTCCACATTTTGATTGCCAAAGTTTTTGAGCTCCCGACAGATACAGAAAATACAGACTTAATATTCACGCCTCTGCCTGCAGCAGTGCAGGGCATGAATATGCATATTCAGGCACACAGCTGCCACCAGCTGCTCCAGCGAGGCAGGTCTCAGGCCCCTTGGTGACACTGGGAGAAACTGCTCCAGGGAGACAGGTCCCAGGCCCCTTGGTGACACTGGGAGAAGCTGACCTTTCTGTGTCTGCCCTACACCCCTGGCCATTTCACGTTCTCAGTTCCTAGTGTGAGTCCTCATTTGTCCCCAAGGACTTAGGGCTCCTAGAGCTGCTTACTGTTCATGAGTGACGTGTTTTTCTCCCTACGGTCTCATCAAAATGTTTCTATCCCAGATGTTGCTCACTGACAGAGTATTTGTTTGGTATTCGTGAACCCCCGTGTGTGTGTTCCACCTTCAGTACCCTATAACCTCAGCATTTGGGAGCTGGAGGCAAGAGGAGCAAGGTTCAAAGTCATCTTCAGCTACTTGGTGAATCAGGCCAGCCTGATATACATAGGACCCTGTCTCAGACACTATTTCCCCATTGTGAGGCCTTGCTTTCCCGCTACTCTTTTTTTTAGTGTGCTGATCTGATGAGTCTTGTGCACCGGTGGCTTCACCACAGTCCCTAGAAAAGGAAGTGGATGGCTCTCCTTTGCTGCCTTGTCATGAATGGCCACCTCTCAAACAGCCTTGCCTAACTGGGCAGCCTCTCAAACAGCCTTGCCTAACAGGGCAGCCTCTCAAACAGTGTTGCCTAACTGGGAGGTTTCAGACTGATAAGGAGAAAAGGAACAGCTCTGCAGCAGCACAGTGCAGAGGGGGCCATGGATATCACCCTGCTCTGACCCGCCAGTTCCCAGCGCTGGTCCTCTGTAGATGGTGTTGATAGAGAGGGTAGCAACAGAAACAAACAAACAAACAGTGGGAGGCAGGGGGTGCAGGAGGCGGGTGCGGGAGGCAGGGTGCTAACGCTGAGTGGGTACCTGCAGGAGAACTGCCAGAGGAGGGAAGGTCAGTGGGGTGGTGTAGCTTTCTGATAACAGAACAGGAAGCAAGTTGATTGTGTTGGCACCAGCCTGTACTCCCACCATTTGGGAGGTACAGGGAACCGGAGTTGAAGGTCGTGCTTGAGCACAAAGCAAGGTCAAAGCCAGCATGGCTTATAAAAGACCCTGACTCAAAAAAAAAAAAAAATTAAAAATAAAAAAATAAAAAGTTTATTTTGTTGTTGTTGTTTGTTAATTTAAAAAGTCCCTCAAAGGTTTAGGGAACATTGTCAAGACAGAGCAGAAAGAATGGAAAGAGCCCCAGAGAGTGGGGAGGTGTGTTGCGAAAAGAAGTCTTTTGGACTTGACATTGGCCCTTACACTATTGAATTCCCTGTAGCTGTGGTTACCCGCACAACCTCGTAGAAGACCAGGCCTGTCGGCACTTTTCCGTGGAAAGGGCCCCCAGAGGCACCACTGCTCTGGGGGACTACTGAAGGCTAATGGTGGCCGGGGAAGTCACTTACTTCCATCGTAGTCATTCATGGGTAGCCCTTTATCTAGTAAATAACCTCCCTCGTGTTCATGCAAACAATCTTCACCCCCAAAAGTCATGAAAATAAGAGGAGGGTCTGGGAAGAAGGATTTGAACAGGAGGAGGCTGGGGGAATAAGAGAGTATAACGGATGGCAATGACGAAAATCCATTATATATATAAAACTGCCAAAGAATGAATAAAAACGGGAGCAGAGAGATGGCTTGGCAGTTAAAAGCACTGCCTACTCTTGCAGAAGAGGACCTGGATGCAGTTCCTAGCACCCACACGGCTGCTAACTACTGTAACTAACTGCCATTCCAGAGGACCCAACGCCCTCTTGTGGCCTCTGTGGGCACCGCACATTCACGGTGCACAGACATACAGACAGGCAAAAACATCCAGGCACACAAAA
The DNA here is from genome assembly GCF_018167655.1 of Microtus oregoni. Taxonomy (NCBI): domain Eukaryota; kingdom Metazoa; phylum Chordata; class Mammalia; order Rodentia; family Cricetidae; genus Microtus; species Microtus oregoni. The sequence goes on from NW_024543086.1 coordinate 3,256,504, forward strand.
TAAAAACAAATTTAAAAATGAAAATGGGACAGGAGGGGCTAGGCAAAGATAAAGGTTTTATAATGAAAAAAAGGTCCGTAAGAGATGGAGACATGCCACAGGGTTTTGTGTTCATTTTTGCGAATGTCACTGAGTAGGATGCAAACATGAATTTGATACACATTGCCACCATCAGTCCCCATGGTTGCATTGACTGAGGGCTCACCATATATTAGTGGTTCATTTATTGCCCACTTCAACTTAAAACATACTATCTCACACATATCCACGAGAAAGCTATAGTTAAAAAGTAACTTTATAGGAGGTTACAGAGTTAGCTAAGTGACAGAGATGAGAACCTTGTTCTGAATTGCCACACCTGACTGTTGCACTCCAAGAGGGTGAGGTGGGTGTCAAGCAGCTCTTGTAGGGCCTGGTCTGTCCCACTGTTATCAAGAGCAGAGCAGAGAGTTTGGCGAACACCTGCTGAAATCTCCAGAATCTTCTGTGAGTGGAAAAAAAAATTGAAAGGACATGGCTGCTCCTAGGTATGGTGGACAAGAAGCTTTATTATCGATACATGGGAGAGCATAGCCAGAGGCAGGGACATCCAGGAGACTTCAGAGTGAACATGACCACACTGAGCTGGAGTGTGTGAGGAGAGTGGGGAGGTGAGAGGGGAGAGCCAAACCAAAAGGGGTAGTTTTAGCCAAGAGACAGAAAGACCAGTAACCAAAATGTCTGGATTATATAGGGCAGGGCAGCCTAGTCCCTGGGCTGGAGAGTTCAGGGTAGAGGGTGGGGTGTGCCAGCCATACCCTTTAACATGTAGGGACTGAGGGATGCTCAGAAAACCTGGTGGCCAGGTCCACTTTGATTTGTTACATAGGTACCTCAGCTGTTTGCCCCAGGATCTGAGACTTAACATTCCACCTCAGGAAGAAGAATCACACTAGGCAGATACCCTGGGATGCCCAGCTATGAATAGAAATTGTGTTGGTTTATTAAGATAATGAAAGCATTTCTGAGAATTGGAGTGAGCTAATGACCCGGGGAAAGGCCCCAAATCACTAGGCCAAAGAGGCTTATGACCTTTCATAGGCCCTTTATGTTGAGCTTGCTCCTCCTCTTCCATTTTTGTATATGCAAGCTTCCACCCACCCCCAAGCTCATAGCCCAGGTAGGAAAGGATTTCCAGTCTTTTTATCAGATGGCTTCTTTATTTGTGAATGTTGATGTCCACCTCTCTGGTCTTCCCATCTCATGAGACACCATTTTCTTCATGAAATATTAGAGGAAAGCCAAAAGGGTGGAGATGGCAGTGGCAATCTGTGCTGTTGGGCTGTGGTCCCACCAGCCACCAGCATCTATCTCTGGCTAGCCCTATTCCCTTCGGGGAGGTCTTCACTAGTGTCCTTTGGCTAATCCGAGAGAGCAGGCTGCCAGCTCTAATACGGTACAGTCTCATCAGTGTAAGAGAGTGGAAAACATCGAAGCGAATGCCCTTGAGAGTAGCCTCCAGGGCCATCATATACCTGTCAGGCAAGCAGAACCTCTCGATGGAAGCTCTCCAGCCTTCGATGGCCCCCGGAAGATGTGCTGGGCTGCCCTTCAGAGAGCCAAGGTGACGACAACAGGCGTGCATAGGCAGACATCAGAAGTAGAAAAAACGTATCCTGACAATGGACTGCTTTCCAGTCACCACATGCCCTTGGCCACGTGGCGGGAACTTGTCCACTGCAGACAGCACTGCACTTCTGGAGAAGTCAGGCATGGGGTGCGGGCGCAAGGAAAGCAGCTTTGCAATCAGATCTTTCAAAGTCCATTTAGTTCCCGCTCCAAAGTCTCGGGCTGGAACTGACAGCAACTTCCTCCCCGGTTTTTGAAATGGTCAGATAATAGTGCAGAGGCATTAAGCCCTTTTGAGACCAAGGCTCAGCTTCAGGGAGACTCTTGTAAGAGAAGTCTGCAAGGAGACTTGACTCCATTGTAGCCCCTTTCTTCCCAGAACTGTGAATAGTTAGCAACACAATACCTACCCGTGGTACCTGGAGCTTAAGTCTAGTGATCTGGAGAGGAGAAACATTTAAGAGGCCAAGCGAAAAATAATTCCTGTCCACCTTCTCTCTGTTCGAAGAACCCGGGGCTAAGGATAACAAACTCTGCTGGGTAGGTGCCGGCCAATTAGTCCGAAGTCTGTAAACCTCTGAAGTCTTATCAGGGCTTTACTGTGCATAGAGAGTGGGCAGCCCATTTGGGTGACTTTGCATGTGAAACTAATTGCCCTAGAAATGCTGGGAATTTGATCTTCCATCAAATCTGCCAGCCCTTCAGATCCCTTGACGATCTTTGCTGATTTGCATCTCAAGGTTAAAACAGGCTGTTGCTTTCTGGATGCTAATCAGTTGTGAAAACTTTTCATCTTCTCTGGAAAACACGGACAGACACAGATGCACATAGACAGACACAGGCACACAGACACACGCAGATACACACTCACACATTGACACGCACACAGACAGGCACACAGACACACACACAGACAAGACACAGAAACACACACAGATACACACATACACACATAGACAGACACAGGCACACAGACACATACACACTGACACACACAGACAGACACACGCAGATACACACTCACACGTTGACATGCACACAGACAGGCACACAGACACACACACAGACAAGAAACAGAAACACACACAGATACACACATACACACATAGACAGACACGGGCATACAGACACACACATTGACACGCACACACACAGACACAGAAACACACACAATCATACACAGACAGACACACACAGACACACAGACACAGGCCGACAGACACAGGCAGACACACACACACACACACACACACACACACACACACACACACCTTCTTCTGCAATGGATTTCTTTGAAGACCTGAGCGTGGGAAGGTGGATTTGCTGGAAGTGCACTATGCTTACCGGTTGCTTTTCTTCCTTTTTAGGGCTCCATGGGAGCCTGGAATATCCTCTATTTCTGAGTTCCCTCTACCAAATGCAGGCAGGATTTTGTCATAGCTCTCCCTGGGAGGGGGTGGTGGTGTTTCATCATGATAAAATACTAATTTCAAACTGGCCCTAGAACTCAATGGGGGCAATTTTACACTCTATGTGCAAGGCCCCCATGTTCCAGCCCCACACTGCAAAACAAACAAGCGCAAAAGAATGACACATTCCTCAAGAGTCCCTCAGAATGTTCGCAGTTTTAGCAGTTCATAGATTTGAAATAAACTTCGCAAACATGCTTTCAAAGCTGATGGGGGTGGGGTGGTTGAGAGTCTTATAGGTATATAGAGGGACAGTTATCCTCATGGGCTATTTTAAAGACACTTGATTTTTTGTTGTTGTTAGGGCTAAGGACAAATGTCCTATTGCTGAGTTATATCCCTAGCCGAATACTGAATCCTTTACAATGATACTGTCTTTCTTGGAGACAGTGTCTTGCTATGTAGCCCAGGCTCTCTCTTCAAACTTGCCACCATCCTGCTGCCGTCAATGCTGTACCTTGTCCCCACCCCCTATTCAGCTTTTATCCACTCTATTCTTTTCCTTTTTCCTCTTTAAGAGCAGGGTCTAATGTAGTCCAGGCTGGCCTCAGCTTGCTACGTAGTCAAGGATGACCCTGAGTTACTGATCTTCCTTCTTCTATCTCCCGAGTGCAAGGGGGAAGTGTGGGTTTCTTTCAGGTTCTTAGTCTCATAAAAAATAAGACTTAAAAACAGAACCAGAAGGGAGTCTGAGGACAATCAGAGACTGAGAGAAAAGTGTAAAGGAATATCAGCAGCTGCTGGAAGAAGGGGAGAGAGAAGAGACACAGAGGAAGTTATGCTTTTTGGAGTTAGGGTCTGAGAAAGTTGACATGCTCAGCCATGGAGCTCTACCTAAAGCTGTGTGGTAGATAGAGAAGGGGCTTCAGACAAAGATTGACAGAGTCCAAATTGCCAGGGAAGCTTGCTTTGACTGTTAACCAGTTCATGAAAGAGGTTAAAGAAGAAACGTGCTAAGTGCAGGGCTGCAGATCTGAGCTAAGAGGGCATCTTATTCCAGGCTCTCATGTTCTGGGGCAGGGACTGATTGCACCAAGGATACGTGGTTAGAAACAGAAAAATGGTTTATTAAGAAAGGGAAACCCTCCCAGAATAGAAGAGGGCTACTGAGTAGAGAGAAAAGGCCTAGAGAGCATTGGGCCATGAGGTGGAGAGCACAGGAAGTTCCTATTGCATTGCCTCTTCTGTTTGTACAGCAAGGGCTCTTCTCAGGCATGCTCTGTCCTTTGGATGAAGCCCAGACAAGGAAGGGCATCCAGTGTTTCTCTATAGCCGTCCTGAGCACACTGCATTTCTTCATGAGACCCCAGGTTGGGGAAGGCTTCATCTTTCTCTGCGAACTTTCCTCTTCAGATGTTCTTCTTGATGTCTCAGCCTCTAGTCCCTTCTCTCCTGCCACACAAATGTTGAGATCACAGGGGTGTGTTAACACACCCCTCTTCAGTATAACGAGTTTCTTTTATGATCTGATTGGGGTTTGTGTGTTTGCACTACTGAGACTAGAGCCCATGACCTTGCACACGCAAAACCTCACTTTCCTGAACGCTGGGATTCTACCCACTCCCTCACTTAAATCAGAGTTCCGTGGTTAATATTTGGGGCCAGATTACTTTGGGCTGACTCTGCCTTGCAGGGTCTCTGGTCTTCATTTGCTAGAAACCAGTTAATTTTCAATAGTGAAAACCTGTCCGGGTTTTGTCACTTGTCCCTTGGGGGGTAAGGATGACATTTTAGCGAGTAAAAATAGAGGATGCTTAATTAAATTTGAATCTCAGAGAAACAACAAAATTACCATTAAGTATAAATTGAACTGAATATACTCTACAGACTGAGGGAGCCTACTGGGATAGTGTGTGTAAAATTTCCCAATAGTTAAGAAACTTCTTCTAGACAAAGGTTTTCATGCACGCATGATCGCACGGTGTCAGCGACTGCATGCTCGCAATTCTGCCTGGTTTTCTTTCTTCCACACTCTTGACTTTTCAATTCCAGCCCTCATGGTAAGTCCACCCCACTGTCAGTCCTCACGATCCTCACCACTGAGCATTATGGCTTTAGGTGCAAGAGGATGTAGAACCACTTGAAATATAAAATGCTAAAGCGAGAAAGAGCTGCAAACCAAAACCGGGCAAGACAGCGTAGGATGGTGCCTACACAAGCCGTGTTCTTCCATCAGTGACGAAGGACTGAGTCAGATAAAGATCGGAGGGAACTCTGTGTTCCTCCAAGACCTCCATGAACCCCTTGGAAGTCAGACCCGGAAATCACCATGAGATTTTCATCTTGCCAGTTGATCATTAGATCCTTCTGGGCAGTGGCTGTGGTGGCCCAGGAGCTGGCATTGTAAGAAGAAAGGACCCAGTTCTGTGTCAATGATTAGCACATTGGGCCTCCATGAAGAGATGCTCATAGATAGCAGGTAGCACATATCCAGGGGCTATTAAGGGACAGGTGACAATCAAGTGACCCTGAACAGAGTGGGAGGCTGGAAGCCTTTGTAGATAGTGTAGGAGGATGGAAGGAAGGTTGGGTTTGGGTCGGGGCTGGGCTGGTTGCAGCCACTGAGTGCTGGTGGAAGATTATAATTGGGTGTTCAAAGAAGGAGGGAAAGGCTGGTTTCTTCTTCGATAGTCCTTAGATATTTACTGTTCAGAGGAGAGGCGGGGAGTGTGCTTGGGAAAAGGACAAGAAGGAAGCTTGCTTTCTGTGTCTTTATTTTCTTCCTTATTGTTCCCAACGAATTGGTACACTCCACTCTGCAAACAAGCTAATCGGACTGAAACAAGGACTCAGGTTGCCTTTGCCAAGAAGTTCTGACGGTTTACTTGGTCTCTCAGGTGTCTGATGGGCGACTGAAAGCTGGGCCTCTCTCTCTCTGTTTCCCACGTGTGTCATTGACTGGCTTGAACTTCGGGTCAGAGACTCTTCACAAGGGTGTATTTAATCTACACATGGCAGTCCCCCCACCCCGATTCCAGCCTAAGGCTGTTACCACATTCAACACATTATTAATCCTCAATGTTGAAGCCATCTTCCTGATAACTGGATGGTGCCTAGAAACTATCAGTCGTTGACCTTAATCCCAAAGCCTTACTGAGGCCGCCTCGCTGGTCTGACTTCTCGTTGGTCTCAGTGGTCCTTTCTCTGTGTCATTCTTTCCTGCAATTATCTTACGTTCCAGGAACAACAGGCCTCAGTAGTAAACGTCTTGTGACAGAGGAAACCGGCTCCAGGCAGCAGCTACTGGCTTATTGCAGAGGAGACTGGAGACTCAGCAGAACGTCCTGAGATAAGGATGAACCAGTCCAAAGGAATGAACCAGCCCACTGTTTGTTTGAGAGATGACTTGGCTCTGCATACTTTCCAGACCACAAGGCTGTTCCTCTCCACAGAGGCCTAGACTTCTTATCAGCACACTGCTGACTGCAGCAGGGAACGCTCAGTCCTCGTGCTCCTCCCCAGGGTGACTACACTGAATACAATCCCTTCTTGCCTCCCCGCTGTGGCTGTCCATCATTTGGTCAGTTGAGTTGCAGTGAGTCACTGAGCCTGGTCCAGCGCTGAACCCACAGAATCAGGCCTCCGGCCTAGGGATCCAATAGCAAGACTCATACCTTAAAGACGACATGACAGGGTCTCGTGTGTTGATGCATGCCCCAAATGCATGCCCTGTGGAGACTGATGCAGGAGAAGCCTGGGTTCCAGGCCAGCCTGGGATCCATAGAGGGATCCTATGCCAAATGTTTTTTTAAAAATAGAACATTAACGTCTGTATGTACTGGGTCTGTTACATGGAATGACATTTATTCCCCCACAACCTCTGAAGCTTTTTATTTTATATTTCTTTTATTTCCCTAGGTCACTCTCTCCAAGACAGTTTCTCCATTTTCTGTGTTCACCATTTTGTTTGGGTGTGCTTTATGGATTATTGTTCTTATTGCTTATTCAGCTATGTTCCCCCTCGACTTTTTTACATTTGTCTTTTTTAAATATTATTACTTTTTGGACAGGGTCTCATATATCCCAGGTTGGCTTCCACCACACTGTGTACTCAAGGATGACTTGATTCAGTCAATTTATCTGTTACCTTCCTTCCTTTTTCTCTTTCTCTCTCTCTTTTTTGTTTGGTTATTTCTTCTTCTTCTTCTTCTTCTTCTTCTTCTTCTTCTTCTTCTTCTTCTTCTTCTGGTTTTTCGAGACAGGGTTTCTCTGTAGCTTTGGGGACTGTCCTGGAACTAGCTCTTGTAGACCAGGTTGGCCTCCAACTCACAGAGATCCACCTGCCTCTGCCTCTTGAGTGCTGGGATTAAAGGCGTGTGCCACCACTGCCCACTGCCCAGCTTCTTTCCCTCCTTCCTTCCTTCCTTCCTCTCTTTCTTTTTTTTTTTTTTTGGTTTTTCGAGACAGGGTTTCTCTGTGGTTTTGGAGCCTGCCCTGGAACTAGCTCTTGTAGACCAGGCTGGTCTCCAACTCACAGAGATCCGCCTGTCTCTGCCTCCCGAGTGCTGGGATTAAAGGCGTGCGCCACCACCGCCCGGCCCTTCCTCTCTTTCTATTCTTCTTTCTTTTCTCCTTCCCTCTTCTTCTTCCTTCCCCCATTCCCCTCCCTTCTTCCCTTCCTCCCTCACTCTCTCCCTCCCCCCTCTTTTTCTTTCAACAGTATGGCCTGCAATTTTCTATCCTCCTGCTTCCTGGCTGCAGGGATTGAAGGCAAATGGCACCATATAAGGAATCTTAGGTTTATAGATTGACATTACCTCTAAGGGCTTACAAGGTAATACTATACATTGAAAATTTTATTACAAAACAGGATGGTATAATAAAAAGCAAATAAAACCAAACCAAACATTATAAACTAAATTAAAGGGTAAGTTATAAGTAATGTGAAAATATTTGTTAATGTTTACCTGAAACATACTCAGGAGACAAACTTGTAAAATCAGAGGAAGAAAGTAAGGGCTTCATACCCATGGAATCATGTGACCGTGCGTGGTCTTCTTTACTCATTGTAATTATTTTGAGACTCATTCATGCTGTGTGTATTGGCAGTGGTTGCTTTTTGTTATTAAACAGTAGTCTATTAGGTGGGTTTCCAGTTCACTCTTTGTGAGGGCAAATAGGATTAGTTCTAGTGTTGGGATGTTCCAGGGAAAGCTATTGTGAACACTGTATATACGTCCTTGTGTGAATGTAAGCATCCATCGTAGGGGATTGTGTATATGGACTTGAGAAGAAGGGAGAAATTATTGTATGAAAGGTGTACACTTGACTTTTTTTTTTTTTACCAAGTTGGCAAATCATTCTTGAAGAGGGTCTACCGTTTTTCATGTTCACTACAAGTCACACATATTTCATGCGATACACATTTACCAGGGCTTAGTATCATCAACCTGGAATCTGGCTGCTCTGGGGCTCTGGTGACCTGATTTACTCCTCTGTAGTTAGCGACTCTGCAGCACATCTTTGTGTGCTAATTTGCTGTGATTTTTTTTAATGAAATGTCTTCATTTTAAAAAATATTATATTTTGTGTGTGGTTTATAAGTGTGTAAGGGTGTGTATATGATAGAAATCAGAGTCAGGTGTCTTCCTCAGTTGCCTATCTTTTTAAAATATCTCTATCTATCTATCTATCTATCGATCGATCGACCTACCTACCTACCTACCTACCTATCCTTGAGACAAGGCCTCTCACTAAGCATGGAACTCACATTATTGTTCAGATGCTATCCCATCTTAGCCCCCCCCCTGCCCCCGACACTAGGATCATGGGTTTGTAGCACTATGACCGACTTTATGTGGATGCTGGGGTCTGAACTCGGGTCTGTTTCTGTGGTATGCGCATGCACTTTATGGATGGAGTCAGCTCCCCAGCCTCTATTTTGATTATTTTATTATTAGGCTCTTAGTTTTCTTATGATAGAGAATAAATTTCGGACTACTCTCTCTGCTTATGTACGTACGTATTTACAAACAGGCCTCCATTTCTTGGGTGCTGGGATCACAGTGTCTACCACCTCACCTGGCTTGATTTTGAGGTTTTTTTTAAATTAATTTATATATATATATATTTCCTTATCTATTTATTTATTTATTTATTTAATGTGTCATGTTTCTTTTTTTAATTAATTTATTTATTTAAGGATTTCTGCCTCCTCCCTGCCACTGCCTCCCATTTCCCTCCCCCTCCCCCGATCAAGTCCCCTTCCCTCATCAGCTCGAAGAGCAATCAGGGTTCCCTGACCTGTGGGAAGTCCAAGGACCACCCACCTCCATCCAGGTCTAGTAAGGTGAGCATCCAAACTGCCTAGGCTCCCCCAAAGCCAGTACGTGCAGTAGGATCAAAAACCCACTGCCATTGTTCTTGAGTTCTCAGTATTCCTCATTGTCCACTATGTTCAGCTAGTCCGGTTTTATCCCATGCTTTTTCAGACCCAGGCCAGCTGGCCTTGGTGAGTTCCTGATAGAACATCCCCATTGTCTCAGTAATTTATATTTTTTATAGTTCAAAGTTAGGATGAAAATTTTCCATACTGTTTTGGGGAGAGATAATCCTCTCCCTACTGATCTGCCTCAGTGGCTTCATTTTAAGTTAGTGAATATGTATGTAGATCTGGCTTTGGTGTCTCCTACTTTGTTTCATTATTAATGAGAGTGTCTTTCGATAACACAGTATCTTGTTATGATAGCTTTATATTAACTGGAGAATTTAGGCAGTGTGAGTTATCTTGACTTGTTCTTTAAAATACAGTTTTTTGTTTTTTGGTTTTGTAGTGCTATGGACCCAGGACCTTGTGCTTGGTGAGAAAGTGCTTTACCCCTAAGTCACATTTCCAACCTTGGTTCTGTTTTCTCCAGCAACGTTATGCATTCTTTACAGTTCTATATATGGTGTAACATGAACATGTCAATTTCTATAAAGGAATCTGGATTTTCTAAGGACCTATGCTGATTTTACAGAGGACTTTGAGAGAAAAACACTATCTTCTAGATTTTTTGTTTTGAGAAAGCATCTCACTATATAGATGAGACTGGCCATGAACTTCCCAACAATCCTCCTGCCTCAGCCTTCTAAGTGCTAGGACTATAGACGTATGCCCTTGTTGCTAGTGAACACTGATTTCTTCACATTAAAAGTTCACTTAATTTTTATTGGGTCTTTATACAACAGGATAGTGTACATTTCTGACTAAATGTATCACGTTGGCAGGGCATGCATTCAGGAATCGCTTGGCAGCCAGTCACCTGGGACCACCTCTGACCTCAGCAACATAGTATTGAAAGCAGGCACTCCTTAGCTCCATCCAGACAGAATTTATTTGTGCTAAATTAACTCATATTTTTGCATAGTACAAAAACCAGAGATGTTTGTAGTCTCTGGGGAGTAGAGGATATCTCAGGACTGACAGGCCACTGGGAATCACAAACACGCGTGACAAACCTCTCACTCCTAGGCATCTGTCTTCACTTTCCACCCTGTTCGGGACGGGGGGTTCTTAGTTGCTTACAACTGCTTTCAGTAAGCTAGTGGCTCTGAGCTTCTGGTGATCCTCCTGTCTTGGCCTCCCCCATCTTTCTGTCTCAAGAGCACTGAGATTACATACCCATGCAACTGTGCCCTGATTCATATGGGTTCTGGGGATTTGAACTCAGGTCCTCATGCTTACATGAAAAGTGTCTAATGCACTGAGTCATCTCCCTAGCTCTCTGCCACTTAAAAAAAATTAATGGCACAGCTTAATAAATAAGTATGGCTTTCCTGCAGTAAAGGGAACCTTGCCACTGTGACCAGGTGCTTGAGTTGACTGACAAGCATCTTAATACTGACTTGAGATAGGCAGGGTAGGATGCACTGGATCACAGTGAAAGAGATGCAGGTTGGGCACTTGGGAAAAGGTCAACATCAGCCACGTGGGTTAAGAAGACATTTTCATGTAGGTACCTGTGTAAGACGGAATGACAGGTGAAGTTTTCCAAGAGGAAATCAGCAGAGATACCCTCAGTATGGACTTGAGGAGCACTCTCATTTGGGAGACTGAAGGAAAATGGTGGCAGGCCAATCAACAGAGAAGACGGAAAAGAGTCAGTGATGAGAAAACCAGCCCTGGTATAATGACACCCTCCCCAGGTTCTGCCTGTCTGTGCACACTCTGCCTTCAACCTGACACATAGTTGGTGTTCAATAAATGTTTATCGGAAAACTAAATGAAGGATAGGATGGTTAATACTGTTAATAAAATTTAGAGGATCTAGAATTGCTTAGGAGCAAGCCTCAAGGTACACTCCTGAGGGATCATCTAGATAAAGTTAACATCTGGGTATGCTTTTTGAGGAATTATCTACATTGGATAAATTGAGGTAGGAAGATAAGAACTTCCACACTTAATTGTAGCTGGAGACTGCACTTTTGTTTCCCAGCCACCCAGACCCGAATAATCACACAGAAACTATATAAATTATAACACTGTTTGGGCAATGGCTCAGGCATATTCCTAGCTAGCTCCTATATCTTAAGTTAAACCATTTCTATTTATCTGGCTATTGCCACAAGACTGTGATTTACCAGTAAAGTTCTGGCATCGTTCTCCTTCTGCACCAACATGGCATCTGCCTGACTCCACCTTCTTTCTCCCTGAATTCAGTTTAGTTTTCCCACCTAGTTGTATTCTGCCCTGCCATAGGCCAAAGTTGCTTCTTTATTAACTAATGGTAATAAAACATATTCATAGCATACTGAGAGGATTCCCACATCACTTGATGAGCTGTATCCCCCTGGAACTTTGGGCCAGAATAAACCCTTTCTTATTCTGCGCCTTGCCACACTAAGTCAGGTGTTTGGTCATAGCAATGAGTACAATGGCTGCCTGCAGATTTTTGTTTTTCTTTTCAGAAGTTTATGATAAATAGTTTCCAATGTTGACGTGAACTTGGAATGAATGAGGGAAGGTTTCTCTGAGAAAAGGGTTTTGAAGTTTGGACAAATGAAATTACTACTGACCTCACTGAAAAAAAAATGAGGACATGACCACTCTTAGGAACAGTTGAAGAAAAACTTTTTATTGTAGATGTGAGGGAGGGAGCACCAGAGGCACCTGGAAGAGTCCAGACTGAATGAGTCCAGCAGAATGAACCAGGCCACGAGAGGAAAGATAGGGCAGAGAGCAAGAAGGGAAGAGAAGAGAGGGCAAAGAGGCCAAGAGCAAGTCCGTGAGGAATCAAGAGAGCATGTAGCCAAAACGACTGAGTAATATTGAAGAATCAGAAGCCAGGGGTTGGGAAGTGGTGCCCAGTCACTGGGCTGGAGAGGTTTAGGGTAGGGGGTGGAGTGAGAAGTTCTGGGAGGAGCCACAGGTACTGAGTGAGACCCTTGGTTTCTTTGGAATCTGTCATTCCAGCCTTTTGTTGATAAAGTTTTTAACTCATCACCTCGACAAAGATGGTGGGAACCTCTAAAACACAAAATAAAAAAACTCAATCTAGGGCTTGCATTCCACAACACAGCCCTAAGCTTTGTTAAGTACTTGGCTTGGCTCCTAGCGCAGAGTTAAAACACTCATTCATGAAACTGATATTTACGAGTGTTTAGCGAGGGCCCGAGGGAGGGCTTAATGGCTGTGGGTAGAAGAGTGAGCGAGACAGACAGGGTTTGTGCTTTTGTAGACCTGACATTCGCCCTGGGGTGGGGACAGGTAAATAAAGACATCCGAGTGATAGGTGCTTACAGAAACCAAGGGACGGCGATTCGATCGCGATGGCACGGCTACGATTGGTGGCTGGACAGGGCAGGGCCTGAGCTCCAAGGAGAGCTGACACGGACCTGACCATTGCCATGTTTATTCCTTTTGCCTTAATTTTGACAACAGTTTTGCTATGTGTGTATATGGTAGGGAAGGCACACATGTGGCGCTCAGAGGACAATTTTGAGGACTCAGTTTTCTCCTTTAACCTTACGGGACTCCAGGGATTGAACTTGGGTGATCAGACTTGTGCAGCAAGCCCCTCTGCCCACTGAGCCGTCTCACCAGTCCATTGTAATTTGAGACTCGTTCCTTTCTGCCCTCCACACCGGCTCATCACGACATTTCATATTCCTGTCCATGTCTCTCTGAGTGACTTTGCAAGTCAGATCTCTACGCAGACAAAGTGTGGTTCCTACATTCAAAATTGTGGCGTGCGTGCTGCTCGGTGCGGGGAGCTGGAGAAAAGGTGTCCTTGCCCCGAGGCAAAGGCAGTTATACCTTCTAGGGAGTTATGTGATTAGAGAACCAGGCATAGAGGAGGGGGTGGTAGAAGGCTAATCGGAACTTAATCTATTAGAAGAGGCAAGGCCTTTGTAAGGTGAATTAATGATATTTACCGTGGCATCGGCTGAGTAGCTAGCAAGAGCTTGCTGACAATGAGGCCAAGGTTGAAATGAATTACCTGACGGACCAGAGAGTTTCGTGGGAAACTGTGCTCTTTGTTAACCGTCTATGAGACTTACGCAAACATAGAACTGCTTGAGCTTTATTTAGTTCCTTAGTCTAAGATGGGCTGGCCTCCCACTTTCCCTCCCCACAGTGCTGTGAGGAGCCAATGGGAAGGACTAATAAAGTGCTTTATAAAATCATGCTCCATAAATATGATCTAGTGTTACCTGATGACAGTGTTTTTTTTTTAACTTTTTTTTTTATTGAGAAAAGAGAAAAAAAAAAACAAACAAATTTCCTCCTCCTCCCAGCCTCCCATTTCCCTCCCCCTCCTCCCACCCTTCTCCCCCTCCCCCCACTCCTCTCCCCCTCCCTCTCCAGCCCAAAGAGCAGTCAGATTTCCCTGCCCTGTGGTAAGTCCTAGGTCCTCCCCCCTCCGTGCATTTCTAGGAAGGTGAACATCCAAACTGGCTAGGCTCCCACAAAGCCAGCACATTACGTAGGTTCAAAACCCCGTGCCATTGTCCTTGGGTTCTCATCAGCCCTCATTGTTGGCCATGCTCAGAGAGTCCAGTTTTATCCCATGCTTTTTCAGTCACAGTCCAGCTGGCCTTGGTGAGCTCCCAATAGATCAGCTCCACTGTCTCAGTGGGTGGGTGCTCCCCTCGTGGTCCCGACTTCTTTGCTCATGTTCTCCCTCCTTCTGCTCCTCATCGGGACCTTCTTACACCTGTCAGAATGGCTAAAATAAAAAACTCCAATGATAGCCTTTGCTGGAGAGGCTGTGGAGGAAGGGGAACACTCATCCATTGCTGGTGGGAATGCAATCTTGTGCAACCACTTTGGAAATCGGTGTTTCGGTTTCTCAGGAAATTCGGGATCAACTTACCCCTGGACCCAGCAATACCACTCCTGGGAATATACCCAAGAGATGCCCTATCACATGACAAGAGCATTTGTTCAACTATGTTCATAGCAGTATTATTTGTAATAGCCAGAACCTGGAAACAACCTAGATGCCCTTCAATGGAAGAATGGATGAAGAAAGTGTGGAATATCTACACATTAGAGTACTATGCTGCGGTAAAAAACAATGACTTCTCGAATTTTGCATGCAAATGGATGGAAATAGAAAACACTATCCTGAGTGAGGTATCCCAGAGCCAAAAAGATGAACATGGGATGTACTCACTCATAATTGGTTTCTAGCCATAAACAAGGGTCACGGAGTCTACACTTGGTGATCCCAAAGAAGCTAAGTAAGAAGGTGAACCAAAGGAAAAGCATATAGTTGTCCTCTTGGCTATGATGACAGTGTTTTAATGGTTAACTTATTTCTCGTTTGCTGTGTATCAGCTGACTCTGTCTTGTGTGGAGGTTTAACCACGTTGCACATGGTAGCTTATAAATACTTTGTGGTCTTCCAGTGATTCAGTATATCGATCCCTAGTCAGGAAGATTATTTCTGTAGCATGAATACACTCTATACTATGTGTTTATGTGTGTAAGTGTATGGTCCCATATGTGTGCGTGAGGGGGTCAGAGGAGAGGATAACCCTGGGTTCTGTTCCTCGGGAACTGTCTACATTTTTTTTAAAAATATTTTTGGTTTTTTTTGAGACAGGGTTTCTCAGTAGCTATAGAGCCAGTCCTGGAATTCACTCTGTAGACCAGGCTGGCCTTGAACTCATAGAGATCTGCCTACCTCTGCTGGGATTAGTGGCATGCACCACCACTGCCTGGTTTGTCACTGGCCTGGAGCTCACCAATTAGTTGAGGTTGCTTGATGAATGATCCCCAGGGATGCTCTGGTCCCTGCCTCCGGGTTACTGGGATTACAAGCAAGCCCAATGCTCCATCTTCCCCACCTAAACCCTGCATTTTTAAAGGTTAATGCTAGGTCTTATGCTGTCAGTAGCTCCGGGGAACCTTTTTCTGGCAAAATCTTTTCCTCTGAAAAAGTTTTAGAATTACTTTTTATGTTTATTTTATGATCAAGTGTGCACGTGTGTGGGTCTGTGTGTGCTGGGACACATGTATGAAGTCAGAGGACAACTTTCAGGAGTTAGTTCTTTTCTACCTGGTGGGTCTCGGGGATGGAATTCACAGTATGTGGCTTGGCAGCAGGCACCTTTACCCTCTGAGCTGTCTCTCTTCTAAGCACTCTTCACTCAACTGTAATGTTCCTAACCACTGACTACGAGGGCGTATTTCCCCTTTTATCTCTACATTGAATGAGTCCTAGGCCGAGTCACCTTTGAACCTTGTATCTTTCCTTGTTCTCTAGAGAAGCAGAAATCAGGTGGTTTAGCATCCACACAGGGCGATGGTCCTCTGACACAGAACCCCAATTTACTGCTTGTCACGACACTGGTTATTGGCCATTGCTTACTCGCAGGAGCTGATAATGTAGAACCCAGTGTCTGCTGTGGCTGCTAAGTATTTAAAATGGGGCCAGTCTGAATTCAGGCATGTCGTGTGCACAGTGGACACACTAGATTGAAGAATTAGCATATGAGAAAAGAATACACTGATTTTGTTATATTGTTTAGCCGCTGAAATGATACTTTGGATTAAGTAAAGTGTTGCCACAATGAATTTTACCTGCCTTTTAGCTTTTTGAAAATAGGAACTACATAATGTTAAGCACTCTTTGTTGTCTCCATTTGTGGTTCATGATATATGTCTGCACGGTGGGTACAATTTTCTAATACTTCTTAAGGCAGTTCTGTAGGTAATAGATGCACAAAGATATAAAAAACAATAGTATTCTATGGGAAAGGCAAGAGGCGTCTATATATTTTGACTTTTATATCTTAAGGTAATAGGAAAACCCACAAAAGAAAAGAAAACCCACCAAGACAACAACTACTACCAACCAAAGAATTTACAGTTTGTCTAGTTTATTGGTTTATAAACCTACCTATGTTTTAGAAACCACTAGAATCATGTTATTTATTATTTTTCAGACTTCCACCTTGGATGTGGTGGTTTCATAGGTCTGGGATGGAATCTTGGACTATCTTTTATTTATTTAATTTTGAGACAAGGACTCACTAAGTAACTCTTGGTTGACCTGGAAGTAGATAAATGAACCAGGCTGGTTTGAACTCACAGTTCTGCATAAGATTAAAGTGTTTAGGATTAAAGGCATGCACGACCATACCTAGCATTGGACTGTGTGTTTTTAAAAATATCTTTTGAAGTTGATATTTACTTTTTTTTAGATGTAGTTATTTTATGTGTATGTATACCATATGTGTGCATTGCCCCAGGAGGTCAGAAAGAGGGTGTTGGATCCTGTGGAACTGGAGTTATGGTTGTGAGTTACCCTGTAGGTGCTGGGAACCTAGCCTGTGTCTTCTGCAAGAGCAACAAGTACCCTAACCATGGAGCCATCTCTCTAGGCTCTGGACTATATATTTTTTGATAATCAACACAGTGGTTTAGCTCAGTAGATAATGAATATTAAATAATGAATTATTAAAAGCCATGAAAGTTGGTTTTAGTGGCTGTGTGTGGGCAGGACAATCAAGAGTTTGAAAGCCGTCCATGGGGTACATAGTGAGTTCAAGGTCAGCCTGGGGTATATGAGACCTTGTCTCAAAACAAACAAACAAACAAAAAACAAAACCAAAAGCTAAACAAATGAATAAAAACAAATAGCCCAGTGGTTTCTAGTGTGCAGCCAGATGAGAACTCCTAGCTAGGATTTTTCTTTCTTTTTTTTCCACATTTCCTTGCAGGGACTTTTCTGGGGGGATAAGTTGTTACTGGCAAAGTGCCACAGAACATGCTGGTCTGGGCTTGAGTTTCATGTTACAGATCGCCCACGTTTTGTTGTTCTGCTTGGCCTCAGAGACCTGAGAAACTTCTCTGAACTCAGAAGGGGAAGGAGTCAGGCAGTCTCGGAACAGTTTGGGTTTGGCTCAGCAGCCCCCTCTGCTGTCGGAAATCCAAGGTTCCGTTTAGCGGAGCAGGCAGGGGATCTGGGAGGGGAGTAAATGGCAAAGACGGTTTAGTCACTTGTGGGTTGAAAATAATAGCCAAGGCAAGGAAACCTATTGACACCTTGAAAGTCACAGAAGGAGTGATGGCAGATGAAGAGCCTTCAAGCCACAGGAGCTGTGGCGGTCATTTGTCCCCCGCACCGCCCCAATCCTCTTAAATATCTGAGGCGTTTGGGTAAATTCTTAAATTTCCCTGACCTCAGTTTCCTCCTCTGAGCAGGGAAACAATGACACCTCTGTCATCTTCCCACACTGAAGACCATTGCAGCCTTCTAGTAGATTAAGGAAAGTACTTGTGTCTGGCAAATGCTACCAGATAGCGACACCCACTTGTTGAGGGAGCTCTGGTCTCTTAATTGAGGTGGATCAACCTCACCAAACAAAGAAGAGGTGTGTTCACCTGCTTCCAGAACAGAAAGGGCCGAGTGAGTATGGGTGGTGGAAATTGGCTTTGTGTCTGGATGAATTAGAGTCAGGTGATTGGATGAATCCATTCATTCTCTCCCGTATTCAGCTATTTTTTTTTATTTTTTAATTAGTTAATTAATTAATTTTTTTAAAGGGAGATGGCGTGAGGAAAGATTTCATGTCCCATAGGCTGACCTCAAACTCGTCTTGTAGCTGAGGATGACCTCGAACTTCTGATTCTTCTGTTTGTGCATCCCAAGGTTTTCACAGGCGTGTGCCACCACACCAGTCTGTCAAGTGCTTTTGATTGAACTCAGGCCGTCACACCTGTCAGGTAAACGCTCCCCTACCCGAGCCACCTCCCCAGCCCAAAATTTGTTTTACTTTTATTAGGCAACTCTTGCGTGGCTGAAATTGTATGGGAAGGGATGTTGAGTCCAATTAGGCGCTCTTGTTTTGCCTTTGGCTCTTACCGTATCTTGTGTGTTTCTGTTGCCAGAGATGTGTTCAGTTAGGTGTTGTACATAATACCATAATTAGGGGACATAATAGCTACCGTAAGGAGGGAGTTAGCTATGCGTCAGGCCCGGCTTGTGTGCTATCTTGTTCCACAATCAGTGCTGAGGAGGAAATCGGTCTGAGGTAGCAGCACGGGAAGTGGTGGTGGTTCACACCTCCCCTTTAGCCTACATGGAAAAGTACTTGTTTTTGTTAGAGGCATTCAGTGGCTATAAAGTTCTAGGGAAAATACATCTACGTGTGTGTGTGTGTGTGTGTGTGTGTGTGTGTGTGTGTTCATCAGCTCTGCTCATGGCAGTGAAAATAACTCCAAGGAGACAAAATATTTGTAAGTACATAGCAACACACTTTAAAACATATGTTGTGTGTCTGGGTGTGGGTTTATGCATATAAATGTGCCTGCAGTGGTCAGAAGAGCACGTCAAATTCCCCCGGAATATGCTGTGAGAGCTGGGAGTCAAACTTGGGTCCTCTGCAAGAGCAGCATGTTCTCTTGACTGCTGAGCCAGCCCTCCGTCCCCGCAACACACTATTTTTGAAGAACAATGCCATTCCATAGTAGGAAGACACAGTAGGTAGAAAGATGAGGGTGGTTACCAGCTGTTTTATCGTTGGGTAGTTTCTGCTGGGCTTTGGCAGAGTCTTGTTTCCTTTGTGTTTTCAATTTTCTAAACCGTCACTACTGACAGTTGGGTGTGTGTGTAGACCAGGGGAGACTTCAGGTGTCGTTCCTTAGACACCATACTCCTTTGTAGTTGTTGTTGTTGTTTTGGTACAGGGTCTCCCACTGACTGGGACTTGCCAAGTAGGCATGGAAGAAGATGGCTTAGAGAGCGGGACAGTTGCCTTGCAAACATAAGCACCTGATTTAAATCCCTCAGAAAGCTGGGTGTGGTGGGATCCTTACGTCTGTGCTCTCACTATTTCTAGAGTGAGGTGGAAGATAGAGGCAGGAGAGCCCCTGAAAGCTTGCTTGCTGGCCATCTGGACTGGCTTAGGCAGCAGTGGACAAAAAGGAGAACAAAACCTGCTTCAAGGTAGAAGGCAAGGACCAAGGCATGAGGTTTCTATAGGTGCTATAGCATATGTACTCTCTCTCCTCTCTCTCTCTCTCTCAGACACACACACACACACACACACACACACACACACACACACACCCATGCATCATGCATACAATATCAAACAGATGCAGCCCATCACAGATGGCTTTTATTTTTTTAACGTGGGTTCTGGGGGATCGAACTCAGATCCTCACGCTTACATGGCGAGCTCTTTGCAAGCTACGCTCCCTTCTACCACCACTGGCAGTTTTATTTTGACAATGTCTAAACATACAGAGAACTTGAAAGTAGGTCACAGCCTGAAGGCATCAAGCAGAGTGAAGAGCCGTTGGCCGCAGGGGTCTGAAAATAAAATGTAATTGTGAGAACAGATGTTAGGGCTAACAGGGTTAGGTTAATAACAGCGTGGAAGGAAAGTAAGGCTCACAGCTGGGGATGAGAGAGTCAAGCTGACTAGATAAGAGGGAGGGCAGGGGTCAGGGAAGGCAAGGTCAATGGCCTCAAATGCTGGCTGGCTGGCTCCTACGAAGGTATGCAAGGCTCCTTTTGCCCTTTTACAAATCTCGTTTCTTATTCAGCTAAGTGTCCAATGGGGTAAACACTAAGTAAGGATGACATCTAACAAGAATTTCCCAGGCCACTCCATAGATAGGTAGACATGGTGCCACGTAGAATGTAATCAAGAGAGACTACAGTTCCACCTTGGCAACTAGGATAAGAATGAACTCCCTACCAAGGCTAGCTGGTCATGTAAGAATGAGAACAGAGAGAGGACATAGCTTAGCTAAGGGCTAAGAGACCCTGGCAAAATCTTCAAGGTCAGGGAGTGATGGGGCCCCCCAGGTCGAATGGCCAGAAGACAACCAAAGTCAACAGCTATCAAAGCAAGTCAGATACAAGGAGAGGATTTCACAGCGTGACCACTCTCCTGTTTGCACGAGCGGTTGTGTACAGCACAACATATACCCCTGGTTGGGCCAGGGGGCCCATGTATTGAGCCCATGGGCTCTCCATTGGCTAAACATTCTAGGTGCTCAGAGAATTAATCAGTCTTAAGAGAAACCACCCTAGGCTTTGTTCAGTTTCTACCATAAGTCCTGCATGAATCCTTAGACAAGGAAGGCCAGTGGAAACCTGTGTGGGCCCCCCCTCCTGGTACCGCAGGAGCCTTGCTTTTCTCACAACCATTTTGGGTTCCCTTCTGTTGCCTCTCTTGATTTCGGTCACTCTCAAATCCTTTACTGAGC
The DNA here is from genome assembly GCF_018167655.1 of Microtus oregoni. Classification (NCBI taxonomy): domain Eukaryota; kingdom Metazoa; phylum Chordata; class Mammalia; order Rodentia; family Cricetidae; genus Microtus; species Microtus oregoni. The sequence goes on from NW_024543086.1 coordinate 3,277,237, forward strand.
CTTCTTTCTATAATAAAAGCTCCTTTTTAGGGCCTAGACAGATGGGCAAGCAGTTGAATCCTTGTTGCTCTTGTAGAAGACTTGGGTTCAATTCCCAACACCTACATAGCAGCTCCAACCATCTTTAATTCCAGTCCCAGGGGTTCTAGCACTCTCTTCTGGGCTCTGACAGCACCAGGCATAAACATGGTCTACAAAACACAAAACTATGTGCAAACAAAGCACTTATACATCGAAAAGAAAAAAAAAGGGAAAAATAATAACCCCCCAAATCCTTTAAAAGTGCATCCTGTTTGTTGCTGTGAGATAAAATCAGAAGCAAACTGTGGGTTGTCAAAAGCGTAATCAACAAGAGAAGCAAGCTCTCCAAGAGACCTGAGGGAGGGAGATGAACTCTTCAGCTCTAACGCTCACCAGGAAAGCAGTAGCCATACAATCCATGCTGTCAGTCACTTAGCTTTACCACAAAGATGTTCATTGTCCTGGACCAAGGTTCTCCCCTCGACATGCACATGTTACCCATAAAGAGATTTTCTGTGTTCGTCTCGTGCATGGAAACTTTCCTCTATTATTCTGAGTTATGGGATGGCAACTTCTTTTCCCCAAACTGCACGGTCTCCATCACACTGAAGACAGCAAATGTCTCAGTCATGATAACCCAGTCGGTGTCTGTCTGCTTGGTAGAAATGTCATGGCAGTAGTATTCCCTTCTGCTTAATTTCACATTAAGAATTTTTGGAACCTAGCGTGGTTAAAGAGATGGCACAGTTGCTAAAAGCACTGGCTTCTCTTCCAGAGGACTGGAGTTGGAGTCCCGGCACCCTCATGGCAGCCAACAACTGTCGGTTATTCCAATTCCAGGGTACCAGGTGCTCTCTTATGACCTCTGCAGGCCCTGTGTGCATGTGTGCACAGGCAAAACATCCAATCACATGATATGCAAGAAATTAATACATCTTAAGTTTGTTCACAAAACTAATAATCAAGCACTTAGACTTCCTTTAAACCTTTGTCTATAGATACCTAGTAATCTTTTATAGGTGGTTTGATTGGATAAGTGAACAAGAATGAAATTTATTTATTTATTTATTTATTTATTTATGTGTGTGTTTGTGTGTGTGTGTGTGTGTGTATGCATGCACATGTGTCCTGCTTGTGGAAGACAGAGGCTAATGTCCAATGTCTTTCTCAATTGCTTTTCTACCTTTTTCTTCTTTTTTTCCTTTCCCTTTCCTTCCCTTCTCCTCCCTTTCCCTCCCCTCCTTTCTTGTCCCCTCCCTTTCCCTCCCCTCCCCTCCCCTCCCCTCCCCTCCCCTTCCTTTCTCTCTCTCTCTCTCTCTCTCTCTCTCTCTCTCTTTCTCTCTCTCTCTCTTGAGACAGGCAAGGTTTCTCACTGAACCCAGATCACATTGATTTGACTAGATTGGTTGGCCAGCAAACTCCAAGGATCCTCCTGTCTCTGAATCCCCGACCCCCATTGATGGATTATAGATGCTCTACCATTGTGTGTGTTTGTGTTTGTGTGTGTGTATTTGTAAGGGGTCCAACTCAGGTCCTTGTGCTTGCACGACAAGTACTTTATAAACTGAGTCAACTACCAGATTGGATTTCTAGTGCCTCCGACCCAAGCTTCTACAAAAGTCTCCTCTCCCTGTATGCTGCTCCTTTCCCAGGCTTTGCAAAGGGCCACTCCCAAGTTAATCAGATCTCCCTCTGCCTGGAGATCATGAGTCAGGGAATACCAACATTAGATAATCCTTGGGAAGGCTGTTTTCACTCTAGTTTGTCTTCAGACTCATTCAAAAAGTCATGAACAGCTTTTGAGCAAGCCTTTGAGGAATCCCCTGAGTTTTCTGACATGTCTCATGGTGTAGAAGATTAAGATGACTTTAGGATGCTGTGAAGATTAACACTGGGTCATCTTCCCATGTCCGTTTCAGAGGGCCAGGATCCACTTTGGACCGGAAGGAATGTGCTATTGTGCCAAGGCATGGAAAGCATGGAGGGAATACTGTGTTGTTTTGTCTAGTTCTCAGACAGGGATCTCCTGTATACTCCAGACTAGCCTGGAAGTCGCCTTTATAGCCCAGGCTGGTCTGAATCTCACAACCCTCCAACATTGGCCTCTTGAGTGCTGAGATTATGAACACACGCCACCAAGGCTTGCTTTGTCTATTCATTCTTCTGCTTTCCAACACAAATTTGTTTCAGAGCCCTTGCTGCTATGAAGAAATTCTTTGAAAGCAAAAATGTAAGAGAGCTTTGTTTATTGAAAAACCCGTTCGTTCCTTGTCTGAGGCTTCTTTGTTCATCCACTGTTTCTGCGCCTTCTGCTTTGTTTATACAACAAAGTCAATATTGTACTCCACTTACTATCACTTACTGTGGTAGGGAAGATGCTTGGTTTGTAAACTGTGGCCAAAAGGCAACTGTGGCATAATAGAAGGACCCAGAATTCAGTCTCACATTGTGGAATTGAGGTTTGGATTTTGTTAATGTCTTCTCAGACATTAGGAATCAGCCATGTCTAAGAACAAGACTTAGACTTCATTTCTTAGATTTCCTTAGGTGAGATATTGGATACAGTAAGCCTCTGGCAGATTCTAGCTCTAGTTGACATGAAAGTGGGCTTTACTCAATACCCTCTTTCTTAAGAGGTTAGGGAGAGAAAGCTGGATTCCCCCAAAGCATGAGGTCAATGGGTACTGAAAGGGGGGGTTGATGGGAAGAATGGCACACTACTGAAGAGACACACTGGCCAGCTCTTTCCCTAAAGGCTGTGGAGTAGGTGATGTGGTTGATAGCTCGTGGATTTTAATAGGAGAGATCTGGGCTCCAGGCTCTGCTCCGCTGCCTTGAGTGGCATCATTTAGGCAATGCTAACAGAGTCAAGTCTTTCTTCTGATGTTGTGTGGCTCACATTAGCTAAAAGAGTATAGAGTGAAGAGACCCAAGTTTTCCCTTGGTCATTCATAACTGATCTGAGAGAGCTAGGCTAGAGCCCTAGATGATGCAATTAGCTAGGCATTCTGAAGGTACCAGTATCCACTGAAGCTGAAGAGGTGTGATTTGGGATTACTAACTCCCCTCAAATTGGACTTTTCTAGTTCTAGTTTAGTATTGACAATAAGCCCATTGAAGAGATTAGCTGTAATTTGTGCTTAGTTGTTGCTTTGGTGTAAATGTTGACCCATTCCTTCTGAGGCCATTAGGTTTTGGCTTCCTTTACTTTCCTTTCTTTTTTCATTTCTTTTTTTGAGACAGAGTCTCTCTACTATGTAACTCTGGCTGTTCTGGAAATCAGTGTGTAGACCAGGCTGCTCTCGGATGGACTCACAGAGATGCACCTGCTTCTGCCCCTGCTGGGGATTAAAGGCATGTTCTGCCATGCCTGGCTTAGGTTTTGGATTTTAAATGACCCAGAAAGGACCGAATACTACAGGCTTGGTGGCTAGCCTATAGTACTCTTGGAAGGTGGTGTCTAATGGAAAGATGGACCCTTAAGTCACTGGGCTATGTCCTTCAAGGAGACACTGAGGTCCTGGGTCCTCCCTGCTTGTCTCCTGCCTAGCTGCTGTGCGATGAACAAAGTCCTTCCTGTAATCCGTTACTATGATGTGCAGCAGCCTAGCGACAGATAATCATTGGCTGACCCTCTGGAAGCAGGAGCTGGAATGCATCTTTGCTCATCACCAAGTGGTATTGTTGGATTATTTTGTTAAAGCAACAGGAAGGTTCCAATCATAGAAGGCTGAGCTGTCTAGAGTTTGCTCAAAGGCACTGATGAGGAAAAAAAAATAACTCACACTCGGATTGTTGGCCGTGTGGAAAGCCTGTTCAATCTGTCGGGTTCCCTCTACGAGCCAGTAGAGTATTTTGGTACCTTGCGGATACCAGTGTTGTGCCCAGGTTTGTAGTGTGTGTGGCTGAGATGGAGAGAATGTTTATTTGGGTTTAAAGTTGTGATGTAGGCAAGTCAGGATATTGACTTAGAAACCAAACAAATGAAAAACTCAAGTAGACATCGGCTTGCCTAACTGGTCTCGTGTGTATTTGTGTAGCTTAAAAATCTCAGTAAGCTGGGCACAGTGGGACATGTCTGCAATCCCCTCATTTGGGTGTGGAGGGGGAGGAAGAGGAGTTTGACTATCTAATAAGTCAAGGCAAGCCCAGGCTGTATGAGACCTGTCTCAAAACGAACAACAACAACAAAAGAAATGTAATTATTTTCATTTATGAACATGGTCCATTATGCACTCTAATAATTTAAAGAATATTTTTCATATTATATGGATGAGTATTTTGCCTGCATGTATAAGTGTATAAGTGTGCACCAGGCGTGTGTCTGGAGCCAATGGAGGTCAGGAGCAAACACCAAATCCTGTTCCCTGGAATGGGAGTTACAGAGAGTTGTGAGCCGCTCTGTGTTAGGGATTAAACCTGGGTCCTCTGTGAGAGCAGCAAGCACTCTTAACTACTGAGCCATCTCTCCAGCCCCAAATTCTAATTTCCGTGAATTCCAGGCCGGTCTTGAATGCTAACCTTCTGCTTCCATTTCCCGAGGGTTAGAATTTCAGGTACAAACGCCACAATACATAGTACGAATCATTCCTGTGCGTTTTCCCCATCCCTCCTTGCTTCTTCCTTCCTTCCCTCCTTCCTTCCTGCGAAGCCCGTTGAGCATGGCTGCTTTGTGTTAGAAATGAAATCTAAGGACTAAAACCTGCCTTTGAAACAGCAGACAAGGCCCCGCAGGACCCGGCTGGCATTTCCTCTTTCTGTCTAGCCTCACCTCTCATCCTTCTAGCTCTTAATCTTCAAGCCACACGGACGTTTTCACTCCCTCTAACTTTCAGAGGCGCTGTAGGCCCTTAGCCCCGACTGGACCCCTTCTGAAGCCAGCTTTCTTCTTCCCTTGTACTTCTCCTTTGTTTTCCGACTCCTACTCAACCTTCAGCTGAGAGGTGACATCCTTAGATTGATTTTCCTTGACCCCTCACGTGGAATGTCCCCTTGCCAGGCTGCTATTTCATGGCCACTTCCCGCCTCTCTTTTATCCGAGCATCAGCTTCAGGAGAAGCTTGCATGATGGTGGTGGTGGTGGTGGTGGGGGCTATGTCTCTTTTGTTCATTTGTCCCCTACCTTCTAACAGACTGGCACTCTGCCTGTGGGCCAAATTTACCTCACTCAGCCTTTTCTACCTCCCCATTTGTTTTAATTGCACAGTTGTACATGACCGAGCAAACGGCAGACAGGTACCTGTAATCAAACAGTCCGGAGAATTTAAGCACTCTCGTTCATCCCCGGAGCAGTCAGTGAGCCTTGACAATAGGTAATTTAAATTCTGGACAACGAGTTTTCCAGCTGCTTCATTGGCTACCTTTGGAGGAGAGCGGAGACAGCCGGGCCCTCTGATAATTAGGCTGACTCAGTTTTCATAATTCTGCTTTACTCACTAGAGTGGTTAGCAAACTTCATTATCGGAGGCTTGATGAGAAAGCTTTATGCATGTAATATAGATCTGGCGAGCAATTTCTCGTTGCAAGGAGGCTAAGGCCGCGCCACGCGGAAGTGCTTCTGAGATGCGATGGTCTCAGCGTTTCGCCATTGTAGATAATTTCCAACTGGCTACAGGGAAATCATACAATTAGCATCTTGTCTGTGTGTGTTTGATCCGGAGAAGGGGCAGCAGACCGTCGCAGACGAAAGCAGCCACTGCAGACTGGTGTAACCAAGCAGCCTGCATCTACTGAAATTGTAAATTGATATCTTTTCCTTTACTCTGTGTATCTGGAACATTGCCAGAAGCCAGATGATGATCCGTAATTAAGGGGAACCATTCTTTAAGAAATTTCCAGAAAAAGACATGTGGCTTATCTGTCAAGGACTCAAAGCGGCTTGGGCTTCCCCTCTTTGTAACAGTCATAAATTACTCTTTGTAGATCTCTCTAACCAACAATAGCCTGCAAGCTCTGTCAAGGCAGAGATGACTTCGGTCTCTGCTGCTGAACTCCCAGCACACACAAGAGGTGCATTGTTGGCTGGGGAATTGACTGACGTGGATGAATACAGTTGTGTGGTGCTTTATATTCAAGTTTTGTCTTTGGTGATCAGTCTGACTGTGTTCTGAGTCAGGACTCTGTAGCTTGTTTGTGACCTTGCTTCACACTCTGGTTCAGTGACTGTGGATAGGCGATAAACGACTTCAAAACTGAGTGTGTTGGGTGTACGTCTGTGTGCATGCAGGTGTGCTAGGGGTCACATGTGGAGGTCAGAGGACAACTTGAAGGAATCGGTTTTCTCCTTATACCACGTGGGTCCCAGGATTCAAACTCAGGGCCTCAGGCTTGGCAGCAGGCACCTTTATGTGCTGAGTCATCCTGGTTGGTCCCATGCTTGCTCTTGATAGTGACAGGTGGAAACCTAGCTTAAGGACTGACGGGTAGGCGTGGAATTATCCTGGCCTAGGAACCCAGACCATTGTGGGCCGGGGTCTATCATGTCTATAATACATTCAATAAACACCACATTCCACATTGCTGGGAATGCTTGCTAGTTAGCAAGGGAGAATTCTGCCATGGAACCACCAGAGTTGACTGTCATTGGATGGGATTATGACTGGCTGTCAAGTCAAACATCATATCATTAAAAATTCTTAGCACTGTCGTACATAGCTTGAATAGTTGTAATGTATGGTGTGAAGTTTCATTGATGATGTGGCCGATAAACTATGGATATGGGGTTTAAAAAGTCTCCGGTGTTCCCGTGACACATTGCATTAACCACTGTTAAGACACTGTCAATAGGTAGATAAATTATAGTTCAATAATATATAGTGTAATGTGTGATGTGTGCATGTATGTGCCTGTTTTTTTTTTTTTTTGCTAGACTAGGGACTGGAGAATTTTTTCTTATTTCTAAGATAGTAAACATTTAAGATTTGATGGTCTCTGTTAGAAAGAGCCTAGTTCCAGTGTGCCATTTTAGCTCTAAAATAGCCATAGGGGCTGCTAAGATAGATTTGCCCTGGGAGCTAGTATTCAAGTCCTAGACTTGATGTTAAGGTGGAAGGAGAGACCTCAACTCCACAAAGCCGACCTCTGACCTCCACACACGAACCCTGGCGTGTCTCACACTAACACACGCGCGATGGGCAAGCAGCCAGTCTGCCAGCCACAGGTGATGCAGAAGTAAAAGGTGATGCTGTTGGCCAAAGAAGCTATAGGTACAGATACAGGTGGAAGGCAGCGTGGGGTCCTTGGGTCTTTGTCTGCCAACTCATGTTCAGAAGCTCGCAGGCAGGCAGCCTGTAAAGGTGGACCGGAGGGAAGAAAAGAGCTATATAAAGGGAATAGAGATGCTTGAAGAGGAGACAGGGCCAAACAGGCAAGGGAGAGAACAGAGAGACGCCAGAGGCACAGTGCTTGTGGCAGGTAAAACACCAGACATGAGAAGAGCAAAGGGGGGAAGGGATCCTGAAATGGTCTAAGATAAGCCGTGCTGGACTTGACACTGAGAGAATTAGTGGACAGCAAGTGTGGAGGGGGGGCTTGCTCTGACCTTTCTTTTCCTGCTAAAGACAATCTTCTAAAAAGACCCAACAATACCAAATCTTGTCCCTGGAATCTCTTCCAGCAGTGAGGAGTAGATCCTGGTATATGAGGGGAGACAGGCAGGCACCATCCCCAGGCAGGCTGTCATAGGCAGCGTCCCCGTTCCTTCTGAGAGCCCACTCACCGTTTCTGCGAATGTCTTACTTGTGTTAGTATTTCTTTGCTGCGCCAAGGTCGTTCAGAGCTTTGACTCTTTGGTTGTGGTTGGTTGGCCTTGTTTGTTTGTGCCTGTGGCTAGGCAGGGCATCTGCAGTGGTGAAGGGCAAGTGTGACTCAGATCTAATCATCTTGCTTTGGCCAGGAAGCAAAGGGGTGAGAGAGCCAGATTGATTGAGATTGGAATACATGTATGCATACACCAGGGTCCCAATATTCTCTCCAGGAGCCCCATCCCTGACCTAAGTTCCTTTGCTGAACCACATCTCTGAAAGGTTTTACTGTCTTCCAATAATACCAAAGGCCAGAGACCAAGCCTTTAACATATGAACTATTGGGTCAAGATATAAACCACAACCTGCTCCTAACTTGCTTGCATTTCCTTTTCCTATACCCCATGAACAGAGTATGTAAAATTCCGGAGATCACTGGGGTGTCTGTCTGTCTGTCTATCTTGTCTGTCTATCTTGTCTCTCTCTCTCTCTCTCTCTCTCTCTCTCTTTCTCTCCCTACCTACCTATTACTAGTTTTATTTTATCTAGTTCAGTTTATTTTACAGACTCAGTTATTAAACCCTTAGAAATAGAGGAAAACTCTTCCCTTTGTGATGGAGAAATGGTTAACACTGAAGAAATGGAGACTTAGGCTAAATGGTAGCTGTTTCTGTGTAGTAGCAGAAAGCTTTTCGTAAAGGGCACAAGTCTTACATCATTCAAAGAACACTGGATGCAGCTCAGGCTCTCCTTTGGCAAGGTTGCTAACTTCAACAACAGTACCCATTTGTGCCTCTTGAAATCCCACACCTTATGCAGTCAGGAAAGCAGCAATGATTCTTGACGCTCACAGCAAGATGATCCTGGTACCCAGGCCTACTTGTGGGATGTTTGAGAAGTTTCTGGAAGGATCCAGGCTTCGGTACTGGAACCCATCTTATTCTCCTTCAGTCTCCCAACCAACAGCTTCCGTCCAATTACCCTCAGAGGCCAACGTGCCAGGCAGCTGGTCCTCTCCAATCTGCAACAGCCGAGCTAGTTGCAAGTAGTTGCCCCTAGACCAGTCTGCCCAGATGTCCTCTGGGCAGCTAGCTGGATATTTATGGTTCTGTCTGGAAAGAGTCTATCTCTGCTCAAGGCCTGACCTCTAGGGTGATTCATCAGGAATGCGGGGATCAGTGTAAGCAGGAAGGATTCTCCCTCCCCCTTTCTGGAAGCTTTGCTTTGTGGTCTTGGCACGACTTGCTGGGAGGGAGCAAGAACCACTCATTCCTTCCTAGACAAGCAGAAAGAGATGAGTAGATGATCCTGCTGCGAGGCACACTCAATAAATATTCATGCCTCATATGTAAAATACCTTTCGCTGCTAAACAAAACCCAAGAGGAGGAACGAATGGAACCGGCCCATGAGAAAGTTGGCTTGCTTTTATTTTCTCAGTGCGTTCAGGGCATGGCTCATGGACGCAGAGATATATTTTCGTGGTGGAAGAGAGGCTCACAGTTTAAAATGAGGAGAGAGGAAAATGAGAGTTTTTTTCTTAATTAGTTTCAGTATAGCAGGAGGTGGGTGGGGAGGAAACGCTGTGGCCGATCTGATTTGCTGGCTTGGCTTTTTGGTTTCTTCTTCTTTGAACTTCTAATTATGACGAGTTTCTTCTGAGTCCCCGGAAAGTGGGTCAGCTGTTTGCAAAGTGATCGTGACTATTTCTGAATCCCGATCGTCTAAAAAAGGGACTGAGGAGCTGCTGGGATGACGCCACACATTGGGTTCTTCTTTGTTAGTTCAGGTAACATGACTAGACCGAGCCCTGCTGACGTCTGTACATCCTCCAGTTGTGATGGAGCTGTGGGGGGCTGTGTTGAATTTCAGTACTGGAGCTGAGGAGATGACCAAGAGGGTAAGATACTTCCTGTTCAAGCACAGAGACCTACATTCAAATCCCCCTGTAAAAATCCAGTAGTAAAGTCCATACCTGTAGCTTGTCAAGGGCAAAGACAGGAAGAGGGCTGGGGTTTGCTGGCCACCAGCCTAGCCTACATCCAGGGAATAAAGTTTATAGAACAAGGTACCTGGCATTCCCTTCTCTCAGCTGTGCACATGTATTGTCTGCCCCTCATTCAATACACACTCACACGCAAGCGCGTGCGTGCGCGCACACACACACACACACACACAGACACACAGACACTCTTTACTTAATTAATTGTATAAGCTTTTGCCAGGGTCCATAAACCATAGGCTCCTTTTCTCTAAATAGAGGTGATGAGAGCATCTCTCTCTGAGGTCGAGGGTAGTATAGAGAAGAGTGGCAATGAACACAAACATGGTATTGGTTTGGTTTTCATCTCTGTTGCCTGTCAGCTCTAGGACCACCAACCAAGCTCTTGACCTCTTAGCCCTGGTTTTCCACCATGGAGAATGGAACCAACCAGGACCTGGCTCTTAGGGTTGCTGTAATAGTTTAACACGTGGTAAGCTATTACAGTTAGTGTGGGGGATCCAGCAAATCTGAGAAGCACAGCCAGAGCCGGGGACTTTCCTAGTGACAGACAGCTCAGCATGTTGCTATTTCAGAAACTGTTAAACCATTTTCATGCCATGACCAGAGTTAAATCTTTGTATTGTTGACCCTCTTACCATATGAAACAACCAATCAAAACGAGCCATACCAAAGAATTACTGTCCTATAAACACAGTTTTTTCCCAGAATAAAATATAAGCCAATCAGAATTGCTATGGTTCAGTTCATTTATATGGTAAGGACCAAAAAAAGGGCAGATGTCATACAAAGTTACATGGTCCAGCATCCCCAGGGTGGGTTATTCTGCCATACCTGTTCCTGTTGCCCTCTTTCCCTGAACTTAGTAAACCAGTGTTTTTCTGTTCTGATTTGACATGGTGAAATTTTTACCACACGCAAGGCAAGGTTTTCTGTTTAGCAGAACTCAGCCTATGTAATACTGGAAACAGAAATGAAATTGGGGAAGTCAGTGTGAAAAAATTTTTGGTGGGACTTCAGGGAGGACAATCGTCCCAGTAGGAGGAGAGGAAATTCAAGGTACAAGACTGTTTTGCATGGCATCGTGAGTTCTTTACTTAGAAAGGTTCCTTGGATGGGGATCTAGATTGCCTATGCAGCCTGATAGTCATTAGAGAACAAATTCATTATCTTAAGATGTGTTTTGGTTATTTATCACCAATTACCTTTCTTGCCAAATTCAAGGATCAAAATAACAGTTCTTTGGGTTCGCTGGGCAGTTTTGCCTCATGTGATGTTGATTAGATGTGCGGTCATCTGGGGATAAGTTGAGAGGGTCATCTAGCAGGGCAGGCAGTTTGTACTAGTTGTTGACAGGGAGTTTAGCTGGGACAGCCCACCCTCAACCCTCTTCCACATAGTTCCTCTATGTGGCTTTAATTGCTCATAGCACATCCTTAGGTTCTAAGAGAAACAGGGTAGCACGGCCTAGTTTTCCTGAGACCCAGTCAGGCTCAGGAGTCTCAGAATGTCCAGGTCTATGACAAGTTTGTGTGACTCACGCTATGTTACAAATATTACGGCATGCTTTTATATGAGGGGTGAAGATAACGTAACAGAATAATCTGGAAATGATTGGCTTAGCTGGCTCCTCATTATAGATTCATTGGCTGTGTATGGTATTAGACCTGCGTGAGAGCACCTGGAATTCAAATGACTTCTACACATACCTTACAAGGAGTGTGGCCTATATTTCATAGGCAGCTATTGAAGACTGTCCATCGGCTTTCGTTTTGGTTGGACCATTTCAGTAGCTTGCGAAAGATGTTACTTTTTAAAAAAAAGATAGCCACAGTCCCATTTGGTTCTGGTGCGTGTTCTTTAGAAACAGGCAATTTGTGTTTGATGACAGCGGGAGGTTCGTCGTTGCGCAACACGGTGAAGGATCTTCTGTGCAGATTTTCTCTGGATCTTTTCTCTTTCACTGTCATGGTTGAGCAGGTTTTCTAGAGACCAGGACTCTCCTTTCTCAAAGACGCATTTTGAAAATTATGTTTGTTTATTTTGTAGCACTATAGGGATGCACATATGCCATGGTACGCGTGTAGCGGCCCACGGTAACCTGAGGGAGTCGAGTCTCGCTTTTTGCTGTGTGGCTTCTGGAGACTGAACTCAGGTTTTGAGGACGGGTACCAGATTGGCCCCAAGTCCCTCGAGTGGCTGAGCCATTTTGCTGGCCCTCTCTTCTCTTTTCATCTGATCCCGCCCCCCTGAAGTCACTGTTGTATTTGGGATTTATTTCCTTTCACCTTACAGGCATTTGTTTTTGCACTGTGTAACTACACTTTCTGTGTCCTCTTTCTGGAGGGCCAATCAAGCCCACCTGATTTCAAGGGTTGGCACCCTGATGACTGGGTTGCTGTGCCTTTGTGGTTTTATTTTCTCTTTTAATAAACTTAGAACGGTGTCCTCAGGTGTCCATGGAGATGTCCCCAGCTAGATCCTTGGGCAGCTAAGGAGAGGGAGCCTGAAATGGCCCTGTCCTATAGCCATACTAATGAATATCTTGCATATCACCATAGAACCTTCATCTGGCGACGGATGGAGATAGAGACAGAGACCCACATTGGAGCACTGGACTGAGCTACCAAGGTCCAAATGAGGAGCAGAAGGAGGGAGGACACAAGCAAGGAAGTCAGAACTGCGAGGGGTGCGCCCACCCAATGAGACGGTGGGGCTGATCTAATGGGAGCTCACCAAAGCAAGCTGGACTGGGACTGATGGAGCACATGATCAAACCGGACTCTCTGAACGTGGCGGACAAGGAGGGCTGACTGAGAAGCCAAGGACAATGGCATTGGGTTTTGTTCCTACTGCATATACTGGCTTTGTGGGAGCATTTGGATGCTCACCTTCCTAGATCTAGATGGAGGGGGGAGGACCTTGGACTTCCCACAGGGCAGGGAACCCTGACTGCTCTTTGAACTGGAGAAGGAGGGGGAGGGTGATGGGGAAAGGGGGAGGAAAATGGGAGGAGGGGAGGAGGTAGAAATTTTTAAGTAAAAATAAATAAAAAAAATGTGAAAAAATAAAAATAAATAAACTTAGAACCTTTCACAGGTGGTTAACATGTCATTGGGGTACTGATCCATGGAAGGAGAAAATGCAACTTGAATTCTTAAAAAGTTGCTAAACTTTGAGCAAAATTTGATGCAATATTGCTGAGGGGATGGCTTGAAACCTGGGCCAGTAAGGCCCGACTTTGATTATCAGTAGAGCTGACATCAGAGCACTGATAACCAGAAGACAAAATGTCTTTTTGTTTCAAAGGTCCTAATGGGTTTTGTTATGTTTTTTGGGAAAATTACTTTATTGCTTATGATTGCATGTGTATGATATGTGTAAGTGTGGACATGTGTGTGCCACAGCATGCTTGTGGAGGTCAGAGGACAGCTTTCTGGAATTGGTTCTCTCCTTCCACCATGGGATCTGGGGACTGAACTCGTGTTACCAGCCACGTTAACCTTCTGAGCATCTCACCGCCAAGAATAAGTGTTTTAACGAGTCAAATAGAAAAGACTGGTTCCATAGATAGAAAAGGACTAAAGGAATCTAAAACAACCAAAATGTGGATTAGACATGTCAAAGTGACTTTGTGCTCATGGTGATTGAACAATAGGAAACAGACTGTTTGGCTCATATCAGGTGACTTCATATTACCAGTATGTTAGGAGTAGTAAGTCATTATACTAGTTGAAACTGGACTATTTTGGAAATTTTCCTAATCTCTCAGATGTGAAGCTAGTAGGTGATGCAGAATATGGAGACTTGGTATGAATAATTTCATGTGTTTTGTTATTATTATTGTTATTATTATTATTGTGGAAAGATGAAGGGATTGAACTCAGGTTCCCTCAAGCTCCTTCTTTATGAGCCAGGCTCTCACTATGGCCAGGTTGGTCAGGACCTCACGGTGTAGCCCATGCTGGCCTCATACAGCAATTCTGCCTCAGCCTCCCCATGTTGGGATGCACTGTGAGACATAACTACTCCAGCTGGATTTGTTTTTGAGCTTTGTCTGTTGGAGCCTGGTACATTAGCCTCGTTTAACAAAATGGCCTCCTGTGATTTATACTTAATATGATTTACTTGCAGTGGAGAACCAGCCTTTGGAGGAAGGACAAATAGTATTGAGAAGACAAATGCAGTTTAGGGTAAACGTGTTGTTTGGCAGTATCTACACACGTTCAGGGTTCTGACATTCTTTTTTTTTTTGTTTTTTTTTTTTTTTTTGTTTTTCGAGACAGGGTTTCTCTGTGGTTTTGGAGCCTGTCCTGGAACTAGCTCTTGTAGACCAGGCTGGTCTCGAACTCACAGAGATCCGCCTGCCTCTGCCTCCCGAGTGCTGGGATTAAAGGCGTGCGCCACCACCGCCCGGCTAGGTCCTGACATTCTTTAGTGAAGTTTCAGAAAACTGCAAGAGAAAAGTTTTCTTGTAAGTGGGTCTACCGGAGACTCAGACTATACCTCTGGGACGGCATATTTTCTCTCTTAGGAGAGCAAACATGCTCCCTCTTTATTGGGAAATGGAGACAGAAAGCGTAACTTTGGGTCCCAGGATGTAAGCAACACAATGGTTTACTACTCTAAAACAATCCTGGTGACTTTCTGGGCTGATCTTATGACCCAGACATTTTGCCTGCTTTTTTATACTTCATTCTTGCAAAAACCTTATGAGACAGTGAAGTTACTTGTTTCATAAGCAGGGTAACTGAGAAAGATGTTTGGCCTGCCCAGCCATAGTTGGTTGTGAGCAAGAGATGAATCCCAAACCCTTTTTATTTTGTGATTTATTTTATTTTTAATTGTGTATGTGTGTGTGTGTGTGTGTGTGTGTGTGTGTATGTGTGTGTGTCTGTGCATGTGAGTTCATGGAGGTCAAAAGAGGGCATGTAATAGTTGTGAGTTGCCTTACATGGGTTCTAGGAGCTGAAATTCTGGTCCCTGCTAAGATAAATAAGCAACCTTAGCCACTAAGCTGTCTCTGCAGGGTCTCATTGTAGCCCAGGCTGGCCTCAAATTCACTATGTAGCCTAGGATGATCTTTAACTTCTTACTTCCACCTCCTGAATGCTGGGATTGCAGGCGTTTGCCACCACATCTGGTTTTAGGTGGAGCTGGGCTTTGAACTTAGGGTCTGGTGTATGCTAGGCAAGCACTCTCTTGGCTCTTTCATACCCAGCCTTGTTTTTGTCCTGACTCTCAGTTTCCTGGTTTCCCTGGGCCTGTGAGGTTTTTCTTTCTGCAGAAGGGACACTTGGGATTGTTTCTGGCACACTTCTCTTATTGGAGGGGACCGAAAGGGTATTAAAAGGACAGTGTTTGGAAGATGTTAAAGAAGCAGAAAAAATAGAACCAATTATTTCGATGGGGAGGCTGAAATAAAGACAGTGAAAGGGGGCTCCCTGGGGTGGATCTGGACACTGACCTTCAGCAAAAGGACTGTTGCACTTACCCGAGAGGCCAAGCTGGGAACGTGGGTCTCTTTCCTGCAGCTGTCAGAATGCCAGGGGCAGGGCAGAGATGCCAGGCCTGGGCATCTGGGCATGAGGGGAGAAGCTCCCTCAACTGCATCTGTGGACAGAAGTGGTGAGCGCTTGACATTCTGAATGCAAAACACTTGTCAGGGTGCCAAGGGCTAGTCAGCCAGGGCTGGGGCAGCCAGGGAAACTGTGCTATGGCTGCCCTAGGATGCACAGGGCCTGTTTGGGGGAGAAATGGCTTCTGCTGAAGTTATACACGGAAACTGGAATCCGGCGCCATCTGGCTGGTATCTCTCAGTTTTCAAGAAGTGTGCCTACATTTTATTTTACTTACTTACTCATGTACTTAATTTAACAATAGGGTTCCACGTGCCCAAGCTGGCCTCGATGTAGCAGAGGATGAGCTGAACCCACCCAGGCTACACAAGCCCTTGCCTCTACCTCCCAAGTACTGGGCTTCCAAGTGTGCACCGCCGTACTAGACATAATCTCCTTCCACAATTCACGAATCTATAGCCTTTTGTAATTTGCATTACAGAGGGGTAGTGTGGATGTGTTTCATCTAGCTTCTAACTATAAAACTGTAGGGTGGAATTAAGCAAGTGTTTTAAAAAATGGCAATTTTTGTCCCCATTTCCACCCCAATTCTGAAGAATCTCTTGGGGCTGGGAAGAGTGCTGACTTATTCAGCTGGGAATCACCATAATAAGTAAATAGTATTTGTTCAGAAATATCTCAGGTGACTCATTTGTACAAGAGATCTGTGCAAAATAAAACTGCGGATTGTTAAATTGTTGTTAGCATGAAAGCTTTCCTTCAGGAGTCAAGAGGCTCCTTGGAAAGAGTAGAGATTTTAAGTCATGTGTTTACAGCCGTTGGGCTGTTCTGTTCTGAGTTCACAGCATTTTTTGAATGTTTGTCACAAGGTAGTCTGTGAAATGATGAGGGATCTCCCCTCTCCTGCATTACATTCCCTGTTACTACTTGAATTTGCTCTGTTTCCTTTGATAAATGGAGTCTGGGGCTGGAGAGATAGTTCGGAGGCAAGAGTACCTACTGCTCTGTCAGAGGATTGGACTCTGGCTCCCAGCATCCATATTGTGTGGCTCACCAATGCTTGTAACTCCAGTTCCAAGGAATCTAATATCCCCTTTCTGGCCTCTGTGTCCACCTGCACACACAGGCTCACATGCCCCCATATGGACACACAGACACAGATGACACAGACAGACACACACCACAGACAGACAGACACAGATACACGGTACCCAGACACACAGACAGACACACAGACAAACACACACAGACAGACACACAGACACACAGACATACAGACATAGGCACACAGACAGATGCACAGACACACAGACACACAGACACAGACACACTGACACACAGACACACAGATGCACAGACACAGACCCTGTTTTCCCCAAATCTTAAAAAAAAAAAAAAAGAAACGGAATCTGGTTAGGTTTGGTAGAGTATACTGATAATCTCAACACGGAGAAGGTAGAGGCAGGAGTATTAGGAGGCTACATTGTGAACTTGAGGCCTACCTGAGCTACACAGGACTCCATCTTGGGGAAAAAAACCCCAAAGGTGGGGGGAGAAACAGAGTCAGTTCTGCACCTCCTGAGTGTGTTATTAGTCATGTCACTGCTTTGTTGGAAGAAATAAGGAGAGCAGAGACTTGAGCAGTGACTGCCTGTTGACTGCCCCGTCCTGTTGCCCTGTTGTTACTGCTCTTTACCACTGTGTGTGAGGGTTTAGATGATTCTGCTACACACGAGAAGCCTTGTGAAGCCGAAGCCAAGGTGGGCAGGTCTGGATGAGGCCCCAGAGTGACTCTTCTAGCAAGCAAGTCCTAGGGAGAAAGAGGGAAGTCAGCCCGCATGCCCCCATTCCCAGAGACTCCCAGCTGCTCCAGACCACCACTGCCCCCCGCCCCTCCTCCCCGACAGCCGCATGTGCCCCGCTCTGTGCCACTAGGTTTTATTTTGTTCTGTGACAATGAACTGAATCAGACTCTTATCAAATGTGTCTTCCCCTCCCCTCCCCAGCCTAAATACAGGTCCCTGGGTTGGTTCTCTGTGTGTGTAAGGAAGTTTGTGGAACATGGTTGATCCATTCTCTGTTTTCTGGTGCCTTTGAGAAATGAGTACTGGTGCTGAAGGTCACCTGTCCCTCAAAGATTGAAGTCCTTACTATCTGGCCACTTGAGAAGCAGCGTGGAACAGGCGGGTAAGCCGGGCAGCAGGTAAAGGGCTGGTCTCACAAGCTGGAGGCCCAAGTCCCATGCCTAGAACCCACTTGTGGGGGGAGGAGAGAGGCGATTCCACAGAGTTGTCCTCTTGCCTCAACATGTGTGATGTGGCCCACGAGTGCATGCCCCACTCGAATAATAATACTGAATTAAAAACGACAGATGTCCCAGCCCCTATGGCGACTTGCTCATGTGTCTGTAGTTGTCATGTGGGACCTCTTGAGGTGACCGCCTCCCCAGTCCCATCATTGAGAGCATTTGCTCGGTTTGTCACGCCTCTTTCTTCCCAGTTCTCTTTTCATGAACACTTTCTTAATTTTTAAATAGCCAAATTGATAAATCTGTTTTCCATAGTTAGTGCTCTTCATGCCTTTAAAAAGAAACCATCCCCTTACTACAAGATTAAATAAAAAAAAGCTACTTAAATTTTCTTTTTCAAAATACAAGCTTTGTTTTGACATTTATGTCCTTAATGCATCTGGAGTTGGGTTCGGGATATGATGTGAGGGAGAAATTCAATTATTCTTTTGCTATTGCTACAGTTATGTTTTTATTGCTCCATTTTTAATTTTCATTTTAAAATTTAATCTCGTTTTATGTCTATGGGTGTTTTGACTCCATGTATGTCTGTGCACCATGTGCACGCCTGGTTCCCATGGAGGCCAAACGAGGACATCAGATCTCTGGGACTGGCATTAGGGACAGTTGTGAGCCGCCGTGTGGGTGCTGGGAATTGAACATGGCCATCTAGATGAACAGCCAGTGCTCATAGCCACTGAGCTTTTCTCTGTGGCTCTCTTCCTTCATTTATTGAAGTGATTTTCCCCCAATTAATGCGAGATGCCATCTCTGTTCTTTCTGTGACTTAAGTGTGTTAGAAACTTTATTCCCAATGCAACAGCGCCAAGAGGCACACTCTTGTTATTTCTTCAAAATAAAATGCACTTGTCACTTTTGATCCTGTGTATGTGTACATGTGCACAGATAGGTAGGGAGTGCAAAGGCTTCAGACCCCCTGGAGCTGCAGTCTCAGGCCATTGTGAGCTGCCCAGCAAGGGTGTTAGGAACCAAAGTTCAGTCTTCTACAACAGCAGTATGCACTCTTTGAAGAAGATTTGTTATTATTAAATTATGTACGTACAATGTAATGTATGTAATATATGTATGTATGCATGCATACATGCATATATATACAAGTGAGTGTGGGTGCCAGCAGAGGCTATGTGTTGGAGCTGCAGCAGGAGTTACAGGAGGTTATGAGCTGTCTGATATGGGTGCTGGGAACTGAACTTGGGTCCTCTGCAAGATCGATATGGCTTTTTTTTTTGAAACTACTGAGCCATCTCTCCAGTCCAATACGCTATTTTGTGTAGCTATTCAACTAATCTTTTAAATCATTCTTAATCCCACAGTTAGCTAGATACCGTGTTCTCTCCCAGTTTCTAAGGCTTCAGTTTCCTCTCCCTGGTTTCATCAGTGTTGATGTCACAATATGAACAGTTATGGAGTTGGGGGAGTCCTTGCCTGCACCTGATTTTACGAAGAGTGCTTCTAGCATTTCTCACGTAGAATAAATGTGTGATTTAGGTCATTTGTTAGCACGTCAGGTTGCAGTTATATCCTCAGTGTTCTATGAACCCTTCTTTACTTTCTACGGCTAAAAAAGTTCCAGATGAATCTCTGCTTAGCCTTAGAGACAGCCCCTTCTCTCCAAGGAGGTTTGACCGCTGTCGAGTAGAGGATGGCAAGCGGTGTTTGGGTACCAGCGTACTCACTCTTAGAATGCCAGGCTCCAGTTCTCTAATGGTGGAGAGAATGGAGACAGAAGCACACACGCATAGCTATCTCTTTCTCTCCCTATTTACACATTAAGAACTATGACACACATCAATATGACTAGCTCAATAGCCACGTTTACACTTGTCATTTTCTTTTCCATATTTATAACTGTTTACCCTGCGAGAGCATGGTTTTATGATCCTTCATGGATTTAGTTTTTTGCTTCCTGGTATGTAAGCCGACTCTTACAGTGTTGGCCAAAAGTACAAGGAAGGGGTGCCCCTTGGTCACAGCACTATTATTGTGAAAAGGCACCATGATCACGGCAACTCATATAAAAGAAAGCATTTAATTGGGGTTTGCTTAGGGTTTTAGAGGTTTAGTCCAGTATCGTCATGGTGGGGAGCATGGCAGATATGGTCTTGGAGAGGTAGCTGAGAGTTCTACAACTGGATCCACAGGCAGCTGGAGAGAGATACCTCTAAGCCCACACCCAGTGATACACTTCCTCCAACAAGAACACACCTCCTAATCCCTCTCAAGTAGTGCCACTTTCTGATGACTAAGCATTCAAATACACGCGCCTATGGGGGACATTCTTACTCAAACCACTACAGGGTGGGGCGGGAAAAGAAGAGGGAACAAGGAAAGGGAGGCAAGCAGGGGAAAAGGTTTTGAGTAATTTTGTCTTATATTGTAGAATCACCTCTTCTCTCTAATAAAACAAGGGTAGAAGAGCAAGGGACAGGGAACATACCCCATGGGAAACAGACCACATGACAGCGACAGTGTGGAGGGGGCTTGGATGGCTGGCAGGTGATGGAACCAGCTGCCCTGTCCTCTAACCTCTCATGTGGCTCCTGGCAACCTTGTTATTTGCTTATTGACTTATAAAACAATGCAGGGGATTGAACCCAACATCTGTCTCACACTAGGCAAATGTTAGACTATGAAACTGTGTCCCCAGTGTGCTGGCAGCCTTTTAGCATCAAGCTCCTTGGATATTATAAAAACCAAAGTAACACAAAACAAAACAAAACCAGAGATGGACAGGAAAGTAGTGGAAACAAATTTAGCATAGGAGTATAATAATAAAAGAAAAAGAGGTCTTGGTATAGAATTGGGCCCAATTTCAAAAAGCACGGAGCAGTGGGGATTCATAACCATAGAAGAGGTTGAGATGGGGTTAAAGGATGAAGACTAAGGGAGAGAAAATGTCAAGGGAACAGAGCTCTGGCTAGCCTGAGCTAGGAATCTTGCTAAAGGCAAGCCAAGAGGAGCAACACCATTTAGGGGATGGTAGAGAATGAAGAACCCGAGTAGTTACGAAGGGTGATATGGAGGGTGGAGGTTTCTACTTAAAATGACCTGGCATGATTCTTGAAAAAAAAAAACAAACTGAATATGGATATGGTTGTGAGATTCCAAAAATCAGGTTTTTGAAAAAAAAAAATGTCTGTGCTGAGTTTGGTTAAAAGGAGCCTTTGTCCCTGTTTTTGGAAGTGCTGCTTTGGGAGGCTGTGAAGATGCAAAGCATGATTTCTTTCACTGAGCTTCTTGGAGAGACCAGGTTAGAAGTTTGCATCCCTTCACTGTTGGCTGCACAAAGCCCTGGCCCTGGGTACCATGTGTGTGCAGCAACACCGTCTCCCATCCAGTTTATGCTGCCAGCTGTTCAGGTTGAGACTCTTCTACAATTCAAATTCAGGCATCATCTCCCTGGGTTCCCTGGAGACCGAGATCTTCATATTTCTCGTAGAATCGTAGCAGGCATGGCTTGGCCTCTCTAGTTTTTATTTTTTGTTTTTGAGACAGGGTCTCATGTGGTCCAGGTTGGCCTTGAACCCACTCAGCGGGGGGGATATATACAGGTAACGATGGTCCCTCGCAGCTCAGAACAAGGAGGAGGGGCCATCATTGCAAGGGAAAATCTACAGGGCTTTTCTCATTGTTTAGTCTCAGCGACACTTTCATATTAAAGTTATCTAGAATCCTAAGCATGGGGCTGGGGAGTCGGCTCCGTGGATGTAGCCCCTGGCTGTGCAAGGATTGAAGTGGATTCCTAGAGCGCACAATGGTGCGGTGACAGCGAGGACCTCCAGCGCAAGCTGGATGCTCAGACCACCCGTGCGGCAATCTCTGGTTTTGTTTCATAGACCCTGACTTAGTGAATGATTGAGAGAAACCCCTGCCTATGTAAACACTCACTGACACACACACACACACACACACACACACACACACACACACACGAATCCTAAATAGCAATTTCTCTGTGTTTACTCATAGGCTGTAAGTATTGGTACTGACTTCAGTAGAAATTATATCCATACACTGCTTTTATTTACCCCCTTGTCAGACCTCATTTGGAAAGCTGGGGGAATTTTAAACTTCTTTATGTATATTTCCTTTAAAAGTTGTATTCCTATTACAGTTCGTGTCTATGAAACACAATGACTTCATGGAAGCAAAATTCTCAACGATGACATTCTAAAGGGGAAATTTAAAAGTTTTTTTTTTAATGTCTCATACATTTTGAAATTCTCCCTCCCTCTCTCTCTCTCTTTTGTGTACTTGAGTCAGAAGCCAAGGGAGGCTCCCACATTGTGACTGCTTATGTCTTGTTAATTCTGTTTTAATTCACTAACTTCTACTCTGTCTCCTTTAGAGCTGACTTTGTCAGGAATTCAGGTAGCTGATGCTTTTTGCTGGTTTTAATCCTATCAGTGGTTCCCAGCCAATGGGATGAGACCCCAGGATCATTGGAAAACACAGATATTTATGTTACGATTCATAATAGTAGCAAAATTACAGTTATGGGGCGGTGGCCCTTAGCAGGTGGAGCTCAGTGAATTCGAGGTCAGTCTGGTCTACCAAGCGAGTTCCAGTACAGTCATAACTGTGACACAGAGAATCCCTGATTTGAAAAATCAGTAAAACATAACCAAAGCAAATACCCCAAAATTACAGTTATGAAGTAGCAACGAAAATAATTTTATGGTTGGGGTCACCACAACGTGAGGAACTGTTTTAAAGGGTCACAGCATTAGGAAGGTTGAGAACCACTGCTCAGACGATCGGACTCCCCTGTATTGCCGGTGTGTTACCAGACAGACCGTGAGGTGAGGTCTGATTGGAATCAGATGTGATCTTCATAGCTTGGAGAGTCTGTTCTCTGAGAGGCGGGGCTTGCGGTAGCAGCCTGGGTCTTGTTTGTGGTTCCTGTAGCCTCTGGTGTTTTCCTGGGAAGTCGGTAGGAGTTGCTGACTTGAAGTTAAGAGGGCCGCCTAACTCGTGCGGTCTGCTCTGCTCTGACCTCTAGTGGAACTGGCTTGTTAAGACATACAGACCAAGTGCTGCCCGCTTTGGTTGGGAGCAGGCCCCGCCTCAGGAAACCTGCTGTTCCTCAGGTCTTCCTCAGATTTCTAGGACTTGAGGAGGAGGAGGAGTCAGGATTTCAGATACTGCCCTGGAGTGTTCAGGTGGATTTCAGCCACACAAGCTTTCTTATACAAGTAAAAGAACCATTCCTTCCGCTGGAAGCAACTGTCCTTCACCTGGCCTTGCGAAGGACCCCAGAACTGGGCTTGACCAGTGTGAGTATTAACATCCTTTTGGTTCAGGAAGTAGTCCCCAACCAAGGCAGCGGATGATGGGAGCGTAAGCATCTCCCTGTTCGCGGCATCTAGAGTTACAAGGTTTCTGTGTCTTTGGTCACACGGAGAGGCAGGCTGTTTGGGAATGAAATCAACACCAGCGACAAGGTCTCTGAGCCATCATTCAGCTGCATTTCTTGGTTGCGCCTAGGTTGAGCCAAGGCACTTTTCTCTTAGGTTTATCACAATGGGTTTCTGTCCCTTGTAAAAGCAGTTGAGGTGACAGTCCCGTTAGCTATGACTATTTTTTCTGAGTAGAGAATCAAACGTAAGCGTGAAACAGACACGCTACGGCACTCCCGTTTCTGACAATCAGCACATTTGTAATTACCAAGTAGTCTGAGTAGCTGTTTTGGAACGCCAGTCTTTACCCGTGAAGCAGGAAGCAGGTTGGGTTAACTCATCTCTCCCACTCACTGGCTGAGGATAAGTCCTGGGTAAAAATTGGTGGAACTCACAAGTAGTTATGTGACGGTGTTTACTGGCGTGGGGATACAGTCTCCATTGTCTGGTACGAGTTAACTGTTCAGGCGAGTTGCTTTTTCTGAGTTGTGCTAAAGGTAGCAGGGGCAGAGGAGGACGAAGCTTACACTGTTTCTGGGAAACAGTCTGTGTGGGTGGGGTGAGAGAGAAGGCAAATTTTGCTGAATGTTTAACCGCGGCTGGAATTGTGTGGCAGCTAGAGGAATGTTCATTGTCTAAATTCTTTCAAGGTTTCTATGTTTAAGAATAACCAAAATGAAGTTACTCAAAGAAAAACGGTTACCGATATCTGGCGGGTAGTTCATGTTTATCCAACCTTAAACAAACTTTCAGTTCCTGAATCATAGGGCGACCGTTGGATAAAACCACCACTTACAAAGTAAGCATTTACTTTCTAGGAAGACACATTTCCCCAGAGTTCTCTTTAAGTGATAGGAAGATAGCCCCAGCTGCTGGGGAAGCTCGGATAAGAGAATTATCTGGACTCTGAAGTCTGAGGCCAGCCTGGGCAACATGGCAGACCCTTATTTCAAAGAGAAAGGAACAATAAAACAATAGTAGTAATTAAGATTGTCCAAGAAGGGCCTGGAGAGGTGGTTCAGTGGTTAAGAGCACTGGCTGCTCTTCCAGAGGACCAGGTTCAGTTCCCAGCATCCACATGACAGCTCACAACTTTCTGGAAGGCATGCTCGAGGTGCAGAGACACAAATTCAGGCATTCCCCACACATGAGCAAATAATAAAACATATTACAGAATGACCAGTAAAAGACAGAGTTGAGCTGTAGAGGAAATTGGAATTAGCTCAAGAGAGCCCTCCGTCCCTCCCTCCCTTCCTGCCCACCTGCCCTTCTCCTTTATTCTATTAAGATAAAGATGCTTTCAGAATACAAAACATTGCTGAATTTGGGACCACAAACATGATGGGGAGACTTATCCATGACGTGATCACCTAACGGTCGTGCTCAACACAAAACTCCTCACGCTTACATACACTGGCAAGTTGAAGCTTCACCGACAACCCTAGGGAATAATTCCTGTTGGTGGCACATTTTACTGGGGAGGAAGCCGACCACAACAGCTGGAGGAAGTTTCTGCAGAGCATATGTCAGTTCCACCTAAGAGCCACTGGAGGGGTGGGGGTGAGTGGGGTCTGAACTTGGACACAAGACTAATCAAGTAGTTTATTCTCATCAGCCCTTTCCACTTCCGCTTTTGCACAGTGCAGCCTGGCTGGGGAAGGGCTCTTTGAACCCAGTGTCAACTGTCCTTTCCTACAGGTAAGACGCTGTGGCTCAGTGGTTGAATGCTTGCTTAGCTATGTGCTGTGCTTTGAGTTGGAGTCCCAGAATGTCAACCCCCACCAAAATCCTTTCATATTGCTATCTACACAATTGCTCACAGCGGTGCACACACACACACACACACACACACACACACACACACACACACAGTGTAACAACATGCATGATCATATACACACATGCCACACGCAGAAGTACACATTTTATAAAATAACTTAATTCATGGTGTTTTTAAAATGTTTTAAAATTGAGCTATATATTTTTCTCCACTCCCCTCTTCTCCTCTCCCCTACCCTCCTACTCTCTCACTTGGTCCCCATGCTCCCAATTTACTCAGGAGATCTTGTCTTTTTCTACTTCCTATGTAGATTAGATCCATGTGTGTCTCTCGTAGGGTCCTCATTGTTGTCTAGGTTCTCTGGGATTGTGAATTGTAGGCTGGTTTTCTTTGCTTTATTTCTAAAAGCCTCTTATAAGTGAGTACATATTATATTTGTCTTTCTGGGTCTGGGTTACCACACTCAGAATGATGTTTTCTAGCTCCATCCATTTGCCTGCAAATTTCAAGATGTCATTTTTTCTGCTATGTAGCACTCCATTGTGTAAATGTACCACATTTTTCTTATCCATTCTTTGGTAGAGGGGCATTTAGGTTGTTTCCAGTTTCTGGCTAAATTCATGGTGTTTTATAGCTCATTTTAAAACTGTATGGAAAGGACCGAGCACAGTGGTGCACTTCTTTAATTCTAGCACTTGGAAGGCAGGAGCTGGAGGTTCTCTGTGAGTGTGAGGCCATCTTGGTCTACATAGAGTGTTCCAGGTTAGCCGTGGCTACATAGAGACCCTGTCTCATACACATCAAATGAAAACCCAAAACAACAATAAAACTATACATAAAATGGACTGGAAAGATTGCTAAGTCAGTAGTGTACATACTGTTACTTCAGAGGACCCAGGCTTGGTTCCCACATCCACAAAGGGCAACTCAAAACTGCTTGTAACTCAAGTCTAGGCTAACCTACTCCCTCTATGGCTTCCATGGGCACCTGTACTCATGTATACATACACACCCTCCATATACACACATACACACAATTAAAACTAAAACAAAATAGAAAATATATACAGAAAACTAGGCAGGCCTATTGCGGAATATTTGCTTACACTGTAAAGACATGTTTCTGCCTAAGGTGCTTTTCTGATTGGTTTAATAAAGAGCTAAATGGCTGATAGCTAGGCAGGGGAGGATAAGTGGGACTTCCAGGCAGAGAGAGAGAAGCTGGGAGGAGGAATCTAGGCATGGGATTTAGCTAGCAGACTCAGAGCAAGTCAGATGTGCTGTACTAATTAGTGGTAACTGAGCCACATGGACGAACATAGATTTAAAAAAATGGGCTAATAAGAGCTAGTGGGATGAGCCTAAGCTAAGGCCAAGCTTTCTTAAGTCTCTAGGTCATTATTGGTGGGCTGGCGATCCAAAGGTATTCTGACAAGAAAGCTTGCTACACAGGCTGGTACAGTGTCCTCAATACTAATTCAACAATGATCATACAGAATATTGTTTCATCCCTAACCTCTACTTCTTTCTCTGTAGGTTAACTTTTAGTATGGTTTACTTTGAAATAGTTTCAAATTTGCTAGTATCATATACAGACTATCCAAATTCCCTTTATCCAGCTTCACAGTTTTGTATCTTGCGTGTTGATCTCTAGTCTGGTACATGGTTGGCAAAGTTTTTGGCTTTTCTCATTTCATTCTGGTAATTGTTTTCTTTGATGTCCAGAAACTTCTTGAGATTAGATCTCTGGCTGGGCTGTGGTAGCATGTGCACTTGGAAGGCAGAGGCAGGTGCATCTCTGTGAGTTCGAGGCCATCCTGGTCTACCGAGTGAGTTCCAGGATAGTCAGGACTACACAGAGAAACACTGTTTCTTAAAAAAAAAGGGCTGTGGTGACGGCTTGACTGGTGAAGGCTTGCTTTGTTAGGATGACAACTGGAACTGGGTCCCCAGAGCCCACATAAAATATCGGGTGTGGGACATATGTATGTGATTGATGAGATAGAGACAGTAGCATCTGAGGGACTTGAGAAAATTTGTCTCAGGAAACAAAAACCAAATAGCAAATAAAAGCAGATGCCTGGCACTCAAGGAATGAGATCTGAGGTTGTTGTTTGACCCCTGTGTGCACATATTGTCCAGGAGCACAGTTCCCACATTGTATAGAAGATCATAGGGTCTTTGCAAATGCAAGCAAATTAAGGTCAAGTTTTTGTAAGGAACCCCTCCAATGACCTAGTGGACCAGGGGATAAGACAAGGCAGGAAAAGCCTCAGAGTGTGGCCTCTGCTGACATCTTGATTCCAGACGTGTAGCATATACAGCTGTGGGAGAATAATCGAGAGTGGTTTTCTGCCACTCCGTTTGTGGTGGTTTGTTATAGCAGAAAAACAAATAAAAACTTCATTTCCCTTTTAGGGTGCCTGGGAACTATCCTAAGGATTGAAAAGCCACTCGCTTTTTATAGACACCTTTTCTCTCCGTTTGCCCCCTCCGCGGTTCTCCACTCCCTGTGCAGGGTTTCCCACATAGAGCTGCACATGAGTTCTGCATGTATTTTACTGGATTTTTTTTTCTGGATTATTTTGACTCTGTACAATGTACTTCTTAGGAGATTATAAAGCACAACCCTTCATCTTCTTTGCATTATGTTTTTTTTCCCTTTCTGTATTTTCCCTTCCATGGGCAGTTTTTCTTAGAATGTTTGGCTTAAACCTCTGCCAACTTTTGTATGGCTTGGATAGGGTTCTGGTGGGTTTATGGCTGTTTTCAAATGTAGTTCCAGTAGAGTTACTATGGAACTATTAATTGCCCTTTCCCTGGGCATAAATGCTGAGCTTCTGTCAATGAGATCAACTTTTGTTGCTACTGTTGAGGTGGTCATTTAACTAAACATCATATCCCTTTTCTATTTTAATGTGTAGCTTCCGAGCCATCCTTCCTCATTTACTGTCTGTCTTTAACTATGTGATATCATGTTGCTTTTATTATTTACTCCCCACCCAGTCTCTCCCTGCTTCTTCTTCAGCTTGATGAAAAAGTCTTGCTTCTATAAGGGCACTATCCCTGTTAAGGTTGTTTCTTGTTGTCATAAGAAATTTTGCCTTTTATGAATATGAAGTAAAGGCTTGGCTTTTGTGGCTTGATTCCGCTAGGTTGCCTATGTGTTTATGTGCAAGCTTGGTGGTGGCGGTGTGTGTATGTGTGTGTGTATGTGTGTGTATGTATGTGTGTGTATGAGGGTGTGTGTATGTGTGGTATGTGTAGATGTGTGTGTATGTGTGTGTATGTATGTGTGTATGTATGTATGTATGTGTGTGTGTATGTGTGTGTGTATGAGGGTGTGTGTATGTGTGGTATGTGTATATGTGTGTGTATGTGTGTGTGTATGTGTGTGTGTATGTGTGTTTGTGTGTGTGTGCGCCTCCCACTCCCATCTGTTTGTGAGGCCAGTGCTGGAGCTTTCTTTGTCACTGTTTTGTGTGCTGCCTTTCCCTTTGTTGCCTTTTCTGTGTCTCTTCCCAGCACCTTCTCTTCCTCCTCCTGATCCTCTTTTTTTTTTTCTTGCACCAAAGGGTCAAGGTGAGTTGAGTTTTATCAGAAATGACCAACATTTTTCTTGGGAGACCTTACCATTTTAAAGGTCCACCAGACAGAATTGTATGAAAATTCCAGTTTTTCCTGCTTATGATATTAGAATTTTTAATGGATATGTGGTAGTGCAGCACTGTGATCTCCCCCCTGCTTTAAAAATTCTTTGACAATTTCACACATGTATATACTGAGATATGGGCATTTCATCTACAAGCCCTCTCTCATCCTTCCTTTCTCCCTGAAATTCTTCTTTCCAACAACTCTCTCCTGCAATGATCTCTGTCTTCTGTTCCCAACAGCTCCATTGTGTGTGTGTGTCAGTGTGTGTATGAGAGAGAGACATGCATACAGAGAGACATAGACAGTCACTGAGAGAGACAGAGAGATGTCTCACTTGGTAACCATGGCTTGACTTGGAACCTACAATGTAAACCAGCCTGGCATTGAACTCACAGAGATCATCCTGCTTCTGCTTCCTAAGTGGTAAGATTAAAGACATGTGGCCCTATGCCAGGCTGACACCTCCCCATAAACTCTCAGCAAGGAGTGGTGCCTTCTGAGCCCGCCCCCTGTTTCCTTTAGAAATGCTGACTGATGTGCAGGACTTGTGGAGGTGGCCACAGATGCAGTGAGTTCATGAGTGCCTTGGCTGTGTCCTGGGGACAGTGTGTTACAGCGCTCCTGCTGACCTCTGGCTCTTACATTGCTGTTATCCCTCTTTTATGATGTTTCCTGTGCTTTTGTTTTGTTTCTTGAAGAGGCTTTAGTCACAACGTTTTTTAAAGGAGTCTTATGCTTTCTGAGTGTATGAATCTTTTAGGAACTATTATGTCGTAAAATTCTATTTATATGATAGCGGTTGATGATGACATCATTACTGGTGTACTAGATAGTATTAGAAATCTTACTGAGCTGGAAGTCAAAGGATATGAATCGAAACCTGTGAAAGTGGGCAGTTGAATTAGATGTGCTGACAGCATCTCCTAAGTCCTCTGCCCTCTGGA
This sequence comes from Microtus oregoni, assembly GCF_018167655.1. Lineage (NCBI taxonomy): Eukaryota > Metazoa > Chordata > Mammalia > Rodentia > Cricetidae > Microtus > Microtus oregoni. The sequence continues at coordinate 3,306,664 of NW_024543086.1, forward strand.
TTCAGAACATGGCCCTGATTCCAAAATTAATATTCCCCCTATCTCCAGGCCTCAGTCATGGACAACCAGCAATCTTCACTCTGTCAGTGTGGATTTATTCATCTTGGGCATTATTATTATTATTGTGAATGAACTCACTTAGTGTGTGTTTTCTGTCTTGCTTCTGTTTGGTGTAGTGCCTTGGAGCTTCATCTATGGTATGGACATGTGTTAATATTTCATTCCTTTCTACATATGTATAATAATCCAGTGTGTGTTTGTTTCTACAGTCATTTATTGATGGTCATTTGTGATACTTTCATTTCTTGGCTTTTAGGAATAGTACAGTTATGAACATGCATGTATATTAGTATTACATAAACTAGTTTTGAATCAAGGGCTTTGTACATGCTAGGCCAGTGCTGTACCACTGAGCTGTTAGTCTCCCAAACTTTAGCATTATTTTATAAACTTTTAAGAATCGAAAACATGGGGCTGGAGAAGGTTGGCTCAGTGATTAAGAGGACTTGGTGATTTTGCAGAGGACCCTGGTTCAGTTCCTAGCACCCACATAACTTCAGTTCTAGGGGATCCAATACCCTCTTCTGTTCTCTGTGGGTACCAGGAATGCACACAATGTACTTATATACAGACAGATAAAACACTCATACACATAAAAATAAATAAATGTTAAAAATAAAAGAAAGTATAACTTTTATTTTTATAGAAAAAATTTATTTAGTTGATTATACCATTTATAAGTGGGTTGCTACCTATGGACAAGATACTTACCTTCCATCTGCTGTGCTCTCATTTCTGGGACATCCTGATTGTCATAATTTATTTTGATATATTATGTCATCCACATAATGTATCAAATTGAACTCACCATCCTCCTGCCCCTGGCTGCTGAGTGCTGGGATCATAGGCAGTGCTACATCCAGCAGTCCCCATCTTTTCTGAGTCAGGGTCTCATGTAGTCTAGGCTGACCTCAAACTTGCTTTGTAGCAGAGGGTGATTTTGAATTACCAATCTTCTTGACTCCATCTCCTGAGGTCAGGGGTTACAGGTGTGTGCCACCATGTTGAGTCTAAGCAGAGGATAAAGTCAGGACTTTGGGTATGCTAAACAAACATTCTGCCAGCTGAGCCACATTCCCACTCATTCAGAACACTCTGGGTGGGAGTGATGCTCTCTACCAGTTGAGGGTTTATTTTATAATATATTCTAGTTATTACTCTCATTTTGCAGATGGTGAAGCTGTGAATTATAAAATATAAAGCATCTTTGCTAAGTTATATACCAGTAAGTGATAGACTATAAGCTAAGCCTCCCGTGACTCCAAAGCTTGAATCATTGTGACAATTATGTGCCCATATTCAAAGTTTTTCCCTTCTAATTTCATTGACTAGTTAATATCAGTAAATCATTCATGATATTACTGCATCAGAGTAGATGGAGTATATCATGTGGTAAGGTTGTGTTTTTTTTTGTTTGTTTGTTTGTTTTCCTGTGTAACAACCCTAGCTGTCCTGGAACTGGCTCTGTAGACCAGGCTGGCCTTGAACTCACAGAGATCTGCCTGCCTCTGCATCCAGCATGCTGGGATTAAAGGTGAGCACCATCACTGCCCAACTGAAGGTTATGATTTTATGAAACTGATTTGTATGTGTGCACATACCCACATGTCTGCACTGGGTCATGGTGCTGTATGTACTATTGTGTGCAGAAGTCAAGAGCCGCCAGTGCCCTGCTCTGAGCTGCTTGTGTGTGTCCAACTTTGAATGTTTCTATGCCTGTAGCAGTTCTTGCTTGCTTTTCTGTTTATTAAGTAGGCAAAAGTTCTTATCCATGGAATTCACAAGTCAGAAATCCCTCTCCCCCGAGCGTGACTTCTCTTTTCTTTTCACAACCATGGTTGTCCCTACCCCTTCAGTCTTCCATCAAACATTAGCCTGGTGAGAGCCCAATGTCTTTGAAGTTCATTTCCGCCTCAGTTATTAAACGACAATAGCGCACTTTTCATAGGCAATAGCCCACATCGTCTCCTTCAACACAACAGACCAGCAGGGCTCATTTGTCAGCTCCCAGCTCCCACATCAGAAAGAGAGGGGCCTCTGGAGGAGACGCGCGAGAGAGACGTCTTCCCTCTCAGAACGTTAGTCCCCCAGGAACTTCTGGAAAGGGCTCCCATGGCTGTACCAATGCTGATTTCATGTGGTGCACAATGGGTTCTCGACACATCAGTTGCTGTCTGAAGCGGATCTCTAGGGAGCCCTTCAAAAGCCAGTTTGAAAATGTGTTCTGCAAAACATAGATTTTTATTATTAATAACAAGAATGTATTAAAGTTGCCAAGTTGTTGGTGGGCATATTCCAAAGTGGCTTTTTAGTAAACTTGAGTGAATTATGGTCTAAATCGACAAAACACGATCAGAACTTTGAGCTTTTTATTTATTTTAGATGTAAGGGCTGTGCTATTGAAATGGTTTAGAAAAAGTCAGAATGTCCAAGGGCTCTCAAAACATTTTTATTTAAAATGTTTAATTGTTAAATATGTTTTTTGCGCATGAGTGTGTGTGTGTGTGTGTGTGTGTGTGTGCGCGCGTGCATGGGTGAGTGTGTGTGAGTATGTATACTCAAGGATGTCAGATGCTACTCTCTATTACTCTGCAGCCCTTGTCTTGAGGACAAACCTTTCACTACACGTGAGCTTTGTCATCTTTGATGGACTCATGACCAGAAAACCACAGTGCCCATGTGTCTCTTCGCTTCGCTATGGTGCTGGGGTTTGCGGGTGTGTGTAACCAGGCCTGTTTGTTCACTCTGGGTGTTGGGATCTGAACCGGGTACTCATAGTTGCAGAGCAAGTGCTCTTACCCAAGGAGATGTCTCCCGAACTCTTCAGCATACAAATAGTTTTATACTCAAGGTATGTTCGCAATGATTTGCCGCACATGCTTATGGAGTCGTGATTTCTGAGATCATCAGTTTAACCCCTCTGACCCCATCCATGCTCAACTGCAAGAACTTGTTCACACTGTAACTTAAAACTGGTACATTTCGCTCAGTGTCTCCCTACTCCTCGCATCCCTAGACATTTTAAGCACTATAATATGATATATTTTTTTTCATTTATGAGTTTGACCTTTTTTTATCTTTTGTTTTTTTAAGATTTCACATATTAGCATTTGTCTGATCTCATTTGGCTTAAAGTCTTCAGGTTATTTATGTCACAGAGGCAGAATTTCCCTTTAAAAGTATTTTTACATTTATGTGTATGTGTGTGCATGTATGTGAGTGTGTGTGTGTGTGTGTGTGTGTGTGTGTGTTTGTGTATTCCACAAGCCTATGTGAAGGACAACTAGCAGGACTTCTCTCCTACCGCGTACATCTCAGGGATGGGAACTTCATTTGTCAATCTTGTGGTCAAGTGCTTTTACCCATGGAGACATCTCGCCAGCCCAGAATTTTTCCTTATGTTTGAATAATTATGTATCTGTATGTCGCTCACACTTTCTTTATCCGTTACTCTACTGGTGTACGTGTAGGTTATTTTTAATATTTTGCCTAATGTGAAATATCTGTGAATGAACACAAAGTGTGAATGTCTCTATAAGACCCCAATTTCATTCATTGGACTTTGATCACTAGATCGCATGATAGGCAAGAGGTCACTCTTTTTCACCTGTCCTGAATCAACTGTTTTCCTACCCACTGTGTGCAAATGTGACCTTTCTTCTTCATCCTTATCACCGTTTCCTACTGCTTGCTGTCTGACTTTTTATTCTGAAACAGGGTCTTACTCTCTAATCACTGACTGGCCTTGAACTTGAGGTAATCTTCTGAGTTCCTGAGATTACAGGCATCAGCCAACTCACATGCTTAGCTCTGTGTATTTGTGTGTTACAATTTTTAAAAATAGGCTACTTGCCTATTTTAAAAGTAGGATTTTTCTTCTTTTATCTTAAAAAATTTCTTCAAACATCTCTTGTTGGATGAAAAGTTTGCACATTTTTTTTTTTCTGAGTCTTCAAGTTGGTGGTCACTGTTGATTGGTTCCTTTGTTGTATAGAAGCTTCTTAGTTTGAAATAATCTCACTGGTTTACTCTTGCTCTAGTTATTGATGCATTTGGGGAACCTGTTAAATATCATTGCCCAAATCAACGTCTTGAAGAAGTTCTCCTTTGGTGTCTTCTAACAGTTTCAGGATTTATATGTCAAGGATACACTTAAAGTGGATATTTATAGTCAGGTAGTGATGGCACACACCTTTAATCCTAGCACTTGGGAGACAGAGGCAGGCAGATCTCTCAGTTACATACCAGCTTGGTCTATGGAGTATATTCCAGAAAAGCCAGGGCTACACAGAAAAACCCTGTCTAAAAAAAAAAAAACAACAAAATGGATATTTATACATAGCGAGAGATATGAGTCTTGTTTGATTCACTCATGTGGATTCTGATTTCCCAGAATCACTCACTGAAGAAGCTGCCCCTTTGGCGATGTGTGTACTTGCCTTCTTTGTCAGAGAGAAGTCAGCTGTAGATGCATGTATTGGTTCCTGTGTGTTCTCTTCATGCCATTTCTGTCTCTTTTAATGACAGTGTCATGTATCACAAGGGCTGTAGTTTTGTGAATGTGTTTCCTGTCTTCATGTGTGTGTATGTTTGGTATGCCCGGGGATAACGTGTCTCAGTTTTCCAAGCCTGGAATTTCAGGTGTGTTGCCTTGCCCAACAAGCATTTAAGTAGAATTTGGGGAATCAACCTCCAGTCTTCACATTTGTGTAACAAGTGGTTTAGTTACTGAGTCATCTCCCCAGTCTCTTTTCTGGAATCTTTGAATGTCAGCTATGGGGATGTTTCTGGCTATATTCATCAGTTTCATTGCAAGCACACACTGCTTAGTGAAGGAGACACTTTCTGAGAAACATGTCAGTTAGGTGATCATGTGAACATTTTGGAGAATATTTTAACTAAGACAGTGATGACATCACCAAATGATATTATCTTTTGGGACACGGGGTTCTATATGCAGCTGGTCATTGGATAAAATCTAATTATGTGACATAACTAGTTTTGTAAATTATAGGAAGCATGGCTGTGTGATAGACCAGACTTAAGAGCAATAGAATGAGGCAGACAAAAATGAAGCAGACCCATGTTTTCCTGGAACTGGGGGCAGAGGGAGCCAACTAGCTTCTTAGGGATCTTCTGGGAATGATGGTTTGTTTTATGTCTTGATTGTGGTGGTAGATACACTGAAATATATTGTTTCTGAAATTTATTGCAACGTCACATCAAAATATATGTATATAATTGTATATTAATTTGACTCCGATAAAATTGATTTAAAAAAAAGCAGCAGAATACAAAATTTTATGTGAAAGGACAAACCCTCCAATAAAACACAAATCTTTATGTTGTCTAGATGCTTGTAAGTACTTCCACTGTAGGACACAGCATCTTCACAGTACAGGTAAAAAGTGACAATAAACATTGGTCAAAGTCAACACACGGACTAGCTCACTGACTCAGAATTGCCGGGAAGGGGGTGGGGAGATGGTTCCTTGGGGGAGGGGCTTACAGTGCAAGCCCGAGGACCTGGGTTTGGATCTTTAGTACCAGGTAGAAGCTGGGAGTGGTGACATGTGTTTGGAACCCATGTGCTGTCAACCATGGTTGTGGAGGTAGGAGATGTGGTAGTTTGAATGTAATTGACCCCCATAATCTCATAGAGAGCGGCACTATTAGGAGGTGTGGCTTTGTTAGAGCGGGTATGGCCTTGTTGGAGGAAGTGTGTCTCCGTGGGGGTGAGCTTCGAGGTTTCCTATGCTCGAAATAATTCCCAGTGAGTCAGTTGACTTTCTGCTGCTTGCAAGACATAGGATTCTCAGTTACTTCTCCAGCACCATGTCTGCCTGCATGCTGTCATGTTCCCCTCCATGACGATAATAGACTGAACCTCTGAAACTGTAAATGAGACACCTCAATTAGATGTTTTCTTTATAAGAGTTGTCATGGTCATGGTGTCGCTTCACACTGATTGAAACCTAACTAAGAAACCTAAGAATTCCTAGGGCTTGCTGATGAGCCAAGTAAATCGATGAGCTCCAAGTTCAGTGAGAGACTGTGTTAAAACTTAAGGTGGAGGGACTAGGAAAAAGGGAGGGAGGGAAAGCTTTGGGTAGGATGTAAAAACAAGAAAATAAATAAATACATTTTTTAAAAAAGCAAAGAAATATGAAAAACAAGAAAGCAAACACCTCCCCCCATAAAGGTCAGTGTAGTAGAGGAAGCCTCTGGTTTCCAGGTGTGTGCATACACACTTGCATGGACACTCCTGTGCATATGTGTACAGATACATGAACATGTGCACTTACATACATATGCATAGAAGAAACTCTGTAGCACTTTGTGTTTCTCTGAAATAGGATTCCTCTATGTAGCTTGGTCCGGCCTTGAACTCATCAGTTCCTTTCCAAACTGCTGAAGAACTGTCAGAGGTGTGATTATCATCCCTGGCCCTGGTGAATGCCTTTCTTTCTTAGTATTCTCTGTGAGGGTCCTGTAGCCAAGCTTTCAGAACAGGTCTCTGTCATTAGAATTCTGTTCCTTCCCACTCCAACAAGCTGGTTGGGGGCTGCTAAGACTTGGTTGTGTATGCATATCACCTGAGTATTAATTAAGATGCTATTTGATCACAGACCCTCTAGCTGTCCCCCCCTTCTCTGTCTCTCAAAAGTTATACCACCCCCGCCTGAAGCATATGCCATTTAGAATAAAGAACTGCCAGGCCTTGATATGTCTTGTTAGAGCATTCAACCTCCAGGACAGGAAAAGCAACCTCAGTCTCTCCACTCCACAGCCCAGGACAAAGGCAGCTTCAAGGTATGATCCTACCTAGTGCCCACTGCCGCGAAGTCAGGAATCATGTTGTTTGAAGCTTGGCCACTCATCTGAAAACTTATGAGTCAGAAACTCCCACCTTTGTTTTTGGGATATGAAGGGAATGTTCTCTCCCCCTGCCTTCCAAGTTCCATCATGCGGCTCTAGGTATGTATGACACACTCTCTCTTCCAATACCCTCCATCTTTAAAGCTGACCATAGCTCCCGAGGGCACAAGGCTCTTTGTCCTAGCAAAGTTCTTCTGAGGGGTAATCTCATTCCGGCTCCCTTTATTAACCTGCATTTCCTTTCTAGCAGATACTAGCTCTGACTCAGTAGATTCCAGGTCCCAGATTCCAGGTTCTAACAAACTCTCAGGCATAGCATTACTGTTGTCTGTGGGCTACACTTTTGAGTAGCGAGGAGAGAACTCTGCTTTGAATTCCTCTTATCTTCTATCCTTCTCACTCAGCTCTTAGGTTTTGGAGGGCAGGACTGATGGAGAGAGCTCCCACCATTAGCCATATCCCGTGCATTAAACTCTAGTGTAATTTCCTTTTCTTTCCCCTCCCATCTTATATATAATTTATATTTTGGGCTCATCCTTCATCCTTGTGAGTCCTCTCTCTCCCGAGAACTGGGATTATACCACTGAGGGAAGGTGGCGCATAGAATCTGTGTGATGATGGAATCATCTGTTACAGTGCACTTTGAGATGGCTGTGGCTTGTTTCTAGTCGAGGACAGCAGCATGGAAGATGCTATTTAAATCAGTGAGGAAGATATTAATAGTGAAAACTATAATTAAGACAGGCCTGCTGCTGAACAAAATCCCATTGTGTGCGACACATGTGTCCTGCCAGACAAAGGCCACAGTAGCCATTGTTCCAGCCTTCATTTGCTGCCTGTTACTCATGTTGATTTTTGTCTAATGACATCAATTATAATTCCTCAAAGAGTCATTTTTCCCCCCTATGGCATTGAAAGAGGAGGTCTAACAGAGAGTAGCTAAACATAGTAGCGAGGAGCCTTGAGATGATCACCGGAGCGCCCATTAGTGCAAGAGGTGGAACCTTTTAAAATAGGAATTACTGTAAATGGATATAGGAGTCAGGGGGATAATTGACTGACCAAGCCATACGCATGTTTGTGGAAAGGAAAAGCCACAAAACCATATTGTGTGCCTTTACCCATTAACCCTCGGACATAATGAGTAGTGATTGCTGGTTATCCATCTTGGACCAAGAGCAGAGATCATGTAGAAATTATAACGTAAGGAGGATGTGTATGCTGTTTGAATCTGGGAGACTGTGTCTTTTTATGAGTTGGGTTCTTTTCCATGAAACTGTATCCACTTACCTTGAATCTCCTGTGGTTGAATTGTCTTAGCAGGGCTCTCTGGTGGGAGGGGTCCTCCAGGAATTCTTTGTTTGTTTTTGGTTTTTTTTTGGATTTTTCGAGATAGGGTTTCTCCGTAGCTTTTGGTTCCTGTCCTGGAACTAGCTTTTGTAGACCAGGCTGGCCTTGAACTCACAGAGATCCGCCTGCCTCTGCCTCCTGAGTGCTGGGATTAAAGGCGTGCGCCACCACCGCCCGGCCCTCCAGGAATTCTTTGAGAGTACTTTCCTGGTTTTACTCCTGAGTCTGAAACTTCACTTGGCCTGATGGCCCAGAATTTAAAATATAGACAGTAGTGTGACCCAATGATACCTCCGTTGCCTGATGGAGGGCCTGGGACCATGGAGCGTCCTCTTGGGAAGCCAATTCCAGTAAATCTTGTGTTCACATGTGGATGCCAGGTTCTGTGGCCTGCATGTGTGTCTCAGTCAGGTTCTCTCAATCTTGTCAATGGTGGGAGTGATGGTGGAGCTCTCTAGACTTGCCAGAGCAGAGTCATGTCCCTGGTCCCCATTGTAAATAGGAACTTAGGTCTACACGTTCCTATGGCTTTGATGATTAGGCATCTTCATTTACAGCAGGCCGGGCCTGATGTTTGAATAGAGAATGGTAATTTATTATTATTGAAAGTTCCACAAAACCCTTGTACATCAAAACCTTTTTATTACATTAAAAAAAAACAAACAACACCCAAAGCAACGACCTCTACATCAACTAGCGGACAGTATCAAAGAGGATCTCTTCAAACATCGAATAATTAGAACCCAGATGCAGCAGACCTCGCATGAGGGGCTGGTGCTTACACTATTCCCCGAGGCCTGTGAACATGAAGACAAATGCACTTAAAAAAAGACAACATTGGTTTCATGAGAAAATGGAGATTATCTACAGCACATACCATACAGTAGCCAGTTAACAGAACTCCCATGCCTACTCTGTCCTCTCCCAGTCACACCCTCCCTGACTTCAGATAGCCCCAGAGACTGCTCTATTATCTAGGCGAACATGTGTCTTTCTCACCCCATCTGGCTAAACCAAACCCTGGGATTGTCCCTGTATCACCCTCTTATACCCCTAGGACATATTCTCCCAACCAGAGCTTTGGAATTAGCCGTGCATGATGCAGATGTCTGTACTACTAGTGTTAGGTAGGCTGAGGCAGGAGGATTGTAAATTGGAGGTCAGACACTGTTCCAAGAAGAAACAAAAGAGCACCAAGCTTCTAGTGTAGTTTTCGCTCAGTTGGAAACTCACTGAGTGCTGTTGGGTTCCTCTGTTGATTAAAGACTGTCTGCATTTTGTTAACTACTTGGCCTGCTGTGAACTGTAAACCTCTTTTTATCGATTCAAGTGTTTGTAAAAAAAAAGACAAGAATGTTTAAAATGCATAGTCATATTTTTTAAAAAGTTCATTTTATTTCTATGTATATGGACGTTTTGTCTGCATGCATGTCTGTGCACCATATGCATGCATTGCCTGTGGAGACCAGAAGAGGGCGTTGGGTTCCCCTGGAACTGGAGTTTTACAGATGGTTGTGAGCTGCTGTGAGGGGTCTTCTTGGAAGAGCAGTCAGTGTTCCAATCCCGGAACCATCTCTCCAGGCCCTAAATTGTGCAGTCTTAATATGAGATGCCATTTGGACTGCTACTTATCATCACATGGTCATCTAGTCTCTCCTTCAGTTACTCTGAAAAAGAAAAACTGGTTTGGTGTTTCTCCACATCCCCTTGCAACGTCTCAGCAGGCTCCTTGATCTGCACCCCTTTATCACAGTCTCGTTATTTCTGGAAGCCATCCATTGGAGTCTCTCCCTCTTTGGGTTTCTTTGCCTTCTCTGCTTCTGTTACACTTGAAAGGTGGTGATGAATGGCAGCGATGTGATGTGCCCGTCTACAAGGCTGGTTGAGTGCCAGTGGGACCGCTTCATTTGCAGCATCCGAACCCTGGTGATCATTCTCCTTGGGGAGAACTTCAGTGGCCGGTTAGGCCAGGGAGACCAGCGTTTGGCCGTGTGTAGCCAACCTCATATATAAATGCCCATGTCAGGGTCAGGGTCAAGTGCGTGCCGAGATAAGTAGATGAATGAGAACTGAAAACACAAGCTTGGTGCTGCAGTTTAGTTCTGTCTAGTGGCTTGAACGGGCAATTCCACAACCACACAGTATAATTATAGCCAGTCTCACCCTTTGGGCCTGCTCTCTTTCTGTGATTTCTTTCATAGTTGATAAATACTGATAATTATTTGTGAAATAAACAGATCAGTGGATAGATGGACGGTTTATTTTTCCGACGTTTCCTTAACTCGTTCTTCACCTATTAGGACTGAAAATACTTTTCTCTTGAGGTTTCTGGCCCGAGAGTTATCTGTGAATCCAGAGGCATTTTCCAGGTCTCAAATGAGAGGCCTGGAACCCGGGTTAACTATTTATTTTTCCTTCCTTCCTTCCTTCCTTCCTTCCTCCTTCCTTCCCCTTCCTTCCTTCCTTCCTTCCTTCCTTCCTTCCTTCCTTCCTTCCTTTCCCTCCCTCCCTCCCTCCCTTCCTTCCTTCTTTCTTTCTCATAATTTTTTTTTGCATCTGCCTTTTCCTTCTTGCTGCCAGAGGGTGTCGCTGGTGAAGCTGTCAACAGGCTCCTTCATCCGGAGTCTGTACCAGAGAGGAGCTGTTTCCATGCCTGCAAATTCCCTGGGTGGTCCTCTAGGGACCACATTCCACTCCTTCAGTGCTAGGTGGGGTTAGGCATGGTCAGAGCTCTGGGTACCAAGACTGCAGATTTGAGCACATCTCTGTCCATTTGTTCTGCTACATCCTAGTGTATAAGCTCATCCAGGAGTCTGCTATAAGACCAACTCCATCTTCATGCACTCATATACATACCCACAGGACTTCGATTCTCCCTTTATAGAGAGCTTTCTTCCAAGAAGGCAGTTTCAGGGACTCCAAAGGAATGTTGTCAACCCTGCCTTATAGTGTGACATGGTTGAGGATGCTCTGGCTAAATAGAACTTAGTAAATGGTAGTTGGCATAATGCCGGTTATGTCATGTTAGGTACAACACAGAATTCCAGTCATTTAATAAATCTTATATTAAATATTCTCATTATATTCACATAGAGAAGAGAAAAATATCTGAGTGTATTCAAAACCACATTAAATCATTCAATCAAGGCTTATATTTTAGGGAATAAATAATGATTAAAATTCAGGCTGCATGTCTTCAGAGTGTATGTCTTTAATCACTCCACATTTACTCTCACGTGGTCTTTGGGAGAACTTGTATCGATTCCACTTAACAGGCGAGGCTATCGAGGCTCTGATTTTGAAGCATTCTGCAGACTCTTAGACAACACAGTGTTAAGGGGTTGAGTCTTCCTTCTACTAGCAAAAATCCAGAGGCTCTAATCCCTAAATTCCTGCCTCTAGAAGTCTCCAGTGCCAATTCACTTATTTTATAATTCATAGCCATACAGATGTCCTGTTTGAGACCTCTTCTCTGTCCCTGCTTCGGAAGTCCCACAAGACAAAAACAATCCCACTTAACTCACTATAAAAAGCAAAGGAATTCAGGCATGGCAGTGAACCGCTGTAATTCCTGGTTGCAACCCTAATATTCAGGGGGTTGAACCAGGAGGAGCTGTGGTTAGCTCGAGATACATAGTAAGTTCCATGTTAGCCTAGACTATAGAATCAAGTCAAGACAAAATTATACAAACAAAAGATTTAGCAAAAATATCTATCCCAGCCACCCTGAGGCCCAATAGGCGTTTATTAGACTTTCAAACCCCCCTAGAGAAAGATTATAAAAACATTTCAAATTCAACCTGTTCTGTTCCTTAAATCCAGATCTAATTCTCCCTCCCTTGTCTATAATTTGAGGTTAGTTTAAAACCGAGCCAAGTCTTTGGGGGCGATGTGAGATGATTTCTTTGTTCAAAGAGAGGAACATTACATCTTGAAGTGAACATTCAAAGCTTTGTTTCCTGAAGGACCCCTGATAGGGCTCCAACCAGTGTGTGTGTGTGTGTGTGTGTGTGTGTGTGTGTGTGTGTGATTCTCAGTCTTTAAGAATAATATCCCTCATTGGGAAGTGTGCATAAAATCCTCCCACCAGTTCTGATCCAATGGTGCTGATGTGCCCCTGGGGAATCATGTCCCCTTTAAGAGTAGCTTCATTTTCTCTATATGTCCCTAAGCAAGGGAATTGGGTTGAGCTTTATTATTAGAAATTTGTCTTAGGAAAGCATTTGCTTTTCTTTTCTTTTCTAAATGGAGTGTATTAACCTATCAGAGATTAATTTACCGCTAGTGGTTAAACTTGGATTTTTTTTTAAAGAGAATCTTTGTGAGGTTACAAATAATGTTTAAAGAGTTTCCCTCTGGTGCTTGGCACACTGAGCATTCTGGAAGTACAAGCTGATATTGTGATTGCTGTTAAGACCACTCTTATAAGTGGGGCGACTTACTGCTTAGGTAACAGTCCTGGTTACAGGATCTTCACTGTTGGGGAGAAATAGCATTTTCTGACAGCCAAAATATGGAAAATGCTTAGTGTAGTCCAGCACCTAGTGAGCAGTGAGTAGATTCAAAGAGTTTCTAAAGCACGAATCCAGCGTAGTAGATTTAGCTGTGGCCATAGATAGCAACATTCATCGACACAAAACAAAGTGAACTTGTTTCTGAATGAGCTACCGTACCAAGTAAGTGTTTCAAGGGATGGGGGAAACTTCGCGACAAATGGGCTGTGAGCCTGTACCAAAGTTCCATCAGGATTGTAAGCAGAAGCAAAACTGGCCTGGCACAGTCACTTCCCAAATTCACATTTGGCGGCCACCTTTTCCGGGGTGGGGAGAGTGTGGTTAGGCGGTCATTGTCAGATGCAGGCAGGAAAGTCTGGTTAAGGGTCAGTAGACCCTTGACTGACAGTTGGCAGTTGTGTGCATGGGTAATTGGACATGTGGGTAATTGGCTTCCCAGAGCAAACCTTAGTCCCATTAAAGTTCACAGAAAATCGCTTACACATTCTATCAGGAGCGCTAACTTCTTGGGAGGTTATTAAGCAAAAACAACTCTTCCCTCTGGTCCGGTTTGAAATACTGTTTAGTATGTGTAGGACCTGGCCACTCGGTCCCACTCAGGTCATTCGGGGTGACGGCAGCTCTGCCATCGTAGGTACCGTGCGTGTGGCTCTAACTTCATCACAGCCCGTCGCTAACCGGTGAGAGTGGCAGAACAGAATGGCAGCAAAAAAGAGTTCTTCAGCACACGAGTGAGAAGCTGGACACACAGCTTGTGTTACACACCAGGAAGAGGTTAGTCAAATGGCTCACCAGCGTCAAAGAGGGCTTCAAAAAGCAACCTGCGGCTCCCAAGTCAGTGCTTGCTTCCAAATTACTATGGGGAAGTAATGGAGTTAGTGACAGCCTGTAGTCACAGTGAGGGACTGACTAGCCTTCCTGTACCTATTGCAGCCTAGAGCAGAGTTGATGAACTGTGACCCCTGGCCAAATCCATCTATGGTCTGAATTGTAAATAAAGCTTTATTAGATCACAGACATACTCATACGTACATTTGTTATCCGAGGCTAACGTCACACCACCATAACAGCAGAATTGTTGAGACGGAGACTACATTTATTACTTGGACCTTTGTAGGAAAGGTTTACTGACTTTTCTAACACAAAGGTCTCTGAACTGCCCACAGACATAAATTGGCTGAATCAAGGGGTACGTGCACATAGAATTTCAGTTAATATTGCCCCTTGGATTTATGCTAGTGATGTATGAGATTATCTGCCCCCCGCCCCAGCATCTTCTCCAACAGAGAATATCAAGCTGCTGGTGCATGTGGAGCAGAACGTGGTAGCTGACACCGGTAACCTCAGAACTCTTGAAGCTGAGGCAGGAGGATCCAGAGCTGGATGGCGGATCGGCAGGGTGACACTTTGTCTCAGACAAAGAAACAAATGCAGCTTTTAGATGTGCACAGTTTAATGGGTGAAACACAGTATTTCATCATAACTTTAACCGCACTTGTATTAAGATCATGTATTTCTTATAAATGAAACTGGTAATATTTTGTTTGTTTTGGCCTTTTGAGTCAGGATTTTTCTAGGTAGCCCTGGGTGTCCTGGCCTTGCTTTGTAGACCAGACTGCAGATATAGAACTCAGAGATCTGCCTGTTTTGCTTCCCTGGTTCTGGGATTAAATGCCAGCCACCACACCCAACTGAACTTTTTAAGACCCTTTAAACTTGCTATTTTGGACCATCTGCTTGTATTCATAAAGTTGTTGATTTTGTATAATCCTTAAGATCTCTTTATGTACTAGAAAATAGACTCCTGTTTTATCCATCATGTATTCTTTTGGCTTTTCTGTGAAAGCCATTCGAAATTGGTGTGTGTGTGTATTCAAATTTGAGAGTGGTTTCTTATACATAGATATGTTGGTGCACACTTATATTAATCTTAGAGCTTTGGAAACAGAGACAGGAGGATGGCAAGTTCCTTTCTAGCCCACGCTCAAACAGGACAAAAGTTTTTTCTTCATTGACATCTGACTTAAACACCATGGTTAGGAGGCCTTCTCCAATTCTAAGATTGGACAAGAATTTTCTCCATTGTTTCCTAGCAGATTTTGTGGTTTTCATAGTTCACATCTAAATATTTGTCCCATCTGTGATTTATTTTACTTTATGGTTAGAGAAGTGGATTTGATTTTTCCCCTCCAAATGGCTACCCATGTGTGCATGGCATTTCAGGAATAATACCTCTTTATCATAGATTAAATTTTAATACAATTTTAGAGTCCACTGGCATGTGTATTTATGGCCCAGTATTATGTTGCTTTAATTAACGTGACTTTATATTTTCATATCTGTCAGGGCTAATTTACTCTGATCACTTTTATTATTTTGACGCAAAATTCTTCATAACATAAAATCCTAGATTTACTACTCATCTAATTTCCCATAAGAAATATTGAAAAAAATATTACTACTAACTTTAGTTTAATTACATTGTATTTCTCTATTAGCATGGAAGAGTCGACGTCTTTCTTCATGGTGTTGCTGTTGAGACCTTAAGCACAGACATGGTCCCTGCCCCCTGAGGAACTTCTGCTGTGTCTCACTTTGGTGGTCGACTGCACTTTACTGAGAGGCTGGTTTATGTCCCGATTGCTTTCAGTGGCTGCTTCTGTTGTTGAAATGGAACTTTCTCCCCAAGTTTAAAAGATTTGGAAGCTAAAGACCTACTTGTCCTATGGTGTCCAGGCTTCGAATGCCCTTTATAGCAGCAAAGGGTGGGTTTGCTGATTTTGCCATTGCCTTGCTGTCTGGAAGTGTCTGGAGGGGATCATTCCACAGAACAGGAGCGACACAACCGTGTCACAGAGAAGGACAGGGTCTGGAAAGTGTGTTGGTTTGTACTGGTGAATGTGGAAGATTTGTTTTTAGGGTGCGTTTCTAGGAAGCATGGTCTGAACTAGGACTTGTGAGTCTGTCAGGCAGTAAAAGGAAGGAAGGCAGGAAGGGGAGAAGGCATGTGTGTGTGGTCCTGAGTGGCTGCCTCCCTCACAACAGGCTCAGCCCTCGCGGAAAGAGTGCAGAAGTATCCCAGAGTGGTCATACTCTTGGGCTAAAGCCTCTGGGGCATTCCAGAGTTCCCATTTGGCCTTGATTGAAGAGTGTCCCTTAGTGTCACCATCTCTCACACATCCGTGCCTCATCTTGAAGGGAAGGTTGGGTACAAGAACAGAAGCTGCAGGCAGAGTCTTGACCAGCAGTGTTGTACAGGGAAGTAGTCAAGAACAAAGGAGACTTTTCTTCTGCATCCTTAATCACAGTTAATAACCCTGTAGGAACCAATGAGGGGCATTAACATTTTCACCTGCTCTTACCTCCTAAATGCTGGAGTTAGGAAACAGTGCCTTTATCTTCCCTGAGCAGGCATGTTGCTGTACAGTGCCTTAAAACTCACCCGGCCATCCATTCCCTCTACTCTGATCACTGTATTTGTTAAGAAGTTTATGGACTTATC
Source organism: Microtus oregoni (assembly GCF_018167655.1). Classification (NCBI taxonomy): domain Eukaryota; kingdom Metazoa; phylum Chordata; class Mammalia; order Rodentia; family Cricetidae; genus Microtus; species Microtus oregoni. Next base: position 3,322,969 of record NW_024543086.1, read on the forward strand.
AATAACCCATGATTTGTTATTGGAATTTGTTTCAATTTAAATGAGCAGCCCGGGTCAGACTCTTCGGTTGGAGATCGGGATTTGAGAAACAGACTGTTGCCAGCGACCAGTTTGAATTAGAATTAAAATGTTAAAATGTAAAGAAAGGGATATGGGATGACTGTATTTAAGAAGAAAGGTGTGTACGTGCATGTGTGTATGCGCATGCGTGTGCACATACACATGCATGTATCCAAGTAAGTGCGTAGGCAGAGGGTCAACCATCAACTTCAGGAGTTTCTCAAGAGCTGTCACCATATTTCTTTAGGCAAGGTTTCTAACTGACTGGGAGGTGGGAGGGCTCTCCAAGTAGGCTATGCTGGGTGACAAGCTAGGGACCATACACCTCTGTGTTACTGGCATTACAAGTGTGTGCCAGCATGTCCAGCTCTATGGACTCCGGGGCTGTAAGGAATTCCAAATTCATTATATAGTCCGGATATTAACCCTCTGCTGGGTGACTGCCTGGGAAGATTGCCTCCCACTCGGTAGCTTATGTCCTCAACTGTTTCTTTTTCTGCGTGGAATCTTTGCATTTGATTCTGCCCTATTAGCTGGTACCCAATATTTCCTGGGCTACTGGAATCCTCAGAAGGCCCTTCCCCATGCTCATAACTTGAAATGTCCCCACCACCCCATCTTCCTCTACTTGCAAAGATTAATGCCATACATTAAGGTATTTGATCACATTTAAAATTGATTTTTGGCTGGGCGGTGGTGGCGCACGCCTTTAATCCCAGCACTCGGGAAGCAGAGGCAGTCGGATCTCTGTGAGTTCGAGGCCAGCCTGGTCTAGAAAGAGCTAGTGCCAGGACAGGAACCAAAAGCTACGGAGAAACCCTGTCTCGAAAAATCAAAAAAATAAATAAATATATAAAATTGATTTTTGTACATTGTGAGAGATTGAGTTTCATTCTTCTACATGTGGATATTCGCTTTCCCAGCACCATTTGAAGATGCTGTTGTTTCTCCGACATATGCCATTGGTACGTCCATGAGGAATCAGAGGCCTGCTGGGGTTTAGTTCTGAGTCCTCTGTTCCGTTCCCCGAATCTTCACAAATATCGCTACTACCATTCCTTGCTAAGTTGCTTCCTCCGTTACCTTTTCTGAATCCTGCTTCGCATTTTCTTGCTTTCCTCTGAGGAATCATTAATCTTTACAATACAACCCTTCCCCTTTCCTTGACTGTAGGAGAGAGCTGCCTTGTCTGTCCTCAGACTTGCAGATTCTACCGTTCTCTCTTCCTTCTTCCACCACTGTGTTTGGGAGCTGCAGACCAGCCACTCTCCTCCCCGAGGCTGCTGCCTGTTGCTATGAGAGGCTCCAAGAAGACAGAACCCAGAGAAAATGTTCTCTCATTAAGTGGAAGAGGCACGTCTTTCCCAGAACAGGGAGCGATAGCATCTTGCAGCAGCCCTGGAAGGAAGCTGCATTTTCACCCTCTCAAGAAAAGAGAAAACCTGATTAATCTTTTATAGTCTTAAGCCTTCTGTTTCATAAATGGGCCCTGACAGTAAGGAGGTTAGAGGGAGGAAGCATTAGCAAATTTGCTTTAATGGAAGTTGATGGGACCCTGTCACCTGGAGTTTTCCCAGCTGAAGCTGCCTGGAGACACAGCTCCATCTGCCAGCTCTAGAAGCAGGTCAGTGGTCAAGGACAAGCCGGCAGAAACAAGCGCGCACCCCTCACTCAACCGCATCACACAGTTCGCCTATGATCAGGCTCCCTTACATATTTAACTGACTTTCCGCCACCCTAGGAGTTGGCATCACGGAGTCAACAAGACAGATATGTTCCTGTCCTCAGCAAACAGAGCCCATGGCGGAAGGGGGATGATGAAAGTGTGGTTGTAGATACTACCAGTATTACCAAAGGGAGGGGCACGGGACCAGGTTGGAGAAGACCTCCTCAAGGAACAGTGGGAACCCAAGATGAGTACCATTTGACAGGGGGTCAGCGTGAGTCTGCTTTCAACTGTTTCTCTGGCACCAAGAATCGTCTCATCCCTTTCTACCTCCTGTCATCTCTTTGGTGTTAAAATTGCAACCTTGACTTTAAAAAGTCTGTTTTCACGAATTAGAAATAAAATGAAGATATTAATAGACTTGATTTCCCTTTTTGTTTTTCAAGACAGGGTTTCCTCTGTGTAGCTTTGGAGCCTGTCTTGGAACTAGCTCTTGTAGACCTACAAGATGATGATGTTCCTCGAACTCACAGAGATGCACCTGCCTCTGCCTCTCGAGTTCTGGGATTAAAGGTGTGCGCCACCACAGCCCGGCTTGATTTTTCTTTTCATGTAGCTGACTTTTCTTTGAGTAATAGTAAAACTTGTGATTCCAGATTTGGAAGTAGGAAAGAGGGAATAAGAGAGATCTTCATTAGCAAAGAATGAAGGTCACGTGTTTAACCTATTGTTATTATTTCTAGATGGCATCTGCAAAAAGTAATGAACAGAGCTGGGAACCACAGGGAGCTGAGCCCTGGCTTGGAGTCCAATCGATGTGTGAACAAAGGTCTTTATTTTGAAAATGAGATCGATCATGTGCTCTTTGGCTGGAGACCGAGTTCTGTAGGAGCAGAGGCATTTTAATGGCAGAAACTTGGGACAGTGGCTGCTGTCATGGGGATGCATAGACAAGCCATTGTAACTGGAGGCTAGGGGCGTGCGAGGCTATGGGTTTCTGACTGTTGGCAGGAAATGGGACTGGTTGTAGGTGGAGAAGAATTCGTCATCTTGGGCCTGCTAGTTTTGCTCGACTGGCCCTGAAGGTACCGGTCCTATCACAGGGCTATTTCTATAAATGGGGGGTGGCTGCGTGCATGTGGGTGAAAGCAGACACGATTTATCATTCTGAAGCAACAGATCTGGGCATACACCCAGTGCTACTGAAAGGGCCCCTTTTGCCATGCAGAGGCAAGTCTCTTGACTTCCCTAAGCCATCAGAGAGGTGACTGGACCGGCTTTAAAACATGGATCCTTTCAAATGACATGCAAGTCCCGTGATTTACAGTCCCCAAAGTTTATCTTGCTCTGGGAAAAAAAGGAGAACTTGGGACTCAAGCTCTACGTTTAAAAGCCAATGAAAACATCTTAAAATAACGCCCCTCCCCCTCCTCCTCCATAATGAGAATTGGAACAATTTAGCCAGAGGCGGGGGGCTTTGGGTAGAACTCTGGCAATCACCAACAATTGAGCTTCAAGGTCCAGGGACTCTGTTGTGGGCACCAGAACCCTAATGATTTATAATTAACTCCAACCAGAAAGCCCAAATGCCAGGCACTCTCCTAACAGAGCTACAAAAATAACCACATTTGCAGTGTTTGCAAAATTGGAAACAAATGTCCCACGAAGTGTAAGCACTCTGTGCTGTTCCCCTCCCACCCCACCACCTCCCCTCCCCCCCCCAAGCTTGGGAGAAAGAAAAACACTGGCACCCCAACAGGACCACAAGTGATGAGCCAATGTCGCTCGTCATGGGAAATTCATCTAGGCACGGTCACATTGCACCATTAGCCCTCAGTGACTCTGAGAAATAACCAAGCTGAAATGCCTCAAATTAAAAGCAGCCAAGGACTGGGCTTAGTGTTCTCTCTCCTTCTACAGCTGAGTTTTGGTTCTTGAGCCACCCCTTCCCCTTTTTAATACATGGAAGAACTGACAGGGCTGGGGGCGGGGGAGAGCTGACAGTGGGGGAAGAGCCGATAGGGAGGGTGGGGGGAGAAGAGCTGACAGTGGTGGTGGGGGTGTTGAATTATACTTTTATCCCAGAAACAGCTTACACCCGTGTGGTTCTTTCTTTTGTTTTTATTTTTGTGTACATATGCATGCGTGGTGTGTATGTGTGTACACACGCTTGCATGTGTGTGAGCTTCTATCTGTGTAAGTGAGTGTGCGTGTGTACTCTAACATGCATGGACACGTGCCTGTCAAAGCTAGCATGTGGGATTCCCTTCTTGATTGCTCACTACCTTTCCGACTGAGACAAGGTATTCCGAGCAAGTTTGTCTAGGCAGCTTGCTTCAGGGTTCCTTTCTTCACTTTCTGAGTTCTGGAGTTATAGGTAGGCTCTAGGCCCACCCAGGCATTCACTTGGACTCTGGGACTCTGAACTCTGTGAGCAGTTTACCTACTCAGCCATCTCCCCATCCCCCTCATGTGGTGATGTGGGAGTCCCCTCTGTGTGCTGTGATTACCATTCATGAATAAAGAAACCGCCTTGGCCTGCTGATAGGGCAGAACTTAGGTAGACCTCTGTGTGATTCTTTGGGACTTAATGGCTGCAGGACCGGGCGGGACAGAAAACCTCAGTCAACAATGTGGTTATTTTTATTTATTTATTTAAAAAGTTGTTTGAGTCAGGGTCTACTATGTAGTCATGGCTGGCTGGAACTCACTGTCTAGACCAGGTTGGATTCAAACTCATAGATCCACCTGCGTTTGCCTCCTGAGTGTGGGATTGAAGGCAGGAGTCACCATTTCCGGCTCCTTGTAGTTGTTTTGCTGAGTATGTAGAGAAAGGGGTGATAACCATGGACACTGTTTGAGGTGGTACAGAGGGGCATGATGATATAAGTAGAAGGGCTGTAACGGGAAGTTGGCGATTTGACTATTGAATTAATAATTTTAGCCAATTTTTGTGCAGATAAATATGAATCCCACCCTGTGGATTTCCTTAGTTTTTATGTTGACATGGAGCATGAGAATGATAATATTAAACTTACTCAGGAGCAATTACCTATGGGACTTTTTTGGATGCTATTGGATCCCAAAGGCACACAGCAAAGGACAGTGTTCTGAAACAAAGATCAACTGTGTCTGGGCACTTATGAATGCATGGAGGCCCCTTGGCTCTCTTTCATACCCGTGTGGAAAGGTCTTTGATTCCCACTTCACAGATGAGAATCTAAGGCCTCTGAAGGTCTCAATCACTTGCATGATTTTAATTAGTGAGCAGAACTGGGCCAATATCCAATTATTAACTCCAAAGCCCATGCCCTATGCCAGCTCTCAGAAGGGAAAGGTTTCTATGCATTGTCTTGCATTAGGATGATATCTCCCGACCACCTTTGAAGGGATGCGGAAATATTTTGGATATTTTTGTCAGTATCTGCCTGGTTCTGCCTGTCAGAGGGGTGGAGAACAGAACCCTTTCCACTCTCATATCCCATAGTCCTGTGTGTGGTTCTGTGAATTGAAGCATTGTGCCTGTCCCTCAGGGGACCCAGAGCAGTAACGGCATCAGAAGAAGAAGCGACATAGATAGACCAACTTTCAAACCAACCAACTCATAGGTAGCAGCAATAAATTGTGAACTTGAAAGGAGTGTGGAAATAGACTGTCTGGCCATTGTCAGTCTGTGTAAACTGTGTGCAATGAATATGTAAATTGCCTACATATATTCCTGTTCACACACTTCTAGCAAGACCTGAACAGAGCCTCTTGGGAAAGTGCTGGTTTAAGGTTTTCTGCAAAAGTCACCTATGGGACTAAGAATTTTTGCTGTTTCTGTCCAAAACATGGGACTAATTGAAGAAATTCTCCTTTTTTTGCCTGAGAGAAATTAATTCTTCCTATGGGAAATATTTTTAATGTTCTAAAACTATCTGAACTTTGGGAACTTGAGACTTGCATTGTAGCTGCCTTCCGCCCCTAAGGAATATAATCCACCGAAACCATTAAATTGTTGTGAGTGCCAATGATGGGGCATTTTTATCAGGTTACAGATATGCAACGAAAGCATTGCAGATGACTGTGTGTATTTGCGAACGTTAAAAACTAGTTAAACACTTCAAACCTCTTTAGATTTACAGAATCGTTTAGTACAAAACTCTTGAACTTCTGGAGGCAACTGGTTTCAGGTGGTCTCTCTCAGGCTGTGGTCTTTATCTTCCTATGTCCTCGTCTTTGTGTGTGTGTGTATGCGTGTGAGTGTGGGTCTGTGCATGCACACATGTGGAGACCAGAAGTTGACAACACATGTTTTCCTCTATCACCTCGCACAAACACACACACTTTGGTTCTGAGACAGGGTCGCTCATAGAACTTCAGAGCTTGCCAATTTGGCTGGCCTGGCTAGCCGGCAAGCTGCTGGGATCTGCCATCCCGCTTCTCAAGGCAGACACACTGGGTTTTAAGTGCACGCTCTGGGGTTGAGCTCTGTTTCTCATGCTTATTCAGCAAACACTTTACCCCACGGAGCCTTCTCCTGTCCCGGTGCTTTTTGCTTTTTTCTTTTGCTCTTTTGGCTTGAACTTAGCCTTACCAGTAAAATAAAATGTTAAATTCCTTTGTAAAGCTCTAATGGTAAAAATCGACAAATGGCACTCGGGAGACGGAAGCAGGCAGGTAGCTGTGCATTTAAGGTTACCCTGTTCTATCTAGCGAGTTCTAGCTCAGGGCTACACAGGGAAACCCTGTCTCAGCCAGTCAATTAAATAAAATCAAAATGAAACAAATCTGCAAATGGGAATACAGTTGGAGGATAACACTTAAAATCACGCAGCCAGGATTTATTTCCTTAAAAAGTTCTACACTAATTAGGACACATATTTTAAATCATAAGCACATGCAGAATTACTTGTATGAAGACTAAGGTTTAATTTCAGCAAGATTTTTTTGAGCCAGGGTCTAATTATATGTGAGACTCTTGGCTTGCCTGGAATTTACTATATAGACCACACTGGCCTCGAACTCACAGAAATCAGCCTGCCTTGGTCTCCTAGGTATTAGGATTAAAGGTGTGTACCCCTGTGCCTGGCTTCCAGCAGCTTTTGGTAACTCGAGTGTTCAGTTTTCCAGGTCTGGTGGGCAATATCAAAGAGTCGTATTTTGAAGATATTTTCTGCACAAACAGTAGTCTAAAAGGGAGAATCAGAGAAAGTTAAAGCTGCTCAGAACTCAAATGTCATTCGCATGTTTCTATTCTCTTTTTAAGGTCAGGAAATAGATGGTATTCAGAAGCGTGACATCAAGTAGACAGCCTCGTGCCTCTGTTCCTATAGGGTCGTGAGTGTGAGTTTGTGAGTTCTTTATGGAGATGGAGAATCTTCCTGCTGGGAAGAGTTATTACACAAAACTCTTAGGATTATTGGTTAAAATCGTCTGATCTCACACTGTCCTAGCATTTTACCATGGGAGAACCCGAGTGTCTGAAAGCAGAACTGAATTACTCAAGTTTACACTGGGAAGAGAGAGGCCAAGAAGGCGTTTGAGCTGAGCCTTCCGCCCCCTATCTGTGATAGCGCGCTGCTCTGTACTTTGCGGGATGCGGAGACGGTGTGAGGCTGCCACTGAGGTCTACAGTGATCTCTAGGTGTATGTAGCTTCACTGTCAAATCAGCCTATGTGGAAAGATGAGGGTGAACACTCTGTAGAGGCCCATGAAGGGGATCACTAAAAATGAGCAGCAGATTAGGAGTGTGGGAGAGATGACAAGGGCTTGATGTAATAATCCTGAAAAACTGAGGGTTTTGTGTCTCATCACAAGAGTCCTTCAGGTACTAGCGACCCGCAAGGAAATCTGATGACATGTCGTTACACTGCGGATTTAGTTTATGCCCAAAGAAAATGAACACTTTCCTGACCACACCCCGAGAATGTGTAAAAGAGCAGGAAAACACACATTGATGTGCTTGAAGGAAAAATGGCTAAATTATGCACTCGTTTTTAAAATTATTTGCGAGGGCCGGGGTGGTGGTTCAGAGGCTGAAGATGGTTCGCTGGCTGCCAAGACTCATGACCCAAGGTTGACCCCCAACCTTTGATCCCCAGGACCCACATGGTGGAGGAATATAGCTGACTCTTGGGAATTGTCCTCTACTGCACATGTGTGTGCCCCCACCCTGACCCCCCTCAAAAAATTAACTGACTTAGGTGAACCTGAGAATTTTCCTGTTTTATGTTAGTGCTCACTGAGACCAGTGTACATCTTTTTTTTTTTTTTTTAGCTCTTTGATTTATAGTTTTGGGGGTTGGGAATATAGAATATTGGTAGTGCACTTGTGATTCTGATTTATAATTGCTAGTAGTTCATAAATGGTGAATAAGTTACAGTTTCCTCTAGAAAAATTTCTCAACAAAATTGCTTTTTACCGTGTTCCACTGACCCCCTCCCCACTCCCGCCCACAGTGGCCCCTTACCTGTAGGACACACATCTAAGAGCCCAACTTGTTTGAAACGGTGCTGTGAACCTTGCATCTACTTCTTCTCTTTAGATAGATACGTATAATAAAATTAAATTGTAGTTAGGCATATTAAAGAAATAAGAACAATAAAATAGAAGAAAATTATAGTTTAGGCAAGTAAAGGAGTAAGAACAATAAAATGTGACAATTATGATATTCTATAATAAGAGTTCTCTGGATATATCCTATCCTCTCTCTCGGTGTGGTACCATGCGTCGTAATGGATGGATCGCACACACAAAGAGGATGCCTTGGAGAAAACGGTGATGCACACCTCGTGCCGAGCAGAGCGGGATGGCCTGAGATGTTACCATGTCACTCTGCATGGAGCACGGTTTCAATTTGTGAGTTGCTTATTCTAGAATTTTCTAATATTTCCATACCGTGGTTGACTGGATAACCGAAACCATGGACAGTCATGCTGAGGGCGGAAGGGTGACCGGACAGTGGCTTCTGTCTTCCCTAAGTTCACCGTTCAAAGTCTCTCATGACCACCACACCGTCTTGCTGAGCCTTTGTGCTTCTTTGATTGCAAGCAAGCTCTCATGACACAGATATTTGGACATTCTGGAGTTATCCTGAGTAGTTTCCCGTGTAGATACTTCTTATTGGGCAACCTCAAATTCAGCACCATTTCCTCAGCTCCTGGTGGAGACAGCAATTGTTGGTGAAGAAGGAACCCACAGCAGCCAGCTTCACTGTTCAGCCACCTTGCAGTGGGCTAGCAGCGTGTACCAGGAGATTCGTTAGTAGGATTGAATTCTCATTCTCTTCTAAGAAGCGTTTGCTTGGGGGACAATTGATTTTTCAAGGAAACCATCCTTCCCAGTTCTTCAGCGCTTGGGTGGTCCCTCTTCCAACCCTTTGTGGAAACTTCTGCAGCTGCTGGCAGCTAGAACTGTGAAGTGGTCACTATCGCTCATGCCTCCCCAGGCCTCATTGACTGTGTCCTTCCCTTGCTATCCTTGCAAAATGAGGGTGGTGGGGGGTCCAGCCAGGAAAAAAGACAGGCTAGGCCATGGTCTGTGAGCCTATGAAAGGGTCTGGGATGCTGTCTCTGGAACAAGCAATCCACAGCTCTTTTGTTGTATCAGGGCCTGTGAAAGATCTGTCACCCCTCTGATGCACAAAAGCATCTTATTTCTTTTCAAATATGGAGAAATCGCGCTCTAATTGAATTAGCGTCTTCATAGGAGTTAGGACATTGCTTTGATTCTGAGATGTAACCCCCCCCCCCCCCCCAACCACATTTTACCACTTCGGAAACTCCATTAGAATGTAATGTATGCGCTTGCTGCGATGTTGCACTGCTACTTTTTGGAAGGCTGTTTTGAAATTATCGATTCATTTTTTTTTTTTTTTAAGGGGATGACAGCTTAGAATCGGAAAGATACCCTGGCCTCTTTGGCTAATTCAGAACTTTGACATGGTGAAATTGTGTCGCCACAAGACAGTGCTGGTTGCGATGGCAGAGGGAGGGGACAGTAAGACATAGTTTTGAAAAGGACCAAAGGACTGGGCTACAGAAAAGCTGCCTGTTTATTTTCTATCCAGGATAATGGCTCGGACCCCTGGTTGGTTGTCCTTAGCTGGACACATTTCATTCCTGGTTTTAGGTGAACTCCTAGATTTTTGGCATTCAGCACAGCTTGGCTATATGTTGGCTATAACAGCCTTTATTGTTTAGAAACAGCGTGTCGTAATTAGTGTCTCTCGTTAGCGGAACGTCAACCGAGGTGATGCCTCTGCCGCACTGGCCTGTGGGCATGTTTAGGCAGGCATTTTCTTAATTGATAATTGATGAGGGCGGGCAGTGGTGTTTGGGGCCCCCTCACTGTGGGCAGTGCCATCCTTGAGCCAACGGGCCTGGGCTTTATAAGTAATGTGACTGACCTTAAGCAAAGGAGCAAGTCAGCAGGGTGTAGGCCATGTCCCTGCCCTGACTTCCCTCAGCGATGCACTGTGACGTGAAGCCTATGGCAAATAAACCCTTTTCTTCCTTAGTTGGTTTGGGCAGCAACAGAAAACAAACCAGGACATGGCATGCTCCTCCATTGCTAACATCCTCTGTGCTTTATCATATAGGGAAGCTGACTTCCTATATGACTCAGAAGTTAAATCATGTGTCCTTTGCCCTTCATGTATGTGCTATATATTTATTGATTTATGTACTTGGAGCCATCCCTGTATGCCTAGAGTGAAATTAACTTGATCATGGTACATGGTTTTTACTTTTAAAAATTTTTATGCTTTTTTTTTTTTTTTTTTTTTTTTTTTTGAGCTCATTCTTCACTCTGTAACCCAGCTCCACTCCGGTAAAACGTTCAATTCTTTTGCTTCTGCCTCCCAGGAGATAGGTCTATATGTGAGGCCTCCATGCCTGGCTTAATATGTGATCTTTTTGACATATTGATCCAATTTGCATGCATTTTGTTGAAGGTTTTGTATCTCTGTTCATCAGAAATGGCCTATAGTTTTGACTCCCCTCCTCTTCCTCTGTCCCTTCTTCCTACTCCCCTTGTCCTTCCTTCTTTCTCTCTTCCTCATCTTCCTTCTTCTTCATCTCTTTTTCTCCTTTCCTTCCCTGGTTTTGATATCCAGCTAGTATTTTCTTCATGTGAGCATGGAATCCTTCCTTCTGCACTTTATGGAAGAGTTTGAAAACCTTCGGTATCAGTTTGCTTTTTGAGTTAGTACAATTCAACAATGTCTCTGCCCAGTCCTGGGCTTTTGTCTGCTGGGAGGCTTACTATTGCACTGACATTCCCACTTCCTACGGAGAGTTAGAATTTTTAGGTTTTCTTCATTCAACTTTGGCAGGCTACGTAAGACTGGACCATTGATCAAGTCTATGTGGTGACATTTTATTTGTGCTTTAACAAGTAAAGCTTGCCTGAAGATCTGAGTGCAGAGCTAGCCATGCTACTTAGTCACAGAGGTCAGGCAGTGGTGACACACACCTCTAATCCTAGCACTCAGGAGACAGAGGCAGATAGATCTCCGTGAGTTCAAGGCCACCCTGGCCTACACGAGATTGAATCAGTCTAAAAGAGAAACAGCCAGGTGGTGGTGGCTCACACCATTAATCCCAGCACCAGGGAGGTGGAGAGGGGAAATGGTATGGCTGGGCAGAGAGAGGAATATAAGGCAGGAAGAGCCAGGCGCTTAGGATTCAGTCTGAGGACTTGTAGAGATAGGATACCCCTATTTGGTTTGAGGATTTTGTAGAGGTAAAAACTAGTGGCTGGCTGCTCTGCCAGCATTTACTTTTATATCTGACTTGGGGTTTTTTTATTATTAAAACCAATTAGAATTTCACTACATGCTATAGAGATTTGTATTGATATGGATCTTGATTTATTGATACAAATTTAAGGTCAATTTTGTTATATGTATATATATTTCTGATATTGATTAAGGCATTGTGAGTGTGTAGCTCATTTAAAAACGTAATGTATAATTAAGAAATATAGGTTAATAGAGAGTCATCTTTAATAATCGAGCTTGTAGTCATGTTAGAAAGATTTTCTAGATGTGCATAGATATATTTCAGATGGATAGACATTCTTCATATCTTTCAAAGACTATAGAATATGGCATTTAAAATGTTTTAAGAATTTAGGACTTTTCATGACAGTGAGACACATCTGCTCCTGGCAGCACCAATTACTTTGAGAAGAAGATGGGCATCGAAGAGGCTCCTTAGTCATTTGGATAAGAAACTGCTCTTGCCTGAACTGCTGAACTGGACTTGCAGTATCTGCAGAAAAATGACTGCTGAATTTGCCTAAAGGTGAGATGCTCCTTTGGGGTTCTTTCTTCATGAAAGAGTCTGCGAGACATTCTGCAGGATACAGGAGAAAGTGACTGAACTGTCTTGGAAATTACCTGCTTCGTGGAAAAGTATGCTGGATACTATGGGTCTGTAGACTGAAGATGGATGCCCCAAAGATACAGAAAAACTTTGAGTGACTGTCCAGGCAGCAAGATGTCTCTGTCAATTCTAGAGTTTTGGAAATTGCTTACAATGCATTTTTTGTTTACTTAGGTAATATCATATCCTTCTGGAGTCTTTGATGGAATTGAAGAATTTATAGTTTTCCTTAGTTATGATAAAAGATAAAGTAAATAGAAGTATTGCAACTGTAGTTCTTGCTCGATACCTGTTTTGTTATATGTAATTTTACTATGTTAAAGTTAAAACCTTCTTTTTAGTTTAAATAGACAATGGGAAATGATGTGGGAGTTCTTCTGTCTTGGTTAATGGATAAAGAAACTGCCTTGGCCTGTTGATAGGGCAGAACTTAGGTAGGCAGGGAAGACAAAACTGAATGCTGGGAGGAAGAAAGCAGAGTCAGAGAGACGCCATGGAGCTGCCAGAGACAGATACTGTGAATTTTACCTGGTAAGCCACTGCCACATAGCAATACACAGATTACTAGAAATGGGTTAAATTAAGTTGTAAGAGTTAGCCAGTAAGATGCTAGAGCTAATGGGCCAAGCAGTGATTTAATTAATACAGTTTCTGTATGGTTATTTCGGGGCTAAGCCAGTTGGGGTTGCTGGGAACCAACAAGTGGCCCTCCCTTCTACAACAAGTCTAGATTTTCTACTTTGCTGAAGTAAATATTTTCAAAGGAACACCTAAGAAGCCTCTGGATTTCAGTAGTTCTTTGCACTACAGCCCCATTTCCCTTGGTAATTCCATTAATTCGAGTCTTATCTCCCCTGTCTTCTTAGTTAATTTTTATTTGTCCTGGCAGGAGCAAAAGTATTCTAAAAGAGAGACATTCCTGTCTCTCCCTTTTGTTACCAGACTATTGAACATATAGACTCTGGGATTGGAATTTCCCTAGGAATCTCATGCTGGGAGAAGAGAAATGAAGTCATGGTGCTTGCAACAGCGTGCATAAGACAAATGACATCCAGCATGGATGGGGAGGTGGGCACAAAGCCCTACCCCCATCTAAAAAACTATTGGCAATTGATAGCTACTGGGAGAGGTAGCATTGATTTTAAGAGTGACACCCCTAATAGGTTGACCATGCTCTGGTATACGAAGAGTATGTATGCAGCACAAATTGACCTTAATGGGTTACTAAAAGAAAAACAAAGATACGAAGTTGGGGGAGTTTGAAGAGAGAGCAGGTCTAGAGGAGTTGAGGAGGGGAGTTAATAGGATCAAAACACATTGTGTGAATTTCTTACAGAACAAGAGAGAGGAATAAAATGATAATGATAATAATCAATGTGGGGGGTCAGGGTCTCACACTGAGTTGGGAACCCACGAAACTGGCTGGACTGCCTGGTCAACAAGCCGAGATCCAGCTATCTTCACTCCCCACCTTTCTGCTCATACTAGTGATCCAATCTTAGGTCCTCGCGCTTGGCCAGCATTACCCTCTGAGCCATTTCCCCCGCCGTATATTTTCATGTTTTGCAGAAGTCTTCTCTCCCATTTAGTTATCAGATTGTTGCATGAGTGGCGGGGCTGCTTCCCACCACCCGTCTAGCTTTACCCGAAATAATTACACAGAAACTGTATTCTTTTAAACACTGCTTGGCCCATTAGTTTTAACCTCTTATTGGCTAGCTCTTACATATTGATCTAACCCATTTCTAATATTCTGTGTAGCACCAAGAGCTGGCTTACCAGGAAAGATCTTAACCTGCGTCTGTCTGGAGTGGGAGAATCATGGCGACTGCCTGACTCGGCTTCTTTCTCCCAGCATCCTGTTCTGTTTTCTCCGCCTACCTAATTTTCTGTCCTATCAAAGGCCAAACAGTTTCTTTATTAATTAACCAATGAAACAACAGATAGAAAGATGACCCTCCTCCATCATCAGATTAAGTACTTTCTTTGCAGATAGAGTCTTGCTGCAATAGCCATCCTTTAAATGCTGTGCTCCAGGGATCCTCTGGCCTCAGACATCCAAGTGCTAAGACCTACCATGTCTGGTCAAGTCAATGATTCTTACCCTATTATTAACATCAACCCACATAAAATCAAGTAAAAATCATTAAAACAAAATAGAGATTCCAAATATTTTCTTGCCCTCTGGGAGTGAATGAGCAAATCAACATTTAAGGTTTTTTTCTTTTTTGTACACCTTCAGATAAAATGAAAAAAATACCTTTATAAAAAGGCTAGATGCCTGCTATAGCAGAGGGACCCACCTCTCAGGAAGAGACTTCATATGGTAGACAATTTATCAGATCACCTTGCATGACAGGCCTGAGCTGATACAGCAGTGGGCCAGTGATGGGCAGGACCACACCACGACCAAGACAGCTTAGTTACTCGTACCTCTTGCCCTCTACTTAAGCCCAAACCCAGATGAGTTCTCTGAGGATAAACTTGGGTGGGGGTCACAGAAAATTTCCTGAAGCTCACATGAATAGAGACCCTTTTGTTTATGCTATTAATTATATGTTTAATTGACTTACTGAGGACTGGTTGCCACGCCTAGCTTGTTAGGGGTGCCAGTGCCCAGGCTTTGGCCCTCAAACTACTTAATAGCTTGTTGATCCTGTTTGCTTTCTCAAAGAACCAACTCTTTGCTGTCATGATCCTTTTGCTATTATTTTAGGCTTCATTTTGTTCATTTTAGCTCAGACAGTTGTTATTACTTTCATTTTCTTTCCAGGTTTGGCTTGTGTATGTTTTTCCAAGACTCTGACGTGTGTCATTAATTTATTCATCTGAGATCTCACTCAGTTTTACATGTGAACATCTCTCCTCTTCTTAGCACAAACTGTGCTTGCTCCATCCCACAGAACCTGATATCTCGTGTTCCCACTTCCGTATGATTCTAGGAATTCTTAAACTTTCCCTATTTTCTCCAGTGCTACTCTGACTATTCCAATGTGAACTATTCACTTCCCACGTTGTTTTGAAGTCAAACTGTTTGCAGCTGATGCATGTAGGGCCAACTCTGGGCAACCTTGAAGCATACTCGTGCCTCAGACCACCCTACTCTGAAATCTGAAAGCAAGACAGCTCTGCCTTCCTGGATTCAAGGGCACTGACTCAACGACCCCTCCTCCTTATAGATCCTTTCCAGTTTCACACACTTAACTGAGGTTTCAAGGTTCCAGAAAACCTGGACTCTTAGTTCCTCTTATTCCCAGAATGTCCCTGTCTAATTCCAAAAGTCTTGGCACTACTATGGTGTCACAAACCATCCCACAACAGACTCCCCCTCCATTTTTTTTAAAAAGCATTAATTTGTCTGCTTATATACTTGTTTTGTGTGCATGTGAAGGTCAGAAGACAACCTGCAGGAGTTTGTTCTCCTTTCCACTGTGTTAGTCCTGGGGATTGAACACCAGTCATTAGACTCGGTGGCCAGCACCTTTACTGACTGAGCCATCTTGCTGGCTCGACAACAGATTTCTTGGACTTTTATTTTTTTGCAATGCAGTGTATTAGGTAGTTTTGGAGAGTGAAGCAGTTAAGCCGTGAACTGAAGAAGTCATAGTGCTGTGGGGTGTGTGACTGTATGTCACAGAGGCAAGCATTTTGCAGAGGGCAAGAGATGAGCACTCTTATTCTGTAGCAATGGCCTATTGTATTTCTAAACACTGACTACTCTGGATGATTCATAGTCTCTTCATTATTTGAACAAAGGCAATAAAGGTTGTTAGAGTTTCAGCTATTTGCTTGAAATTGTTAAAGGCTTTGTACAAGGTCGGGAATGACTCTTTCTACCAAATAAGAGACTGTGTAGGGATTACGAATTTCAAATAAAGTTCAAGGCTATGCATTCTGTTCTCTAGTTTTCTAAATGCATTGCCAGTCTTGTCTAGCTGTACCAAGCTTTTTCTTTTAGGCCACCAACCAGCTCCGAAATCATAACTTAGAGACTTAATATTAGTTTTGAGTGCTTTGCCTATGTTAGGCTCGTTTCTAGTTTGCTCTTTTAACTTAAATTAACCTGTTTCTCTTTATCTACCTCTCCCTCAGGGCTTATTACCTTTCTTACTTCTGTATATCTTACTTTAACTGCTTGTCTATGTCTGGCATCTGCCTTACTTCTTGTCCCAGGAGTGTTCCTCATTCCCCCCCCCCTTGTGTTCTCTATTTTCCAAGCCTATATTTCTCCTATTTATTCTCTGTCTGCCGACTCTGCCTATCCTTTTCCTGCCTAACTATTGTTTGTTTTTTTTTTTTTTAAATTTTTGAGACAGGGTTTCTCCGTAGCTTTTTTTTTTTTTTTTTTTTTGGTTCCTGTCCTGGACCTAGCTCTTGTAGACCAGGCTGGCCTCGAACTCACAGAGATCCGCCTGCCTCTGCCTCCCGAGTGCTGGGATTAAAGGCGTGCGCCACCACCACCTGGCACTATTGGCTTTTTATTAGACCAATCAGTTGCCTTAGGTAGGCAAGGTGAAACAAATGCAACTCAGCTTTACACAGTTAAACAAGTGCCTCACAAACAACAGTAACACACCTTTCCACAGTTAATGTTCTGCAGCATAAACAGATGTAACACATCTTTGCCTACTTAAAATAATATTCCACAACAGCCTAGTTACTTATCTATGTTGGTGTGCTTAGCAGGTTGTGCACAATTTATTATTATTTTCAGCTCAGTCTTGGAACTGTAGAGTATTTCTGTAGAGATGGCCGAAGGCAGCCCTAATTCTCTAGCTTTTGAAAGCTTTGTTCTGGCCTTCTCAGGAAGTTAATGTTTCTTAACTTGAGTTTCTCGATCACGGTCCTAAATACACAGAAACTCATGAATAACAACAAGCGAGAGAGACTAATGAGACGAGGAACCACCCTCGTGGACAGGTGGTTGGATTATTCCGGGTGTTACTGATGTATCTGCTAGGCAGTTACAAGCACACTCAAGGTCTGGCGGATGCATACATGTTCAGCGTTTTACCAACACAGACTGGGTTTGACTTCTGATTACCCAGTATGGTTTGTCCAGGTTGGTAGGTTTTTATGTCCAGGGACATGGCCTTGGTTCTGAGACCCAGGGAGATAATGGGCAAGTATTTCTGCTGAAAATAAAGAATAGAGGGGCTACTGTTTTTCTCCCCAGTATGTAGGGTGATAAATGGCAATGAATAGGCTTGTTCTTTGGGGGGGGGCTTTTTTTTTTGGCTGCTTTTGATCAAACTTTTTATGTGGTCAAATACTTGCTTTGTTCTTCTCTGTTGATTCACAGCCCTGAGGTGTAAATCAATGGGGGTGTGTATAACAAAAGGCAGTTCTGAGAGGGCTTATAGCATTCAGTAATATCATTGCCAAATATGGTTTCTCCTACTGATTTTTGTTTATCCCACAAGATGCAGGAAGAGAAAGTATAGCTCGTTAGAAAATGAATGCCTGAAAATGGTTCTTTTTGTCTTGAGACGGTGATGCAGAGCTAGAGGCTAATTTTCATGGAAATACCAGGGTGGAAATGTCTCCAGTATACCATCATTAAAATTTACGTATATGCACTGTCTCTGAATACAAAATACCAAACCAACTATCTCCCCTCTCAGTCCTAGGATTTAAAATTTTTAGGATTTGATTTTTTTATGATACTTGACTTCTTTTATTGACAAAATATTTTTTCCATAAAATATATTCTGATTGTGGTTTTCCCTCCCCTCCCAGATCCTCTCCATCTCCCCTCCTATCCAAACCCACACCCTTTCCAGCAGGCACCTGAAAAATAAAATCAAATAAGATAAAACTAAACCAGGATAGGACAAAACAGACAGAAGAAAAAAAAAGCCAAAAGGGACACTATTTACACACATATAGAGAAGCTGTCTTAAAAATACTTTTAGTTGAGACGCTTTGGTTAAAACATGAGTCACATATGCAGTAGATCCGGGCAGAACAACTCAACATTGTGGGCTCAATTCACCCATGCTATGATGAGTTACATCATGTATAAGCCTTTCAGTGGGAATTTCTGTTGATGTCAGCAACATGTTGGGTTCCAGCCACAGCTCATCTCACATGGCTTTTCTCAAAAAGAGGGAACGTGCAGGGTACATGTCAGAGAGCAGTGTGACCGAGTAGCGGGAGTGATGGGACCGGAAGTTAGGCAATCTGGAGTTGCGCTCTGGACTAATATTTCTCGAGGGGGTATCGATCAGGAAAACCAACTTCTGTCAGCATCAGTTATCTCACGAACAATGGGAAAAACTGTGACACATGTCACCTACCTCTTTTGCTGTCATAAAGGTTGAATAAGACAAGGCAGACTGAGTTTTAGGATTCCCTTCGGAGCGGTCGGCAAGGTTAAAAATGGACCAAAAGCAAACACATCAAAGTGTTTAAGTGCTATTAAAATTTCAAAAAATAATAAAAAAAAAGAAACCAGAAAGGAATGCTGCAAGCCATTCTTGTTCTTTTTTCTGATGTTTTTCCCACCCTCATGTTTATCCTTCCAGATCATAACGGAAGGCCTGAAAAATACACCTCCAGGGACCTGCAGAGATGGCTTACTGCTTGAGAGTGCTTGCTGCCCCTGCAGAGTTTTAGAGTTTGGTTCCCAGCACCCATGCAGGGTGGTTCACAGCGACCTGTAATTCCAGCTTCGTAGGATCTGTCGCCATCTTCTGGACTCTTCAGGTACTACATTCATGTGCGGCCTCCCTCCCTCCACCCAAAGACACAGGCATACACACTGAATAAACAAAGGCTACAGAAAACAGAATCAGGATATGCCTGTGCCCCTCAGAACGATGTTTCCCTGGGTTCCCCAATCCGACCTGGTACAGCCAGGGCCACCCTAGCCTAAGCCTGGCATTGCTTAGAAGAGTACCAGAGAGTGTTTCTCTTGGATACAGCATCATCCGTGGTTGTAGGATTTCAGAGCCCCACACAGTGATGAAGTGTTCCTGGACATTGCAGGCACTTAAAAAAAAAATAACAGATATTGGCGTTGTTATAAATCAGCGAGCAGGGCTCATCATAGCAATCCCGTTCTTGGAATCCGAGTCCTGTCACTGAAGATTGGTGTGTTCGTGCAGGAGCTGCCTGCCCTTGGCTTCACCTTGGGCTATTAACTAACACATCCGTTATTAGCCGGTGGTAATGACCAATTTTCAGGAGATGATTGCTTAAATATCACCCACCTTGAAAAGAGAATTATTACTCAACCGAGAACTGAACTCTTTATTTTCGAGTTGGCGGAGCTAATGATGTTAACTCACTCTGCTGTGTCTCCCTCCCTAGCACCTCCCCAAACCCCTCCCCTCATCCGCTCTCCCCTTGCCTGGGTGGTTTGTCGGACACCACGTGGTTTAGGTAACCGCCTCCCTCTTGGCCTCGGTGACTTGTGAGAGTCCAGGAAAGGCCCCGTACTTGCTATTTATTCAAGAAGTGGTAGATGAAGACAGATGGTAATGAAATCAGTCTTACTGAGAGTGACCACAATGATAATAGATCCTTTATGGCGTCCAGGAATTCTGGATGCCCGTCTCTGCTTAAATGCGCATTGGCGCCAATTCTGTCATCCTCCTGACCTCTCCTTAGACCAGAACAGGCAGGCTGGGCTCGGAGCATCAATCTGTCTTTCTCCTCATATAAATGTTTTACACACCTACAGCTACAAATGACTCACCAGTAGAGAGGTTTTTTTTTTTTCCTTTTAGAAAAGGAAGAATAAAGTGAAATTGAGTGTCTTTAGTCTTTAGAGCCAGAGGGTTGAGCTGGTGGGGACTGGGTTTTGCTGGAGTAGCCCACTACCTGTGATTGGTTCCTATGAAGAGCTCTGGTTACCTTGGCGGGTTTGCTGGCCATTACAGAATCTACCCCCAGCCCTCAACTACTTTATTGGTCTTGGATGGAAGTGGGAGCGAATCGGCCTTCTCTTTGATGATGGCAAAAAGGAGGGAGAGAGGGAAAAGGAAGACGGAACTTAAGTTGCTGTGACCAAGCATGGCTCTGTCAAATGAATGAACTCAGCTGATTGCACTGTAGATAGCCAGGCCCTGGGTCAGGTGCAGTGTTCCGAAGTCATCTGGCAGCCCCTTTTAGTACTCAGAGGTAAATCACTGTGACATCCCTTGCTAGTCGAGGCATTAATCATGTCGAATTCCTTTGTTCCACTGGGGTCCAGATCAAGTGTAATTCCATTGGAATGCTATGGTAATGTAGTATCAATTAATCTAGCTGCGGGGTGGAGCCTCTCTCGGAAGGGGCCGAAGGGGCAGAAGGGGCGAAGGGGCGCCTGCGGTACACTAGTTATTAACTTTGCTAATGCCCAATCTCTCTCTCTTTCTGGCTTGGGAAGGGTCATTTTCTTTGGGTGGGAACCAGGGCAGCTTACACCTTACACGCCAGCTTGGTGAGATGTGGGGGAGGGGCCCTGGTGATCACAGGGTTGCTACTATGCCCCAGAGGAGGCAGGCAAGCCCGGTGTTTGAATTTCAGCTCGGCTCTTGGCCAGCCATGTCACTTTGGGGGTAAGTTACCTAACTTCACTTTCCTCATTTGTAAAATGGAAACTACTGTAGTTCCTACAGCCAGAGCTTAAGCAACATTAAAACAGTAACAATAAACAACCATCCAAAACAACCCCCCAAAATTAACCAGACCCCAAACCTCAGTGAACTTCAATATATAGTTTGAGTAGGCACTCTGAAGTTGCCGAGCTTCATGCTGGATTTCATGCTTTGACGTTTTGTATTTGCAAATATTTTCTATCATGAAGCCTATGAAATTAAAAGAACAACTGATACTCCACGAGGACAAAGGGTAGCGGTGATGAGGGGATGGCTCTAGGGATGAGAGGTGACGCTGCAGAAATCTTGCTTCTGGGATGCGGAGTGCCAGGGTGATGTTGCAGTTCGCTCTCAGCTCCAACATTTCCAGGGTTGGTAGCAGAGAGTGCATGCTATTGGCTCCAGGAAGCGCTTGCCAGCCTCCCGAGTCTTCCCAGAATATGCCTGTGCAATAATAGAAGGTCAGAGGCCAGGAGTCTTGCCTTTCCCGTGGTAAATAATGAATGTTGCACCAGCTGCTTGCACACTCTCAAGCCTGCTATGTCGGGAGGCAGGAAAAAAAAAACAAATAAAAAGGCACCAAATAAACATTAATCTGATTCGTCATCCACAAATAGCTCCCTTCAGATTTCAAGAAAGATACCCCCCATCTTCTCTCCCGTCTGGCCCTCTGTGTCCTGCCACAAAACAGAACTCTTGGCCCTAGATTTTGACCTAGTATAAAAAGCAGTATATTTTTATGACCGGGTAACAGTCACATTTCTCCTCCATAAAATATTCAAGAAGGCGCAGCATGCCTTCAAGATCTTTGCGGCAGGTGCGATCAAAATCTGCCCCTTCGTTATTTATTTATTTGGCTCTCTGCATGGCAAGGCTTAAATGCTTTTCAGGCCAAATAATTAAATTCCATTATGGAAAGTGGGGATACTTGGCAAAATGTACTCACTATTAGACCCCAGAGTCCTCAGGGGAGTTCCACGGAAAGGATAAAAAAAAAGGGGGGGGTGTTTATGTGCAGGACGTGCTGTCTGACTTATATTGGGCCCACAGGAGTGATGCTAACGTCAGAGATTTGGTGTGGAGGGAGGGGGAGGTGTCACTTGACAGTCTCCTAGAGCAGGACTCTGCCTCCTTGGCTTTTGAGCCCAATCCAGTCCACTGCTTGTTCTTGTCCCTTCTACCAGTGAGACATGGCTTTCAGAAGATATTTTGTAGCGTGAGAGAGGGTTTGAAGTTAAACTTTGTTGTCCGTAAAACTGTGAGGTGGATACAGCCCTCATTTCTTTCCACGTGGACCACTGTTGGATTGGCATCATTGTCATTTGAGTGCTGTGACAGACACCACATGGCCACAAAGCCAGTGATACTTTCTGTATGGCCCTTGTTCTAGATCTGTGGTTCTCAACCTGTGGGTTGCAACCCCTTTGGGGGTCAAACTACCCTTTCACAGGGGTCACCCAAGACCATCAAGAAACAGATATTTATGTTATGATTTATAACAGTAGCAGCGTTACAGCTATGGAGTAGCAATTAAAAAGATTTTATAGTTGGGGTCACCACAGCAGGAGGAACTGTATTAAAGGGTCACAGCAGGTTGAGAACTACTGCTCTAGATAAATTTGAACTTGGACTCTGGAGATGATATGACACTGGGCTTCAAAGAGTTCTCTCTCTCTCTCTCTCTCTCTCTCTCTCTCTCTCTCAGTGTGTAGGAAGTATGTGTGTGTGTAAGTGTGTAAGTGAATTTGGCTTCCTACATAGGTGCTGAGAATCTGAACTCAGGCACTCAGTGTTTATGTGACAATTGCTTTACAGACTGAACTAGCTTCCCATCCCTTAGTTCAAGGTTCTTCTGCTGTTAATGCAGTTGGGTATGGATTTGATGCTGATGAATCTGGCTGTTTTCTGAAGTGTACAGATGGGCAAGGTAGGGGATGAGGACAGCCATACCCTAAAGCAGCTTTCGGATCCCGTAACCTTCTCTTCAAAGTGCTGTGTCTATCTGGTACCCTTCTGCTATGGCTCCAGTGTCCCTGATGTCTTTTCACTGTCTTCACCGCTGGTACCGAAGTCTAAGGCCTGAGCATCACCTCGTGGCTTTTGGGAAAGCCTTCTGAGCAGTCTGCTTCTGTGGCTGACAATCGACAGTGTATCTTCCATATTAAGATACAGTTAGATAAATTCCACTGATACTTTTGAACATAGCACAAATTTTTGTATGGGCATCTTGCCCACTTCATTCAAATCTGTTGTTCAAATGACATCGAGGAAAGGCTCTTATGGATAACAGCCCCCACTTACACCATTGCTATTTATTTTGTCATTCCTTTGTATTACTGTTCCAGCATTTGATGGTGTTTGACCTTATCTGTTTTTTTTTTTCTCCCAACAGTTAGGAAGCTCTTTAAGAACTGGTACCGTCACTGTCTGTTTCATTAAAGTTTTTGTCCAAAATCTGACATGAAGACTCCAGAAAAGTTTGAGGCATGAATAATAAGAGAATGAGTCCCCCTGTCTAAACTCATTATAGTTTTGGCATCAAACTCTTCCTGCCTGATTCTCCAGGGCTATGGCCACTTTACATCCATGTTCTTATCTTAAAATGGAAGTCTCTCCTTTGTAGAATCTGCTCTCTTATAAATTAGTCTGGTTATTTTAGCTGAACCCACCGTGCTGTTTGGTATTATCTGTCAGCTCAGCAGAATCTAGAATCACTTAAGAGATGGGCCCCTGGGCATGACTGTGGGGATTATTTTGATTATGTTATTTAAAGTGGGAAGACCCACCCGCTGGGCATCACCAGTTTCTGGCTGAGTCCTGGACTGTGTCCGTGGAGAAAAGAGCAGAGACAACATGCGTTCCTTGCTCTCTTGTTTTCTGGTTGTGGGTGCAGTGTGACCCTCTGCTTCAGGCTCCCTCCCACCTGCTTGACTTCCCTGCCATGAAGGATGAGAAAACAAAACAAAACCAAAACCCTTTCTTTCTTAAGTTACTTTAGTCAGAATGTTTTTCATAGCCACATGAAGAGAAGCTAAGACACCCAGCGCAGGTGTCTGCGTGCAGCCTCCTGTTTGTGGCAGACCCTATGAGGCTCCCTTCAGGTCCCTCTGGATCTACTTCCCGTCCCCTCTTCTGGTTGCTTTTGACTCTATGACCTGCCCCTACCTTTTGAAGGACTTTATTTGGCTCGTGGGGTGGCTTTGCCCAAATTCTCAGTTAGAGAAATGAAGATTTTCTTCACCACAAGCAGCTTTCCGTGACCAAGGAGCTAGCTGACTTGGCAGAAGTCTGGCTCTCTTGCTTGCAATGGAGAGGAACTTGGGAGTAGATAGCTTACCCTCTAGGTTCCTTAAGGAATCAGCTCCAACACCTCTCCAAGAGAATTTGGGGGGGACTTTGCTAGGAATCAGGTATCAGCTTCCTTTTTCCTATATCTGCCTTAGCAATTCCTCCTGGGGACAGTTCCTTAACAAGCCCCTCACTTACAATCTTCCTCCCTGACTCTAGTTTTGTCCTCTCAGCTTCCATATCGAGTACATCATGTTTCCCATGTTAGAGAGTTCCAAGCCATTTCTAGACATTACAATGTAAACAACAACACTAACAATGCCAGTGTTTTACACACACACACACACACACACACACACACACACACACACACACGTGGGTGGGTAGCATGGGACATAAGACAGGAGGACTTTGGAGGACCCTGCAATTTAAACCACGCTGGTAAAAATTTATAATTTTGTTAATATAAAGGAATCACACAAAAGGAGGAAGCCAAGAATGCCCCCACTGGGAGAAAATGCAATCACGGGGGCTGGGGACATGGCTCAGCTGGGAAGTGCTCGCCTCCCAGGCGAGAGGACCTGGATCTGATCCCTAGACCACCCCTAAGGAAAGCTGTGTAGGAGTGTGCACTTGTCACCCCAGCGCCGGAGAAGCAGAGACAGTGGGATCCCTGGGGCTCACTGGGCAGCCCATCTTGCCTACTTGACAAGCATATCACCAGTGAGAAATACTGTCTAAAAGAAAAAAAATAAAACAGTGGCTGGCATCTGAAGAATGACGCCTAAGATCATACTCTGACCCTCACACCCTGCGTGCACAGCCATGCACACATAAACACACGCAAGGGTGAGCCTATGTTTTGTCTCATGGGCTACACGTGAGTCTGAAATGCAAAGGGCAAGTTCACAGTGAGAAAGTTCTACTTTGAGTTCCTTTCTGGCAGATGTGCTGAGGTCCCCTGAAGTAATCACTGACACGCCACCAATCCTTTTGTTCCCACACAGCCTGGCAGCTTATCTCAGATCATGTTGTATCCTGGATAGACATGGTTTTTGTCCTTGGCTAGATGATTCAATTAGTCAATATTCTTCGTGCCCGGTGTATTCAAACCAGTTAACCCTTCAATGCTAGGTGGAAGTTGTGGAAACGTATTTACCCACCTCAAGGCATTAGGGTTACCGCTTGTCGATGGGTCCCTGAAGGGATGGAGAAGGCTGCCAGCGTGGTCCAGGCACTGGGGTCTGCCAACACCAGGAAGATGTTGGGAGAAGAGCTTGCTTTCTCTCAGA
Source organism: Microtus oregoni (assembly GCF_018167655.1). Taxonomy (NCBI): domain Eukaryota; kingdom Metazoa; phylum Chordata; class Mammalia; order Rodentia; family Cricetidae; genus Microtus; species Microtus oregoni. The sequence continues at coordinate 3,348,235 of NW_024543086.1, forward strand.
CTGTCTGGAATGAATGACCCATGAAGGAGTCAGAACGGAAGATGCTTTTCTGCTGGTACCCTGCCCCAGCACCCTCAAAGTCACACCATAACGTGGCTTTCAGTGCCTTGGTATCTTGGTGTCACCTGGATGCCTTTACTCCCTAGATACATGGAATTAGTTCCACATACCTTCCCTCGCAATTAGCATATTAATGTGGCAGATGGATAAAGATGGGAAGCTGGCTGCCTGAGCGCTCTGGCTGCCTCTTTGAGGGCTCCAGAGTAGTCTCTCTCTCTCTCTCTCTCTCTCTCTCTCTCTCTCTCTCTCTCCTCAGCACATTGCCACCATATCACAGACCTGAAACCATAAAAGGCACCACCTCTATGACCTCCTCCTTCCTCCTGAAGGGAACGGAGAGCTTTGGTGGATGGTGTGATCTATTCAAGTGAGGCTCAGTGGTCCCAGGGACTGATAGACCGATTGAAAGAAACTATTTAGAAATTTTATTAAAATAGTTTTTTGCATATATGGTGTGTGTGTGTGTGTGAGTGTGTGTGTGTGTGTATTCCCATGTGTAGTTATATGCACTTGGACAGTGTGTGGAGTCCAGAGGTTGGTATCTTCCATGATTGCCTCTCACCACAGGTGCTGAGACAAGGTCTTTCATTTGAACCCCGAACTAACTGATTTGGCAAGTTAAGCTAGCTAGCTTGCTCCGGGAACCCACGTGTTTTGTCTTCCAAGTGCTGGGATTACTGGTGGCTTCCATGTTCTTGACATTTAAGTGGAGGCTGGGGATCGGAATTCTGGTTCTCAGAGCAAGGGTTTTACTCATTTAGCCAAAGGTATGTAGCCTTTGAGGGTGGAGACAGGCAGACCTGGCATTCACTGACCATCCAGCCTCGCTGATATGTGCTTCAAGAAGGCACCTGCCGTCCTCCTCCAGACACACACTTATGTGTTTGGATGTCTTGCCTGTACATATGACTATATACCACATGCGACTTTAGTGCACCTAGAGGCCAGAAAACAGCCCAGATCCCGTGGCACTGGAGTTAGAGACAATTACGAGCCACCATGTGGGTGCTGGGAGTCAAATCTAGGTCCTCTGAAAGAGTAGATGGTGTTCTTAATCACTGAGTCATCTGTCCAGTTCCCTTCCCCCACACATAATTTTGTAAAAAGTGCATGCCGATCTGTTGGAGTGGTAGGCGATCAACTCTTCCTGCTTTTCCAGAGATGTTCCTTTTTTTTTTTTTGGCACTGTGTTTCCTGCAGCTTTGCACTTCCTTAGTTCCAGGCTGTCAGTCACCTCCAGTGAATCCCAGTACAAACTACAGGATATTTGGTCACAGTGGTGACAGATTTGGGGGAACAGGAAGCTGCTCTGGGAGGTAAATGAATTCAGCTGCTGTTGGAGCCGCTGTCAGCTCTGTGGGCTGAGAGTCTTCAGGGCCATGCTGATAACGCCTGTGAGAAAAGTGGGGGAGTAAGAGTAGTGATTGGGAAACAGGATGCTGGTCCAGCAGAGAGGCTGTACATTGTGTCTGTAACTCTTCATGCACAGCTCTGAGGAGATGCTTGAGATGCTCCGGGGCTCAGGATGGGTTTCTGAGTTCGAGAGTGGGAAGGAGAATCTAGACGGCAAACAGATAAATTTGACATTTTTAGATATAGCTTTCCCTCTATTTTTCACTTTGTGTGTGTGTGTGTGTGTGTGTGTGTGTGTGTGTGTGTGCGCGCGCGCGCGTGTGTGTGTTGGCAGGGGATGCCATGTGCATACTTCCATGTGTCTGTGGAGAGTAGATGGTAACTTTGTGGAGTTGGTTCTCTCCTTCCACTGTGTGGGTCCTGGGGATCGAACTCAAGTCATTAGATTTAGCTGCAGAGACCTGGGAAATGATCTCACCAGCCCTAACTTTCTCCTTTTGTAGGCTAGATTTTCGTGGATGTTCCCTTGATCTTTGTCATTCACTATATGGTATCGGATAATTCATTTTTACCTCTTTAACTCATATTCACCACACACACAGAAGGGAAATAGTGGCAAACTTGCTGTGATGTACTTAGGGTTAAGATATGTATAACACAAAGGAAACATTCAGTAATTGCTAGTTAATGTTGTTGCTGCTGTTATCAATATACTATTCTTATTGTTAATTATTATATAGGGGTAGGGTTGTTAAACTATTGAAATAAAAATACAGGACACCAATTTAAATGTGAATTATTTTTAGATTTATTTTCTTATTTTATTCGTTTGAGTGTTTTGCCTGCATAGTTGTCTCCATGTCATGTGTATGCCTGGTGCCTACGGAGGTCAGAAGAAGGTATCACTTCCTCTGGGACTGGAGTTAGAGACAGTTGTGAGCTGCCATGAGGGTTCCAGAAATCTAGCCCTGGCCCTCTGTAAAAGCAACAAGTGCTCTTAACTGCCGAGGCATCTCTTCAGTCCTTAAAGAAATATTTTGGACAAGTAATAGTTTGTTTTTATTTAGACAGGGTCTTACTATCCTATTCAAACCATGACATTCACATGAGAGTATGCAGCGTCTGAGTTTCAGCTTCTGGGCTTCTCCGTCAGAGGGTGGCCGGTCACACCCATCTGCCTGTGACTGTCCTGGTTTATCCTAAACGTCCTATGTTGTACAGATGTCCAAAAACCCCAGTCCTGGCTATCCTAGAATTCACTATGTATACTAGAATGGCCTCAAACTTGTGATGATCCTTCTGCCTTCTGAGTTCTGGGATTACAACTATGTGCCAGCATGCTTAGATTAACTGTAACAATGGATCAGGGCATACTTATACTAAAGGTTTCTCATTATTTACCTAAAGTTCAAATTCCCGTTTGCATTCCACATTTTATCTGGCAACCTTACACTGCTATAATCAACCATCCAGTTAACCGGGGTTTTTGGACATCTGCACAACGTAGGACTTTTAGGGGAAACCAGGACAGTCACAGGCAGATGGGTGTGACCGGTCACCCTCTGAAGAAGAAGCCCAGAAGCTGAGACTCAGGCGCTGCATACTCTCATGTGAATGTCATGGCTTGAATATAGATGTAAAGGGATTTCTCAGATTGTTTTTAGCCTGTTCATAAGTTCCTGGTTAAGAATATGGGCTCTGAGCCACCATCTGGGTCTGTCAAGTTTGAATGGCTAAGATTTAGAGTGCCGCTGATCTGATATGACAGGGACAGTTGTGTAGTTGATGAGAGAAACAGCTATATCAGGTCACCATAAGAAACACATTTATTTTACATTGTATTCTGACCTAAGACACACAAAGTATGTTTTCTTTACTCATCATTTGGTGTCTTCCCAAGGTCTTTCCATGGGCAGGCACTCTATGATGTGTGACAATTAGTTTTTATTTTATTTTTCAATTGTAGTATCAATTTAGATGAAGGCTGGGAAGGGCTCACAATCTAGATTCCTCCCAGAGGCTTACTGCCATTCAATTACCTTTACAATTTTTATTTTCTACTAGAACCTTATGCAAGGTATTTTGGATGTATTCACTCTAAATCCCCACCCCCCCACTGCCAGTACCTCTCAGATTCAGTCCTACATCTTTACCCCTCTCATTTTTCTTGTCCTCTTAAAAAAAAATAACCCATGGGATCCAATTCGTACTGCCCATATACTCCTGGGTACGGAGCCGTCCACGAAATCATGGCCAACCCACCAGTAGCCATGTCCTTAAATAAAGCTGACTTCTCCATCCTCCTGAAGCCTCCACGTGTCCATAACTCCTCAGTTAGCAGTGGGGGCTCACGAACCCCTGTGCATTCCATGTCAGAAGGTTTGCTGGCTTGAGCACGTGTAAGCGGCCATAGCAACGGAGAGCTCGTGCGTGTAGCGATCCTGTTGGAAGAAACCATTCTGCTCTGATACTCCTTGACTTCTGGGTCTTCAAAATCTTTCTCTTCTGCCCTGGTCACTGATCCTTGGAGAGGGGCATGATGTCTCGTTTGTGGTTGGCACTGTCTCCGCACTTTGAGGAGTTCCAGGTGTCTGCATTCACCACCATCACTGACCTTCTCTGCTGAGGTCCGAGAGCTGTGCTCATTTTAGGGTAGAGAGATACAAACTTAGAGGACGGTTGGATGCTGTGTCCATTTAGCAGAATGATAGGAGGCGTTTCACCCCCCGGGGCTCCTGAGCTTGACAGCCATTGGTCTCATCCAGATTCACAATACCAGGCATGTGTTTCTCATGTCAAGCAGGGCTTAAGTTCAGTTTAGAAAGCATTTGGTCACTCCCACATCCCTTTACCATTTATTCTGACCTCCTTCCTGCCCAGACACCAAGATCAAACTTGATGGGCATTTCTCTTTTAAGTGTGCTTTTGTTGAGTTTGTACTCAGCACTCAACTGAGCTACGATAGGAATGAGAACTGGAGTTTTATGCTTTCGTTTAGTTTCTTTGTGTGTCGTGAGCTGAGTTACACAACCACACTAACAGTACAACCATCACACTCAAGGCTGGGATAACTAGTGCTGAGTCAGAGTTATGTGTACTGTAAGGTCACGGGTAGCAATGCTGAGCCCAGAGGCTCTGTCAAAAGAGGTCATTGACCAGGGGGTCTAAGTTGGCTTGCTGAAGAACATGTATTATTTTTTCTCTCTCTCAAACCCAACCCTTATCAGCACTTTCTGAGAAGATTCAACCAGGGGAGGGCTTGAACTTCCTGTCTGATCCCTTTAGTAGAGTTGCTTCCCTGGACTCGGGAGCCAACTAATGGGGAGAGAAACCTAAACTCTGGGAAAACACAGGAATTTCCAGGAGATGGAAGGCTTTCTCCACAATGTAAGAACTGGGATTTTGAGACAAGCCTACGTAGATCACAGAGGCTTGAGATATTCCAGATGATGTTTTAAAGAAATAAAGGTATTTAGGGGATCTTAGATGTTAATTCAAAGAAGGTTTCTGATGTCTTATAGATGTTTGTATGGTACAAGACGCAAAGGCCAACTAACTTTACCAGCGGTGTTGCCTGTAGTCCATGACTTCTCCCCTTGGCTTTCTCTACAGTCCTCGGTCTGGGACTTGGCCTAGCTGAGGTACTTAGGCGGAGCTGTAGGACATACTGTTCTGGCATCTGGCTCCTAAACTGGTGAGGGTTATGCCTTGCGTTTATGGGTCATCTTCTGGTTGACCCCTGAACTACAACCCCAGGTATAACCGGTTAGTAGTGCTTTTTTTTTTTTTTCCCCAGTCACTCTTGAGGCAGGCCTACTGTCTTGTTTATTTACAGGAATCTGAAAAGCCGGTCTAAAATGTAGATTTGAAGGAAGACAACCTACCTTTGCTCCTTGAACTACTTTTGAGGAAATATAGTTTCCAGATGAGTGAGAAAATGTAAAGTCCCAAGTGAAGGGAACATTTAACAGGTTTAAACTGGAGGCAGGAGCCTTACCAGAAGGTTCAGGGGACCTAAAGGTACTTTGGACAGACAGAGCTTCTTTTGAGACCATGGACATCAAAGGACACATGAAACAGTAGATGTCCAGCTAGGAGGATATACTCTAATACATCAATAAAGAGATTAACAAAATGCTGAACAGGGACCTTGGTCTCCACAGCTGCATCTGCTGGCTCCGGCCTCACTCTCTGTTTCCACTGGAAGACTTGCCTTGGGTAATCTTGCTTGATTTCCTTTTGTTCTTTGGGAACAACTGTTAGCTGTCCTTGTACAGTTTTCATGTGCAAACCTATAGAATAGTGGCCTCCATTTTCCTTGAGCACAAGCAAGTTTTGACTCCTGGGGGCAGAGGAGGGCAAACCTGTATTTGCTTTGGATAGGACTAAGTCTGGAATGGCCACATGCTGGCACTGGGACTGCTGTACTTTTTTTTTTTTTAAAGGTATGCTCTATAGATGAAATCACTGGGTAGATGTTGATTTAGCTGGCTTCATTATTCGCGTTGTGAATTCCCAGGGGGCCTGGGCTGTTTCCCATTAATAACAAGAATTTTTATTTTAAAGACTAACTAACCTCCAGTTAGGTTCTCACTGTGAACAAGCAGAGACACATTTTATGCTGGATCTCCTGGAATATCTCTGATAAAATTGGGAGACAGGTGCTGAGGCTTCTTAAATAAGAAGGGGTAGTGGGCAGAGCCTTGGCTTGAACTCGATCTATTCCATTTGAAAACTGGCGCTCTTGACAGCCAGGTGGAGACATTAGGAATCCTTTCCCACCCATTCTTCACACTTGCCTCAAGTGAGCTCTTATGGTCAGCTAAGAAGCTATCGTCTGGCCTCCTTCTAGCATGGGATGGGTGTGTTGACTCCTGCTCCATCTCTGGATCACAGGGTCCCCATCAGAGTACCAGGAACGGCCAAGCATCCTGAGTCTAAAGACACTGTCAAGGTCTTTGGACTTTGTCTAGGTCAAAGTTGTGGTAATAAACAATGCAAACAGGAGTGGCCATCAGAGGAAACCCACTGAAACAAACAAAAATCCAAATGAAAAAAAGATGTGTGTGTGTGTGTGTGTGTGTGTGTGTGTGTGTAGGCAGTACTGTGACTTTCTAGAGATTTCTAATGTAGCCACAGCTTTTAGTCTCATGTATATAAGAAACTGTGTTTTTCTCCTCAAAACAACTCAAGGCCTCATATTCCTGTTAGGCTAGAAGTTCAATCCTGTGTAGTCCTCAAGAGTTTCTTTCTCTCTGATTAAGGGGATCTGCAGTAGAGTCTCAGGACTTGGGAGGGTCCTAGGAAAAGGACTATCAGTGTGCTTTGACTCCAGAGATGTCCATTAATCCAGATCACCTGGTAGGTTTCCTGCTCTCCTGCATTTTGAGTCCAATGGAACCAAGAAAGTCACTGTCAAAGCAGAGACCTCCATCGCCATTCTTGGCTCACGTTGTACCAACTCTGTGGAACTGTCAGTCCGGTTGGGCTTCTGCTCTCATTCTCTCCAAAGGTCTCTTATCCTCTCTCTCTTGGTCTCCAGGACCTTCTTCGTCATTTGAGACTTTCTTTTCTAGGTTCCTTTAGAGCCATTTTACCATCTGCTCCCATCTCTTCAGGACTCCTGACATACTGTCCTCCTTAGGGCGAGGCCAAGAGTTGCAAGCACAAATGGGTGTGGAGGTTAGATGGGCATGAGCCACGCAGTTGGTAGGAGCTCAGTGGACTAGTGAACGTCTTGTCTGTCTAGAGGGGGCTATAAGTTCTGCCTTACCCCACCCATGCTGCTTTGTGTTGTTGGATCTTCTAATTTTTCAAGAAGAATCCAGATTTCTTTTTCTGAGTAATCTCCCATGGTTCAAATGCTGGTTCAAATATTTAAATTATTCTAGGGAGTCCAAAATGAAATAGCCACAAGCTAACAGTTTCCATCACCAGTGTAGGCATTTGAAGACAAAGTCGAGAGAAGACTCACTTCTACAGTTACTTGGTCAAGAAAGCACAGAGCTTGGTATTTGAATACATAGGAGGGAAAGAGATAAACAATACTAGAAAAGAAAACACAAGGTGGATTTCTCTAGGGTTCTACTGTGCCAGAAAGGAAGATGTTTTAGCATTTGCTTTTTTCAATTTGCTTTGGGACTAACAAGTTAACTTACTTTTGATCCAACTTGTTCATCAAGTCCTGTTCTTGAGTGATCTCATAGAATGGACAGAAAAGGAAAGGATACCTATTGGGTGCTGAGGTCGACATTTTGCCTTTCATGGTTGGGGTAAAGTTTGTGGAGTTTGTTTGGCTTAATTCCAGGTTTTGCTGTAAGCTTTTTATCATCTGTTCTTTGGAGAACACTACCAACTCTGGAGAGATGTTTCTCAGGTACGAGAAACAGACAAGAATGAATATAGTCAGTAGCTGCTATTAATAATACAAGTTCTTGATTTGGCTAAAAAGGACACATCTCTTATAAATACCAGATTAAACGGAGAAGGGACTTGCATGGAAAAAGAAACATTTTTCTTTTCTCCCATGGTATGCTTCATAACTGTCATGACCACCAACTCAACAGATGTCATGACAACTTGGTTTCTTTCCATTTTTCATATCTGCCTCTTGTCATGCTGGCTTTATTCCCAGGGTCCTTACGATGGCCTGTGTCCTACTTAGCATTGCCAACTTGATACATGCTAAAATCAGCAGAGTGAAGTTTCAGCTGATTAATCGTCTTTGTCACATTGGTCTGTAGTCATACCTGTGGGAAGATTGTCTTGATTGTTAATTTGATGCAGCGGTCCTAGGCCACTGTGGACACCACCATCACTAGGTAGGTGGTCCTGGGCTATGTAAGAAAGCAAGCTAAGCACATGCCTGTGAGGAAGCCAGAGAGAGAGAAGGAGAGAGATGGAAGAAGAAGAAGAAGAAGAAGAAGAAGAAGAAGAAGAAGAAGAAGAAGAAGAAGAGAGGAAAAAACAAGCAATGTTCATTCATAGTTTCTGCTTCAAGCTTTTGATTGAGTTTCTGTCCTGACCTCCCTCAGTGATGGACTGTGTCCTGAATGTATAAGCCAACTATATCTGTTTCTCCCCTAAATTGCTTTTGACTAGAGTGCTTTATCACTGCAGCAGAAAGGAAACCAGAGCATCCTGGAAGCCCTTTCCTTGCTATCCAACCCAACAGACCTCATGATGGTGTTTTTTTTTTACCAGTCTCAGACAAACCTTTAGCGTTCTGATCTCCCAACCAATTGCTTAGATTAGGGAATTGCTGGTTTGATTGGCCAAGCCTAAGTCAACATTAGTTCTCCTCTCTACGCTCTCCTATCACAGTCTGGAACAGAATCAGCTCTCTTCAAAGCAAGTTGACTGAGGGTTGGAGGCTCCAGAGTAAAGTTACAATGCTGATAAGCACAAAAGGATGTCTGGATATTGGGTGGAAAACACCAAGTGCCTATGGCAAGCTTTTACTCAGAGTGGACAATGTATAATTTCACCTCTAACTCTAATCACGTTGGATCCTCTTCGGAATTCCTAACTAATGTTTTGATGGAAAATAATGTTAACATTGAGTAGTAGAAATGGGGCTTTTGGAAGTCAAATGTGAGGGAGAAAGTTGAATACTGCGGAGACGAGAGCAATAACTCAACAAGTGCCCACATCTTGTCTAAACAATGCAGTTAAATGCTCCATGAAGGGGAGAACAGTGTCTCATCCTGCTTAGTTTTGCTCATAAATTAAGAACATCAGAAACACAAAACAGTCTGAGTCACTGAGAAGTTCATGATGCAAAAACAATACCAGAACACTGTGCCCAAGCCCAATCACACATAGTTTGAAATTGTATGATGTTATCAAATTATCAGTTATTCCAAACATCATCTTTTCAATGGGACTAATGGAATATTTGGGCTTGGTTGTTGTGAAGCACAATTATACTATAGAAGGATCTTGGCACAGTCTGCAATCAAACACTGGGATTTATTTATCTAATTTTGGTCATTTGGAATAAGGTCTTGCATATAATACACACTGTACCACTGAGCTGTGTCTCCAGTTCTTATAGTACCATTACATTATGAACCTTTTCTATTATCATAGTTTATTCCTTCAACAAATCTGTAAGGAAAATGCTACCATAGACTCCATTTTACCAATAAAAAAAGGCTAGAGCATCTAACCTTCCCAACTAGTATCATATGTAAGGAAAGGGTGGAGATGGAATTTAAGCCCAGTTTTTCCTGACTCCAAAAGTCATTTCCCTAATTGCCATTCCCTTCTCCCTTTCTGTCCTTTAATATACTAGCTGAGAAGATGTGAGGTCACCAAAGCCCTGGGTTCCTGTTTCTGTGTGGGTGGGTGAGGCCAACCACTGGGAATGTGGGAAGAAACCAGAGAAGCCCTTGCCTTCTGTAGTCTGTTTATCTTTTCCCACACAGTGCAGCTCTGAAGAGTCCTAATACAAAGACTGGGCTAATAAATGCCACCAGAGGTGTAGAATTAGCCTACTCTTTAGCTAGCTAGACTAGGGTCCCCGAGAAGTGCTCTGGTCTCAAACAGGTAGATGGAGATGGGTGTGTGGTTCATCTTAAAGCTATGATTGATAATAAGGGCTGCACTAATGTACCCTCTTCTTTGTAGCCATGGGTAGTCGGCGGGGGATTTTATTCAGCATTTATAGGTCATCCGCTTGATTTCAGGCACCGTTCAAGGCATCTCAGACACACCAGGTTTTCTTGTGTGATCCTCACAAGTGACCACATAGGTCAGATGCTGTTACTCTTATCACCCCCACTATTGCAGACAAGGAAATCAAAGCACAGCAAGATGAAGAATCTTGCCACAGTGTTACGCAGCTGGCCAGTGGTTGGTCTAAGGTTGGAACTCAACCTGCTTGGTCTCAGAAAGTAAACCTATCTATGAAGGATCCAAGATGCCACTGGCAAGTCTTGAATTGCTAAGTAACACTTAACTTTTCTTCTGCTTGTAAAACTTAAAATTATATGACCCCTGCCTAATGGGGTCATATTATTCAGCCCCCAATATTCGAAAGGAGTCTCTGTTTTTAAATTAACTTGATTGTCTTATCTGATGAATGTTGGTCCCTTTCACTGATCTATAAATTCCATGGTGTTGTAAATTCTGCCTGTAAACTTCAGGAACTATTTATATTTTTCAGGTTTTTTTTTGGTGTGTGTTTGTGTGTATGTTTGTGTTTGTGTAGTGTATGTATGCGTGTTTTCTTCACTTGCTCTCCACCTTATTTTTTTTTATTGTAGAAACTTTAGAATTTTAATTATAAACTAGGCTGTCAATGGAAAGGACAGACACTCACATATCACAGAATAAATAGTATAAATACTTCTCCACCTTATTTTTGGGACAGGTTCTTACCCTGAACCTAAAGCTCGCTGATTTGCGTAGGCTGGCTGTCCAGAGAGTTTTGACCTTTGCCTGTCTCCATCTCCCTAGTGCTGGGATGTGCTGCTGTACCCAGCTCTTCAAAGAGGCCTTAGCCAACCTCAGGCCTTTATGCCTGCATGGGAGGTACTTTCCTGACCGAGCTCTCTCCCTAGCCCCAGCTGTTACGTTTTTATGCGATGGTTTTACCGGATTTGAGGGTAAAACTTGTGTCCAGTGATAAACCGAGCCTGGACATTTTGGAATAAAGCCTTTAGACACATCTCTGGATACAGAACATTAGCTTAGCGTCCACCTGGGGACTGGCTCTCGGCAGTTGGGATCACTGTCACAGGAAATGTGGTCTTTTCTTCCACATGTGTTTCTGAACTGGTGTGCTCTGTTGGCCGCGTGTCAGTGTGCGCTCAACACCTCTTGCCCCGGTTCACACTTGACCATCCTCTCGGTCTGCGGCCCCGTTCCTCCGGCAGCATCCTACTCCTAAAAACCCTTGCCCAGAGTGGCTCCTGTCATTTCTCACCAGAGCCCATCTGTGTTTAGGAGGAGTGTCCAAGAGTTAGACATGGTTTTCTCAGAGTAAAGTGTTGAGTGTAGCACTTAGCCAAGGTTCCCCTCCCCCTCCCCCGGAAAGGTCAAAGAGAAGAAGCCGGAGGAAGTGCGTACATTTCTGTGTGAAACTGAGAAGACATCCTGTTCCACTCTTGCCCTCATAAACATTAAACTTTTTTTTTTTTATGGTGACATTTTTAGCCCATTCTGAAATGTATTGATTTCCCCTCCCCCTGTGAATCACTGCCCATTTCTCTTTCCTATGGTAAAAACACATATTAAATATCAATGTGATAATAATTTAGAAAAATGTATGTGCATGTGTGGGCGGGCAGATGGGAACGTGAGGGGAATGTTTTTACAAACTCTCAGAAGGGAAATAGCTTTTTTACAGATTCCCACACCATCAATCAACTCCTCACATCCCCAACCTACTGAGACAAAACCAAATCATCACTTCTGGTTTGAAAACTAGAAGAAAAAAGTATCAAAGTTCTGGAGATGTCCCACCATTTGCGGGCTATGTATGTATTTATATTTATATATTGATATATATTAGCAGTTTGCCATGGGGAGGGAGTCAGGCTGCTGTTCCTACTTTGGGCAGTAGAGGGCAGATGTTTCCTCTCCTGCCTGGTTGATATTACCCAGGCAACAACATTATGTTTATGCAAACAGCCTTTGACATAATAGCTTTGAAACAGCTGAAAATTGAATTGTGCCTTCAGGCCAAACATCTAGACCACCGCCTTTGTCAGATTCCTCTGCTGCAGTAAATTGCGCTCACCCTTGGCTCTGAGAGCTACGTTCCCCTGGATTCCACCAGGCCCAAGATAACTTTGCCTTAGTAGAAAGACAAACGCTATTTCCTCCCCGCAAATGCTCCTTAGGTTTTTACCTCCAAATCTCATCTGAGGGGCTGGAAATTGCTGCGTGCATTTCTCCAGCCAACCGAAGAAAGAAAATAAAAAGAGAAGCCGAGATCGACACCAAATCCTTCAAATTCTAGAATCTCTGTGGGTTTCTGCAGCTTTTCAGCGTTTCCACTTGATCTAATTAGGACTTCGCCTCCCGAAATAAATACCTAATAAAGAATGAACCTATTAACAGACTAAATTTACTACACACCCATTTGTGCGAGCCCTCTGCGCGTTCTCTTGAAGCGGTAATGCAGATGAAATTGCACGTTGTTTGACTGGGTAATGGTCTCCCGCTGTAAGACGGATGGTAGAAAATAAAGGCAGGGTGGGGGGAAGCGGGTCGCTTTATTGAATTCTACCAATGATAATGGTGTCACCTGAAATAACTGTCGGAAAAGTGCTGAAATGGGGGAGAAACGGCAGCATCCATAGCCAAAGTGCAATTGGGGAGCAGTTGATTTTCTTGGAAGTAATCTTACTGTTTTGGATTCGTTGGTCCTGGTATGGGGGTAATGGAAGGGAGATTTAAAAATACCTTATTTTTAATTAAGGTTTTGTGTGTATGTCTCTCTCTCTCTCTCTCTCTCTCTCTCTGTGTGTGTGTGTATATATATATATATATATATATATATATATATATATATATGAGGACAGGTTCTTGCAGAGACCAGTGCTATCTAGAGTTACAGATGGTTGCGAGCCTCCTTATCCTGGATGCTGGGAACTGATCTGTGATCCTTTGCAGCTACGCACTTTTTGTTGTTGTTGTTGTGGGATATTGTTTTTATTTTTTCAAATTTAACTCTTTATTGGTTCTTTGTGGATTTCACATCATACACATCACATCTTGATCCGACTCATCTCCCAGTCCCTTCCTATCTGCCCTTGACACTTGCAACCCCACCCCCAGGATAAAACAAGATAAAATTTAAAAGAAAAGAGAAAAAAAAAAGAAAGTAAAAGTCTCATCGCGGAAGCTGTAGTGTGATACAGTGAGTCACACAGTCCTTTAGTTCATATATTGTTACTTAGGGTGCTCATAGCATTGAATCATTGCTCTGGTTTGAGGTCTTTGGTTTTTGCTGCATCATTAATACTGGGCCCTCACAGGGGTTCCTCTTGGCTATCCTGCTGTCCTGTGTCATGGAGATCCTGTAACTTTCAGTCTGCAGGACCAGCCCCTTCATGTGCTCCAGCAAATCATAGATGGGGTGGATGGTGGGATGGGCCAACTCATAGCTCTGGTTCTGGGTCTGGGTGGTTGTTGGGTTGGTCAGGCCTCCAGCTCTCCTTCATCCTCAATGCCAGGGTGAGTACTCCAGTGCTGCCCGACTAGCTCACCCTATGTAGTGAGCAACAAGAGATGGGGTCGATTCTCCTTCTTTCATACCCTCAGGGTTGGCTCTCCTACACCTACCCCACCAGGGCCAGCTCTACTGTGCTGCCCAGTGGAGGTGCAGGGGCCACTCTGCCTAGTGTTGCCGCTGGTGAGAGGCAGGACCACTAGTGACTTCTGGGATGGCTCCCCCACCTACCACAGGCTTTGAGGGACACAGGGGGACTTCTCTCTTGTCTACATCACCATATGGTAAGTGAGGGGTGCAGCTCTGCCTCTTACACTTGCATTCTCGGGGCCATCTCCCCCATATCTCCATTAGCAGGGTCAGCTCTACTGTGTTGCCTCAGTGAGGTGCAGGACCTGCTTTCCTGAGTGCTGCTGGCGGTGAGATGCTAGGCCAGTTCACCCGTTCTCCTGACCTCAGGGCCAGCTTTCCCACCAACCGCAGGTGGTGAGGAGTATGGGCGGGAAGGACATCTCCCTCCTGTTCACACCATCTGCTAGCTGGTATGCACTTTAAAATGATGATCCATCTCTCCAACCCAGAAGTAGATTTTAGAGACAGTTGTGGGCATCATGCATATCCTAGTACTTTTTTGTGGTTGTTGTTGTTAACTTGACACAAAAAGGTCTTATTAGATTGACTATGGGCAAGTCTCTGGCACATTTTCTTGATTAACGATTGATGTGGGAGGGCCCAACTCACTGGAGGTGGCGATGCTGGTCCAGGGCTGTATAATACAGCAAGCTTAGCAAACCATGGAAAGCAAGCCAGTAGTTAGTGTTCCTCTGTGGCCTCTGCTTCAGTTGCTGTCTTCACGTGCCTGCCCTGACTTTCTTCAGTGGACAAGATCCATAAGCTGAAAAAAAACTCTTTGTTGTTGCTTGTGGTCATGGTGCTTATCCCAACAAAAGAAATGAAGCTATGGAAATGGATGCCTTTCTCAGGGTGGGTGTGGGGAGTGTGGACATGGATTCATTTATTATTATTTCATCAAAGCCTGCTTCATGATGGGTGGCATATAGGAGATGGGGGTAGGGTTTTAATAAGCAAAATAGATACAGCAGTATGCAGCTGAAACTTAGTGTCTAGGGAAGTAGGAGAATTCATTTATTAGCAAATCTGCATCAGATGCACACCTGTCACAAAGTAACTCTGAAATTCCAGCCTGGATGAATGGTGGAAGGGCAAGGCATGAGGTTGTTGAACCAAGACCAAGGTCTGGCAACCGCACTGCTTCAGGATGCTTCCCAGCCTTAGTCAACCTGCAGTCCCTTTTTGCTCAAGACATTTTAATAAAACTATAGGAATAAGAAATAGGTCTATGGATCAAACATTAACTGATAATTAATCATTTGTCTTAAAGCAATTGTTTACTATACACACAATTTTACTGTCAAAGACAAAGGTAAATTTACCTGCCAATGAGATGAATAGGCTTTTTAAAAAAATCATTCATGATTTTATTAATTTTTAAATACTTATTTTATGTGTGTGTGTGTGTGTGTGTGTGTGTTTGTTGTGTGCACGCTGTGAGTGCAGTGCCATAGAGGTCAGAGACATTGGATTTTTAGGAGCTGGAGTTGCACTTGTTATGAGCAACCTGATGTAGGTACTGGGAATTGAACTCAAGTCCTCTGCAATAGCAGTACACACCTTAACCACTGAATCATCTCTCTAGCCATGATAATTTTTACATAGAAAATTAAATCTTGGCTGAATATTTGATCTAGAGCATTTTCAATATTTTTAAAGATCTGATTGGTATTTTGATTTTATAACCATCAGTGCCAAAATGAAAATGCTCCTTTGCATTAATACTTAGTATGAAATGTCAGAGATAGGTGGAAATTCTGCCCTAATCCCAACCCCAGTTGCTGCCTGTGATAATAAAACACCACAGGCAAGGCACCTTAAGGAAGAAAAAGAGTTTACTTTGACTTGTGGTTCAGGAGAGTGAATCCATAATGGCAGGGTAGAGACAGCAGGCAGCGTGGTGGCTGGAGTAGGCTGCTCAGAGCTCAGATCTGATACTAGCAGCACAAAATAGAGAGTGAACTAGAAGAGACACAAGTCTTTAAACTCTCAAAGCCTGCCCCTAGTGATGTGCCTTCTCCAGCAAAGCCATTTTTCCCCAAACCTCACAAATAGTGCTACTAAATGAAAGCTAAATATTTAAACACACAGCTTATGAGGACATTCTCATCAAGCCACCACAAACCCAAGCAACAATTTAAAAACTTAAACAGTCTAACACAAGCCAACCCAAAGAAATACTGATTTGATACTTACATGCTAAGGAATGCCAGTAGGAAAATGTTGCATCTTTGTTTTCTGTGATAAATCATTATTTTTCTATAAGCCCAGGAAAATGTACACAGTCAAACACAGCAATTTATAACATCCCATGGTCTCAAACCTGGATTTTAGGCAGATTACACTGGCATGATGTGATGAGAGCGTGTGCAGCACACAGTGTGTATGCTCTGTGTTTGATAAAGTCAACGCAGCAATGATGCCTCATGACATAATGTAGAAATACATGGCGGGAAATATCCAGGATTCACAACACATTTTATTTTAAATTAATGTTTTGGTCACAGATTTAAAAAACTTTTTACCAACTAAAAATTTTTAAAACTATTTTGTGTGTGTGTGTGTGTGTGTGTGTGTGTGTGTGGTCTGTGTGTGTGTAGGTGGGATCTGTTGGGGCCAGGGATGCCTGTGTGGAAGACAGAGAACAACTGGAACGAATATGTTCTCTCCTTACACCATATGGGTCCTGGGATGGAACCCACTCAGGCTTGCCAGCAATGCCTCTCCCCGCTGAGCCATCTCACCAGCCCTGCTATCAATTATTTTTGGGACTCACAGTGGGATCACAACTCACAGTTTCAATAACTAAGCCTTTCAGAGTTAATTTTAAAATATAATTTTTATAAAGAGAGAGGGCTGACATGAAGGGTCAATGGGCAAAGGCGCCCGTCACCAAGCATAGAGAAGTGAGTTTGATCCTTAGAACTCATGTGACAGGAGGAGAGAATGGACTTCTGTGAGTAGTCCTCGGACTCCTGCATGTTCGTTATGGCATGTCCTAAAAAATAAATGAATGTCAAAAAATAAAGGAGAGACGGTTTGGAGGATGGCTTAGTTGGTACAGCATTGCCGAAAGCATGAATATCTCAGTTAATTATTGTAGAACCCAGGTTAAAAAAAATAGCTATGATGGTGGGTGATTGTACTTCCAGGCTGGGAAGGTAGATACAGGAAGAACTCTGGGTCTACACTGATGGGTTTCAGGTTCATTGAGAGACTCTGTCTCAAAAATGGAGGAGGAAAGCGATGAGGGAGACGTCTAATAACAGCCTTGTCACTCACACACTTCCGTATACACATGAGCACTTACATAGACGCACAAAAGCTGAGTTTTAAAAGATAATTTTTATGCTTTATTTATTTTTTATTTTTAAATTGTCTTTATTGAGCTATATATTTTTCTCCGCTCCTCTCCCCCTCAACCCTCTCCCAAGATCCCTATGCTCCCAATTTCAACTCAGGAGATCTTGTCTTTTTCTACTTCCCATGTAGATTAGATCTATGTATGTCTTTCTTAGTGTCCTCATTGTTGTCTAGGTTCTCTGGGATTGTGAATTGTAGGCTGGTTTTCTTTGCCTATGTCTAAAAGCCACTTAGAAGTGAGTTCATATTATATTCGTCTTTCTGGGTCGGGGCTACCTCTCTCAATATGATATTTTCTACATCCATCCATTTACCCTCAAATTTCAAGATGTTATTTTTTTCCCACTGTGTAGTACTCCATTGTGTAAATGTACCACATTTTCCTTATCCATTCTTCAGTTGAGGAACATTTAGATTGTTTCCAGTTTTGGGTTATTACAAATAATGCTGCTATGAACATAGTTGAACACATGACCTTGTGGTATGATTGAGCATCCTTTGGGTATATAACCAAAAGTGGTATGCTGGGTCTTGAGGAAGGTGGTTTCCTAATTTTCTGAGAAATTGCCATACTGATATCCAAAGAGCTGTACCAACTTGCATTCCCACCAGCAATACAGGAGTGTTCCCTTTTCCTCACAGCCTCTCCAGTGTAAGTTGTCATCAGTGTTTTTTATCTTGGCCATTCCTACAGGTATAAGAGGGAATCTCAGAGTTGTTTTGATTTTCATTTCTCTGATGGCTAAGGATGTTGAGCATTTCCTTAAGTGTCTTTCGGCCATTTTAGATTCCTCTGTTGAGAATTTTCTGTTTATGTCTGTACACCATTTTTATTGGATTATTTGTTCTTTTGATGACCAATTTCTTGAGTTCTTTATATATTTTGATGTGGGGTTGGTTAAGATCTTTTCCCATTCTGTAGACTGACATTTATTCTTGTTGATCTTGTCCTTTGTGTTACAGAAGCTTCTCAGTTTCAGGAGGTCCCATTTATTAATTGTTTCTCTCAGTGTCTGTGCTACTGGGGTTATATTTAGGAAGTGGCCTCTTGTGCCAATGTGTTCAAGTGTACTTCCCACTTTCTCTTCTATGAGGTTCAATGTGGTTGGTTTTATGTTGAGGTCTTTGATCCATTTGGACTTGAGTTTTGTGCACAGGGATAGATATGGATCTATTTTCATTCTTCTACATATTGATATCCAGTTATGCCAGCACAATTTGTTAAATATGCTTTCTTCTTTCTTTTTCATTATATATATATATATATATATATATATATATTTGCTTCTTTGTCAAAAATCAGGTGTTTGTCGGTGTGTGGATTGATATCTGGGTCTTTGATTCAGTTCTATTGGTCCTCCTGTCTGTTTCTATGTCAATACCAGGCTGTTTTCAGTACTGTGATTCTGTAGTGAGTTTGAAGTCTGGAATTGTAATGCCTCCAGAAGTTCCTTAATTGTACAGAATTGTTTTGGATGTCCTGGGTTTTTTTGCTTTTTCATATGAAATTGAGTATTGTTCTTTTGAGGTCTGTAAAGAATTTTACTGGGATTTTGATGGGCATTGCATTGATTCTGTAGATTGTGCTTGGTAAGATTGCAAATTTTACAATGTCAGTTCTAGCTACCCAAAAGCATGCGGAATCTTTCCATTTTCTAGTGTAAAGAATAATTTAAAGAACAAATGTAAGATAAAAAGATTCCTATTTCACCATGGAGTGTGGTAGACTGCAGGTAGAGCCCCTGTCTGTTGGGGATACAGTCTTAGGGAGTGTTTGTAACTGAGAGTTCTGCGTGTAAGCTCCTGTTTTTCCTATACTCAGATACCTAAGTGACATTTAATTATAAATAAGGCAGAATCAGGGGTTGAAAACAATGAAAACAAAATCCCTCTGGCAGTTGTTTATACTAGAAAGTGTGTGAACGTGGTCTCTTTCTCTCAAAGCAATTTGTTGTTCTTCAACTTTCTCAAGGGAAGGAAGACCTCTACAATGTCTCCTTCATGTTGGTGTATTGCCAGCATCACTCCTCTCTTGAATCAGGGTCATTTTACTGTAGGCATTCTTTTGGATAACCTACATAGCTGCAATGTGATTAACGGGTGGGTAACATCTGCAGCGTGGATACACTGGGTACACAGGCAACTTATATTCTAATTAGTACAAAATGTGACAGTGTAATATTTCATTATACGGCTCCAAATGGCACGTGATTTTACATTTAGCTGTGTATACGGCTTGCACATCCAGGTACAGAAGTCAGAGGACAACTTGATGAAGTTGGTTCTTGTCTTCCACCATGTGCTTCCTGGTAGTGAACTCAGGCCGTCACACTGGGTGGTGGCCACCTTGCTCTGCTGAGCCATCTCACTGGCTCATAATTTTAAAATAACAGCTTCTTAATGAAATTTCCCATTATTTTTGAACTACAGCTGAATGCAGGTAACTTCAGTCTTCCAAACTGAAACAGGAAGCAAGGGATAATGGCTGTGTTCCTGAACCCTGAATTCACTTACCTAATTTAAATTCGGTCACCACCCTTTCCTAGGACTTGGGCTCTTTTTGTTTGCTTGTTTTGTTGTTTTTCATGACAGGGTTTTTTCTGTAAAACAGTTCTGTATGTTCTGGAATTCACTCTGTAGACCAGGTTGGCCTCCAACTCGCAGAGATCCACCTACCTCTGTCTTCCAAGTGTTGGGATTAAAGGTGTGTGCCACCACTGCCTGGTGGATCCTTTTTCAGGATAAAAGTCAATGATTATTTCTCTTTGCTTTGCCTCTGGTTTTGAGTCAAATGAGAGAATATGTATACCAGTGCTTTTGTAGATTATTTATCTTTACTTTGTTTAATTTGACTCAAAATGGGTTTTGAGTCAAATGAGAGAATATGTATACCAGTGCCTTTGTGCAAGATGATAATGATGGGGTAATTACGAGTTGGCGTTTTTCTAGGATTTACCCAAGGACTCTAATATGTTGTGTGAATAGACAGAAAGTACTGGTTGATGAATGATGAACAATTCAGTTTATGGTGATGGATTCTCTGACACAAATAATGTCACATATGGTGTGGGGTTCAGGAGAAAGTGAGTGGGTGGGATTTATAAAAAGATTGGCAGGACTCAGGCTGGCCTCCATCCTGGGCTATTAGGCTGCTGGTAAGTGCTATGGTAGTTAGAATGTGCTGGCTGGGTAGGTCAGAAGGGATCTGGTGAGTGAACCTCAGCACCATGGTGATGCTTCTGGCTCCCTATAAAGTACACACATCTGTTAGATGGATAGCTAAGAATCTGCTTCCCATGGTCACATGAGGGTGTTACCAGGGCTAAAATATTGCTGGGAGATGAAGGCACTGTTCATATTTTAACCTACTTTTTGAAAAAGATAAATGCTTGAAGGCACGGCTTTATTAGATCATGTCATGCATGGACCGTTTTGAAAGGAATACATTTCTCTCCGTTGCAAAGACGGCAAGCCTCTCTTCCTTAAGGATACTTCCTATTGTAGATTGCTGCCATAAAGGACATTTAGTCTTATCGCTGCTAGGATTCATTTTTCTCTAAAATTCTGTAAATACACAGTTTAAAATATGTTCTTGAATCTCTCAGGCCCTTGAGAAAATGTGCAAAGTTTACAGGGGAAAAAAAAACGGGGCCTCAGGGACGGGCACAGACCCTAAACAAAGAAAAGATCTGCAGTGTGAGTTTAGAGGCTGTTCAGGATCTTCTAGGGAGGTATTTTGGGCTCTCGTTGGACTTTAAATTTAGCACTGCAGATGGCTCCCCATACCTCCAGGGTCTTGGCTCTGTTCACGTCCCCCTTTCTCCATTAGTTTTCTTCAAACAGTCAGTAGGCATTTCTTCGATTTTTTATGATGCTGGTGGCCCTCCTGGCCCTCACCCCATCTCCTCATAATGACTCTTACCCAGGAAGAAAATCGGCTTATCTTCAAAGGCACCATGGTTCTGTTCAGTGCCTATTCTGTATGTGACTTTTATTATCTGTTGAGGTTTTTGGGATGGTGAGATGGCCTAGCATATGAACTCCTGATTGCTGGAGTGCCATCCTTAGGATCCAAGTGATGAGAGAGAGGACCAATTCCTGCAAGCTGTTCGCTAGCCACCCCATAGCCACACAAAATAAATGAATACATGATAAAATAAAATAAACACCTCTCTCTCTCTCTCTCTCTCTCTCTCTCTTTTCCTAGGTACCTACTTCTTTTTCTCAGAGACAATCACTGTTCCAACTTATCAGCTTTCCTTCCAGGAATATTCTGTGAATCCATGGTCACATATAACATTGTGAAAATATGCAGGACCCATATGTGTGCTTTGGGTTTTAGCTGCCCACTCCTACACAGAAACACCCTTGATATGAGAAACTTTATACTATATTATATCACAGAATTTACTGTAATTTTTTGGACCAAATCTCTGCTGATGGATATTCAGGTCATTATAGTTTTGTGTGGCCGGAAACAGTGGTAAGGTAATACTGCTGGCTGTGGTACGCACATGTAGGTACATTTTAGAATGGACCCCCTAGAACTTTAGTTACTGAGTTAAATGAAGTGTGCATTTAAATTTTGCTAAGTAACGCCAACCTGCTTTCCTCAGAAGTTAAACCAATCCAAATTCCCATTAGTAAACTATGTAATTTTTTTCTGCTTTAATTCAAGATGATATAAAGGATTTAAAAAAATCTTGTCAGTCCAACAAGTTAAAGCTTAAGTTTCTATGTGGTTTTAAATGTTTTTTTTTCTCTTCTAAGAAGATTAAGTAGAGCTTTTCTATGAGCCATTTTAGTCAGTTGTGAGGTGTCCATGCCCTTGACTATTTTCTCTTTTGTAGCTGGATTTTTCTCATTGATTGATAACAAGTATTTGCATACGAAAAAAGTAGATTTTGGTTTAGAATATTCATTACAGTTTGATTTTCCTTTAGCTTGCTATTTCTCTTTGGTTCTTTATTCTGGAATTTTCTTTCATGGAGAATTTTTTTTTTTTTTTGGTTTGATGTGTCTCTACCTTGTTTTGGCCTGTTGAGTTTTGCAGTGCACACAGAAGTTTACTTTCTTGGAGGGTTCTGCCACTGTTTCCCAAATTCTCCTCTAGGAGCCTAATCAATGGTTTCATAATTTCCCGTTCAGTCTTTGACTCATCTGAGATGCTTTTTTTGTCTTCTGGAATGGCTCAGATGTCAAACATCACACATTTTCCCCCAGATGATTATTAAGTTTTCTTTCCAAAAAGATTTTCTTTTATTTTCAATAATGCATATGTATATGTGTTGTATGAGTGTTTATGTGCATGTGGTGCCCTCAGAGGCCAAAAGAGAGCGCTTGGTCCCCTGGAGCTGGAATGACAGTGTGCTATGAGCTGCCTGATGTGGGTGCTAGGAACCCAGCTCAGACCCTCTGAAGAGCAGAACCTTTAAGCTGTCTCTCCAGCCCTGGTCATTTAGTTTTCTGGTCATGATCTTGCAGTCACTGAGAACATCCTTGGAACCAATGTTATTCCTGAATTCCTCTTCAGGAGTGATAGGCAGGCAGGCTGACCATCTCAGAAACTCAAGTAATGAATGCCTGTCATTGATAGGTCTGGAAAGGAGTCCCTGGATGGGGGTGGGGACATCTGTTTTCATTTCTTAACCCCTTTTGCGGGCAGGACATTTATAACCTTGAGAAGAATGGGCTAGCCTCACAGATAATCCTCTTGGGACCCAACCTTGGCAGCCAGTGAGGAGCTGGCTATAACTGGTAGAAATGAGGTATAACAGCCCGTGTTAAATATGTGCTTTGCTATGCTGAGGGAAGGTCACTTGGCTTGTAATATTTTTTTCCTACCATAAATTATTGCCTGATATTCTTGAAGGAAAAAAAAAGTTTTTTATTTTATTTTGTTTTTTTTATCCGCCAGAATATCTCTGAGAGGTGATTTTTATCTCCAGGGCCCTCGTTCTGGACTGCTTCCCTTTTGATTTTCCCCATGGTGATTTGCTGTGCTGGCTGAATTTTTTTTTTTTTCTCTCCACGGTCAACTCAGTTACACTGAAATTCTTTGTCCTGTGTCACAGTTAAAGCCATTCATCTTGGTTATTTTGGGGAAAGAGATACTTTGCAATAAAATGTAGTCATTCTTTCTCATATTCCCCCACTGTCCTCATCTGTCTCTGGACCTGTGTCTACATGAAGCTCTGAGGTAATCAGTCAGTTCCTGACTGGCCAGTTCATTGATGCAGAGCTGTGTCTCGTATCTTCACTTGGGTCTGCCAGGCACTTGGCATCTACCAACAGAAAACAAGGACATCTTTAGGGAGATTGTCATTGCTCTAAAGAGTGTATTTAAAAGTCTTTTTGTTTAGATTTTATTTGTTTTTATTTCACATAGCAGTATGTTTTATCTGCTTGTATGTCTGTGTACACACATGTGTGGTGTGCTTTCAGGGGGGCCAGAAGAGAGGGTGTAAGGTCCTCTAGGACTGGAGTTACAGGGGACTGTGAGCTGCCATGTAGGTGCTGAGACTAGAACCTGGGTTCTCTGGAAAGAGCAGCCAGTGATCTTAGTCACCGAGCCATCTCTCAAGCTCCTTAAAGACTGCATGTTTGCCGGGCGGTGGTGGCGCACACCTTTAATCAGCACTCAGGAGGCTGAGGCAGGTGGATCTCTGTGAGTTTGAGGTGTACCTCCTTCTCTCTACCCAGCCCTCTGGAGTTGGAATCTTAGGTGGTTCCATAGCTTCGTGATCGTGAATAGGGGTTCAGTAAGCTCTGGTGTGCGAGCATCTCTGTGATATTCTGACTTGGAATCTGGAAGACTTTATGTATCCATTTATTTGATATTTTTATTCGTTGAGAATTTTATCCAATGTATTTTGATCATAGCCACCCACCTGCCCAGCCGACTTGGAGTCTCCATTCTTATTTTCCCGGTGTTTTAGAACTGATCCACTCGTCTTTGTTTCCAGTGACACATCATTGCAGCGGCAGCGGGGTGGTCTTTGTTGTCTTGGGGCCTGTGTCTTTAGGTTGTGTGAGGGACTAAGGACGAGACGGTGTCATAGGGTGCTCTTCTATGACAAAACACCACAACCAAGGCAGTTTATAAAGGAAAGCATTTAACTGGAGGCTGGCTTACAGTTTTAGAGGCTTAGTTCATCATCACCACGGTGGGAAGCACCACAGCCTGCCAACAGGTATGGCTCTGGAGTGGTATCTGAGAGCTCACAACCTCATCTGCAAGGCATGAGGCAGAGAGAGAGAAAGAGCTAACTGGAAGTTGTGCGGGCTTTTGACGCCTCAAAGCCCACCCCTAAAACACACCTCCTCCAATGAGGTTGCATCTCCCAATCCTTCAGACCAAGCATTTAATGTATTTAATGTATCCAAACCTCCACATATAATAAGCTCAGATACGCGAGTAGTTCCGATTCTGCAATGACCTTGCCAGGCAAGTGCTAGGTGCCCTTCTCCAGGTGTTAAAGGGACAGCCAGGAAAGCACTAAAGACTCAGCCAACGAGGTATAGAACAGTCCACCCAGCTGCATCTCTACTCACAAATTTGGCCCCTTTTCTGCCACATGCAGGCTGTTTAAGAATCACCATTTACAGAGCTAAAGGCAGAGTTTGAACTGTACTGTAAACCAGAGGTCAACAGCCTTCAGATAGTGGCTTTCCAAAGTCCAAGCCCCCTTCTCTTTATGACTTGTATAGACAAGGCCAGAGCTGGAACAGACCATCATGTTCTTGTCCCTAAGGGATGTCAGAAGTAGAATTAAGCTTTTGCCGTGCATCTGGGGATGGAGCAGAGCATGGAACCCATCTGAAGCCAGAGCCCAATAGACTAGTCTCAGAAGCTGTGCTATAACCAAACTTTAAAATCAAAAATGGCAATTAAAAATGGCTAAAGTTCTTTAGTTAATTTTCCAACATCTTGAAAAGCGCTAAATCCAACTTGATTTCCTAAAGCTGCACACATTTGTTCTTCATAACTTAATTGAGTTGTGTGTAACTATGTCTCCACGAAACCATCACTATCAAGGTATTATACCCAGTCATCTTCCATCTTCCAGTGTGCCCCTTCTCATCTCCCATTGTCCCTCCAATTGTTTCCGTGTTAAGAAAATTTAGCCGAGAATCTGTGCCAGTGGCAGCCTTCTAAATTACAGCCAGCTCCAGGCCCTATGCTGTGTGACAAATTGGAGAACTTACCAATCTTACACACTTGAAACTTTGTCTCTCTTCGTCACCCTCTCTACATCCCTTCTACTTCCCATGCTCCTAGATAAACAATCCATTTCTCTCCATTTCTGTGCATCTGATTTCTCTGGATCCTGTTTATGATGAGGTCATAAACAACAACATCTATCAGTTGCTTTCGTATATCTGGATAGATTTCCTTAGCATAGTCTTCAGATTTATTCATCTTATTATAAGTGCTGGATTTCCCTTTTATGGCCAAATAATATTCCCTTGACTCTATAAGGGAATATATGCTATACATATAACATATTGGGTATATTGCATGTTATATTTCATAATTCCTCATTTTAGCTCCTAGTAGCTATTTTGATCGTTTCTGCATCATGACCACTGTGAATGATGCTAAATAGCCATAGAAATGCAGACAGACATCAATGAGGTCTTGATAGGCTTTGCTTTTGTAACTAAGAAGATTCTCAGATCCTAGGATGCAGCTATTTTTAATTCTTTGAGGAATCATCCAGCTGCTTTCCTTAGGGTTTTATCTGTTACACCTCTGCCAGCGGTGCTCAGTGTTCCCCCCCTTTTTTCCATCCTCAGTAATACTGATCCTTGAAAAACTAATAACTGTCCTAACAGGAGTGAGGTGATAATTTCCTATTTCCATCTGCATTCTCTGATGGTGCGTTAGTTTGAACATCTTTACCTAGATGTCTTGGCCATTTGTACATCTGCTTTGGAAAAAATTCTGTTCACGTACTCTTTCCCTTAAAACAATTTATTTATTTTGTGTGTATGGGTGTGATTTGTCTATCCATGTCTGTGAACCTCACTCATGCAGTACCTGCAGAAATCAGAAGATTCTCTGGAGCCGAAGTTCCTGTCAGTTGTGAGCTGCCATGTAATGATGGGAGCCAAGTCTGGGTCTTCTGCAATAGCAGCACGTGCTTTTAAATGCTGAACCATTTCTCCAGCCTTTTTGTCCCCTTTAAAATTACTGGGTTTTAAAACAATTTTTCATTTTCTTGCTGTTCTTTATGCATTTTGAATGTTAGCTTCTTGTTAGCTTGCAAAGTCATCTTATGGATTCTTCCCTCTGGGGGCAGAAGTCTCTCTAGCTTACTGTGCTCCCATTGGCTGACCTCTGCGTTTGCTGCTTGCACTTTTGATGTCACATTTACACAACCATGGCCAAGTCTAATGTCCAAGTGCTTTTCCTGGACTTTGATGTAGAATCTCTTCATTTCCAAGTCTCACATTCAAATCTTTAATCCGTATTGAGTTTATCTTTGTACATGGTGCAAGCGGGGCGTCTGATTTCATGTTTATTTATTTATCTATTTTGTATGTGGATATCCAGCTTCTTTGGTAGCATGCACTGAAGAAATAAACATTCCTAGAGGGCTACAAATGCCAGAATGCTTTCAAACCTCTCATTACCCAATCATACAAACCTTGTCTACTGCAGCTTCTTCTTTCTACAGTTTTATAAAGTTCCCAGGAAAGAACCATCTCCAATACCAGCCTTTGAGCCTTTTGTCCGCTGATTCTTCCTCTCTCTTCTATCGGGAAACCTAAAGCGGTGGTCGCAAAGGGCTGCAGGGGAAGAACTCAAATGCACACAGCCAGAAAGGTATTATGGATCAAGGCGAGACAGACAAGTCTGGAAGGACTAGATGTTGCTCGCGTGAAGCAATGGCTACCTGCATCTATTTCTATACTTCTATAGCAGTGATTTCACTATTGATCACTAACTGTACCTCCATCTCACGAGGAGGAACCCAGCTGGGAATAGAAAGGAGCCAGATGAGCCCTGGTGCTTCCGCACCCAAATTGTGCATCGTTTCTTGATCCTCCTATTTGCCTCCCCAATGAAATTCCTTATTGCCGAGGCCACCGCGGTAGTTCATTTTCTGTTAACAAAATCGGAGCGGCAGGGTAATGGTAGAAATAGGATAAATGCGATTGGTTCCCGCTTCCGGAGACTCAGTGGGCCACAGTGGCATCAGTTTGGTTCTGGGGAAGCCTCACTTTCCTGGCAGTAGTTCATGACTACAATGGGATAGAAAGGCAGGCCACAAATCCACGCAGGGAGCCAGGCAGCCTGGACACTGTTCTGACAAGTCTTTTGTGGGAACTAACTATGGAGTCAGTGAACCGTAATCTCTACAAACAGCATCCTCCAATGACCCAAGGACCTTTTCCTAGGCTCCCTAAAGGTCCCACCCTCTCCACATTTTTACTGAAGACCACACTCCATTGATGTGAATCAAGGGATAAACCACATGCGGACTGTGGCAGCTACTTTGAGCCAAGCATGTATCCTTTCCAGCTGAGAAGATTCTAACTGTTGCAAAGTGTAACATCATGGGGGGGTGTGTGTGGCTTTTTGTATGTTACTTGCCCATCTTTGCCCAAACCTCTTCCTGTTTTGTGACTTGCCAGGACTTATCCCTTCCTTTCTCCATGTAATGTTTGCATTGTTTTTCTGGGCTTTGTTTTCTTCCTGTCTCTGCAAGCTGCCCTTGATCAGAGAAAGACTGTGGTGCGAGAGCTCCCACAAGAGTCGTTTCTCCCTCCATCTCTCAGCGTGGTTGGACGATCTCCTGTGTCACCTCTACAGAAAGACACCCTGAGCATCCTTCAAACTGTTGTCCCTGTTGAGATGCTCTATTCCATCATCAGTTTGTTTCTCCATATAGTCACCACCTCCCAATTACACACGTACTTGCTCCTTATCCCTCCCTCTACAGATTCTCTTTCCTATATTGGATTCTTGACTTCAGAGAGTAGTGGCGTTTACCTGACATTTAACCAGTGAACCACAAGTGTGTGTGTTGGTAAACTGAGAAAATGATGACCGCATAATGTTGTGTTTTGGTTTTTGAGGTTGCTAGCAGTTTTATTATTTGAACTGCCTTGACCCGACTGAATTCTACATGAACTACTTAACCATACACCTGCCAATTATATTAATCTTAACTTTCTGTTTTGGTGGCTGTTTGTCTTACCCTTCACACAAGCATTTTGCCTTTCAGTTTCTTTTCCTCAAAGATAGGCACTTGGTTAAAGGACAAGTCAGTGACCTTGTAAACATGAAGTAAAATCCTCTCTCCTGACTCAAAACTTTGGAAACATTTCTGTTGCTGTGAAGTATAGTCTTTCCAACTGGGAGTTTAAATGTCAATATACTCGTATGATTCACAGGTTTTATAATGGAAAATAACACAATCGGGTGGAGAGATGCCTGTTGAGTGGATGAAGAGACGAACTCATCCTTTGGTGCTTGCTTCTGTTGGGCAGGGCCATGACAGAGAATCGGGGGTGGCGGCAGTGGTGAGATTCTCAGTTGTATACTAGGTTCTTTACTTCAGAGAAAAGCACTTTAGTGGTGTTTATCTGACACTTAACCAACACTCCATGACAGACAAGAGAGCTGCAGCAATGGCTAACACTGAGCTCTGCTGGGTCTCTGGCTGCTGCCTCTTGGATTCTGGGATTCTCATTATTTTAACACAGCAAAATATCTGCCCATCCACCATCAGCAAAGACCACATTTTTGATTTCAAAACCAGATTTGGAAGGAAGGAACACACACACACACACACACACACACACACACCAGAGAGAGAGAGAGAGAGAGAGAGAGAGCGAGCAGTTCTGTTGGTAGAGAGAAAGGCAGTGCTTGCTTCACCCTGGGGCCCTGCCGTTGGTGTGATGTTACTTCCAGGAACCTCTGCCTGGTTCCCACTCTCTCTACTCACTGGAGGAAGGAGTGGATCGAACTTAATGTAGTTCTGTGGATCCAGCTTTCTCAAAGCGGTGGTCTGAAAAACTCTGATGGGGCTATAGAAATTGAACTGTGTATCTGTGAAATTCTCATATCAAATTACTTTTTTAAATAGCCATGCTAATATCTCCTGGGGCAGAGGAACTTTCTAAGTCAAAGTGGGACCTGCTGCTGGTCCAGGGAGAAGGAAGTTAATGAAGAGAGGTGGGGGCCAAAGGATGCTGGGACTCCTTTAGTTATTAATGATAGCAATTATGGTGATGATAAATTAAGAATATTTATTGGATTTCATCAAAGTTCTAATTACAATAGGATCACAGAAGAAGACCCTCTTCTAAGAAAGCCACTGGCATGTGAGTGGTGCTTTTCCTGACTTGTTGGTCACACTTCAGATCTGGGGCAATGGAAGTCGATTCCTACTTTCTTGTTGGGGAAGATTAGTAAGCAGGCACATTTCAGGCTGAGATGCGAAATGCCCTTTCAAATGCCTTTTTTTTTTCATTTTCGAGATAGGGGTTCTCTGTGTATTCCTGGAACTAGCTCTGTAGACCAGGCTGGCCTAGAACTCAGAGATCCTCCTCTCTTTGCCTCCTGAGTGCTGGGATTAAAGGTGTGCGCCACCATGGCTGGGCTGCCATTAAAAAATAATGTAGCTGAAGTCCTTGACACTTAAGCATTGTGAGTCTGAGAACGTTGTTGTATAGTTAGCTGGGGAGCATATTAACCTATCCTTCATTTAAAATGGGCCCCCTTAACCAGAGGCAGGGAACTTATGTGCCCAAGCTCACAGACCTGCTCGGTTGAGACTCCGCCCCTCCGGAGCTGGGTTGACTGAGTCCACCATGCTGACTGCATCCGTTTTTCAATGCTCCTTGCTTAGGATGTTGACTATACCTTACTTTGGACCTGCGCTTCCCCCAGGAATCCTTACTTCATTCTGCACATACCTTTCAAAGTTGTTTGGTTCTAGACTTTCCCTGCCCTTGAACTATTTTATGACTCTCCAGCATTATGAATAATAGGCAGAAAGGCAAGATAGTTCTTGCCTCTAGTCATGGAAATGAATTCTGTGTCTTGAAGGAACAAGTATTTCCCTCTGTGGAGGAAATTTGTGCTGCTTCTATTTCCGCGTTCATTTAAATATTCTTTAACTATGCAAATAAGACTTCGCCTTCTGCTCTGAGCTGCTTCTCTGGCCCGCTCACTCCTTGTAGTTAAGCGATGCACACCATAAGCTGTGAGTCGTTCAGTATGAGTCTTTATATATTTGGGAGTCCTAGCTTTAAACTTTTGGGGTGGAAGTTACCCATGGAAACTTTCAATTTCACGTTTTGGAAATGTTCAAGAGTCACCAGTCATAATTTTATAGTTTTCAGTAGAAAGCATCTATAAACCCAGTTGTCTTCATGCATTGGCAACAGAGTCAAGAGGCATCTATAAAAAGCGTTATTCATGGATGTGCACAAATACACATGTGTGCCTGCCATGGTGTCAAGGTGGAGGCTGGGGGATGACTTTAAGGAGTATGTTGGTTCTTTTTTACGGTGTGGGTCACAAGGATACAGCTCAGGAGTGGTAGCCAGTGCCTTTACTCATTGGCTCTTGAGAGCCACCTTTTACTCAGTATCTGTCTTTGGACCTGATTACTTTTAGAACACAGAGCTCTTTGAGGCTGTGTCTTGACAGACCCAAGTGTGAGCTGAAAATAGTATAAGCTGATGAAAATAATGTAGTCATCTAGCTTACCAAGTACCATAGCCCAGCCACACAGAACACTGTGGAGTGTTGGCTGTGTCCCTTTGACCATGTGGGCAGCCTTGCCACCATTGCCAAGTACCATGACAGAGTGTGGTACCGCACATGCCAGCCTGGGAAAAGAGAAAACTTTGAAGTTTGATTTTTACTGAATGCATGGCATGGCTTGTGCTCCACAGTGAAGCAGAAAAGTCCTAACTCAGGGGCCACGCGCATTTGTTTCAGAAGGACATTTGGTAGCTGTCTGAATTGCTTGTCTCACTGCTGTGACAACACATCTGATCACAGGGACTTGTTTTGGAACCGTTCATTTTGGCTTGTAACTCGGTGGTCCAGGCCACGGTGTCAGGTGTGTCATTAGCAGGAGCTTGAGGCGCTGGTCATCTTGGGCCATGTCAGGAAGCAGAGAGACTAAATCCATCCCAGGGTCCCAGCCCATGGAATGGGGCCTCCTACAGTAAAGATGGCTGTTGCACCTCAATGAATCCCTCACAGACAGGCCAGGGACTTATCTCCTAGGTGATTTTAGATCCCATCAGATCAACAACTGAGAGGAACTGTGACAATACCTGTGCTGGAAACGGAAGTGATTGGCTACACAGAGAGTTAAGTATAAAAAGAAATAAAAATAAAAAGGGGCATTGAGTTCTTACTAAAAGAGGTGTGGAATGTTCTGAAGGTAGAGTCTGCTCTTGTTGTTATGTGGGGACGGTAGTAGGGATGAGAGGTGCTAAGGGCAGACTCGCATCAGAGTGAGTCTTATTCTACAGGCCAAGCCAGAAGGATTGAATGAGGAAAATAAACTCTCCCACAGAGACGGAAAGTTACCGAGTGCCATATCCATGCCACCTAAAGTCGCCTCCCCCACTACAGATGTGCATCTAGAGTACTCTGGGTGCTTACCTTATGCTAATTCTATATGTAAAGGTACACCCTGGCTTGAATTAGTCATGGCAGTGCATGACAGAAGAAGTTGTTGGTGCTCAGGAACTAGAACACATCTTAGGGTGACACCCTTTCACGCAAAGCCTTAATTAGTAAAACAGGCCTGTAGACTGACCCCAACCCCACTGTGGGATGAGAAGCTTTTGTGCCTTCCCCTAGGTTACAATGTCAAATAAAGGCAGACAACCAGTAGCTCTTGGACATTGCTGGTAGAGGTCTTGTCTCTGTGTGAAGCCTTGGGTTAGATCTCTGCCACCAAGTGAACTCTGCATAGTAAAGAACACCTGTAATCCCAGGGTTCTGAAGGTAGAGGCAGGAGGACCAGAAGTTTAAGGTCATCCTTCACTACATGATGACTCTAAGGCTAGCCTGGGGTACGTGAGACTCTGTCTTAAAACAAAAATAAGCCAGAGAGAAGTTCCTAATAGTAAGACGAGGAATCAATTTGTCTCCTTTATTGGATCGTTTTGGGCAACTCTCTTGACTTTCCTGGAGGATCATTTATCTAATTTAAGAGCTCTACCTAAAAAAAAACAAAAAACAAAACAAAAAAAAAACAAAAACAAAACACCTTATGGCTACAGCCTCTGGGTACTGAGATGACGAGAATGAGCCGCCCTTCCCATCCTCGAATGAGTTTTCTTCCTCGCATCCCACAGGCAGTCTCCTTCGGGTAAGTGTCCTTAAAGTTTGTGAAACTAAGCTTCCTTTCTGTTGTTATGGCAACAGTTTAAGAGATATAAGGAGACAATATGCCTATCACTAGGAGATATGTTGCCTTGCTTTGGTAAGTGGGTTGGGAATAGGAGGATGTAACCGGGGACACTGAGAAGAATCTGCTCCTTCTCCAACAAGTCCTTTTCTCGCGGGAAAGAAAGTAGCTGCCAACATGGACTAAATGAGTTGGCTTGGGACTAACTGGTTGACCCGACACAGCAAATGTTAGTTGAGGGGTTAACTGAATAAAGGAGTATGGGAAATAATAAGGTTCCTTCATCCAAGGACCCTGTGAAGTCGAATCAGATGTCTAGATAGGAGAACAGTTTGAATTTATATGGCCTTTTTCCCCCCTTGAAGTACATCAAAGAATGCAAGGTCAATTTTTGGCTTATGCCTGTGTGGTTAGCGATGGTGGACTTTTAACGTCCTGCTGTCTTGACAATGCATGTCAATTTGGTTTGGAGCTAATTCTCTTTGTCCTCGGGATGCGGTTAGAGGTGACGACAAAGAGCACAAACTCAAAACTGGGGATCTGAAGATGCACGGTGATTTTTTTTCCAAAGCAAAATGAGAAAGAACTTTGAATCATTTGATGGGTGGCATTGTTTCTATCCCATCTTATGCTTATCGCAGGGGAGTGGAGAGAACGTGGGATTCAGAACTGAGCCATCTAGGGTAAAGCCTGTGCTATTTTACAGCGGTGCCCTCTCTTACACAAAACCATGAACGTCCTGAACCTCAGTTTCCTTTTCTCATGTGTACGGGCAAAATGTGCTGATGATTATATCGACATTGATAATATAATGCTTCCAACACCAGGGCAGCTGTGGTGTGGGTGTGCATTCCTGGTATTAGATAGACTTGGCTGTGATCACTGAAACTCTCTGCCGTTTACCATTAGTTTGGTTTGATTTTTTTTTATTTTTCTATTTTTCATGTGTGTCTCTCTCTCTCTCTCTCTCTCTGTGTGTGTGTGTGTGTGTATGTGAAGGTCAGAGGTCAGCTTTGGATGTCATTCTTCAAGTGCTTCTACCTTGACTTTGACAGGGTCTCTCACTTGCCAATTTAGGCTAGGCTGACTAGCCAGGAAGGCCCAGGGGTCCGTCAGTTCCCATCTTTTTTTCTTTTTTTTGATTTTCGAGACAGGGTTTCTCCGTAGCTTTTGGTTCCTGTCCTGGAACTAGCTCTTGTAGACCAGGCTGGCCTCGAACTCACAGAGATCCGCCGGCCTCTGCCTCCCGAGTGCTGGGATTAAAGGCGTGTGCCACCACCATTCGAAACAACACTGGAATTACAAGCACGATTTACCTCGTCTGGATTTTTATTTTAATATGGGCTGCGGAGAGCAGGTCTCCATGCTCACAAGGCAAGAACTTCATTGATTGAGATATCTCCTCAGCCTCTTGTTAAATGAGTCTTTATCTTTTGTCTGTATTTAAAAAATGAGATATTCCTATGATGTGATGTTTTCTAAACAGTTTATAGGAAAGCTTTAATTTTGTCTTATTCATCTTGTAACAATCCATGAGTCTTTTATTAGTTCAAATAGTTTTTAAGATGATTTCCAAGGAAATAATCATGATAATTATTAATAGTAGTTTTGTCTGATTACCATATCTATCTGTCTGCCTGTCTATCTATCTAGTAATGTTGCCTAACTTGAGCTCGAAGTCTTGATTCTCCTAGTTTAGCTTCCTGAGTAGCGGGGGTTGTAGTATCAACCACCACCCTTGGCTCTCCAATATGTATTCAGAATTTCATTTTCTTTCCCAACTGCATTGTCAGTACCGTCCCAACAAGACTCAGCATCCGAATGACAGCAGCATCTCTGGTTTTTCCTGATCCTAAGGGAAGCATCTTTGGCTCACCGTTTTGTGCATGTGTTGGTTGTGTGTAGTGTGATTTCAAAGTCACATTAAGAAAGTTTTCTTGGATTCCTAGAAGAAATAAGAACTTTTAGATTGCTGTCCTTGTTGCGGTCAGTAGAGGTTGTGATTCTCAGATATCCAGACTGGAGCCACTTTCTATTCTCCTTGGACCCATAAAGCCAGGCCTCGGTGGCAGCCAGGAAGTTGGGTTTAGTCCTAAGCAACCACAATGCTTTTTTGTGTAGATTCTTCTGGGTTAGGACAACTCCAGGAACTTTAGCTGAACTGATTAATTGAACCACTAGAAAAAAAAAATGAATGCTAATTTTTTGAACTTTCAAACCAAGTCCAAACATTATTTTTTTTAATGGTGTGACGAATCAAAGAAAATGCTCATTCCTTTCTTCAGAATTCCCTGGGACATTAGCTCAGAAGCAGCACCCATGCTATGTATTCTTAAGCACTGTGGAAATGGAACAAAGAGAGAACTTTAGATGTCTCAAAATTCAATCTGCTGGAGACAGATGCTCATTAACAGAGTTATTCATGACAGGCAGGCAGAAAGGCTTGGGGCTGGGGTGGCTAAGCTTCAGAAATGATAGCACAACTCCACCCTGTCCTGCTGGTTTTGGGGTACCTTGATGACTCCCCAGTCCACCATCATCCTAGGACATAAGCAGGCTATGAGACTTCGTTGACCTGATGCTATGAATCAGTTTAAGCCAGCGCTTATTATTTGAAGAAGGAGAAGAACATATTTAGGCCTTCCTCTCATAATTTTCCTGTCGTTGCATCAATTGGGGTCATTAATTATTTTTTTCTTTGTCCTCAAGTGTGTTTTCCCATGGAAAAATTGTGAAGAAGGCAAAACTTATCTTTAATGCTCATATTAGTCAGGGTGCTCTGTAGGAGCCAGCCATGATAAGCTAAGTATGGGCAGGTCACCCAAAGGAAGTTCTTTACTTCCAACCCTTATCACCTGCCAGAGTAGGACTCAGCCATTGATAAATTTAACAAGAGGCCTGGGTCTCAGTAGTTTACCCTGAATCAGTGCCTGGTTGCAGGAAGAACCACAAGTTGAGATTACCTGAAAATCACCCCAAAAACAGACTATCCAAAAGAAATGCCTAACATTCCAACCGCTGTAGATAGGACCATCTGCAAACTTGCATAAAATAAAATAAAGCCTCTTTGCTTTTACATATGGGACTTGGTCTCCTTGTTGGATTTTTAGGGGACTTCACAGATTTGATAGAATGGGGATTTATTAGAATGACTTACAGGCTGTGGGTCAGCTAATCCAGCAATGGCTGACTAAGAATGGAAAGTCTAAGAATCCAGTAGTTGCTCCCAAGTTTGGATGTCTAAGCTGGTCTTCTATACACTTTATTTGTACCCAAAGAAGTAGGCGCTAATGCCAGTGAAGGAATGGTCTTGCTAGCAAGGCAAGAGCAAGCAGGTAAAGAACAAAAGGTCCCTTCTTCCAAGTCTTTCTATAGGCTTCCATCAGAAGAGGTGGCACTGAGTGAGAGGGAGATTCTCACTCAGGTCTTGGGATAACATGGCCCCCTAGGAACTCACAAGAGACTGTTCTTGCTGCAATCACACAAGGTTTATTGACAGGACAGCAATCAGTGCACTGGGGCCAAAACTCATTTCCCACGCAGGGGTAGAGAGTTCGACCCCGAGTAGCTGGGAGAAGGGGTATTTAAGGGAAGAAACCATAACCCAATAACCCAAAGGGGGTAGGGAGGGCGTCATTGGAAAATTCCGAAAATACCAGTGATAACCACAAAAGGGTAACTCCCTGCTTCTCAAGATTATTCTCAAGATTATAATCTAACTTTATGGTCAGCTAGTTCCTGGAACAGAGTCACTGAACCGGCCAACCTAGATGTTTGGTTCTTGTCTCCCTGCTAGAGTTTTTTGGCTCTACTCTTTCTGCTAGAGTTTAAATTCTGTTAAATTTATTCAGGTCTTCCAGTACAAGTTAGAGAGAGGTTTTCCTAGCTCAAATGATCTGGATTAGAAGTGGATTTTCCTATTTCAAACTAAGCAAAAAAAAAAAAAGTCTCTCACATGTGTTCCCTCCAGTTTGAGGTTTTAGTTAATTCCAAATGTAGTCAAATTGGCAACCAAGGATACATGGTTTTGCATTTCTGTTTCCTCCTCTTCTCTCATATCCATCTTTGTCTGATTTTAAAAAACACCTTCACACC
The DNA here is from genome assembly GCF_018167655.1 of Microtus oregoni. Taxonomy (NCBI): domain Eukaryota; kingdom Metazoa; phylum Chordata; class Mammalia; order Rodentia; family Cricetidae; genus Microtus; species Microtus oregoni. The sequence goes on from NW_024543086.1 coordinate 3,384,823, forward strand.
AACAAACATAATAAAGTTAAGTAAATAAATAAAAAAAAGTTTAAAAAAGATTTTATTTTTGATGGTGTGTGTGTTTGTTCAGTGCCCATGAGTGCAGTACTGGCAGAGGCCAGAAGAAGGCAGCAGTTCCCCTGAAACTGCAATTAAAGGCAGTTGTGACCACCCCAATGTGGGTGCTGAAAACTGATCTCAGGTTTTCCGCGAGAATAATATTTACTCTTAGCTGCTAAATCCCTGTCTATCTCTCTATTGATTTTTTTTTTGAGACAAGATCTCAAATAGTTAGGTTGGCCTGGAACTTGTTATGTAGTAGAAACTAGCCTTGAATTTCGGATCTCCTTGCCTCTGCCTCCCTAGTGCTTTCAATTATGGGTACATGACACTATGCCTGGCTTCTGCCATGCTTTCAAAAGAGGGCAGACCCTATTCTCTTGGATTCTCTGAAGATTTCTCCCCAAGGACTGATTACTAAATGGTCTCAACATTCATCACTTTACTTCCCCACAGAAGGTTTCTTTCACTGTTTCTCTATTCCAGTGAATTTCAGTTTGTATTTTCTACTGTGTTTGTCTTCCGTGCTGATTCACAACACTATCACACCTAACACCAAAATGATTTCTATTCCTTTGTTCCTTCCTTGGCTTGATATCTGTCTTTATAACCATAAGTTATGTCCCATGAAGGCACTTACTTGGAATGTGACTTGTCTGAAGAATGTCTAATAAATATCAGGTGGGCCGGGCGGTGGTGGTGCACGCCTTTAATCCTGGCACTTGGGAGGCAGAGGCAGGCGGATCTCTGGGAGTTCGAGGCCAGCCTGGTCTACAAGAGCTAGTTCCAGGACAGGAACCAAAAGCTACGGAGAAACCCTGTCTCGAAAAATCAAAAAAAAAAAATAAATAAATATCAGGTGGATGGGTGGATGCATAGATTGGTGGATGGATGCGTGGGTAGAGGGATGGCTAGGTGTGTAGATGGGTATATGATGGGTGGGTCAATGGATAGTGGATGGGTGAGTGGGGGTGGAAGGATGGATAGATTGGTAGATGGATGTGTGAGTAGGTGAGTGGATGGGTGGATGGGAGTAGGGTGAAGGGAGGATGGTTGAGTACCTTGTATGACCACTGAAAAACTCTTAACACTGCCTCCACTGTAGCAGTGATTACCAACCTTTTAACAATGATCAAACTTATTCCATTTTTCTTTCTAAATATTAATTTATGATGTCTCTCCCCACATCTATAATTTTAACTAGGCTATTGGGTGATATAAACCTTGAATTTTTTTTGTAATGCCAAATATTGGGATCAATTCATTTACCAGACAAAGTAAACCTTCTTGTTTGTTTGCTCGCTGGTTTTTAAATTCCATCTCCAGCCACATTCTGGCTAATTCTTGCTTCCCATTCTCAACATAGTCCATGAATCTCCCTTTGTCACACTTCCTACTTCCTACCCTTTCACCTTTGCCCAACATTCCTCTGCAAATGGGCCCTGTTGTCCTTCACCTGTCTCAGGTTTAGCATTCCAGAGTTATTTCCTTTCTTGCTTTCTTCAAGCAGCTTTCTCTTGCCTCTAGTCTTCTCTACCCTTCTGGAGATCCCTTGGACTTTTTCTCTGATATTTTTATTGGATATGTGACATGAATGGTACTTGATTTAGTTTTGTCATTCCTGGGAAATGGACAATGAGATAGAGTTGAATACGTAGGATGCTTATTAGGAAATGCCTTTTTGTATTGGATCTATGGAAAAGAGAATTAAAAGACAGAATGAGTTGGGGGCCAAGTGAGATTGCTCAGTGTGTAAATGTGCTTGCCACCAAGGCTGATGACCTAAATGAGATCCCTGGGATCCATGCAGTAGAAGGTTAGGACCATCTCCTGCAAACATTCCTCTGACCTACACATGTGTACATTGTGGAGGGGGACCTTGCCCTAAATTGTAGATGTTATGAAAGGCTCTATCCGTGAAGGGAGAGCTGAATAGTTGGAGATGTCCTATGTTGTCTGAAATGGCTAGAGTTCTACACGCATACAGGGTTTAATCATTCAACATAATCAGTGTGTGGGAGGGGTTACCTTGTACTAGGTTAGTGTCTGCATGTGATACAGTCCCGGCAGTGATTGCTGTAGAAAGCCCCCTATAGACAGCGCTCTCAGCAGGTATGGCAAGTTTTGCTTCCTCACACTGCTGGAGGCATTTCAATGTCATTTTTATCCATGACGACCCCATAGTGCCTGCTCCTGTACTTAGCAATTATCCAGGTCAGCAATAAATGCCAAATTTATTCTTGGTTGTTAGTTTCTGCCTTGACTCTTCTTTCTGATCATGTAATGATTCTTTCAAGTTTAGAGCATTTACTCCTTCAGACCTTACTACTATGGTTTTTACACATGAGAGATGGTTGACTTGGCTGCTTCTTAGGTCTAATGCTTTGGTGGGTATTTTTTAGTTGGTCACACATATGAGGTTGGCCATATATGTCAAGGTTCATATATTTTGGCTGGCCATATGTATACTTTGATTGGTTTGGCTGTGGCTAAAGAAGTCCAGTATGTGTGTGGTGTAATGGTAAAAGTAAAATGGCACCATTACCAAGGGGCCTGCAGGTCCCAGGAAGGGAGCCAGGTGGCAGGTGAGAGATCTCTGTGGTCGGCTGATCCCACGAGGAGCCGCAGAGGGTGAGAGACAGAGATGGATAGGTACACCATGCAGAGTGAGGTTAGATGTTTATTTAGTGGGATATGGAAGGAAAAGGGAAAGGAAGAGGGAGGGAGAAAGGGGACGAGGAGAGAGAGGCAGAGAGAGAGAGAGAGAGAGAGAGAGAGAGAGGAAGGGAGGGAGAGAGAGGGAGGGAGGGAGGGAGGGAGGGAGAGAGGAGATGCTGCCTTTATAGGAGAGAGGTGGAAAAGAGAGAGAAGCGGGGGTGGGGAGTGGGCAGGGCTTGTCTCATAAAGGGACAGGACAGATAATTACATGTGGTATGGTCAAATGTTTATGTTGAGGGCACGCAGGGGACATGATTGGTTGTATATGCTGTTTGGGGATGCAAGTTGAATTAAGACTCTCTAAAGGAATAGAATATAGAATGACTCTACATACACATATATGTATACACACACATATTTAAAGGGATTTGTTAGGGAACTGGGTAGATGATTGAATGGTTAAGAGTGCTTGCTGCTCCTGCAAACGACCAAGGTTTGGTTCCCAGAACAAAAATTGTGACTAAAAATTTCATATGCATGGGACCCAATGCCCTCCTCTGTTTTTTTGGGTACTACGTGCATGTGGTACACAACATACATGTAGGCAAAACACATGCACACAAATAAAAACAGATAATTTTTTTAAAAAAAGAATTTGTGCAGAAAAGGCTTTCATTTTATTATATTATTGTCCTTTCCTTTTCTTTCTTAAGATGAATGTTTTTTTTTCTAATAAAGAGGACAAAGAGTGTGAATATGAGTGGGTAGGGAGGATCTGAGAGAAGATGGAGGAGGGAAAACCATAATCTGAATATATTGTATGAAAAAAAATCTATTTTCAATAAAATAGGGATTTGTTAGATTGGCTTCCAGGATGTGGTCCCGGTAGTCCATCAATGGAGCAATTGAGAATTTAGTAATTGTTCAGTCCAAGATGCTAGATGGCTCAGCTGTCCCCACCAGGCACTGGAAGCTTGGAGTATCCTGGAGAGCTGCTGGCCTTAATTCTACATCGGAACCCTGTGTTGGTTTGAATGAAAAGCCCCCCCCCCATAGCCTCATAGGGAGTGGCACTATATTGGGAACTATGTTCTTATTAGAGGAAGTACATCACTAGGGGTGGGCTTTGAGGTTCTAGGTGCTCAAACCAGGACCAAGGACTCTCTCTTCCTGCTGCCTGCTGATCCAGATACAGAACTGTCAGGTACCTCTTCAGCACACATCTGCCTGGAGCTTCACTCCAGGCTGATAATGGACTAAACCTCTGAACTGTAAGGCAGCCCCAATTAAATGCTTACCTTCATGAGAGTGATGTTGATTCTAATATCGGTGGAATATGCTGCAGCAATAGAGTAGATGACCATGCCAGCAAGAGTGAGGGCAAGAAGGCAAAAAGCAACATTGCCTTCTTCCATGACCTTTTATCTGGGCTGTCAGGAGAAGGTGCTACCCACATGGAGGGTGGGTCTTCCTTTATTGGACAAGCTGATTGAGAAAACCCCTCACAGGAGTGCCCATCAGCTTGTGTTTTAGTTGATTCCAGAGGAGTCACGTGGACAACCAAGATTAGCCGGCACACACATCTTATCTGGTGCATACTTTATCATTACCTGGTATGTAAGCTGTGATTAGATACATATTTGTTTTCGTTTGCTTCAAATGCTGTGATAAAACACTGACCAAAAACAACTTGAAGAAGAAAGTGTTTATTTTGCCACCTAGTCGCTTGCGGTGGGAATTCAGGGTTAGAACTCAGAGCAGAACCTGGAGGCAAGAACGGAAGTGGCTGGGGGGAGGGGGCAGGGCGGACGGACGAGGGGGGCGGGATGGACATGGAGGAGTGCTCACTCCTTTCTAGCTTGTTTCTCATGACTTTCTCAGCTTGCTTATTTTTTATACAACCCAGGACCACTTGTTTAGGGCTAACATCACCCCTAGTTGGCTTGGCCCTCCCACATCAATCTATTAATAATAATAAAAAAAGCTCAACAGACTTGCCTACAGGCAATCTGATAGAGGCATTTTCTCAATTGAGGTTCCTCATCCCAGATGAGTCTAACTTGTATCAGGTTGGCAAAAAAAAAAAAAAAAAGAAAAAGAAAGAAAAAAAAAAGAAAAAAAAATAGGAAGCCATCAGCATAGTATATGATCCTTGGATAGTGTAGTTTTATGGTAGTTGAATTTGATGATAACAATTAGCTCCTGAGTGGAGACGCTGTAGGGCCATGTGCCTGTTTGTGTATCTGTGAGTGAGTGTACATCTGGGTTTGCTTGAGTGTGAGGGTTCAAGTCCAGCTTCTTTGATGGGGCTGCTGGTGCTGCTGGCAGTCTGTGTTGGTGAATGCACACTAATAGTGGTCTGTGTTGGTGAATGCACACTAATAGTGGTCTGTGTTGGTGAATGCACACTAATAGTGGTCTGTGTTGGTGAGTGCACACTGCTGGTGGTCTGTGCTGGTGAATACACACTGCTGGTGGTCTGTGCTGGTGAGTGCACACTGCTGGTGGTCTGTGCTGGTGAGTACACACTGCTGGTGGTCTGTGCTGGTGAGTGCACACTGCTGGCGGTCTGTGCTGGTGAGTACACACTGCTGGTGGTCTGTGCTGGTGAGTGCACACTGCTGGTGGTCTGTGCTGGTGAGTGCACACTGCTGGTGGTCTGTTCTGGTGAGTGCACACTGCTGGTGGTCTGTGCTGGTGAGTGCACACTGCTGGTGGTCTGTGCTGGTGAGTGCACACTGCTGGTGGTCTCATGGTGTTGACCTATAGTTATGGGTCTGGGTCGTGGTCTCAGAGTTGAAGTTACATAGGTTTCCCTTCTAACAGCTCCAAGACAGAGCAGGGCCCCAGCCTCAGCCCTAACAGCTTGAAGTCCTTCCACTTTCAACAGACAGGAGAATCAACCATAATTAAAGCTAATTATTCCACGGTGCTCTGCTTGTGCGTTGGCCTCCGACGTACCCTGCAATGAGCAGCGAGGCAGCCGGGCCATTTTTCTTCATAAAAACTTACGAGGAGTGCTGAGCAGATTAACAGCTTTAATGACAAAAATTACCGCTTACAACACTGACTTCAAATCAGAGGACAATATCTGCAGACAGATATTTTCGTGGTTTTCATAACAATTCATTATAGGTGGTACCGAGGGATTCCATTTTTATTTCCCCTGTGTCGTCTTTCTCAGACTCAGGTTCGTTTCTCTTAATGAGGCAGGAGAAGATAAAGGGCAGAGACAGTGTCTCCATGGTGGCTGCGAGCGAGAGACATTTGGGGTCACAGAGCCGTCAGAGATGGAGGGGAGGGGGCCAAGGAGAGACAGTGATGGGAGCAAGAGCCTTCCTGCCATAATGAACCAAAATTAAGACATAAATTCTCCTACCTTTGTTCCAACAGATCCAACTCGGGAATTCAGCTTTTTAATGAGGAATGGATCAGAAGCAAAAATTATTAGCTAATTAATTGTACAGAGAACAAAAAAAAAACAATGAACTTACAGAAAGAATTGGGAGTTGGGAGCTGTTCCATCATAGTCTTCTAGATGCGGGATAGAAGGGACGATGTTAGGGAAGTCGAGGATGTGAGGATGGACTTATGCTTGGCTGCTCCTGGTCTGCCAGGCCTGCTGGGTGCAGTGGACTGTGGCAGAGTCAAAGGGCTTCCTGTGGTGGCCGTTTTCTGCCTGTCTTTAGACTTGCACTCAATGCCAGTGTGGTTAGGCCAAATAGAGCAGAACCACTTGAAGGGGCTGGTAGAGCGTAGCCTAAGAACCGCTGGGATAGTGGCGCTCAGACTGGGACATTAGGGACTAGCTGGGAAGTGCTTTAGGATCCCCAAGGGAATCTGAGTCAGAAACTGTGGGCTGCAGCCCATGGATCTGCAACTGTAATGAGTGTGCTTGGGTTGCTGAGACATTCAGTAGGTAGAGCACTAACTGTTGAGCATGAGGACCTGAGTTCGATCCCCAGAGCCTATATAAAAATGCCAGGCATGGTAGTATTATTTGAAATCTTAGCACTGGGGAGCTAGAGGAAGAGAGAGAGAGAGACTCTGGAGCTTGCTGGACAGTCAACCTAGCCAAATTGGTCAACTCCGGGCCAATGAGAGACCTTATGTCAAAAGGAGTTGGATGCCATTTCTTCGTTGCTACCCCAAGTTGTCCGCTGGCTTTCCTATATGCACACATGTGTGTCCCTGCACACACGTGGACACACAGAAGAATGAATGAATGAGTGTCAGGTGACTTCGCTGCCCAGTAAAATGAGTAGCCATGGGCCGAGAGTCGGGAATCAAGACTTTTATTCCATTCTGTGTCTTCCTCAGACTCTGCATGTGATTTAGGATTTTGCGTTTCCTTACTCCACGTGGGGGCCTTTCTTCTCTTGTCAACACACCAAGAACGATAATTCTGGTTGAGAAATTACTTTGAGATGAGTGCCTCATTTGCTTTCACTGCTTGCAAAGCCCAAATTAAATCTCAGAGACCCTGCCACACACCTTACAATCCATTCAGATCGCTAACAGGTTTAGATGCAAAAATAATTGAAATAGAAAAACACCCGGCCTGTCATGAGCTTTCAGGTTGGCGTTTGAGCTTCCATTTCTTTGTTACTGTTTTTCTTGGCTTTGGAGAGGTGCAGACTTCAACTTTTTTTTTTTTTTGTCATGATAGCACAAGAGATAGAGTTAAACAAAATGTTGGGAGCAGAGATGGGAGAAAAGGGCAGATGACGTTGCAGTTTAGAACACAGCAGACAGCATGTGAATGTCCTGACGATAGCTGTCAGACTGTTACTGTCTCCTCAGTTCCAACAGGTTAAGGGTGTTAGCACAACTGTCTCTGAGAGACTAATGCCACTGTGGCCATCATTGGCTCTCAGACAATAAAGATCCCGCACCATACGATACGGCTCCCGTCAGATGCTGAGCTGTGTGCCAGACACTAAAAGATGTGGACACTGGGGAAATAAAGCAGCGAGAAGTCTCAGTCTAGAGGGCATAGGTAGAGCAATATAATTATGATACTCTGTGATCATCTACCCTGGGCACTGGTGGTCCCCAGGAACTTGCTGGCAGACAGACAGATACAACATGAAGGAAGTGGGAGAAAGCTACATGGGAAAGCAGATATGAGCTCGGCAGAACTCATCACTTTGCATGCTAGCTGAATCAATTTTCCTATTTGCTTCGTATTCATTTGGCTTTCTAAGTGCCAACACACCCAACATTTAAGGTCTCAAAATATTTTAGTTAAAAGCGTATTTCCCCTTTCCCATGATCTCTCCTGCCCCCTCTGGCCTCTTCCTCGCTCAAATAGTCCGTTCACCTTTTTTGTCATATGTGCACCATAACCTTCTCTTAACCCCGTTGATTCCCTTTCTCCTGTTATTTTTCTTATAATTCTTCTTCACTTCACTTTCCTTCACTGCTGAATTCCACTGTGAACATGACCCACATTTTCTCTATCCATCTCTCTATTGGTGGACATTTAGGCTGGTTAAATTTCTTCAGGTGTTGGGAATAAATATGGCTGTGTAAGACTGTGGTACATTCACTTTGGGTCTGTCTGGGGTAGTCTAGCTGTCTCCTCTGTTTGTTCTGTTGTTAGCTTTCTGAGGCGCCCCCACACCGACTTCCTTTGTAGCTGTGGCAGTCTATAGCCTGAAAGGGTTACCCTGTCCACACATCCTCCTCCGCAACTGCTGCAGTTTGTTTCCTTGGCGACAGCCGTTCTGATTAGGGTGAGGTGGAATTCTTGAGGGTCAGTCCCATGGTCAACTTTACAGGATTTAGAACCACCTAGAAGACAAACCTCTGGAACTGGCGGTGAGGAAGTTTCTAGATTTGACTTACAGAGATAGGAAGGACCCTTCTCCCCCTTAAGTATGGGCAGCAGTTGAGCTGGGGCTCTGGATTGTTTGAGCCAGGAAGAGACCAGAAGGAAGGCAAGGGAGAGATCATGGGGGAAGGGGAAGTACATTTTTAGTTAAAATATTTCAACCATCAAATGTTGGGTTTATTGGCACTTAGAAAGCTAAATGAATAGGAAACAAATGGCAAAATGTTGGACAGGCTTTCAAATATTTGCTGCTGGACGTGTGCTTGCTTTTCAGAGCTATCATCTATTCAGTTCAACCGCACATTTATTGATCAAATGATTTGGTTTATTTCTTCTTGTTTAATTTTCTAGCTCTTTTTGTACTCTAGACACTACTCCTCTGTCTGATGTATGTTTGGCAAAGGTATTTCCCCCAGGCATCAGGCCGTCTACTCACTCCGCAGACTGTTTCCTTGGCTGTGTATGGGATTTTTAATTCTGCACCCTCACGTTTGTCAGGTCCAGAAATTTGTTATTTCCTTTATTTTTGGAGTCCTTTTCAGAAATCCCTCACCCATGCCTGTACTTTAAACTGTTGTTCCCTAGCTGTTTCAGGTCCTACATCAAAGTTCTATGATCTATTTGGAATTGATTTTTTGTTGTCGTAGAGTGAGAGAGATGGATCTACTATCATCCTTCTACATGAGGATAACAAATTTTCTTGCACAATTTGTTGAAAAAGCTGTCTTTTTTCCAATGACTATTTTGACACCTTTACTGTAAATGAAATGGCCATAGCTGTGAGTGCTTATTCTGGAATTCTCTATTCTATTCTATTCTATTCTATTCTATTCTACTGTGAGCCTCTTTTGTGCTAGTACCATACAATTTTTATTACCCTGTCTCTGTATATAATGTGAGACCAAGTATTGTGATTTCTCCAATATCATAGTTTCTGCTTAGGTTTGCTTTGGATACGTATTTTGTGCTTCTATTTGAATTGTAGCTTTTTCTTTTTCTACTAGTTTTGTAAAAATGTCATTGGAATTTGAAATTGCTTTGGCAATACAATCCGTTTTTACAATACCAACTCTGCCAATTCATGAGCATGACAGGTCATTCTGTTTTCTGGTGCCTTCAATTTCTTTTAAAACTTTTTTACATTTTCCATTGTTGGGGTCTTTTATCTTCTTGGTTAGGTTTGTTCATAGTTACTCTCTTTTTGAAACTCACGGGATTTCTTTCTCAGCAAGTTTATTATTGGTGTATAGAAAGGCTGTTGATGCTTGTGTGCTTATTTGCACCTTGTTATTCTGAGTGTGTGTATTGGGTCTAAGATTTTTCTGGTGGAGGCTTGAAGGTATTTTAAATATATGTTCATGTCATCTACTAACAGGGATACTTTGACTTATTTTGCTATTTGTATTCCTTTTGTTTCTCTTTATCACATTTCTCACTAAGACTTTGGGCATTGTGAGGATGGTGAGGGTGGGTATCTTTGTCTCTTTCCTGAGACAGGATGAAACCCTTCCAGTCTTCTCCCATTTCGTGTGATATTGGCTTTATATTTGTCATGAGTGGGCTTTATTACCTTGTGTTCTTCTAGTTCCTAATTTCTTCAGACATGATGTCATACTTTATCAAGGACTTTTTTGGATACTATGGAGATGATCATGTGATTTCCGTCTTTATTTCTGTCTGATTACATTTGCTGATGTGAACCAAACTTGCATCCTTGGGATGAAATCAACTTTGTCATGGAGTATGATCTTCTCCATGCATTCTTGAATTCAACTTGAAAGTCTTTAATTATTTTCATCAGGGAAATTGGCCTGTAGTTTTGACTTTTTTTTTCCTCACTGTGTCATTATCTGCCTTTGGTATGAGAAGAACTCTGAAGATGAGAGCAGGGATTGACGTCATCCACTGTTAATATATCAGGACCTCTGTGACTTTATCTGATGTATCTAGAAGGAATACAGAGATTACTTTTTGTATAGGTGTTGGGTAGGTGCACTACTCTTCATGGTCCTAGAAGTCTTGTAAATCCAGCCTTTTGAGGGCGCCTTTTTCTGCTCAGTTGTGGCTTCTGTCATGAGATGTGTGCTCTAGCCTAGTCTTTAGTGAGTCATTTGTTAGTGTGTGAACATACGGTATCCTGCTCCTGGGCCTCACGCTTTGCTAGTGTGATTCCATCCTCCTGTGGTGCTTTGCAGTCAGATTGGCATGCCTACTCTATCTTAGCAGAGTGAGAAGCAAGAGTAGAAGGGGCTGGAGAGATGGCTCGATGGTTAAGAGCACATACCAAGGGTCAGAGTTTTGTTCACAACATCTGTGTCAATGGCTCTCACAAGCACCTGTAATTTTAGCTCCAGGGGATTTGAAATCCTCTTCTGGACTCAACTAACTGAAAATAAAATAAGGGCTTGGTATGGTGGTGCGTGCCTTTAATCCCAGCACTTGGGAGACAGAGGCAAGTGGATCTCAATGGGTTTAAGGCCATCCTGGTCTACCTAGTGACTTCTGGGACAGCCAGTGATACATAGATGCAGGAATGGAAGCAAGTCAGTATTTATCTTCTCCATTAGAAGGGCATGTAGTTGGAGGGAAGTCCTGTGGCTTTCTTCATTCCTTGGTCACAGAACTTTAATGTATCTCATGTGCAACCCAACAGTGTTGGAGACTGCTGCTGATTTCCAGTTGCTTCTGTAAGACATTCCACTCTTCTGTCATTCTGTTGGAGTTACAGTTAAGACAACCTTCAGTGCTGTGTTTCATTTCTTAGTTCACAAACTGTGATAATAGACATTTGTGATGTCCTAGGCTCAAGAAACTGGTCTGTGAAATTCTATCATTAATCCTGCAAAGTCCATTCTAGTCTTACCCTCATGTCAACTATAAAGAAATCAGGGCCAGAGGGGTTAAATACTGTATGTAGGAAATGGTGGCCCTCTGGCTCCAGAGCTTCCACTCCTGCAAGTGGAAACAGAACGCTAAGAGTACAGAGAGTAGAAAGATTGTGCAGCTGTTCTTAATCAGGTTGGCTTCATCCACCCTTTCCCCAAAACCAATGAGATTCCCCAGAATGTATGTTCATAAAGGCCACTCTGCAGGGTCATTTATTATTGCCTTGAACCTTAGCTCCCTACCTTTGAGTGAAACCCTCTGAGCCTCCTTGAGGACAGTTTTTTTAACCTTAAGTTGAAGAGAGTCTACAGCCTATGGTGGTTGCGTGGCTTGCTTTAGCTGTTACCTAAACTACAATCTCCATCACACTATTGGTGGGGAAAGATCATTTGTAAAGAAATAAGTCAGTCAGGAAAATAATGGGAACAAGCATTTGTCTTGCTCCCTAGAGCCACCTGGAGATGGACACTTCTGGAGAGCATTTGCATACAGCACAGCTCAAGTTCTGCTTATTTGAAACGTTAATATTCACACCGTATCTGCTCTTGATGTCACCGTGGAATGGAAAACAATACTGCGTCTGTAAGAGGTTTCAGTAAATTTTTATAGAAACGAACTCAAGATTCTGTAACTAGAGAAACACAGTAAAGGCTATGCATAATGTTCATTGAAGCCATTAATAGGATTTTCTGAACCATTCCAAATGCTCATAATTAGGTGGTGTCTATGTAAATTGTGGTTTACTCCTGCAGCAGAATGTTTTGCAGTCATTAAAATAGGTTTTCACAAATAATTTTTAATGGGGTAAGAATTTTTAATGATATAATATTAAGTGAAAAACCAGGATGCAAGATTATTATGTAAAGTATTCTTGGCTATGTAAATATAGGCATTAATAGTCATTAAGAAAGAATAAAGATTGCACATGTTTCCCTAGAATATATCGTTAAGGGATGAGGTAATGAACAGAATAGCACATATAGAATGATACTAGTCCCTCCCTCTCTCTTTCTTTGTGTGTGTGTTATTTGGGCATGCATGTAGTTCTTTTCTGGAAACTCACACAGCAATTGTTACTTAGGGCAGAGGAATCATTGTTTTCATAATAATTATTTTATAGTTCAGATTTTTAACAATGTTCCTACATTTTATTCTCTGTAACAAGAGTTCCTATTTTATACCTGTCTGTATCTGCTCATCTACCCTCTTGCCATTCACCACCCTCTCACCTACCTACCTATGTGTCTTCCTAAAATGTATCACTTAGCCATAATGTGAATCTGAGTGAGTTTGTGGGTAACTTAATATTTCTTCTTTTTATTTTGAGTTTCTGTTTTACAAATGTGTATATCCTACTTTTATGATTTAAAAATATCAAAGAAGGATTTGTCAGAGGCTGAAAATCTGGAATGGGGTCAGGGACAAAATGATAGAATCTCTGCCCTCATTTTATTGACATCTCTAGGAGCCTGCCCATGTCTAATTAGAGGTTGGATTCTTCAGTGTGACCTTGTTCTGAGAATACGGTGCTGGGCTATGACTACCTAGTTCATCTCTCCATTATGCTCTTTTGCCTATCTTTCACTACATTTTATTTATCAGTGTGTCTGTTTACTAATTATTTATAAGATTAATTTACTTTTTAATTATAAGCATGTATGTGTATCTGTGTGTATGTACATATGAGTGTAGGTGCTCATGGAGGCCAGAAGAGGGCATTGTATCCCCCTGCAGCTGCAGTCACAGACAGTTATGTGCTCCCTGATGTGGGTTCTAAGAACCAAACTTGGGTTCTCTGCAAGCACAGTATATGCTCTTGACCACGGAGCCATTGCTCCAGCCCCTCCTGTTTATTATTTGTATCTCCTCCTGGGCTACAGGATCTCAGCAATGATTGCCTCTGCTCATTCACGATACTAAAGGACCCGTTGCTAAGCTGTGGCCCAATAAGAACTTTTTGGTACAATAAATAACTCAGCAGTTATGACCCGTGGTTTCCAGAGTCAGTGACCCAATTCTGTAGATGAGAGCGGAAATGGACGCAGCAGCTTTACGCGTGATGGTCGTTCCCGTTCCCATAGTGGACAACCAGAGTAGTGAGAGCGTAGGAGTGGGATGCATGGCAGGGAGAAGGGGATGATGCGTGTTTCTGGAAAGGGGGCATTCCCAGTGCTATCGTGGCAAGTGTCAGCCTGTCAGATGGGTGATGAGGCTTCATCTGTTGTCACATCAGCTGAAAAGCAAGAGTGGAAATGGATTACCAGCTGCCGTCTGAACCCTGGTGCAAGCGCATGCATCCCTTGCAGAGAAACACATGGTGTTCAAGCTAATACGATGAAATGCTAGCAAGGAATTTAGATAGCTGCTCTTTTTCTTTTTGTCTCTGATCTGGTTGAACTAAGAGTTGGCCGTGTGTCTATTAGAATCATCCCACCTCATTTTGTTAGCTGTGGAGGGAGGGCAGGGGAGGGGCAAAGCTTTGAGAACTGAACACAGGAACCCATGTGCAGAACTGGCATTGCTTCTCCACAGCCCGTCTAACAAGCTTTCCAGGACGACTTGAGAAGTTCTTTAGGGAGCAGCTCTCATGCCAGTGTGCTTCCTGCTCTGGAGCAGGACATCTCTGGATGCTCCTTAAAGCCGGAATGAAGCAAAGCTCACGGCCCGAGGATGTATACGCCATTCCAGCCACCACCTTTACCCAGAATGTCTTCCGACTACATCTTCTTTAGGCCTCCCATCTGAGGCTGGCCTGTGGCTCTTTCTGAGTGCAGAGGTTCATCCGTATCATTGTCTGAGCAGGCAGCAGTGGGAAGATGAGAAATGAGGCATTTCTGACTCCGGAGCCCTTGAGGTCAGTTCACCACCTGACTGTGCAGCCTTCTCCGACTATTGATTGTGCCTTCCCTGAGCTGTACCCCAAGGTTGCTCTAATCACCCCCTCTGTAGCAGGCTCATCAGTTCCAGGTCCTGGGAACCTCTGCATTCCATGGCTTTCTCGTGGCCTACCTTCCATCTCTTAGTTTGTAGCTGTGAACCACATGCTGGGTCTTGAATCCTACCCCCATGGTTCTGGAGGAGAGGTGACCCTGAGGATAGGCCAACAGCAGCTTGTCACAAAGCGTGGGAAAATTATCAACAAAAGATATGGAAATTTTTTCCCCCTCAAGAACAGTTTAGTTAGGGCTTCGTTTTCTGATACAGAGAGCACATTTTTTGTTAATTTGCTCTTGGTGGCAACACTGGAGAGAGGAGACGGCACTGTGTTTTATCTACATCAAACAAACTCAGGGGTCCGAGATAGTCTCTAACAAAGCAAAGTCAACACTGGTCTCTCTGTCATGGGTCACACACGCCAACTGTCCCTTTGATAGGTAGGAGAGGTCATCTAAATGCTCTCTGTGCCAGCATGCACCTCCTTCTTTCCCAAGACCTTCCTGTCCCAGGCGGCCTGCGGGGCTCTGGGCTGTTTGGGATGGTGGGAATGAAATGATTGTTGAGGGCAGGAGAATGAGCCTGGCTCTCTGTGGGGAGGGAGAGCGTGGCCTCTGGGGAAGCACTGAAGGCAGAAGCTTCATCCCCTTTTGGAAACACCTTCTTGAGGACTGTTGGATATCACTCTGCGTGGGAACGTGGAAGATTATTAGTGGCAGCAAGTGTTCTCTGAGCACTTTAGAAATTCTCTGCATACAGCTAGAAGCCAATATAGCCTGCCCTGTTTAGTCTTCCTGGACAGAATCAGGAGCCTTTATTATCCCTTTGTGATATATATGTATATATACATACACACATACACACACGTATATGCCTACATATGTGATATATGATATACATGTGATAAACACAATAGATATATGCATCACTATGATATATGTGATCTATATCATATATATATGATACACACACACACATACACACACACACACACCACAGAGAGATTCAAGATGGCCTCCAGTTCCTCCCATTAGTCTCTGACATGAGCCAAGGAGCTTAGAGTTTTTCCTTCACCCATATAAAAGAGCAATTGAGATGAGGTATTTTGTTTTTGTTCAGATCTCTCAAGATAATTCTTATTCTGAGTATCAAGTCATCACAGATCCATTGCAGAAACTTGGGAAAATATAACGAGATAAAATGAAATTAAGAATGACCTATACTCTCTCCTACAGAGATTTTAAAGTTGATTTTACTTTCACACAAAGAGCACAGCCTTTTAGCAGGCCTGAAAGGTCACAGTTTATGCATACAAACGTATGAATGTTTAGTACATCTCTTACATTCAACTTAAAATCATATCGGCAATGAAAAATAGATTTTAATTCTAAAGTCCATTTTAGAAGCCTTAAAAATCTAAAATTAGCTGGGCATGGTAGTATATGCCTTCTTCTAATCCCAGCACTTGGGGGGCAGAGGCAGGTGGATTTCAGTGAGTTCGAGGCCACCCTGGTCTATAGAGTGAGTTCCCGGACAGCCAGGGCTACACAGAGAAACTCTGTCTCAAAAAACCAAGAAGAAATTCATCAGTATGGCTATAGGATAGGGTCATTTCAGGTTCCCTCTCCTCAGTTGCTCAAGGTACTAGCTGGGGACATCTCCCTGGACACCTGCGAGCCCTTCTAGGGTCAAGTCTCTTGCCAACCCTAAGATGGCTCCCTTAATTAGGATATATATTTCTCTGCTCCCGTGTATCTTGCATATCACCTTAGAACCTTCATCTGGCGATGGATTGAGATAGAGACAGAGACCCAAATTGGAGCACCGGACTGAGCTCTTAAGATCCAAATGAGGAGCAGAAGGAGGGAGAACATGAGCAAGGAAGTCAGGACCACGAGGGGTGCACCCATCCACTGTGACAGTGGAACTGATTTATCGGAAGCTCAACCAAGGCCAGCGGGATTGGGACTGAATAAGCATGGGATGAAACCGGACTTTCTTTCTTTTTTTTTTTTTGCATGTAAAGGAGATTTTTAATAGAAGAATTGTACCATACAATAATTTGTTTCATTCAGAAGTCATCCAATTTTGATTGATCTGCTGTTATCACATTTGAATATTATATGAGTGACATGAATTTTGAAGTCATCTCAGGTCGTAGTGTAAACATGTGTTACAGACAGATGCGGAACAGATCAAGTAAACATACAATAGTTACTTAGAATTATATGCCAAAGGTGTATACATAACAGTAAGTTCCTCGTGTAGAGAAGAGAACTCTGGAGCACAAAATAAACAGCCCAATGAAAGTAAATGTCTCATCTGAATATTAACTCATCCTTTGCTATTATTGGAGGAACGAAACCGGACTTTCTGAACGTGGCGGACAATGAAGGCTGATGAGAAGCCAAGGACAATGGCACTAGGTTTCAATCCTAATACATGAACTGGCTTTGTGGGAGCCTAGCCTGTTTGGATGCTCACCTTCCTGGTCCTGGATAGAAGTGGGAGGACCTTGGACTTCCCGCAGGGCAAGGAATCTGGACAGCTTTTCATTCTCGAGAGGGAGGGGGAATGGAGTGGGGGGGGCGGGGGAGAGGGGTAGGGGAGTGGGGGGAGGGGCGATGTGTGCGAGGAGGGGGAGGGAAATGGGATATGGGGAGGAGGCGGAAATTACCAAGAAGAAGAAAAAGAGTTAAAAATCCTGTGTGCACAGGTGCAGTGCAGGTACGTGTGGAGGCCAGAAGAGGGCGTTGGATGCCCTGGAGCTGGAGTTCTCTGCAGTTGTGAGCCCCTGACTTGAGTCCTCTGAAGAGGCAGCATACAGTTGTCAATCACTATTCTCCCCAAACCCTCTAGCATCCGTCTCAATAATCAATTTTTGAAAGCAATCTGCGGCACCCTGTGATTTCTTGGTGTGTGCTGATTCACTGACGATGGCTTCTGTTGGAGCAGGCATCAGGCTTCCAACGAGAGACGCATTTGTCTGGATTCCTGCAAGCATGGCTGTGGTGCATATCTTATTTCTAGCAACAACGATGCTGGGAAGGCCATGGATGATGTGGTCAAAGAATTATTTGATTAGCAATTTTATTTTTAATCAATGTCATATAAAGTTTAGTTATATAACAATAAAACTTATTAAGTCAGCATGGTTCATGATTTTTCTTCTTTAACTATCTTGTATCCCTCTAGATAAACTTCAGAACTGTTTTTATTTGTACAGACAAGAAAACTGAAGCTTAGAAAAGCCAATGATTTAATTAATGATGGTTAAAGCCTATTAATGATATTTGTCTTTTGGAT
Source organism: Microtus oregoni (assembly GCF_018167655.1). Lineage (NCBI taxonomy): Eukaryota > Metazoa > Chordata > Mammalia > Rodentia > Cricetidae > Microtus > Microtus oregoni. The sequence goes on from NW_024543086.1 coordinate 3,402,494, forward strand.
ACAGACATTGTTTTCTCATTCAGGTGGCTGTGCTCTCTAGTTCATGTGGACATTGATATTATATATAACGTGGGACTGTAATGATTTACAGAGGGAGGGCTGCCTCGAGCCAGATGAGTTTGAGGTATAATAAGAATCGATGCTTATTTGATTTATGAATTTATTCTAAGTCAATGTATTGGAAGTTTTCTCATCACTGCTTTTGATGATATTAATTTCTGTTATGTTTTAGCATGAATTCATTCACTCTGGCCCCACTTCATGCAAAACTACAAGGCTGTCCCTAGGATGTCCTAGGTATCCGCCCTGTTCTCACGGCGGAGTGTCAGAGTGAAGTTCTGAGGAGATGCTCAGGTGGGTAGAGCTTACGGTACAAGTGTGCAGACCCATGTTTGAACTCCCAGAAGTCAGCTTGTGTCTACAGTCGCAGAGAGCCTTTGGTGACATGGGAAGAGGGGAGAGGAGAGCCCTCGGAAGACTGGGGGACAAGAAGCCTGGCCAGTGCAGCGGTGTACAGTGAAAAAGACTTTGTGTCAAACAAGGTGGAATGTGAGGCCTGACAACTGTGATTGTCCTCTGACTTGTCAGGCCATCTGTGTGTATACACAGACAGACAGATACACACACACACACACACACACACACACACACACATACACACACCTCAGTCAGAGTAAGTATGGCTGAGGATTTCTTGGCGATTATTCTGACTTTCTGTAAACTAGCAGCACCAATTGCAGATCCCTTGAAGTCACACGTGTCTATGCTTTGTTTATGCTTAGAAGTCTTGAAGTTCCTTGTGTGCTCTATAGCAAACTGGCTGGTGTTGGCACTTGTGATCTCCGCTATTTAGTGTCTCCCATCTGCACGCTTGTCTCCAGTCAGTGGGCAGTGGCCTGTAGAGTATGTGGCTGTCATGGAGCTGAAGGGGAGAGAGTGGCATGGGACACAGGCTACTTGAAGGTCCTGTTCATGAGCTTGGGACCATGCTCTTCTGAGCTGCTGGCTCTGTCTCCCAGGAGCTCTGTTAATTTAATTATTAAAATAAATTTGCTCATCCTGCAATAGATGGCAGTTCAATTATATTGTTTTTAGGCTCTGTCTATTAGGTGACTCGAATGCGGGGTTGTAGCATTAGAAGGCCAATTAGAAGGAAAAAAACGCTGCAAAAACCCAAAGCACATCCTCTACCCTCCAAATGGGGTTCATGGCCCTCCCAGGACTCGCAAATCCCTCTTCTCCTGCACTCAGGGCTGCTCCTTGGGAGCTAATTGAGCACTTTATAGCTTTTGCTGACCTCATGATGGCACAGAGAGAGTTAGAATGAGGTTAGGGGAGGCTGGTTCCTAAGTCTTAAGTCCAAGGCACCGAGGATCCAAAGGTACACCCTAAAACAGCTGCGGAGCTGTGGGTCAAGAGGAGTTCCTCTTGGGAGGATTCACAGTCCCCATGGTGAGGCGCTCATCTCACTCCTTTCGGTCAGGTAGCCATGGCCACTCTCCCGAGCCAGATGATAGCAGGTACCACAGCCAGTGAGCTGTTGAAAACTGTCTGCTGCAGCTCTTGCTACTTCACATATATAGTTCCCCCTGGTGAGCACGACATGTAGAGCTGAAGACGGACAACAGTCTCGAATATTCCTGTTACTTGGAATGCTGGGATGCTTACTCTACTTAGCCCCATGTTTACCGTTATCAAGGCGGAATTTTCTTCCGTATTTTTTAAGATTTTTTTTTTTATGACAAAGAATACTGATACTAAACCCCCAAATCCCAGACCACCTCATCAGGGAGTCTGGAAGTTCTAGAGAGTTAGTAAAGAAATGCTTGTGTTGGCCAGGAGGCAGTTTCAGGAAGATGATAGACTGTGGAGAGGGCCCTGGCTGAGTATCTAAGTCCCTGAGTTCTCACACTTGGCTCGGCCGTCCATCTGTGGGGCTTGTTGGATGATGCTTCCCCTCCAATGACTTGACTTCCTTTTCTGATTGTAGGACCTTGGGTTAGGTCACTCTTCCCATTTCACATGTGGGCTTTCAGATATCAAACATCAACATCCTGAATGTCTTCATGGTAAATAATTCTTGTAGCTCTCAAGATGGCTCGGAAGTGCTCTTTGAAAACACGTGTCTAGCAAGCTCCTAACTACCTAGCATCTTGTGAACCAGACTGGAAGGGCTGCAAGGGCCTCTGTGAACTGCTTTGTAGACCTCCATCTTGACACAGCTCTGGGAGCAAAGGGGATTTTAGGATGAGGGGATGGAAAGATGGCTCAGTAATTTGGATGCTTGTCTAGAGGACTCAGGTTCAATTCCCATAACTACGTATAACTCCGGTTCCAGGGGATCTGACACCCTCACACAGATATATATGCAGGTAAAACACCAGCAGACATAGAATAAGAATAAATACATAAATCATTTAAAGTTTATTCATTGATTATAATTAAAAATTATTCTAACTTAATCTTTCATCTATGGAGAGTTATTATCATAATTTTTAAATTAATTTTTAAAACTCGTATCAGTCATTTTCCTGTATGCCTATGTATATGTGCCCTGTTTATGCAATGCCTCCTGTGGCCAGGAGAGGCTGTCAGATATCTCTGGAACAGGAATTAGAGATGGTTTTGAGATGCAGTGTGGGTGCTGAAACCAAACTCGGGTCCTCTTTAAGAGCGCCAAGCGCCTCTAACCACTGAGCTGTCTTGCAACTCCCCAGGAGTTATTCTTTTTATGAGTGGAAAATAACCGGAGTTTATTTATAGTATTTTACAAGCAGGGTGGGGGATGCAGCTCAGTGGGAGAGTACTTGCCGAACGTGTCCAAGGTCCTGGGTTCAGTCGCCAGTGCTGCAAAAAGAAACAAACCCAGAGAAATTGCCCCCATACCCACACATGATGGGCACAGAGAAGGGGAGTGCTTTTCTTCTGTGTGCTCTGTTGAACTTAACAACACGGCTTAATGTCTCCAAGCTGAAAGGAAACCAAAGCAAAGGAAAACAGAAAGATACTTTGACTCTCCCCACCCTAAACCATGGCTTCTTTCTCTTCCCATGAGTGCTTTGGGAGAACAGAGTGACTATTACCTTCCCTTCAGTTCTGCTTCATTTCACATAAACATTGCAAGTCTGTGTCTTGGACTTGGCTGGCCCTTGTCCCTAGTGGATCATTCCATTTCTGGAGCTCTGTGTCCCCCTGATGGTCCTTAGTAAAGACCCTTATTGATAAAGTTGCTTCTTAATCCTTTTCCTCGCAAGCGGCTTTCAAAGTCCCTTAGAAAATTATTACTGAAAGCACAGTCATTGTAGAGAATTTAAAAACTGAAGCATAGGCCAAAATAAACACCCAAATTACCCAGAAGTCAAGAGATCTAGAAATAGCCCCTTTTTATTTTTTGCATTTTGATTTATTTTTACATGAATGTATTTTATTTGATCAAGTCTAAACCTTACTCCCTGCCTCCCCCATGGTGTCTCTCCTCTCATATCCCTTCCCACAATTTGATATATTTTTTAATATACCTATAATGTATTAAGCCCAATTAGTGTGTTGCAGAACTGTCCACTATAGCATGGACTCTAGAAATGTTAGCATATATTCTTTACACTTATGGTGGGGGGAGAGTGAGGAGAAAGCAGAGTGAGAAGAGGCTAAAGAGGTAGGTACCACACACACAGGGCGTTGCAGACCCAGCTGGGGATGGGGTGGGTTAGGTCTTTCTTGAAAGCACAATGAGAAGACAAGGCTGAATTTATTCAGGCCAAGGAAAGATCATATTTGTACTTTACAAAGACTACTGAAGCCGTGGCAGGAGGCACTTTGTGCTCATTCTTAGTGCCCCATCTTCTGTCAGTCCTGTTTGGGAATGTCTGTTTTCCTCCTCTGGAGTGTTGTGTCTCATGTGCCTTCATGTATACCCAGACACTCAGAACCCAACCCAGACTAAGTCCCTAGACCCCTTCACGTCCTTCAAATGTAGCTTGAATACTGCTACTCCTCAGGTATTCTTCACAGTCTTCTCCACATCCCTCTCCTCACACAGTGGCACTCAGTCTTGTGGTCCCCCTCTTCTCTTCCCTGTTGGTTCCGGGATGGCAGTGCACAGTTGCACCAAGTCGGGGTACTCACATGGAGAAGGGAGTGTGTCTTTTCCTTTGCTTCCATGTTGGTACTACTTGTTTTGCTTCTTTAGACCCAACACATGCAGACCCGACACATGCATTGATAGTGAAATGTGAATGCAACAGACTCCATTGTTCTTTTCAGGGTCACTTTTGGAAGACTTCAAACATATCCAAAAGTGGAGAGACTACGGAAGCACTGTATATCACCAGCCAATGTGCACAGTGGTTGAATCCGGTTTGATTTGCTCTAACATCCCACTCTCTCCTATCCCAGAGACTTTTCTGTGATTAACTGCATTGAGAAAGAGAAAACACACTAACAGGAAAAAATGCACGGAAGCTTTGTTGGGGGGGCGTTTGTGTGTATGCTTGTGCAGTTGTGTTTACACCTGTGGATGGATATAGACTTGTGTGGATGGGTAGAGAGGCCTGTACTTGTTGCTTTTCTATTTCTGTCATAAAATACCATGAGAAAAGTAACTTACAGAAGGGTTTATTTTGTCCTGTAGTTCCAGGGGGATAAGGGTCAGTCATGGAGTGGAGGAGTGACAGAGAGTGGTAGGCACAGCAGCGGGAGCTGGAAGTGGATATCTCTTATCTTCAAGCACAAGCATAAAGCAGATGGACAGAGAGAGGGAAAGAGGGAGAGGGAAAGGGAGAAGGAGGGAGGGAGGGAGGGAGGGAGGGAGAGAGAGCATAGAAGTGAGGTGAGACTATAAACATTTAAAAATGTTCCCAGTAATGCACTTCCTCCAGCAAGCCTTTATCTCCCAAATGTTCTCTCAGCCTCCCTAAACAGCACCACTGATTGCAACCAAGTCTTTAAATGCCCAAGGCCAGAAGTCAACTTTGGGCATCGTGTTTTAGAAGCCATATGCTGTGTTGGTTGGGACAGGGTCTACCACTGATCTGGAGCTTGCTAGTTCTAGATTAGCTATCAGTGAGTGAGTCCCTGGGATCCACCTGTCTCCACCTTTCCATTGCTGGAATTACAAATGCACGCTGTCATGTCCACATCATTTTCACATGAGTTCTAGAATTTGAACTTAGAGCTTCACCTTTGGTGACAAGCACTTAACTCACTGCTGTCTCACCCTATCTCTGACATTTTTTAAAAAACTTTTAAAATTGATTTTATTGAGCTATACATTTTTCTCTGCTCCCCTCACTTTATTTCCCCTCCCCTTATATAGCCTCTCTCATGGTCCCCATGCTCCCAATTTACTCAGGAGATCTTGTCTTTTTTTTACTTCTCATATAGATCAGATCCATGTATATCTCTCTTAAGGTCCTCTTTGTTGTCTAGGTTCTCTGGGATTGTGATTTGAAGCCTAGTTTTCTTTGCTTTATGTCTAAAAGCCACTTATGAGCGAGTAAATAATGATGTTTGTCTTTCTGAGTCTGAGTTACCTCACTCAATATGTTTTTTTCTAGATCCATCCATTTGCCTGCAAATCTCAAGATGTCATTATTTTTTCCTGCTGTATAGTACTCCATTGTGTAAATGTACCATATTTTCCTTATCCATTCTTCAATTGAGGGACATTCAGGTTGTTTCCAGGTTCTGGTTATGACAAACAGTGCTGCTATGAACATAGTTGAGCATATGCCCTTGTGGCATGATTGAGCATCCTTTGGGTATATACCCAAAAATGGTAGGTATTTCTGGGTCTTGAGGAAGGTTGCTTCCTAATTTTCTGAGAAATTGCCATACTGATATCCAAAGGGGCTGTACCAGCTTGCACTCCCACCAGCAATGCAGAAGTGTTCCCTTTTTCCCACAGCCTCTCCAGCATAAGTTGTCATCAGTGTTTTTGATCTTGGCCATTCTTACAGAATTAAGATGGAATCTCAGAATTGTTTTGATTTGCATTTCCCTATGGCTAAGGATGTTGAACATTTCCCTACGTGTCTTTCAGCCATTTTAGATTCCTCTGTTGAGAGTTCTCTGCTTAGGTCTGTACCCCATTTTTAAAAACTGAATCATTTGTTCTTTTGATGACCAACTTCTTGAGTTCTTTGTATATTTTGGAAATCAGCCCTCTGTATGATACAGATACTGAGAGAAACAATTAATAAATGGCACCTCCTGAAACTGAGAAGCTTTTGTAAAGGAAAGGACACAGTCAACATGACAAAATGGTGGCCTATGGAATGTGAAAAGCTCTTCACCAGCTCTGGCATTTTAATGACTACAGAAGAGTGCTTTTCATAGGTGTTGCTATGATTTGAATGAGATTCCTCCCCTGTGAGTTCAGATTGGACATGTGAATATTTGGTCTTCAGTTGTTGGCACTTTTTGGGCAGGTTGAGGAGGTGTGGTCTTGTTGGAGGAATTGTGTCACTGGAGGTGGGCTTTGAGAGTTCGCTCTCTTGCCTTGCTTGTGGATTAAGATGTGTGCCTTCATCTTGCTGTTCCAACTTCCTTGCTTGTTTTCTACCCAACTTTTACATTCTGATGCTGATGGACTCTTAATTCTTTGGAACTATAAGCCTCAAATATACCCTTCCTTCTCTATAAGTTGTCTTGGTCCTGATGTTTTATCACAGCAACAGAAAGTCCTTCCACATATTCATTAAGTTTGTCAGAAGTCAATCCTTACACTGAGTATCTAGGATATATGATAAGGACTGTAAGCTCTATTAACTCACAGAAAACATTTCCCCATAAAACGTAGGCTCGTAGTCTATACAATTTACTATAGCATTTTAAAGGGAGATTAAGCTGTCCTATTCAAGATAGCACCTCATCTAAGGACACACCAAAGAGTGACCCTCTGGTCTCTCAGGAAGTTTTGATGCAGAGGACAAGCTGAGATGTCAGCTTTCTGAAGCACTCAAAGTGTGTGTGTGTGTTCGCGGAGCTGGAGTATAGTGCTCAAAATGACGAGATCTTATTTTGCTTCCCCCCCCCCGTGCAACATAATGAAATGATAATGATACCATGTAGCACAATTTTATGAAGCAATAACCCAGTTCCCAAATGGAAAGACCATAAACCCGATGGCCAAGTCATTTATTCCAATGAGGTGCCCGATTATTGCAGGAGAAAGCAGGGATTTCCCTGTTATAATTGTTTGCTTCAGGAACTTCAATAGGTCTAAGATGTTCTTGGTGGAGTCTTAGCTTGAGTAGGGGATCTGGACCTTTGAGTCCAGGATAAAGAGGAAATCCAGTTGGAACAGGGTGGGATGGGGGGTGCCTTTAGATACAGTGACCTTGTCAAAAGACCTGGAAGGCTGGGATTGCTCAGAAGGAGTGTGAGAATTTAGTCAGGCTGCAACTAAGGAAGAAGATCAGCCTAGAGTGTTTTAGAAGGCTGGACACTGTTTTTAAGGACAATGGGGAAGGGAGGAAAATAATAGTCTCTAGGTTGCGAGCACATGCCAATATGCTAATGGATCTTATCTAACACCCGCAGAAGTACTGCACAGCAAGGATTGTTCTGTCTCTTCTGTAATGGAGGAAAATGAGACACAGAGGGATTAAGCAATTTCCTCAGGACTACAAGGCTTGTGTGCTAAAGTCAAGCCTAAAGCCGGCGCCTCAGTCCTCACTGGGCTGTCTTGCCCAGGAGAATAACAAGCAGGAACCTTCCTTGGGACCTGACCTGGTACTAAATGGAGGGTTTCCAGGGCCCACGTGCTGGTTCTTGATTACAAAATGTTCTTTCATTCTGGGCAGCAAAGGCAGAATGCTAAACACTCCCCTTCCCCAGTGGAGTTGTTGGAGCTAGAAAGGCAGCCTCCCATTCCTCATAGAGCCCACATGCACCCCACCTTTATTTAATTTTCTCCTGAGAAGCTCACCTCTGCGCTTGCTAGGCACCCACTGTGTTTCCTGGGGTGGGATGAGGGAACAGTACACACTGCCTACAGAATACACACATGGTCCATATCTGTGCCCAGGGGAATCATATTTTATTGCGTTGCCCACAAAGGGTCAGTCTGGTAAGTTTTCTCTTTGTCCAGATTTCTCGAACACTCATTACCCATGATATTTATGTTGTGAATGCATGGACCACAGCATCTGTATTAGCTGCTTTTCTGTGGCTGTGATAAAATACAACCAAAAGCAATTTATGGCAGGAAGAGTTTGTGTTGGAGTTTACCATGGCAGGGGAAAGCATGGAAGCCCCTGGCTAGAGCAGCAAGTGCAAGGATCACACTTCATTACACAGGAAACTGAGAGACAAATGGGAAGCGGGGTTTACACAGGAAGCTGAGAGAACAAACCGGAAGTGGGTGAGGCTATAAACTTTCAAAGGCTCCCTCCAGTGACGTACTTTTTCCAGCATGGCTTCACATCCTCACCCTGAAATGCTGGCAGTTGGGAACCAAGTACTCAAACACATGAGTTAAGAGGGATATTTCTCAGTTTAGCCTTCATAAACTTTTTAAGTAATTTATTTCTCTGTCTCTCGGTGCGCGTGCACGTGTGCGTGTGCGTGCTTGCATGCGTGCGTGCGTGTGCGCGCGCGTGTGTGTGTGTGTGTGTGTGTGTGAGATATGCGCCTGTGTACTCATATATGTGTAACAGAGAAGGCATCAGATCCCCTGGAGCTGGAATTACAGGCGGTTATGAGTTAGGTGACAAAGGGGCTGGGATCAGAATTCAGGTCCTCTAGCGAGAAAAGGAAATACTGTCAACTGTGTGGCTCTTTTCAGTCCCATACGCTGTGGCATTTTTTTTCTTAGTATGGTATGTGAGTGTGTGCCTCTCCTTTTAGAGAAAGGCATGAAAGACCCCCAGAGTGGTCCTTCCCTGAGGAGGAGACCCCAAACTCAAGGAACAGTCGAGACCACAGGCTGTAATTAGCAAGAGGTTTATTGGGTGGGCACAGGTACCTGTGGGCAGCAAAGTCCTTTCGGAGGACTTTGAGCGCCTGCAGGCTGGGAGAAGGTCTTTTTATAGGAAAAGGGTGGCAAAAGCAGGCATACAGAAGCAATGCATGGTTACAGGGATCTCATTGGTCAGTTCAAATGAGGCGATGGGTTCATTTAGGGGACAAGTTCCCCAGAGACATGAAGGTCTGATAATAATAGCAGACTTGGCCCTATCTAGGGTACATGTAGTTTTTCCCAGAACTGTTCGTTCCCCTCCTAGGCCTGGTGTCTGACCACAGATAACCTGTTTGACCACCTAGGAGTACTGACTTTACCTTGAACTTACATTTGTTTGTGTGAAGGGCTTTGCAAAATGGCATTACAGCAGCCAAGCTGGGGTCTTTCAGGCATTGTAAATACATGGACTATATCTTAAATATGCACTGGGGAGCCTGTATGGGGAATACTGAGTGACCGAAGAGTCATGGATTGAAGGAGCCCCAGACACAGTGGGCGTAGGCATGGACTTCCGAGGGCGCAGAGCCGTTAGAAACATGCCCGCAGCGCTGTCCAGACTGGAGGAAAATGACCTCTCTGGATCTTTCCCTCCTCATCTGGAAAATGTGAGCAATTAGTGCAGCAACTTTACCGTTGACATGCAGGTTAAATGAGACAGAACACGGTAAGCGTAGGACCAGTGCGTGGCATATGGTCAGTGTTCTTGCAAATGGCAAGGCCAGGGAAAAAAGAATGCAGACACCAAGGAGGCTGATGTCAATTTTCTTATAACAGAGAGGAGTGTGGAAGAGGAGGGATGAATGCAGGGGATCGATCCATAAACTCCATCCAATGATGATAACCCCTGAAAGCATGGATCACTTGCAAAAGCCAGCTGGCCTTCCATGTGGTGTGGCCATTATCATCTATGTCTTCCCTTCACTCTGAGATGCTCTTAGTAACCCGCCTTCTATCTCTCTCTGGTGACAGGAAGTCTGGCCCATTACTGATGTATCTCTGCCATTCTCAGAGACACTCAAATGAATCCATCCTCACAGTGATCTAGGAGCTCTAAGAATACTCCTAAACCCCGGCCTCTGATGAACACAGTGAAGTGGAGGGACCAAAGGGCCGTGTGAGCATGGTGTGTGCCTTCTAGTGCTAGATGTGTGTAGAGACTGTACTTTGCTGCGTTTTGTGAACAGACTTGGCAATAAAGAAATATTTAGGGCCGAGAGTGTAGCTCAGTGGGTATACTACTTGCCTAACACACACACGACCTGGGGTAGGTCCTCAAGCAGTACCTGAGCCAAATGTGTGGTGCATCCTTGTTATCCTGGCACTTAGGAGGTAGAGGAAGGAGAATTGGAAGTTCAAGGCCAGCCTAGGCTACATGAGACTCTGTCTCAAAAAGGAAAGAAATGCCTAATGTTAAGTATGCGTTATAAAGAGTAAAATAAAGTTAGCATGAAAAGGGATATCAAAAGCTTAAAGGGAGGCCGCAGGTAACATGCTCAGAGCAGGTTTTTCTGCAAGGTGACATTGAAGCAGAGGCAGGAAGCACTACCTGAGTCACACCAATATCTAGAGGAGAGACATTTGAGACGGGAGACAGAAAACTCCCCCGAGATGCTCACACGGCTGCTGTAGGCCAAGGCGTTGCAAAAAACCAGTTCCTAGTGAACTGGCATGGCAATGGAAGAGATGGGATGGAGCCAGGTCACATGTAGGATGCTCTAGGCGGTATTGACCTTAGACCCAGGCAAGAGCACCATAGAGGATCTTGATCACTGAAGGTACAACGTTCTTAGTAGACTCATGCTTCTCTGTTGCTTGTAACTTGGGCTCTGCATTCCTTGAACACTCTTGAGAATAACAATGTTCGGCCCTAGAGGGACCTTTCTCCACTCTCTTGCTCTGTCCTCAATGCGGAAGGCATCTTGATTCAGGTGCAATGATGGTCTTACTGGCTGCAGTACTTACTGTTACTGCAGACCTGGAAACAGCCTCAGAGTATGGGGAGGGTTTGAGTGAATGAAGGAGAGAAAGAAGGAATTTGATACATTACTACTCTCCTTTCTCAGACACCAAAACCCTGTGGCTGAGCAACCTGGGAAGCTGAAATAGGGAGTAGGGAGTATCAGCTGAAGAATTGCTTAGATCAGGTTGGCTCGTGGGTATCTCTGTGTATGTACATGGCGGGGGGGGGGGTTGTCTTGATTGCTAATTGGAGTGGGAAGACCCAGAATGTGGGCAGTACCTGTTCACAATTTAGGTCCTGGGCTGCATATGAGTAAGCTAGCTGAGGAGAAACAAGCAAGTGTGCAAGGATACATTTATTCTCTCCCTGCTCTTCGCTGTGGGTGTGCTGTGACTCCTGACTCCCCGTTAATTGTGAACTATAGCCTGGAATTGTAAGACAAAGCAACCCAACCTTCCCCGATGATGCTTTTTGTCAGGGTGCTTTTCATAGGCATAGAAAGGAAACTTGCACACCAGGAACCGGAAATACCAGAAACAATTTTGTATAACACGGTGCTATTTTCCTTCTCATCAGGTGAATTAGAAGTTTCTCCCTCTCATTATCTATGTATGTATGTATGTATGTATGTATGTATGTATGTATGTATCTATCTATCTATCTATCTATCTATCTATCTATCTATCTATCTATCTTATATTTGAGATTTGAGACAAGGTCTCCCTATGTAGCCTTAAATGTCCTGGAACTTGCTCTGTAGATCAGGCTGACCTCGAGCTCATAGAGATCCACCTGCCTCTGCCTCCTGAGTGCTGGGATTAAAAGTGTGAGCCACCACACCTGGCTTGAAATTTCTCATTTTTTAAGGAACAGTTCTAAAATAGTTAAGCAACTAATTTTCCTCTTAAATGTGTTCTTGTGTTTTTAGGATGTGTTTACATAGTGGTAAAAAGTGTGGGGTGTGGTAGTGTGTCTGTGCATTGACAGTTGGATGTCCTTCGATCTAGAAACATGAAGAGTTTCATTGTTATAAAAGTTTTAATAAGGTTTAATTTAAAAATTTAAAATGTAAATTTGAGATTCCTTTAAATAATTTGAGAACACTATTGATACTCGCTAATATAACTAACCTCTGTATTTTAAAATATAATGGCTGATTTGAATATTTTAAGATAAAAATAGCATTTTTGCAAGAATAAAAAAGTAATTGTAAGTCTTCTGATTTTGTTCAGTTGTATTAATTAAAAAATTTGATGAAAACATATTCAGACATTATGTGCTTTGAATAAAAACTGCCTTTCAATATTTTAGATCATTATTGTCAATGCAATATAAAGTATATAAAAATCTTGCTTACAATAGCATAATTATTAACTTTGCCAAAATTAAGGCTACATAATTTTTATAGAATGAATGCAGATTTATGAACATCTTCACATTTATTTTATCATTCATCCAAACCTTGCCAGCCCATCAACAGAACACCAAATGTGAATAATATTAAATTATTACATTGCATGGTCTTTGATGTTGTGCCAACCTTTAGGTACTTAACAGCATAGTTTAAACATCTTGCCATTGAAAAGTCACAATTTGTAATTATTTTTTAAAGTTTGCCATTTAATATATATTTATCAAGTACATAAAATATTTTAAAACTAGTTCATTATCTTGACTTTGTTATACAAAGTGATTTAGATTCCAGTATTTGGCCTTCAATTGAAACTCTGGTCCTGGATCTCCCCATATCAACAGAGTTTGGCTTATAAGCTGTGTTTAAAAACTGGGCTTTATTGTGCCTATCACATATAGTCATTAGAGGGTTTTAACACGGAAGAGGTGACTTTATAAATGTTCTTAGAATCAATGCTTCAGTTTCTGGAGAACTGAGCAACCTGGGGCAAGGGACAGGAGTTGGCAGGTGCCATGGTTAATATTGTCACTTTGAGGGTATCTAGAATGACCTAGGAGACTAGCCTTTGGGTTTGTCTATGAAGGGTGATCTAGATTAGGTTAGCTTTGATGTGAAGATATACCTTAGCTGTGGGCAGCACCATTCCCTAGGCTCACATCCTAAACTGAATGCCAAGGGGAGAGTGAGCTGAGTAGAATCACTATTGCTCCCTGTTTCCTGCCTTCATGACTGCCCACTGTGATGGACTCTACTCTCAGAAATGTGAGCCCCAAAAGAGTCCTCCCCTCTTATGTTGGCTTCATGGGAGGTGTCTTTTCAGAGCACTGAGACAACTAACTAGTATATCAGGCTGCTGTCGTAGTCTACAGCCTTGTGGGTGGGGACCAGGTGGTGGAAACAGAATTGGTGAGAAGTAGCTGCACCTAATGTTTAAAAAGAATTTTGTCTTCCCTTATCTTTTTAAAAATAAATTTTAAACTTGAGTTTAAACATAACCACACATCATTTCCCTCTTCTCTTTCCTCCTTCCTACCACTCCATGTCCTTTCCCCACAAGCCTTCCCAGCAACCCCTAAATTAATGGACTCTTTTTCTTTATTATTGTTACCCTCTCCCAGGGTGCCTTTAATTCCTCCCCAGTTTCTGCAGTTACTCCAGGATGTATGTTCAAATCTGAGAATTTGGAGCTAGGGACTGTAGATGAGCAAGAACAGTTTTCTTTTTGGGTCTAGGTTACCTCACACAATATAATGTTGTCTGGTTCCGTCATTTGCAATTTGCAGCCAAATAGTATTCCATAGTGTATAGAAAACATACTCTTCAGTTGAAGGACATTTAGGTTGTCTCCATTTTCTAGTTTTGGTGACTAGAGAAGCAATGAGGCTGAGCAAATATGGAGTAGGATGTCAAGGCCTTTGGGGAGATGCCAAGGAATAATATAGCTCCTTGATAGTTCACATTTTTTCTTTTGACAAGGTTTTGCTATGTAGCCTTGGTTGGCCTGGAACTCACTATGTAGACCAGGCTGGCTTCGAACTCACAGAGATCTGTTTGCCTCTGACTCCAGAGTGCTGCAATTGAAGATATATATGCACCACCACACCAGGCTTTACTTTCCACTTTTTGAGGGTTCGCCATATTGATTTCCATAGTGGCTACACCAGTTTACAACTCCACCAGCTGTGACTGAGGATTCTCTTTCTCTACATCCCCTTTCCCGCAGCATTTGTTATTGGTTGCTTTGTTGATTATTCTGTCTGGGGGTAAGATGAACTCTTAAAGTTGCTTTGATTTTTATTTCCCTGATTGCTAAGGGCTATGAACAATTTTCTGAGGTTTCCTAGCCACTTGTACTTATTCTTTTGAGAACTCTCAGCTTAGATCCATAACTCCCTTTTGGGTCTCTGTTCTTTGAGTTCTTTGTATGTTCTGGCTATCACCCACCAGACGTATAGCTAGCCAAGATTCTCTCTCATTCTTAGGGTTTCCTCTTCACGTGATGGTTTCCTTAGCTGGGCAAAAGTGTTTTAGTTTTATGAGGTCCTACTTGTCAGTTGTTGGCCTTAACACCTGTCCAGAAGGTCCTTTCCTACACCTATGTTTTCTAAGTTACTACTTGACATTTCTTCTAGTAGCTTCAGGTTTCACACTGAGGTCTCTGATCCACCTACTTAATCTTCTGAAGACAGAACCAAGAAGACCTGATGGAATAGCATGGAATTCATGAGAGATGCAAGAATGGCTCTGACGTCCGAGCAACTGATGCGTGATATCCCTTTTAACTTTCAGCTCTCAGGTGTTGTGTGACGTCATTGTACTGAAGTGATGTGACATGCCTGGTTCAGGGTCTGGCAGCAGGACGCTCTCCTACCTGAACAGTAGCTCTGAAGGCTTTGCTTCCCTCTGGATCCACCCTAAGCTGCTGATGTTGGACTTGTTTTATTTTCCTCCAGAAAGGGACATTGTCCAAATAGTTGCTGGACTTGTGCAAGGTCATGCAGTTAACCCATTGTATAGTTATATAATAGGCCAGCTTAGGGCTAGAAATTTCTCTGAAAGGAACACGTAGAAGGCCTTTGAGGGCATGGACACCCCCTCAGGAGTCAGTGTTTGCTACATGAAGTTTGAGTAGGAACTGACTGCAAACCACAGCAAAGTCAAGCCTTAGGTGGCAGCGGTCTCTGTCTTGCAGGGAGTTGGCCCCCTGTTGTTCATGTTATGTGGTGTTTCCTAGGTGACTATGTCCTGGCACTAAATACCTGGTGGGTTGTTTAGAAGGAAAAGAGCTGGCACGTGCCTTTTCTGATGCCACCCACCCCACACTACGGTACTTCAGAGCTGCTGGCCACTTCGTCATTTTTGCTTTCACAGTAGTGAGATGGAAGTTGTCTTGGTATGGACTCCATTGCTACAAAATGTTTTCATCTATTTTAGCTTTCTCAAATACCAAGGACAGTTCCAAAATATCTATGTTTCAGACTGAGTGATAATCTGCCCTAGAGAGAGGAAGCTGTGGACTTCAAAAAGGGGTGGTGGTAGAGGTGACAGTGGCGGTGGCGGTGGTGGCACCTTCTAGCCCTTTGGCATGTCTGAGATGTTCCGTCTGGCTGAGGCAGGATGAGGCAGTGTCATGTCTAGTTCAGGAAGAAGACAGGGCTTGCTCATCTAGAAATATATTTTTAAATAATGTAAAAGAATGCTAACACTTCAGCTTGCTTTCCAAAGCTTGGTGACTGTGATTGCTTTCTGGAGACATAAGATGGGGCTAAACACTCTCTAAAACCTCAATTTACGGTGTCTAAATTCACTAGCAAGGGTCACAGCAGGGGCCACAGACGTCACACCTGGAGTCTGGAATGAGCATTATAAAATTGGCAAGGCTGAAAAGGCATTAGTAAACATTATTAAGAATTCCTTGCAGGCAATTAGACTCTCAACAATATCTTTGGAGAGAGTGTGTTTTTTTTCCTTTTCTTTCTTCCTTTTTTTTGTTTGCGTCTTTATTTCTATTTTGTTAATGAGAGAGTAATGAGCCACAGACTTGTTACCTAGAAGGGATATCTCAGCAAAGCTCTAGTGAACTTAGAAACAGTATTTACAAACTGATTATTGTTTGCATTCATTATAAATTTTAAATGAGAAGGAATTGTAATAAAGGGAGCCAGGAAACGAGCCGGCTCGTCACTCAGGTTTCACGGTCCCTTAAATGGACGGATGGTGATGTCTGCTGTGGATAAAGGTGATGGAGGAGATGGGCTTAGGCTTCTAGAAAAAGTACGTTTCCCAAGTCTGCATTTTTTTTCCTGGTTCATTTTATAAAACACGACTGTCCTACCTATGTTTGTGATAATGGCATCTGGAATGTAGTGCCCAGAGATTTCAACCCTCTATACTGGCTCTCCGCCCCTGCTTTTTGCATGTTTCTTCTTCTCCTCAACCCTCTATACTGGCTCCTCACTCCCCCACTCTGCTTTCTGCACGTTCCTTCTATTCTTGTGTCCTCTCCAAAAGAGGGAGAAGCTGTTTAATGACACCAGCTCTCCATGACTGTGGCTGAAGTTCTTGTCTCCCTGTGCTTACAGTTTTGTAGGGACAAAGGGACATGTGTGGTGACCCAGCGATGCCCACCCCTTGCAGAAGCTCCATCTGAGCAACAGTGACACTTAGGGCTGGGGAAGAGACATTCTGCCCCTATTCTTTCCTCTTTGTGACATGCACGCATATGTGTGTGTATGTGTGTGTGTGTGTGGTGGGTGTATGTGTGTGGGGTATGTGTGTGTGGTGGGTGTATGTGTGAGTGTGTGTATGGTTGGTGTATATGTGTGTGTGAGTGTGTGATTGGTGTATGTGTGTATGTGTGTGGGGTAAGTGTATATATGTGTGTGTGGTGGGTGTATATGTGTGTGTGTGAGTGTATGTGTGGTGGGTGTATGTGTATGTGCTGTGTGTATGTGTGTGTGTGTGGTGGGTGTATGTGTGTGGGGTATGTTTGAGTTTGTGTGTGGTGGGTGTATGTGTGTAGTGTGGTGTGTATGTATGTGGTGGGTGTATGTGTGTTAGTGTGTGTGTGTGGTGTGTATGAATGTATGTGGTGGGTGTATGTGTGTTAGTGTGTGTGTGGTGGGTACATGTGTGTGTGGTGTGTGTATGTATGTGGTGGGTGAATGTGTGTATGTGTACGTGTATGTGTGTGTGTGTGTGTGTGTGTGTGTGTATGTGGCTTTGATAGAAAAGCTGGAGAAAGCTTTTACATGTGGTGTCCTAGTTATAGGCACACAGCGTTGGAGAAACATAAAATCAGACCAAGATCTCAGTTTGTTCATGCTGAACCTGGGTTCTACTGTCTGCCAAACAGAGAGTGTGCTTCTCCACACCTCACAAATGAAATGAAATAATGATTGTAAGATGCCAGGGATAGAGTTATTGCTCTCACACATGACTGTTTTCCTCAGACCAATGGCAAGCTTTTGCTGGCGATCGGGTGATACAATAGGAAAGTGTATTTCCAGCTTTGACAGAAACCACCAGGAGGCCAGTTTGAAGGGTAGTGGGAATCCCTGGGAAGGACACAGGGCAAATGAGTGAGCCGCAGGATGCTGGGAGAAGTGGATGCTTCCGAAGATTCTGTCAGTTGACCGCACCATCCCTTCTGGGTCTCACACAGAAGTGGCCTCCAGTCATTGATAAATGGGAAAGGAGTTACAGCTGGGGTTTCAGGGCATAGAGTCAGTATGGGGGCAGAGGGGCAGGCTGTCATCTAGCCAGGGAGGCTGAAGGGCAGGTGAAATTTCTTAGAATGGAATAAAGTAAAAGTGAGAGAATAGACAGAAGCAGACATAATTGTCACCCACATACACACGTACACACGTACACACATGTACACAGATAAGATTGCACCTTTGTGTGATTTGGCGTATGAAGTACTTCCATATGTATCACCTGTCTGCAGAGCCAAAGAAGCCATGAGCAGACAGCTGTGTGAACACAGACCTCCCAGGTGGAAGAGAGAGCCACAGCGTTTAGGAAGTCGAAGACCCAAAGACATGAAGGAGGTGGTAAGGCAGGCAGAGGACTGGATGGAAAACTCCAGCACCAATAGAGCTGACTGTAATCAGATGTGTTTATGCCGAGCCTCTGTTTCCTCATCAGCTAAACAGGGCTGTCTGCCTCCGCAGTTGTGCTAGGACTGAATGACCTAGCGAATAAAGAACGTTTGTGATTTCATTATTTTGTCACTGTGCCAAATGCTCTGATGAACGAAAGGTTTTATTTGTCTAAAATTTCCAGGTCCAAGTTCACCACTGGGATAAGTTAGGGCAGAAACTGAAAGGCAGCCTTGCTTGCTGTTCCTTGCAGTGCTGCTTCTAACCAGGAAGCTCCCTCGACAGCCAAGGAAGTACAGGAGAAACCATGGAGGAATTCTACTCTCAGGCTCACTCGCTGGCTTACAGCAACTGCCTTCCTTCTTTAGTTTAGGGCTGACTACCTAGGGATGACATTGCCCACTCATAGATGGATTAAAAATGATGACGGCACTCCACAGACGTGCCCACGGACCACTCTGCTCTGGGTAGTTCATCAATTGAGACTCCCTTCTGACGTGACTCCAAGCTGTTTCAAGTTGATGACGCCATCTTGATAGGACATTGTGTGATGCTGAGTGTTTGTGCAATGGTGAGCTGGTCAGTAAGGAGTGCTGACCGAAGAAAGAGACCTGGAAATGAATTCCCAAAACAGTACAGAGAAGATGGAAGGGAGGCGAACAAGAGAATTATCCTCCTTGATGTTTTGGCTCGTGTGTGTGATTCACAGAGACAGATGGAGGACTCATTGTCCCATGTGTGTCAGATACACTCCCTAATTAGTGGGTCTGGTTAGAGACCTCTGTTCCCCCAGCCTGTGCCTGGTACAGCCTACATCTCTCTGGCCTTCTCCTTGTGCCAGGACATTCCCAATGCAAGACACCATGTTCTTGCTGTGAGATTCCAGGCCACTGCAGAGGATTAAGCTGAAACACTCCATCCCTTGGGTTTGGAGAGGAAACCCCAACCATTTTCTAAAGACGTGGCAGTTCATGTTGGAGATGCTGCTCAGTGGTCCAAGCTTTGTTGGCACCTAGGCATCGGTGAGGAGTTCCTTTGGAGAATAAGGGCTTGTTTATAGTTACGGGTCTCTAGACTTCTGGAGAGTCATCCTTGCTCTTTCGTCAGGACCAGCTCACATGAGCTGTGTTCTCCAGCATGACTCCTTTACCATTCCTCCCTCTAGAACCTTCTTCCTTGAGGTCAGATCCCATCCATCTTCCTCCTTGTTCCCTATCTATTCATTGTTAATGTTTAGTTCAGATAGATTTTATTTTGTATTTGCCTAGCTCTAAACAGCTTTCTCTCTGCTGCCACTGCTAACTGTGTGGACTCCCTGGCTCCCTCAGTGCTCCGATACCTTTCCACCCCTTGCATTTTGGTGTGTTTATGGATCTCATCAACTTGGCCTCTGTCTCATGGTTACCTTAACTTATGGTGTAATACTGGAGCCCCCGATTTTTAGGTGTGAGACTTGAATGGACTATTGTATTCTGGAGGTCTGATTACCCTCAGTGGTGGAGGAAACTAGGGTTAGGTGGTACAGGCTGGCAAACATGCTCTGTGGCTTAGGGTTTAACTGGTCCAGTCTGATGAAAGAAAAATATTCTAGAAACTTCTTCCTCATTGTACTTCTCTGGACTTCACACAATGGCCAAACGATAGTCACCTTCAGAGGTGTCGTTTGTGTGGAAAGCAAGATAGACAATCAACTAAAGCCCTGAAAATTGGTGAATTAGATAATTCTTTGGTTTGACCTTCTGTAGAATTAAGTGCTAAGTAATTTTTATATCTGTGTTCCAGATTCATCAGATTCTGAGGGACCAGCAAGAGACTCAAACATTGTGTGTGTTGTGTGTATGTACATGCCTTTGTAATGTGCCTCTAGATGTATGTTTGTGTGTGTGTGTACTTTAGGATTTGTGGTATCAAATGTTTATTTGTATCCAGGAATCTCTTTATTTACAGGCAGGGAAAGACGGTGAGTAACCAACTCTTACCTCATTTTCTAGGGTTCAGTCTTCCCAACAGCTGTGTGGTGAGTGTAAGGAGATGCCTCACTCAAGAATCTCATTTAGCATCTCACAACTTTCGCATGTGCCTTGCCCTGCCACTGACTTTTGGCAGCATTTGTCTCTTGCAACATGAAGCCATCCCCTTCTCTTCTGGTAAACCATTACCTAATGGGGCTTGGCCTCAAACCCCAGTGTGGCCTTCCCACCTGTTCCCTGGTTTTCCTGCCCCATTTGCGGTTCCCATAAAGATGGTAAGCAATTAGGCTG
The DNA here is from genome assembly GCF_018167655.1 of Microtus oregoni. Classification (NCBI taxonomy): domain Eukaryota; kingdom Metazoa; phylum Chordata; class Mammalia; order Rodentia; family Cricetidae; genus Microtus; species Microtus oregoni. The sequence continues at coordinate 3,422,697 of NW_024543086.1, forward strand.
TTCAGTTGTGGCACATGGTAGCGTAAAATTATGGAATTTAGGATTTTAATGAGTTCAGGTGCCATACAAAAGAACTCCCAGCAATCCTACCTCCCGCCCCTTGTCCATAAAATTATATGACTTTAGAATTAGGGCTTTATGCACCCTGGACTAAACCATTTTATTTAAAGGCAAAAAAAAAATTAGCCAAGTGGGGAATACAAGACAATTATATGCAGATTTGTACATAAATCCGGTGCCACGGCAGCTGTGTAACACATGTAAGCGACCCCGGTTTGTTTCTGTGACTTGAAAGGTAAACACAAACCTGCTTCCACGGAGGAAAATGTGTTCACAGCAAGGAGCTGACCCCGTTCTTTAAACAAGACTCACGTGAGGCAGCCTGCTGCGCCCTGCTCTGCCTTGCAGTTTGCTGGCGAGGGTTGCCCAAAGAAGAGACCTAAGAAAAAGGGGTGATTGTCCCAAGGTGAAGGGAGTATGCAGCAGACTCCAGGCAGTGAGCAGATCCAGACTTTTGCACCTGACATCCTAGGGCCCAATTAGCTTGGTCATGGGAGCAGGTAGGTCTTGTTTTTGCACTCATTTCAGATAGGAAAAACCTTATTAACCCTGGATTAGAAATAATATAGAAATAGATATAAATCATGATGAAAAAGTGGTCTTGAGACTCACATGCTTTTAGGTCTGTGTGCATCTTCAGAACTCCAACCAAGCCTTGTGCTTACTCTAGGTGTGGCAAGGAGGAGGGCCAGTGGGGTAGGCGTGGCGTGTCCCTCTGTTTCAGAACCACTGAAAGGCTGGCCCCGGGCCAACAGTAGCTCATGGCAGGGTCCAGATGTTTACTTGGTTCAGGTGTCCCTTGAGAGGACAGAATGCAATGCAATATATATCTTGGCTGGTCTTCTGTAGGGATGAGAATCCTAGGTTGATCCTGCTGTTTTAAATATTAAATAAAAGAAAACACCTTGTAGGAACAATGGGTATCGGGGCTGTGTGGTAGAAGTAGATGGCTTTATTAATCAGTACTCATGTGACAGGAATTGTCATGGCTACCCCTCATTTCATCTTTCTCTGTCTCTCTCTGTCTCTGTCTCTCTCTCTGTGTATGTGTATACATGTTTGTGTGGGTGCATTTGCGTGTATTTCCATGTGGAGACCAGTGGACAACCTCAGGTGCTGTTTCTCAGACATTGTCCAATTGGTTTATTGAGGTAGGGTCTCTCTCTCTCTCTCTCTCTCTCTCTCTCTCTCTCTCTCTCTCTCACTGACTTGGGGCTTGCCAAAGAGTCCAGGCTGGCTGGTCAGTGAGACGGAGGTCTGTCTGTCTCTACCTCGCCAGGTCTGAGATTACAAGTGTATATATCACTATGCTCAGCTTTAATTTCTTTTTTAGCATAGTTTCTAGAGATCAGACTTGGATCTTCACATCTGTGCAACAAGGACTTTCCTGCCCAATCTACCCTGGCCTTCTGGTTCATCATTTCAAAGTGTAAAGTCTAAGGGCATTTAGCACACTCATACCTGCCGTGCAACCGTCACCACTGGCTCTGCCCATCACCCCAGAATTGTTTCATCATCGTAACCGAAGCTGCACCCATTAAGCTACACCCCCTTCATCCAGCCAGCCTTGGGAAGCTCCATTCTGCTCTCTGTCTCTACCACATAGATGACTCTAAATTCCTTATATTGATATGGACATCAAGTCAGTTGATTTTGGGTTACTTCTTCATTTTGCTGAGCTCAATGTTGCTAAGACTCATCTATATTATAGAACATGAAAAATCTCCCTTCCTTTCCAAGGCTAAAATCATATGTCATTTTTATCATATCCTACATTTCATTTCTCTTTTCAGTCATTGAAGAATATCCAAATTTTGTACAGGATTGATGAGTCAGTAAAATTACTGATTGCAAACCAAGGAAGTGAGAGTTAACAGTTGTGGGAAAGAGGGAGACCTCGCTGCCCTTTGGAGGTGGGGGTGACAGCGGTGGGCTGACCGAGCCATCTCAGCCCCTCTCCTTTCATTTTTTATTAATAAAAGACAGTTTTTAAGAGACTCCGCCACCATCATAACCTGGAACGATCTGTCTTAGTTCCATGGAAAAGAATAAACTTTAAATTAGAGTATTCTTGTCACACCTTTACTCCCAGAACTCGGGAGGCAGAAGCAGGTGGGTCTCTGAGTTCGAGGCCAGCCTGGTCTACACAGTGAGTTCCAGGACAACCAGGACTGCACAGAGAAACCCTGTATTGAAAACCAAACCAAACGAACCAAACACACAGAGTATCCTTAGTGAATCTTAAAACAAAATCTATTTATTTATATTTTATCTCTCTGATTGTTGTATTTACATGTATGGACATGCATTGCACACATGTCTGTGGCCCAAAGATGAGAGAGGGATGGCTTCCGATCCCCTGTAACTGGAGTTATGGAGGGTTGTGAGCCACCGTGTGGGTGCTGGCAACAGACCCCAGGTTCTCTGAAAGAACAGCAAGGGTTCTTAACTGCTGAGCCACACCTTCAACTGCCTGCTTAGTGCATCTTAGTTCAAATCCATTAGGATCTAGAGGATTAGATGGATCTAATGGTTTGCGGGTTCCGAATCTTCTAAGCATGTTACCAGCACAGTTCTCAGTGACCTGGATCTCACCACTCACAGAGTTTTCTCAGTCCTAGGTGTTTTCCTTAACGTGGCAAAATATCAGTGATCTTTGAGGTGTGACTTTTAGCTCTGCTTCAGATGACTGCTGTTCAGTCTGTCACCCTCACGAGTCTAAAAGAAAACACATATCTATGACACACACACACACACACTGACACACACTCACATACAAATGATAAGTCATGATTAATAAATGAGTGGAGCTTTTTGTTATTTATTATTTAAGCCTTCAATACTGGCTGGCCTGAGTGATATATGAAATATAGGTGAGTAATTTATTTAGTAGGGAAAATGATTTTTTCCCCCACAGCATAACCTATTCTGACCCAAAACATTGAGAGCTTTATCAAATACAAATAGGATGGCTTGTAACTTGGGAATCTTCCAGAGCATTGTAACTGACAACCTTTTTAACATAAGCACATTGAACAAATAATTTATATATGTATTCTGAGAATATTTTAGGGTATTTTATTACTACTCCTGAAAGCTATGGCACAGTATTGATTCTGATATATTAATCTAACCTACAGGGAGGGCACATGCTCAGTCCCTAATCCATATCAGCTTTGTTAGCAAGCAATGAATTTTACTGAAATGTGCCTCGAACCAAAGCAGCAAAGGTTGACAGTTACACCTTGTAACCAAGAGTTTGAGATTGTGAATCACACTCGTGGTAGAACTTCTTCTCTGAGTACATTAGCAAGTTCGTCCTCCTTGGGCTCCTGTACAGATTTCTAAACCTGTATTACAGCGTGGGTGTGGCAATCCTTGGGCAGGTTCCTCTCCTGTCATGTCTAATATTGATGAAGCTTGTTTTCTGCTGTGAAGATGATTTTTCAAAAACCTGTGTTAAAGGTAATTTTTTTTTTACAAATTGTGTGTGTGTGTGAGAGAGAGACAGAGAGAGAAAGATAGATAGATAGAGAGAGAGAGAGAGAGAGAATGTGTAACTGTTGATGTGTATGTGACTGCAGGTGCCTGTGACAGCCAGAAGAGGGTGCTAGATCCCCTATACTCTAGGGCAGTGTGTCTCAACCTATGGGTTGTGACCGCTTTGGTGGATGCATATCAGAGATCCTCCATACCAGGTATTTAAGTTACAATTCATAACAGTAGTGCAATTATAGTTATGAAGTAACAACAAAATAATTTTATGGTTGGTGATCAGCACATGTGAAGATCTGCATTAAAGGGTCCTAGCAATCGGAAGGGTGAGAACTTATGGGTCAGGAGCTAGTGTTAGGAGCCTCTCGATATGAGTGCTGGAAACCAAAACTTGGTCCTCTTCAAGAGCAATACATGCTCTTATCCACTGAACCAACCTGTTTTAGAAGGGGTTTTGGAGAGTTTATCATTCTCCTCCTGCTTCTTTTTGCTTGCATCTTTCAAGTGCTTTCTCTCTGGATTTGTCTGCATTGCCCTATTTGACATTTCCCAGTTCCTCCATAGCTTTATGAATCTGGGGTAGCTTGCTTGCTTGTTTAACAAGGACATCATTGTCCAGTGGCCTGGTGGCTGGGACCCTCTCTAGATTGTTCTCATTGTCTTCAACGGGAAGCCAGTGAGTAAGCCAAGTTGGTTGTCTACTGTCTTTACTGTGTTTGCTGTGTATGATGCCAAAGCTATTTTTTTGGTACTACACAAACTATTTTGTGTTGAAGACTTTTCTGATTCCATCAACACATAGCCATCTTCTGTGAGCTTCTAAACTACCATGTAGCATCTCTCTGTTATGAGTTAAAACTTTACCACCAATGGCCTTGAATTTACCCTAGATCCTGAATATGTATATTGCTACTAGATGGTATATATATATATATATTGATGAAAAGAATTATATAGGTTATAATTTATTCATTAGTCTTCCAAGAGATGCAGTATATGCCAAATTTAAAGTATACTAAGATTTAGGAAAATTGCCATCAATTTTGAAAGTATAACTTAATTATTAAAATGGTAATATGTTTCAAAATTTTAAAAAATTCTGTTGGTCTGCACATGGAGAGATGACTCAACTGGTAATAATATTTGCTGTGCAGGTATGAGAACATGGGTTCAAATCCTGAATGCTTATAAAAGGCCAGGTGTGTCTGCATGTGCCTGCAATGCACACCCATAAAATAAAAATAAAAGAAAAAATATTTTAAAATACATAATCTCCATGGGTTTTGGGTTAATCACCTATAAGACTGGAGTCCATCAATGGTTACCATATGGATAAAGTTAAATATGATACACATGAAAGATAAAGTGTCCAGTACATATTAGGTACATAGAAAAAGATGAACATAGTGACTGTTTTATAGGCTTTAATGAGCATTAATGTGGGCATTGTCCCTAGCCAGAGCCTGGAATGTGATAAGTGCTGCTATTAATTTTCAGGTGGGATGAAAGTAGGTTGCTAATTGATTAGATATCCACACCTAATTTAAGTGGCTAGGGGACGGGAGACTTGGATAGGAATGTGACGAGAGGAGATGTGAGTTGAGAAAGATGAGGTGGGCAGGGACTTGTAATATGGCCTCTGAGGAGAGAGTGGAGGCAGCCGACTTGCTCAGGAAGTGCGTGCAGCACACTGCCTGGGATGAATTGGTGAGCGGGTGAGGTCTCTGGTTCCTGCCCTTAGTGTGATGAGAAGACATGTGTTTCCTGAAGCATGTGTGAGCAGTGGACAACAGGGATGGCATGCGTGTCTTCAACCTTCAGTTCCCATAGAGAATCCAAAGGCCCAGATCTTGAGTTCCTCTTAGGTCTGTTGCTTGATTTTCATCATATTAATGTTTTTTTTTATTTAGATGACAGGTTTATTACACATAAATGTGGCTGCTTCATGTTGGTCCTTGTGATGGCTAATACTGACTTTCATCTTGACAGGTTGTAGGATTACCTAGGAGACATGACTGACATGCCTGCGAGACCTTGCCTAGATTAGGTTGGGTTTGGAAGATCCACTTTTACCGTGGGTGGCCCCATTGTATAAGCTGGGGTTCTGGACTGAATGAAGAGGAGAAAGCGAACCGAGGAGCAGCGCTCACCTTTCTCTGCTTCTTGATCGTGAATGCGATGGAAAGAGTTGCCTCAAGCTCCAGCCTCCGTGTCTTCCTCACTGTGATGAACATACCCGTGAACCACAGGCCAAGTAAACCCTTCCTTGCTGCAGTTGGTTTGCTAGTGTGTTTATCACAGGACCGGGAAAGGTGTATAATAAACCCCAGCACCCCCTTCTTATACCTGGAGACAACTCTTCTCTTCCCTGGCATTCTCCCTTCCTAACCCTAGAGAAGATCTATTCTGTATGTTGGGCCTTTTATAGCACCCCGCCTTTAGATTGGTCCAGGGATGGACCTGCAAGTTGGCCATCACAGCAGCCTTCTTCCTTGAGATTTTGTGCTTAGAAACTAGAGACATCTTCTTTTCTCTGCTCTTAAAATTCAGTGCTAAGAATTTGATCCCAGAGTTGTATTGGAAGTTGGAAGGAAATGAAGTTTCTATCAGTGATGAGCAGGGATGGGAGCTGAGGATTGGACAGAGGGATTGGAAGGGTGGAGAAACAATGGAGGAAGGGTGGGGGGACAGGATACAGAGTCATCCATTCTTACAAAATATGATTTTCCTCCAAAGTTGTCCTTCTGCATTTTATGCTGCCCCAGAACCACCTTCATTAATTCCCTTATAACTAGCTCAAAGACTGGGTTTGACACAGAAACCCACGGCATGGATATCTTTAGAGACAGTGCCCAGACATTCTGTTAGGACCTGCTTTGCATCTGCCAGTATGGGCTTCGTTACTCTGTAAATGGTGAGTGTGTGCTGTGATGGGCATCGTGGTAAGAGCTGATGAAGCAGCTGCTAGCTCGACAAACAAGATTCCTGCTCACCAGGTCCTTTCAGTCTGGCAGGACAGATGGCAGAGTGTGGGAGACACTGTATCACAGTGCCCCAAAGGAAATGACATTTAAGGTGAGACCTGAAAAGAAGGAGCAGTCCAAAAGAGGAGGATGCAGAAGAGTATACCAAATAGAGAGCCAAAATCTAGAGGAGACAGAGGCAGAGGAAGGTGGGAGAAGAGAAGGGAGAGAGGAAAGGAAGGCATTGTGTTAAAGGTGGGATTGTTGGAGTAAGGAGAAAAGGAAGGAAGAAGGAGGATGGCTCGGGAAATAATTACAGCCTGGGATGGCTGGAATAGGGCTTGGGTGCATTCTGTGTAACTTCAGAACTGAGGGGCATCTCCGAGCTATGGTACCCACATACTATCCTGAATGCCCTCAGACGACCTGCTTCCCTGATACCAGTCCGCTGATGCGACAGTGTGCCTGTCTGCGGTCATCTCCATGAAATCAAGGTAAGGGTGGGTTCAAGCAGATTAGAGTAGGCATGTGTTTAGTGTGCAGCTTTCATTGTCCTGGGTGTGGGCCAACCACTTTTCAGGATCTGATTATCCCCTCCCAGAGGGTCCTGTGGTCAGATGCCAGCTGCGAGGATCTGTTACCATGGGTGACATTTCCATCCAATGGGGAAACGAGGCTGCTTGTTTGCCGAGCAGCAGATGGAGCAGCTAATCGATACAGTCTGGGAGGTAGGCACTGTCCCTGCCCCCAGTGGCTCCACTGTACAATGTGAGCCGGACCCAAGGGGCTTGTGGAACACACACCAGTGACAGGGCCTTTGATTGGAACCGACCTCACTCACTAGGAGTCCTGGTCCCAAACAAAGGCCTGTTTTCCACTAAGGTGGCCTCCCTACTCCAGGCTTTTCACAGGCCTTGTGCCTCAGGCGACACTCCTGGGGAAAGCTGCTGCAGAAACCTCACAGAGGTCTGGGTGAATGATGCTGGGTCCTCCATTCCAGTAAAAATCAACATTATTATTATTATTATTATTATTATTATTATTATCTTCTTGTGTATTCAAATGATATCTTGAGTGGATCCAGGTAGCATACTCTCAGGATTTAGAATAGAATTTAGAATTTAGAACTCATAATTTAGAATAGAATTAGGGACCTTTAGTTCAATCTGGTCATAATATAGCCCCAAACCATCTATCCATCCACCCATCTCATTATTGAAATGATAATATGTCAGGTATTATATTACTGACTGGGGATAAGAGGAGAGATAACACTGGCTTGGTAATTGGTACTCTCTGGTACCATACATAACTCTGCCATCTGCCAAACAGAAGGGGCTGGACCTTTCTAAGTTCTGTGGCTTGGACTGCCAATGTTTCCATTTATAGACTAGAAAATTGAGGTGTACTGTGAGACAGTGATTCACTATGATTTTTTTTTAAAAAAAAGAACTTTGTTTTACCTTTTTATTTGCATGTTTGTATGTGTGTGTGCTCACATACATGTGGAGGGCAAGGAGCAACTTGTGGGAATCAGTCCTCTCTCTTCCTGTGGGTCCCAGGGATTGAACTCAGGTCTTCAGGCTCAATAGCAAGTGTCCTTACCTGCTGAGCCATTTTGCTGGTTCCTTCATTATCTTCTTGATTAGACTTTGAGTTTAGGGCAACTGCTGGTCTACATACAGCTCAGGACTGATGCCACAGTGTTTCCGCAGCTGTGTATTTTATATAAATTATATTACTTCACTAACTGAACAGTGTGGGTTTTTACTGATTACTTAAAATAGGCTAGTATGAAAAATATTGCTTCTAAATTCTTCCTTTCATGGAATGAGGTATCACAAAACCCATATCCTTGCGTGTGTTGTGGGTATGGGCCATCCATCAAATTGAACCTCTACTTTTCAATGTGTATATGTGTATGTGTGTAGGGGGGTTCGTGTGCATATGTGTGCACATGCATGTGAGGTCAGAGGTCAACCAAAGGCCTCAGGTGCTACCCCCTCCCCCTCTCTGGGACAGGAACTGAGTTTGTGAGCCCATCAAAACCCAGGGTTCCACCAATCTTCATTTCCCTAGTGCTGGGATGACAAGAATATGCCACTTCACTTGGCTTTTAAAATGTAAGTTCTGGGAATTGAACTCAAGTCCTCACATTTGTAAGATAAACACTTTAACAGCTAAGCTATCTTCCCAGCCTCTTGTAGTAGTTTATTATAACCAAATCAAAATCAAATAAAGATGATTGTTATGGACCCAGTGGGATGGCACTGCAGACAGTCCACTTTTCTTGGCTTTGATGGTGGTATTGTAGGTGGTAGTGTAGGTGCTGGTGTGTGGAGGGGCGATGGGAGTAGTGGTACCATAGGTGGTGGGTGATGGTATGGGGGGTGGTAGGGGTTGTAGGTGGTGATTTCAGGGGTGGCATGACTCCTTGGGCCAGTTTCAAGGCCCTGGGTTCAGTCTCTAGCACTGCCAAAGTAAAATAAAAAGACAAATAAAATCAAACCAAACCAAAGCATAGCTAGTTGCTTTTTCCCAAGCATGGTTTCAGCTGCTTGAGTCAAGGTTCGAGGATCAGAACTTGTTGGGCTTGAGTAGACCCATCCCCTGAAGGAATAAAATGCTTGCTCTTTACTGCCCTGGCCCTTACGAGACAAATATGAAATAAAACCAGCCATGCTCTCATCGTCTTCCCCCTTCTTCTCTCCTTCCTCTTACTTTTCTGAAGTCCTATCAAACGAAGTACCCATCAACACACGTCGGTAATTTATTTTTCTAAGATACCACACATATATGCGGCACTATTTTAATTAGCAAGAAGCAAATAGAATAAAGAGGCTGTAGGCACAGCAAGGAAGCCCTCCACTTGCACGTGTTAATTATTCATTGAGGTAAATAAAATTAAATATTTTCTCTGCAATCCAGAGCAGGATCTGAAGTAATTACACTGTCAGATTCATCAAATATTCTCTCATCAAAATAAAAACCTTGATGTCACTTAATAATTTATAATACAAATACACAGAAATTGTAAAATATTATAAATAGAAAACTGCAGGGTAAGTGAACATGAATTAGTTAGGGGGTATGTTCTAGAAAGAGGCTGTCATGAGCTGTATAAATTTTTAATCAGAAATATTTTTTGAGGCCTAATTTAGAGTATGGAATATGCCATGAACTTTTAGACTAGCAGGGGCCTCAGCAAAACAACACCACCTTCCCATGGCTCAGAGTTTTGTAAACACTGCTTTCTGCAGAAAACAGGGCACATAAGGACTGCAGGCGGGAGAGAGGCATGTCGCCTTTGATGTCCTGGCTCACCTGTGACACTGGACATGCTGTCTGCACAGGTAGGCATCCATTACCATAATAGCGCACGGGAAAAGTCTGATTCTTCTGTGCTGCGAGAGGAGGGCAGGCTCATCCACCCAACCTTGTGAAACCAGTGTTTGATGCTGGAAACCACGTGGAGTTATCCCAGTTTGAAATGGTTTTAATCTGTTGAGTTTCTCCATTGAAAAAGTCTGAAGTACATAGAGAAGGCTAGATTTTTTTTCCTTCTTTGCCTAATTTTCCAAGCTCTGCCTCAGGAGGCCGCCACTGGGGACTTTGCTTATCTGAGAATAGTTGAGGATTGGGTGACTTTATTTCCCACAATGCAAAGTGTGCTTTCAACACCTGGGGAAGCAAGGCCAACTGTCAGGTGGGGGCAGCTAGGAAGTGATGATGGACAAGAATACAAATAGATAAAACTGAGCCTTCTTCTAACCTTTCAAAGGTAGCAACTTAGCTTAGGATGAGGTCGCACAGCAGTGGAGAGCATTTCAAGGCTCGGAAGGTCCTGGTTCTGTTCAGTTCCTCCCGGCTCCCATCTCAGCCCTCTACTCCCTGCATAGTTTTTGCAGCCTCTCTAGCTCCTTGAACACTCACCCCTACTTTGTTCTTTCAACCCAGGGCTTTATCTTCTCCTTCTTTGCTGGACAATACTGTCTTTACTCTTCAGCGCTCCATCTGAATGGCCTCCCTTCCAGGAAGCATTCTGTGACTAAGGGATATCGTCATGCTGTCCTGCTCAGTTCCCCACAGTTTAGACATCGCTCTTCTATGCTCTTGTAACACTTGTATTTGGAATGAATGAGAACAACATTACACTTACAATGTGTCTTTTGTAATAAGTACACCCGCAGTGAAGGCAGGTTAGACCATCTTCTTTAGGCCCCACAATGAGATCCTCCAGGACCTATATAATTTCCACTTTCCTCTGGCCCATATACATTTCCTTTCTCTGGCTAATGTCTTCCTTCCTTCATTCCAGCTCATATCTTCACATCTATTTTTTATTCTCTGACCTTCTGTTCCATGTTTCCCGATTAACTTATTAGGTTGACCTCTTTACCGTTGCTGAGATATTTCTACCAGAGGTCCTCAGTATCCTGAACTTTCATCTTCTTTATGTCTTGGTTCAGATAGCATCTCCCTAGTCAAGGATTCCCTTTGAGCGATTCCAGCCGGTTCCCTTAGTTTCTGATATTGAATATTTACCTTTTCCACCTTTTAAGGGATTTCCTTGTCATCAAGCACCAGTTCACCCTGCATGCATTTTCTTTATTTACCTTACTCCATGGCTTCCTCTCCTAGGTAAACTCCCTAGGGCTCTTGGTCTATACTATTAGCTACTATGTCAGCCAAGTACATTGGATGAGACCTGGTATATAGCAGGCATTGAATACATAACTGAAGGACTAATGGGAATAGCTCTTCATGGGAAGCTCTTTGTTGAGAAGGCTAGATTTTGGAGAAGGGGGCATTGATTGGTAATGGCTGGGGATGGGGTGCTGGTGAGCATTGGGAAAGATGAATTAACATCTTTGTATTTCCCAGTGTGCATCCAAGACCACATGAAATCTAAATTACTCTTTTTCTAAGAAAGACTCAGGTTGGTAGGCGGTATGGTCAATCCAATGGGAGAGGATGCTTGGTAAGGAAATAAAGAGTAACAGACAGATTGGCTCTAGTGTCAGTGATGATTCACTTACTTGGTAGCAGTTGTTGGAAAGGATGCATGGTGAATAATTATAAAGAAGTTTTTAGTTCTAGTAGAAAACAGTATTTTACAACTCCTCGAACTTGGGGCGGAGACATGGCAGTACTTGGATTAGGCATTCATGTTCTGATCCCTAAGCTTGGAGGTGGTACTTTCAGCATGTATTTATATAAGATCAAAGGATCATTGTCCAATATACTAGATTCTGTGGGTCTGGAAATCCAGTGGTTCAACTGACAAAAGAGTTTTGCATCACAGTTTGGAAAAATATTATAAAATTTTTATTATGAATACCATTTTACTCATCAATTTTATTTCTTAGTTTGGTCATAGGAAATATGAGAATATAAATGCAAAGATCTACATTTATACATGGTAATATTTTTTTTGTATTGTCTATAATTAGAATTGCCTAATTTTTATTACTAGATAAATTATGATATATTATATAAATATGTACATTCTAAATAGGTATACATATTATAGATTATGGTATATACATGTGGTAGAACATTACATAATCATTAAAGAGAAGCATTTCTCTAGATATTGACATAAAAAGCAAGTATAAAATTAAGTGTAATTTTGCAGAATGTTTTTTGTCAGTCATCTCTATATGTGTGTATATGTACACATGTATCAGACTTATAAATATCTATAGGAAAGGACAAGAAAATATTTACCAACTTACAAAAACTTACACAGGTAAGACTAGAAAATCATGTCATTAAAAATGCTTTACTAATTTGGAAAATAAATGGACACTGTGATCATTTATATTGATTCTCAACTTGATGTGGTCTAGAGTCACCTAGGGGACAAGTCTCCAGGCACACCTGGAGAGGGGCTGTCTCTATCAGGATAACCTCTGGGAAGGCCTGTGAGCAATTATCTAGAGTAGGTTAACTGAGGTGGAAGACCCATCTTAACTATGTGTGGTGCTATTCCGTGGGCTTGGGATGCCAGGCTGTATAAAACGGAGATGAAACACTAAGTACTAAACATGCATTGCTCTCTGCTAGGAAGCAACTCTGTGGATGTAACCCGACCAGCTGCCTGGCTTTCTTGACACTGTGAACTGTCTTCCCTTGAACTCTAAGCTAAAGCAAAGCCTTCCTCCCTTCACACTGCTCCTTGTTAGGTGTTTTGTTACAGCAAAGAGAAAGCGAATGCACACCCACAATCATTATGGAGAAGAGAGTCTAAAGTAGGGGTTATTAGAGAAGGGTATGGTGGGTGTCCTGTCTCAGAAAGTGGTCTAAAGTCTAGGGATGTTTCCAAGACAGTTTGTTATTCATCTTAGCAACCTCGTGGGTAACTAAGTGCAGCCAATGTAGACTAAAGGGTGGCTTTCCATGAGGAAGGAGTTCTTCTTCCTCTTCTTTTTCACTGATGCCAAGCTGGACTCTGAACTAAACGAGCAGAGGTGATAAAACCATTGTTCAGTAGCAGTTGCAGGAGTTAGGCTAGCCATGCCTTCTGGGTCACGAGACTGATAATGTTTCAGAAAAGGTGTTGCCCCTTTAGTTTGGGTTCCTGGAGCAGAAGCTGGAGCAGTTCGGGTGGATGTAGTGTTGTTCTCTGCCACTGAGATGTAGGATTGTTTTTTCTAGAAGGCATCTCCTAGATTGTCTCTCAGTAATAGAACTGCTCAGAGACTTTGCTGCTTCTTTTTTTTAATTGTTTTTATTGAGCTGTATATTTTTCTCTGCTCCTCTCCCTCCCTCCCTCCTCCCCTTTTGCCCTCTCCCATGATCCTCACACTCCCAATTTACTCAGGAAATCTTATCTTTTTTTACTGACCACATAGATTAGATCCATGTATGTCTTTCTTAGGGTCCTCTTTGTTGTCTAGGTTCTCTGGAATTGTGAATTATATGCTGGTTTTTCTTTGCTTTATGTCTAAAAGTCACTTATGAATGGTTATATATTATACTTGTCAATAGGTGTATGGATTGATATCCGAGTCTTTGATTCAGTTTCATTGATCCTTCTGTCTGTTTTTATGTGAATACTCAGCTATTTTCAGTACTGTAGCTCTGTAGTAGAGTTTGAAGTCAGGTATTGTGATGTCTCCAGAAGTTCCTTTATTGTGCAGGATTGTTTTGGTTATCCTGAGTTTTTTGCTTTTCCTTATGAAGTTGATTATTGTTCTTTCAAGGTCTGTGAAGAATTTTGCTGGTATTTTGATGGGCATTGTATTGAATCTGTAGATTGCTTTAGGTAAGATTGTCATTTTTACTATGTTAAATTTACCTACCCAAGAGATGGGAGATCTTTCCATTTTCTGGTATCTTCTTCAACTTCTTTCTTCAAAGATTTAAAGTTCGGGTCATACAGGTCTTCCAATTGTTTGGTTAGAGATATTCTAAGATATTTTATGGTTGTTTTTGTGGCTATTATGAAGGGTGATGTTTCTCTGATATCTTCATCAGCCCATTTATCATCTGTATAAAGGAGGGCTACTGATTTTTTTGAGTTAATCTTGTACTCTGTAAATTACTGAAGATGTTTATGAGTTGTCGAAGTTCCTTGGTAGAATTTTTGGGGTCACTTATGTAAACTATCATAGCATCAGCATTAGTGAGAGTTTTATTTCTTTTTCCAATTTGTATTTCCTTGATCTCCTTTCATTGTCTTATTGCTCTAGCTAGAATCTCAAGTATTTTATTTACTAGAGATGGAGAGAGTGGACAGGTTTGTCTTGTTCCTGATTTCAGTGGGGTTGCTGTGAGTTTTTTTTCCATTTAGTTTGATGTTGGCTGTTGGCTTGCTGTATATTGCCTTTATTATAGGTATGTTCTTTGTATCCCTGCTCTCTCCAAGACCTTTATCATGAAAGAATGTTGCACTTTGTCAGTATCTCTGAGATGAAGCCTACTTGATCATGATAGATGATTTTTTCTGATGTGTTCTTAGATTTGGTTTGCCAGCATTTTATTGAGTATTTTTGCATCAATGTTCATGAGTGATATTGATTTGTAATTCTCTTTCTTAATAATGTCTTTATGTGGTTTGAGTATCAGGGTAATTGTAGCCTCATAAAAAAAGTTTGGCAGTGTTCCTTCTATTTCAATCAGGTGGAACAATTTGAGGAGTATTGGTATTAGTTCCTCTTTGAAAATCTTGTAGAATTCTGCACTGAAACCATCTGGTCCTGGGCTTTTTTTGGTTAGGAAACTTTTGATGACTGTTTCTATTTCTTTAGCAGTTATAGGTTTATTTAATTTGCTTATCTGGCCTTGATTTAATTTTAGTAAGTGATATTTATCCAGAAAATTGTCCATTTCATTTAAGTTTTCTAATTCTATCTATTGTCTGTGTCTTTGTGGAAGTAGCCAACTTCCTTGGGTTGGAGTTTTCCTTCTAGTACTTTGTGTAGGACTGGGTTTGTGGCTAGGTTTTAGTTAAATCTTGTTTTGTTATGGAATAATTTGTTTTGTTCATCTATGGTGATTGAAAGTTACTGGGTATAGTAGTCTGGGCTAGCATCCGTGGTCTCTTAATGTCTGCATAATGCTTGACCAGGACCATCTGGCTTTCATTGTTTCCATTGAGAAGTCAGGTATAATTCTTGAAATTCTCTTTTCCATCTCTTGTATTCTGCTGGAAATGGAAAACACTTATGGTTCCTGATTTTTTCCCCATATTTTCCATTTCTAGAAATTCCTAAGTTTGTTTTCTTTATTGTCTCTATTTATTTATTGTCACTGAATTGGGCCTACTCTGGCAGACAGTGCTCCCTTGGGCCTGGTCCTGTGGGAGGTCCCTGGCTTGGGCCTGCTCCCATGGAGGTCACTGGCTCAGGCCTGCTTCCTCCGAGGTTGCTCCCTTATACCTGCTCTGGAGGAGCTCGCTAGCTCAGGTCTGCTCTGGCAGGTGTTCCTGTCTCAGGCCTGTTCCCACAGAGGTCGCTGGCGTAAGCCTGGGCCTGGCTCTGTGGCACAGTGGTTGCTGGCTCGGGCCTTGTCCCACAGAGGTTACTGGCTTGGGCCTCGACTTTGTTGTTCCTTTAGAAAGAGGCCTTTGCTGCTCTGTGATGTACAGTTGTGAGTTCCGGTATTACCACTGCTCCAAACTTCCTGTGTGGTTTGCATGCAATTTACATGGTGAGAAACAAAACAAAACAATACAACCCAAAGTGATTTAAACCATAAAGGTGTGGTAGTACGTAAAACAGAAAGCCCAGGGGTTCAGATACCTGATATGATGAGCAACTTGAACCTGCCATCTTTCTTCACGGACTTCCTGTGCTGGCTACAAAGTACTGTGGAAGCTCTAGTCTACACAGACCCCAGAGCATCTCACAAAGAGCAGGACTGTCTCCTTGTTTCCTTTCCCTTTTTCTTCCTTATAACTAAGGAAAGCATTTCCTGACCGTTTTCCAGGGGGCTGCCTTAATATTTCATTGGTGAGTGTTGATCTCCTGTCTCTTCTCCTCAGTGAATTCATTGCAGTTAGCTTCCACATATTTGTTCTCTCTGAGTCCTGCTTTCTGAGTTCCTGGATGTATGCTAAATGATTAAACAAATAAAATTTAGGTCCTGTCATCAAGAAATGAAAGGGTGGAATTAGTCCCATAACAACTTCCGGGACCTTAAAGCAGTCGGTTGCCTCTCTGGGTTTCAGTTGGTGACAAAGGGTTTATCATCACACCTGTGCCTGAAACAATGGCATCCACATTTCTTAAATAGGGTTTTGGGAGGACCAACTTACCATCTCTGTCCTACCTAGCTTGTCACTGGATTAGGTCATTAAAACCCATTGTGTATCAGCTTCTTGACAGCTATGACCTGTGACAAATTCTGCTTTTGTACCTTTCTCTGTATCTTGGACTTTAAATGCCTATAATGAATGTGGGCTAGGACACACACACACACACACACACACACACACACACACACACACACACAGAGAGAGAGAGAGAGAGAGAGAGAGAGAGAGAGAGAGAGGAGGCGACAACAAAAATGGAGATATCTTTCAAACACCCTTTAATACATGGTTCTTTGTGCTTTCTTTTCCATTTATCTTTTTTGACCTATAGTTTTCTTTTGACATTGCCATATCGTAACTCACACCTACTGCCCACTACACCACACCCATCCTCTGTATTCTTGGGAATTGGGAGCTATATTCAGAGATGCGATTAGATCTTGAGCGAATACATGGACCAGGTGACACTGAGTCCTTTCACTTGGAGACGTTAACCCTGTGGTTTCTACTTCATTCCTCATCCCTACTGGTGACATAGAGCTCAGTGCCCGGGTCTGTCAGTGAGCTGGGCATTGCTGGGTGGAGATGCTAAGTCCTGTCAGCTTCCTTCCAGTTATCTGATGGAAAAAATCTAAAACACTGCTTCCAGGCAGCTGTGCTTTGACTCTGCAGAGGCGGGGGTCACATAGAAGATGCAGAGTACAAGAGAAACTGCCTACCTTGACCTGAAAGTTTTTCAGGATAATCAGTTCCTACTGTCCTTTGAAGGTAATTGATTGATATTAGTCAATTTAAAGACTATCATAAATGAAGAAGGCCTTTAGGCTACAACAGTACTTTCTATTTTGATGCTCTTAGTAGTTTGGATATTGTGGGGAGGTGGGCCAGCATTTCTGCTGCCAGCCTGGTTTTAGAGTCACTTCTGGAAAGGAAGCGGCCAGGCTGTTCCTCACAGTCAGAGGGAGAGCCTTGATATGCATTTTGTATCTTTGTATTTTTTATTTTAGTGGCAGGTTATGGCTAATTTGGCCGTGAGCAGAAGGTGTTCTCATTGGAGAACATTGAAAGTGTATGGTCCACTGTCCATATTTTGAGGCCTTGAGATGGTTGTCACCAATATGCTGTTTGTGCCAGCTTCAGAGTCCTGGTTCCGTGAGCACCCAGACCCTTTGTGATTCTCATATCTAGGGTCTCCTCTGTCCTGGCTATACTTATACAAGTGTTTTCTTTTCAATTGGTGGTTGGTGTTTTCACAAGAAATAAGAAAACTGGGTTATTTTTTTTTCTTTTTTCCCCAGGAAACATGAACCCTGGAAATACTTATTTTTTGCTTTTTCCAGATGGATTTTGAGCAGTTAGGATGACCTGCAGTAAAATACACCTGTGAAAAACAAACCAAACCAAACCAAAACAAAACAAGCGTCCCCCACCCCAAGGACAGTGCCACAGTTCAAGAGAACTGAAAGAAAGCTTGTTTCTGCCAGACTAAGCCCTCTTACCCAGCGCCCAGAGCAGACCACCGACTGCTCCCACTTTCTCAGCTCACTAGCCATGAGGTACCGCTCCGTGCAGACAGGGACTGCTTGGCAGCATTTGTCGCTGTCTAACAAGTAGGTCCTTAAGTGAGGGGTGTAAGGGCATGACCAGATTGTCTTGTTGTCTTAAAAAAAAAAAAACAAACAAAAACCAAAAAAGACCAACCACTCCTTAACTAGCTTTTTACTTTCTCAGAATGAAAGAGATTTGCCCTCTTGATTTTTGAGATGATAAACAAGAATTTAGACTCTATAGATGATATCAAATTCTTATCCCTCTCTCTACTGGTAGGGGTGGGGGAAAACCAGCATTTCTCTTTGTTTTATATTTATATTTTCTTTGTTTTGTTGTTTTCTCTGAATATACCTAAGCTTAGGTTTCAGAATTGCTCCGAACAATAAATCTAATGTTTTCTGTTATCTAAGGGAAAATGGGTTTGTAGTATTTTTAAAGCCCTCGTCTCCTGCATATAGAAAATAAAATTAATGAAACATTGTAATAAATGCTGATTTTCTATACCCCGCTAGGCAAAGTCTGAATTGAATGACTTTACTTAAAGCTTTGCTGGTAGAGACCTAATTAATTAAGAACACCAGGGTTAAACAATTGGCCATCCATCTTGGAGCCCAAGTGAGAGACACGGTCCATATGACATTCCGCAGAGGATGAAAAATGAGCAATTGCTTGGGTCCTAGATGATCCCGATTTGGTGGGGCACCCTTGAGACTTTTAAAAAAATCTTTCCCATTTTCTTGAGACATATGGACTCTACACCATTGTCATACTTAATCTGAGAAATTGGGTTCCCATGCATTCTGTTTGTTTAATTCCTTGCGTGAGGCCTGTGGCTGGGGCCCTGTGCGTTTGTAGTAGTTGGAGTCGGCTTTTGTTCGACTTTAAGATGAAGTAAGACAAAACCATAAACACGCTACAAAACACCAGAATATAAAGGGGATTATTGGTGCTGTAATTAAAGAAGTAAGATGCTGTTCTTCCAGTTGTCCCCCCGCCCTCCCAACCACATGCCCCTCTACTAACTCAGGAACAAAAGAGACACATTTTTTTCCAGACAGCCCTGGAGTTTATTTTAATGAGAGCCCTCTTAAGCCTGCACATGGTTGGAGAGAATTTAATGGACAAGGAAAGAGGGTCTTTCGTGGGGGTCTTAGAATTTGTGGAATTATCGGACTAGATCAATCTCGTAAGTTACGTGAGAACATCTATCTCCCCGTGTGTATATTATCTTCATCGCTGTAAGGTCCAGATACATCTGTAGTGCAGTTCAGAGGACCGGCATTTGTAGGGAATGAGCTTCTCAAGAAATGAGAGTCACTGTTCCTCAGTCCGGGTTTGAATCTAAAAGCGACTGTCATTTCTGCCTTGTGTGAGTGGACCCCAGCTATCACTCCTGACTCTGAGAAGCTGTGTGGGATCACACACTGTTGGGCCATCATTCCCTCTGAACTGTATCATTCCGTCTTGGGAGGAAGGGCAACCGCCCTCAAGGAAGCTGATGAGGCTCAGGGAAGCTCAGGAAAATTCCAAGATTCATAAGGGCTCTCCCTGAGGTTAAATTTGCAGGTAACAATTGCTGGGGAGACTCTTTGTAGGTGCCCAGGGAGTGGGGGTGGGGCAAATAGAGGCTTGTGTATGTCTCCCCAGGAAAAGGCATGCACGCAATGCAGACATGCAAATTTAAAGAAAAAGTGGTTTTCAAAGAATACCAGGCTTCCTCCTAGGGAATTCAAATGAGGAGAACCAAATCAACTAACTGCCTTTGGAAAGTAGGATAAGCCACAGGGTGAAAATCAAGTGTAGCCCTATGCTAGGAACTTCCCCTTCTCTTTCTCATCTAATCCACTAGCATTGCTGATGGTTCCTACCTTAAATATGTATCCAGGATCCAGCTACGTCTTCGCGCCCTGGCAGCATTCATGCCCATGCCCTTGATGACTGAAGCATTCCTCCTTATTCCTGTGATGCTCTTGACCCAGAAAACTTTGAGCATCCATCCCGTGACCCAGAAAACCTAGAGCATCCATCCCATGATTCCTGTTCATTTGCCAGCCAACCATTTGCCACAGCTTCTTAAAGCAGAAGGATGGGGCCAGCCTAGGTTTCAGATATGGCCTTTTAGTTTTGGGAAGGTGACAGCCTGCAGGGAAGAGGGCACTGTCCCAGCTCTGTCTTTGGGAACTGAGTCAAGAAGAGAATGTTTTCTATGAAGTTGATATATGTGGGGGACAGATCTTAATCCAGACTGTTGTAAAATGGAGGAGGAGGGGGTTGAGGAGATGGACCAGCAGGAAAAGTATTGCAATGCCTATTTACAGACCTGGGTTTGCATTCCTATAGACCATGTGAAAGCCAGGTATAGAAGTGGCTCTGTAAATGTCATTGTCGTTACTCCTAGTATAAGATGGGAGAAGCTGCAGAAGCTCTTGGCCCAGTCAGCCTAGTATATGCAGCAGTGAATGAGAGAACCTGTCTCGATGTGGGAGGTGTGGACTGACATCCGAGATTGTCCTCTAACTGTATATATGCTGTGCGTGGTATACTCACACTAGTGCTCACATTTATAAAACACACACACACACACACACACACACACACACACACACACACGAAGAGAATCAAGAGTTCCAGCAAGACTGGGTATCAGTTACTATGGATTCTTTACAAGAGGGTAGCTGTCAAATTGCCCACATGGTAGAGTATTTTGGGTGTACCCTGTAGAATTCTCCATTTGTCAAGCATTCATTCCATGTTACAAAAGACTTTTCTCAGAGAAAGTAAGAGAAGGACACAGATGTCTGTTGGAAGAAGTGGGCCGCTTGTTCGTCCCGGCCGCCCAGAACAAAAATAACCACACAGAAACTATATTAATTAAAACACTGATTGACTCATTAGCTCTAGCTTCTTATTAGCTAACTCTTACATCTTAATTTAACCCATGTCTATCAATCTGTATATTGCCATGTGGCAGTGGCTTACCAGCAAAGATCTGGCATGTCTGACTCTGGTGGCTCCATGGTGTCTCTCTGACTCCGCCCGTTTCTCCCAACATTCAGTCCAGTCCTCCCCACCTACCTAAGTTCTGCCCTATCAACAGGCCAAGGCAGTTTCTTTATTATTAATGGTAATCACAGCACACAGAGGGGCCTCCCACATCAAATGTCTCCCAGTCATTTGAAGTGGTGTGTGTGTATGTTTCTCAAGCCTCTGTGTTCAAAGTGGACACTGAAAAAAAAAACAGAGTTCAAATGAGATAATTCAGATCTTGTTGGCTGCTGCCACCCTGCTCTCTACCCCACTCCTTGCAGGACAAGAACAAGAAAGATGCTTTTATATCTATTAGATCTGGCATAGACAATGATGTATCTGCAAGGAGCAGCAGAGCTGAGGCAATGATGCCAACAATTAACTAATGACTAAAACCTGAATTCACAAGAGTAGGGGGGAAAAGAGACAGCTGGAAAGGAGAGGTCCTGAAGATTGACCCCAAGCCCCAGAGCATGGGCAATGCTTTCTGTTGCTAAACTGTATCCTCAGCCAATTTCTCAAGTTTTACTCCCTTTTTGAAAAGGCCAGTGTCCTCACTGTCAACAGTTGATGGTTGAAAGTCAGAATCAAAGTCCCACGCTTTCATAAGAAGCTGGGAAAGTATGCCTCGAACTTTTCTGCAACATGTGTTCTTGTGGGGCTTCAGTTTCCACCTCCAGGGCCATTATGGTGCCGAAGCTGACGGAATCCTGTGCATTTCCTGCACACCACAACTGGAATGTGCATCACCAGGGTGGGACTTGCTCATTGGGTGAAAGGTGATGATTCCCCGGCTCATCTCTTCTAACTTCAGATCTCTTCATTGTCTTCCAGTGTGCTCCAGATTGGCTCCATCTGTGACAGGCAAATGGCCTTGTGACCTCTGCCAACCTTTCATGCGGACTTGAACTCCATCTGCACGTTGATGTCCTTGCTTCTGTAATGGTCTGTCCATCACCTGGGGGCTGTGAGGTGGACTAGAGATGCTGCACTCTGGACTAGAGAGCATTCCACTTCCTTCCAATGCTTTGTCTCCTTCCCTCACTGCAAATGCTTACTATTCTCCTTCCCTTCCCCCACACAGAGGACTCCAGTTTTGGGTTTAGAGATATCTTTTTTATCTCCTACTCTTCCATCATTCTTTTAAGTTTCAGGTAGAGAGCCTATTCTATATCTTCCTTCTTAGATTTGATCTTGCCTCTAACAGTTTTTGACAAAAATCTAGTCTACCCTTGTAGTCATTCCCCAAATTTTCACAGCCTGAATCTATAATACTTCTGAAATCCTGGAAGCAAAAAATCTTACTTCATAATCATCCTTTATTTTGTGAAAATGCATGTGCTCTCTATGAGTGTGTGTGTGTCCTGTGTGTGTATGTAGGTGTGTGTACACATGCATGTGTACACATATAGAGGTCAGAGAATACCCTCAGGCGTTGATCCTCAAACAACTTTCATCTTTTGCTTGCCACAGGGATCTCTCATTGGCCTGGGATGTTGCCATTTATGTCAGACTAGCTAGCTGGCAAACTTCTAAGGATTGGCCTGTTTCTGTCTCCCATCTTTCCACCACTGGGGTTGCAAGAGTGTACCATCAAGCCTAGTTTTTTTTTTTATGGGTTCTCGGGATCCCCATGCGTGTGAGCCAAGGGCTTCATAGGCTGAGCCATCGCCTGTTCCCTGGCTTCAGTGGAACTCCTGTAGCCACATTTTGTTGGTTTGAGAATTTCTAGACCTTGACCCCACTTATTTTCACTGTCAATCAACTCCTTCTTTCTTTTTCCTATTTTCTAAGCTTAAGTTCTATGGTGGTTATGATGCTGACCCCTTTAATCGTACATCTGATAGGGAGGTTCAGGGAGAATACACTGAACGTGCTTAGCTCAATTCCTCCCTGTTCTTGGTACAAAGCCAGCAGACCCGCAGACAGCACGTTTTTCTGTAACCTCTTCAATGGTAGAACATCGCCTGGCTTAGTGATGTTCTTTCTCTATGTGGGCAAAAATGTTAATGGTGGGTTCAATATTAGGGAACATATTTACCCACACATTAAAGTACATTTATTAACATACCAGTTCAGTAAAGCTTATAAGTACTCTTCTTCTTAAACAACAAAAACGAACACAAGCAAACAAACACTGTAGAAGGAATAATTAAGCCTATTATGAACCAGCTGATCCAAGAGTCATATGAACGGCTGTAGAGATGGCTCAGCAGTTTAAAGCACTTGCTGATGTTGCAGAGGACCTGGGTTCACTTCTAAGCATCCACAAACTGGCTCACAACCATCTGGAACTCCAGTTTCTGAGGATCTGACACCCTCTCCTGACTTCTCCAAGCACCAAGTTATATATAGTACATTAAGACATGCACACATAAAGTGAAACGCGCAACTCTAAAAGTTATATGGCATTACAAGATTAACCTGTTTTCAGTATCTCGTGCTTTATGCCTCTACCACAGAAACCAAAGGCAACGCAATTAAAGTTGTTATTTGTTTATTCTTGTCTTCAATTTTTCAGCTATATATTGTTTTACAGTTTTTTTTGGGTTCACCTTCTTATTTAGCTTCTTTAGGATCACAAATTATAGGCTCAATGTCCTTTATTTATGGCTAGAAACCAATTATGAGTGAGTACATCCCATGTTCATCTTTTTGGGTCTTGGTTACCTCACTCAGGATAGTGTTTTCTATTTCCATCCATTTGTTTGCAAAATTCAAGATGTCATTGTTTTTACTGCTGAGTAGTACTCTAATATGTATATATTCCACACTTTCTTCATCCATTCTTCTATTGAAGGATATCTAGGTTGTTTCCAGGTTCTGGCTATTATAAGTAATACTGCTATGAACATAGTTTCGTTAGTTGCAGATGATATGATAGTGTACATAAGCGACCACAAAAACTCCACCAAAGAACTCCTACAGCTGATAAACACCTTTAGTAATGTAACAGGATACAAGATTAACTCCAAAAAATCAGTTGCCCTCCTATACACAAAGGATAAGGAAGCAGAGAGGGAAATCCGAGAAGCATCACCTTTCACGATAGCCACAAACAGCATAAAATATCTTGGGGTAACTCTAACCAAGGAAGTGAAAGATCTATTTGACAAGAACTTTAAGCCTTTGAAGAAAGAAATTGAAGAGGATACCAGAAAATGGAAGAATCTCCCTTTGCTCTTGGATTGGGAGGATCAACATAGTAAAAATGGCAATTCTACCAAAGGCAATTTATAGATTCAATGCAATCCCCATCAAGGCCCCATCAAAATTCTTCACAGATCTTGAGAGGTTTTACATTTTTTTGTTGTTGTTGTTAAATATCAAGCTCTGATCTAGGTGGATGCAAATTGTCCAAGCTAGGTGTTTTTGAGGAAAACTTAATGTTGTGCCAAGATGCTATGCTAAGCAATTTAGTGTGTGGCCACCTGGGTCCTCTTCCAACACTGCCGTCAGTAGATGCTGCTCCCCTTCCCTCACCCCACTTTTTGGTGGTATGGGGACTGAACATAGGGCCTCAGACATGCTAGGGAAACCTGTCTTCATATCGTTCCTTTAAAGAGAGGTTTAATCATTTACTCAAGGACACACATCTAGTAAGTGGGAGGGCCTGCATTCATGTATTCATGCTCTCTCTCTCTCTCTCTCTCTCTCTCTCTCTCTCTCTCTCTGTTGCATGGGTATAAAGGTGGAAGATGTTACTCCTTAGGTACCTTCCTTTCTTTTTTCCTTTCTTCCTCTTTTCTTCCCGTCCTCCCTTCCTCCTTTTTGAATTAAAATTTATTTTAAACTTTAACAAAAAAATCAAAAGAAAATCATGCCCTGTCCTTTTTTACAGGATCTCTCACTGGCCTGAAACTTCCCAAGTACGTTAAGCTATCTGGCCAGTAAGTTCCAGGGAATCTACCTATTTCCATCTTCCCAGTCCTGGGATTTCAAGTGTGTGCTAACATGCCCGGGTTTTCAGAGCCTGGATTCTGGTCAGGGGGAGAAGCTACTGCATAGCTGAGCAGCAAATAAATAATGAGTTGTGCTACCAAATGAAGGAACAACTCTTGATTCTCATCTCAAGTCATTGCCCTTTGTTTTCTAAATATTTCTATGCTTTGAAGTTGAAAGAGTCTAATATTTCCAGTTGTTTAATCAGGAACCTTTAAGCTACAGATAACAATATTCACCGGGAAGTGGTTTAAACACTGTTATCACATGTAGGAAGAGTCCCTAGGGGAGGTAGTACTTACATTGCTTGGTAGGTGATTAAGGCCAAGAATCTGGATCAATTTCTTCATGATACTTGTACCAACCCTGTACCTAGCTGTTCTAAAGGATGGAAGGACCAACATCAAAGACTGCACTGGGCTGGTACAGAGCGAGATGCCCAGTAACTGAATAGAACTAGTTACTCAAATTTATTTCAAACAAATAACCAAACAACCTGAAACCTTCGTTCAAAAATACTAACAACCCAACCTAGAAAGTCTGAATTCCCGGGGACACGGGACCTGGGCTCATGTATTCTATGTAGATGGATTAGGAGTGACCGAGGGCTATAGAGTAAGCTCTAAAATAAAGCTAACATGAGGATTGAGCAGAGGATAACCACAGCCACATCCTCAGCACCTGGGGAACAACACAGAAGCTTGAGAAATTGGGGAAACTGAGGCTGCATGCACAAGTGAGGTAGTTGCTTGTGCATAAGGTAGGAGGTAGTGCTTACGTCTTGCCTGTGTGTTATGGCACCTATCGGACCAAGACTCCCATCAACAGCTAGGGAAAGGAGCTGAACTAGTTTGGACACAAAGAGAATAAGAAGTAAATGTAAGAATGAAAATTCTTTCCCATCTCCAAGTAACTGCTCTCCAAGGAAGGAATAAGATGCAGCATGAATTATGTTCTTAAAAATGTTCAGAATTATAGCATAAATCATCTACTGTTAAGACATACTGGTTTTGAAAGGTAGCTTAATTTTATTTATTTATTTATTTTTTTGATTTTTCGAGACAGGGTTTCTTCATAGCTTTTTGGTTCCTGTCCTGGAACTAGCTCTTGTAGACCAGGCTGGCCTCGAACTCACAGAGATCCGCCTGCCTCTGCCTCCCGAGTGCTGGGATTAAAGGCGTGTGCCACCACCGCCTGGCTTGGTAGCTTTATTTTTGATAATTTTATACATGCATGCAATGTAGTTTGATCATATCCATCCCTCCCCCTCCCTCGCACATCACTCTCTTTCCTCCTTCTGGAACCCTTCTTCTTCCCAATAATCTCCCCTCTGACTGTGTATGTATGTGTGTGTCATGTGTGTTTTTAAATGACTACTTAGTATAATTTTGGTGACCTGCATGAGCAGGGGTGTGGGGTTATTTACTTGTTATGGGCTACTTATCAGTGGCTACACTCATAAGGAAAAAAAAAACGATACCTGGTTTCCCAGCAACCATTGATTGGTAATAGAGCCTTAGCTGGGGGAGGGGACATGTGCCTCCTCCATCCATGCTGGCATGCGGGTGGGCTTAATCTTGTATAGGTCTTGTGCAGGTGACCAAAGGTGTTATAATTTATAAGCACAGGATCCATGCCCAGAAGACAGCTTTCCACACTATTCCTCTCTACCCTCTGCTCTTAGATTCTTTCTGCTTCCTCTTCTAAAATGTGTCTGGAGTCCCTGGGCAGTGTGTGTAATACAGACTGGCCTTTGAAGACTGGCCTTCTTAGCCTCCGAATTTTGATGGGTTTTGATTGCCTGTACTAACTGCAGGCCACTGCAAAAGGGAGCGTCTTTCACCAGGGTTGGAAGGCACTGCCAATCTATGAGGAGTATTAACATAAATGTTTAGAAGGCAATTTGACAATATGAGAGGTACTGCTGTTAATGGAAAAGATGTCGGAGACAATGTCTGTGCAGTTCTGCAGCACTAAAGCGGTCTATTTGTGATGGTCTTGATGGAGCGAGCAAGGCACTCACCCATTAGTTCTGCAGTCGAGCGGCACACAGTTTCTGGCATTTCCCTGCGTTAGTTGTACTGCATTTTCCCCTTTCCTGGAATGAAGAGTTACTTACCACAGTGAACATCTTTCACTGGGTTCATGAACAGTGTAGCGTAACTGAGTCATAAACAGAATGCTGTCAAATATATATCTTCCCATAATAGATCCTATACCTTAAAACGCCTACGGGGAATCACTTTAAAGTCTGTAACACGCAGTAGTTTTGATACGGCTGGTTGAGCTATGTAGAAATGATTAAAAAAGGGAGTAATAAATTCAGATTTTACACCAGGCACCAAGCATTAAGCCAAAATGAAACTACCATCCTCAGATCTTCTACAGCTTAGGGCTAATTAGACCTACATTTCCAAATGGCAGGAACATCATGCAATGCCACAATTGTTATAATAACTATATTCTCATTGAGTGCGGGCGATGATTTACTCTAGCGGTGCCTGCCAGGGCTAATGAAAGATCTAGGAGGAAATCTATTGGGGCTGTTGGGATAAAATAAAAGGAGCATCTCCTCTGGGCAACTCTCCTCACTGGACTTATGAAGGGCCATTCTTTGGCAAGCTAAACACAGCCCAGGGTTCAGTAATGTGCCTTTGAAGTTTAATTACCACCGAAACACAGCCCTTCTCTGAATGACCAAGTTTCCTACAGATTTAAGGACAAGTGAGAGCTCATATGCTCTTGGAGGTGTTGGATTAAGTGTGGCTTTATCATTCCAGTTCTTGCCACACATGTAGCACCTAGCAAGCATTTAGTAAATAGATTATCTTTCATATGTGTCTGGGTATTTTGCCTGTGTGTATGTATGTATGTGAACCACATGCACGCCTGGTGACAGAAGAATGTATCACATCTCTGCTCAGTACTCTTTACTGGCGACTCTGGTTATGGTCTCAGAACCTTCTCAATACAGCACACCGGGTATAAGCCACAACTATTTAGTTACCCTTTCTCCTGTAAAGATTGTTGTTGCCACTTAGAGGAATGGGGATGAGTGAGACCTGCAGTGGCCAGTGAAATCTGTAGGACTGATAGGTTCAAACTCCACTTTAAAGGAGACAGAGATACCATGTAGGTGTGGGGTAGCAGATGGGGGTATTCTTGCAGGAACAAGAATGTTATTAAGCCCTTGGGGTTGGAAGAGAGGGAGTAACCTCCTGGGAACAGGAGGGGAGCAACTTCCTTAATATAGGTGCTCTTGGGAGAGAAGGAGACTTTTTTGACTTGCTTTTGACCTATTTTTGAGCAACACTGGGATAATAAGAGAGTGAGAATTATCCCGTGCATTCAGGTTATTGTGCCTCTCATACCGCTTGCTGCACACACGCCTCACCTCATCCTCAGAGCACCCTTGGAAGGTGCCATTCATATTTGCATTTTGTAGGAGAGAAGGAACAAAACCTGGGGACAGGTCACGTAGCTTGTTATATAGCTGGTGTGGAAGGGCATTCGAATTCCAAAACCATCATCGAGACATTACCAAATAGTCCCTACCTGACGCTAGAGACTGCCTTCTGAGTGTGGTCCTCCCTGATCTGAGCTCACTAATGTATGTTCTTGCAAATGCACAGTGTGAATGCAATGAATAATTGTATAAGGCACATAGATCACATTGATGCATCAAATATATACGTTCTATTCACATCTAAGTATCCATGCTCTTGTTACATGCACACTCACACGCTTGTACCACGTATGGCTCATTCTTCTCTTAGAAACTACCTGGTTCTTGGACTCCACACATAAGTTTGTATGACTCAAAGTTTATAATAGGCCCAGGAGGACTCTCTCCTTTTCTTAGAAGCCTGGACTAAGACACACAGAGGGGCTAGAGAACTGGCTCCGTTGGCAATGTGCTTGATGCACAGGAATGGCAACCTGGCTTCAACCCCCAGCATCCACATAGAAAACTAAATGCTATGCGATATGAGCCCTGAGAAGGTAAAAACAGGGGCATCCTTCAAGTTTGTGGGTTAGCCAATCTAATCAAATCTGTGAGCTTTGGGTTCAGTGAGAGATCTGTCTAAGAACATAGAGTAGGGAGTGATAGAGTTCTCTACTTTCCACACATATGTGCAAATAATTATATGCGAACACACACACACACACACACACACACACACACACACACGACATGCAAAGCCATAATACAGAAGAAGCACAATCATTGAGTTGAAGCACTCTAAAGAAAATCCAAGTCAGTGACTATATCTCTAGATACCGTGTTCTTGTCTGTCCTTTGCTCGGTTTAACCAACTCTTTATTCTGGAAGCTTTATGGTAAAGCTCCAGGAATTGCTTCACTCTGTTGAGTCAGTTTCTGTTGCCACCAAAGGGACTTAATTGATGTAAATCATCTCTCCATTTTATTGCACTGATGGGGTCCATTCCAGAGAGAATTGTGGCCAGTGAGATGCCGAAGGCAAGGAAGGAACATTTTGTTGCTTTGTTAGAACACTGTCCATGGGGTAGGGTCATAATGGAGTAGAGACTGATATATGAGGTCCTTCTAGAATTTGCAGTAATGAACCATCTACAGAGGAGGTCCAGGAAAGAGTGCCCTTAGTCTGAGTCCATGAATTATGAAGTCTGGTATGACATTAAATTTTCTTGGTCATCATTTGCTTTGTCTTTTCTCCTAGCCCCTTCCCTTCTGGTAATAAATAACATGGTGGCAAGGAAATAGAGTGTACCTTCTCTGTTCATTTCCACAAAAGTGCCTTGACTGGCGCTTCACATCATGGCAGATTCTCCGAGGAATACAGAGGCAAGTTTTGAGCTGAAGGTTGCATCTACAACAGTGTAATTCAGTTTCTACAGATGAGGAAATAGAAAGAACAACATGGACCACTGCTGTGATGAAAGGGCATGGTGAAAGTCTATGATCCCCTAGTCCTTGGTCTCTGCGGCAGTGGTTACAGCTCCTGATCCATCTCTTGGAATTCAGATGAGTTGTGGCATGAAAATGTGAGGACATTTGGCATACCCGTCCCTAAAAGAAGTCTTATTCCCTTTCTCAGCTGGATAATGCCACAGAAACCAATGACCACAACATAAAACAAATGGTTTCAGATCTATGATAGATACTTGAATGCTTCTCATGTTTCTTCCCCAAGATTAGTACTGGCCTCTGCTGTTAATTGAGATTTTGTAGGTGATAGTTATCCAGAGGAAAGATGTGTTGAGCTGTTATGACACATGGAAATCTGCTCTACATCCATAGGCACAGAGAACCCCTGATGATGAGAGCTCAACAGATGACAGGCACATGCATTCACAACTTCTACTTCACAGAGAAATGTGGGTACCAGACTCTTGCCATTTGTCTAGTTAAAAGAAGTTTCTGGCACTGCTTTACACAGCATGATGCAATGGATCTTCTTCTTCTTCTTCTTCTTCTTCTTCTTCTTCTTCTTCTTCTTCTTCTTCTCCTCCTCCTCCTCCTCCTCCTCCTCCTCCTCCTCCTCTTCCTCCTCCTCCTTCTTCTCCTTCTTCTTCTTTGTCTTATTTTTCCTATTTTTGGTTTTTTGAGTCAGGGTTTCTCTGTAGTTTTGGAGCCTGTCCTAGAACTAGCTCTTGTAGACCAGGATGATGTCAAACTCACAAAGATCTGCCTGTCTCTGTCTCCCAAGTGCTGGGATTAAAGGCATGTGCCATCACCATCCAGTGTAAGGATCATTTCTTCTTTGTAGTTCAATTTTTCCTTGACTTCAGGGATACAACACTGACCTGATTTCCTTATTTCTGATGGCTCCTTTTCAGTATATGTTCTGTGAGTGTTTTACTCACAATGTGCCCTACAATGTGTCATCATTACTAAGACTCTCTTCTTGCTTTTTCAACTCTTTCAGTTCAGCTTTCTGTAATGGCAGCAGGTGTTTGGGTTCAGCGGCCATTGCGTCCTTGTTTTAGTGAAAGCAAAACTATTTGCTTTGTTAGACTAGCAAAGGTTGTACAAACTTGTTATATATGACTATAAAATGCTGGTAAATGTTTACCGACCAGCTTGGGGTGAAGAGGTATAACTTGTAGCATTTCACTCATATTTGGTTAAAACCCATTAAATCAACCTGAAATTGCTTGCTCAGCACAATGCTTGTCAGCAGGTACTATGCTAAGGGCTAGGAGTCTATATGATAAATCAGGACCATGGATCCTGGGATTCATGGGATTTATTTTCATGGACTTTATATGTTCAAAGATTTTGTATTCTAGATGTAGAGCTGGATGATAAGGCAAAAAGGATAACAATTCAATGCATAAATGAATAGATAACATCAGACAGTGGTAAAGGCTATACAATAAAGTAGAATAAAGGTGACGCGAGAGAGGTAGGAAGGAGGTTATCTTATGCGAGTGCTTTGAGAAGCCGTATTTTGAATCAAGACCCATCGGGAAATGATCTCGCAAAACCTGGGGGACAGTTCAAACTTGGAGCCTTGAAATGTTTGTTGGGTTGATGCGGAGAAGGCAGACCCTTTCCCTGGAGGTTTCTGAACATGTAAAGTGTCACCATGGAGGTAATAGTGACCATTTCTATTTTTTTCAAAGAGAAAAATACTGAAAAAAAAATAGAATGCTAGTTAAATTCTGATGGGTAATGTTTACACATGTGCCATCTGGGTATCCCCATCCATCTGTGCTCAGTGCCAGTGTATTCATTTACGTTCTGTTATGTGAACCAATAAGTATCATCTCCCCACCTTCTGGTTTAGTATATAGCTTAAAGTCTTAACACACGCGCACGCGCGTGTGTGTGCGCGCGCGCACACACACACACACACACACACACAGTCTTAGTTACTTTTCTATTGCCACAATAAAACACTGCGGTCAAGGCAATTTATGAAAAAAAAAACATTTATTGGAACTCACAGTTCTAGAGGATGAGAGTCCATAATCATGATGGTGGGGAGCAGGGCAGCAGGCTGGCAGGCATGGGACTGAAGCATTGACTGAGAGCTTACAGGTTGAGACAACAACCATGAGGAAGAAGGAGGAGGAGGAGGAAGGAGGAAGGAGAGGTGAAAGGAGAGAAAGGAGAGCACGAGATGGGAATAGCATGGCCTTTTGAAATCTCAAAGTCCAGCCAGTGATACACCTCCTCCAATGAGACCACACTTCTAAATCCTTTCCGAACAGTTCCACCAACTGGGGAGCAAGCATTCAAACATATTAGCTATAGCAACCAGTCTCAGTCAAGCACCATGCACAAAACTCAAGTCCAAATGGATTAAAGACCTCAATATCAGTCCGAACACACTGAACCTGCAGGTATTGTGAATGGGAGTGACTCGGCCAGACCATCTCTCTCGTCTGATTGCTTTTGACTCTAAACTTCAGCCATAAGCACACTGTTACCTACTAGGCATCTTTACTCGCAGTTTTCAAACATTAGGACTATAGCAGGCTTAGATTTCAGTTCATCAGTTGACTTTCCGAATTTTCATCCCAAGTTACGAGGCAGATTTTTAAAAATAGATGTCTTTGCTTTAGGTACTCACTTGGTTGAAAGAAATTCAAGCATCTTTTGAGTAAAGTTTATTCATTGTACATCAGGTCCACATAGTACCTTGTGGTCAGTAGTCTGCTGCTTGATTCAACAGTGAGACTCCATGATGAAGTCTTTGACACATCCAGCAGACCATCACAAAGATGAGACAGTGCGGGTCTGCTCACCTGTGGACACTCCCAGTTCTGGGATGATTTCAATAGTTGTTCAGAAGTCAGGCGAAATGGTGGTGGGTCCAAGACAGGCAAAAGAACTTTTCTGGGTCCTTGCTTATTGATTTCATGGCTTCATTCACAGGCATTCTGAGGCCCAAGGCCCAAGGTGGACAACAAAGTTAATTTTGTAGGTTTCTATTAAGATATATATATATATATATATGTATATGTATATATATATATATTTACAGGAAGTGTTAGAGGACATGCCTTCTGAAAAATGTATTGTTGGTGTAAAATTGTTTTTTAAATTTCATTACATTTTATTTACTTCTTTATTTGTGTGTCTGTGGGTGTGTGTGCACAGTGTGTTTGTGGAAGTCAGAGGACAGCTTGCAGGAGTTCATTTGAACGCAGGTTACTGGGTCTGGTGGCATGTACCTTTATCCTGAGCCATCTTACTGACTCTGGAGTAAAATTTTTATTTCTGTTTAGAGGGTGCCAAGGAGCATCTTGTAAAACATTTCTAATTATGAATAGGAGTTAAGGTTCCTGGTAAGGGATGTGGCTAGGATGTACACTGATGATATAATGTGGATGGGCTTGTCTTTCTCTGTTGCCATTGACAGGGCAATTAGGCCATTCCTTCATCATCTGCTCTCCCTGTGTCTGGCCTTTATGAAGTAAAGTAGGGGCAAAAGAGCAAGACTCCAAACAAGGCTATGAAATCCTCATTCCAAGACACCCCCAGCAGCCCCTTCACGTCGGTTCCTCCTTCCCTATCCCCAGAGTCCCTCTTTGCAATTTGTTCGACTCTCTGTCGCCTGTACTGCAGGGACAGCGGCAGGCTGAACTCAGATGTAGGGTCAAGCACCCTGCAGAGCAGATAGCAATAGCAAAGTGTACTTTAATAACTCTCAGCTCTCAAGTGGCTCTGGGAACCAAACTTAAGATTTCTAGTGCCATTTCTCCTAGGCTTCCTTGCCTGAGGGGAGACCTGACTGATGACTTTGAATATCCATCAACAAATAATAAATAATAATAATAACCCATCTGCCTCGGGGTTATTGGAGCCAGGGAGGCTGGGGCGGCTGGGGCGGCTGGGGCTTTCTCACTTCTTAATTTAACTTGAAAGTCAATTTCAGGCTGGAACCACAGCCTCTCGCTAGTGCAGAGATTTCTCCTTGAAACATCCTGATGTCTGTTATCCAGGATTAGGCTCTATCCAGGCTGCCGTGGCCACTTGAGCGCCATGTCTATGGACACTCTGGATTCCCAGTCCTGGATTCCGGACTTTTCAGGCTCTGTTTATATTCTCAAATGACCCATTGCCCTTCTTTCCCCCGTTACACTTTATAGTTTGGAGACTTACATTGAATCGCTGGGCTCCTGGGTGTGAGCAAGATATTCACGTCTCCTGAAACGATCGATCATGACCTTGGACTTGATCAGGGCCCTAGGTTTTGGGTGCGTGGGTGCATCTATGTGCAAACCCTCCAGCACGTTACCTCTGTGAACCTCAGCTGCTCACCCAGGAGGCAAGAATAACATCAGCAGTGGTTCTTACACTAGGGGGCGCTTCCTTAGGGTTTAGGATAGTCCAGACAGGGTTCGAAGGGCTTTCCCTGCATCATCTCTGCCCACAGATGAAGTTGGTTTGTCTTAGGCTTATAGATATTGTACATCGCATCAGAGTCTACACAGAAGCCGGTAGTATGGCCCTCACTAAGGCACTATGCCCGGCCCCATCCAAGCCCCTGCTCCAAAATACCCAGATACAGTTAATGTGGACATTCTTCTCTCCAGGCTGAGAGACTCTTAGGAGCTGTATTTTCTTTTAAGAGATTTTTTGTTACTTTTTTGTATGTGTATGTGTTTAGTCATATGTATGCATGAGGCCAGAGTTCAGCCTTGAATATTGTTCCTCAGGTTCCACCTACCTTTGATTCCTGAAACAGGGTCTCTCATTGACCTGGAACTTGCCAATTAGGTAGGACTGCCTGGCCAGTACGACCGAAGTCTCTAGCCCCAGGAATCCAAATACGTGCCACCATGCCTGGCTCTTGTGGGTTCCGTGGGATCAATCTAAGCATAGCAGGTGCTCAACTGACTGAGCTATCTCCCCAGGTCTAAACAAACAAACAAACAACAACAAAAAAACTTTTAATTCTGGATGATTGTTGTAGGTGATTGTTCTTATATGGTCTAAAGATGCTGTAACCACTGTTTCCTCCCTAACCTCCTCTGTGGATCAGTCCTGTGCCCACGGGAAAGGTCTGGCGTTGGCCTTTCAAATGTCAGCTCATTGACAAGAGGGGCTGTGTGTGCCAATTCGCTTTTGAGCACCAGGCATGTTGCAAAGCTTAATCTCAGTGTCCAGGGAGTTTTAAAGACTGCTGCCTTGGTGAATAGACCTTTGTGCGAGGCACCTGACTCCCCAAGCCTTCCTTCTCCCTTCTGTGTAACGTGAGGCCTACACCTTTCAATCTTCTCTTTTGCTGCAAGCCCTCTGGGTTGTCACCTGTGATGTCACCTCCTTGGGGTTCCTTCATTCATTGGGTATTTCCTTATGTTTGTTAGGATCGAGTCTCTGTATCCCTTGCAGAAAGAGAAGTGGCAGTTAAAACATTATGTTCATACCCAGGTTGCTTTGGGCCACTGTTGCCTGGGGCTGGCTGAACCATGGACTCATCTGGAATGTAGCTGGGAGATGACATTTCTCTTTTACTTCTAACCAGTGACCAATGGGCACCCTGGTGTCTTTTTCCGGAAGCTGGGATGTTTACCATTTCTGCTGGTGTCTGTGTGGACTAGAGATGGGTGATTTAGCTGGGGTAGGAATCGAAGGCCCAATACTGTCATCTCGCTTTTTGTAGGATTCATATTTGGCAGGTAGAGGTAGAAAGGATGGTGAGAATGACTCAGGGCGATTGTGAACCTGTGATGAGCTTTTTACTGCCTCCCTCTTGAAGGAGGTTTGCTGGTACCAGGCACAAAATAGCTAGAACCCCCACTGTGGCCAGCACAATCCTGTAGGATTCCTAGAAAATGATTTGGCTGTCTTTGCTCCTAATCCAATTTGATGATGTTGTTTTTGATAGCATCACCTATTATTTGCTGGGCAGGAGAAAAAACAAAAAACCACCATCCCCACCAGGTTCACCAAAAGCAGGACTCCTGGAAGGAACCAATCACCTGCCTTCAGCGCACTTGGGGCTTTCAAGTAAGCACTGGGTCCCAGACATGTTGGGGCTTTTGAAATGGCAGGGGCACGGGATGAGGCTGGCGGTGCTGTAAATTCTGAGCAGCCCAGCTGGGGTGGGAACATGGTGGGGAGGGAAAGTTATCTGGAGCGAGTCTTTGTTTCCACGGCATTGCCTCCTATGCCTCAGCCCCCCAGGATCACCAAGCTGTAAACAGCACACCTTACAAATCAGCGTCCCCCTGACATGGCTGGAACGTTCATTACCAGCTGTAAAGGTACCCTAGCAAGAGAGGTTGCCATTCTGCAGCCCGATTTTCCATCGCCGTAACCCAATTAACTGGTGCGTGTGTTTGTTTTACAAAGCTCCAAGCTACCATAAACCATCCAGATACGTGGGCTGCAGAAAGCTCCGTAATTAGGACAAGGTGTACAAATTAAACTACTCTTTTTAAACTTCAAACCAGCTAACTTCTGACATACTGTACTGCTGGGGCTTCTGGGACTGAACCCAATTAACATCTTAGTATTTTATAAGCATCGTTTTAATTGCGTTTGTATGCAATCTTCTCTCCAAGTGCCTTTCAAGGTGCAAGTAGTCCTTGTTCAGCTTTTATGACTCGGGTGATTTAAATCTCCTCTCTTCGAGGTTCCCGTTAATAATGATTGCTGCTACTTCAAATGCTGGTCCCACATAAAACTCGTCTCTCCGAAGAATTATGCTTTAAAACTGTTGCATTTAGCTTTATTATTACATTTTTAATTTTTTCTCTGTTTGAACATTGTGCCCTTAAACATTTTATCAACCTGTCAGCCCTTGGAATAGCTGAAAAGTGAGATTCCTTTTAGGGCCTGGGAGGAAAGGTTTTCATTCTTGTTTGCCCTCAACTGCTCTGCATGGGGCTGATGGGGCTGGAGTAAAGATGCCCACTGTGGTTGGAGGTGATGCTGGGGAGGGGGAATGTGAATGGATAAAACCACTGGTTTTAGTTTCCTTGGGGCTAAGATTGGATATTTCTCTCTTGTGCAATATATATATATATATATATATATATATATATATATACACACACACACACACACACATATATATATACACATATACATATACATACATATATGCACACACATATACATATATTTTTCTAATGCACAAATCAAGATGAATAATCATTTAATTCAATATTTTTTATATTGTTTTAACATAAATAAAGTCAGTAAACTGCAATCTATAGACAAGCATCCATTTTTTTAAAAATATTTTTGAGCCTCATTTGGACCAAGGGAGGAGGGCAAGGGTCATATTTATAAGTGTAGATTCTCTTTTCATTGTTATTAAAATTGTAATAACTTACCCATCATGGATTTTATTTTGCCTGATCATATCCAGTTTTAAAAGGATTGCCTTGGATAGGCATGGTGGCATACACCTGTATTCTTAGTACTTGGGAGTTGAGGCAGGAAGATTCTATCTTTGAGGCCCGCCTGGGTAATGTAATGAGTCTTTGTCTCAGAAGGGACACATAAATAAGGAGAGAGATTGTAGACTTGTGATCCAGCTTTCTCGGCCTCCCTCGTGAAGGAAGCTCACCAGGGCCAGGTGTCAAATGGCTAAACCCTCACTGCGAGATACTCTGACATTCCCTGCCCCAAGCAAGTGACTTCCTTGCTTTGCTCTCATTTGTTCTGGGCCCTGCCACCATTCTAAGAGTAAAGTCGACTTTGAAAGGGGTTAAAACACACAAAGAGTGCCTGCCTGAAATATTTGTCCCAGCGAATAAGAAGTTCAGGGAGAAAGCTGTGCCAATGTTAGTGTCTCCTTGTCAGCACAGTCTTCACCACATGCAACCAGGAAGCACTAGAGCCCCTGGCTATGCCTGAGTTTCTGAGCACAACCAAATAACAAACTCCTCCTCCACCTCCGTGTACCACAAAGCAAAAGCTTTCATGATACCCCCTCCCCACCCCGCCTCTTAATACAAGGAGTTAGGAAAAATTGAGTACTAATGTTAGACTCAATTAGAGTTCCTGTAATCTGGATAGAAGTATATAGGGTTGAGCAGGCAGTGAGAGCCTCCTGGAATATTTTAAACCCTTTGGCTTGATTGAGTGTCTTGTCAAACAGAACTGGCAGCCTCTCTCCCAGAGCTGCCCGGATCTATGCAGATATGATTTCGATCATGCCTTTATGATGTGTAGTCTGTAATGAGGACGAACATGCACAAATCACCTCTGGGTGGCAGTTAGGATGCAATGCTCAAAGGAGAAAGACATTTCTACTTTCAAATGCCTGGTGATTTCAGATATTATATAGCTAGCCTTCCTGGACTGCAAAATCTTCAAATCTACTCGGGTTCTTTGGTGGAAAAAAATGAGACTTTCATAGCTTTTCTTTGGCAAAAGCCACTAGGGAGATCAGAATTGTGTCGCTGAGATCAGGGCCCCATATCTTTCTGGCTAGACTGAAATCAAAGTTGCAATTGAAGAGAGGATCTTTCCATAGTTTGATTTAAGGGGCAGACATAGAAAGGAGTGGGGCGCTGACCTCCTTGAGGTGGGAGATCTGAATCCATAGCAAAAAGCAGCCACACTTCTTGTGACAGGTGAAGGAGTTATTTTCTTTTCAGGATCAGAAATGAAGTCATAAATATCTTAGTGTGACAGCAAGGGTTTGGTAGGGGAAGCAACAAACACAGGGCTGAACTACAAACCCAAAGTTGGAGCTTTAGACCTGGCTAGAAAATGCCCCAATTATGTGTCAGTTCATAACCCTCTCTCCAGGTGCATGAGCTTATCCTTGACTACATGGTGAATATGTGGTCAGCCTGGACTAATGAGACCCTGTCTCAAAACACCAAACCATCAGAACCCAATGCAAACAAAAAACAACCAACCAACCAAACATATAAAACCCAACCCATCACACAGTTTAGGAAAAAGGTAGGTTAATTAGTGAACTTGTGCTCACGGAATTAGGGGGAGATGCCCAGGATTCACCATCATATTTCATCTACTCTGCTTTTGTTTGTTGTGTGGTGTTGAACACCGATGGACAAGGCAGGGTGAAAGGGCTGACCTGAAATTACAGCAAGTGATGAGGAGATCTCAGGAACCCATTTCTGTCATCAATAAAAGGTAGTTAATTGATGGAGCGGGCCTTTTGTTGAGTTTTGATGATGATGATGATGATGTTGATAACGATGGTTTTGGTGGTGATTTTTTGTGTGTGTTTGTGTGTGTGTGTGTGTGTGTGTATTGACAAAACTTAGGACAACAGGAAATTCCTAAAACATTGTGAAATAGCATTTGTCTGCAGGGCTCCAATTCTCTGATTTAGGGCCAATTTCTT
This sequence comes from Microtus oregoni, assembly GCF_018167655.1. Classification (NCBI taxonomy): domain Eukaryota; kingdom Metazoa; phylum Chordata; class Mammalia; order Rodentia; family Cricetidae; genus Microtus; species Microtus oregoni. The sequence goes on from NW_024543086.1 coordinate 3,461,773, forward strand.
TCTTTTCCATTGTCTTACCCTCTCCACTCTCAAGGAATCTTGGGTTTGGCTGACACAGCTCCATGACACCAGAGTGCCAGCTCTGCACCACACTGTGTGCGTAAAAATTGTCAAATTATGTTGCCCCTTCGGGGATCCGTGTCCCCTTAGTCCAGTGGCAGTTCAGGGTATGGGACTCCAGATGGTGGCCCTCCCCTCCAGTAGCTGTCAGGGGAGCACTGGACCAGGCAACAAGTGGCAGGAAAAACTCAGGCTGTGTGTCTGTCTAGGCGTGTACTCCGCACAGCTCCTGCTCAGCGGATCACTAGATACAGCCGTGCTGCAAAGAAAGACCTGCTAGAAGACTCTCTCCCAACTGGCTGTGGACTGGAGTCCAGATACACATAAGAGAACGAATGCCCTTCGTTTTGTGCAGTTTGCCCCTTGACAATGAGAGAACTCAGAGAGCAAAGGGCTTTTGACCTCTCACCCATTTTCACACCAAGTAGCTTCTTTGCTCTGAGGGAGGTGAGAGGTGGGAGGTGGGAGGAGGTGAGCGGTGAGGCCTGGCAGGATCAAAGGAGAAGAAGCAACAGGATGGAGAGGAGGGTAGAGGACAGAGAGTAGACAAAGGGCAGGGAAACAGGAGTTGTTTATGGCTGGGGTCTTAAAGGGGCTAAGGGAGACCAGTTGTTCAAACACAAACCCAGGAAGCTGCTGGCTTACTCATTATCTTACACCTTATCTGAGGGCAGCCCTGGCTCGATAAGGGTGTCACTGTGATGTGTCACTGGTGGCTGTCGTGGCCTCAGTGTCTGTGTATGGGCTTCCCTGGGGCTTTCTCAGAAACCCAGATGGCTGGTGCAAAGATTCAGGCCTTGGGAATTGGGCTGTGGAGAGTTGATGGGAAATTGCAGGATTCTCTGGAGCTGGGCGGGGAAAACATTGTCCTGTAAAATCCCCAAGGTCATAGCACAAATCCTTTCCTGGTCTTTTACTGGTGGTAGGATCTTGGCTTTCTTTACGCCCGAATGTGAGACTGAGACTGTTATTTTCCTCCCAAACTACTTTCCAGGATTGTCCAAAGGTAATCCTCTCTTCATAGAAGGATTATGAAAGCTTTGAAGTTTATACAGACAAAACAAATTATCACTATGCCAGGTGGCAACCTCATTTCAGATTGAGAAGTGAAGCCTGGGTAGAGGTCAGATGGCTGAGGCTTTTTTTTTTTTTCCACCAGCAAGGCTGTTTGTCCTTAAGCAATTTGGTAGTTTCCACTCTGAAACCTTCTAGGAATGGGCATCCCCCAGCCTCATGTGCTCCTCTTGTCAGGATGTCACCATTCACACTTTACGTCAAATTTGTACATTGTCAGTGAGAACCGTCGCTTTTACTTTTTTTTTTCTTTTTTGAGACAGGGTTTCTCTGTAGTTTTGGAGCCTGTCCTGGAACTAGCTCTTGTAAACCTGGCTGGTCTCGAACTCACAGAGATCCGCCTGCCTCTGCCTCCCAAGTGCTGGGATTAAAGGCGTGCGCCACCACCGCCCAGCTGTCGCTTTTACTTTTGAAGGAAACTGAAATCAGCGAGTCCCAGTCATCCGTGCTGGCATGTCATCTTTGCTGTAAAGGAGCATGCAGAATGCGTGCTGCTGAGGTAACTAGTTTCCCTTAGGGCAGAGGTCCCTGCTCACACAGGTCCTTTCTATGTCATTTCCAAGTCTTGGCTGTCTTTGCAACAGCCAAGTGATCTAAGTGATCTCCGCATATGGATGTTCCAGGGCATCACCTTCTGCCATATTGGATAGTTTAGAGGTGTTGCTGTACCTTACCTGCTCTTGGGAAAGAAGTGTGGTCCAGAAAGTTCTATGGCTAACAATGGAAGGAGGAGGGCCATCTGGATCCTCTATACTGCTGATGGTTAACCTGAGAAAGTTCTTTTGGCAGTCTCAAGCCAGATTTAGTTCTCTCTCTCTCTCTCTCTCTCTCTCTCTCTTTCTCTACCCCTCCCTCCCTCCTTCCCTCCCTCCCTCCTCCCTCCCCCCCTCCTCTGGCAGCTAGAAGCTTATGGCAGGTGATATTTGCTGAGTAGCTTAGCTTTTCTAGCTTGATGCCGACAGACGCAGGAGCATGTCCCAGATACAGGCTAAACTCAGAGTGTGCTGACATCTGCACATAGAAGACACTTAATACGTGACTCTGCATTTGCTTAGATGGCAGTCTGAGGTCAGCAGAAAGAATGCTAGAGAAACAAAATTTTAGGATGCTGGCACTAGTCTTTGACAAGGAGTATGACTTGGGCAAGCTACCCAACACCTCTGCGTCTCAGTGTCCTGAACTGTAGAATGAAAACAGTCTCTATTGCACTGGTTGGCTTTGGAGGACCAGAACGCACACCTAGGAAAATAGAGAGGATCATTTGCTTCTCAGATTATGTAAGTGATTATTGGTTATTATTGTACCAATGCTATCATTCACTCCTCCAGACAGATTTCTCCATCTCAGGCCCGAGGATCCGGCTCAGTGGATCAGTGATTGCCATATAAATGCAAAGACAGGAATTTGGTTTCCCAGCACCCACATAAGTACTGGGTAGGCGGGCTCTCGGTTCAGCTGAGAGACTCTACCTTAATGAATAAGGAAAAGAACATCCTAGAAAGACTTCTTTTTTTCCAACTTTTACAATTGTTTTTATTGTGCTATACATTTTTCTCTGCTCCCCTCCCTTCCTCCGCTCTCCCTTTCTACCCCTACTAGAAGGACTTCTCAAGCCTCTTGGCACATGCACAGGCACATACCAATCTGTATACCTTCATGTATGTATACCACAAATAAACAACAAATGAAATAATATTTCTTTATCTCCTTGGGCCAAGGATAGAAGCACAGGTTCTTGATATCCAAAATGGCCAGAAAGTCCTGCTTTCAGCTTCTCATCCAGTTGCCCAAACCATCCCCAAGCAGAGCTCTCTATTTCTCGCAAGCCAGGCTCTGGTGTTCGTTCTCCTTGTCTGACTGGGACAGTTGAGATGTTGATGCCTGCGAGTGATGAACAAGAATCTCTCAACTGTCATTTTGATCACTATGCCATGCTAGCCGAGATGCCCATTGCCTTGAAAATTCTCCAAATCTTCAAAGAAAGAATTTGATAACCCAAATCTAAGAGCCTTCCAGAATCAAATCATTTCTTTCTTCAACAATTATTGATTATTCCAAGAGTTTCTAGAACTTGAGTGCCAAGCCATATGTGCCTGTGTTCATTTGGGCTTAGGAAAAAAACCTTTGTACCGTGGATTAAAATTCTGAAGGTCCCAGAATCACTTTTGAATGGTTACAAACCATAGTCTGGTAGGAAAGGCAAGCCATTCATGTGAAAGGGCAGATGGGTTGTGTAATTAGCAGACTGTACTAAGGAGGTTACAGAGGAAGCGATTCCTATCAGCTGTAGTGTTAGGAGAAGGTGTCTGCAGAAGGATGTGTTTGTCTTGGCTCTTAGACTGGAGGACACAGGTCAAGGGTCTCTGTTGCATAATCATGGGAGAGCCATTCCAATCACAGTCTGTGTGAATAGTGCTACACAGAACCAATTGCTGCTCAGTGTGTACAGCTGGACTTGATGGTCCTGCCTTGGAGGGAGAGAAGCTACTCTCATGTCTCTGTTATGGATTTTAAAAGCAAGTTTCCCGACAGCTCATTTTGTCCTATCACAATAATGGGCTAGAAAGACCCAAAAGAGGAACCAAATAAAAATTTAGGTTGGGGAACAGCTTCCTTTGTGCAGCGAGGTCATCTTCTTTTACAACTTAGATGTTTGAAATCATCACATGCTTGATGAAAGGAACTGCGGCTCTCCCACTGCCCTCAGGATCGTCCCAAACCCTGGGTGCTCGCTTAGCCAAAGGGCAGTCAGTTCTCGTAGGACACTTACCAAGGGGAGGCTGGAATGCAATTAGTTTTGCCTGCCTTGTCCTCTCACTGGTGCGAGAGCAGCCGAGAAAGGACACGCCTGTGGGATTCCTGAGTGTGGCTTTGTCTCGAGTCCTGTCAGGTTTACCCGGGATCTCTTGCTCTCTTGGCTTGCTCTCACTTTGCTCGTCTGTCTTCTAGGGATGAAGTTGTCAGCAACAGCCTTAGTGGAGACCTGGCTTCAAACACCCACTCTTTCAGCAGTTTAGAATTTGGATCCCCTTTTCTCCTTTCTCCCTCTTTCCCTGGAGTGGGACTGACTTTTTTCTCAGAACCTTAAAGTGCCGAAGGCTTTATCACACCCCTGTCTGAGAGCAGTTAAGTGTTTCCACAACATCTTCCTCTCATTTACTTTGAAATTTCTTTACATTTTTACTTATATATGTGTGCATGCCATGTGTGTTTGTGTGTTTGTGTGTGTGTATGTGTGTGTGTGTGTCTAGAGGCCAAACGAGGATGTTGGATTCCTTGGAACTGTTATTACAGGCAGTTGTGAGTTGTTCAATGTGGGTGCTGGGATCCAAAATCCAATCCTCTGCCAAAACAGCCAACGTTCTTAATGGTGAAGCCGTCTTTCCATCCCTGGCTCTCTGTAAAAAGACCATTCTCTTTGGTGATTTGTACGAATGCAGCTGGTAAGTTCTCCCACTGAAGGGTAAAGGCTATGGTAGCCCCAGCTCAGCCCCTGATAGGTAATTCCTGGGTAGACTACCTCTCTATAGAAAGGGTTCATTGGGAGATGGTACAGTGGGAAGACCATGGGCTTGTCCAACTTGTCTGTAGGCTTCATTTTCTAGCATAGCGAGAATGTGGTTTGACAGATTCATAGAGCACAATACCATTTTACAGTGTTGAAAGGATGGACCCTTCTGCTGGAGGAAGAATTTGTGTGTTACACTTGCCAGCTTGGGGGAATTTATTTAAATATTGCTGATCTTTATTATTCTGCCCCTCCCATATTAACATCTTTACAATTTAACTACCCCATAAGGTGATTACATCGGTTAAAAAAGATGACACACCTATGGAACCTCACTAAGAATTGTCCCCAAGATTGTGGTAATCCTTAATAAATTATGTCTAGATGTAGAAGAATGTAAAGAGGAATAAGAGACAGGAGAAAGCAAACGGGATAAAGGGCTGAAATTGAGGGAGCAGATTCAGGCCAGTTACTTGCTTTCCTTAAATACCGAAGAAACTGCAACCTAGGATTTCCCTGTTGTAGGGATCACGGGACAATACTTACTTTTGTATTAGAAACCTTTACTCCCCCAATATCTTTAATGTGTGAGCTTTTGACACCCTGTCTGTGGGAGCCCAGTTTTCCCCTGCTTCCCAGTACTTCCCTCTCATTTTCCCTGCCAGATGTGCTCCGTGAGCCTCGGCCAGCCTCCCACTCAGTCTCTCACATCTGGGCCTTCAGGCATGTGCATGCAAGGTATTAGTGACCGTGGGATACCTTCCAATAGCCCCATTCTCACAGTGCTTGTTCAAGGGGATGAGGAACTGGGGCACCTCTGTGAGGTGTCCTGCAGGATCTAGGGTTCACTTTAACGAAACTTGACATTTTTCATGTGTATGAAACTGTTCTTGACAAAACAACCGTAGTGTGGCATGGCTGTCGTCTTCCCAGTGCAAGTCAGAGGGATGCATTTGGTCTCTCTTTGGGCTGTTAAGTTGGGCCCAAGCAGGGTACTGTCCCTGCTCCCTGTGTCTGTTCTGGGAATATTGTTATTTGGTGACTCAGTTTCTTCTCCGAGTAGTGAGGCAATTAGCTCGTGCTAATTAGAATGTAGCTCTTTTTTTTTAAAGATTTATTTATTTATTATGTACACAGTATTCAGCCTCCATGTATGCCTGCAGGCCAGAAGAGGGCACCAGATCTCATTACAGATGGTTGTGAGCCACCATGTGGTTGCTGGGAATTGAACTCAGGACCTCTGGAAGAGCAGCCAGTGCTCTTAACCTCTGAGCCATCTCTCCAGCCCATAGAATGTAGCTCTTGCATATGTGTGTGAGAAGATGACCTTGACTCACACATCCTTATCAGCTCTGCCAAGTACCCACGGTTGTGTCTCTCCTCTGAGTAGGTTTCCTCATCTGTGCAATGGCAATCAGAATGGTGGCCGCGATAGCATGATGCTTGTGAGCCTGCTAATCAGAGCTTGCATGCAGTGATGGACACAGGAGAGAGAGCTGTTTCTAGTATTATTATTTGAATAGAGCTTTTCATTTTCCAAGGCTTTTTTACACAGTTATTATCCGGAGTTTCAAACCTCACAGACAGTCCCTGTGGATGTCATTGTCATCCATCCGATAGCTGAAGGAAGGTGTTGGATCAGCTCTTCAGATTGATGGGAGTGCCTCTTCCTGGGATCAGGGAGTCTGCCTGTGAACAAGTCTGGGGGTTTCTTGGCTCCAGGTGTAGCCCATGGCCAACTTTCCTCTGAGGGAAAAGGCTTTGCCCTTCCTTGGTTTGTGTTGATCCCATGATAAAGACTTGTGATGACATCTTACTCCTTCTTCAAGGGCTTCCTCGAGTTCTCAACTCTATAAAGAGAACTTTTGAAGGTCCCCAGACCAAAATCATCCTCTCCCTTTGGAATTTTGGACATCTGCTTGATTTAACACTTGGTGGTATCATATTGTAACGTAAGTGTAATTGTCTGTGAATCTGTGGCAGACAATACCATGTGTGATCTCATATCCAACCCGATCATAGTCACTGCACACTGAAAACTGACTTGAGTTAACAATATTAACAACAGCACCAGTTATTCCAATCTCATTTAATCCTAAAGCATTCCTTGCAGGTAGACACCACTATCCTTTCTTTCTTTATGAGAACACCAAGTCTGGGAGGACTGAAGTAACTTCTCTGAGGTCACACAGCAAAAAAGTAGATCTGTGACTTGAACTTTGAACCAATCATAGGAATTCTTTGCCTGGTCTCCCCTCTCCCTTATCCCATGTCTTTGGAGTCGGACTCTTTGGATGATAATTTCATACGTCCAGATGTTCCCCTGTGGCAAGTCTATGGAGCAAGGAAGATGAGAACAAGGGAACTCTGGGAATTTGCAAGCTGAGTTGGGAGAGCCCGACATAGGCTCTGAGCCACTGTTGAGGAAATGTCCTCTGCTTGTTAAATGCATTCATCATGAACTCCCCTATGGTCAGCCACACGCAGGGTTTGGTATGTTGGAGAACATTTATGAAGTGCCCTTCTCACTTGTAGCTAGCCTCTTCCAGGTGGGCTGTTTTGGCATGTCCCCTCATCTGCAGTGACTGAGAAACAACTCTCAAACGAATTCTCCTTGCCTGTTGCCTATGCCAAGGGAATGGAGATTATCAGGGACCAGGTAGGACTTGAAATTTTATAAACTACCTTGAGGTTGGGAGCACCAATAGAGGTACACATCACTGGGAACCCCAGTGGGACTTGAACTGTGGGCACATATATAACTGGGATGAGAAGCCCATAGTTGTATAAAAACTATGTAGGTCATAGGATTATTGCTGCAGGACCCCAAACCCAACTTTCTGGTTTAAGTTCATGGAAGGAACTCTCCTGTGCAAGGCATACTATTAGGGCTGGAAGAGGCTAAACAAATACAGAATATTGTCTTTTGAATATTGTCTTTTGAACCCCTTATTTATCTCTGAGTTGGACTCTTTCACACGGCTGCCTTCCACTTGGTCTGTGACAGTGGAAGACGAGTATCCTGTGTGGGTCGTAGGGGAGCTTCTTTCTCTGTGGGAGGTGTTATAGGGGACCAAAGATGAGGAGGTACCAAGTTAGTGTCTTGCCTTGATGCAAGTGATTTTAGGGCAGGCATGGCTTCCTGTGACTTCCTTTCGTTTGCCTCATCTAAAATGAAAGGCCGGAGAGGACTGATTGATGATGTGGATCTTTCAGATGTGTGACCTGGGATATTTTCTTTCAACATTGAGATATGCTCTTGCTCCTAAGAGTAGATATTTACGTTGTTTATCTACTGAGGCATGAGTGGGACCGTCACATCGCCACCTTACATACCTGTATTTATTGTAGACATTGGCAGTGACCCACAGCTCCCCTCTTGACCTTATGTGGACTTGACTTCAGACTTTTCAACATACCTATTGATGAGAAATCTAGACAGTCACTGACAGCTAATTTGTTTGCAGATTTAAAAAAAAAAACTAAGCCGTGTAATCGTCATAGAATAATAGGTATGCAGAGACAGTAGCATTGCAGAGGTGATTGAGCGGGATCTTCACAGAAGGACAGAAGAAGAAGCAATACAAAAAGGAACGAGGAGCTAAGATTACTACATCTTCAGGAAGTTGTTTTGTTTTGCTTTGGAAAACGCCACCCAGTGCTTCCTAGCTCCAGGCGGATCCTGGCCAGCCCACCTGGAACTTCGCGGCCTTTTCTGTGAATGAAGGCCGTGGTGGAGCCTGAATCAGGCTCAGGGCAAAAGAGAGTGGAAAGTGGACTGAGATCTCAAATAAGTCCAAAGGGTTACATTGCTGTTTCAGGCCAGTCACCATTTAACTGGCTTAGAAGGAAAAAGTCGGGAGCCTGAAGGAAGGGGCCTGAATCCGCAGCGGGCTTCTTTCAGGCCTTCAGCTACGGATTTGACGTTTCATCTGCTAGATGGCGCTGTCCTCTAAGGAAAGGCACAAGTCCTGCTTGTCTCTGAGACTCAGGGAAACCAGAGCAACTGAAGGTGAGAAACAGTGCTGATGGGCAGTGAGCACACAGAGCCTTTCCTGCAACACCAGCTCCTGCTGCCAGGGCACTTCTTACTCCCTCCGCTATTTTGCTTTGTGGTGTGGGTGTACTGTATGCTAAATCTGAAAAGTTAAAAGGCCTTTTATTTTGGACAAAATTGAGACAGAATGAGAAATACAGACAGACAGACAGACAGACAGACACACACACACACACACACACACACACACACGTGCACGTGCACACACACAGAAGAGAAAGGGGATCAAGGTGCTGGCATTAAGGTCCCCCTGTTACTTGCAGTCAAGTAACAAACGACAAGTCTCCACTGGTCTTGGCCTTAACTTAACCAAAGTCCCTGGGAAGCAGAAAGAGCCCTTTCTGCATTTTGCCTTCTGAGCTTGATGCCTGGGACTCCGGGTGGTGTTACACTGAAGCCTTATAACCGAGACCTATCCAGGGCCAAGTTACCGATGGGCACCAAGATCCTGTTTTCTGTGCAGTTCTGGTGTTAAACTGACAGCCTGGCTCCTGATCTGCCTGTGCAGCCAGGCAGGGAGTCAGAGTCCACAACAACCCCGTGGTATCAGCAGCCAGAAGGAAGGAAAACAAAGATAAAAAGGAGGAGCGTGGAAACCCAGTGGGAGGGAGAAGAAAGGGGGGATGAGGTGGGAGAGGACAAAGAACAGGAATGAAGGGTGTAGGGAGTGGGAAAGGGAAAATCAGACAGGGAGGACCAGGCTTCTAGAGAGGAAGGGCAGTGGAGAGGTGAGGTGACACACTGGTGGATGGGAAGGCTCTGGGGAGCGGAAAGAAGTGGGAACTGGAGTGGAGCTTTGAGGGAAATGTGAAAGCTGAGACCCAGATCCAGCAGAGAAAGATGCCTGGGTTGGGCAAACAAGAAAACAAAATGCGAGAAATGGCTTGGAACTGTGGGAGGGGGGGGACCTAGCCAGGTTCCTCAAAGGGGCAGAACCACATTGACAGGGACATTGCAGAAGAGGTTAGGCAGGAGATGCTCAAGGAGACTTTGAAGCAGAAGGTTCTGGAGGCAAGGAGGGAGAGAGCGAAGCCGAATTCTGAAAGGAAAAAAAAATGCAAGCAGAAACAATATGCAAAGCCAGTGAAGGGAGGGCGAAGGCAATGGGAAAAGCCATTCATTGAATGTTTACATTAGAGTTTTGAAAACCAGAATGTGTGTCTTGGAGTATAGCCATTGTCCAGGAAACACAGCATGGCTTTTAAGCAAATGGTGGAGTGGTTGGGGCCACACTAGCGAGCAGATCACATTGGTCTGCTTTGTGGGCTGCCTTCTTGCTGGCTGGCAGCCTGGTATAGAGGATACCTGCTGGGGCCTGCTGTCTGACAGGGTTATCCCTGCTCTATTCCTGGTGCTTTGAGTCCAGAAGCGCCAGTTCCCCTTGCAGGCCAAGCATCAGGATGTGATCTGTTTGAGACTGCTTCCTGGTGGGTGCAGGGTAGAGTAGACAGTGAGACATGGTGAAAGGTATCCCAGCGTGTAGGGGAAAGGACAGGTCCCCAGAGTCTGGTGGCAATGGATCAGTTCTGAGTTTGACCACTGTGTCTTGTAAACTAGCACATATCTCTTTTGCTTCTTTAAGGCTTTGGTGAGTGATCTATAAACTTTACATCTTGTGGGCTAGGGGGAGACAGGTCAAACAGTAAATTGCTTGCTGTCTAAGCTTAAAGACCTGACTTCAAGCCCCAGAACTCCCTTAAAAAAACCCTGAATATTGAAGATGCTTAATACACACCTGTGATTTCAGCACAGGGAGGTAGAGCCAGGTAGATTGCTGGGCAGCACTGGCTAGCCAGCCCACCTGACTCCAGGAGCTCCAGACCAACAAGATATCTAATCCCCCAAACCAAGTGGATGGCTCCTGAGAAACAGCACGTGAAGTTGACTTCTGGACTCCAGATGTAACCCCGCCCCCCATTCACATGTACAACACCCTACGGCACCCCCATTGGTCTTCATCAGACCTATCTGATATGCTTCTGAGAGGTTCAAATGAGTCGATGTGTATGTCTAGCTGTCTAGCTGAGTGACTGCCTGTATTCATGCACACTCAGTGTTGGCTGGCCTGCTATAGATGCTAATTGGGACCAGATCTCTCTCTCTCTCTCTCTCTCTCTCTCTCTCTCTCTCTCTCTCTCTCTCGCGCGCGCGCGCGCGCGTGTGTATGTGTGTTCTGGGATCTGTCCTTGAATGCAGAGTAAGGGGCTTAGATGTGAGGATGTTTGAGAAAGGGAATGATTTGTACATGGTATCATATGGGGATAATGAATTTCATGGTGGCCTGTGGGCTGCTCTGGAGAGTAGGGGAGACGATGAGCAAAGAGGCTAGGGTAGGCAAGTAGGGCACTCAAAAAAAAAATCATGGGTATTATGAAAGACATCTGAGTGCCTGGTGATTGGATGGTTAGATAGGGAGAGACAGGCATTTCAAGCATACTTTAGAGGGTTTAGGGCCAGGAGTAGGAATCCGAGCCAACACATTGTATATATTTTTTTAAAGGATTGAGAAAGCTGAAACCAAATAAAAATATGGAACAGAGACGTATAATCTGCGGCATCTAAAATGTTTATGATTTTTCCCATTATATGAAGAGCTGTTATGCCCTGGCACGGCCTAAGGAAGCAGGGAAACTGCATTCTAGAAACGAGGCAGATCCTGCGTAGAGGGCCGATCTCACAGGAAGTTACAGCGATGATTAAACCCAGGGCAATGTTGGGATGCTGAGCAATGTGGCATCGGGAGTCACACACTCATTTCAGAAATATTTATTTGAGTGTGAGCTCAGGACACACAGAGATCTTATCTGAATTCTTGCTACCCAGGCCTCCTGCTCACTCTCTGGGTCTCGAGTCTCTCATTTA